>NC_143137.1:106680000-107930000 GCF_059928025.1 Delphinapterus leucas | reverse complement strand
TGCAGCATGATCAAGTGAGGTTTATCCCAGGAATGCAAGGATTCTTCAATATATGCAAATCACTCAATGTGATGCATCATATTAACAAATTGAAGCATAAAAACCATATGATAATCTCAATAGATGCAGAAAAAGCTTTTGACAAAATTCAACACCCATTTATGATAAAAACTTTCCAGAAAGTGGCCATAGAGGCAACCTACCTCAACATAATAAAGACCGTATATGACAAACCCACAACCAACATCATCCTCAATGGTGAAAAACTGAAACTATTTCCTCTAAGATCAGGAACAAGACAAGGTTGCCCACTCTCACCACTGTTATTCAACATAGTTTTGGAAGTTTTAGCTACAGCCATCAGAAAAGAAAAAGAAATAGAAGGAATCCAAATTGGAATAGAAGAAGTAAAGCTGTCACTATTTGCAGATGACATGATACTATACATAGAGAATCCTAAAGATGCCACCAGAAAACTACTAGAGCTAATCAATGAATTTGGTAAAGTAGTGGATACAAAATTAATGCAAAGAAATCTCTTGCATTCCTATACACTAATGATGAAAAATCTGAAAGAGAAATTAAGGAAACACTCCCATTTACCATTGCAACAAAAAGAATAAAATACCTAGGAATAAGCCTACCTAAGGAGACAAAAGACCTGTTTGCAGAAAACTGTAAGACAGTAATGAAAGAAATTAAAGATGATACAAACATATGGAGAGATATACCGTGTTCTTGGATTGGAAGAAGCAACATTGTGAAAATGACTATACTACCCAAAATAATCTACAGATTCAATGCAATCCCTATGAAACTACCAATGGCATTTTTTACAGAAGTAGAAACAAAAATTTTACAATTTATATGGAAACACAAAAACCCTGAATAGCCAAAGCAATGTTGAGAAAGAAAAACAGAGCTGGAGGAATCAGGCTCCCTGACTTCAGACTATACTACAAAGCTACAGTAATCAAGACATTATGATACTGGCACAAAAACAGAAATATAGATCAATGGAACAGGATAGAAAGCCCAGAGGTAAACCCATTCACTTATGGTCATCTTATTTTTGATAAAGGAGGCAAGAATAGACAATGGAGAAAAGACAGCCTCTTCAATAAGTGGTGCTGGGAAAACTGGACAGCTACATGTAAAAGAATGAAATTAGAACACTTCTTAACACCATACACAAAAATAAACTCAAAATGGATTAAATACCTAAATGTAATTCCAGACACTGTAAAACTCTTAGAGGAAAACATAGGCAGAATACTGTGTGACATAAATCACAGCAAGATCCTTTTGGACCCACCTCCTAGAGAAATAGCAATAAAAACAAATGGGACCCAAATGAAACTTAAGAGCTTTTGCACAGCAAAGGATACCATAAACAAGATGGAAAGACAACCCTCAGAATGGGAGAAAATATTTGCAAATGAAGCAACTGACAAAGGATTAGTCTCCAAAATGTGCAATCAACTCATGCAGCTCTATGTCAGAAAAATAAACAACCCAATCCAAAAATGGGTAGAAGACCTAAATAGACATTTCTCCAAAGAAGATATACAGATTGCCAACAAACACATGAAAGGATGCTCAACATCACTACTCATCAGAGAAATGTAAATCAAAACCACAATGAGATATCACCTCACACTCATCACGATGACCATCATCAAAAAATCTACAAACAAATCCTGGAGAGGCTGTAGAGAAAAGGGAACCCTTTTGCACTGTTGGTGGGAATGTAAACTGATACAGCCACTATGGAGAACAGTATGGATGTTCTTTAAAAAACTAAAAATAGAACTATCATATGACCCAGCAATCCCACTACTAGGCATATACCCTGAAAACCCGTAATTTAGAAAAAGAGATGTACCACAGTGTTCATTGCAGCACCATTTACAATAGCCAGGACATGGCAGCAACCTAAGTGTCCATAGACAGATGAATGGATAAAGAAGATGTGGCACATATATACAATGGAATATTACTCAGCCATAAAAAGAAATGAAATTGAGTTATTTGTAGTGAGATGGATCAACTAGAGTGTGTCATACAGAGTGAAGTAAGTCAGAAATAGAAAAACAAGTACCATATGCTAACACATATATATGGAATCAGAAAAAAAAATGGCTCTGATGAACCTAGGATCAGGACAGGAATAAAGACACAGACATAGAGAATGGACTTGAGGACATGGTGGGGGGAGGCCAAGCCGGGATTAAGTGAAAGAGTGGCCTTGATACATATACACTACCAAATGTAAAATAGATAGCTAGTGGGAAGAAGCTGCATAGCACAGGGAGATCAGCTCGGTGCTTTGTAACCACCTAGAGGGCTGGGATAGGGAGGTTGGGAGGGAGGCGCAAGAGGGAGGGGATATGGGGATATATGTATACATATAGCTGATTCACTTTGTTATACAGCAGAAACTAACACAACATTGTAAAGCAATTATACTCCAATAAAAGTGTAAAAAAACATAAAATAAAATGAAATAAAAATTAACAAAAAAAATCCTTTGAGAGGGACTAATGTTTTTACTGAAGTTTGAGCGCGTTGTTGAGGAGAGTGGGCTTTTCAGGGAGAAGAAACATTTTTCAATGATGTCTAAGTGTCTGAAAGAGCTTTCTGCACTAGAGAAGCTTGAAGAAATATACTATGCTTGAAGAGGCAAGAAAGTACACAAGATAAAGGTGAAGAATTGGAAGGAACTAGAATACACAAATCTCAGATTATGTGAGGAATATACTGGTGTACCAATTACAGATTGCTTAATATAATAACTGTTTTACATACTTTAAAATATCTGGTGTAGGGAATTAGAATTTTACACAGTATTATTCTTAGTTACCAAGACATAGTGTAACTCAACATTATTTGTCTAAGAAATTTATAAATAATAGATTGGCTGCAGTGTGTAGGAGGAGAATGTACCCAAAAGGAGCCCAGGTTTCTGATGTGTATAACTGGATAGGAAAAGCTGAGGAATGGTTGAAACAAAGAAATTAAGCATTTGATTTTGAAGAAAGAAAATGAAATGTGGTATAATATTTAGTATAGAGAAAAACAGAAGAGGCTTGTGTGTTGATACAGTTATGGTCTACTGGAAAATTCCAAGTGAAGAAGCTAAAATACAATAAAGTAATAATGATTAGATTTTCTATGTGTTTCTTTTTAATAGCTCAGCAAACATTTTTCATAAAGGGACAGAAAATAAATATTTTAGGTTTTGAAGCCATATGGTTTCTATCTCAACTCTAGAAATCTACCATTGTAGAATTGAAGTAGGCATAGTCTATAGGTAAAAGAATGAGACAAAACTCCACAGATGGATTGAAATTTAATTACGAAGTGTTATCTGGAACTCTATTTCAATAAATTTGAAAATATAATAATAATTTATGTGTAAAATACCAATCTTGATTTTAAATTAACTAGGACACTTGAATAGATCAATCACCTTAGAAAAGAGATGCAGAAAAAGATTTTGCATCTTTTTTCAACATTCATTCATAATAAAACCTTTCAACAAAGTGTAGAAGGAACTTACTTCAACACAATAAATGTATATGAGAAGCCCACAGCTAATATAATAATTAATGGTGGAAAATGGAAAGCTTTTATTCTAAGATCCGGCACATGGCAAGGATGCCCACCCTTGCCAATTCTATTTAACATAGTACTGGAATTTCTAGCCAGAGAAAGTAGATCAGAAAAAGGAATAAAAATCATCCAAATAAGAAAGAAAAAATAAAATAATCTCTGTTACAGTCATATCTGTAGAAAAAATCTAAGGATTCAATAAAAGAATCTGTTAGTATAATAAACAAATTCAGTAACTTGCAGGGTACAAAATCACTGTACAGAAATCAGTCACATTTTCCATTGTCAATAATACTGTATTGTATATTTAGAAGTTGCTAAGAGAGTAGATCTTAAAAGTTCTAATCACAAGAAAAAAATTTTTTAACTTTGTATGGTGATGGATGTTAACTAGGCTTATGGTGATGAGTTTTCTGCAATATATACAAATATCGAATTACTACATTGTACACCTGAAACTAATATAGTGTTATATATCTGTCATAACTGAAAAAAAATCAGTCATATTTCTACACATAAACAATAAACTGTTCAAAAAGAAAATTAAGAAAAATTTCCCATTCACAGTAACAACCAAAAGGATAAAATACTTGAGGATAAACTTAACCAAAGAGGTGAGACACAGTCAAATGGAAAGATATCCAGTGTTTGTAGATTGGAAGAATTAATACTGTTGAAATGTTTGTACTACCCAAAGATATCTACAGATTCAATGCAATCTCTATCAAAATCCCAATGATGCTCTTTGTAGAAATATAAAAAACAATACCAAAATTCATATGGAACTACAAAAAAACCCCAAATAGCCAAAGCAGTCTTGAGCAAGAAGTGTAAAGCTGGAAGAATCACACTTCCTGATTTCAAAATACATTACAAAGCTACAGTAATAAAAACAGTATGGGACTAGCATAAAAACAGACATGTAGAACAAAGGAACAGAGTAGAGAGGCCAGAAATAAATCCAGGTTTCTAAGGACAACTGATCTTCAACAAAGCTGCCAAGAACCCACAATGAGGAAATGATAGTTTTCTTTAATAAGTAATGCTAATAAAACTGAATATTAACATGCTGGAGAATGAAACTGGACACTTATACCACATACAAAAATCAACTCAAAATAGATTAGAGTATTAAATGTAAACCTGAATCTATAAAATTACAATAATAAAACATAAGGAAAAAGCTTACTGAAATGGGTCTTGGCAATGAGTTTTGGGATATGACACCAAAAGCACAGGCAACTAAAGCAAAATAGACAAACAGGACTACATCAAACTAAAAAGCTTTGACACAGCAAAAGAATCACCAGAATGAACTGGCAACCTAAGAATGGGAGAAAATATTGCAAATCTTATATGTGATAAGGAGCTAATATCCAAAATAGGTAAGGAACACATACAAATCAATAGCAAAAACACAGACCAATTTAAAAAATGGACCAAGGGCCTGAATAGACCTTTGTCAAAAGAAGACATCCGAATGGCCAAAAGTTACATTAAATGCTGCTCAATGTCACTAATCAAGGAAATTCAAATTTAAACCTCAATGAGTTATTACCTCATACCTGTTAGAATGACTGTCATCAAAAAAGACAAAGAATAACACGTATTGGAAGGATATGGAGAAAAAGAACCTTTGTCCACTGTATGTAGGAATGTAAATTCATATGGCGATTATGGAAAACAATAAGGAGGTTCCTCAAAAGATTAAAAATAGAAGTACCTTATGATCTAGCAATCCCACTTCTACATATACAGCATATCCAAAAGAAATGAAATCAGTATCTCAAGAAGATCTGCACTCCTATGTTCGTTGCAGTGTTATTCACAACAGCCAAATAAGGAAACAACCTAAATGCTCATCAATGGATGAATGGGTAAAGAAAATGTAGATATATAATAGATTATTCAGCCTTAAAAAAAGAATGAAATTCTGACACTTGTGACAACATTGAGGAACCTGGAGGACATAATGCTAAATAAAATAATCCAGATTCAGAAAGATGAGTACTGTGTGATCTCACTTAATATGTGGAATCTAAAATAGTCATGGAACTCATGGAAACAGAGAGTATAATGGTGAGTTCCAGGAGGCAGGATGGGAGGAGGAAAGGGGGAGATGTTGGTCAAGGGGTACATAGTTTTAGTCATGTAAGATGAATAATTTCTAATGAACAGCAGTGTGACTATAGTTAACAATATTGTACTGTATACTTGAAATTTTCTGAGAGCGTAAATCTTAAGGGTTCATACCAGACGCACACACACAAAAGCAAATGATAACTATGCAAAGTGATAGATATGTTAATTAGCTTAAGTGTAGTGATTATTTCACAATGTTTACATATATCAAAACAAAGCTATACACTTTAAATATAAATAATTTTTATTTGTCAATTATGCCTTAGTAAAGCTGGAAAAAATAACAGAAAAAGAAATGAGGTAAAGATATTTGGACAGTTAATTTGTCTACAAACTATTTATTTTTTTTATTTGCTGTACGCGGGCCTCTCACTGTTGTGGCCTCTCCCTTTGCGGAGCACAGGCTCCGGGCGCGCAGGCTTAGTGGCCACGGCTCACGGGCCCAGCTGCTCCGCGGCATGTGGGATCTTCCCGGACCAGGGCACGAACCCGTGTCCCCTGCATCGTCAGGCAGACTCTCAACCACTGCGCCACCAGGGAAGCCCCGTCTACAAACTTTAAATGGTAAGTAACTTTAATGATATTGAACCCATTTCAGTCATGAAATAAAATGTAAAACTTTTTATTCATTTTGTAAAATAAAAATATAGCAACATAAAAAGATTAAGGTTAAAGCCCAGTTCTATATCAAATGTAATTGATATGTTTATATATACAATATAAATAATATAATAAACAGTATACTGAAAGCATAATATGTTATGATAAACTAGAATATATTGCAAGGCTGAAAATTTAGCTCAGTAACAGTAATACTATCAATACATCTCATAAAATAAAACATTAATATTTTCTCTAATATCCAGGCAAATTTCTTGGTATCATTTGAAATTTGTTTTTAATAAAATCTCCAAGCAAAATGGAAATTGTAATCAAAATCATTTATCAAATTTTAATAGCAGCAACACTTTAGATAACAGGTCTCTAAATCTTCAGCATAGAGAAACCAGGATTAAGACAGAGAGGGATAGCATCCACATTATTATGCAATATTATTATAAATTTTCGGTTACAACCAATAAGATAACATGAAATAATCTTTATAAATTTTAAAAATGAAGAGATAAAATATATCTTTTTGATGATGTATTTTTGTACCTACCAAAACTAAGAGACAAGTCAATTCTTAAAAAAACTATTAAGGGATCTAGGAAAATTGAAGGGATGTAAAATGTAATTTATAACTAGGTCTTTCCTATTAGAAGTAGTAATAGGATTTTTTAATAATCCATTCAACACAGTAGAAAAACTATGATACTTTGGAATAAACTTAAAGGGAAAGTACCCAACTTTTATGAAGAAAGTAATACAGTTTTATTGAAGGACATAAAACAAGGCCAGAACAAAGGGAAGGAATATACCATATTGTTTGATGGAAACATAACATGTCTATGAAATCGTCTATTTTTCCAAAATTATATTAAAATTCAATGTGATTCCAATTTGAAATCAATGTTTAGAGTTATGCTGTGACCTTTATGCCAATGTGACAGTTTTGCCTTGTTTGTTTGTTTACAAACTTGGAACTATTTATTGATTGTGAGGAGAAACTTATGTACAAACAAGGCATGAGGAGAAGGGGGAAACTGTCCAGTGCTGGCAAAGGTAGTGGAGGCTGGAGAGTGGGCCTGACAATACACCAAGAATCAAGAGAAGTTTTCTGAAAACTAGCTCAACTCCTAAATATGCTTCATGGGAACTAGGCTTCAGGACACAGTCCATGTGGAAGGGGACAGACAAAGTTGGTTCTAGAAGCCAAGAAGTTTAACTCCAGTGGAGTCCCTTCAGTGGAGTCTGATCCACATTGATAGTGAAGTTATCCTTAGATTTGGTAACATGGGGTTTGGTGGGGTCCTCCAAAGACCACTTTTAATAGAGCAAGAGGAGCGATGCCAAACTGTAGTTGATTAGTTGAGTAGTGTTTAGGTGATCCTTTGAAAAAAAAATTCTATGCAGATAGTTCCTTCAATAAGTTTGGCTGTGGAGTAGAAGAAAATACAGTCTACCTGGAAAGGAACATATAGTCAATATGAATTGTTTCCTTCTTTCTTTTTTTTAATCTTTTTTATTTAAAAGTAAACTAATGTTTACACAACAGCAAGGAAATTGGCCAGCAGAACAAAAGAACATTAGTTCCCCTGCTCTGTAAAAGATATTTGGAGATAAATGACATCAGTTGTTTTTATTGTCTGAAAGCCTTGCTGCAAAGAACCAATAATCTTGGTTAAATGTAAAAATGTAATGTTATTTTTTTTGTGTTCACCTTCCTTTCAATAACAAGAAGACTCTTAAGGATTTATAATTGTAGCTTATTGAATGTAACATTCACAGTGGAACTGACGGCCAGTTAGTCAAGGATCTGTTGAATTAAGTAAAACTGCAATTTTTACTTAATTCAACAGAGGGGAAGAGTTTAGGAAAAATGCTACACGTTTTATGTACAGAAATATCCTTGACTTTCTCTTGTTATAGGACTTGTCATTAAAAATAAGAAAACTGTAACTTGCAGCTAAGCTATGATAATATCTATTTATTCAGCCATAAGTAAATTATGTATAAAATATTAGACACACATAATTGGTATATATCACCACATATGATTTGTCTATATTTAGTAAACTCAGAAGGTATTTTTCTGTTTGTAACCCTATTATAGAAGATGTACTAGTTTTTAAACCAATGTAGTAATCCTTGGCTCTTAAAAATAAAAATAGCGAGTTGGGTATCTGGTTAGAAATGCAAGTTTTCTGAGAGTCAAAAGAAAAATACATCCAAATTATACTTACTAATACAATTATATCAGAGTAGACTGCAGGCAATCATTTTACTTGGTCTGGTGCGATATAATTTGAAATGTAATTTTTGTAAAGAAGCAGGAGATGTCACTTTTTACAGTGATATAATACCCAATGACAAGATTGTTGTCTGTAGTATAATGTACCCAATTAAGGGGGCCTGGGATTTGCTTGGGGGAAATGACTGGTTCTGTGTTTGAGGCAGGAAATGTATAAGGTGAATCTAACACATATTAAAACACCAGAAAAATTGGCTACTCGAAACTAATGGGGTCATGTCAAGAGGACCCAAGAGTCAGTCAGCTTGAATAGAATCTTTAAGCCAATGATAAGATAGTTAAAAAAGATTTTTTTAATGACCTCACAGTTGATTAAAACTCTAAATGTAGAAAATGAGTTCATAGAGATAGTGATAAAAAGAAGAAAAAAGTAACATATCAAAATGATAAAATCATTAGAGTTTGCTTAAACATCAATCATTACTCTCAAAATAGATAATGGTAAGGAAATACACATTTTACTATCTTTATGGTAGGAACTGTATTTTAGATAGTCAAATAGCTCTGAGGGTCACTGTTCTTAAAAATGAATTCTGTCTCAAAAATGGAGAAGAAATGATCAAATTTAAATAACTTTTTGCAATCTATATTGAAATAATGGATTTAGGCAACAGTCATGATGGCTGTTAGCATTGTACTAAGGTGGAATGCTAACGGGAAGAATTATAAAGAAGGAGTTATGTCATGACTGGAATGCAGTAATCAATCTTAGTATCAGAAGCAGGTTACCATGAAGGTAATTAAGCTTCAGCTTCAGGTTCCCTTATTTGCATATGTCACTTCCAAGCTCTGGGAGGGGCCAGAACAGTGTATGATGTTTGAAGAAATTAGTTAGGTTTTATGAATTTTAATTTTTGTGTCTGTAATTTCTTTACTATTCTAACTAAACATTTATATTTGTCACTTTTTTTGTAATTCTGTAGCCTTTTTGTTAAAGAAGAGACTTCAAATTGTAAAAGCTTCAGGCCTTAACTAATCTAGACTTATTCCTGATTAGAATCACTAGTCCTGAGACAAACAAACATACTATGCTTCTCCATGTTATGCAATTGAATCACCCAAAATTATCTACACGGTATTCTTTTTTTTTTTTAATAATTATTTATTTATTTATTTATTTTTGGCTGTGTTGAGTCTTCGTTTCTGTGCGAGGGCTTTCTCCAGTTGTGGCAAGCAGGGGCCACTCTTCA
Source organism: Delphinapterus leucas (assembly GCF_059928025.1). NCBI lineage: Eukaryota > Metazoa > Chordata > Mammalia > Artiodactyla > Monodontidae > Delphinapterus > Delphinapterus leucas. Next base: position 107,920,139 of record NC_143137.1, on the reverse strand, counting down.
TCGCGGTGTGTGCGCCTCTCACTATTGTGGTCTCTCTTGTTGTGGAGCACAGGCTCCAGACGTGCAGGCTCAGTAGTTGTGGCTCATGGGCCTAGTTGCTCCACAGCATGTGGGATCTTCCCAGACCAGGGCTCGAACCTGTGCCCCCTGCATTGGCAGGCAGATTCTCAACCACTGCACCACCAGGGAAGCCCTACACAGTATTCTTGACAAAATTTTTGAAGTTTAATATATTCAAACCTTTATATCTAAAATATTGAGAAAATATGGAGAACAGGGAAAAAGTTAAGCTACCTCATAAGGAAGCAATCAATAAAATCCAAAATTTGGAGTGTACTATAGAATAATTGCCTACATTTCTTTAGAATTTTAATAGAATTGAAAAACAAAAAATTAAAATGGAGGATTTTGCGTGATTTTTAAAAATTCTGATGTGATCAAAAACTGTGAAAATAGATTTTTTAGAAGGTAAAGGAAATTGATTATGAATTGAATATTATTACATAACTTAATAAATAATTAAATTTGTAACAAGTGCTAATGTGATTTTGTTTATGTAAGAAATATTTTTATTACTATTTTTGAGATTCATATTAACTTTAAAGTTGTTTGGTTTAAATAACAAATATTATTTGTTTTAAACATTTTTTAAGCTAGATGATGAATTCATAAGATTTATTGACCTTTCTTCTTTTGTAAATATTTGAAAATTTTATAATTTAGAAATATTTGTTAAATTTCCCCATAAACATTCTGTTTACTTACACCATGACCAAGTGGGATTTATTCCTGGAATGCAAGGGTGGTTCAGCATATGAAAATCGATCAATGTAATATTGATACATCACATTAGCAGAAAAAACCAAACCAAACCAGAACAAAACACATGATCATCTCAATGGATTAAGAAATAGCATTTGACAAAATTTAACACATTTCATGATAAAAACACTCTAAAAACTAGGAATAGAAGGAAATCACCTCAACATAATAAAGGCCGTATATGAAAAACTCATAGTTAACTTCATACTCAATGATAAAAGATTGAAAACTTTTTCTCTTAATATCAAGAACAAAACAAGAATGTTCTTTTTCAACACTTATATTCAACATAGTCCTGGAAGTCAACCTGGGCAGTTAGACAAGAAAAAGAAAGTTAAACGTTCCAAATCAGAAAGGAAAAATTAATCTTATCTCTGTTCACAGATGACATGACATTATATGTAGAAAACCAAAACAATTACACCCCGAAAAAGAGAAAAAATGGAACTAATAAATGAACTCTGCAAAGTTATAGGATACAAAATCAACAACGAAAATTAGTTGCATTTCTGTATGCTAACGATGAACAATCAAAAAGGAAATTAAGAAAACCATTCAATTTACAATAGCGCCAAAAAGAATAAAATACTTAGGAATAAACTTAACCAAGTAGAAAAAATATTTACACTGAAGTTAAAGAAACAAATTTTAAAAAGACACAAATAAATGGCGAGATGTCCCATATTCATTGATTGAGATATTCAATATTGTTAAAATGTCAACACTACCCAGAGTAAACTACAGATTCAATGCAATACCGATTAAAATCACAATGATTTTTTTTTTCAGAAATAGAAAAACCCATCCTAATGTTAACATGGAATTTAAAGGGACCTCAAGTAGTCAACTGGTTTTTGACAAGGATGCCAAGACTATTCAATGGGGAAAGAAACATCTTTTCAACAAGTGGTTTTGGGAGAAGTAGATGATCTACATGCATTGAGAAAGAAAGTTATGCTTTTAACATATATAAAAGTTAACTGAAAATGGATCCAAGACCTAAATGTAAAAGCTAAAACTATCAAACTCTTAGAAGAAAACATGGCAAAATTTCATGACATTGGATTTGATCATGTTTTATTGGATATGACACTGAAAGCTCAGGCAGCAAGAGAAAAAATAGATAAGTTGGACTTCATCAAAATTTAAAACTTTTGTGCATCCAAGGACACTATCAACAGAGTGAAGATGTAATCTACAGAATGGGAGAAAATATTTGCAAATCATATACTGCATAAGGGATTGACACCCAGAATACCAAAAGATGTCCTACACCTCAGCAATAAAAATACAGGGCAGTCCAATTAAATATAAGGGAATTGAGTGGACATTTCTCCGGAGAGGATGTATGGGTAGTGCATGAGCATATGAGAGGATATTAAATATCACTAATCTTTAGGGAAATTCAGACTGAGAGCAGGATGGCATGTCACCTCACACACTTGGGATGGCTGTTGTTGAAACAAAACACAATGGCAGGTTTTGGCAAAGATACGCAGAAATTGGAGTCCTTGTGCTTTGCTGATGGGAATATGAAATGGTGCAGTGGCTCTGGAGGACTGTCTAGTCCTCAAAAATTGTACACCAATTGCCATGTCATGCAGCAGTTCCACTTCTGGGTATATACCCAAAAGAGGTTGGAGTAGGGACTTGAACAGCCACTTGTACACCTATGTTCTGGCAGCATTTTTAACAGTAGCCAGGAGGTGGGGGTAACCTAGGTGTCTATCCAAGGAAGAAAGGATAAACAGAATGTAGTTTATGTATACTGTTGACTATTGTTCAGATTGAAAGAGAAGGAAATCCTGGCATGTGCTACAGCAAGGATGAACCTTGAAGATGTTATGCTAGAAGAAGTAGGCCAGTCACAGAAGGATAAATGTTGCAACATCCCACTTGTGTGGGAATAGCTAGGGTGCTCAGGTTCATGGAGACAGATACTGTTACTTGGGGCTGTGGGGAGGAGGAAATTGGGAGTTGGTATCTAATGGGTATAGAATTTCAGTTGGGGAGCATGGAGACGTTCTAGAGATGGATGGTGGTGATGGTTGCACAGCAATGTGGGTACGCTTAATGCCACAGAGCTGAAGTGATAAGAATTGTGGATTTTGCCACGATAGAAAAAAATGAAAAAGTAACTATTAATGAAATAATTTTTAATTAAAAATACACAAAAGATATATAAAAATACTGTGTTTACCAAAAGGCATGCATAACTTCATATTTATCCTTTCACAGTTACAAACTCAAACTTTCTCAGTAATTTCTGGTGGTAAATATGGATTGATGCTTTTCACACTCATTAATCAATAATGTAGACTCCTGTGGGGACCCCCTTGAATTTTCACATGTACAGTATTACATCAGAAGCAAGCACTACTGAAAGAAAATATGAGGAAGAAACAAAAATAAAATCTTTATCATCTGTCATGTATGCACTTACACTGGTAGCCAGCAAATTTTTCTTTAAAACTCCAAAGAGTAAGTATTTTAGACTTTTCAGACCATACAGAGTTTTTTGTAACTACATAATTCTTCTGTTGTTTTATAAAGGCAGCCATAAACAATACATAAAGGAGTGGGCATGGCTGATTCCAAGAAAACTTTACCTACAGGAACAGTCATGGGCCAGCCCTGGGTAATTTGCTGACTGTAATCTTTACCATGTAGTAGTTTGATTGCCAAGAGCTCCAGCTTTTCTTTGGGCACTCAGCTGAAGCTAATGACTAGAATATTTAACATAGGTATGCCTGTGAAGTGCACTGGGAGGCCTCCTCAATAATTGTAGCACTTATGATTGGTGTTGGAATCATCCCAGGTTTATTCCTCTTCCATTATCTTTAAATTAAGAATTGCCATGTGATTTGCTTTGGCCAGTGAAATGTGAACAGAGTATTATACGGATTTCCAATTGGAAAACTTGAAATACAGGTGCAACTTGCCATCTAACCTTTTGCCTACTGCAATGGTTGTAGAATTACGTGTCCAGAATGAGTCTGTATCACCCTAGATTCCTGAGCAACAGTTATAAGCAGAAAGCCCTTGCAGTACCACAATAGATATGCTTAATTGGCAAGAAATAGTGACTGTGTTAATCCAGTGAGATTTTGTGATTGTAAATTATCACATCATAATTTAATCCATCCTGCTTGATAGTACACTATTTGATTAATAATTGTGTAATTTTAAATTTTCATTAATTGTAAATCATGATTTGCCAGTATCTGAAGCAGCGATTAAAGGCGTTTTATGTGAAAGGGCATCGACAGACTCGTATCTGCATTGTAATTAGGGATTACAATGCATATTTTATAGTGCTGAAGAATTCTGGAAATCTACTGTGTCTTTCTGAAGCTGACCTAAGCAGTATGACATAGGCCCTTTTAGCTCACAGCCCATATTTGATGTTTATTTGGAGTACCATAAATCTATATCAGTGCAATTCTTATAACTTCTGTTAAATCTTGACTATCAGTATGAAAATTAGGGATTACAATGAATATTTTATAATGCTGATTTTAATACTGAGGCATGTCAAAATAAAGTGATTTTCCTTTACACATAGAAGAAAATAAAGATGTCAGTCACATTCCTTCCCTCTGCCTATTGAGAAAGCTCATCCCAATTATAAAACATCATGCTTTTTATTATAGCTATGTTTAACTGTATTTAAATAGAAAAACTCTAATGTATAAATTGATAAACATAACATGAATTCTAAAAGTCAGGATCAAAGAATAAGTTGTATTGTGCATATTGCTAATTCTTGTAGTTCATTTCATTATAATGTATACCTGACTTTATAATATTGAACTTATAACCCTTTATCATGAACATTTTAAAAATAAAATCCAAATATCTACAGCATGCCAGTTGGGTGTCTGAATTTTATGTACCTGATCATTCTGATACACAGCATTTGTCACCTTAGTTTAATGTGCAAAAAGCGCTGAGAGCATCTTATTCCATATTCCTTGCCACAGGTATAGACAAATGATGACAAGCTGTGAATCTAAAAACTGTCTTTAATGGTCTGTTAGAACAGGTTGAATATTGAGAGTGAAAACATTTACTGATAAAATTGCTAACTCATGCCGTATTGGGGAATGGATGACAGAGGGAACGGACTCTTGGCAATCAGCACACACTAGAGAAAACATAAACAATGAATGTCTTTGCAACCTTTGTCACCTCCTACTTGCTTTACATTTGTCATTGGTTTTAGTGAATAGGAGCTGGGTTCCAGGAAATCTCTGCAAGTTTCTTCAACTTCTCTCGTCTCTGAGCTTCTGCAACCAACACGTCTGCTTGAACCCATCAGCTGTGGTAAGTGTACATTTAGAGTCTTAAGGGAATCTGCAACTTGAGTGCAGGCAGCACCAAAGTAAAGATCCTACATGGCTTTAATACATTTATACATTTTTAAAATCCCATTTCAGGTGAATTTGTCCCTGAGATCAGTGTAGGTGAAATCTCAAGTAAAGCCTTAAACATGTGCTTGAGACACTGGTGTTTCACAGACTTCAAAGGCAACAGATGCGACAATCCAGGGTGAGTCATTCAGTGCCAGTTTAGTCAGAGACTGGGAATATCAATGATGTTATGCTTTAATTCAAGTAAATATATTATCTGAGTTATTTTTTCTTAGCAAAGTGTCTGTTCATTAATTTTTTACAGTGCTTTTATGTAGTTTACTTTGGCTTTCATTTTACAGCCTCCACTCAGTTCCACAGTTACTTAGGTCAACACCATTTTCCCCAAAACTTCTTAAGTGAAGTTATTTCATACTTGTAATACAGTTAGATGTTTTGTCACATTCTGTGTTCCACTGTGGATTCTCCAGAATATCTAAATGAATGTTTTTTTAAATTATGTATATTAAGGTTCACTCTTCGTGCTGTAAATTTCTGTGGGTTTTAACAGATGCACAGTATCATGTATCCGCCACTACAGTATCATACAGGGTAGTTTCACTACCCTAAACATTCCTCTGTACTTCACCTATTTAACACTTCTCAGTCCCCAGACACCTGGCAACCACTGACTTTTTAAAATGATCTCTATAGATTTGCCTTTTCCAGAGTGTCATACAATTTTTCATGATTCTTTTCAGACTGGCTCCTTTCACTTAGCAATATGCATTTATAATTTATCCATATCTTTTCATGTTTGGTACCACATTTCTTTTTCTCATGGAATGGCATCTCATTGTTGGGATGTACCACAACTGTTTATTCACACCAGTTAAAAGGAGATCTTGGTTGCTTCTGATTTTTGACAATTATGAGTAAAGCTGCTATAAATATTTGCATTAAGGTGTCTTTTAGGATCTTTATCTTTGATTTTCTATGGTTTGAAAATGATACGCCTACATGTAATCTTTTGATATTTATTCTGTTGGATGTTCTCTGAGCTTCCTGGATCTGTGATTTGGTGACTGACACTAATTTGGGGGAAATTCTCAGTCATTATTGTTTAAAATATTTCTTCTGTTATTTTCTATTGTCTCCTTGTGGTATTCTTACACGTGTATGTTACACCTTTTGTAGTTGTCCCACACACTTTGGATATTCTAGAGATTCTTTCTTCTGTCATGTCTAGTCTACTAATAATCCCATCAAAGGCTTTCTTCCCATCTCTGTTGCAGTGTTTTGCATTTCTAGTGTTCTTTCTTAGGATTTCCATCTCTCTGCTGACATTATCCATCTGTTTTTGCATGGTGTTTATCCATTAGAGCTCTTAACATATTAATTATAGTTCTTTCAAAATCCTGGTATGATCATTCCCAATCCCTGCGATGTGTGGTTCCTTCTATCTCTTGTGTTTTCTTTGCCTTTTACTATGCCTTGTAATTTTTCTTGACAGCCAGATTTGAACAAAGAACTGCTGTAAACAGGCCGTTAGTAATGTGGTGGTAAGGTGTGGCGGAAGGGGAAGTGTTCTATAATTCTATACCTATAATTCTGTAATCTCTAATAACTAGCTCTCAGTTGTTTAGTGGGCCAGTGCCTCTGGAGCTTCACGAGTGTTTTTCAGTTTTTGTCTCTCTCCTTAGGTGAATGAGGATGGCTCAAGTGGGCTAGAGCTGTGTATTCCCCCTCTCCTATGTGGAAGGCTACAGCTGACTAGAGTTGGGTATTTCCCTTCTCCCAGGTGAGCTAGACTCTGCTAATATCGCAGCCAATTAGACTCCGGTTAATTAATTTCTCCTGAGCGCTGGCCTTGTTAAGTAGAACAGCCTGCTCTCTGGCATATTTCAAAATGGTTCCTCTTCCCTTCCTGCTGCTGACAGCACAAGGGGATTTTTCTCTGACACTTAACTGTGAGAATCCAGTTGAGCTCCTGGAGGTAAAACTCACTAAAGTGTGGGAGCCCCACTATGACTGGGCTCCCCTGGAGTTTTTAACCGTCAGGATTGTCCACACTGAGACTCCAGCAATTAGACAATTCCAGTTCAGGTTTTCCTGCTCCGGCACTGGTTCCCTTGCCAGTTTCTGCCCGCCAGACTCTGCTCAGGTGAGTCATGACTCTCTGTATTCACTTGTCTGACTTTCCAGTCCTGGAGACGCAGTTTGCACTGTGTCCTCCCCCTCTGTTATGAATTCAAGAAGAGTTGTTGATTTTCCAGTCTGTTCAGCGTTTTACTGGTTGTTAGGACAGGGTGGTGACTTCCAAGCTTCTTTCATGTAGATCAAAAACCTGAAGTCTGCAGGGGGTTTGTGAATATGTTTTAAAATAAGTTGAGTAAACATCTAGGAGCATAACTGCTGGATTGTGTGGTAAGAGTATGTTTAGCTTTGTAAGCAATTGCCAACTGTCTTCCAAAGTGGCTGAACCTTTTGCATTCTCGCCGTCAGTGAATGAGAGTTCCTGTTGCTCTGCATCCATGTCAGCAATTGGTATTGTTAAAATTTTGGATTTAAAATCTTTCTAATGGTTGTGTAGTGATATCTCTTTGTTGTTTTAGTTTGCAGTTCCCTAATGACAAATAATTTTCAGCATATTCCTGTTTATTTGCCATCTGTATGCCCTTTTTGGTGAGGTATCCAGATATTTTGCCTTAATTTTTTTTTATTGTTGAGTTTTAAAATTTCTTTCTGTATTTTGCATACAATACCTTTATCAGACATGGGTTTTCCAAATAGCTTATCCCAATCTATGACTTGTCTTTCTATTCCCTTAAAAGCTTACTTCAGAGCTTAGAAATTTTTAATTTTAAAAATCCAACCTACCAAGTTTTTCTTTCATGGAATGTGCTTTTGGTATTGCGTCTAAAAATGTGTCACCAAGTTCAAGGTCACATAGATTGTTCCTTACTTTACTTTCGTACTGGTACACTTCAGCATCTTCTTATTTGCAAACTTCCTTTTTAAGCATTGCAATTCAGTAACAGCCCCTAAACCTGAAGATTTTTAACCTCCTAATTATCTAATCTTTAATTATTGGTTTTTCAGTCTGAACATGATGTAATCAAAATATAAAGGACTTTCTACCACAATAGTTTTATGTTTTTAAACACACTTAAGTTGTTTATAAAGCTTCCCTTCAAAGGCTTAAATATTGATATTTGAAGAGAGGTAGCAAAGAGAAAATTCACACTGCCACGTGGGAACTTTTATTTTATTATTTTGCTGTTCTAGTTTCACATTAGTAAATTTCACCTTGGTAACTTTTTAAAACCACCACTTATTTTCTTTTCGAGTTTTATTAAGAAATAATTGACATATATTACTGTATAAGTTTAAGGCACACAGCATGATGGTCTGAGTTACATGTATTCTGAAATGATTATCACAGTGGTTTCAGCTGATATCCATCATCTCATATAGCTACAATAAAAAGAAAAGAAATAAATATTCTCATTGTGATAAGGACTCTTAGAATTTACTCTTTTAACAACTCTCTGATATATCATACAGCAGTGTTAACTGCTATTAATTTTTTAATAAACATCTCTGTTAATTGAGATAAAGTTTAACACATTCCTGGACACAAGGTGCTGACACAACTTGGAATCCATGTGTCTTTTACATTGACTCTCGTTTCCAAAGGAATTTAACATATGAAAATTCTATATATTTTGGGTTTGATGTTTTTTAATACATTATAGATAAATAGACATAATAGATAAGTTTTGATAAAAATTGAAGAATCAAAGAAACCAGTGTATTCAGTACCCTAGAAACCTCAAACCAAAAGGAAATAGTAAACATGATCACAAAAGGAAATAATATGGAAGGAAAGCATAGGCTTTTATAAGTTGTCCTAGAATCATCTTCTCTTACATTATAACTTTAATGACTTTAAACTCATTTAATCTACATGTATTTAGTCAGCTTTTTTCAGTGATTATAGAACAACCTCTTAAATGATTTATGATTAAAATTGACTAATCTGGACAGGAAATTCTCTTTATATAATAAAAGAGTTCCATGTGAAGTACTCTATTTAAATTAAGAGGAACAATTATGGAAAATTCCTACCATGTAGTGACCTGGCACAGTGAAAGTACTCAAATATGTTTGCTGAATAAGTTATAAAATGATAATAAAAAGTTAGCAGAGCAAAAAAAGATGAATAAATTAGATCCATATTTTTGAGTCTAGATTGACAAGATTATTAATATTTGCTTAATATCATTAGGTACTTTCTGTGTTTCGAGCTTTATTCTAACTATTTTACATTAATTACTCCTCCCAACACCCTTATGAGATAGTTGTACTTTATGAGAGCTTTGCCACTTCTAATAAATGTTTGCTTTCTATTTGATTCATATGTATTTCTAAGTTTGACTACAAGCCTATCCATATTTAAGATACTCATACCCATTGCATTGAATTAAAGGATTTGGGTGGCTAATCAAGGACAAGACATATGCTAGGAGGTGGCAGTAGCACACAAAGAGCTGCATTGTGGGCAGCACTTGGACAGGATGCATGTGAGGGGAGATCCCTCACAGCAGGAGACCTCTTAGACACAGCAGCCTAGATCCACCATCCATAAAGGGAAGAGGACAAATAAATGACTGGGGAAGAGAGCTGGAGAGGAGGCTTAAGTGTCTAGGTGACGCCTGGGTCAGAGAGCTTTCAAAGCCAGCAGGGACTTGGGATCTTTAAAGGGCCATGGTTTACCTTATTTATGGCTAGTAGATGTTGGGTGCAGTTTCTTGGGGTTTGCAGAGAAGACTGGCTTCTAAATGACTAAAAATAGGCCTATTGGGGCTATATTTAAAGGAATTGGATGTGTAAGAATTTGAGTTTAGCACCAGTAGGCTTTTGAGCTAACAGTCTAGACTGCTGTGATGAAGTAAAAACATGGGGGCCACAGTAAACAGGGGACATCTTTGGCTCATTTGTATAACACCTATAAAGTAATATCTATTCATTCTTAAATATACAAAATTAAAAAAGCATACAAAAAAAAGCATACATGTTGCCGATTTTAAGTTGCTTGGGGTATATGTGTGTGTATATACATATAAATATATATATTGCATGAGCTGTATTTTCAAGCACACGCACACACACATGCACGCATAAACCCTAAAACTATTAAATATATGAAAAAAGCTTTCTACACGCACTATCAAGTTTTCCTTAGGGGATTTTTTCCTTGTGTCTTTAGGGTTTAGGCAGTGGTATTAGGCAACTAGGGATGTCATAACAAAATGCCACAGAGTGTATGACTTAAACAACAGAAATGTATTTTCTCACAGTTCTGGAGGCTAGAGGTCAAGGTGATGGCAAGTTTGGCTTCTCCCTGAGACCTCTCTCCTTGGCTTCCTGCCTTCTGTGTCTTCACATGACCTTTTATTTGGTTTCTCTTCTTCTAATAAGAACACCAGTCTTATTGGATTAGGGCCCCATCCTTATGATCTCATTTAACCTTAATTACCTCCGTAAAGTCCCTAGTTCCAAATGCAGGCACATTGGATGTTAGGACATCAATGTATGGATTTAGGGGAGACATAATTCCATCTATAAGTACACTGTACCTCTGGATTGCAATTTTGTATGATATATGTACTTAGATATAGAGCCAATAATATATGCCCTGCACGATTTCACTATTTTAATTGCATGTGTATTATATACCACATTTTTATTTAAACTTGGACAAGAATTGCAGGTTCATTTGGCTTATGAAATTCAGTTCATTTATAACCTGTTTCACACAGCACTTCAGAACAGAAAATTAACTTTCTTAGCTGAATAAAACCAAAATGGAAACAAAATTTTAGTTCCTAAAAGAGCTTTGTAAATGATTTTGTATTGCACATTTCATTTAATTTATTCCAACCAGGATTAAAATATGTTAAATACTCTTTTTTGTTGTGAAGATACTCACAACTATGAAATGAAGTGGCCATTGTATTCTTAAGAGCTCAACATAATTAAGACTATACTTTATTGAGATCAACCAATTCCATTAAAATATCACTAGAAATGAATAAATTGAAAGGATACTCAGTGAAATGAGAAGGAATGATTATGAGTTACTGAAATTTGAGCTCTATGAAGGCAGTATTTTGTTGCTGTGGTTTTGTTCATCTGTACAAATAGGAGTAAAATCTGGTAGCATTACATTGAAAAATAACTCTATATTAAGCTTATACTTCCCCACAAATATTTGGCAATGTTTAACATTGTATCTTCATGCCAGGAACTTTTCTAGGATTTAGGAATAGATCTCTTAATAAAATATGCTCCCTGCCCTCATAGAACTTCATTCTAGCATAGAGACAGAAAATAATCAAACACTTCCTTTAACTTGGGTTTCCCCTTTAGAGCTAGCCAGTGACCCTGACAGAAGTTTTTAAGTATTCAATGTATAAAAGTATATTTATAATCTCTGAACTGTATAGTTCACATACAATAATTGTACCTACAGTTGCTACATTTCAGGGCACTATCATGTCGACCTACTCTATATGACTAAAATAATCAGCAATACAGTTCAGTTGTAGTTTCTAAATGTACTAGTGGTGAACAGACGACCAAAATGCAAGATGTCATATAAAAGAGTGGTAAAGAAATTAGTTTTTTGCTCTGTTTGACTCAGTTTTCTGCTGCATACTTACTATGATATGAGACAATGTATTCTACCTCTACAAAACTCAGGTGAAATGAGAGAAATAATTAAAGGATGGCTCTGAGCGTTATAGAAGATAGTATGTGCATTGTACTTAACATGATACTTGGTATGTAAGATTCATTGAAATTCATGGTAGCTACTACTATTGCTAAAATGCAGATGTGTTGAAGGGGGCAAAAAGATGAGCTTTTTTTTTCCATTTGGAGCAAATTTCTTAGATTTCACAACATGGATTAATTATTTTTAAACCAAACATTCCATTAGATATGGGAAATTTCCCATGACTACTATTATGATAGTAATCACCCTAGGAAACTGATAACTTAATCTTAGCTGTTTATGTTCAGAAAAAAAATTGAGAATATTTTGATGTATTGTTTGTGGGGAGGTTTTTAGTAATTTCAGTTTTCTTGATACATTTGTATTCTCCATGTTTTATATGTGTTATTTTTGAAAAGTAAGAATGTATTTGGAGTGGCAGTTTACAGATAAGCAAGGAAAGGAGGCAGTTAAAATAAAAGTTTTTCAATAGTAAAAACTTTATAGTGGAAAAACTGGACAAACACTACCTCAGCCAGGTGGTCAAGGTCAACATCAACAGTGCTAAGTCATGTTCATAATATGTACCCTTGATATGACATGAAAGTGTCACTTTACTTCTGTAGTTTTCCTTCCCCAAAATCCCAAACTCCAGTCTAATGAGAAAACATCAGTCAACTCTCAATTTAAAACATTCTACAAAATACCTGAACAGTTTTCAAATCTGTCAAGGTCTCCAAAATATACAAACAGCTCACATAGCTCAATATCAAAAAAGAAAAAAAAAACAATCAAAAAATGGGCAGAAGACCTAAATAAAAATTTCTCCAAAGAAGACATACAGATGGCCAAAAAGTGCATGAAAAAATGTTCAACATTGCTAATTATCAGAGAAATGCAAATCAAAACTACAATGAGCTATCACCTCACAGCAGTCAGGATGGCCATCATCAAAAATTCTACAAACAATAAATGCTGGAGAGGGTATGGAGAAAAAGGAACCATTCTACACTCTTGTTTGGAATGTAAATTGGTACAGCCACTATGGAGAAGAGTATGGAGGTTTCTTAAAAAACTAAAAATAGAGTTACCATATGAGCCTGCAATCCCACTCCTGGGCATATATCAAGAGAAAACTATAATTCAAAAAGAAACAAGCACCCCAATGTTCATTGTAGAACTATTTACAGTAATCAAGACATGGGAGCAATCTAATGTCCACTGACAGATGAATGGATAAAGAAGATATGGTATATATACAATGGAATATTACTCAGCCATAAAAAGAATGAAATAACACCATTTGCAGCAACATGGATGGATTAAATATCATCATACTTAGTGAAGTAAGCCAGACAGAGAAAGACACTTATCATATGATATTGCTTATATGTGGAATCTGAAAAACAAAGATACAATTGAGCTTATTTACAAATGAGAAATAGACCCATAGACATAGAAAACAAATTTATGGTTACCAAAGGGGAAAGGTGAGGAAGAGGAATAAATTAGGAGGTTAGGATTAACATATACATAGTTATATATTTTATATATAAAATAGATAACCAACAAAGGCCTAGTGTATAGCACAGGGAACTATACTCAATATTTTGTAATAACCTATATGGCCAAAGAATCTGAAATATATATATATATATATATATATAAACTTCAGTTTATGTATATTTATAAACTGAATCACTGTTCTGTATACCTGAAACTAACATGACATTGTAAATCAACTACACTTCAATAAAATTTTTAAAAATTAAAAAATAAACTTTCAAGGTCATCAAAAGTCAATAAAAGTATGATAATCTGTCACAGCTAAGACGAGCCTAAGGTGACATTACAACTAAATGTAATGTGGTATCTTCAGTGAGTTCCTGGAAGAGAGAAAAGGCATTAAGTAAAAATTAAGCAAATCTGAATAAAGTTTGGAACTTGTTAATAATTATTTAATAATTAACAATTTGGGTTCATTAATTGTGACAAGTGTACCATATTAATGTATGATGCTTTGATAGAGGCTACTGAATATGAACTATTTGGGAACTTTCTGTACCACCTTCACAATTTTTCTGTAAATCTAAAACTGTTCTAAAAAATAAAGTTTACTAATAAATATATAATCAAAAAATTTTTAATTCACATAGTTTGGATAGTTCAATGACAAAATGGTGGTGTTCAAAGAAGTCTTGGAAATAAACACAAAATTAAAAGTCTACTTACAAAATGAATGGAACTATTTTTTCTTTGTAAAAATATCAAAATTTTGGAAATATTTACACAGTCAAAATAAAGGCAAAAGAAAATAAAAGTAAAAGCAGAAGATTTTTAAGTCATATCAAATGGATACTGTTGTCTACACTTGGCCAAAATTTTGCATCAAAATTAGTATTTTTATCTTGTGATTTTCTAAATATGTAACAACTGGTAGAACTTAGAACCTGGCAAATAGAGCAGACAATAGTAAACAGTGCTCATAACTATATAACATCTAAATATTAGAGTGGTATTTCTAAAACAGAATGTCAGCTCAGCCCAAACACAAAACGTTTAGATTGAGTACCTGAAGTCTTGCTATGTTACACAATGGGAAGAAAATTATATTACAAAAACAGATACAATGCAAGTTTCCCAGACCAGATAATCTCAACAACTATAAAGCCCTAAATCTATACCAGCCATAAACCTAAAGGAAGGATGGAAGGAAGGAGGGAGGGAGGGGCATTACAGCTCTTCCTGGCCTCACTGCCTCGCTTGCTGTCACTTGGGACTCCCCTTGCTCTTTGACTATGAAATTTGGTATATACATCTCCTCCTTTGGATAGCTTCCTATGCATCCTTCAAGACCTGCTCAAAAATCACTTTTGCCAAGAAGTCTTTCATGAAACTACCAGAAAGAGTTAGCTGTCCCTCATCTGAGTCCCCATAGTATTGTGTTCATTTTGTCACTCTTTCAACAAACACTTAGCAATTACCTACTGTATTCCAGGCCTGTATTTGTATCTCTGTACCATCATTTCCTGAACTCTATGACAGCCATGTCTGATTCCCCTGCTAGATTCAGACTAGTGCTTGGTGGTCTCCTAAAATGAATGAGAAAAAGGAATCAGCAGTTACTCCTCATGGCCTGCCTTGTTTGAGGTGTGTCCTATTATAAACCATACTTTACAAATGTGAAAAATGAGACACGAGAATGCAAGGTAACATGTCTGAGGTAATACTGCTGCAAAATTTTCTTCTTTAGCCTTTTGATGCAATGGATTACATTGATTATTGAATGTTTAGACAGCTTTGAATACCTGGGATAATCCTAGTTGGTTATGGAGTACATTCTTTCTATACATCTTCGGATGCAGTGAGCTATAATTTTGGTTAGGATTTTTGCAGCTACCCATGAGATATCGGACTGTAGTTTTCTTGTCTTTTTCTGGTTTTGTTATTGGGGTAATTCCAGTCTCAAAGAATGAGTGAGGAAGTGTGCCCTCTGTTTCTCTTTTCTGGAGGATACTAAAGAGATTTGGGATCATTTCTTTCTTAAATGATTGGTAGAGTTCACCAGTGAAAAAATCTGGGCCTGGTGCTTTCTCTTCTGGAAGGATAATTATTGTTTGAATTTCTGTAATAGATATGGGCCTATTAAGATGATCTATTTCTCCTTGTGTCAGTTTTGGTATGATGTGTCTTTCAAGCATTAGTCCATTTCATTCAAATTGTCAAATTTGGGATCATACAGTTTTTCATAATAGTCTATATTTTTAAATGATGATCCCTCTTTCATTTCTGGTGTTGGTAACTTATGTCTTTATATTTATTCTTAGCCTGGCTAGAAGTTTATTGATTATATTAATGTTTTCAAAGAACCACCTTTTTTTCCATTAATTTTCTCATTGTCTCTATTGATATTTCTCTATTTCTTATTTTAAGATTCATTAATATCTGCTTTAAGTTTGTTACTTCTTCTTTCTTTTGGTTTATACTGCTCTTCTTTCTCTAGTATCCTAAGGTGAAAGCTTACATTTTTGGTTTTAGGTCTTTACTTTTCCAAAAAATATGCATTCAATGCTATAAATTTCCCTCTAAGCATTGCTTTCACTGCATCTCATAAATTTTGATAGGTTTTATTTCAATTTTCACTAAGTTCAAATTATTTTTAATATCTCTTGACGTTTCTTTTTTGACCCATGTGTTATTTACAAGTGTGTTGTTTGTTTAATCTCCAAATACTTTGGGATTCTCTAGCCACTTTCTGTTGTTGATTTCTAGTTTATTTCCATTGTGTTCTGAGAGCATACTTTGGATGATTTCAATTCTTTTAAAATGTGTTTGAGGTGTGTTTCATGTCCCTGAATGTGATGTATCTTGGTGAATGTTCCATGTGAGCTTGAGAGGAATGTGCAGTTGACTCTTAAATAACATGGGTTTGAACTGGGCAGGTCCACTTATACCTGGATTGTTTTTAAGAAATATATAGTCAGCCCTTCAAATTCTTGGGTTTTGCATCTGTGGATTCAATCAAATTGGATTGAAATTTCCATTCATTTTACTACTACATTTTATATGAGGAGCTTGAGCATCAGCAGATTTTGGTATATGCAGGGGCTCCTGGGACAAATCCCCCTCAGATACCAAGGGATGACTGTATTCTTCTGCTGTTGGATAAGTATTTTATAAATGTCAATTAGATACAGTTGATAATGATGGTGGTTCCGTTCAACTGTATGCTCACTGATTTTCTGTAAGCAGAATCTGTCAATTACTGACAGAGGTCTGTTGAGGTCTCCAACTATAATAATAGAGCTGTTTATTTCATCTTGCCATTCTATCTGTTTTTGCCTCACTTATTTTGGTACTTTGCTGTTATGCACATACACATTAAGGATTAAGTCTTCTTAGAAAATTGACCCCATTATCGTTATGTAATGCCTCTCTCTATCCCTGATAATTTTCCTTGTTTGAAGTCTGCTTTGCCTGACATTAGTATAGCTACTCCAGCTTTCCCTTCATTAGTGTTAGTGTGGTATAGTTTTCTTCATCACTTTACTTATAATCTATGTCTTTCTTTTTAAAGTGGGTTTCTTGCAGACAACATATAGTCAGTTGTTTTTTTTTATCCCCTCTGTCATTTTCTGTTTTTAATTTTTATAGTTGCATTTAATCCATTCACATTTAAAGTGATTACGTGTATAGTTGGATTAATCTCTCCCCTTTCTGTACTGTTCTCTATTCATTGCACTTCTTATTTCTTATTTTTTAATATTCTACCCTTTTTCTGCCTTATCTGGTTTAATTAGGCATTTTATATGATTCTGTTTTCTCTCATTTCTTAACAAATCAGTTATACTTCTTTTTAAAAAATGATTTTAGTGGTTGCCTTAAGGATGGCAAAATGTATTTACAACATGTATTTATAAGTCCACTTCTAAATAGGTCTATATTATTTTATGAGTGTGTAGGTACCTTAAAATATTTCATATTCATCCCTTCTAACATTGATGTCACTCGTTTCACTTATCAATAAGCTATACTCATCCAATATATTGTTGCTGTTGTTAGTTTGAACACTTATATATTAAATCAAGTAAGAAAAATAAAAATAAAAGGGTTTATTTTACCTTTATGTGTTCCCTCTCTAATGCCCTTCATTTCTTTACGTAGATCTCAGTTTCTAACCTGCATCATTTTCTTTCTCTCAACTTTAAAAAAATTAAACTTCTTTAAACATTTTTTGAAAGGCAGATCTACTGGTGAAAAATTCCTCATTTTTGTTCATTTGAGAAAGTCTTTATTTCTCCTTCATTTTTGAGGAACAATTTTCCTTAATACAGAATTCTAGCTTGGTGATTTCTTTATTTCAACATTTTAAATATTTCACTCCGCTCTCTTTTTGTTTGCATTGTTGATGACAAGAAGTCTGCTATAAATCTTATACTTCTTTCTTCATAGGTAAGGTGTTGTTTTTCTGTGTGTGTGTTTCAAGATTTTTTCTTTGATTTTCTGTAGTTTGAACACAACATGCCAGGTGAAAGTTTTTTTATTATTTATCCCACTTGGACTCCTCTGAGTCCTTGATCTATGGTTTGGTGTCTGTCATTAT
Organism: Delphinapterus leucas; assembly: GCF_059928025.1. NCBI lineage: Eukaryota > Metazoa > Chordata > Mammalia > Artiodactyla > Monodontidae > Delphinapterus > Delphinapterus leucas. The sequence goes on along the minus strand of NC_143137.1, from coordinate 107,902,081 downwards.
TTTTGAAAAATTCTTAGCTATTTTCACCTCACAAATTATATCAGTCTTGTGAGCTGAAATCACATGTTTTTTATTACCAATTCATACTCTCCTCTAATAAGCCGTTCATCATAGAAGACCTGCCACCTTACACTTCCTCTAGATCCATCTCTGCTGAGACCGTTGCATCAAAGTGAGAACTAATCTCAAACTGATTTTTCCAATTTTCTCTTTGCACAGTGCTGAGTAGTGGGAACTTTAATTGTAACTGATCAATTTTTGTCTTTTATATAGTGTGCAGAATGTTTATTTTCACAAAACATAAATAATATGTGTGTATATATATGTGCATGTATATGTTATATATATATATATATATATATAATGTTATGATTCCTTGCTTGGAAGGATGGAATCTAGGGCAACAAGAAAAGGGGGAGTGAGACATGGTCTTCCTCTTATCTTTACCTTTTTTTCTCTCCTTTTCTTTTTTTAACCTAAGTTATTTATTTAATTCATCTCCTGCTACAAGAAAAGTGATGGAAAATCAGTCTACCGGTCATCATTTGATGCAAATAAAGAACATGGGCTTAAGGTCCTATACATTTTACTGGTCCATGTGCAAGAATAGTCCAAATCTGAGCTGTGGTCCATGATGTAGAACAATGGTCCAGGTTTTCTTTATAAATCTTCATTGCAGGTCAGAAGTGGCTTCAAATGAGGGTTATGGAATAAAGAATGGTTACCATATCTCTAGGAAAAGGGCTTGGACCTGATGCAGAGATGGGGATAGGCAAAAACTTGGGTTCTTATGTTTTCTCTGGTGCAAACAGGAAGGCGTTCAGCAAGCTGACTCCCACCCTGGGGAACATGACAAAGTAAATAGGGGACTTCCAAGTGTGAGCTAAGCCCTCCTTGCTTGAGGCATCTCTAGACATGGGAAGCCCCAGATGTGGCTGGGACATACCTAGAACCCCGGAAACCCAGAGTCTAGCCACCACTCCATTTTCGACCTGATTCAAAGCTATCATTGCCTCTTTATTATTCTAGAGATTATAAAGAAATTATTATTCCTGATTAAAAACAGAACTATCAAATTTAAAATCATTGTGATAGCAGTAAGCAGCAAGTTATATTCCTTAGAAAATCAATGCAATGAAATACATACTCGGCATACATACATACTCAATTTTTCTCAGAATTCAGAAGAAAATAATAGAAACTAGGTGTGATGAGAGAATAGTTAAGTGAAAGAAGGTGGAAAATAAAATCCAATCTACAGAAAATTGTAACTTCATGAAACAGTCACTTTTACAAATTACAAGATTTTTTTTTAATCCAGAAAGTGACATAGTTATTTATCAGTTACTAGTTTCGGATTCCTTTCAACATTTCTGAAGACACAAGTCAAGATGAAGCTGATAATTGCCCAACATTTGATCTGACAAAAACATAATGCTGCAAACAAAGGAGAACTTTCCTCTGGTGAATGGTGGACTGAGGGGGTAAAAATGAAGCACGTTTTCACTTCATGGAACTGAGAATGCATGAAGAAACGTTGATAAAATATCTGATTAACTTAACCACAGATGTTCACAAACTGAGTTTTAAATAGATATTTATGGTTTTCCAAAGCAACCAAAGCAGCAGCCCATCTTCATGGGATCAGCTAGTGAGTATCAAAATTATTTAATACACTCTATCCCTTACTGTCAAAAGTGAATACTCTCAAGTGCTTGGCATTCTGTAGAATAGTGATTAAGGAGAAGCTTGAAATGTGTTTTCTCTTGTCCAGCAAGTTAACATTTTCTGTTAAGTTTCTGTTTTCTCTCGAAGGACCTACTCTTCTCTTGATAGTAAGTTATTCTCTTTAAGGACACGCTGTCCCCTCACCCCTCCCCTCAACTACAGTAGTATGCTTTATTCAGAGGTTTCTGTAGGGCACAAATATCATGATATGATAATGCAAAATACATATGTACATTTTAGTTAGCAGATGGTTGGTCTCCTTATATAGATTTTAAAATACAAATCAAAGTAAAATTCAGATGGAATAAGGACTTAAATATATAGAGTATAAAATTACTGAAATAATACAGGAGATAAATGAAACTCTGAGCTACACAATAAAAGCAGACATAATGATTTGGTTAAACACCAAAAGCTTCAAAAAGTTTAAACAACAACAACAAAAATAGTTTAAACAAATCTCAAAATAGAGAAATAACTTCTGCAATGCAAAATAATCAATATAAGGGCAAGAGATTTCATTAAAAATAAAGGTAAATATTATATTGAATAAATGCCAGGAAGAAGAAATTCAGGAAAGCAAATGTAAAAAATGTGATAAATACAATGAAATGCTCAAACTAACCAGCGTTCAACAAAACAAAATTTAAAATAAAAATAATATGAATGTTTTGTCTATACATTTAATTCATGAAATTTGTTAAATGTAAACTATTCAAATTGATGGAAATATAAACATTGGACTAATATTCTGTATTGTTTTGGATTTTGCTTTCTATTTGATGGTAAGATTTAGAGACTTTTTCATGTCTGTTTATAGATTTATAACTTTTTCAAAATACCTTCATAGCACATATTCTGGATTCTTCATAATTTATTTGTCATTCTTATGGGGATTTCGAGTTGTCCTCACTTGGTTGCTATGCCAGCAATTCTATACGAGAAAACCTTATCCATACAATTTGGTTTCGATGTGTTTTCTTAGCACTCATTAATTCTCCCGAAGAAACCTGCTCCTTTTCCCAAACTTTAATTCAGGAAACACAAGGATAGTCACCTAATTTTATAACTTTGTTTTGTGTTATTGAGATCTGTATTGTTAATCTTATGATCTCACAGTTCTTCCTCAGTTTGGTCATATTTCCTTATGCTAACAAAATCTTCTTTTGAGAGGTAAAAAATATTTTTTATTCTTACTGAAGATGCACTTAAAATATTTTTCACTAACTTTTACTTTTGTTGTTGGCACCAAATTACTGAGAAAAGGGCAAAAGAAACAACTTTATTCAGCCATATATAATAACAAATCAGTTTGTTGGTATTTAGTAATATTGGTTCTTATTATCCATTATCTTAAATTAAAATTTAGTATATTTACAGATGATCAGAAACACTAGGAAGTTAAAATTACATATTATTTCTTTGCTCTTGAAATTACATTTGATAAGCTTTTGTATTTTTTTAAGGAACAATCTGTGTCTTCAGCACTTTTTGATGCAGCATTACATTAAGAACATTTTCCATGTTATTAAATATTTTTTGAAATCATGTTAATACCTACAAAACATTCCATCTTATGCAAGTACCACATAATTTATCTGTGCCTTTATTACTTGATATTAAATGTGTTTCTAATTTCTTCTATCCCCAAACATTCTATAATAAGCATTCTTGTACATTAATCCTTGTTAATTGCTTTATTTCTTTAAAATAATTATTATAATGCTATATAAGTAAAGTATGCTGTGGGCACTCAAAACCATAGAGAAAACAGTACATCTAAATGTATTAGTGTTTAAGAATCATAACACATCGAGGGGGATTTTAAGTGAATGAGCCTAGTGATTAATTTTAAGAACATAAAACTTGAGACAACCAGATACTATGTGCTCCCTAATGTGAAGAAATAAGAAGTGTAGCACATCAACTATGAAGAACTCTTACCAATCAAACCTGAATCAAAACTGTAGTTCCCAATCACTAATTTGTTAAAAAAGAAAAACATGAAAATCAGAGAAATATGTTAAAAATAAAACAGGAATGCACACAGAAAAATGCAAAATTTTGTTAACTCTACAAGGCAAATGACCACCCACAAGGAAGAATAAACTTCATGGAAAAAAGATAGAGGGACAACCTATAGATTTAAAGACAAGAGAATAATCAACCAAGCTATCAATACTCTGAGCCCTGTTGGGATTCTGATTTCAATAAAACAACTTTGGAAATAAATTATGATACATCATGCAGATATATACACTGACTAGATTTTTTAATATTAAGGGTTTATTGTTAAATTTGTGGGTGGATAGCTGGAAAAGCTTTTGTCTTATTTTGTATTTTTTTAGTCCTTATGCTATTTTTTCCCCGATGAAATGTTATGTTTAGGATTTTCATCTATACTATTTAGGGGTTAAAGTAACTCTGAAGTAATCCTAAAGTAACCTTAAAGTAATCGTGTTTTGGGCAGAGCCAAAACACGATTGGACATATGTTGATAATTATTGATCTTCTCTATATTTACATATTTTTTGAGAATTTAAAATGCCACAAAAGGGAGCAACAGGAAATGAGTTTACTATTTCGGTGGGGAATAGATAATACAGTCTTGTTATATATATATATGGTTTATCCTGAAGAGATTTGGGAAAGGAAGTGATATGATGGGATTCACAAGTGAGAGTGCACTCTTATGAACATGGACATGAGTTCATCCAGGAGCAAGGAGGCCATTAATACCTTCCTCAATTTCTATAATTCCAGTCCCCTCTCTGTCACACTCTTATGGGCTATAATTTCTCTACAGAATGCTAATAGAATGATAAAGAAAATAAGAATGAATTAAAAATGAGATGTGAAAGCCAAAGGGACTCCTTGGTAGAGGCAAAGAAGCCCTTGTTTTGCAGCAGGAGTGCAGAGAAAGCCAAACATGAGGCCTGAGATTTATTAGTCTGTGCGACTAACTTCAAAGGAGGTTAAACTTGGCAGATTTGTTATACCAAGGGCATTGCCCCCATTGGGAATATCTGAAGCTTTAACACAGAGAATCTAGACATGCGGATGATTGCTCCTGAAGATTTTGATTCCTCTGACTCTTCTGAACCTTCTAAGCCTGCAGAAGTGTTCCATTCCTTTTTGCTAAGAGCAGTCATCTCAATAATCCTGAAAGGCAGCAGATATACCACTCAAGATCTGTCCTCACTTTCCCTCCTGGCCACTTGGCTTATACCTAGGTTTTAAGTCATAATATCAAGCAACTGAGGATGCAGTTGGCTTCATAAACAAAGTACTGTAATTTAAAGATGCTGCAAATCTATCTGACATGTATCAGTAGCCATCTGGGATGTATGAGTGGCACTGTGTTAGAAGATTCTTTATCAAAGGGACTGGAACATAGAATTGGAAAGGGAAGAATTTATTTACCTGAGAATATTCTTTGGAGATAAAGGATTTAGTGTCCTGGAAAGAACCTCAGGAGATTGTGCAAACTAATAAGGTGGCTCCCAGTGGCATGGTACACACAGTGGCCAAGCTGAGCAAAATTGAAATGCATGAACTGCAATGTCAGATGATGGATAAAGAAATTTAAAAGTTCAGAGAAGTAGACATGCTAGAATGGATGTAATATGTACAGTCAGAAGATAAGCATGATGGTTATGTTCCTTGGGAAGGCCCAAAGGACACAAAATTTATCAAGGCCATATGAATGGCCTAGTGAGACAGGAAGCAGCATCATTAAAAAGTTCAGGGGCTTCCCTGGTGGCGCAGTGGTTGAGAGTCCGCCTGCCGATGCAAGGGACGCAGGTTCGTGCCCCCGTCCGGGAGGATCCCACATGCCGCGGAGCAGCTGGGCCCGTGAGCCATGGCCGTTGGGCCTGTGCATCCGGAGCCTGTGCTCTGCAACGGGAGAGGCCACAACAGTGAGAGGCCCATGTACAGCAAAAAAAAAAAAAAAGTTCAGTAGTGTCTCTACTTTTCATTTTAGGGCTGGAGATAGAAAATACTGTTACAGAATTTATCTAGCTGAAAACAGTGTCCATGCATGGACTTTAAAGTAGTAGAGTCTAGGTGGCAGCAGTTAACTGTCAGTAACCAGGTGGTACTTAACCACATATGTTGTGATCACTAGCAAAGTTGGAGTAATAGTCCTGGGAACGAGATACACAGGGACTTACAAGGATGGTTAATAGAATATGACCTCCCTAGGGGCAAAATAGATTGGTGGCTGACAAAGTCACTACTCAGCTTGAACCAGCAGAAGAAATCAAGGTTTGGTGATTGGGCGTCTGAGGATAGCCACCCTAATAAATATGTCATGATTCCTTGCATAGGTTTCAGACTGGGGACCATTGTTCAGAATCAGAGCCCACTAAACACTGGTTCCAAGTGGAACAATTGCAATACCATAGCATGTATACAAAGCAATGATTTGCTGCATTTTTCCTCAAGAAAATTATGGTCATTTACTCACTTGACTATAAATTGGGAGATGGGGATTACTCATATTTTTAGCACTGTTGGTATAGGTTATAGGGTTTCTGTGATATTGAACTACGAATACTTTGAAACATTATTGTGGCCTTCCTATATGTATGGGGGCATATGGGAGACAGGTAATAAATCACTTACATAGACCACCTGATGGTCATTTCCCTGGACCCTGAATGTTTAATTGGTATTAACATACTTGGAAGTTAGTACAACTTCCAGATTGGGTCCTTGGTTGTAGATAACTACCAAAATAGGGAAAGCCACATGGAAGCCTCTGAAACTGTTCCTGTCATGAGAAAGTAAGTAAAAATATATAAATAAAAATTGTATCATATATGTATTATATAGAGTTTAGGCGATTTATATCAGCCATGAGTTTCTAACAGATGCAAGGATGGTGGTCCTTATCACATACTCAGTTAAGTTACCTAGCAATGATCTTGCAAATACCAGATGGATCCTGGAAGGTGACTGTAGACCACTGCAAGCTCAACCCAGTAGTTGCCCTGATTGAAGTTGCCACGATGGATGTGGTAACTTTGTTAGAACAGATAGAGCCTCAGGTTCTGGTATATGGACATTGTTTTGGCATATGCATTCTTTTCTATTTCAGTAAGAAAAGAGGATCAGGGAGAGTTTTTGCTCACTTCAAATGTGTAATAAACACTTGCAAATTTTGCTGTTGAGCTGTAATTCCTTTTCCTCTGCTGTAATGTAGTCCAAAGGGGTCTCGGACTATCTAAACATTGCAGAGCGCAGCACATGGATCCATTGCTTTCAGGATAGCATGTTAATCTCTTCAAATAGTTAGTACTATGAAGGCCTTCGTGAGACACTGTTTAGAGGATGGAGTGGTCATGATGGCAGAGAGAGAGGCCAACAGCATAGATTCTCACTAACTAAGGCTAATCTAGCTACTGCTACCGCCACATGTCCAACCTGTAAGAAAAAGAGACCAAAACCAAGCTCCAAAATTACATAATTTCTTGAGATTTACTATCTACCTGGTAACAAGTTAACTATTTTGAATAGCTTCCATCCTGAGAATATCACTGGTCTTGTCACTAGAATAAATTATTACTATATATTTCTGCCAGTGAATATGGGTTTCAAAAATATTCCTGTTCTGCTACTTGTTTTTCAAAGAAATGAGTTTTATGGAAGGTGTCATGGTTTATTTTATACCTCAAACTTGACTGGGCCACAGGGTGGCCAGATATTTGGTCAAACATTACTCTGGGTGTATCTGTGAGGATGTCTATTTTTTGTTTGTTTTTTTCTTTTTAACATCTTTATTGGAGTATAATTGCTTCCAAAGTGTGTTAGTTTCTCCTTTATAACAAAGTGAATCAGCTATACATATACATTTATCCCCATATCTCCTCCTCCTTGAGTCTCCTTCCCACCCTCCCTATCCCAGCCCTCTAGGTGGACACAAAGCACAGAGCTGATGTCCCTGTGCTATGCAGCTGCTTCCCACTAGCTATCTATTTTACATTTGGTAGTGTATATATGTCCATGACACACTCTCACTTCGTCCCAGCTTACCACTTCACCCTCCCTGTGTCCTCAAGTCCATTCTCTACGTCTGCATCTTTATTTCTGTCCTGCCCTTAGGTTTTTCAGAAACAATTTTTTTTTTTAGATTCCATATATACGTTTTAGTATATGGTATTTGTTTTTTTCTGTCTGACTTACTTCACTTTGTATGACAGTCTCTAAGTCCATCTACCTCACTACAAATAACTCAATTTCGTTTCCTTTTATGGCTGAGTAATATTCCATTGTATATATGTGCCACATCTTCTTTATCCATTCATCTGTCGATGGACACTTAGATTGCTTCCATGTCCTGGCTATTGTAAATAGAGCTGCAATGAACATTGTGGTACATGACTCTTTCTGAACTACAGTTTTCTCAGGGTATATGCCCAGTAGTGGGATTGCTGGGTCTTATGGTAGTTCCATTTTTACTTTTTTAAGGAACCTCCATATTGTTCCCCATAGTGGCTGTATCAATTTACATTCCCACCAACAGTGCAAGAGGGTTCCATTTTCTCCACACCCTCTCCAGCATTTATTGTTTGTAGATTTTTTGATGATGGCCATTCTGACCAGTGTGAAGTGATACCTCATTGTAGTTTTGATTTGCATTTCTCTAATGATTAGTGATGTTGAGCATCCTTTCATATGTTTATTGGATATCTGTATATTTTCTTTGGAGAAATGTCTCTTTAGGTCTTCTGCCCATTTTGGGGTTGGGTTGTTTGTTTAATTGGTATTTAACTGCATGAGCTGCTTGTAAATTTTGGAGATTACTCCTTTGTCAGTTGCTTCCGTTGCACATATTTTCTCCCATTCTCAGGGTTGTCTTTTCATCTTCTTTATGGTTTCTTTTGCTGTGCAAAATATTTTAAGTTTCATTAGGTCCCATTTGTTTATTTTTGTTTTTATTTCCATTACTATAGGAGGTGGGTCTAAAAGGATCTTGCTGTGATTTATGTCATAGACTGTTCTCCCTATGTTTTCCTCTAAGGGTTTTATAGTGTCTGGCCTTACATTTAGGTCTTTAATCCATTTTGAGTTTATTTTTGTGTATGATTTAAGGTAGTTTTCTAATTTCATTCTTTTACATGTAGTTGTCCAGTTTTCCCAGCACTACTTATTGAAGAGGCTGTCTTTTCTCCATTGTATATCCTTGCCTCCTTTGTCAGAAATAAGGTGACCATATGTGCGTGGGTCACCTCTGGGCTTTCTATCCTGTTCCATTGATCTTGATTTCTGTTTCTGTGCCAGTACCATACTGTCTTGACTACTGTAACTTTGAGTATAGTCTGAAGAAGGGAGCCTGATTCCTCCAGCTCCATTTTTCTTTCTCAAGGTTGCTTTGGCTATTTGGGGTGTTTTGTGTTTCCATGCAAATTGTGAAATTTTTTGTTCTAGTTCTGTGAAAAATGCCATTGATAGTTTGATAGGGATTGCATTGAATCTGTAGATTGCTTTGGATAGTAGAGTCATTTTTGCAATGTTGATTCTTCCAATCTAAGAACATGGTTTATCTCTCCAACAGTTTGTATCACCTTTAATTTCTTTCATCAGTGTCTTATAGTTTTCTGCATACAGCTCTTTTGTTTCCTTAGGTAGGTTTTTTCCTAGGTATTTTACTCTTTTTGTTGCAATGGTAAATGGGAGTGTTTCCTTCATTTCACTTTCAGATTTTATATCATTAGTGTATAGGAATGCAAGAGATTTCTGAGCATTAATTTTGTATCCTGCTACTTTACCAAATTCATTGATTAGCTCTAGTAGTTTTCTGGTAGCATCTTTAGGATTCTCTGTGTATAGTATAATGTCATCTGCAAACAGTGACAGTTTTACTGCTTCTTTTCCAATTTGGATTCCTTTTATTTCTTTTTCTTCTTAGATTGCTCTGGTTAAAACTTCCAAAACTATGTTGAATAATAGTAGTGAGACTGGGCAACCTTGTCTTGTTCCTGATCTTAGTGGAAATGATTTCAGTTTTTCACCATTGAGAATGATGCTGGCTGTGGGCTTTTCATATATGGCCTTTATTATTTTGAGGTAAGTTCCCTCTATGCCTAATTTCTGCAGGGTTTTTATGATAAATGGGTGTTGAATTTTGTCAAAGGTTTTTCTGCATCTATTGAGATGATCCTACAGTTTTTCTCCTTCATTTTGTTAATATGATTTATCACATTGATTGATTTGTGTATATTGAAGAATCCTTGCACCCCACTCGATCATGCTTTATGATCCTTTTAGTATGCTGTTGGATTCTGATTGCTAGTATTTTGTTGAGGATTTTTGCATCTAACTTTCTTAGTGGTATTGGCCTGTAGTTTTCTTTTTTTGTGAAATCTTTGTCTGGTTTTGGTATCAGGGTGATGGTGGCCTCATAGAATGAGTTTAGGAGTGTTCCTCCTTCTGCTATATTTTGGAAGAGTTTGAGAAGGACAGGTGTTAATTCTTCTCTAAATGTTTGATAGAATTCGCCTCTGAAGCCATCTGCTCTTGGGCTTTTGTTTGCTGGAAGATTTCTAATCACAGTTTCAATTTCAGTATTTGTGATTGGTCTGTTTATATTTTCTATTTCTTCCTGTCAGTCTCGGAAGGTTGTGCTTTTCTAAGAATTTGTCCATTTCTTCCAGGTTGTCCATTTTATTGGCATAGAGTAGCTTCTAGTAATCTCTCATGATCCTTTATATTTCTGCAGTGTCAGTTGTTACTTCTCCTTTTTCATTTCTAATTCTATATTTTGAGTCTTTCCCCCTTTTTTTCTTCATGAGTCTGGCTATTGTTTGTCAATTTTGTTTATCTTCACAAAGAACAAGGTTTTCATTTTATTGATCTTTGCTATTGTTTCCTTCATTTTTTTCATTTATTTCTGATTTGATCTTTATGATTTCTTTCCTTCTGCTAACTTTGGGGTTTTTTTTGTTCTTCTTTCTCTAATTTCTTTAGGTGTAAGGTTTTGTTTCTTATTTGAGATGTTTCTTCTTTCCTGTGGTAGGATTGTATCGCTATATACTTCCCTCTTAGAGCTGCTTTTGCTACATCCCATAGGTTTTGGGTCATCGTGTTTTCATTGTCATTTGTTTCTAGGTATTTTTTGATTTCCTCTTTGATTTCTTCAGTGATCTCTTGGTTATTTACTAGTGTATTATTTAGCCTCCATGTGTTTGTATTTTTTTATAGATTTTTTTCCTGTAATTGCTATCTAGTCTCATAGCATTGTGGTTAGAAAAGATCCTTGATATGATTTCAATTTTCTTAAATTTATGAATGCTTGATTTGTGACCCAAGATATGATCTATCCTGGAGAATGTTCCATGAACACTTGAGAAGAAAGTGTATTCTGTGGTTGTTGCATGGAATGATCTATAAATATCAATTAAGTCCATCTTGTTTAATGTATCATTTAAGGCTTGTGTTTCATTCATTATTTATTTTCATTTTGGATCATCTGTCCATTTGTGAAAGTGGGGTGTTAAAGTGCCCTACTATTATTGTGTTACTGTCGATTTTCCCTTTTATGGCTCTTTGCATTTGCCTTATGTATTGAGGTGCTCCTATGTTGGGTGCATAAATATTTACAATTTTTATATCTTCCTGTTGGATTCATCCCTTGCTCATTTGTAGTGTCCTTCTTTCTCTCTTGTAATAGTCTTTATTTTAAAGTCTATTTTGTCTGATATGAGATTTGCTACTCCAGCTTTCTTTTGATTTCCATTTGCATGGAATATCTTTTTCCATCCCCTCACTTTCAGTCTGTATGTGTCCCTCAGTCTGAAGTGGGTCTCTTGTAGATAGCATATATATGGGTCCTGTTTCTGTATACATTCAGCCAGTCTAAGTCTTTTGGTTGGAGCAGCTAAACCATTTACATTTAAGGTAGTTATCGATATGTATGTTCCTATTACCAGTTTCTTAATTGTTTTGGGTTTGTTATTGTAGGTATTTTCCTTCTCTTGTGTTTCTTGCCTAGAGAAGTTCCTTTCGCATTTTTGTAAAGCTGGTTTGTTGGTGCTGGATTCTCTTAGCTTTTGGTTGTCTGTAAAGGTTTTAATTTCTCTGTCAAATCTGAATGAGATCCTTGCTGGGTAGAGTAATCTTTGTTGTATGTTTTTCCCTTTCATCACTTTAAATGTCATACCACTCCCATCTGGCTTGCAGTGTTTCTGCTGAAAGATCAGCTGTTAACCTTTTGGGGATTCCCTTGTATTTATTTGTTGCTTTTCCCTCCCTGCTTTTAATATATTTTCTTTGTATTTAATTTTTGATAGTTTGATTAATATGTGTCTTGGCGTGTTTCTCTGATAGTATCCTATCGGACTCTCTGGGCTTCCTGGACTTGATTGACTATTTCCTTTCCCATATTAGGGAAATTTTAAAGTATAATCTCTTCAAATATTTTCTCAGTCCCTTTCTTTTTCTCTTCTTCTTTCAGGACTCCTATAATTCGAATGTTGGGGCATTTAATGTTGTCCCAGAGGTCTGTGAGACTGTCCTCAATTCTTTTCATTTTTTTTCTTTTTTCTGCTCTGCAGTAGTTATTTCCACTCTTTTATCTTCTGGGTCGCTTATCTGTTCTTCTTCCTCAGTTATTCTACTATGGATTCCTTCTAGAGAATTTTAATCTCATTTATTGTGTTGTTCATCATTGTTTGCTCTTTAGTTCTTCCAGGTCCTTGTTAAGTGTTTCTTGTGTTTTCTGCATTCTATTTCCAAGATTTTGGATCATCTTTGCTGTCATTACTCTGAATTGTTTTTCAGGTAAACTGCCTATTTCCTTTTCCTTTGTTTGGTCTGGTGGGTTTTTACCTTGCTCCTTCACCTGCTGTGTATTTCTCTGTCTTCTCATCTTGCTTAACTTACTGTTTGTGATCTCCTTTTCACAGGCTTTAGGTTTGTAGTTCCTTTTGTTTTTGGTGTCTGCCCCCAGTGGGTATGGTTAGTTCAGTAGGTTGTGTAGGCTTCCTTGTAGAGGTTACTGGTGCCTGTGTTCTGGTGTATGAGGCCGGATCTTGTCCTTCTGGTGGGTAGGACCATATCCGGTGGTGTGTTTTGGTGTGTCTGTGACCTTATTATAATTTTAGGCAGCCTCTCTGCTAATGGGTGGGGTTGTGTTTCTGTCTTGCTAGTTGTTTGTGATAGGGTGTCCAGCACTGTAGCTTGCTGCTCATTGAATGGAGCTAGGTCTTAGCATTGAGATGGAGATTTCTGACAGCTTTCACCATTTGATATTACGTGGAGCTGGGAGGTCTCTGGTGGACCAGTGTCCTGAACTCAGCTCTTCCACCTCAGAGGCTCAGGCCTGACACCCGGCCAGAGCACCAAGACCCTGTCAGCCACACATCTCAGAAGAAAAGTGAGGGAGAAGGAGAGGGAGAGGGAGAGGGAGAGAGAAAGAAAGCTATTAAAATAAGTATTAAAAATAAAAAAGGAAAAAAGTAATTAAAAAGAAGAAAAAAGAAAGAAAGGAGAGAGCAACTGAACCAAAACACAAACCCACCAATGAGAGCAAGAGCTAAAAGCTATACTAACAAAACAAAACAAAACAAAACAAAATGGGCCGACAAAACCCTAGCACAAATGATAAAAACAAATCTATACAGACAGAATCACCCAAAGAAGCATGCACAAACCCACTCACAAAAAGAGAAAAAGGAAAGAATATATATATATAAATGAAGAGAGTAACCAAATCAATAAACAAATCTACCAGTGATAACAAGCTCTAAATACTAAATTAAGATAAACATAAAGCCAGAAACAAATTAGATGCAGAAAGCCTACCCCAAGTCTACAGTTGCTCCCAAAGTCCACCTCCTCAATTTGGGATGATTTGTTGTCTATTCAGGTATTCCACAGATGCAGGGTCCATCAAGTTGATTGTGGAGATTTAATCCACTGCTCCTGAGGCTGCTGGGAGAGATTTCCCTTTCTCTTCCTTGTTCGCACAGCTCCCGGGGTTTAGCTTTGGATTTGGCCCCACCTCTGCCTGTAGGCCACCTGCGGGCATCTGTTCCCCACCCAGACAGGACGGGGTTAAAGGAGCAGCTGATTAGGTGGCTCTGGCTCACTAAGGCTGGGGGGAGGGAGGAGTATGGAATGTGAGGCGAGCCTGCAGTGGCAGAGTCCGGAATGACGTTCCAACAGCCTGAGAAGAACTGTGTTCTCCTGGGGAAGTTGTCCCTGGATCACAGGACCCTGGCAGTGGCAGGCCACACAGGCTCCTGGGAAGGGAGGTGTGGATAGTGACCTGTACTTGCACACAGGCTTCTTGGTTGCTGCAGAAGCAGTCTTAGCATTTCATGCCTGTCTCTGGTGTCTGCACTGATGGCCACAGCTCGTGTCCTTCTCTGGAGCTCATTTAGGCGGTGCTCTAAATCCTCTCTCCTCGTGCACCTGGAAACAATGGTCTCTTACCTCGTAGGCCGTTCCAGACTTTTTCCCGGACTCCCTCCCCACTAACTGTGGCGCACTAGCCCCCTTCAGGCTGTGTTCATGCAGCCAAGCCGAGTCCTCTCTTGGGATCTGACCTTGGAAGCCAGAACCTCAGCTCGCAGCCCCCACCCACCTGGGCGGGTGAGCAGACAAGCCTCTCAGACTGGTGAGTGCTGATTGGCACTGATCCTCTGTGCGGGAATCTCTCTGCTTTGCCCTCTGCACCCCCATTGCTGTGCTCTCCTCCGTGGCTCCGAAGCTTCCCCACCCACCCACTCCCCATCTCCGCCAGTGAAGGGGCTTCCTAGTGTGTGGAAACTTTTCCTCCTTCACAGCTTCCTTCCAGAGGTGCAGATCCCATCCCTATTCTTTTGTCTCTGGTTTTTCTTTTTTACTTTTGCCCTACTCAGGTACATGGGGAGCTTCTTGCCTTTTGGGAAGTCTGAGGTCTTCTACCAGTGTTCAGTAGGTGTTCTGTTCCACGTGTAGTTGTATTTCTGATGTTTTGTGGGGACGAAGGTGACCTCCACATATTATTCCTCCGCCATCTTGAAGGTCCCTTTGTGAGGATGTTTCTGGAGGAGATTAATGCTTGAATCAGAAGACTGAGTAAAGCAGCTTGCCCTCCCTAAGGTAGGTAGGTCTCACCCTATCAACTGAAAACCTGAAAAGAACAAAAATATACTGTGTTGTTTTTCCTGTCTGACTGCTTTCTGGCTGGGGCATTGGTCTTTTCCTGCCTTCAGACTCAAAGTGAAATATCAAGAGCTCTTAGTTCTCAAGCCTGTAGTCTTTCTACTGGAGCTTACACCATTGGCTCTCCTGGTGCTCAGGCCTTTGAACTCAGACTGGAATACACTATCAGCTCTTCCTGGTCTCCATCTTGCTGACTGCAGATCTTGGGACTTCTCAGCCTTCATAATTAAGTGAGCCAATTTCTTGTAATAATCTCTTCAGGGAGAGAGAGAGAGAGAGAGAGAGAGAGAGAGAGAGAGATACCTATCTCCTATTGGTTCTGTTACTCTGGAGAACCCTGAATAATACAGTAGGTTTTTGTAGTAGGAGCTTCTTCTGTAGGAGTTTTGATGAACTTCATGCTCAAGGATGTCCTTGTCTGTCATTACTGTTTAGTATTGAAAACATGACCTCTTTGTGTGGCTGTGGCTCTACATCTTAGGTTTAGTGTGATTGTAACTCTGTTGTCCTGCATGCTGTAGGCCTTGCCTTCTGAAGTAACAATTCACTTTTAATACTATGCTATTTTGGAATATTGTTTTCTGAGATCTATTTACTTTGGATCCATTTACCCCTGGCATCTAAGCAATCTCTCTGTGGGATTCCTAGTGCTCCTATCTTCTCAGCATGGATTATGTCCCCAGCAGCTTTCCTTCAGGGTAGGTCTTTGTCTTTCTGAAAAAGACTATTTGTAGTATATTGAGGGGTGCCTGGGGATTTAGGCTGTAATGGTTTGGTCTCCTCTGTGTGCTTCCGTGGGTCTTTTTTTTTTACATGTGTCAGAAACCTGGAGCCTGCAAGTTCTTCTTACAGTATTGAAGATTGTTTTAGCTTCTTTTGAAATCAAGTTTTTGTTTGTTAATCCTGGGTTCCATGACCTGTATGGTCCCTCAGTGTTCACCTATCTCTTCTCTGCTACCACTGGGCAGCAGCTGACCAAGCAAGGATCTGATGCTGTGGAACAGTCTGGCCACACATTCACCCTCAGCGGTTCTTAGAGGATCTGGCCATATAGCTTCAGTGAATGTGTCATCTGTGAATTACTAATTTTTCTATCTCTTTTGATCTTTTATAAAAAGGTTTGGGGGGATTTAAAGATTGCTGCAGTGATGGTCTTGTTGTCAGTGGCTTATAAATAATTTTTTATCTCTTTTGATAATATTAAAGTTATTCATTTTAGAAAATCCATTAAATTTATTATATATTCATATAGATTGTATATAAACTTAGGCATATATTTATAAATTGTCATATGTTAGTTATGAATTATGTATTATACAGTATGCATCATTCATAATACAACATTTTGTTAAATGTTAAATAATTTAACATTTAACACACAACCTATGTTAAATAATTTAAATATGATTAATAATATCCAATAGAATTTTATACAATTTTATATTGACCTTATGATAATGTAATATATTTAATGTCTGCACTCCCTCATTGGGATATAAGCCAATAGAGAACTGAAATTTTATTTTATGAATCTTTATAACAACAAGTGACTAAAAACAACACTTGATATGTATTAGCAATTAAAATATAATTTTTAAAGTGTTACAGTTCAAATTTGGAACATCTTATTACTTAAACATCACATTTTTCAACTGTCAACCTAAAACCTAAGAATAAATCCACAAAATCAACAGTCATGTGCTGGAAAAATGAGTAATACAAACATTTCAGGGAACACCATCAAAACATATTACATAAAAATAAATATTCAGATTTCACATATGAATCCCCATAGTTGAATTGATTTTCTATATATGTCCATGATATTTAATCACTCCTGTATAAAAGACTAAAGTTTCCTGAAGAATTTCTAAAATAGTATATGAGATCAAAACATCTAAACTTTCATAGAGCAATTTTGTTGCACAGATATTTACTTGCTAAGATACAGTAGCAGAGGAACTGTGACACTCATTGTTCTCTCCAAAATTTCACTTTAAATATATTTCGGGGGCTTCCCTGGTGGCGCAGTGGTTGAGAGTCCACCTGATGATGCAGGGAACACGGGTTCGTGCCCCGGTCCGGGAAGATCCCACATGCCGCGGAGTGGCTAGGCCCGTGAGCCATGGCCACTCAGCCTGCGCGTCCGGAGCCTGTGCTCCGCAACGGGAGAGTCCAAAACAGTGAGAGGCCCACGTACCGCAAAAAAAAAAAAAAATAATAATAATAATAAAACTAAATATATTTTAGGGGTGGTGGTGGTGGTAAATAAATGTTTAACTTAGACAGTGAAATATTTTCCTGTATATCATCTTCCACCGAGTAAATTTGTAACACGTTAGCTGAAGCTTCCTTAACGGGGTGCAGTTTGGGGAAGATGATATTTTGATAGAAAAAACATCCTGTATCTTACACACATTTGATATTTTCTTCTTATTGATTACTAATATTTTTCTCAATGTACAGTAAATCAGTCCCTTAAATCCTGTAATCTATATTAAATTTTTTCCTGAGGAAATTATACTTTACATAACCATTTTAATGTGTTCCTTCACATCTTTGAAAGTGTATATCAGATTTGACTTTCCAGTTCTGTAGTTCCCCACTATCTGATAGCTATTTTTTTTCCAGCACCACACCATATTATTCTAATCCAGAAAGTTTGAAAGAAACACATTTATAAATAGAACTTTCTTGAAAATGTTTGCAATTTTTAGTACAAGTACTTTTGAAATTTACAGGTAAAAACATCTGTAGACACGTCTTTCCCATTCTTGGAGGACAAAGCCTAGCACACTTTCAGCAATTTGTTTGACTTTCACTGCCTATTTTTTCCAAGCAGTCAATTTCTCTTTTTCTGCAGAGTCTGTGAATAGGACTACATTGTCAATTGAGACGTGGCACAGATTTCCCTGGTTAGCTGCCCCCTTGCTCTTTTTCCAGTGCTGTCACCAGAGAGAAATGACTCTAGGCCTCAGTAAAGAAAACACTTTCTGTCAAGTTGTTCCATCCACGTAGGAAGAGGACAGTAAGTGTCCATATGCAAACCTCCACTCGACTTCCTTCTACCTAATAGAGTTTGTGCTTTGTGTGACTGCACAAACCATTCTAGAACTCACAGAAGTATTTGAAAGAGAATGAACTTTCAGGGGCCAAAAGGATGGCCATTGGCTTCTATATGTGAAATTTGTTGGGCAGATGAAGATCATCTTTGGTACTCTGGTGTTAATTATTTCAAATTATGTTTGTGGAACTTTGTTTTTTCTTTTCCTTGTCTCCATTTTGTGCATGCCTAAATGTCCAGGTAATATCAAAGTATATCCTAATGAAAGAAGAGCAATAGTTACTTAGTAGAGAGAGGTAAGAAGTAATACAGAAACATCAATTTAAAAGAAAAGTCCTAGGGCCCATTTTGCTCAAAGCTAAGCCTGTGTGAGTCTTTCTCTGTCATTTATCTCTCTCACAGAGGCTTACCTGTCTGTGAACAGGCACTGAGCATCCTTAATGTAAACACAAGGTATTGTGTGACCTTCCCTGGTGGGTTTTTATTTTATATATCATTATAAATGAGCAATAAAATATATTGCTATTTAAAACGCTAAGAATAGTGAATTTTCAATGGGGCACTTGCAAAAGAAGATGGCATCAATTCTCCAAACAATTCCACCTATAAAATCTGTTAGTAAGGACAGCCTTGATAATAGAAGTACATCAGAGGTTCTTGCTACTCAGGATTGTTGTTGAGTTGGTATTTTTGGTAGAGTCTCATGGTTTGTGTTTCACGTCAGTGTTTTAGTTTTGTTCCTCGATAGTACACAAGAGAAATGTATGTGTCTAAGGATTATACCCTTGCTTCAGATTAGATCTCAATTTTCCACTGCTAGTATTGAAATTTCTGGGCTTTCTCTGATGGTCTAAGATGAGTACTTCATGCTTCTTAAATGTATATAAAGGGTCTGCAATATATTTCTCTAATATTGTGGTCTTTTATTGAACCTATCACTATTAGAAAATACATAGCATGTTATAATTATGTAATAACTAACATTTTTGATCCCGTGGTGTTTGGCTTTGAGTTTTAGGAGATCATAAAATGCTTTGAGACAGGAGTAGATTTTCTTGTTTGTCATTAAGGTTTGATGGTTATTGACAAAGCAAACTTTATATTGTAAATTCTCTTGAAAGTGACAAACAACAAAATTTAGGTTTATAAATTCAGAGTAATCAACTCTCATCTTAAAGCAACAGCACTATTGACTAGCTAACAAATATGCTAAAACACCCTCACAAAATCCCATTTTCGTTATTCCTCCTGGAAATCGCTTGGGTGATATTCATTCGCCCGATTTAAGAGTTTACTTACATGACTTCTGAGTCAAATGATTTTTATTTTGTTAAAAGTATTACGAACAGAGTGGTAAAAGTCATCTAGGGCCTATAATGGTAAACGTAGATATCAAATAATATTGTTTTACTGGAAAAAAAACTATATAGAATAGCTGTGGACCCAAGAATCTCATTTTTATGTACATAAAGAAAGTCTAAAAATTTCTCACCGTTTTACTATAGGAGGCATGGTAACTTACACATGTGTTTATGTTAACTGGATCTACTTTTAGGAGAAATTAAAAATCAACCCATTTATCCAGTTTAAATGCTAACAATGCCCTCATTGGACATCGTTATTATAGTACACCTGAATCCTACTGACACAGTATAAACCTATATGTCCTTGATAAGTGTTTCATATTCAGTCTTCTATACTTCTTGAAAATATAAAAGTGGCTACACATAAGACAAATCAAAGTATCCATTACTTCAGGAATATTCTTAAAACAATGGTTCCATGTATGTGGGTCAATCTACTGAGTTTAAATTTTGATTTCACCTATTATTAGGTGTGTCATATTGGAAAATTCACATGACTTCTTAAAATATCTGCTTCTTAATCTATAAAATTAGGTAAATCTAGTACTTAATTCCTGCATTATTGTAAAGGTTAAATATGGTAAAGTATATAACATTATTAGAAGAAATCTAGGTGCATGGAGAACACACAATAAGTAATAATTTCTGAGCTTGTTCAGGCATTGGCTATGCTTTTCTTTCCAGGATCAAGACAATTACCAAATAGGACTCAAAGCTCTGTTATTTTTTAGAGCTAAGAAAAATTCTAGTAGAGATTTGCTGAAAAGATAGTGTCAGAAGCTCATTTTACCATTTTGGTATCATTCTTTGGCACAGGGAAGTTGATTCTTTCCTCACATGCACCTAACATACCTTGTTTGCCTTTTGAAAATTTATGCTGCTATTAAACAGCAAAAATTATATCACATGGAAATGTCTTTCTGGGAGGGTGTGCTGTTACTGTTGAATCATCTTTCTGTGGTATCATTAGGTACAAAAGCTTTGAAGTAAGACCTAAATCCAAAATTCTCACAGATGTTGCATGAAAACAGACTTCAAAAAGGATCTCTGTGCTCTTTCACAGGCAGGTAAACATCTGTGAGAGAGAAAAAAGAAAGCAGGAGAGACAGAGAGAAACTCACTTAAAGGCTTAACTTTGAACAAAACAGGCCTTAGGCCTTTTCTTTCAAATCGATGTCTCTATTTATATGACTTCCTGCCCCTCTACTAGGTAACAATTGAAGTCTCACCTTGTGAACTAATTTACATTGACCTCTTCCTTAGCCCTCAATAGTTCTTTTTAAAGTGAGGTTTGTTTTCCCTAATGAGGATCAGCTGTGAGCAGGGGTGGCCAAAATAAATTCCCTTTAGCAAGCTGTGCCTCTGCTTAGGCTGAAATTTGGAGAAGAGGAGAGGCCAAGAATACATAAAAGATCTTGAGCCTGCCGGTTAACATTGAAGATCCTATAAATGCAATGTATTTAGACTCACCACATTTTTCTTTATTAAGGAATTATTATATTCCAAACACTAAAGCTACAAAATGGGGATAAACAAAGCCATGAAAAGAATGACCATCTTTGATAGCTCTTGGGCCATAAATTAAACTTTCTCTATTTTTAATAAGTGCACAAAATTTAGATCAAGGTTCATTTTATTAAAATTATTTGTTTTTCTTTGTCTTTTCATTTTATCAACTAGTGGCTTAGAAGTACTCATGCCATCACAAAATGAAGAACAAGAAAACAAAACTACAAATTAGAAAGGGTCAATCTATCGGATTATAGCTTGATCTCTCAAAGCCTAGAGCTTACTAAAACCTCAAAATAATTTCATCAAACAATGTTATAACTGGAGATAAACAGCCCAGTTTTCTTTAAGTTTTCAAGTCTCTTGTCTTCTATTATTAGTTTGTCATATGATTTATTTTTCAAAAAACAAGGATCTATCAAACTGTGCCACTAAATCTCTTCTCTACTTTGGTCTTCATTTATGCTTTAAGGCAAAACAGTCTATGTGATGCTCAGCTTTATGGAATGTAGATTCTTTGCTCTTCATGTATAAGCCAAGCTTCCCTCACCTCCAAGCATTCTGGAACTGACTGATGGCAAGCCTACCTCAAAAAGTCTTTTCTTATCCTCAGTAAGAATATAACAATAAATAGGAAGAAATGATGATGCTACTGAAGCCTGTGAGCACAGCTGCTCATTTCATCAGTTCTGCTGTTACCTCTGGCTCAGAGGTTCCATTTTCTCTGCTTCTATGGGATGTGTCAGGACTGCTGTGACAGCAAGCTCCATAGGCACATGGCATAAAGCTTCTTGCTTTTAAAGCTGGCTTTTACTGGCTCACCAGTTGAGTGTAGTAGCAGTTCTAATGATAACTGGGGAGCTAGTAGAATAATCCAAAAAGTGCTGCCCTCAAATTCTGAGTTAATGAAAAGAAAACGAACTTAGAGTAAACACATCATACTCTGAAGATAAAAGAAAACATATTCTTCTAGTTAACACTAATTATACGAATATTATTATTATCGTATTCTTTTTTCTTAAAAGCTCATGAGCTTTGGGTCAGAAAAATGTGCGTGGAAGTCCTGACTTTATAACCTATGAACATTATGACTAGAGAAATTAGAATAATCCTATAATGTCCTTGAAATTCTTGAACTCAGCTACAAATCACCTGGTCTAATCATATGCTGATTAAGATTTTGTGATGTTTAAATAACATAATATGTATTCATGATTAGGATTATGAGAGACACAGAAGTAATCACTCAGCATGGATTTTTTTTTGTCTTTAAAAACAAAAAAAACATTAAAACTCTTTCTCTCTGCCAGGTTAAATATACCTACCTTAAAAGCAGGGCGTTCCCTGACTTCTTTCTCTATTTCTATAGATTTTGGTATTTTATTGGCCATAATGAATTGAATCATGGCCCCCAAAATATAGGTCCATGCCCTTATATTCAGAATGTCTGAATTATTCCTAGTATGGCAAAAGATGTGATTAAGTTAAGAACCTTGAGAGGAAAAACTTATCTTGGATTAACCAGGAGGGCCCTAAGTGCAATCACATTTATCTTTATGAGAGAGAAACAGTTTTGAGACAGACAGAAAAGGAGAAACACAAACACAGGAGGAAGAAGCTGTGTGACCCAGAGAAACTGGAGCAGTATAGCCACAAGCCAAGGAACACGTGGAGTCACCAGAAGTTGGAAGTGGCAAAAATAGATGCTCCTCTCTAGCTTTGGAAGGGAATGTAGCCCTGCCAACACGTTGATTTGGGATTTTTGGTCTCTAAAACTGTGAGACAATAAATTTCTATAGATTTAAGGCACCAGTTTCTGATATTTTTATAGGAACCACAGGAAACTAATGCATTGCCATTTTATCACTTTGCGCATTCCAAGTGTATCTTGGCAACTTATCGATAGACTGTTATGACCTTGAAAGTGGAAATCACATCTTACTCCTCTTTGTGTAGAATTCAGTACCTCGCCCAAGTCTTTACACTTAGCAAGGTCTAGAACAAAATTCCCAAATGGATTAATAAATGCCACCATCAGTGAGAGAATTATTCTGGACCCAGTTCCTAAGTACAGTGATTAAGAATACTGATTTGGTGAAAAGTCAGCAAAATTGAACAATTATGTAGATATACCTTTTGGGGAAAGGATAAAATGAAACATGCATTTTAACACTGAAAAGATTTAAAAGTCACATAGGAAATAACTGTCATTGACCTATCTAAGAGATGAACTGACAATCTAAGAAGAATTCGTAAAAGGATTTTTGTATATTGTGTTGATTGTACTTCCGGTTTTTAGTCCAAATTGTAAGGAGCCTGAAAGTTGTTACTTGCTTCCTCACAACAGGAAAGGTGATGAATAAACTGAAAAGCAGCAACTCTTTTTAGAGTCATCAGGGAGCTAAAGCCACAAGGCAAACTGCTGCCCCTAAACCTGGAGAAATAGGAGAATACAGAGAATCACAGCTTATTGGGAGCATAAACCCAGAAGTGGAACAGAATCCCATCACTGGTGCCAATCCCAGTAGGAACACAAACTGTGTTGACAGAGTGCTAGAGGCTCAGTGTGCACTAGCTTGAGAGTTAAAATTTCCATGTGGCCCCAACCTTTTATACGTTTTACCTCTAGGAGTCCCATTAGATTCTTACTGTGAAGAATAGAGGAAAAATTCTCTCATACTTCTGGCAGGGGGAGGGGAAAGTCACTATTCTGAAATATGCCCACATGTCCCTGTTCTTAACAAAGTGCACCCTCAAGGGAAACTTTTACCAGAGCCAAACAGTTTGGAATTTATCTAAGCCTAACCTCACTGGCAGAAGAGAAATACCCAACTCCAGCCCTCCAGCTCTTTGAAAGAGAAGAAAATCGTAGATGATATGTTTGAATACATGTTCAGGAAGCAGAAACACAATGAAAGAGTAATAACTGTTACAGCTGGTCAGAGACGTTACCACCCAGAGTGACTGCTTAAGGCATCCTGGCCATTACCCAGTCAATTTGATAAAGAATCCAAGAAAGATTCAACACCAAGACCCAAGATAATTACTGAGGGATGGACTCCAACAATATTACTGAGTTAAAAACAGGAAAGCATGAAGATCAGGAGACAAGGGATGGGACGTAGTGGAGGAAGTCCTAAGTTGAAGATGAATGGAAGCTCAAGGAAGAAGACTGCTGCATGAGTGGAGAACAACCAGTTCAAAGTGAAACAGAAGAACCATCTGCAAGAAAATATTATGGTTGGGAAAAAGTCTAATTCTAGAAGGAGAATAGATCTCTGGATCATTTGGGGAAAATTTAAAAATAGTTACAGAAAACAAGACAAAGGAAGCACTGAAGTATTCTCTCCAGGAAAACACAAGAAAGACACAGGAAAGACATTCAACTGTGTGCACAACTGGGTCATGCAGTGAACACACTTTACATGTTTTTTTTTCCTATATATGTGTATTTATTTGTTAATTTTATTAACCAAAGAGAAGAAAAGAGCTATTCTTGTTTCATAGGGGTGAATTTGTTTTTTAAAAAATAATCATAAAAGTACATACTGCAGAGGTTTCAGCTTGATTGATAGTGATTTGCAGGTATATCTAATCTACTGAACGATCTCAGAATTTCATAAACTTTTACTTGTGAAGAAACATTTTACATAAAACGGCCCTTTGTTAAATTTTGGCCTAGCCAGTTTTTGGTTTTTGCAGCAAAATTATTTGGTTAACGTATTAAAATACAACTACATGGTTTCTTTTTCATTTCTCTTTATGTAATCTTATTTCGTGTTTTTTTCCTTTCAGTTTTCTACCCCATTACACTTTCCTCCTTTTATAATCTCATCCCTTTTTAAAATATGGAACTGACTCTCTTCTAAATAATACACAGTGAATATGTGCATAGATGGAAATTAATTGGGAGAGTTATTACTTCTAAAAGAGGGAAAGGAAAATAGGATAACAACATAGAAATGTGCTTCCTGAACTGCCTTTTCTGTAATCTTTCTCTTCCATTATGGCACATCTATTTTTTTTTCCTCTTTACTGTGTATACCTAGATTCTGTATCATTTCAAATCCATTTTTTTCTGGCACATTATGTTCCAACATAGTGCCATTTTTTTGTTCTTAAACAGATTACTTATTTCTTATATCTTCTTGGGTCTCACTTTGTTTCTTCCTCTGATGGGGAAAAAAACACTTCAAGAAATCCATCACTGTGCTCTTAGAGTGGTTTTCCTTAGGCATTGTTTGAAGTTCTCAGTTTAACATGAAAAAAAAAATAACTCATATAAGTTATGCACATTGTTACATAAAAACGCAAACTAAAGGTGAATATAGTATATTCTATCTTCAGAATTCTCAGCTCAATCATGTAACATTTATAAAGATACTATATATCAATCTTTCTTGTAAAATATATTGTCTAAGAAGTTCCACATCAATAATAATCAATTTATTATTAATAACTGACAAATAAATACATACCACTATTCTTTGAGGCCTATATTATTTTTTTAATATTTATTTATTTATTTGGCTGCACTAGTTATTAGTTGCAGCAGGAGGGCTCCTTAGTTGTGGCACGTGAACTCTTAGTTGCGGCATGCATGTGGGATCTAGTTCCCTGACCAGGGATTGAACCCAGGCCCCCTGCATTGGGAGCATGGAGTTTTATTCACTGCACCACCAGAGAAGTCCCTGAGGCCTGTATTATTACATGCAATTTACATATGAGGAAATAGAGAGTTTAGAGATATGAGTAGTTGGTCTAGATGACACAGTTCATAAATAAGAAATGGTGCTGAAATTTAAACATATAAATATTTAAACCCACACATATTTAAATCCAAATTTGGTGTATATATTAAATATTGATATTGTAATTGATAAATATTGGTGGTAATCTATTACATTTCATGAAAATTTACATTGTATAATATTTATTTGATTTTGACCATTTTTTAGCCTCACAATAGGCTGGCTGAAAGGAAATAAAGAAGATAACTTTTCTATTAGAATAAAATTCTATTTTTTTAATCCATGATATGGAGTTGAAAACTAAAATTCAAAAGATCAATAATGTATACGTAATAATGGGTAATATTGGCTTCTTAAATTGTCAAAAGTAAATATGTCAGAATAAGCCCATGTAAGATTTAATTATAGGCTCAAATAGATCCATCCCTACAAGCAGGGTAAAGCATTTTCACTGACAGACCATGGAGTCCCTGTTATTGAATTCTGCTCAATACTAAAGAAACAGTCATCAATTTGGTGACTTAAACGTTTAATTTTCTAAAGACACAGGAGTGAACACCCAGTGGAATGAGAATTGTGCACGCAATTACAATTTGTATTGTAGACAACAACCAAACACGGCAAAGTGACATAAAATAAGGTTTGCATGGACTGAGATATTTAACATGCTTTTGACTGAGAATGTCTAACAATGTAAATATATTACTTTTTCCTTGTGGACGTATACGTATAATAAAATTTAATGAAAAATCTCAATGGGTATTATGAAACTTAATTAAATAATTTAAAAATTAGTCTGGAGAGGAAGTTTAGGATCATTTTACCATACTTCCCCCTTTTGTGGTCCAAGTCCCAACAATGCCTGCTCTTCTTTACTGGGATTTCCAGTCCATTCACATTTTGACTTCCTTCCATCATCTTCTCATTTCTGTTTCTATATTTTAAATCCCTTGGCTTCTGATTCCAACCTCTCTTTTCCTAGTGCTTGAGAAAGTGTTTTGCCTGTTTTTCTTTCACAGTCTCAGCCCAGTTACACTTACTTCTGGACATATTCTTTAAACTGACTTCTCCAGGCCTAGGCCAGCTGTAAGATTATAGGGAGAAAATCAAACATCCAAGTGTGTGGCTACACTTGTGAACTGTCTGCCTCCAATTGTTTGGCAAAACCAGTCTCCTTCTGCTCAGTCAACCTCACAGTCACTGGGGGAGGATCTAAGTTTTTTAATCCTTCCAGGCCTTCATTCCAAAGCCTCATTTCTCCTTTTTTTTTTTTTAAACATTTTTATTGGAGTATAATTGCTTTACAATGGTATGTTAGTTTCTGCTTTTTAAAAAAGTGAATCAGCTATACATATATATATATATATATATACACATATCTCCTCCCTCTTCAGTTTCGCTCCCACACTGCCTATCCCACCCCTCTGGGTAGACACAAAGCACAGAGCTGATGTCCCTGTGCTATGCAGCTGCTTCCCACTAGCTATCTATTTTACATTTGGTAGTGTATATATGTCCATGACACACTCTTACTTCGTCCCAGCTTACCACTTCACCCTCCCTGTGTCCTCAAGTCCATTCTCTACGTCTGCATCTTTATTTCTGTCCTGCCCTTAGGTTCTTCAGAAACAATTTTTTTTTTAATTCCATATATACGTTTTAGTATATGGTATTTGTTTTTTTCTGTCTGACTTACTTCACTTTGTATGACAGTCTCTAAGTCCATCTACCTCACTACAAATAACTCAATTTCGTTTCCTTTTATGGCTGAGTAATATTCCATTGTATATATGTGCCACATCTTCCTTAACCATTCATCTGTTGATGGACAGTTAGGTCACTTCCATGTCCTGGCTATTGTAAATAGAGCTGCAATGAATATTGTCGTACATGAATTTTTTGAATTATGGTTTTCTCAGGGTATATGCCCAGTAGTGGGATTGCTGGGTCATATGGTAGTTCTATTTTTACTTTTTAAGGAACCTCCATATTGTTCCCCATAGTGGCTGTATCAATTTACATTACCACCAAGAGTGCAAGAGGGTTCCCTTTTTTCCACATCCGCTCCAGCATTTATTGTTTGTAGATTTTTTGATGATGGCCATTCTGACTGGTGTGAGGTGATACTTCATTGTAGTTTTCATACTTCATTGTAGCATTTCTCTAATGATTAGTGATGTTGAGCATCCTTTCATGTGCTTGTTGGCAATCTGTATATCTTCTTTGGAGAAATGTCTATCTAGGTCTTCTACCCAATTTGGACTGGGTTGTTTGATTTCTTGATATTGAGCTGCATGAGCTACTTGTACATTTTGGAGATTACTTCTTTGTCAGTTGCTTCATTTCCAAATATTTTCTCATATTCTGAGGGTTGTCTTTTCATCTTGTTTATGATTTCCTTTGCTGTACAAAGACTTTTAAGTTTCATTAGGTCCCATTTGTTTATTTTTGTTTTTATTTCCATTTCTCCCCGAGGTGGGTCAAAAAGGATTTTGCTGTGATTTATGTCATAGAGTGTTCAGTCTATGTTTTCCTCTAAGAGTTTTACAGTGTCTGGCCTTGCATTTAGGTCTTTAACCCATTTTGAGTTTATTTTTGTGTATGGTATTAGGGAGTGTTCTAATTTCATTTTTTTACATGTACCTGTCCAGTGTTCCCAGCACCATTTATCGAAGAGGCTGTCTTTTCTCCATTGTATATTCTTGCCTCCTTTATCAAAAATAAGGTGAACATATGTGTGTGGGTTTATCTCTGGGCTTTCTATCCTGTTCCATTGATCTTGATTTCTGTTTTTGTGCCAGTACCATACTGTCTTGATTACTGTAGCTTTGTACTATAGTCTGAAGACAGGGAACCTGATTCCTGCAGCTTCCTTTTTCTTTCTGAAGATTGCTTTGGCTATTTGGGGTGTTTTGTGTTTCCATGCAAATTGTGAAATTTTTTGTTCTACTTCTGTGAAAAATGACATTGGTCGTTTGATAGGGATTGCATTGAATGTGTAGAGTACTATGGGTAGTATAGTTATTTTCACAGTGTTGATTCTTCCAATCCAAGAACATGGTATATCTCTCCATCTGTTTGTATCATCTTTAATTTCTTTCATCAGTGTCTTATACTTTATTTTTTCTTGTGGTATGTGGGCCTCTCTGTTGTGGCCTGTCCCATTGCGGAGCACAGGCTCCAGACGCGCAGGCTCACTGGCCATGGCTCATGGGCCTAGCCACTCCATGGCATGTGGGATCTTTCCAGACCGGGGCACGAACCCGTGTCCCCTGCATCGGCAGGCGGACTCTCAACCACTGTGCCACCAGGGCAGCCCTCTTATAGTCTTTTGTGTACAGGTTTTTGTCTCCTTACATAGGGTTATTCCTAGGTATTTTATTCTTTTTGTTGCAGTGGTAAATGGGAGTGTTTCCTTAATTTCTCTTTCAGATATTTCATCATTAGTGTATAGGAATGCAAGGGATTTCTGTGCATTAATTTTGTATCCTGCTACTTTACCAAATTCATTGATTAGCTCTAGTAGTTTTCTGGTAGCATCTTTAGGATTCTCTGTGTATAGTATAATGTCATCTGCAAACAGTGACAGTTTTACTGCTTCTTCTCCAAATTGGATTCCTTTTATTTCTTTTTCTTCTCTGATTGCTCTAGCTAAAACTTCCAAAACTATATTGAATAATAGTGGTGAGAATGGGCAAACTTGTCTTGTTCCTGATCTTCATGGAAATAGTTTGTTTTTCACCTTTGAACATGATGTTGGCTGTGGGTTTGTCATATATGGCCTTTATTATGTTGAGGTAAGTTCCCTCTATGCCTACTTTCTGGAGGGTTTTTATCATAAATGGATGTTGAATTTTGTCGAAAGCTTTTTCTGCATCTATTGAGATGATCATATGGTTTTTATTCTTCAATTTGTTAATATGGTTTATCACACTGATTTGAGTATATTGAAGTATCCTTGCATTCCTGGGCTAAACCCCACTTGCTTATGGTGTATGATCCTTTTAATATGCTGTTGGATTCTGGTTGCTACTATTGTGTTGAGGATTTTTGCATCTATATTTATCAGTGTTATTGGCCTGTAGTTTTCTTTTTTTGTGAAATCTTTGTCTGGTTTTGGTATTAGGGTGATGGTGGCCTTGTAGAATGAGTTTGTGAGTGTTACTCCCTCTGCTATATTTTGGAGCAGTTTGAGAAGAATAGGTGTTAGGTTTTCTCTAAATGTTTGATAGAATTTGCCTGTGAAGCCAGCTGGTACTGGGCTGTTGTTTGTTGGAAGATTTTTAATCACAGTTTCAATTTCACTGCTTGAGATTGGTCTGTTTATATTTTCTATATCTTCCGGGTTCAGTTTCGGAAGGTTGTGCTTTTCTAAGAATTTGTCCATTTCTTCCAGGTTTTCCATTTTATTGACATATAGTTGCTTATAGTAATCTCTCATGATCCTTTGTATTTCTGCAGTGTCAGTTGTTACTTTACCTTTTTCATTTCTAATTCTTTTGATTTGAGTATTCTCCCTTTTTTCCTTGATGACTCTGGCTAATCGTTTATCAATTTTGTATATCTTCTCAAAAAAACAGCTTTAATTTTATTGATCTTGGCTATCATTTCCTTCATTTCTTTTTCATTTATTTCTGATCTGATCTTTATGATTTCTTTCCTTCTGCTAACTTTGGGGTTTTTGTTCTTCCTTCTCTAATTGCTTTAGGTGTAAGGTTAGGTTGTTTATTCGAGTTGTTTCTTGTTTCTTGAGGTAGGATTGTATTGCTATAAACTTCCCTCTTAGAACTGCTTCTGCTGCATCCCATAAGTTTTGGGTCACTGTGTTTTCATTGTCATTTATTTCTAGGTATTTTTTGATTTCCTCTTTGGTTTCTTCAGTGATCTCTTGGTTATTTAGTAGTGTATTGTTTAGCCTCCCTCTGTTTGTATATTTTACAGTTTTTTTTCCTGTAATTCTTATGTAGTCTCATAGCATTGTAGTCGGAAAAGATACTTGATACAATTTCAATTTTCTTAAAATATATCAAGGCTTGATTTGTAACCCAAGATATGATGTATCCTGGAGCATGTTCCATGAGCACTTGAGAAGAAAGTGTATTCTGTTGTTTTTGGATGGAATGTCCTATAAATATCAATTAAGTCCATTTTGTTTAATGTATTTAAATATTAATTAAGTCCATCTTATTTAAAAATTAAAATTTAATTTAATTTGAAATTAATCATTGAAAGCATGTGTTTCCTTATATATTTTTATTTTGGATGATCTGTCCATTGGTGAAAGTGGAGTGTTAAAGTCCCCTACTATGATTGTGTTATTGTCGATTTCTCCTTTTATGGCTGTTAACATTTGCCTTATGTATTGAGGTGCTCCTATGTTGGGTGCATAAATATTTACAATTGTTATATCATCTTCTTGGATTGACCCCTTGATAGTTTTATTTTAAAGTCTATTTTGTCTGATATGAGAATTGCTACTCCAGCTTTCTTTTGATTTCCATTTGCATGGAATATCTTTTTCCATCCCCTCACTTTCAGTCTGTATGTGTCCCTAGGTCTGAAGTGGGTCTCTTGTAGACAGCATATATATGGGTCTTGTTTTTGTATCCATTCAGCCAGTCTATGTCTTTTGGTTGAAGCATTTAATCCATTTACATTTAAGGTAGTTATTGATATGTATGTTCCTATTACCAGTTTCTTACTTGTTTTGGGTTTGTTATTGTAAGTCTTTTCCTTCTCTTGTGTTTCCTGCCTAGAGAAGTTCCTTTATCATTTGTTGTAAAGCTGGTTTGGTGGTACTGAATTCTCTTAGTTTTGCTTGTCTGTAAAGGTTTTAATTTCTCTGTTGAATCTGAATGAGATCTTTGCTGGGTAGAGTAATCTTGGTTGTAGGTTTTTCCCTTTCATTACTTAAAATATGTCCTGCCACTCCCTTCTGGCTTGCAGAGTTTCTGCTGAAGGATCAGATGTTAACCTTATGGGTATCCCCTTGTATGTCATTTGTTATTTTTCCCATGCTGCTTTTAATATTTTTTCTTTGTATTTACTTTTTGATAGTTTGATTAATATGTGTCTTGGCATGTTTCTCCTTGGATTTATCCTGTATGGGACTCTCTGTGCTTCCTGGACTTGATTGACTAATTCCTTTCCCATATTAGGGAAAGTTTCAACTATAATCTCTTCAAATATTTTCTCAGTCCCTTTCTTTTTCTCTTCCTCTTCTGGGACCCCTACAATTCAAATGTTGGTGTGTTTAATGTTGTCCCAGAGGTCTCTGAGACTGTCCTCAATTATTTTCATTCTTTATTCTTTATTCTGCTCTGCAGTAGTTATTTCCATTATTTTATCTTCCAGGTCACTTATCCGTTCTTCTGCCTCAGTTATTCTACTATTGCTTCCTTCTAGAGAATTTTTAATTTCATTTTTTGTGTTGTTCATCATTGTTTGTTTGCTCTTTAGTTTTTCTAGGTCCTTGTTAAACGTTTCTTGTATTTTCTCCATTCTATTTCCAAGATTTTGGATCATCTTTACTCTCATTACTCTGAATTCTCTTACAGGTAGACAATTTCCTCTTCATTTGTTTGGTCTCGTGGGTTTTTACCTTGCTCCTTCATTTGCTGTGTGTTTCTCTGTCTTCTTATTTTGCTTAACTTACTGTGTTTGGGGTCTCCTTTTCACAGGCTGCAGGTTTCTAGTTCCCATTGTTTTTGGTGTCTGCTCCCAGTACCTAAGGATGGTTCAGTGGGTTGTGTAGGCTTCCTGGTGGAAGGGACTGGTGTCTGTATTCTGGTGGATGAGGCTGGATCTTGTGTTTCTGGTGGGTGGGACTGCATCCAGTGGTGTGTTTTGGTGTTTCTGTGACCTTATTATGATTTTAGGCAGCCTCTCTGCTAATGGGCGGGGTTGTGTTCCTGTCTTGCTGGCTGTTTGTCATAGGGTGTCCAGAACTGTAGCCTGCTGATGATTGAGTGGAGCTGGGTCTTAGCATTGAGATGGTGATCTCTGGGAGAGCTTTCACTCTTTGATATTATGTGGAGCCGGGAGGTCTCTGGTGGACCAGTGTCCTGAACTCGGCTGTCTCAACTCAGAGGCACAGGTCTGATACCTGGTAATAGCACAAAGACCCTGTAAGCCACACAGCTCAGAAAATAAGGGAGAAAGAAAGAGAGAAAGAGAGAAAGAAAGAAGGAAAGAAGGAAAGAAAGAAAGAAAGAAAGGAAGAAAGGAGGAAAGGAAGAAAGAAGGAAAGAAAGAAAGAGAAAAGGAAGGATGGAATGATGGAAGGAAGGAAAGAAGGAAAGAAGGAAATAAAGTTATTAAAATAAAAATTAAAATAATTAAAAAGTAATTTAAAAAGGAAAAGAAAAAGAAGAAAGCAGAGAGCAACCAAATGAAAACACATATCCACCAATGATAAGAATTGCTAAAAACTATACTATAAAAAAAGGAAAAGAACACAACGGACAGGCAAAACTCCAGGATAAATGGTAAAAGCAAAGCTGTACGGACAAAATCACAGAAAGAAGCATACACATGCACCATCACAAAAAGAGAAAAAGATAAAAAATATATATCTATATTTAAAAAAAAGGAAGAGAGCAACCAACTCAATAAACAAATATACCAATGATAATAAACTCTAAATACTAAACTGAGATAAACATAAGACTAGAAACATATTAGATGCAGAAAGCAAACCCCAGGTCTACAGTTCTTCCAAAGTCCACATCCTATTTTGGGATGATTCCTTGTCTATTCAGGTATTCCAGAGATGCTGGGTACATCAAGTTGACTGTGGAGATTTAATCTGCTGCTCCTGAGGTTGCTGGGAGAGATTTCCCTTTCTCTTCTTTGTTCTCACAGCTCCTGGGGTTCAGCTTTGGATTTGGCCCTGCCTCTGCGTTTAGGTTGCCTGAGGGCGTCTGTTCTTCACTTAGACAGGATGGGGTTAAAGCAGCAGCTGATTAGGGGGCTCTGGCTCACTCAGGCCGTGGGGGAGGCAGGGGTACGGAATGCAGGGCGAGCCTGCAGCGGCAGAAGCCGGCATAACGTTGCAACAGCCTGAGGTGCACCGTTTGTTCTCCCAGGGTAGTTGTCCCTGGATCACGGGCCCCTGGCAGTGGCGGGCTGCACAGGCTCCCGGGAGGGAAGGTGTGGATAGTGACCTGTACTTGCAGACTTCCTGGTGGCTGCAGCAGCAGCCTTAGCGTTTCATGCACCTCTCTGGTGTCTGCGCTGATAACCGCACCTCATGCCTGTCTCCGGAGCTCGTTTAGGCGGTGCTCTGAATCCCGTCTCCTCACGCATCCTGAAACAGTGGTCTCTTGCCTCTTTGGCAGGTCCAGACTTTTTCCCGGACTCTGTCCCAGCTAGCTGTGTGGCAATAGTCCCCTTCAGGCTGTGTTCACGCAGCCAACCCCAGTCCTTTCCTTGGGATCTGACTTCCTCCGAAGCCCAAGCCTCAGCTCCCAGCCCCCGCCCGTCCCGGCGGGTGAGCAGACAAGCTACTCGGACTGGTGAGTGCTAGTTGGCACCGATCCTCTGTGTGGGAATCTCTCCGCTTTGCCCTCCTCACCCCTGTTGCTCTGCTCTCCTCCATGGCTCCAAAGCTTCCCCCCACGACCCCCCCCCACCCGTCTCCACCAGTGAAGGGGCTTCCTAGTGTGTGGAAACGTTTCCTCCTTCACAGCTCCCTCCCACTGGTGCAGATCCCATCCCTATTCTTTTGTCTCTTTCTTTTTTTTTTTCTCTTTTGCCCTACTCAGGCACGTGGGGAGTTTCTTGCCTTTTGGGAGGTCTGAGGTCTTCTGCCAGCGTTCAGTAGGTGTTCTGTAGGAGTTGTTCCACATGTAGATGTATTTCTGATGTATTTGAACTGCTAAAAAATCTAACTACTATATAACATGCACACCTCCTTTTTTATTGAAATATAGTTGATATACTTTATTATATTAGCTTTAGATGTACAGTGCAATGATCCAATATTTTTATGGATTATACTCCTTTTAATGTTATCATAAAATATTGGCTATTTTCCCTGTGCTATAAAATATATTCTTGTATCTTATTTATTTTATACTTAATAGTTTGTACCTCTTAATCTCCTACCCTATCTTGTCCCCTCCAACCTTTCCTCTGCCCACTGGTAACCACTAATTTATTCTCTATACCTGTAAATTTATTTCTGTTTGTTTATACTCGTTCATTGGTTTCATTTTGTAGATTCTACATACAAGTGATAACAGCATTTGTCTTTCTCTGATGTCTTAATTCACTAAGCATAATACCCTCCAAGTCCATCCATGTTGTTGCAAACAGCAAAATTTATTTATGGCTGCTATTCCATTGTGTGTGTGTGTGTGTGTGTGTGTGTGTGTGTGTCTATCACTTCCTATTTATCCAATCATCTGTTAATGGACACTTAAGTTGCTTCCATATCTTGGCTATTGTAAATAATGCTGCTGTGAACATTAGGGTGAATGTAACTTTTCAAATTAGTGTTTTTGTTATCTTTGGGTATATACCTAGGAGTGGAATTGCTGAGTCACATGGTAGTTCTACTGTTATTGTTTCGAGGAAACTCCAAACTGTTTTCATAGTGGCTGTTCCAATTTACATGCCCACCAAAAGGGTACAAGGGTACCCTTTTCTCCACATCCTCACGAATATTTGCTATTCCTAGACTTTTTGATGATAGCCATTCTGACAGGTGTGAGGTCATATCTTGTGGTTTACAATTGCATTTCTCTGCTGATTAGCAATGTTGAGCATCTTTTCATGTACCTGCTGCCATCTGTATGTAGTCTTTGGAAAAGTATCTATTCTGCCCATTTCTTAGTTGGCTTTTTTGTTGTTGTTGTTATTGACTTGTGTGTAGTATTTATATATTTTTGATATTAACTCGTTATCAGTCATATTATTTGCAAATACTTTCTCCTATTCAGTAGTTTGTATTTTTGTTTTGTTGATGTTTTCCTATGCTTTTAAGTTTAATTAGTTCCCAATTGATTATTTTTACGTTAGTTCCTTTGTTCCGGAAGACAGATTCAGAAACGTATTACTACAATTTATGTCAAAAGTGTTCTGCCTACGTTTTCTTCTAGGAGTTTTATGGTGTCTGGTCTTAGATTTACGATTTTAATCCATTTTGAGTTTATTTTTGTACATTTTTGTACATGGTGTGAAAAAATATTCTAATTTCTTTCTTTTCCATGTAGCTGTCCAGTTTTCCTAGCACCACTTATTGAAGAGACTGTCTTTCCCCATTGTATATTTTTGCCTCCTTTGTCATAAATTAACTGACCAGAAGTACGTGGGTTTATTTCTTGGCTCTCTATTCTATTCCATTGATTTACTTGCCTATTTTTGTGCTAGTACCATGCTGTTTTGATTACTGTAGCTTTTTAATATAGTCTGAAGTCAGGGAGCATGGCCACTTGAGCTTTGTACATTTTTCTCAAAATTCGTT
Source organism: Delphinapterus leucas (assembly GCF_059928025.1). Lineage (NCBI taxonomy): Eukaryota > Metazoa > Chordata > Mammalia > Artiodactyla > Monodontidae > Delphinapterus > Delphinapterus leucas. Next base: position 107,866,042 of record NC_143137.1, on the reverse strand, counting down.
TGGCGATTTGGGGTCTTTTGTGGTTCCATATATGTTTTAGGATTATTTGGTCTAGTTTGGTGAAAAATGTCATGGGTATTTTGATAGGGATAGCGTTAAATCTGTAGATTGTGTTGGGTGATATGGACATTTTAACAATATTAATTCATGCAGTCCATGAACAAGGCATCTCTTTCCATTTCTTTACATCATCTGTCATTTCCTTTATCAGTGTTTATTAGTTTACAGAGTATAGGTCTTTTCTCTCCTTGGTTAAGTTTATTCCCATGTATTTTATTTTTTTGATGTGATTTTAAATGAGATTGTTTTCTTGCTGTATCCTCCTGATTGTTCATTATTAATGTATGGAAAAGCAAAAGATTCTTATGTATTAATCTTGTATTCTGTAACTTTACTGAATTCATTTATTACTTCTAATAGTTTTTGAGTAGAGACTTTATGGTTTTCTATATACAGTATCATGTCATCTGCAATTAGTGAGTTTTACTTCTTTCCTTCTAATATGGATGCTTTTTATTTATTTTTCTTTTTTGATTGCTGTGGCTAGGACTTCCAATACTATATTAAGTAGAAGTGTCAAGAGTGGGCATCCTTGTCTTACTCCTGATTTTAGAAAAACACTTTCAGCTTTTCCCCATTGAGTATGATATTAGCTGTGTGTTTGTCATAAATGGCCTTTATTCTGTTGAGATATGTTTCGTCTATAGCAACTTTGATGAGAGTATTTATCATGGGTGGGTGGGAGGTAGGGCTGGAGATGAATGGGCTAGACCCAGAGCCAGATGTGAGCCTGGGTTTCTCCTATACTTAGTGGCCATCAGTCACCTATCAGGGATGGGTACAGGTCCCAAGTTGCTGGAGCAGAAGCCCTGAGGGTCAGGTCCAAGGTGGCTCCATTCCCTCAAAGTGTGTGCTTTCCCTGGCAACAGCACCTTTGCCCCAGAAGCAGCAGTGAAGCAAGAGGAGCTGGAGTGGGTGCCTGGTGCAAGCCCAGGCACATACTAGGCTAGTTCCAGCTCACCATTCAGAGCTCCAGATAGCTCCCAATCCACCATCTCTGTGAGTGTCACCAATGGCTGCCTTTGCCCTTTCAGATGCAGTGCCATGTCCAAGGAGGCTCTGTGCCCCCAAGTGGGCACTCCTCCATAATGGCAGCATTTGCCCTAGTGGGGAGCTGTGCTGGAGCTAAAGGGGGCAGAGCTGGCACTCAGCATGGATAGAGCACATGCTGGGATGATCCTGGCACATCAGTGAAACTTCCAGACAGTTTCAGTCTGTTTCATCTACCTTGTTGCTGGGAATAAGTAGTAAGTAAGCATTTGCATGTTCTTCACAAGTGAAGTCTTGGTTTCTTACAGCCTTCCTATAAGTCCCACTGGTTTTAAACCAGCTAAGGGGACTCATCTTTCTGGAATCAGACCCTAGGGCTGGGGTACACATGTGGTTGGAATCCCTCGCTCCTCAGAAAAGTTATCCAAGCTTCTGATACACTGCACCCCTTCTGTGTCCTATCCTAGGGGCACAAGTCCTGATGTGATTGCTTCTCTTTTCCTACCTGACTCCATGTAGATCTTTCTCTACAGCCTTGGTTGTAGAGATTCTTTCTGCCATTCTCCAGTTTATTTTCAGTGAGAGTTGCCCTACATGTATTGTATTTTTGACGTGTTAATAGGGGGAGGCAAGCTCTACGTCCTTCTACTCTGCCATCATGACCTGCTTTTTTTTTTTTTTTTGGTATTAACAAGGGTTACTAGGGGATGGACAGATCTTCTGCTGTTTTCCTATTTTAGCAGTCCAACCAAGTGTAAGTGCTGAGAAGAAGGAAATATGATATTACATCCATCATCAGTCCTCACAGGGGTGCTAGTAAAATTCTGATGAGTCTACTCCATGGACTGATTATCTCCAAAATTTCCTACTTCAAATATTCATGTATTAATATTGCTGTCATTTGAATAATTACTTTTCACTAGGCAACACTAATATCTCTATCATTATCAAAATTAATCATTGTTTTGGTATCTTTATTTGTATGATTAATCACTTAAGAGATTCAGACATTTAATAATCAAATAACTAATTTGTGTTGAGTACTTTCATTTATTTCCATTTATGGAAGAAGAAATTGAACAACTGGTGTATCATGTACATTTCTAAATTTCCATTCTCATATTTGTTTAATCTGAAAATTGAATCTAGGCTCCCTGAATTCATGGTTAACATGCTTTATCTACTACTTTCCAGTATCAATAGAAATTTGCTCCATTTAAAAACTCTTCTATTTCTAAAATCAGTAGGAATTTGGATTGGAATCTATCAGTAACTATAAAAAATCATGTGACACTTGGAAGACCTAAAATAGAATTCTTTATTTTTCATTAAAATGTTTCGTTTTATAGAATATAGTATAATATTTAAAGCTAAAATATTATTTTTTTCTAGGTAGTTCCATTACCTGGAAATGTCTTTTTTTAAACATTTAAATGATGATTTAGAAAGAAGTCAAGACTCATCAAATATCATATTTACCTGTGCTTTTAAGACAATGGATCAACTTTAATTTTCTTTTTTTAAACTTTTTATTTATTTATTTTTAACTATTTATTTATTTTTGGCTGCATTGGGTCTCTGTTGCTGCATGCAGCTTTCTCTAGTTGCAGTGAGCAGGGCTACTCTTCATTGCAGTGTGTGGGCTTCTCACTGTGGTGGCTTCTCTTGTTGCAGAGCACAGGCTCTAGGTGCACGGGCTTCAGTAGTTGTGGTACATGGGCTCAGTAGTTGTGGCTCATGGGCTGTAGAGCACAGGCTCAGTAGTTGTGGCACATGGGCTTAGTTGTTCCAAGGTATATGAGATCTTCCCAGACCAGGGATCGAACCCATGTCCCCTGCATTGGCAGGCAGATTTTTAACCACTGTGCCACCAGGGAAGTCCAACTTTAATATTCTTATACCGACTTTAACATCTGCAAATTTTCTTTGTACAAATTTCACCTTTGTAAAACATATGATCAAAACATAAAAGTATCAAATTTTATTAAAATATAATTAATTCAACCAATTAAATTTTAGCACATTTTAAAATTCTCAAGAATTTTCTAATTTTTATTAGTTTTACATTTTTATTATAACATTTTAAATGTATTTTGTATTTTTAATGCAATTTTCAATTCAATAATGATTAAAATATAGCTCCTCTCCTCTGGGAGCTCTCTATATAATTGGAGAGTCAGACAGATAAATGGATAAGAAAACAGTGTGTTATTTGCAATGCAGAATAATTATGGAAGGTGCAACAGTAATATTAAGAAAAAAGAGGCTAATTATTGGTATTGGATAAAAGAAAGCCCTTTGTGGTGGAGACATCTAACGTGAATTTAGAACATGATTACAGTTTATCATGAGAACAAAAATATAGAATTAATTATCTAAGAGTAAGTAGATTCACATAAAAGAGGGAAAATGTCCATGTCCATAATGCAGACAAAAAATGCATGATATACAATGTGAGCACTTATAAGTCTCTAAACAAAAATTATTAAGAGTGACAGCACTTTGACAATTTTCAGTGTTAAGAATATTATTCTCTGTCAATAATATTTTTTTAGATAGAAAGATAGAACAAAACATTTGAATATGTTTAAAGAGACATCATTCTGATTACTAACTCTAAAGATAAATGTAACAGATTTATAATAAAAGCAACTTAAAGCCCAGAGTGGCTTCCTGTCAACAATATTTATTCTTTAAGGAATGCATGGAAATGATAATGGATTAAAAAAAAGAAAAAAAACTAAAAAAGTACAAAAATATAGGGAAGTCTCTTTGCTTTGCATCTGACTGTGGACACATTCAAAGAAACACTGGCACAGACAAGAATAGTGAATTAAAAAAAACAAACAAACACCCTGAATTGAAAGAAACATTCTATTCTATTCAAAGAACTTAATTCTCAGATATTATTAAAGACATAAAATAAGAAAATATATTTTTCTCTGATAAGATTAACAAAAATTAAAACAAGACAAAACCTAGTTTTGGTTCAGGCTCTTCCAAATATTTGCGTTGAGAATTTAAATACTTTTGGAACACATACCCTTTCCCTATTAATTCTGTTTTTGGAAATTTACTTTGAATACATTGTCTCACATATGTGTTTTTATATTCAACATTAAACAATGTATAACTGATATCATGCAGACAAAACAGGTTACTATTATGAGAGAGAGTGAATTGAAGAACCTCTGTACAATCTACTGGTGTCAGGAGTTCACAAGAGTTTTTGTGCTTTTTTTTCAACATTTTAACTCTCACATGCAATTTGCATAATTTACCTGTATAAATTAATAAATTAAATCTTAAATGTAGCTCTCCCTCGGATTCACAAGACAAAATTCATGAATCATATCCAAAACCATGAAGAGCTCTGCAGACAATACTCTAAATGTTTTGCACATCCTGACTCTATGGAGTCCCTTTAATATTTATTAATATCAAAAATTATTAGTGGTCTGGGGAATGCACTTTGTGAAATACTGAGCTATATCACAAGCCTTATGTAGACATTTATTTTAAGTAAAACTTAAGGACCCCTTTCAGGAATTCATCATCCCAAACAAAATAATATACATTGGTGGGAGAAGAAGTCTCTTCTTTTTCTTTAATCAACAATCCTAACTTGGTCAAATACATAAGCACATACGTGGAGATTCTTGAATCTCCAAAGTAAATCTATAGTTGTAGTGCAAGAAGGGCAGTATGGGACACAATTACTGTGCTCACCTCATCCTAGGACTAATGAAGCATGAGAGAAATAGTTGTGCACACACATCAATTTGTCATCTTTACATAGCTGCATTGGAATTTTCCTATCTGACACTCTCAAGGTTGGATGAAAAATCACATATATCAACAACATTGAGTACAGAATATCCATAATTGGAGGTCAACATGTGATTAAAGTTAAAGCCAGATTGGATTCACATCATAGACCATAAATGACAGGTTCAGAAGTATAATGTTATACATTATTTATTTGTGTTTATCAAATTATTATAATAACATTTTAATAAAATTTATAAAATTCATTGATCTGTATTTTCTAGATATTTTACATGGATGTGTATGACTCTGATAATAATGAAAAAAGAAAAAAGGAAAGATGTACTCATTTTAGAAATATTTTCCTCAAAAATAATTTTAAAATATGTTAGAATTTAAAATCCTCATGCTACACTGATGTCACACGCATAAGAATGATTTTCATCTTAACAAAACATGTCAAATGTCTGTTTTCTGTGCCAAGATCTTTACCCTGTGGTGCCTTTGTTTTATGGAGCCATGTCTTTCAAAATATCTGTACCTGTGTCTCTTGACTTTATCATAATGCTTGCATATAAGTAATGATCAATTATCAGTTTAAAAACAATGGATATAAGAAGCAAATTATTGTTCCAGTGATTGCCAGCTACACCAACTTTGTGTAATATACTGTGGTACACACATGTTATGAGGTACTGTGATGGTTAATTTAATGTATCAACTTGAATGGTCTAAGGGATGCCCAGATAGCTGGTAAAACATTATTTCTGGGTGTGTCTATGAAGAAGTCTCATGAAGAAATAAACATTTAAATCAGTAGATTGAATAAGGAAAATCTGCCTTACCAATGTGGTGGTGGATGGGGACATCATCCAATCCATTGAGGGCCCAAATAGAACTAAAAGGCAGAGAAGGGGCAATTCTCACTCTCTTAAGATGCAACATCCATTTTTCTGCCCTTGGACATCAGAACTCCTGGTTTTCATGCCTTCTGACTTTGACTGAATTATACCACCAACTTTCCTAGATCTCCAACTTGCAAACCCCATGTAGTCAGATATCTCAACCCCCCAAATTACATGAGCCAATTCCCATAATAAAGCTCCTCTTACATATCAATATATCCTGTTTCTCTGGAGAACTCTGATGAATACAGATGTCATCCACAAACATCATTCTCTCTAAAAAACCTAATCTTAATACATATGTATATTTTGTCTATTTCCTGAAGACTGTACAAGCATTGCAACTAATGAATTCCACTTATTAGTATTTAGTACAAGAATCAAATACACAAAATCTATTATAGTTCATTTTAGCTTGGACTCACTGCTTTGGAGGAGGAAATACATGAAATGAAAATGCTAAAATATTTTGAATGAGAATTAGAATACAGTTCTAGATTTCTCATTAAGTCCATGTTGGGAAAAAATACCGAAGTTTTAAGCAAATATTGCAAATTAAAATATTTGATTTCATATTCTATAATAACTACTGGTTATATTTTCTAAAAATACTGTTTGTGTATACTTTGTGAATCTGATGCTACGTAATGTACTGAAGAAAGGAGAGGTATTGTATCAAAATGCTTTAAGAAGCCTGGAACTAAGTATATTTTCAAAGTGTTCATGTGAAGAAAGTAACTAAAACTGTAATGTATTTTCATAAAATGTTTTAAATACTTTGCTCAGGAAAATCTTACTGAACTGAAGAGAATAATAATTGAATTATAATTGCATGCCTTTATAAACCAAGATACATTTACTGGCTATGTGTAAATATTAGAATAAAACATTAGGTTGAGTTTTTTCTTAAACTTTACGGAATATTTTCAGTTCTCTAAATAGAAAACTAGTTACCAGATATATCTTATATAGAGTGTGGAAACATATTTTCAATTTTGAAGTATAAATGAGTAATTTACATGAATTAATAAGGAAAAAATGTAGCTAGAGAGGAAGGCCAACTTGTAAAGCTACCAATTCAGTTCTACCAAGTTTTGTTTTATTTAGACCCCATTGTTATTCTCCCATTCTTTAGTTTTGTTAAGGTTTTTCCAAATTTCAAGATTATTCCCACTGACTAATCTTATTAGGAAGTTTTATTTTGCTTTTACTACTGATTTCTCTGCTCCTTGCCTGATGGTAGTATTATTTATTAATGCAATTGTTGTTATAATTAAATTTTTAAAGGTATAGAAAGTTAATAGTACTTTGGATATTCAAAGTCAATAAATGTTTTAAAAGTTTATATATTTCATATATATTTCAGTTGTTTTCATAAAATGTATAACAGATTACTGATAATCAAGGAATTCCCCTATCCCAATCATTTTCTTAACTTCCATAGGCAACCATTTATATGCCTTGGACTTGAGTCTTTTTCATCTCTTGTTCTATCCCTATCTATCTATCTATCTACCTACCTACCTACCTATCCTCCCTATTATCTATCTCTATGTCTATAACTATATCTTATATACATATATTTATCTGTATATGAATTTTTGTATCATCTATCTGTATCTTTGTATCTATAATCTATATATTTAAATGTCTGTCTACAAAACCAGTGCAGATTTATATAGTCATATATAAGTGTTTGCTCTTCTGATGAATATTCAATTCATCTTCAGATGGTGCTATTGTATTATGTTTCAAATTTACTTTAAAAAAATTCTTAGATTAAATGTTCATATCTTTTTATCATTCTGGCCTCTCTTATGTATTTTTTAAAATCATTTGTTAATTTTTATCTGCAGTTTATCAGTTATATTGACATACATACTTTAAAATAATTACTGGATGACAATGTTTTACTGTTTTATGTATTTTCTATCATATATTTAAACATGTAGTGTATGTTTTATCACTAAACCCATAATTTTGTTTAATTTGAAAAATCTACTTATATTTGTATATGTGTTATTATTGAGTGTTGTTTAATTCATCCTTATACTAGGCATAAATTTAATATTCCATGTTATTTATTTTTTCATCTGTTTTTAAATTGAGGTGTAGTTGATTTACAATGTTGTGTTCGTTTCAGGTATACAGCAAAGTGATTCAGTTAAACCTATATACATTCTTTTTAATATTCTTTTCCATTAAGCTTTATAGGAGGATATTGAATATAGTTCCCTGTGCTATACAGTAGGACCTTGTTGTTTATCCATTCTGTATATAATATTTTACACCTGCTAACCCCAAACTCCCAATACATCCCTCCCCCACCCCTCCTCCCCCTTGGGAATTACAAAAGTCTGTTCTCTATGCCTTTGAGTCTGTTTCTGTTTCATAGATAAGTTCATTTGTATCATAGTTTAGATTCCACATATAAGTGATATCATATGGTATTTGTCTTTCTGACTTACTTCACTTAGTATGATAATCTCTAGTACCATCCATTTTGCTGCAAATGGCGTTATTTCATTCTTTTTTTATGGCTGGGTCATATTCCATTGTATATATGTACCCCATCTTCTTTATCCATTCATCTGTCGTTGGGTGCTTAGGTTGTTTCCATGTCTTGGCTATTGTAAATAGTGTTGCTATGAATATAGGGATGCATATATCTTTTAAATTTATAGTTTTGCTTGGATATATGCCCAGGAGTGGGATTGCTGGATCATATGGCAACTATATTTTTATTTTAGGGGGAACCTCCATACTGTTTTCCATAGTGGCTGCACCAACTTACATTCCCAACAGTGTCGGAGGGTTCCCTTTTCTCCATACCCTCTCCAGCGTTTGTTATTTGTAGACTTTTTAATGATGGCCATTCTGACCAGTGTGAGGTGGTACTGCATTGTAGTTTTGATTTTCATTTCTCTGCTAATTAGCGATGTTGAGCAGCTTTTAATGTGCCTGTTGGCCATCTGTATGTCTTCTTTGGAGAAATATCAATATAGGTCTTCTGCCCTATTCTATGTTATTTCTGATTCTTTTTTCACTTTTAGGCTTTTAATGTGTCTTGTATGTATTTTGTGATTCCAATTATGCTTTTCACAATAAAAGCCAATACATAAAATGTAAAGAATAATATCTAATTTCCCTAGTATGTCTGTTGGTATAAATATGAACAAATTGCATATGTTTAAGTCTGTGAAGATTTTTATTCTTTTCTGGTGACAGTGTCTATTTTTATTAATTATACATCTTCTAAATTACCATACTTTATATGTCTTGATATTAGATAGGGCATGTCTATGTGTTAATTTGTTCTTTTAGAGTTATTTTGAGTAGTCATGCAACTTAATAATTCCTTATGAAATTTAAAATTCCTAGTTAAATATATTTTTGTTAAATTTTATTAAAATTGTGTTAAGTTTATAAACGAGTTTGGTAGAAATTGACATCTAAACAACTTGTACCTTTCAATCTCACACAAATTTTTTATCTTCCTCTTATTTGCGCTGTGTGTTAATTCTTATATTTTGTTAGATATATTCCTAAGCATCATTTATTTTGGTGTTTTCATTAACATAATCTTTTTAAATTAAATTTTCTGATTTTAATTGCTGGCAAGTAGAAATGTTATGGATTTTTGTATGTTTGTCTGACTTCTGCCACAACTGATAAACTCACTTATTAATTCAAATGTTCTGTCATTGGATTCTCTTGAATTTACTGTGCTGAAAACTTTATCATCTGTAAATCACTGCAACTTTTTAGTCTTTACTTTCTACTCTCCATGCTTTTTAGTTGTCCTCTCATCCTCTCTCCCTTCATTCTTTTCCTTATCCTCCTCTTTCTGCCTTCTTATTTTTTAAACCTTATTTTATTTAATAAGGACTTAGGAGTTAAACTAAAATATTAAAGAGGTGGAGGAATATAGAGTATTTTTAATCTCTAACATGTTAATACCCCTTTGGTCCTTATTGTCCTTTGTCCTCTCCCTACCCCGCCTCCCCTTTTCTCCCCTCCTCCCTAGAATATTATTATTTTTACTAGATGTAGTGTTTCCATTTCATTTTTTTCTTTGATTCAATAAAATTTAGACATTTTATTTTAAATTTCAGACAAATAGATTTGAGGAGGTAGGACTACTTAGGTGATTTAGGTTTGTAAATGTTTTTTGAAAAGAATGTTCTGTCTCCATTTATTTGTGTGCAAGCTTTTAATTGTGCTCTTCAAATATATTCTACATTTTCTTACTGTTTCAAAGCAAGGAATTTTAAAACTTATAGTTTTGTGAATTTTTCACATCTCTACTGAATTGTCTCAGAATTTCCTTTTGTATTTCAATTTAAGGTATATTTATTTGGTGCATAAAAAATTTGTGATTATTTTATCTTTATGGATATTATTCATTTAATCATTAGTTAAATATTCACTCTTACTTTCACTTATTTTTATCTCAGTTATGTTATGCTGCAGTTGATAGTGATATACAAACTTTTTTGAGAGTTGGAAATATTTTCCAGTTAGATAGATAAATATAGATATACATATTTATATTATTTATTTGTTTAAAGTTAATACTTATTTAGCTAAGCAATGTAGTGACCAAGTTCTTTGTCATTGTGTCATGTATCTAATTCTGCATTTCTGTTTCTTTTTCTCTTTTTTCTAAGGCTCAACAACCTGAGTTTCCTATGGGGAGATGTTTAGAGTTTTATTTATATAACGAATTATTACTTCAGAAAAAAAAAAGTCAGAATTTTCAAATACATAGAGATCATTACTGATTTATCTATACTAAATTTGTGGACAGCTTATCTATTACATAAAGTATTTTATGTCTATAGTTATAAGTGATTGACTACATAAAGTATTTTATGTCTATAGTTATAAGTGATTGACAAGTCCTTTTATTTAACAATTTTTTAAAATTTTGGTGAAATATAACAAAATTTACCATCTTTAACCATTTTAATTGTACAGTTCAGGGGTATTAACTATACTCACTTTTTTGTGTAACTATTACTACCAACCATCTCCAAACTCTTTTGTTTTGCAAAACTGAAGCTCTGTATCCATTAAATACTAGATACCTGCCCATTCTCCCCTTACCCCTGCCCCTGAAAACCACCACTCAACTTTCTGACTGAATTTAACTACTCAAGGTATCTCATATAAGTTGAACCATGTAGTATTTGTCTTTATGGGAGTGGCTTATTTCATTTAGCTTCATGTCCTCAAGGTTCATTCATGTAGTAACTGTGTGGCAGAATTTTCTACCTTTTTAAAAGTGAAACATATTCCATTGTATTTGTACACCATATTTTCTTTATACACATCTCTGTTGATGAACACTTGGCTTGCTTCTGCCTCTTGGATACTGGGAAAAATGCTGCTATGACCATGGGTGTACAGATATCTCTTTGAGACCCTGCTTTCAATTTTTTGGTGTATATACCCAGAGGTGATATTGCTTGATCACATGGCAATTTTATTTTTAAGTTTTTACGGAAATGCCATACAGTTTCCCACAGCAGCTACACTATTTAACATTCCCATCAACATTATACAGGATTCCAGTTTCTCCACATCCTCACCAGTACTTATTTGCTGTTTTGTTTTGTTTTGTTTTATAGTAGTGATCCTAATGGGTTTGAGGTAATATCTCATTGCGGTTTTTATTTGCATTCTCTAATGATTAATGATATTGAGCATCTTCCCATGTGCTTGTTAGCCATTTGTATATCTTCTTTATAGAAATTTATTGAAATGTTTTGCCCATTTTGGAATCAGGTTGTTTATTTTTTGTCATTTAGTTATAGGCAGTCCTCTTGGTTTTCATTTCAAAAAGGTTCTTGTAGAATACAATATACATGTGTGTATATACATCTATGTTATATATATAGAGAGAAGATAGTGTTTTAATATAATAATAGAATATGATAAGATGATATAGCTACATTTAAATTGCATGAATGTTATTATAATACAATGGAATACTAAATTTTCCAAAGAAAATAGTAAATGGTATATAAGAGGATACATATTTTCTGAAATATGAAATAAATATGAAATATAACTGAAAATATTTTCCTCAGTTACCAATTTAATTCATTTTTTGTAAAGAAGTACTAAACGTATTCTGCAATAAAAATTTTTTTTGGTCAAAACTCAGGGGCCACTAAGAAATGTAATATACTCATTTTTTTTTATCTTGCCTTTTTTCCCCTTCAAATATATTGTGATTAAATAAACACTACAAACATATTCAAGTACTAAAATATTGGATTACTAATATGTTAAATTAATATAAATGAAAGCATAAATTCATGGATTTGAAAGTAAAAATTACATTGATCCTTACACCAAAGAGTAGCATCTTTGAAAATATCACCATGATAACAGAAAAAATAATGAAAATGAATTAGAAAATAATATATTCACTTAGAGTAATAAAGGGGATGGACTTCCCTGGCTGTCCAGTGGTTAAGTCTCCATGCTTCCACTGCAGGGATCACAGGTTCAATCCCTGGTTGGGGGACTAAGATCCCGCATGCCACGCAGTGCAGCCAAAAATATAAATAAAATTAAATAATAAAGGGGAAATGCATGCAGATGTAAACATTATAAAATAGTATATTTAATTTGATATAAGCACATTCTAAAATCTCAAGTAGATGATTTGACAAGAAAATATAAATTTTTAAAAATTGTGTGAAGCAGAAGCAAACCTGGATGGAATCTGTAATGTATAATGATCATAAAACCCAAACAAAACCAAACAGATATAAAACCAAAAAAAAAGCTTAGTATATTTTAGGACAGAAAGTTTAGGATTGGCCCCAAGACACTGAAATTTAACTGACCTCAACTAATCCTAAATTCTGCAATTAAAATTGTGGGTTTTTTTTTTTTAACATGCTTCACAGTATTGAAATTAAAAAGAGCTTAGAATAATTGGTGAAAATAGAAAACTCTCAGATGTCTTTCATTCTTACCGTCATCCATCTGTGAGCCACATCAAAAATTACACTTAATTTGAGGTCACATTTTCTGACTGATTTCCCTAATGTAGCAAATTTTATATTTATGACTATGCAAGTATTATCTACAACATGGACATTTGTATGGTCCAGTGGTTAAAGATATAGGTTTCCAAGTCAAAATGTCTGATTAAATTTTTGCTTTGCCACTTATTCTCCATGTGAACTGAAGCAGATGTCTTAAGTTTCTAAATCTGTGTATTTTTATTTATATTATAGGAGCTATGATGATAATAAATGGCCATCTTTCATAGAATTACTGTGAAGACTAAAAGAGTTAGCATACATGAAGTCACACATACTCTGAAAAGTTCATGGTACGAAAACACATCTAGAAAAGAGGATTGACTAGCACAACAAGATTTGGGGTGAACGGGGGTGTAAAGCTCAGATCTACCGCTTACTAATTTCTTATGGGTTAATTGCACTATAAATTTGTGTGTTTATATTTAAAAAGGAAATATTATTTATTTCATTTCCCAAGGATTGTTTTGATGTTTTAATGATTTAATTCATGCAAAGGGCTTAGTACAGGGACTAGTAAAGAAAACAAGTCAATATCAACTACTGTTTAAATAAATTATAACCATCAAAATATTGTTTTTGCAATATCTTCCTTTCATTCACATGTACCTCACCTCACCCCCACTGTAAACCCAATTCATGTTTCCCACTGTGTGTGGCTGCAAGCTGTATGTATGACTGGTTGAAGGGCGATTATGAAAGCACACACACATAGACACAAAAAACACCAGTATAAGACACAATACTTGTGTGTGTGTACAAATACTTACTTCATACAGATTATGAATATATTCATCTAATTTATTTGAATTCTTCCTGAGCTACCTCACAGTAGGTATCATGACATGATACACAATTCAGGCTGTGACTTGGAATTATTCACTCATACACCAGTAATGATTAAGCAGTCTTATGGTATGTCAGTTTGATAGATTTTGTAAGTTACTAAAATTGTTACTTATTTTACACTCCCTAGTTTTTTTCCAATTTTTTTATTGTTTTAAAACACTTTCAAATATTTAGAAGAGATTTATAGGCAAATCAACAGTTTTGCAAACATCATTCAAGGCTTCTAATATAATTTGCTCGCAGTTCTAGAAACATCTGTCATTTGATACAATGTTTTATGTTAATTCATGGAAAAAAGAAAAATATCACATAAAATGAGATATATTTTATTATAACAAATTATGGAAACATAGTTTTATGGAACCAACTTAAATACTTACTGGTATGGTAAACAAGTTTAGGAAGATAAATGTCAATTTTTTTTTTTTTTTTTTTGCGGTACGTGGGCCTCTCACTGTTGTGGCCTCTCCCGTTGTGGAGCACAGGCTCCAGACGCACAGGCTCAACAGCCATGGCTCACGGGCCCAGCCGCTCTGCGACATGTGGGATCTTCCCGGACTGGAGTATGAACCCGTGTCCCCTGCATCGGCAGGTGGACTCTCAACCACTGTGCCACCAGGGAAGCCCTGATAAATGCCATTTTTAATGAAGAATTTTCTCATAATTGTGTTATGAAACTAAATACTACATGAATATGTCAGAACCCAACAAATTTTATACAAAGTGTTTTTCACTGGGTAAATTCTAGAAGTTCAGAATGAGATCACTATGTCTCCTCATTAGGGTTTTAAAAATACAAAATTTACCTATGTCATGATTCAAGGTACACTTCATAAGAATGACGTTAAAAAAAAGAAACATGGAATTTAGTTTTAGACAGTAGAACAGAAACTTTTCCTTTATAGTTAAATTGCAGTAAACTGTATTGTCAATGAAAGTTTACCTAAACTTTGTTAAATTACCAAGCCCACAGTTTATTTTTAAATGAATCATATTTTACATTATTTATCACATACAACACATAGCACCTTAATTTTATACTATTTTAGAGTTATGAGCCACTTTGAATAATTATCTTAATATTAATTCTATAATGTGTAATATATACTTGTTTAGCTATAATGGTCATTCTCAATGTGTTTTAAAATTCATGTCAATCAGTTTTTAATTTCTTCTAAAGAGAGGCATATGTTTATGATCATATAATTGCTCTAAATTGTGTTTAATGTTATAGAAGATTGAAATAAGTTAAAGACCCTGAATAGCCAAAGCAATCTTGAGAAAGAAAAATGGAGCTGGAGGAATCAGGTTCCCTGACTTCAGACTATACTACAAAGCTACAGTAATCAAGACAGTAAGGTACTGGCACAAAAACAGAAATATAGATCAATGGAACAGGATAGAAAGCCCAGAGATAAACCCAGGCACCTATGGTCAGTTAATCTATGACAAAGGAGGCAAGGATATACAATGGAGAAAAGACAGTCTCTTCAACAAGGGGTACTGGGAAAACTGGACAGCTACATGTGAAAGAATGAAATTAGAACATTCTCTAACACCATACACAAAAATAAACTCAAAATGTATCAAAGACCTAAATGTAAGACTACAGACTATAAAACTTTTAGAAGAGAACATAGGCAGAACACTCTTTGACATAACTCACAGTAATATCTTTTGGGACCCATGCCCTAGAGTAATGAGAATAAAAACAAAAATAAACAAATGGGACCTAATTAAACTTAAAAGCTTTTGCACAGCAAAGGACACCATCAACAAAACAAAAAGATAACCCACAGAACAGGAGAAAGTATTTGCAAATGATACAACTGACAGGGGATTAATCTACAAAATCAACTATACTTCATTAAAAAATTAATTAAAAAATTTTTTTGTAAGCATCAAAAAAAAAAAAGATGTGATACATATACACAATGGAATACTACTCAGCCATAAAAAAGAATGAAGTAATGCCATTTGCAGCAACATGGATGGACCTAAAGATTATCATACTAAATGAAGTAAGTCAGAGAAAGACAAATATCATATGATATCACTTGTATGTAGAATCTTACAAAAATGATACAAATGAATTTGTTTACAAAACAGAAACAGACTCACAGACATAGAAAACAAACTTATGGTTACAAAATGGAAAAGGTGGGGGAAGGATAAATTAGGAGTTTGTGATTAACATATACACACTACTATATACAAAATAAAAAGGACTGACTGTATATAGCACAGGGAACTATACTCAGTATTTTGTAATAAGCTAAATGGGGAAAGAATCTGAAAAATGATATATGTATACCTGAATCACTTTGCTGTACCTGTGAAACTAACACAACATTGTTAGTCAACTATATTCCAGTGTAAAATAAAAATTTTTAAAAAATCAAATAAATGGGTTGAATGCAGTGGTTTATTAAATATGAATATTAAAATAGAATGATTTACTACATATTATAATATATACTTCAATAATGCAGTGCATAAATGTAAAAATATTTTCAAAATATGTTTGGGTGTAAACTGTACCTAACATTTAAGCTTGATGTCAGGCCAACTCCATTTGTTTACTAGATGCTCTATTATTCAAATCAGAAAATAGAAAAGTAAGAAATGAAAGTCAACAAAAATATGCTTTCTGAATCCAGACAGGATATATCTGAATGCAGAGATCACAGTTTACTTACCAGGTGAATATGCCTGTAACTGGAACATTGTTATTTATCATTCCAGGGTAAAGCTTAGACAATCATGTTGTATTGCTTCAATTGCTTCACCAATGCTCCAGCAATGCTTTGTAACAAACACTCCCAAGCTCAGTAGTCTCAAACAACACGTTTTTCTCTATTACAGGTCTATGTATTAGTAGAGGGGCTCTGCTTCAAAGTACTGTCCAACTTGGTTTGGCTTCGGGCTGCAGTAGGTTTCAGGTCTGTTCCTGGGTCTCTACATTCTCTTTGTACCAGCAGCTAGCTAAGCATGCTTTTTTTTATGACAGATCATTAAAGCACAGACTGGAAACAAACAATGCTTCTTAAAGCCCTGGCTCAAAACTGGCCTGTAAGTCTGCCCATATTTTCTTGCCCAAAGCAAGTCATGTGAATACAGACAAATCAGTGGGACTGAAAAGTACATAAAATAAAGCATGTGGAGCATTAAAACCTCACATGGCAAAGTGTGCACATATAATTCCAATACAGGGAGAGAGTAGAAAACTGAGGATAATAACCCACCTCCCCCCTCACACACACACAAACCTAGTCATTCTGTCCAAATTTAGGAATCAGACAAGAAGATATACCTCCTCAGTAGTGGAGTGAGGAAAAAGTTAGTAAGAGGCTTAGGGTTACTAAAATATCTCTGTTCACAATATAAAAATATCAATAACAGGGAAGAAAAATTCCCCTTTAAAAACTGGTACATAATTATTGCTGTACTGAGTTGCAATGATAATACAATCAGCATAAAAACAAGTTTGATTTAAATAGGGACTTTTCAGAGGGTCAGGAAGGATAATTTCATCTTAACTGAAAATGAGAGACAATGATTATTTTAGATGCCAAAGATCACACACATTGCAATTTCTACAGGCCTCATTCCTTGACAGCTTAAAGAAATTTAGAGGAATTGAAACAAAGATTACTTCGAGCCCCATTGTTCTACTTTGAAGTCATTACATCACTGATTTTGCTCCAAAATTTATGTTGGGACTAAGACCCTTTACAGAATTTGGACTTTTAACAAGAAAATACTATTCCAAGATGCATTGTGTGTGAGCGAATTGATTGTCTCATTTTTGGATACTGCTAGTTGTACTATACTGCAGGAGAATTTAACCGGACAAAACAGTGGTATTTACGTTGTCAGATTATCAGCTCAAACATTTTTCAGGGATGATAGTTTTTAAAAAAACTTAAATGAGGCTAAAAAAGGGAAACATAAATATAGAAACAGATTAAGTTTTTCTTAAATGCCTTTTTGGATTGTATTTTAAAATAACTCCTGGAATGAATAATATATAATATATATTATATATATATAATATACATAATATATCTAGATAGAAGCAGAACAAAGAGCCTACCCCTGAATCTTTGAATAGATCAGAATCTTTGTTCTAGATTAGTATCTTTGTTCATTTACCTGCTTTAAAAGTTCCTTTCCTTTCAAAAACTGACATAAAACTGACTTCCTACAGCACCATTCACAAAAAACTTTCCATAAAGTAAGCAAAAATAGGTGATTGTGATTGATGAAGGTTAAATTTTGCCTGTATCAACAGAGATTTTTGTTTTTAATATAGATTTTTGCTGAAACTTTTTAAAGATTATAAGCTACTTTTATTAAGGTATCCATATCCATTCAATACTGAGAATATTGATAAAGTTAATAAATTTCATCAGCAACAAAATATCACTTGTTCATTTAATATATTAACATTTTTTAACATCTTTATTGGAGTATAATTGCTTTACAATGTTGTGCCACTTTCTGCTGTACAACAAAGTGAATCAGCTATATGTATACATATATCCCTATATCCCCTCCCTCTTATGTCTCCCTCCCACCTTACATATCCCAACCCTCTAGGTGGTCACAAAGCACTGAGCTGATCTCCCTGTGTGATGCAACTGCTTCCAACTAGCTGTCTGGTTTACATTTGGTAGTGCATATATGTCAATGCTACTGTCTCATTTCGGCCCAGCTTACCTTTCTCCCTCCCCTTGTCCTCAAGTCAATTCTCTACATCTTCATCTTTATTCCTGTCCTGCCCCTAGGTTCATCAGAACCTTTTTTTTTTTTTAGATTCCATATATATGTGTTAGCATATGGTATTTGTTTTTCTCTTTCTGACTGACTTCACTCTGTATGACAGACTCTAGGTCCATCCAGCTCACTACAAATAACTCAATTTCATTTCCTTTTATGGCTGAGTAATATTCCATTTTAAATATGTGCCACATCTTCTTTATCCATTCATCTGTCAATGGACACTTAGATTGCTTCTATGTCCTGGCTATTGTAAATAGGGCTGCAATGAACATTGTGGTACATGACTCTTTTTGAATTATAGTTTTCTCAGGGTATATGCCCAGTAGCAGGATTGCTGGATCATATGTTCCTTGCTAAAAGGGATATATTACAATGTATGAGATTCACAAAAATATAGCATGAAAAACAGAACAATTACTTAAAAGAAACACAAAAAAATCCTTGTACTTAAAGGTTTTGCAAATTCTAAAAATAAAATGGTATAATGTAGTTAGTCATGAACTAAATGGTATTCTTATGCAAACAGATAGAAGGATTCCAAACACAGTTTCTTATAACACTCCTAAGTAGAAGTTAATGGCAATATCTTTGCTGCATTCTGATGGTTATTTTTTTAACAGGAGTAGATTGTAGATTAATGGATGGGCTTCATAATTGTTACAATAGCTATTTTTTTTCTTATTTATGCTTTTGGAAGCTATTACAAAATTGATTGCTAAACTGTGATGTGTTGAGAATGTATTATCTACCATGCTCTGTGCTAAGGGTTGGCATACAATTGGTCTTTTGATGCTTTTCAGGAGACTTGCAACTTTTATAATTTGCTTTAAATCACACAAGTAAGAATTAGTGTACAGATTCAAACTCATACTCTAGCTATGTTATTATAATCCCTGTGTAATATAACTTAGTTCCCTGCAATAAACATTGCCAGATGACATAATGATTGTGTATCCAAAATGATTTAGATATGCATCTGTCAATGAAGGTGATTTTCATCAGCACAAATTCACTGCGCATCTGTACTGATTCTTTTTACTGTCATTAGATAAACAAAGAATGACTATACCCATAATAGATGTGGCAAAAAAATGAAGGTACTGGGCACTCTGCAGAAAATTAAAAGTTATCTTTTTGCTAAAAACAAACCAATTACATAGAAAGTATTTTCACATTGCACCAAGATAATATTCATTAAGGCTATCAACATATCCTTAAAGAGGCATTCTACATCTAAGTAAATTTGGGAAACACTGAATTAAACACATTTAAAACTCTTGCAGGAATTTTCAGAGCATTTAATATGCAAACTCATAAATGTATGTCACTTAGAAGTTAATATAATATTCACCATACCTCCAATTAGAGAATCACTGTTTCCCTCCTCGCATTTTTTTAATCTCAAGGAATTAGTGTTTCACCAGTACATGCATTGCAGTTAGAGGAAGACTGGGATGAGCTATTTTGTAATGAAAAACTCAAAGACAGTGAAAAAAATGTTACTTGATTAGAAGAAGTCTTCCATGTAAGAACATATTATTTCTGCTGTCATTGAGATAAATATCAGTGGACAGTGAGGAAATGAAATGTTGAATATAGATTCAAGGAACAATAAATGAATAAGGCATCTCAAAACAGAGTAATAATGTAGAGAAAATATTGTAATAAAAGTTGTATTATATTTAGTAATAAGTATCAAGGAGGTGGAGGAAAAGACAATAATACATGTAAAAGAGAAAGGGAATAATTTGTAGATCAGGGACCTCGAAGGTGCCTATCCTTGGAAAGGGTGTGGGATGCTGCTTTCTATGAGGCAGAAGGGCACTAACTCAGAGGTTCTCACCTATGACCACTTGCTCAGCAGCTGTCACCTGGGGACTTGTTTGAAATGCAAACTCTTAAGGCTCTTCTTAGCTTGGTTTGTGATAATAAATTTCCATAAACTAGAGGGCTTAGACCAAAAATATTTTTTCTCACAGTTTTGGAGGCTACAAGTTCAAGATCACGGTGCTAGCCTGAGCAAGTTCTTGGTGTGAGCCTTTTACCTTGTTAAGAGAGGGCTGCCTTCCTACTTACCTCTAGAACTGGAGGGGTGGGTACCTGGAAATCTATGTTTTTACAAGCCCTTCCAGGTGTGTCTATTTTTTCCTTAATTTTGAGAACCAATGCATTTGATGTTAATTCTGAGGATATATTGATGTTTTCAAAAAGATAGTGTATCTTCAAAGCATTTGACATGAAAAACTCAGAAAATATAATGATCAAAGCTTCAGCCTTTAAGAAAGATTAGATTAGGTCACTGACTGAGAATGAAGGGTGAGGATTAAGGACTCCTGTGAAATGCAATGCAATTTTTACAAGATATAAATTAAAGGAAAGAGGAAGATACCAGTGAAACAAGAAAAGATGAAGTATTTGATTTACTTAAACCAGTTTCTCAAAAAATGTTCTGCAGGGACTTCACTGGCAGTCCAGTGTTTAAGACTCTGCATGGGTTTGATCCTTGGTTAGGGAACTAAGATCCCACATGCCATGCGGTGTGTCAAAAAAAAAAAAAAATCTACAGCCTAAAAGCATGAATGGTGAAAGCAGACAGAATGGATGACACATAATCAGGTGTATTTTATTTTTACTGGCTTTGCTGGGGTTCTCCAGAGAGCTTGTGATTCTGTTGTGTTATTAGCATTGAAAATAACAACAATTTTTAAATTGGATTATTTTGCTATTGAGGTTGTATGAGTTATTTATATATTTTGGATACTCACCCCTTATCAGATACATCATTTGCAAATATTTTCTCCCATTCTGCACTTTGCCTTTTCATTTTGTTGATCATTTATTTTGCTATGTGGAAGCTTTTTAGTCTGATGTATTACACTGGTTTATTTATTTTTTTTGTGGTACGCGGGCCTCTCACTGTTGCAGCCTCTCCAGTTGTGGAGCACAGGCTCTGGACACGCAGGCTCAGCAGCCATGGCTCATGGGCCTAGCTGCTCCGTGGCATGTGGGATCTTCCCAGACCGGGGCATGAACCTGTGTCCCCTGCATCGGCAGGTGGACTCTCAACCACTGTGCCACCAGGGAAGCCCCTACACTGGTTTATTTTTTATTTCATTGATTGTGCTTTAAGTGTCATATAAAACAAAAAATCATTGTCAAGACCCTGTCAAGGAGATCTTTCCCAGTGTTTTATTCTAGGATTTTTAAGGTGTCAGGTTTTACATTTAAGTCTTTAATCCATTAGAGTTAATTTTTGTGAGTATGTAAGATAGAGGTCTAGTTTTATTCTTTTACATGTGAGTTCCTGATTTTCCCAGCATCATTTATTGTATATACTGTCTTTTCTCCATTGAGTATTCTTGGCTCCTGCTATCACCAAATAGACGAGACAGCAAATGCTGGCAAGAATGTGGAGAAAAAGGAACCCTTGTGCACTGTTGGTAGGAATGTAAATTGATGCAGCCACTATAGAAAACAGTATGGTGGTTTCTCATAAAACTAAAAATAGAACTACCATATAACTCACCAATTCTGCTTCTGGGTATATATCTGATAGAAACAATATCACTATGTCAAGGAGATACCTGCACTCCCATGTTCCATTATTTACAATATCCAAAACACATAAACAACCTAAGTGTTCATTGAGAGATAAATGGATAAAATAAATGTGAGATATATACATAAACACATAGAGAATGAAATATTATTTAGTCATAAAAAAGCAAGGAAATCCTGACATTTACAACAACATGGATGGAACTTGAGGGCATTAGGCTAAGTGAAATAAGTCAGACAGAGCAAGACAAGTACTGTAGGATCTCACTTGTATACGAAATCTATAAATAACAAAACTTATAAAAAAAGAGATCAGATTTGTGGTTGCCAGAGATGGGGCATGGGGTGGAAGAATTGGGTGAAAGTTGTCAAAAGGTACAAACTTCCAGTTATAAGATAAAGAAGTACTGGAGATATAATGCACAACATGATGGCTATAATTAACACTGCTGTATGGTATATTTGAAAGTTAAGAGAGTATACCTAAAAGTTCTCATCACAAGGAAAAAAACATTTGTGAATATATAAAGTGATGGATGTCAACTTATTGTGGCAATCACTTTGCAATATGTGTATTCAAGTCATTATGCTGTAAATGTTAAACTTATACAGTGTTGTATGTCAATTATGCTTCAATGAAATTGAAAAAAAGAAAGAAAGGAACAGTCATACAATCCTGACTCCTTAGAGGAAGGTGTGGAATTAGAATCTGAATGATGTCTGAGAATATAGGAGGGGACTGAGATTTAGATTTCCCCACAAATGCAAAAACTAGATTCCTTAGTTGAGATGCTGTTTTCAGATATAAGGATACTTAGGTTATCATTGATGAAACAGTTCCAGGTGATAAAGACCTGTGTGGTGCCACAGTGTTAATGAATAATTTCACTAGACTTTGGCCAACTGTCACGGGGACTCAGTCAATTTCTAAAACCGTATATCTCCTTGTTTACAGTTTCCTTTGCTGTGCAAAAGCTTTTAAGTTTCATTAGGTCCCATTTGTTTATTTTTGTTTTATTTCCATTACTCTAGGAGGTGGGTCAAAAAAGCTCTTGCTGTGATTTATGTCGAAGAGTGTTGTTCCTACGTTTTCCTCTAAGAGTTTTATAGTGTCTGGTCTTAAATTTAGGTCTTTAATCCATTCTGAGTATATGTTTGTGTCTGGTGTTAGGGAGTGTTCTAGTTTCATTCTTTTACATGTAGCTGTCCAGTTTTCCCAGCACGACTTATTGAGGAGACTGTATCTTCTCCATTGTATATCCTTGCCTCCTCTGTCATAGATTTGGTGACCATGTGTGTGTGATTTTATCTCTGGGATTTCTATCCTGTTCCATTGATCTATATTTCTGTTTTTCTGCCAGTACCATATTGTTTTGATAACTGTAGCTTTGTACTATAGACTGACATCAGGGAGTTTGATTCCTCCAGCTTTGTCTTTTTCTCCTCAAGATTACTTTGACTATTTGGGGTCTTTTGTGTCTCCATACAAATTTTAAGATTTTTTGTTCTAGTTCTGTAAAAAATGCCACTGGTAATTTGATAGGGATTGCATTGAATCTGTAGATTGCTTTGGGTAGTACAGTCATTTGGATAATATTGAACCTTCCAATCCAAGAACATGGTATATCTCTCCATCTGCTTGTGTCATCTTTGATTTCTTTCATCAGTGTGTTATAGTTTTCTGAGTGCAGGTTTTTTAACTCCTTAGGCAGCTTTATTCCTAGGTATTTTATTCTTTTCGTTACAAAGGTGAATGGGATTGTTTCATTAATTTCTCTTTCTGATCTTTTGTTGTTAGTGTATAGGAATGCAAGAGATTTCTGTGCATTAATTTTGTATCCTGCAACTTTACCAAATTCATTGATGAGCTCTAGTAGTTTTCTGGTAGCATCTTTAGGATTATCTATATATAGTATCATGTCATCTGCAAACAGTGACAGTTTTACTTCTTCTTTTCCAATTTGTATTCATTTTATTTCTTTTTCTTCTCTGATTGCCACAGCTAGGACTTCCAAAACTATGTTGAATGATAGTGGCAAGAATGGACATCCTTGTCTTGCTCCTGATCTTAGAGGAAATGCTTTCAGTTTTTCACCATTGAGAATGATGTTCACTGTGGGTTTGTCACATATGGCCTTTATTATGTTGAGGTAGGTTCCTTCTATGCCCAGTGTCTGGAGAGTTTTTACCAAAAAAGAGTGTTGAATTTTGTCAAAAGCTTTTTCTGCATCTATTGAGATGATCATCTGGTTTTATTCTTCAGTTTGTTAATATGGTGTATCCCATTGATTGATTTGCATATATTGAAGGATCCTTGCAGCCCTGGGATAAATCCCAATTGATCATGGTGTATGATCCTTTTAATGTGTTGTTGTATTCCGTTAGCTAGTATTTTGTTAAGGATTTTTGCATCTATATTCATCAATGATAGTGGTCTGTGATTTTTTTTTTGTAGTATCTTTGGTTTTGGTATCAGAGTGATGGTCACCTTGTAGAATGAGTTTACAAGTGTTCCTTCCTCTGCTATACTTTGGAAGAGTTTGAGAAGGATAGGTGTTAGTGCTTCTCTAAATGTTTCATAGAATTCACCTGTGAAGCCATGTGTTCCTGGCCTTTTGTTTGTTAGAAGATTTTTAATCACAGTTTAAATTTCATTACTTCGATTGGTCTGCTCATATTTTCTATTTCTGCCTGATTCAGTCTGGGTAGGTTATACCTTTCTAAGAATTTGTCCATTTCTTCCAGGTTGTCCATTTTATTGGCATAGAGTTGATTGTACTAGTCTCTTAGGATGCTTTGTATTTCTACAGTGTCTATTGTAACTTCTCCTTTTTCATTGCTAATTTTATTGATTTGAGTCCTCTCCCTCCTTTATCTTGATGAGTCTGGCTAAAGGTTTATCAATTTTGTTTATCTTCTCAAAGAATCAGCTTTTAATTTTATTGACCTTTGCTATTGTTTTCTTTGTTTCTATTTCATTTATTTCTGCTCTGATCTTTATGATTTCTTTCCTTCTACTAACTTTGTGTTTTGTTTGTTCTTCTTTTCTAATTGCTTTAGGTGTAAGGTTAGATTGTTTATTTGAGATTTTTCTTGTTTCTTGAGGTAGGCTTGTATTGCTATAAACTTCCCTCTTAGAACTGCTTTTGCTGCATCCCATAGGTTTTGGATCATCTTGTTTTGGTTGTCATTTGTCTCTAGGTATTTTTTGATTTCCTCTTCGATTTCTTCAGTGACCTCTTGGTTATTTAGTAGTGTATTGTTTAGCCTCCATGTGTTTGTGTTTTTTACTTTTTTTCCCTGTAATTTATTTCTAATCTCATAGCATTGTGGTTAGAAAAAATGCTTGATATGATTTCAGTTTTCTTAAATATACTGAGGCTTGATTTGTGACCCAAGATGTGATCTATCCTGGAGAATATTCGATGTGCACTTGAGAAGAAAGTATAATCTGCTTTTTTCAGATGTAATGTCCTATAAATATCAATTCAATCTGTCTGGTCTAATGTGTCATTTAAAGCTTGTGTTTCGTTATTAATTTTCTATTTGGATGATCTGTCCATTGGTGTAAGTGAGGTTTTAAAGTTCCCCACTATTATTGTGCTACTGTCGGTTTCCTCTTTTTTAGCTGTTAGCATTTGCCTAATGTACTGAGGTGCTCCTATATTGGGTGCATATATATTTATAATTGTTTATCTTCTTCTTGGATTGATCCCTTGGACGTTATGTAGTGTCCTTCCTTGTCTCTTGTAACATTCTTTATTTTAAAGTCTATTTTATCTGATATGAGTATTGCTACTCCAGCTTTCCTTTGATTTCCATTTGCATGGAATATCTTTTTCCATCCCCTCACTTTCAGTCTGTATGTATCCCTAGGTCTGAAGTGGGTCTCTTGTAGACAGTATATATATATATATATATGTCTTGTTTTTCTATCCATTCAGCGAGCCAGTGTCTTTTGGTTGTAGCATTTAATCCATTCACATTTAAGGTAATTATTGATATGCACGTTCCTATTACCATTTTCTTAATTGTTTTGGGTTTGTTTTTGTAGGTCCTTTTCTTCTCTTGTGTTTCCCACTTAGAGAAGTTGCTTTAGCATTTGTTATAGAGCTGGTTTGGTGGTGCTGAATTCTCTGGGCTTTTGCTTGTCTGTAAAGCTTTTAACTTCTCCATCTAATCTGAATAATATCCCAGCCAGGTAGAGTAATCTTGGTTGTAGGTTCTTCCCTTTCATCACTTTAAATACATGCCACTTCTTCCTGGCTTGTAGAGTTTCTGCTGAGAAATCAGCTGTTAACCTTATGGGAGTTCCCTTGTATGTTATTTTTCATTTTTCCCTTGTTGCTTTTAATGATTTTTCTTTGTCTTTAATTTTTGTCAATTTGATTAATATGCATCTTGGCATGTTTCTCCTTGGATTTATCCTGCCTGGGATTCTCTGCGATTCCTGGACCTGGGTGGCTATTTCCTTTCCCATGTTAGGGAAATTTTCGACTATAATCTCCTCAAATATTTTCTTGCGTCCTCTCTCTCTCTCTGTCCTCCTTCTGGGACCCCTATAATGCAAATGTTGGTGCATTTCATGTTGTCCCAGAGGCCTCTTAGGCTGTCTTCATTTCTTTTCATTCTTTTTTCTTCTGTGGCAGTGAATTCAACCATTCTGTCTTCCAGGTACTTATCTGTTCTTCTGACTCAGTTATTCTGCTATTGATTCCTTCTAGTGTATTTTTCATTTCAGTTATTGAATTGTTCATCTCTGTTTGTTTGTTTTTAAATTCTTCTAGGTATTCATTCTTTAATTCTTCTAGGTCTTTGTTAAACATTTCTTGCATCTTCTTGATCTTTGCCTCCATTTTTTCCCTGAGGTCCTGGGTCATCTTCACTATCATTATTCTGAATTCTTTTTCATTTAATTGTCTTTCTGGGGTTTTATCTTGTTCCTTCATCTGGTACATAGCCCTCTGCTTTTCATTTTGTCTATTTTTCTGTCAGTGTGGTTTTCGTTCCACAGGCTGCAGGACTGTAGTTGTTTTTGCTTCTGCTGTCTGCCTTCTGGTGGATGAGGCTATCTAAGAGGCTTGTGTAAGCTTCCTGATGGTAGAGACTGGTGGTGGGTAGAGCTGGGCGTTGCTCTTGTTGGCAGGGCTCAGTAAAACTTTAATCTGCTTGTCTGCTGATGAGTGGGGCTGAGTTCCCTCCCTGTTAGTTGTTTGGCCTTGAAGTGACCCAGCACTGGAGGCTACAAGCTCTTGGTGGGGCTAATGGCGGACTCCAGGAGGGCTCATGCCAAGAACTTCTTCCCAGAACTTCTGCCAGTGTCCTTGTCCCCACAGTGAGCCTCAGCTGCCTCCTGCCTCTGCAGGAGACCCTCCAACACTAGCAGATAGGTCTGGCTCAGTCTCCTATGTGGTCACTGCTCCTTCCCCTTGGGTCCTGATGCATACACTACTTTGTGTGTGCCCTCCAAGAGCGGAGTCTCTGTTTCCCCCAGTCATGTCAAAGTCCTGCAGTCAAATCTCACTAGCCTGCAAAATCTGATTCTCTGGGAATTCCTCCTCCCGTTGCTGGACTGTCAGGTTGGGGAGGCTGTCATGGGGCTCAGAACCTTCACTCCAGTGGGTGGACTTCTGTGATATCATTGTTCTCCAGTTTGTGAGTCACCCACGCAGCAGTTATGGGATTTGATTTCATTGTGATTGCCCCCCTCCTACTGTCTCATTGCAGCTTCTCCGTTGTCTTTTGATGTGGGGTATCTTTTTTGGTGAGTTCCAGTGTTTTCCTGTTGATGATTGTTCAGCAGTTAGTTTTGATTCCAGTGCTCTCGCAAAAGGGAGTATACTCTTATACTTAATTGGCTAAAATAACTTTTACTCTATTTTCACAAGCTAAACACATTGAAAATTCATTCATAATCTTTCTAAATCCCAAATAAAATTGTCAAACTGGTTTCTATAATTGTGTAAATTCATCTTCTGTTGTTGATCACTCATGTTGCAAATCTTAAAGAATCTTATACATTCACTCTCTTTCTTCCACATATGCATAGTCAAAATTTATCATCAGTTTACTTACTATTGGCTTCTCCTTTCTATATCCAATGCTTTGCTCTAGTTTTGTCTTTACTCATTCCATGTGTTCTAGTGCAATTTTTTTTTGAAATCATTGTTTCTAACTTTCAGTCTCCTTCATTGAATACTGGCAAATATATTTTCATAAAATTCGTTCCTAAAAGCACTCCTCTGTAATAAGAAACCTGAAATTTTTCTCTTGGTATATAGAATATATTAACAACAAGTAGCCATGGAATTCAAGATTCTCTAAAATCTAACTGAACTTTCCTCTCCAGCTTTTGCTCTTATTATGTCTTCATGTAAATTGTGTTATTCAGCCAAGTCAACATCTTTATTTTTTTATTCATCCCGTCCTCTGCTTTTGTCCATGCTTATTAACTCTGGCAGAAAATACCTCTCATTGTTCTTTTGAAAATACTCCCTTCCTTGGAAAAGAATTGCCTAATTTTCTTTTAAATCAGAAGTTAATATGTTTCTTTTGTATCTCATAGCATTTAAACATTTTATACTTCTTCTTACATTCTGATCTTACTACAGTTTTATAGGCATGCCTTTATCTCTTGTCAAAATGTTTCCTTCTTCAGAGTTGAAATGTATCAATGCCTACATATATATTTATATATATAGTATAACTTTTAAACTTCATTTGTTGTCAAGCAAAGGAAATGTTGGGTAATTGTCTAAAATCTTTTTTTTAAGTCGTTCTTCTGATATTGATGAGTGACAATGTAATATTCACATTCTTGTTCTTGAAATGGAAGGATTTCAGTACCCATTACACCATTACATACATGGAGAAGGATTGATAGTTGAATTACTATGTTAGTTAGAAGACATAGATAAATGCCAAATAAAACCACACCAGTAAGAGTTTTAAAACTGAAAATATGCAAGACAAACACAATAAAATATTATGTAATATGTACAAGTAAAAGTGTTGCTAGTTGTCTGAATGCATTCCTCAGAATAAAGGGAGATTTCTATTGAAGTGTCATTGGCATTCATATATCTGGAAACTTTAATTGGAGTAACTATTATTTATACTTATTTGTAACCAAACCACAATAGTCATTGTTTACAAGGTTAGAGTTGAAATCACTTTATGAAGAAATGTCACAGAAATACAAGTTTCTAAACTATACTTCATGTAGGCACATGTCTATGTATGCTTGGAAATATGAGAGAAGTAGTTTGCGTGTAAATCCTGATATTTCTACGATTGAAATGAAAAAAAATATTTTTGGTAAAGAAGACAAAAGAATCAGAGTGGTATTCATTTTTCTAAAAGTATGTTTAAAATATTTACAAGTCCTTCATCAGATTTATGTTTTATGAATATTTTCTCCAGCCTCTGGCTTCTCTTTTCATTTTCTTACTGGTATCTTCTGAAGAGTAAAACTCTTTAAACTTTGTCTTTTCATGGTTAAAATTTTATGTATCCTAAGAAAATTCTGCCAAACCACTGAATTCAAAAATAATTTCCTATATTTTAGAAGTTTAAATTTTATTGATTCTATGATCCTTTTAGGGATAAACTTTGTAGTTATATGAAGAAAGGATTGGCTCAGGTTCATTTTTCCACATGGGTATCCAACAGTTCCAAAGCAAAAAATAAATGTTTCATGATTCAACCACATTATATGTTTTCTTAAAAAAACAGTTAAACACATATGTGTGTGCCTATTTCTGAGCTCTCTACTCTGTCAATTTTGATGTATAATTATATCTTTATAGTTTTATAAGTCTTGAAATTAGATATTAGACCTCTAAATTTGATCTTTGTTTTCAAAGGAGTTTGGCTATAATAAGTTCTTTGCATAACACATATACACTGTAGAATCAGCTTACTAATCCTTACAAAAGAATTTCCTGAAATTTTGATTGGAATTATAATGAAGCTATAGAATTATTTGTTGATAATTGATATTTTAATAATATTGGATCTTCTGATCTGTATTATATATTTTCACATTCAGGTTCTCTTTAATATCCTCAACAATGTTATATAATTTTTATATACAAAACTTTGCCACATTTTAAATTTATTTCTTGAGTGTTTCATGTTTTGATGCAATTGCAAATGGTATTTTTTTCAATTTCACATATTTTGTTATGGGTATATAAAAATCTATTTTTTGTTGCCTTAGTAAACTTCTACCTTGCAGCATTTATTTATTAGCTTAGATAACATTTTGAGGCTTCTTGATGTCATTCTCCATAAAAGATAACACCCTCTGCAAATACAGAGAGTTTAATTTCTTTCTTCCAACTATAAAGTTTTTATTTCTTTTTCTTCTCTTATTGCACTGGTTAGAAAATTATGTACAATATTAAATATAAATGTTAAAAAAATCCTTTGCTTGTTACTGATCTTAGTTGAGAGAGAGTTCACCTTTCACCAATAGAAATGGTGTTAACTATAGGTAAACCAAGTTGAGGATATTCCCTTTTATTCTTCCCTTGCTGAAAATTTTTATCACAAATGGGTATTAATTTGTTTTCAAAAGTTTTTCTCTATTTACCTTTCATTGATATTTTGGTTTTCTTTTTATTTTCCTACATTTACTTTTTGTTTAGATTATTATATTTTAGTGTCTTGAAGTAGAGGATTAAGACACTGATCTTATATATCTTTTCCTTTTTTAATTGAAGTATAGTTGATTTACAATGTTGTGTTAGTTTCAGGTGTACAGCAAAGTGATTCAGTTATACATATATCTATTCTTTTTCAGATTCTTTTCCCATATAGGTTCTTACAGAGTATTGAGTAGAGTTCCCTGTGGTATACAGTAGGTCCTTGTTGATTATCTATTTTATATATAGTATTGTGTATATGTTAATCCTAACCTCCTAATTTATCCCTCCCCCCCACCTTTCCCCTTTGGTAACCATAAGTTTGTTTTCTGAGTCTGTGAGTCTATATTTTTTTGTAAATAAGTTCATTTGTATCATTTTATTAGATTCCACATATACGTGATATCATATAATATTTGTCTTTGTCTGACCTACTTCACTTAGTATGAGACTCTCTAGGTCCATCCATGTTGCTGCAAATGTCATTATTTCATTCTTTTTTATGGTTGAGTAATATTCCATTTTATATATGTACCACAACTTCTTTATCCATTCATCTATCGATGTGCATTTAGGTTGCTTCCGTGTCTTGGCTATTGTAAATAGTGCTGCTCTGAACATGAGGGTGCATGTATCTTTTCAAAATATGGTTTTCTCCAGATATATGCCCAGGAGTGGGATTGCTTGATCATATGGTAGCTCTATTTTTAGTTTTTAAGGAACCTCCATACTGTTCTCCAGAGTGGTTATACCAATTTACATTCCCACCAACAGTGTAGAACCTTTTCCTCCACACCCTCTCCAGCATTTATTATTTGCAGATTTTTTGATGATGCCTATTCTGACTGGTGTGAAGTGATACCTCATTGTAGATTTGATTTGCATTTCTCTTATAATTAGTGGTGTTGAGCATCTTTTCATGTGCTTTCTGTCCATCTGTATGTGTCTTTGGAGAAATGTCTATTTAGATCTTCTGTCCATTTCTTGATTGGATTTTTTGGTTTTTTGATATTGAGTTGCATGAGATTTTTACATTTTGGAGATTAATCCCTTGTTTGTTGTTTCATTTGCAAGTGTTTTCTCCCATTCTGTGGGTTGTCTTTGCTTTGTTTATGGTTTCCTTTGCTGTGCAAAAGCTTTAAAATTTAACTAGGTCCCATTTGCTTATTTTTGTTTTTATTTTCATTACTCTAGGAGGTGGATCCAAAAAGATATTGCTGCAATTTATGTCAAACAGTGTTCTGTGTATATTTTCCTCTCAGTTTTATAATATCCAAACTTATATTTAGGTCTTTAACACATTTTAAGTTCATTTTTGTGTATGGTGTTACAGAATGTTCTAATTTCATCTTTTACTTGTGGCTCTCGAGTTTTCCCAGCATCACTTATTGAAGAGACTGTCTTTTTTCCACTGTATATTCTTGCCTCCTTTGTTGTAGATTAATTGACCCTAGGTGTGTGGGTTTATTTCTGGGCTTTCTATCCTGTTCCATTGATATATAAGTCTGTCTTTGTGCCAGTACATTACTCTTTTGATTACTGTAGATTTATAGTATCGTCTGAAGTCAGGGAGTCTGAGTCTTCCAGCTCCGTTTTTGCTTCTCACGATTGCTTTGGCTATTCAGGGTCTTTAGTGTTTTCATGCAAATTTTAAGATATTTTTTGTTCTAGATCTGCAAAAAATGCCATTGGTAATTTGATGGGAATTGCAATGAATCTGTAGATTGCCTTAATGTAGTATAGTCTGATGCTGATGAAAGAAATTGAAGATGAGACAAACAGATGGAAAGATATACCATGTTCTTGGTTAGGATATATATATGTGTGTGTGTGTGTGTGTGTGTGTGTGTGTGTATATTCTTTTTCAGATGCTTTTCCCTTATGGCTTATTACAAAATATTGAGTATAGTTCTCTGTGCTATACAGTAATTGATTATCTATTTTATATATAGTAGTATTTAATGCTATATGTTTTCTTCTAAATAGAACACTAACTTCTTCCCATACATTTTGATGTTATGTTTTCATTTTCTATTTTATTAAAAATGCATTCCAATATCCTATCATTCATCAATTTGTTATTTAGAAGCATGCTATTTAATATCCAAAACTTTGGGGATTTTTCAATATCTTTTGTTGATTGCTGGTTTATTTTCACTGTGGTAAAAAGAATATTCTTTTCATGCTTTCTTATTTACTGAAATATAATTATGGCTCAAAATATGGTCTATTTTGTGATCTATGTACACATAAAAGAAATGTGTAATCAGCTGTTGTTTGCTGGAGTGTTGTATAAATGCCATTTAAGTTAGTTGGTATTGATCAAATCATCATTTGCCCTTAAATCTTTTTGTCTACTTGTTTTTATCAATTATTGTGAGAGGAGTATTAAAAGTCTCTAATTATAATTATGGCTTTCTCTTTTCAGTCCACTTTTTTTTCATTTACTTTGAAATTTTAGGTGCATGTATACTTTAAGATTTTGCCTGTTCTGGATGAACTAAACACTTTGTCATTGTGATATATCACTCTTTCTTTCTGGTAATATTTACTGTCCTGAAATTTTATTTGCCTGATGTTAGTTTAGCTTCTCCATCGTTCCTTGGATTGTATCTATGATTATCTTATTATATCCTATTACTTTTAATAGAATGTCTTTCTTATTTAAAATGGGTTTATATAAATAGCATATAGTTGTATCTGACTTTATCATTTAGTCTCACAAATCTTTTTAACTAGAGTCTTTAGACAATTTATATTTAATATAAATATTAGATATTAGCTTAAATCTAGATTCTTGCTTGCTATTGTCTATTTCTCTGTTTGTTTATTTTTTCTGCTATTCCCTTATTTGCTATTATTCCTTGTTTACATTTTTATTACTCTAGGGTTTACTTATCACAGTAAGAGATGGTAATACTATGTATGTCATAAATTCAAAAACACATGATAATTGTTTGCCTTTAAACAATCATATTTTAAAGAGATTAAAAATGAGAAAAAATTTTTAATATTTGCCTGCATACACCTATATGTTTCCATTTTTTATGCTCTCACTTCTAGTAATACAAATTTTATATGGGATATTTTGTCTCCTTTTTTAAAGAATTTGCTTTAACTTGTCTTAATGCATGTCTGTAATGATTAATTATCCCAGATTTGGTTACTCTCAAATAGTCTTACTTCAGCTTTATTTTTCAATAATATTTTTGGTAAGTATTGTGTTCTGGGTTAACAATTATTTTTTCTTTCATTAATTTAACATGGCATTTCATTTTTCTTCTCATCAGTTTGATTTTTATGAGAAATATGTTATGACTATCTATGCTTCCTGTATATAATTTTTGCTCTGGCTGCATTTATGAATTTTATCTTTATGACTGGATATCAGTAATTAGATCATGCTATTTTCCTTATGTTTCTTTCATTTGGGCTTCATCAAATTTCTTGAATCTGTGCCTTTATAAATTTTATTTAATTTGAAAAAATTTCTGACAAGATTTCTTCAGATACTTTTCTGCCCACCTCCCTCTTTTGTCCAAGGGCACTCTAAGGATCTTTTTATTATTTTCATTATTTTTCTATTTTTGATTCATGTTTTCCACAGTATCTAATCTTCTTTTATCTGATCAGATTTATCTACTTTTCAAATTTTCAGATATTGTATTTTTAATCTCTAGAATTTTTATTTAGTTTATTTCTATATCTTCTATTTTTTCTCATTATGTGTATCATTTCCTCTGCATCTTAGAACATATTTAAAAGATCATTGTTTTAAGGTTCCTTTCTGTTCTAGTTCCATAATGATTCTTATTTCTGTCTCTTTCCATTATCTTAATTTTCTTGCTTACTAATCCCATTTTCCTGCTTTTTACATGCTGAATAAATTTTGACTGGACACTAGAAATTCTAAGTTTTACATTTTTAGTGTTTGATTTTGCTTTATTTCTTCAAATTGTATTATATATATATTTTGAATATTATTTTATTTTTTATACAGCAAGTTCTTATTAGTAATCCATTTTATACATATTAGTGTATATATGTCAATCCCAGTCTCCCAATTCATCACACCACCACACACCCCCACCACTTTCACCCCTTGGTATCCATACGTTTTTTCTCTACATCTGTGTCTGTATTTCTGCCCTGCAAACTGGTTCATCTGTACCATTTTTCTAGGTTCCACATATATGTGTTAATATATGATATTTGTTTTTCTCTTTCTGACTTACTTCACTCTGTATGACAGTCTCTAGATCCATCCAAGTCTCTACAAATGACCCAATTTCATTCCTTTCTATGGCTGAGTAATATTCCATTGTATATATGTACCACAACTTCTTTATCCATTCATCTGTCAATGGGCGTTTAGTTTGCTTCCATGACCTGGATATTGTAAATAGTGCTGCAATGAACACTGGGGTACATGTGTCTTTTTGAATTATAGTTTTCTCTGGGTATATGCCCAGTAGTGGGACTGCTGGGTCATATGGTAGTTCTATTTTTAGTTTTTTAAGGAACCTCCATACTGTTCTCCATAGTGGCTGTATCAACTTATATTCCCAACAACAGTGCAAGAGGGTTCCCTTTTCCCCACACCTTCTCCAGCATTTGTTCTTTGTAGATTTTTTGATGATGGCTATTCTGACCAGTGTGAGGTGATACCTCATTGTAGTTTTGATTTGCATCTCTCTAATAATTAGTGACGTTGATCAGCTTTTCATGGGCTTCTTGGCCATCTGTATGTCTTCTTTGGAGAAATGTCTATTTAGGTCTTCTGTCCATTTTGGGATTGGATTGGTTGTTTTTTGTAATATTGAGCTACACGAGTTATTTATATATTTTGGAGATTAATCCTTTGTCCATTGATTTGTTGGCAAATATTTTCTCCCATTCTGAGGTTTTCTTTTCTTCTTGTTTATGGTTTCCTTTGCTGTGGAAAGGCTTTTAAGTTTCATTAGGTCCCATTTGTTTATTTTTATTTTATTTCCATTACTCTAGGAGGCAGATCAAAAAAGATCTTGCTGTGATTTATGTCAAACAGTGTTCTTCCTATGTTTTCCTCTAAGAGTTTTATAGTGTCCAGTCTTACATTTAGGTCTCTAATCCATTTTGAGTTTATTTTTGTGTATGGTGTTAGGGAGTGTTCTAATTTCATTCTTTTACATTCAGCTGTCCAGTTTTCCCAGCACCACTTATTGAAGAGACTGTCTTTTCTCCATTGTATGTCCTTGCCTCCTTTGTCATAGATTGGTTGACCATAGGTGTGTGGGTTTATCTCTGGGCTTTCTATCCTGTTCCATTGATCTATATTTCTGTTTTTGTGCCAGTACCATATTGTCTTGATGACTGTAGCTTTGTAGTATAGCCTGAAGTCAGGGAGTTTGATTCCTCCAGCTCCATTTTTTTCCCTCAAGACTGCTTTGGCTGTCCGGGGTTTTGTGTCTCCATACAAATATTAAGATTTTTTGTTCTAGTTCTGTAAAAAATGCCACTGGTAATTTGATAGGGATTGCATTGAATCTGTAGATTGCTTTCGGTTGTATAGTCATTCTCACAGTATTGATTCTTCCAACCCAAGAACATGGTATATCTCTCCAGCTGTGTGTATCATATTTAAATTCTTTCATCAGTGTCTTATAGTTTTCTGAATGCAGGTCTTTTTTCTCCTTAGGTAGGTTTATTCCTAGGTATTTTATTCTTTATGTTGCAAAGGTAAATAGGAGTGTTTTCTTAATTTCTCTTTCTGATCTTTTGTTGTTAGTGTATAGGATGCAAGAGATTTCTGTGCATTAATTTTGTATCCTGCAACTTTACCAAATTCATTGATGAGCTCTAGTAGTTTTCTGGTGGCATCTTTAGCATTCTCTACGGATACTATCATGTGATCTGCAAACAGTGACAGTTTTACTTCTTCTTTTCCGATTTGTATTCCTTTTATTTCCTTTTCTTCTCTGATTGCTGTGGCTAGGACTTCCAAAACTATGTTGAATAATAGTGGTAAGAGTGGACATTCTTGTCTTGTTCCTGATCTTAGAGTAAATGCTTTCAGTTTTTCACCATTGAGAATAATGTTTGCTGTGGGTTTGTTGTATACGGCCTTTATTATGTTGCGGTAGGTTCCTTCTATGCCCACTTTCTGGAGAGTTTTTAAAATAAATTGGTGTTGAATTTGGTCAAAAGCTTTTTCTACATCTATTGAGATTATCATATGGTTTTTATTCTTCAATTTATTAATATGGTGTATCCCATTGATTGATTTGTGTATATTGAAGAATCCTTGCATCCCTGGAATAAATCCCACTTGATCATGGTGTATGATCCTTTTATTGTGTTGTTTGATTCTGTTTGCTAGTATTTTGTTGAGGATTTTTGCATGTATATTCATCAGTGATATTGGTCTGTAATTTTCTCTTTTTTTGTAGTATCTTTGTCTGGTTTTGGTATCAGGCTGATGGTGGCCTCATAGAATTAGTTTGGGAGTGTTCCTTTCTCTGCAGTTTTTTGGAAGAGTTTGAGAAGGATGAGTGTTAGCTGTTCTTTAAATGTTTGATAGAATTTACCTGTGAAGCTATCTGGTCCTGGACTTTTGTTTATTGGAAGACTTTTAATCACAGTTTCAATTTCATTACTTGTAATTGGTCTCTTCACATTTTCTATTTCTTCGTGGTTCAGTCTTGGAAGGTTATACCTTCCTAAGCGTTTGTCCATTTCTTCCAAGCTGTCAATTTTATTGGCATAGAATTGCTTGTAATAGTCTCTTAGGATGCTTTGTATTTCTATGGTGTCTGTTGTAACTTCTCCTTTTTCATTTGAATTTTATTGATTTGAGTCCTCTCCCTCTTTTTCTTGATGAGTCTGGCTAATGGTTTATCAATTTTGTTTATCTTCTCAAAAAAACAGCTTTTAATTTTATTGATCTTTGCTATTGTTTTTTGTTTCTATTTCATTTATTTCTGCTCTGATCTTTATGATTTCTTTCCTTCTACTAACTTTGGGTTTTGTTTGTCCTTCTTCCTCTAGTGCCTTTAGGTGTAAGGTTAGATTGTTTATTTGAGATTTTTCTTGTTTCTTGAGGTAGGCTTGTATAGCTATAAACTTCCCTCTTAGAACTGCTTTTGCTGCATCCCATAAGTTTTGGATCATCGTGTTTTCATTGTCATTTGTCTCCAGGTATTTTTTGATTTCCTTTTTGATTTCTTCAGTGATCTCTTGGTTATTTAGCAATGTATTGTTTAGCCTCCATGTGTTTGTGTTTTTTTACGTTTTTTCCCCTTTAATTGATTTCTAACCTCATAGCATTTTGGTCAGAAAAGATGCTTGATATGATTTCAGTTTTCTTAAATTTACTGAGGCTTAATTTGTGACCCAAGATGTAGTCTGTCCTGGAGAATGTTCCACGTGCACTTGAGAAGAAAGTGTAATCTGCTAATTTTCAATGGAATGTCCTATGAATATCAATTAAATCTATCTGTTGTATTGTGTCATTTAAAGATTCTGTTTCCTTATTACTTTTCTGTTTGGATGGTCTGTCCATTGGTATAAGTGAGGTGTTAAAATCCCCCACTATTATTTTGTTACTGTCAATTTCCTCTTTTATATCTGTTAGCAGGTGCCTTACGTATTGAGGTTCTCCTATGTTGGATGCATAAATATTTACAATTGTTATATCTTCTTCTTGGATTGATCCCTTGGTCATTATGTATTGTCCTTTTTTGTCTCTTGTAATAGTCTTTATTTTAAAGTCTATTTTATCTGACATGAGTATTGCCACTTCAGCTTTCTTCTGATTCCCATTTGCATGGAATATCTTTTTCCATCCCCTCACTTTCAGCCTGTATGTGTCCCTAGGACTGAAGTGAATCTCTTGTAAACAGCATATATATGGGTCTTGTTTTGGTGTCCATTCAGTGAGCCTGTGTCTTTTTGTTGGAGTATTTAATCCATTCACTTTTAAGGTAATTATCAATATGTATGTTCCTATTACCATATTCTTAATTGTTATGTGTATGTTTTTGTAGGTCCTTTTCTTCTCTTGTGTTTCCCACTTAGAGAAATTCCTTTGGCATTTGTTGTAGAGCTGGTTTGGTGGTGCTGAATTCTCTTAGTTTTGCTTGTCTGTAAAGCTTTTGATTTCTCCAAAAAATCTGAATGAGATCCTTGCCGAGTAGAGTAATCTTGGCTGTAGTTTCTTCCCTTTCATCACTTTAAATATATCACGCCACTCCCTTCTGGCTTGTAGAGTTTCTGCTGAGAAATCAGCTGTTAACCTTATGGGAGTTCCCTTGCATGGTATTTTTCGTTTTTACCTTGTTGCTTTCAGTAATCTTTCTTTGTCTTTAATTTTTGTCACTTTGATTACTGTGTGTCTCAGCATGTTTCTCCTTGTGTTTATCCTGCCTGGGACTCTCTGTACTTCCTGGACTTGGGTGGCTATTTCCTTTCCCATGTTAGGGAAGTTTTCAACTATAATCTCTTCAAATATTTCCTCAGGTCCTTTCTCTCTTCTCCTTCTGTGACCCCTATTATATGAATGTTTTTGCATTTAATGTTGTCCCAGAGGTCTCTTAGGCTGTCTTCATTTCTTTTCATTCTTTTTTCTTTATTTTTCTGTGGCAGTGAATTCCCTCATTCTGTCTCCTAGGTTACTTATCTGTTCTTCTGCTATTGTTTCCTTCTATTGTATTTTTCATTTCAGTTATTGTATTGTTCATCTCTGTTTGCTTGTTCTTTAATTCTTCTAGGTGTTTGTTCTTTCATTCTTCTAGGTCTTTGTTAAACATTTCTTGCATCTTCTTGATCTTTGCCTCCATTCTATTTCTGAGCTCCTGGATCATCTTCACTATCATTATTCTGAATTCTTTTTCTGGAAGGTTGCCTATCTCCACTACATTTAGTTGTTTTTCTGGGGTTTTATCTTGTTCCTTCATCTGGTACATAGCCCTCTGCCTTTTCATCTCGTCTATATTTCTGTAAATGTGGTTTTTGTTCCACAGGCTGCAGGATTGTAGTTCATCTTGCTTCTGCTGTCTGCCCTCTGGTGGAGGAGGCTATCTAAGAGGCTTGTGACAGTATCCTAATGGGAGGAACTGGTGGTGGGTTGAGCTGGGTGTTGCTTTTGTTGGCAGAGCTCAGTAAAACTTTAATCCGCT
This sequence comes from Delphinapterus leucas, assembly GCF_059928025.1. NCBI lineage: Eukaryota > Metazoa > Chordata > Mammalia > Artiodactyla > Monodontidae > Delphinapterus > Delphinapterus leucas. The sequence continues at coordinate 107,826,260 of NC_143137.1, read as the reverse complement.
TGTCTGATGAGGGGTGGGGCCAGGTTCCTTCCCTGTTGGTTGTTTGGCCTGAGGCGACCCAACACTGGAGCATACAGGGCTCTTTGGTGAGGCTAATGGCGGACTCCAGGAGGGCTCACACCAACGAGTATTTCCCAGAACTTCTGTTGCCATTGTCCTCATCCTCACAGTGATCCACAGCCAACCACCATCTCTGCAGGAGACACTCCAAAACTAGCAGGTAGGTCTGGTTCAGTCTCCTATGGGTCACTGCTCCTTCTCCTGGGTTCTGAAGCACACACTACTTTGTGTGTATCCTCCAAGAGTGGAGTCTCTGTTTCCCCCAGTCCTGTCGAAGTCCTGCAATCAAATTTTCCTAGCCTTCAAAGTCTGATTCTCTAGGAATTACTCCTCCCGTTGCCAGACCCCCAGTTTGAGAAATCTGACCTGGGGCTCAGAACCTTCACTCCAGTGGGTGGACTTCTGTGGTGTAAGTGTTTTCCAGTTTGTGAGTCACCCACCCAGCACTTATGGGCTTTGATGTTATTGTGATTGTCCCCCTCCTACCATCTCATTGTGGCTTCTCCTTTGTCTTTGGATGTGGGATATATTTTTTGGTGAGTTCCAGTGTCTTCCTGTCGATGATTGTTGAGTAGTTAGCTGTGATTCTGGTGCTCTCGCAAGAGGGAGTGAGAGCATATCCTTCTACTCTGCCATCCATTGTATTATTATGTTTTTTTATGCCTGGAAGTTAATTTTCACACCTTTGTGGCTTGAATTAAGGTTTGTTTTGGCAGGTTCCAAACAGTTTTTATTTAATTTCTCTTTGTCTTAAGCCATTCTGAAGACTCTACTTATATATAACATCTCTTCACTTGGTCTATTGTGCAACACAACTATACAAAGCCTTCTCTGAATTCTGATCATTTTTTGTCTATTGCTTTCAGGTAGTTAGTTCCTCAGCAGTAAATCTTAGGACACTTTGTCCTACTCATGTGCAACACTTTCTTTTCTGGAAGTGCTTTTAGCAGTCTGAACTCCAGCCCCTTTCCTTAACTCAGTGAGTCTCTGTTTTGGTCTCTCTGTACTGTGCACTTTTTTTCTTCTCTCACTGGTCACAATCTTGTGTTGCCTGTTGTCCAAAGTATGAGAAACTATTATTTAATATTCTTAGTCCTTGAAGATGTTTACCACAGGAAGACAATTCCAATAAAATTCAGCTCTTTATTTTTGAAATAGGTTTAGCTTAGATTTTCAATGTTAGTACTATCCTCCCAGTTGCTAAAACCCTGGCCATAGTTTTGAATATTCTTTCAACCTACTTCCAGTTCTACCTTTTGCCTGTACCTCTCAACAGCTTCCAAAATGGCCATTTCTGAGCTTCCCTGGTGGCGCAGTGGTTGAGAGTCTGCCTGCCGATGCAGGGGACACGGGTTCGTGCCCTGGTCTGGGAAGATCCCACATGCCACGGAGAGGCTGGGCCCGTGAGCCATGGCCACTGAGCCAGCGTGTCCAGAGCCTGTTCTCTGCAATGTGAGAGGCCTGCGTACTGCAAAAAAAACAAAAAAAACAAAAAAAAAACCAACCCCAAATGGCCATTTCTTCCCCTTTTGTTTCCCTAAAGTCCATTTTGCACTCTTCTCAAGACTTCCTGCTACATCTAGAATAAGATAAAACTTATCTATAAAATTTACATGATTTTAGCCCCAGTCTAGCTTCTCTAACCCATATTTGCCAATTCTTGTCCCTATTTCATACTCTTCATCGGTCCTTAGTGTACTTCTGCCTGGGGTGTTCTTCTACACATAACCCAATATTGGACCCTGTACAGGCCTTAAAATGAAATTTCAACTGTATAATAATAATGAATATATATAGAAATATTGGGGAGTGCAATAATACTATAAACAAACAAAAAATTTTAAATTCTGAACAATACAATATTGCACAAATTATATGAGTAGTAATTATATAAAAAATATGAGTACTAATCATATAGCTCTAGAAAAACTAACTTGATACATTAAAAAGGATTACTGGTCCAAAAGTGATTAACACTCTAAGCCAGAAACACACACACACACACACGCACACATACACACATATTCTTTATCTTTTTTCTTTTGTGAAAGACACAGTAGCCATTAGCATAAGTATAATTCAGAATATAAATAATATACATATATTGTATACTCTAATAGAGAGATACATTCAGAGTATGTAATATATATGAGATTTGATATGGCTTGCTATGTCATATAGGCCAGCAGTCCCCAACTTTTTCACACCAGGGACTGGTTTTGTGGAAGATGGTTTTTCCACGGATGGTGGGGGGCAGGGGAGAAGGTTCAGGCAGTAAGGTGAGTGATGGGGGGATGGTTCAGGTGGTAATGTGAGCACTGGGGAGCAGCAGATGAAGCTTCACTTTCCCACTGCTCACCTCCTGCTGTGTGGCCCAGTTCCTAACAGGCCACGGACTGGTACTCCTCCACAGCCCGGGGGTTGGGGACCCCTGATATAGGCAAGAAATGAAAGAGCCAGCATGTAAAATTAGATGTACAAAATGAACTCTTTCTGCCACAGCACTCTCCTTTATTCATTTTATGTCTGTTATGCTTACAGTACATTTTGAATAGAAAATAGAAGAAAAGAAAGAAATTAAATACTTAAATTGTCAAAAGTAAATTGAAGCTAAATTTATGGGCCAAATCTCTAAGAGAAAGTGAGATATTTTTGTTTCATTCATTTGCTTTCATGTGTACAGGGTCACATTAGGTAATAGTCATATCTCCATGTTATTGCCACCTTCTCTGCAGTAAATATCTTTTGTGCTTCTTTTGTAAAGATTTTATAAACTCACATGGGAGTTCAGTGTCAAAGAGCCCAGCTTCATTTTTATTTATTCATTTATGTGTATTTTTTGTTATGTATTTGCTTCTTTCAAACACAACGAGAAAGTAATGATAAGAATGCAAAAAACTATAAGACACTGATGAAAGAAATTAAATATGATACAAACAGATGGAGAGATATACCATGTTCTTGGATTGGAAGAATCAACATTGTAAAAATGACTATACTACTCAAAGAAATCTACAGATTCAGTGCAATCCCTATCAAACTACCCAAGGTATTTTTCACAGAACTAGAGCAAAAAATTGCACAATTTGTATGGAAACACAAAAGACCCCAAATAGCCAATGCAATCTTGAGAAACAAAAAGGGAGCTGGAGGAATCAGGCTCCCTGACTTCAAACTATACTACAAAGCTACAGTAATCAAGACAGTATGGTACTGGCACAAAAACAGAAATCAAGATCAATGGAACAGAATAGAACGCCCAGAGATAAACCCACACACATATGGTCACCTTAGTTTTGATAAAGGAGGCAAGAATATACAATGGAGAAAAGACAGCCTCTTTGATAAATGGTGCTGGGAACACTGGACAGGTACATGTAAAAGAATGAAATTAGAACACTCCCTAACACCATACACAAAAATAAACTCAAAATGGATTAAAGACCTAAATGCGAGGCCAGACACTGTAAAACTTTTAGAGGTAAACATAGACAGAACACTCTATGACGTAAATCACAGCAAAATCCTTTTTGACCCACCTTGTAGAGAAATGGAAATAAAAACAAAAATAAACAAATGGGACCTAATGAAACTTAAAAGGCTTTGTACAGCAAAGGAAATCATAAACAACATGAAAAGACAGCCCTCAGAATGGGAGAAAATATTTGCAAATGAAGCAACTGACAAAGGAGTAATCTCCAAAATGTACAAGTAGCTCATGCAGCTCAATATCAAGAAATCAAACAACCCAGTCCAAATTAGGTAGAAGACCTAGATAGACATTTCTCTAAAGAAGATATACAGATTGCCAACAAACACATGAAAGGATGCTCAACACCACTAATCATTAGAGAAATGCAAATCAAAGCTACATTGAGGTATCACCTCACACTGGTCAGAATGGCCATCATCAAAAGCTCTACAAACAATAAATGCTGGAGAGGATGTGTAGAAAAGGGAACACTCTTGCACCTTTGGTGGGAATGTAAATTGATACAGCCACTATGGAGAACAGTATGGAGGTTCCTTAAAAAACTAAAAATAGAACTACCATAAAACCCAGCATCCCACTCCTGGGCATATAACGTGAGAAAACCATAATTCAAAAAGAGTCATGTACCAAAATCTTCATTTCAGCTGTATTTACAATAGCCAGGACATGGAAGCAATCTAAGTGTCCATCAACAGATCAATGGCTAAAGAAGATGTGGCACATGTATACAATGGAATATTACTCAGCCATAAAAAGAAATGAAATTATTTGTCGTGAGGTGGATGGACCAAGAGACGGTCATACAGAGTGAAGTAAGTCAGAAAGTGAAAAACAAATACCATATGCTAACACATATATATGGAATCAAAAAAAAAATTGGTTCTGAAGAACCTAGGGGCAGGACAGGAATAAAGACGAAGATGTACACAGTGGACTTGAGGACACGGGGAGGGGGAAGGGTAAGCTGGGACAAAGTGAGACAGTGGCACTGACATGTATACACTACCAAATGTAACATAGATAGCTAGTGGGAAGCAGCCACATAGCACAGGGAGATCAGCTCGGTGCTTTGTGTCCACCTAGAGGGGTGGGATAGGGAGGGTGGGAGGGAGATGCAAGAGGGAGGAGGTAAGGGGATATATGTATATGTACAGCTGATTCACTTTGTTATACAGCAGAAACTAACACACCATTGTAAAGCAATTATATTCCAATAAAGATGTTAAAAAATAATTAATTAAAAAAAGAATAAAACAGGTAAATAACTGTCTATGGGCTTGAAAACATGAAGTGCTTTATATCCATTATCTAAAAACCTGACAACAACTGTACAAAGTAGTGCTACTTGGCAAATAATGATATATATGGTTTCAGTCATTGTAAACTGTGGAGGTAAAAAGAAACAAAACTAAAACCCATAAACTAAAAAATCTGGTGGATTTAGTACAACAGCAATAAAATTTAAAGTCACATAGCAAATATTTTATAACTATAAATGGAGTATAAACTTTAAAAACTGTGAATCACTATTTTGTACACTTGTAATTATATATTATACATCAACTATATTTCAATTAAAAAAACAAGTTTTTAAAAAGTAGCCTCTTATTCTGCTCAAAAAAAAAAAATAAATAAAGTCACCTATCTTGGTTGTGCCAGAGACTTGTTCTGTTAATTATATTTGCATCTTCAATTACTGCCTGTTTCTCAAGATTCCCAGTCAATTTAGCAGATGATGCTGTGAAAATATTCCCAGTAAATTATTGCTCTCTTTCTCAACCCAGTTCTACATCAATTGGAATATAGCGAAAAGAGTCAGTCAGTGGGAGCCAAAATATCAGTTTTATCATAGAAAATGTGGAAGAGTCTATGGTTTAGGTACAGGACAAGAATGAGGTGTCTAATGTGGAACTCCTGTATTAGACACACCCCTCATTTGTAGGCCACACTGGAACAGTTCCTGCTTCACTCACTGGAGAAAGCAGTTGCCTTTACCATCAAGCTTAGGAGAGATCAGTTGCACGGCATCTTATTCTCTGCATCTTGACTTATTCAAAAGGGAGGGAGAGAGAAGTTCAAAGTTCCTAACCTCAAATTTACTAAAGAGAAAACTCTTCTTCAACCAAGATGAACTGAATAAAGGAGGATTGAGAGCCCCCAAAAGCCAGAGGAAAGGTGTTTTCCTATCTCTTTGACATGTTATGTGCTTAATGCACTTTATTGAATGAATAATAATCTTGTTTTCAACCTGTGGCTTGAAATAACACATCCTGAAGTATATTATAATTATATATCCATTATTGATACAAGAAACTATGGAAGTAAATATACACTCATTTGTTTCTAAAATAGCTCATAAACCTCTCTAGACACTTATATAATATGGAAAAGAGAAAGCAGTACTGTATTTTGAGGGAAAAAAAGCAACAATATGATGCTTCCTTCAGGGAGAATAAAAAACTATTAGAAACATCAAGGATCAAAAACACTAAGCCACCAGTTATTAAAAATTATTTACCTCTTGAACTTTTGGTGGGAAAATCCACTGCCTGTGGAGATATAAGAATTTCAATCACAGAACTAATGTCCTGGAATTCATTTGATTTACTCTAAAATCTCAGAAGATTGGGCACATTTTAAAAGTTTTTAAGTCAGAATAAACTACATCAGATTGTTTCTTTTAGATAAAATACAGAGATCTAATATTTTTTGGTCACATGTCAAGACTTAACTTGTAAGTTGCCAACTTATATTTTAGCCAAGGTATATATACTCTTTTTAAAAATGTTAGAACTGGTGTGATATTGATTATGTGTGTGTGTATTTGTGTGTGTGAATTCACTTTTGTTGTTCTTCTCTTTTTATATATCCAGAAACCTCATGAATAATATCTGACTGGTATGTCTTTTTTATTTATTCCTTTATCTTTCTTGTTTGTTATCATATGGTGTGCTTTTTTTTCCTTTTTTTGTATTTATAATAATGATTCAATAATTTAAATATGATTAATATTTTAGTTAATGCATATTCTTTTCATTCACTTTCTATCACTTTGTAACATAGTAGTAAACATTGCAGCTTAAATGTACAAAAATTTACAGGATGATGATAAAGCCTTTGCTCAGTGTAAAATTTATAGCCATAAATGCCTATGTTAAGAACAAATAAAATATATCAATAACCTAACATACCACCTTAAGAAATTGTAAGAAAAACAAATGCAAACTAAACCCAGAGCAAGTAAGAGGAAGAAAATAATAAAGGTTAAAGAGGAATAATTTAAATCATTATATGGAATTTTTTTTGGCTAAACCCCACATACTCACAGTAAGAAATACATCTTAACTCATGATCCAGTGTATATGTATCTTTCTGTCTCTCTATACATCAATCTTTGCCTCTTTATCCACCTATCCATTTTCCTATGAGTCCATCTATCATTTACATACAGATGTATTTATTCATTTATAGATAATTCTCTCTTGTTCCTACTTTTCTTTAGTGGTTTCAGTATTTGTTTTAAATTTATCTATAACTCACCACTTAAAATGTCTTAAGCTTTCATTTTTCACAATTATCCCGTTTTTATTGAAACATATGTTTCAGTTAACATACCATAATCATAGAGCTTGAGGTATATTCACTTAATACACTCATATATACAGCCCCTAGATCAAGAAACTGAATAGTACAGCATCCCGGAAGTCTCCTATGTCATTAAAGATTAAACAATAATCTGACTTTAATGACATAGGTTAGTTTTACCTGTTTTCATTGTTATATGCCTGGAACAATAATGGTATATACTCTTTTTCTTATCTTTATACCATCTCATCCACTCTTACCCCCTGCCTCTGGTAACTGCCAATCTGTTCTCTGTATCTATGGGCTTTTTTTTTTTAAGATTTCTCATATAAGAGAGGTAATATGGTATTTGTCTTTCTCTGATTTATTTCACCTTGCATAATGGCCTTGAGGTCCATCTATGTGCTCACAAATGGCAAGACTTCATTCTTTTTTATGGCTAAATAATATTCCACTATATACATATACACATGTATGTGTGTGTGTGTATACACACACACACACACATGCATGCCATGTCTTCTTTATCCACTCATCCATCCGTGCACATCTCACCAACACTTGTTATTTCTTGCCTTTCTAATAACAGCCATCTAACAAGTATGAAGTGATATCTCATTGTCATTTTGATTTGTATTTCCCTGGTCACTAGTGATGTTGAGCATCTTTTCATATACCTCCTGACCATCCCTATATATTCTTTGTAAAAATATCTATTCAGATCTTCTGCTCATTTTTTCAGTCAAATTGTTGTGTTTTTTTGTTTTGTTTTTGTTATTGAATTGTATGAGTTCTTTATATATTTTGGATATTAGCCTTTTATCAGATATATGATTTGCAAATATTTTCTCCCATTCAGTGGGTTGCCTTTTCACTTTGTTAATGGTTTCCTTTGTTGTGCAGAAGCTTTTTAGTATGATATAGTCTCACTTGTTTAGTTTTGCTTTTGTTGTCATTTTTTTTTTGGTGTCAAATCCAAAAAATCCTTGCCAAGACCTAGGTCAAAGAGCTTAATGTCCATGTTTTCTTCTAGAAGCTTTAAGGTTTCAGGTCTTATGTTCAAGTTTTTAATTCATTTGAGTTAATTTCTGTGTATAGTTTAAGATAGTGGTCAAGTTTCATTCTTTTGCCTGTGGCTGTCAAGTTTTCCAACACCATTTATTGAAGAGATTGTCCTTTCCCTATTGTATATTCTTCCTCCTTTGTCATAAATTAATTCACCACATATACATGGGTTTATTCTGGGCTCTGTATTCTGTTCCATTGATCTATGTGTCTGTTTTTATGCCAATACCATACTGTTTTAATTACCATAGATTTGTAATATAATTTGAAATCAGAGAGCATGATGTTGCCAGCTTTGTTGTTCTTTCTCAGTATTGTGTTGGCTACTTGGGGTCTTTTGTGTTTCCATAACAATTTTAGGATTACCTGTTGTATTTCTGTGAGAAAAATGCCATTGGAAATTTGATAGGGATTGCATTGAATCTGTAGATTGCTTTGGGTAGTGTGGACATTTTAACAGTATTGATTCTTCCAATCCATGACCATGGAATATCTTTCCATTTATTTGTATCTTCTTTAATTTATATCATTAATGTCATACTTTTCAATGTACAGGTCTTTTACCTCCTTGGTTAAATTTATTCACAGGTATTCTACTTTTTTGATGCAATTGTAAATGGATTGTTTTCTTCATTTCTCTTTCTGACAGTTTATTATTAGTGTATAGAAATGCAACAGATATTTGTGTATTGATTTTATATCCTGTAACTTTACTGAATTCACTTATTAGCTCTAATAGTTTTTTTTTAAGGAGTCTAAGATTTTCTATATATGATGTGTCATCTGTAAATAGTGACAGTTTTATTTATTCCTTTCCAATTTAGATGTATTTTATTTATTTTTCTTGCCTAATTGCTCTGGTAAGGCCTTCCAATACTATCTTGAAGAAAAGTGACAACAGTCGACATTCTTATTCTGTTTCTGATCTTAGAGGAAAAGCTTTCAGCTTTTTACTGTTGAGTATGTTGTTAGCTATGGGCTTGGAATATATGGCCTTTATTGTTTTGAGGTATATGCTTTGTTGAGAGTTCTTACCATAAATGGATGTTGAATTTTATCAAATGTTTTCTCTGCAAATATTGAGGTGATCATATGAATTTTATCCTTCATTTTGTTAATGTGGTGTATTACACTGACTGATTTGTGGATGTTGAACATCTTACATCTCTGGAATAAATCCTACTTAATCATGTTTTATGATCTTTTTACTGTATTTTTTGATTTGGTTTGCTAATATTTTGTTTGAGGATTTTTACACCTCTGTTCGTTCATTAGGGATATTGACTTGTAATTTTATTTTTCTATGGCATCCTTGTCTGGTTTTGTTATCAGGGTAATGGTGGCCTTATAAAATGAATTTGGAAGAGTTCCCTCTTCTATTTTTTGGAAGAGTTTGATTGTATTAATTCTTAGTTGAAATTTTGGTAGAATTCACCAGTGAAGCTGTCTTGACCTGGAATTTTCTTTGTAGGGAGCTTCTTCCCTAGTGATGCAATCTCCTTAATGAGTAATCAATCTATTCATATTTTCTTTTCCATCATAATTCAGTCGTCATAGGTTGTATATTTCTAGGAATTTATCCATTTATTTTAGATTGCCCAATTTGTTGATATATAATTGTTAATAGCAATCTCTTATGATTAATTGTATTTCTGGGATATCATTTGTAATATCTCCTGTTTCATTTCTGATTTTATTTATTTGAGACCTCTTTTTTTCTTGGTGAGTCTAGCTAAAAGTTTGTCAATTTTGTTTAGCTTTTCAAAGGAACTGCTCTTGGTTTCATTGATCTTCTCTATTGTCTTTTTACTCTATTTCATTTATTCCTTCTCTAATCTTTGTTATTCCTTCCTTTCACTAACTTTGGGCTTCATTTTTTTCTAGCTCTTTAAGGTGTAAAGTTAGGCTGTTTATATGAAACATTTCTTGTTTCTTGAGGTAGACATTTATAATTATGAACTTCCCTCTTAGAAATCCTTTTGCTGCATCCCACAAATTTTGATATATTTCCATTTTTTTTGTCTCAAAGTATTTCAGCGTTTTTCTTTTGATTTCTTCTTTGACACATTTGTTGTTCAGTAGCATGTTGTTAAATAATCTCCACATATTCGTGAATTTTCCAGTTTTCTTTATGTAATTTCTAACTTTGTATTATTATGGTCAGAAAAGGTGACTGATATGATTTCAATTCTCTTAAATTTATTAAGATTTGTTTTGTGGCCTAAAATATAAGGTATCTCAGAAAACATTCCATGAGCACTTGAGAGGAATGTATATTCTTTTGCTTCTGGATGGAATGTTCTGTATGTATTTGTTAAATTTGTCTGGTCTAATATGTTGTTTAAGGACAATGTTTCCTTTTGATTTTTCTGTCTGGATGATCTATCCATTGATGTAAGTGGGGTATTAAAGTCATACTATTTTTGTATTTCTGTTTCTCACTTTAGGTCTGCTAACATCTGCATTATATATTTAGGTGCATATATTGAGTGCATATATATTTACAAATGTTATATCCTCTTGTTAGATTGACCACTTTATTATGTAATGCCCATCTTTTTCTTTTATTACAGTCTTAAAGTCTATTTTGTCTGATACAAGTACAGCAACTCCAGTTTCTCTTGGTTTCCATTTACATGGAATATCTTTTTTCTATCCCTTCACTTTCAGTCTTCTGTGTTCTTACATCTCAAGTGAGTGTCTTGTGTGCCCCTTAACTAATTATTGTAGTGATTAACCCACTACCTTTAGTATATATTTACCTACAATTGAGATTTATTCTTTCATATGTTTTCTTGTTACCAATTAATACCCCTTATTTCCAGCCCAATGAAGTCCCTTTCACATTTCGTGTAAGGTTAATTGAGTGGTGATGAACTTCTTTAGCTTTTGCTTGTCCAGAAAACTCTTATCTCTCCTTCAATTCTGAAATTTAACTTTGCTGGGTATTCTTGGTTGGAGGTTTATTTTTCTGTCAGCCCTTTGAACATATTGTGCCACTCCTTTCTGACCTGCAAAGTTTTGCTAAAAAAATCTGCTGATAATCTTATGGGGATTCTCTTCAACACAACAAGTTGTTTTTCTCTTGCTGCTTTTAATATTCTCTCCTGTCTTTAACTTTCTACATTTTAATTATGTATCTTGGTATGGATCTTTTTGGGTTCATCTTTTTGGAACTCTCTGGGTTTTCTGGATCTGGATGTCTGTTTCCTTCCCTAGATTAGGGAATTTTTCAGCCATTATTTCTTCAAATAAAATTTCTGTATCTTTCTCTCTTCTCATTCTGGAACCCTAAAATGCAAATGGTAGTCTGTCTAAAGTTGTCCCATAATTCCTTTAAGCTCTCTTCACTTGTTTTTATTCTTTTTTCTTTTTACTGTGCTGGTTGGCTGAGTTCTACTTCATTGCTTTTTGGTTGCCTAATCCTTTCTTCTGCTCCCCACTGAAGGGCAAAAAGATGCAGGAAAATGTTGCACAGTGGGCTAACACTTTTGGACAGAATCAAGAAGTGTTTTTTTTGTTTTTTGTTTTTGTTTTTTTGCGGTACGTGGGCCTCTCACTGTTGTGGCCTCTCCTGTTGGGGAGCACAGGCTCCAGACGCACAGGTTCAGCAGCCATGGTTCACGGGCCTAGCTGCTCCGTGGCATGTGGGATCTTCCTGGACCGGGGCACGAACCCATGTCCCCTGCATCGGCAGACGGACTCTCAACCACTGTGCCGCCAGGGAAGCCCAAGGAAGTGTTTTATATCTCATATGCCTATATTTTCCTACTCAGAATTCAATTATGTGTCCCCTAACCTAACTACAAGAAAGATTTGGAAGGTCAGACTTCTGTATACCCAAGGAGAGTGGTTTGGATACATCTTATTATCTTTTATAGAGCATTCTTGTTACCAGATCATTTTATTCTACTTTCACACAGAACATTCTCACCCCTTCCTGAGAGAGAAAATATAAAGTCCTAACTGGTCACTGATTATTGTTCAGAGTTCATGCCTCCAGGTGGCACCACATCTAGATATCACTCCTTTTAGTCTGCAGACCTATAAATTTAAAAGGTAAATTATCTTCCCCTCTCCAGCAAAAACACCCAGAATGTAGTGATGGAGCAGGCACAGGATACACAAAACAGTCACTCCCATTTGGAAAGGCAAAGAACTGGAGGCATGCAACGTCAACTGGAAATCAACAATGTAAATCCCATAAGGAAGAGAGTGTAATAAAGCTCCCAGATACACACACTGGGGTTGAAGGAATTACCTTGATTAAACTCTGATTCTGCTCACTGGAAGGAACCTGTTGTCCACGTTCCTTGTGAACTCTTGTTCTGACCTCTGAGAACTCCTTGCTCATTACTCTCCTTGGCCATATGTGAACTGGGGAATGGAGACCACCATGGAGACCACCTCCTAAATGAAGGTTGGGCCCCAAACCTATAAAATTCTTGAAAATTTAGTCTTTTCTGGGTGAACTAATGGTTTCTTTGATAAATCTGGAAAAACTTAACTGCTGGTCCACCATTAAACTAGTGGTTTCTGCCACCTAAAATTTCTTTCTGTGCACAGATGTCAAGCGCATTTTACTTGCTTGCTTTCTGGCCCTCTGGCTCCCTCATTTTCTTACGCTTCATCAAGTCTGCTATTGAACCCCTCTAGTGCTTTTTTAGTTCAGTTATTGTATTCTTCAGCTCTGTGACTTTTGTTTGGTACTTTCTTATATTTTCCAACTCTTTGTTGAAGTTCTCGCTATTTTCATACATTCTTGTCCCCAGTTAGGTGAGCATCTTGATGACCATTATTTTGAACTCTTTATGAGGTAAATAACCTAGCTCCGTTTCATTAACATTTTTTCCCTGAGGTTCTGTCTTGTTCTTTCATTGCAATATACTCCTCTGTTTGTTTATTTTGCTTGACTCTCTGTTGGTTTCTATACAGTGGATGAAACAGCCACTTCTCTTAGACTTGGAGGTGTGGCCTTAGGTAGGAGATGAACCTACATGAGGCCCTACCCCAGCTCTTTGTTCAATCCTGCCCAGCTCTTTGTTGTCTCTCAAACCTTTGTGTTTGTCCCAGCAGTCTATTATATTTTTAATAGCTCCCTGTAGTTGAGGATGTGCCAAGACCTGTCAGTGTCCTTAAGGGGAGGATCTTAGCACCTAGCTTCAGGCTGATTGGAAGCCAGACCCTCACATAGCAGCTTATTAAAACATGCAAATAGAGAGAGTCCTGTGGGACTGTAAGCATAAGCCCTGATGGTCTCCAGAGCTAGGCAATCTGGTGGTGTCCCCTGGGTGGCAGTCACAAAAATTGGAGCTGCACACAAGTGTATAAGCTGTTTTCTGTGCAATATCTGTGAGCAGGGGCAAAACAGAGGGAGAATGCAAAGATAGCACCCACACCCTGAGGTCTCTAGAAAGGATTGCAGTCAGATCCTAGAGGCATGTTTGTTACGAGCCTGCCCCTCAGGCCACAGCTATGATGATGAGTTCATAGGTCTCCTTTATAGAAAGAGCTCCTGGGTCTGTTGCTTCTTGCTGTGCCCTGGAGGTAGTTGCTGCTTAAGAACTTTTTTCTGTTGGTTACAATCCTGGGGACCCACAGCCACTGGCCACCAAAGCCACGTGATGTGATGTAGAGGTGCCCCTGGCAGAAGCCACAATAATTGGGGCAGAGATACTGTTGATCTGGAACATAGCAAAGGGAAATCATGAAGATGGTGCCTGCCATTCTACATCCCCAGAGAATATTCCGGCAGACTCCTAATGTGTGTGTTAAATTTTATGTCTTCCTCTAGGACAATAATATAAGCAGGTGAGCTTCCTTCGGTTTAAGTCAGGGTAAGACCAGCTGCCCCAGAGTCATTTCTCAGATTGCTACAATATTGTGGATCTCAGGACATGAGCCCCATTGGTTTTCGAAGGTAGAGGTTTTGGGGGCTTGTCTCTCAAGTGCAGATCTTAAAAACAGAGGTTCCTGATGTGGGGCTCAAACTCTTCATGCCCCAGAGAGAAACTCTGGGTTTTGGGTTTTTTCCTGATTGTGGGTCACGGTATTAGGCGTGGTGTTTATGGTGAGATTGTGTCCCAGACTCCTCTACCCACTTTGATGTGGTTTTCTTCTTTATTTCCCAGTTTGTAGTTGTCACTCAGCCAGGCTTTAGGTTTTTGTAGGAGTAAATTGTTTCATATGTAGCTGTAGACTCAGTGTGTCCATGGAAGGAAGTGAGTTCAGGATCTTCCTATGTCACTATCTTTAGTATATACTTTTCTGTGTCTAGCTTCTTTTACTCAATATATTGTTTGTGAGATTTATCCATTGTTTTGTGTGTTGTGGTTTTTCATTTTTATTGCTGTATGGTATTCCATTGTATGAATATGACATGGTATATTCATGTTCTTTAGCGTTGATAGACATTTGGGTAGGGTTCAATTTTTGGCTATCATAGATAAGAATGCTCTAAACATTTTAATGCATATCCTTTTGCGTGTGCATGTGTGGAGAGTTTTTTTTTTGCATATTTGTATAGTGTGGGAATGCTGGGTCATAAGATATGCATATACTCAGCTTTAATAGAATATTTTAATGTAGATCAGACTATGGGTCTTCTCTGCATAAGACTTTCAGATGTTTTCCGTACTAGTTTACATATATTATACTATAAACTCTTTTCCATATTCCATGCAGCTCTGCCAAACTGACTCTTGTCTACTTCTGCAGCCTCCTGTCATGCTACAGTTTCCCTTGGCCCAGGCTTGTTAGCATCCTTTGGTGATGTTTCTGGATGCAGGGCTTTTGCACATGCTCTTCCTTCTGATTGAAAGACTCACTGATCCTCTGTCAGTCTCACTACTCAAAGTTCCAGCTGCTTCTCATCATTCAGATGTTCACTAAAATGCCACCTCTTTAGAGAGGTCACTTCCTCCTTTTATAGTACATAATTTTATCTGACTTCATAGCACTTGTGAAAGGTTGTAAATATATATTAAAGTGCAGGTTGTTTCTTGTTTGTTTCTATCTCCTACTGGAAGTATGCTCCATAAGGGAAGTGGCCAGGCTTACATGGATGTCAAACCCACTGGAGATGTTTCATGATTTCTTTCCCACACCATCATATGTGGAGCTCTGAACTGAACTTTAAAAAGCCATGCCTTTTCTTTTCCTGTTTTAATACTATAAAAGTAAGCATAATAAAATGAGCCCTAAGATTTGAGATTAAAATTACATGAGTTCAAGTTTTAGTTCTGCCACCTACCATGTATACATTCGTGGACGAATTACTTCATTTACTCAAGTTCTTCACCTATAAAATATTAATGCACTATACTGTGTAACCTGGTTCTACCCAGGCTTCATTGAGTCATTAAAAATAACAAAAACTGGTATGAATAACCCAGTTCCTATTCCCTATTACCCCCACAGTCAATGGTTCAAGAAAGTTTCTTTACAGTGTTTTAAGTAGTCCCAGCAGCATTTTGTGCACTGAGCCCACTAACTACATAGTGGAAGTAGTGCCATTTTGCTCAAGGTTTGTGATAGTCTATTGTGAAGTGGGCTAGAACCACTAACTCCATTTTTTCTTTTATGTTCACCACATGTAGATAGTTTATCAGCCATGCTAACTGTGTCCTGATATCATAAAGAGGTTTTGTGTGTTAGGCTTGGCTTCTTCTCTTGAGATTGCATTATATATTTCTTAACAACTCAATGATTTGTAATAAATGCATAAAGTTGCTCGATAATCAAGTATCACAACAATTCGGTTTTAAACTTTTTTACCATCCCCTTATTTCCATGAAGCCCGTTTACGAACAATCTATACTCTTTACTACAGCCCTAGTAAAACACAAGTCTGCCTTCTGTCTTTAAATTTGCCCTTTTCTGAACAGTGAAAAGTTCACAAAAATGGAATCATAGAGTATACATTCTTTTGCAACTGGCTTAGTCTAAATTTTAGCAAGAGTATTTTGAGATATATCCATGTTGTAGCATGCATCAGTATTTTTTTATTTCAATACAGTATTCTATTTTATGGATACATCACATTATATTTGTGCGTTCACAACCTGATGGGCACTTTTTTACAGTTTGGGCTATTATGAATAATGCTGCTATGAAATCTGATTTTAAGTCTTGCTTTGGACATATGTTTTCATTTCTCATGGGTAGATTCCTAAGACTGGAATTACTGGGTAAGTTTATGTTTAAGTTGTAAAATTGTTAGACTGTTTACCAAAAATGTCTCTAGCATTTTACATTTCCATCAGCAACTTTTAAGGCATCCAGTTTCTTCTCACATCCACCAGCACTTGGTATTGCCTGTCTTCATTGTAGCCATAAATGTGAGTTTGTCATTGTGAGCTTAGTTTTCATCCCTTAACAAGTAATGAGATTGTTCACCTTCTCTTGGGTTTATTAGCCATGTATATATCTTCCTTGGTGAAAAGTACATTTGGCATTTTGTCTATTTTCAATTAAGTTTCTTATTATTGAGTTGTAAGTAATATATTCTGGATACAATCCCTTGTCAAGTATATAATTTGCAAATATTTTCTCCCAATGTGGGGCTTGTGTTTTCATGTCTTTAATGTTATGTCTTCTTTAAAATTAATTCTAATTGATCATTTTTAAAAATTTCCAGTTAATATTTTTGGTGTCATATCTGAGACCTTTTTGACTAAGTCAATGTTACAGATATTTCTTTTTTCTTGGACTCATAGTTTTAGCTTTTAGCACTAGTATTAATGTGTTTCTTTGTGTATTTCTTATACGTTTTTGCAAATAGCATCATGTCTTCTGAGAGTAAAGAAAGTTTTGCTTTTCTTTAATAATGGAGACTATTTTAATGATTTATGATAATAATAATTATTTTTAGAGAAGAATTATTATAGACAAATAATTATTACAGAGGAAAAGCAGTCCTTCATCAAGAATGATGATGTTAGATGTAGGTTTTTGCAGAAGTTTCCTTCTATTCCTAGGCTTTTGAGAATAACTTTTTGAGGCATAGCTTGACTAAAACTGTACTTATTTTATTTCTACAATGAATGGAATGCTATGCTATAGTTATTTGGGGAGTTGGGGAGGAGTACAGCCGCTGTGAGGTGTTGTACGCAGATTCCTTGCAGATAGTATGTTAAACACGATATTGCCCTGGGTCTTTGGTGCAGGCCCACACTCCATCCATATCTGATTGCTAAACCAAGTGACTTTTAGTCGTTCAGTATTTATGAGATAAAGGATTTGATGAGTCGGGCCCAGTTTTTCTGTATTTATTTATTGAAATAGTACTTATGATAATTATTCCAACTATTGACTCAAATAACTCTCTCACATATGAATCTGTATGTGACCTTCCAGGCTTGGAAGATCTCTGAAAATGTTCTTAACTTTATTGGAGTTTTCTTCTGTAAGTCTTCTATTCTTCATTTTTCATTAATATATTTCCATCTGCTTTCTCTCTATCCATATTATTCTGAATTTCTGGCCAGCTAATAGTAAGGTGTCTTAGATGGGGTTCTCTAGAAGCAGACCCTGAGATGCCAACACGTGTGCAAGTGATTTATGAACAATATGTTTCAGGAGAAGCTGGCAAATAACATAGTAAGCAGGATTGGGAAGAGTAGAAGCCAAGTAGGTGGTGATTTCATGCAAAGCATTAGCCTTAGCCTGAGCAAGGCAGGGGAGCTCTAGTGTGAGTTAAGCTTCAGGGTTAGTTCCAAATTCAGAAAAAGAATTCAGGCTTTTATATTCCCTCATTGACTAAGGCTCACCATTGGGGGTTGGAGACCATAAACTACCAGGAGCTACAAGATCTCTGCAGGTCCAGTAGCCAAGGACAGTCCTCCAAAGACAGTATTAGGCACAGGGCGTTAGAAGGAAATGCATACAGAGCTGGGATGTGAGCCCACAGATAACAAAAAGAATTCAAGGGATCTGGGTGGGATACTGACAATGCCCACTACATTCGATTTTCATGCCTCGCCTTATTATTGGGAATTCTTACTATCATTTTAAACATAATTTATTTAATCTTAATATTGTGCTGGCTTCAACTATATTCCAGGAGCCAAGTGAGGTATTTCACACATGTATTTCCATTTTAATGAAAAGCATTTTGCTAATGTAAGTATTTAAAAAATAGAATGTATTCCATTATGCATAGAGGATTACTAATAAATGAAATTGAATATAAACACCAGTATTGGATAGGAGATAATCTATATACTGTCCTCAAATCTAAAATTCAGATACTTTCTCTCTAAAATTATGAAACATATTGGAGAATTTATATTACATAATTTATTACATGCCTTTCAAAGTAGGAAACAAAACATTGCAAGTTTTGGTTTTTCCTCCTGTCAGAATAACCAGATCGATATTTACAAATTAAAGCATGAGGTACAGAGTTCACAAAAGAGTGTTATAAAGACTCTTAGACCAACACTGTAATAGGTATGTGCCATAACTGCTCTTTGCCATTTGAAAAAAAAGTAATTGTGTTTATTAGTTTTTGGTTTTGGAGGCCTTTATAGCTTGAATACATATTTTGTAACTGAAAATGTTTTAATCCTCTAAACAAGTAATTATTCTGTTCAATTATTTACTTTTTTATTAAGAAGTTGATTGGTCATGAATCTTTTCTCTCATACATTGAAATCTGCAGATTTATTTAAGAAATTATATTTAATCTTCTCAGTGTTGGAGAGTTAGAAATGCTTATAACACATTGAACTCTGTCATATGCTAGGGGTGACAAATTTATAAAGAAAATTGAATAATGTTAAGCTTCAATACTCTCATTTTAGCAGAGTAGAAGTGTGTTGATGTTGAATAGATAGTACAGTATCATTTAAAATGTAAGTTATATTAAAAAATCACATTTAAACAGAAAACAAGAGGGGGAAAGAACAATAGCATAGAATACATTTAGTAAAAAGAACCTTTGGTATTTTGCAAGTAGATAGAAGCCCATCAACTTAATATGGAAAAATGATTAACCACATTGTCAGAAAGAGCTACTTTATGGCAATATCTAAAAGGATGAATGAGGCAAGTGCTATTGGGATCAGAACAATGAGCTTTGTTTTCCTTTTATACTGTCTGCTGTTTTTCTGTATCCATATGTTGGTGCCCACATTTGTAGATATTTCCATACTTTCATCATTGGTAAAATTCTATCAGTATGTACTTAGGAATCATTAAATTTGCTTTACAGGACTGAAAAACTATGCTTTGAACTTCATGAAGTGTCAACAGCATAAAGATGGAAAAAGGATAAACTTCAAAAAACATATATTCAGAATCAGCCTCTTATAGTTGATATTACAGTCCAAAGAATTGACACCATGTTACTTGTCAAAGGGAATTGTTCATAGCTGTATAAACTGAAAAGAGCAAAGTGAACAGGGAGTGATGCTCATTGAGAAATTGACTTTAGGAAACCAGGGAGAAAATTCTGATTAAAGGAGCCACTGGAAGACATTGAATGCACAGTACTTGGAATTGCCTAACAAGGAACATCACATGTCCTTGGCCTCTACCAGTGCCTAGAAGGACAAAAACAAGTGATAAATAAGTTAGATAACTCATAGCTAAACATAGGTCAAAAACCAAGAACTTTCTGTAGGTTTTGAAAAGAATGGGATTAAATGAACTAAATTAAGGAAAAATGCTTATAAAAATATTGGAGGTCTTAAAGATTGGTCTATTTCAATAATTTTAAATTTTAATTAATTTTAATGAAGTATAGTTGATTTACCATATTATATTAGTTTCGGGTATACAACATAGTGATTCAATATTTTTATAGAATATATTCCATTTAAAGAAATAATGACTATATTTCCCTGTGCTGTACAATATATCCTGGTTTCTTATTTATTTTATGCTAAGTAGTTTGTATCTCAATCCCCTATCCCTATCATGCCCATCCCCACTGGTAACCACTAGTTTATTCTCTATATCTGTGAGTCTGTTTCTGTTTGGTTATATACATTCCTTTATTTTTTAGATTCCACATATAAGTGATAACATGGAGTATTTGTCTTTCTCTGACATATTTCACTAAGCATAATACCCACTATGTCCAACCACATTGTTGCAAATGGCAGAATTTCATTCTTTTATATGGCTGAGTAATATTTCGTCTTGTTTATTCATTTTCTGTTGATGGACACTTAGGTTGCTTCCATATCTTGGCTATAGTAAATAATTCTGCTATGAACACTGGGTTGCATGTATCTTTTCATATTAGTATCTTCATTTTCTTCAGATACATACCCAGGATAATAATTGCTAGATAATATGTTAGTTCTATTTTAAGTTTTTTGAGGAACTTCCGTGTTTTCCATTGTGGCTGCACCAGGTTACATTCCTACCAACAGTGTAGGAGTGTTCACTTTTCTCCTCATTCTTAACATTTGTTATTCATAGACTTTCTGATGATAGCCATTTGACAGATGTGAAGTGATTTATCATTGTGGTTTTGGTTTGAATTTCTCTGATGATTAGCTATGTTGATCACATTTTCATGTGCCTGTTGGTCATCTGTGTATCTTCTTTCAAAAAATGTCTATTCAGGCCTTCTGCCTGTTTTATAAATCTAGTTGTTTGTTTTTAAATTTATTTTGTAGAAGTATAGTCGATTTACAACTTTGTGTTAATGTCTGCTGTACAGCAAAGCGATTCAGTTATATATGTATATATACATTCTTTTTCATATTTTTTTTCCATTATGTTTTATCACAGGCTATTGAATATCATTCTGTGTGCTATACAGTAGGACCTTGTTGCTTATCCAGTCTATATATAATAGTTTGATCTGCTAATCCTAATTCATACCTCCCCACCTTGGAAACCACAAATCTGTTTTCTGTGTCTGTGAGTCTGTTTCTGTTGCATAGATAAGTTCATTTGTGTCATATTTTATATTCCACATATTAGTGATATCATATGGTACTTTTTCTGACTTACTTCACTAATTATGATAATTTCTAGGTCCATCCATGTTGCTGCAAATGGCATTATTTTTTTTATGGCTGAATAGTATGCCATAGCATATATGTACCACATCTTCTTCATCCATTGATCTGTCGATGGACCTTTAGATTGTTTCCATGCCTTGGCTATTGTGAATACTGATGCTGTGAATATAGGGGTGCATGTAACATTTTGAATTATAGTTTTGTCAGGATATATGTCCAGGAGTAGGATTGCTGGATCATATGGCAACTCTATTTTTAGTTTTTTGAGGACCCTCCATACTGTTTTCCATAGTGGGTGCACCAGTTTGCATTTCCACCAGTGCAAACGATGATCATTCTGACTAGGGTGAGGTGTAGTTTTGATTTACATTTCTCTAATAATTAGTGATGTGGAGCATGTTTCCATGTGACTCTTGGTGATCTCATTTGGAGAAATGTCTATTTAGGTTTATGCCCATTTTTCAATTGAGTGGTTTTTCTTGTTATTTAGTTGTATGAGCTCTTTGTATATTTTGGAAATTAAGCCCTTGTTGGTTGCATCATTTGCAAATACTTTCTCCCAGTCTTTTTGTATTGTATGATAGGTTGTCTTTTTGTATTATTTACGATTTCCTTTGCTGTACAAAAGTTTGTAAGTTTGATTAGGTCCCATTTGTTTATTTTTGCTTTTATTTCTATTGCCTTAGGAGACTGGCCTAAGAAAAAATTGCTCTGATTTATGTCAGAGAATGTTTTGCATATATTCTCTTCTGAGAGTTTTATGGTGTCATGTCTTACATTTAAGTCTGTAAGTCATTTTAATTTTATTTTTGTGTATGGTGTGAGGGTGTCTTCTAACTTCATTGATTTACATGTAGCTGTCCAGCTTTCCCAACACACTTGCTGAAGAGACTGTCTTTTCCTCACTGTGTATTCTTTCCTCCTTTGTTGAAGATCAATTGACCATAGGTGTTTGGGTTTATTTTGGGGCTCTCTATTCTGTTCCCTTGATCTGTAAGTCTGTTTTGTACCAATACCATGTTGTTTTGATTACTGTAGCTTTTATAGTATTGTCTGAAATCTGGAAGGTTTATGCCTCCTGCTTTGTTATTTTTCCTCAGACTTTCTTTGGCAATTCTGGGTCTTTTATGGTTCCATATAAATTTTAGGATTTGTTCTAGTTCTGTGAAAAATGTCATGGGTAATTTGATAGGGATCGTATTAAATCTGTAGATTGCTTTGGGTACTATGGCCACTTTAACAATAATAATTCTTCCAATCCAGTAGCATGGGATATCTTTCCATTTCTTTGAATCATCTTCAACTTCTTTATTGTTTTATAGTTCTCAGCACATAAGTTTTTCACCTCCTTGATCAGATTTATTCCTTTTTTGGTGCAACTTTAAAAGAGGACTTTTTTTTAACATTCCCTTTCCAGTGTTTCATTGTTACTATAAAGAAATGTAACTGATTTCTGTATGTTAATCTTGTATCCTGCTACCTTGCTGAATTCGTTTATTCTAGTAGTTTTTGTGTGGAGTCCTTAGGGTTTTCTATAGAGAGTATCTTACCTCTTCCCTTCCAATGTGAATACATTTTCTTTTTCTTGTCCGATGGCTGGGGCTAGGACTTCCCAAACTATGTTGAATAGAAGTGGTAAGAGTGGGCATCCTCGTCTTTTTTCAGATTATAGCAGAAATGCTTTCAGCTTTACACTGTTGAATATTATGTTGGCTGTGGGTTTGTCAAATAGATTTCATTACGTTGAGATATGTTCCCTCTATACTCACTTGGATAAGAGTTTTTATCATGAATGGATGTTGAATTTTATCAAATGCTATTTCTGCATCTACTGAGATGATCATGTGTTTTTTGTCTTTTCTTTTGTTGACATAGTGTATCACATTGATTGATTCACGTAGGTTGAACTGTCCTTGTTAACCTGGGATGAATCGAACTTGGTGGTGGTGTATGTCTGTGTTGTTAGATTCAGTTTGCTAACATTTGTTGAGAATTTTTGCATCTATAGTCATCAAAGATATTGGCCTGTAATTTTATTTTTTGTAGTTTCTTTGGTATCAGGGTGATGGTGGCTTCATAGAATGTCTTTGGGAGTGCTCCCTCCTCTTCAGTCTTTTGGAAGAGTTTGAGAAGGCTTGGTATAAATTCTCCTTTGTATGTTTGGTAAAATTCACCTGTGAAGCTGTCTGGACCTGGACTTCTGTTTGTAGGGAGTTTAAAATTTTTTTAATTACAGATTCTATTTCACTTCTAGTGATCAGTCTGTTCAAATAATCTATTTCTTCCTGATTCAGTTTTGGTGGACTGTAAATGTTTAGAATTTTGTCCATTTCTTCAAGGCTGTCCAATTGTTGGCATGCAATTGTTCATAGTATTCTCTTATGGTTTATGTAGTTCTGTGGTATTGGTTATTGTTTCTCCTTTTTCATTTTTTATTTTGTTTATTTGGATTATTTATCTTTTCTTCTTGGTGAGCCTGCCCAGAAGTTGGTCAATTTTGTTTACCCTTTCAAAGAAACAGCTATTGGTTTTATTGATTTCTTTTTCTATTGTTTTTTAAATATCTTTTATTTCCTCTGATTTTTATTATTTCCTTCTTTCTGCTAAATTTAGGTTTTGTTTGTTCTTCTTTTTCTAATTATTTTAGGAGGTAGGTTAGATTGTTTATTTGAGATTTTGCTTGTTTTCTGAGGAAGACCTGTATCACTATGAACATCCATCTAAGAACTGCATTTGCTGCATTCCATAAATTTTTGTATGGTTGTGTATTCACTGTCATTTATCTCAAGGTATTATTAAATTTATTCTTTGGTTTCATCGTTGGCCCTTTGGTCTTTTAGTAGCATGTTGTTTGGTTTCCATGTAATCTTTTTGTTTTGTTTTCTCATTTACTTTTCTGTGGTTGATTTCTAGCTTCATGCCGCTGTGGTAAAAAAAAATGCTTGAAATAATTTCTATACTCTTAAATTGGCTGAGGTTTTTTCTGTGCCCTACTATGTGGTCAGTCCTAGAAAATGTTCCATGTGCACTTGAAAACAATGTGTATTCTGCTTTTTTTTGGATGTAATGTTCCAAAAGTATCAGTTAAGTCTAATTGTTCTATTGCATCATTTAGGATCTCTGTTGCCATATTGATTTTCTGTCTAGAAGTTCTGCCACTGATGTGAGTGGGGTGTTAAAGTCTCCTACTATTATTGTATTTCCATCAATCTCTCCCTTTATATCAGTTAGTATTTGTTTTATGTATTTGGGTGCTCCTATATTGGGTACATATATATATGTTGACAAGTGTAATATCCTCTTCTTGTACCGATCCTTTTATCATTATATAGTGTCCTTCTTTTTATTTCTTAATGGCCTTTGTTTTGAAGTTTATTTTGTATCATATGAGTATTTCAACCCCCAATTTATCATTTCCATTTGCATGAAGTATCTTTTTCCATCCCCTCACTTTCAATCTATGTGTGATCTTTGACATAAAGTGGATCTCTTGTAGGGAGGCTATTGTAGGCTCTTATTTTTTTTAATGCAATCTGTTACTCTGTGTCTTTTGATTGGAGTGTTTAGTCCATTGACATCTAAGGTGATTATTGATAGATATGTATTTATTGCCATTTTAAACCTTGCTTTCCAGTTGATTCTGTATTTCTTTGTTTCTTTTTGTTTTTTCTTTTGTACTTTGATGCCTTCCTTTTGTATTATGTTTGTGTTTTTTTTGGTTTCTGTGAACCTATTGCATGTTTTTGATTTGCGGCTACCCTGTTTTTCAAAAATGTTAACCCCTTGCTATATCTACTTGCTTTAGACTGATAGTCATATAGGCTCAAACACATTCTGAAAAAAAGCCTACATTTTCTTACTCCCCTCCCCAACATTTTATGATTTTGATGTCCTCTTTTAAATCTTCATGTTTATCATCTTGCTGTTCATTGTGGTTACCATTGCTTTCACAAATTTTTTTTTTGGTTTTTTCTTTTTTTAATCTGTATACTAGCTTAATTTAAGTGATATACTTTCCAATTGTTTTTTTCTCATTCCTATAGGTTCTTGCTTCTTTTCTATTTAGAAAAGACATTTCAATATTTCTTTTAAGGATAGGTTTAGTATTGCTGTATTCCTTTAGCTTTTGTTTGAGAAATTCTTTGTCTCTCCTTCTATTCTAAATGTTAATCTTCCTGGGTAGAGTATTTTAGATTGCAGAATTTTCCCTTTCAAGACTTTGGATATATTTTCCCCCTCCCTTCTGGCATGCAACATTTCTGTAGAGAAATCGGCTGATAGCCTTGTGGGAGTTTCCTTGTAATAAACTCTTTTTGTTTTTCCCTTGCTGTTTTTTGAATCCTCCCTTTAACTTTTGCCATTTTAATTATAATATGTCTTGGTGTAGTTCTGTTTGGGTTTATCTTGTATGGGTCCCTCTGTGCTTCCTGTACCTGGATATCTGTTTCCTTCTTTAGGTTTGGGAAGTTTTCAGCCATAATTTCTTCAACTACATTTTTGATCCCCTTTTATCTTTCTTCTCCTTCTGGAATCACTATTATGCATAGACTGGCATGCTTTATATTATCCCATAGGTCTCTTATATTGCTTTCATTTTTTTAAAATTTGGCTTTCTGTCTGCTGTTCTGATTGGCTGATTTCCATTATTCTATCTTCCAGATCACTTATTCCTTCTTCTGCATTATTATTCATTCTGCTATTCATTGCCTTTAGTTCAGATTTCATCTCTGCAAATGAATTTTCTAATTTTTCTTGGCTCCTCCTTATAGTTTCTAGTTCCTTTTTATAGTAATCCACATTTCTGTCGATAACTTCTCTTAATTCCTTCAATATTTTCATTGTCTCCTTTTTGAACTCAGTTTCTATTAGACTGAAGAGGTCTGTTTGTTTGTTCTTTCAGGGGAATTCTCTTGATCTTTTCATTGGGAGTGGTTCCTCATCTTCTTCACTTTACTTTTATTTCTCTTACTCTATGAGTTTAGGAGAAACAGTTATCTATTGTGGTCTTGGAGGGCTATTTTTGCGTGGGAACATCCCTGTGTAGCTTGCATGGGTTTAATGTTTTTTGGTGTGAGGGCTGTTTTTAGTATGGATGTCTGTGACCTCTTTTCTCAGTGTGTGCTCGCTGTTATCCCCTCATTCGGGGATGTGACTGTTGTGGTGTCTAGCTAGAGCTTGCACTGAATGTTGAATGGGGCATCCTCTTTGCTCTATGGTTGTCACAGCCCTGTTGGGGGCAGGATCTGCTCCCTAGTTGTTGGACTAGAAGCCCCCATATCTGTTTGCGAGCTGTGGTTTGAGGTAGGCAGGATTGGAGCACTCCCACTGAGAAAGAAGCCACTAAGTATTCCTCTGCTGGAGCTGTTCACTGGGGAGTGTGCTCTGTGGCGTCACCTATCACCCGCCTCATAAAGTACACTGTTGTTGGCACTTCCCTCAGACCTGCCTCAACTGTGAGAATGCCAGAAATCGGCCCTGGTGTCCCTCAGGTGTTGCTTTCACAAAACCATCAGTGCAGATCCATAGGCACAGATCCACTGAAATCAGGTAACAGGGCCACAGTTGTTGCACGCTTGGACCCACCATGGGAGCTATGGAAACAGCCCAGACCCTGGCCATGCCTCCACATATGCACGCCCTATAAGCCCACAGATTCTAAGGCCAGACCTGTCCCAGCTGTGGGAGTACCCATTGTCCACTTGGATGTCCTGCAGGTGCAGATTTTACAAAGTTGGTTGTGGCAGTTTAAATCTGTGGATTGCATAGCCATGGGGAAAGGGCTCAGATTTCAGCCCTGCTTCCTAAGTTGAATGACCCATGGAGAGAAGCTCTGATTTCAGCCCCACCTCTGCCTGTGGGCAACATGCTGGCACTTGCACCTGTGTGCTCCCAGAGCTTGTAGAGGTGGGACCAAGCTGGCTGAGAGCTCACTGAGAAAGAGGCTGCTATGGCAGGCCCTGCCCCTCCCTTCACAGGCCACTTAAAAATGGTATTTCACTTCTATGGCAGGCCCAGGCTTCTTCTGCATACACCCGTGATTGCAGCCTGTACCAAACTCCAGCCCCTTCAGGCTGTCTCTGTGCAGCCAATCCCAGTCCTTTCTCCAGGTTTGTCCTCTAATACCCGAGTTTCAGCACCCAGCCCCCACCCACACCAGTGGAGGCACTTATCAGGCTAGGGAGTGCAGGGTGGTGGCACGGGCCATCTGTGCAGGTCTCTCTCTGTTCTGCCTGCCGAAACTGGTTGCTGCACTTTCCTCTGAGCTTCTGAAGTTCTCTTTCTGTCCCAGCTGATCTTGCTGCCAGTGAGGGGGCTTCCCAGGTTGCAGGAATCTTTCCTGTTTCACAGCTCCATTCCAGGGGTTCAGGTCCTGTTCTGCTTCCTTTTATTTTCTTTGATCCTACCTGGATACATGGAGATCTTTCTTTCACTTTTGTGTGTCTGAGATCTGCCAGGATTCAGTAGGTATTCTGTGAGAATTGTTCTGCATGTAGATGTATTTTTGAAGTATTTGTGGGAAGAGGTGAGCTCCACATCCTTCTATTCTTCCGTCTTGATTGGAGCCCTCTGGTTGTTTTTTTGATAATGAGTTGTATGAGATGTTTATATATTTTAGATATTACTCCCTTATTGGTCATATCATATGCAGATATTTTCTTCCATTCAGATATTTTGTCAATGTCTTCCTTTGTTGTGCAAAAACTTTTAAGTTTAATTAGTTCCCATTTGTTTATTTTTGCTCTTTTGCCTTAGGAGATAAATCGTTGCAATATATATTTTTTGGATCTATGTCAAAGAGTGTTCTGCCTTTGTTCTCTCCTAGGAGTTTTATAGTTTCTGGTCTTATATTTAGGTAGGTCTTTAATCCATTTTATTTTTGTATGTGGTGTGAGAAAATGTTCTGATTTCATTCTTTTTCATGTAACTGACCAGTTTTCCCAGCACTATTTATTGAAGAGACTTTCTTTTCCTGCCATATATTCTGGGCTCCTTTTGTAGATTAATTGACCATAGATGTGTGGGTTTATTTCTGGGTCTCAGTTCTCTTCCATTGATCTGTGTGTCTGTTTTTGTGCCAGTGCCATGCTCTTTTGATTACTGTAGACTTGTAGTATAGTCTGAAATCAGGGAGCATGATAATTTGAGCTATCTACTTTTTTTCTCAAGATTGCTGTGGCAACTTGAGGTCTTTTGTGGTTAGTTCCATATAAATTTTAGGATTATTTGGTCTAATTTGGTGAAAAGTGTCATGGTTATTTTGTTAGGGATTCCATCAAATGTGTAGATTGCTTTGTGTAGTATGGACACATTTAACTATTAATTCTTCCAATCTAAGAACACAGGATATCTTTCCATTTCTTTGTATCATCTTCAATTTCCTTCATCAGTGTTTCATAATTTTCAGAGTTTAGGTTTTTCTCCTCCTTGGTTAAGTTTATTCCTAGGTATTTTATTCTTTCTGATCCAATTTTAAACATGATTTTGTTCTGCTTTCTCTTTTTGATAGTTCATTATTAGTGTATAAAAAAGCAACAGATTTCTGTATATTAATTTTGTATTCTGCAACTTTACTGAATTCCTTTATTAGTTCTAATAGTTTTTGGATAGAGACTTTAGGGTTTTCCACATATAGTATAATGCCACCTGCAAATAGGATTTTACTTCTTTCTTTCCAGTTTGGATGCCTTTTATTTCTTTTTATTGTCTGATTGCTATGGCTAGGACTACCAGTACTATGTATGTTAAATAGAAGTGGCAAGAGTGGGCATCCTTGTCTTGTTCCTGATTTAAGGGGAAAAGTTTTCAGCTTTTCACCATTAAATACGTTAGTCGTGAGTTTGTTGTAAATAGTCTTTATTATATTGAGACATGTTTCCTCTATACCAATTATGATGAGAGTTTTTATCGTGAATGGATGTTGAATTTTCTCACATGCTTTTCCTTTGTCTATTGAGATGATCATGTGAATATTCTCCTTCCTTTTGTTAATGTGGTATATCACATTAATTGATTTGCAAGTGTTGAACCATCTTTGTGACCCTAGAATAAACTCCACTTCATCATGGCATATATATCCTTTTTATATATTATTGAATTTGTTTTTCTAATATTGTGTTGAGAATTTCTACATTTATATTCATCAGATATATTTGCCTATAATTTTCTTTTTTGTAGTGTCTTTCTTTGGTTTTGATATCAGAGTGATGGTGACCTTGTACAATGAATTTGGGAGTATTCCATCCTTTTTAAATTTTTTAGAATAGTTTGAGACAGATAGGTATTAGCTTTTCTTTATATATTTGGTAGAAGTCCCCTGTGAAGACGTCCAGTCCTGGACTTCTGTTTACTGGGAAGTTTTGTTTTTTTATTACAAATTCAATTTCACTACTAGTGATCGGTCTGTTTACATTGTCTATTTCTTCCTGATACAGTCTTGGAAGATTGTATGTTTCTAGAAATTTGTCCATTTCTTCTAGTTTGTCCAATTTGTTGGCATATAGCTGTTCATAGTATTCTCTCATGATTTTATTTTGTATCTCTGTGATATTGGTTGTTATTTCTCCTCTTTCATTTCTTATTTTGTTTATGTGAGTCCTCTTTTTTCCTGATGAGTCTGGCTAAATTTTTCTCAATTTTGTTTATCTTAAAAAAAAATCAGCTCTTTGTTTTACTGATCATTTCTTTTTTTTGTCTCTATTTTATTCATTTCCCTTCTGATCTTTATTATTTCCCTTTCTCTACTGACTTTGGACTTTGTTCTTCTTTTTCTGATTCATTTAGATGGTACTTCATCTTGTTTTTATGATGTGTTTTCTTGTTTCTTGAGGTAGGCCTGTGTCACTATAAACTTCCATCTTAGAACTGCTTTTGCTGCATCACATGAATTTTGGAAAGTTGTATTTCCATTTTCATTTGTCTCAAGGTATTTTCTGATTTCCTCAATGAATTCTTCATTGACCCATTGGTTTTTTAGTAGCATACTGTTTAGTCTCCATGTGTATGTTCTTTTCCCATTTTTCTTCCTGTAACTGATTTCCATTTTTATATCATTTTGGTCAGAAAGGATGCTTTGATATAATTTCTATCCATTTAAATTTGTTAAGACTTGTTTTTTGGCCAACATGTTGTCTATCCTAGAGAACATTCCATGCATGCTTGAAAAGAATGTTTATTCTGCTGTTTTTGTATGGAATTTCCTATAGGTATGTATTAAATCCAACTGGTCTAACGTGTCATTTAAGACCACTGTTTCCTTATTGATTTTCTATCTGGATGATCTGTCCACTGATGTATGTGGTGTACTGAAGTTCCCTGATAATACTATTGTCAATTTCTCCCTTTATGTCTGTTAATATTTGCTTTTAGTTAGGTGTTCCTGTATTAGGTTCATATATAACGAGTGTTATACCCTCTTCTTTTATTGATCCTTTTATCATTATGTAATATCCTTCTTTGTCTTTTGTTATAGCCTTTGTTTTAAAGTCTACTTTGTCTGACATGAGTATTGCTACCATGCTTTTTGTTGTTTCCATTTACATGAAATATCGTTTTCCACCCCCTCAACTTTCAGTCTGTGTGTATCTTTAGCTCTGAAGTAAGTCTCTTGTAAGCAGCATTATAGATGGGTCCTATTTTTTTCCCAATAACCACCTTTTGTCCATTGAAAAAAATTTAGCCCACTGATATTTAAAGTGATTATCGATAGGTGTGTATTTATTGTCATTTTTTTAAAAACTTGTTTTCTGGTTCTTTTTTGTAGTCCTGTTTTTTAATTCTTTTTCTAGTTTCTTCCTTTTGGTTTGATAATTTTAAGTAGTATATTTGTGTTCCTTACTCTCTAGTTTTTGTGTATCTATTGTAGGTTTTAGATTTGTGGTTACCATGGGATTCATATATGTTGATCTATAACTATATGTTTTAATCAGGTAATCATTTCAGTTCAAACACATTCTAAAAGATTTACATTTTTAACTCCCATCCTCCACATTTTGTGTTTTTAATGTCACATCTTCATCTCTTTACTGATTATTGTAGATGATTTTACAAATTTTTGCATTTTATTCTTTGTGCAATTTAACTGGCTGATCCTCAGCCTTTACTATATATTTACCTTTACTAGTGGGATTTTTCATTTCCTCTATATACTTACTTCTTATTATAGCCTTTTCATTTCCAGTCAGAGAAAACCCTGTAACATTTCTTTTAGGGTAGGTTTAGTATTCATGAACTCTTTTAGCTTTTGCTTGTCTCAGAATTTCTTTCTCTCTCCTTCAATTCTAAATGATAATCTTGCTGGGTGTAGTATCCTAGGTTGCAGGTTTTTTCCTTTAAGCTCTTTGACTATATCAAGCCACTCCATTCTGGCCTGAGAAGTTTCTGCAGAGAAATCAGCTGATAACCTTTGGGGAACTCCCTTGTATATAACAGTTTTTCTCTTGCTGCCTTTAAAATGCTCTCTTTAACTTTTGCCATTTTAATTATGGTATTTCTTGGTGAGGATCTGTTTGGGTTCATCTTGTTTGGGATCCTCTGTGCTTCCCATACCTGGATATGTTTCCTTCTTCACGTTTGGGAAGTTTCCAGCAATAATTTTATCAAATACATCTTCTACCCCCTTTTTTCTCTCTTCTCTGGGTCTGTGCTGCCTTTGTCCCTAACAGCTGAGCTCTCCTCTTGGCCACTGTATCCCTCACCCTAGTGTGGAGCTGTGCTGTGGAGTAGGTGGGGCTGGTGCAGGTGCTTAGCATGGATTGTTGAGAAGGCTGAGGGCAGTCCCAGACACAGTCAGAGACCTTGATCACTTATGATGCACTGCCTGAGTAAGCACCAGTAATTGTTGCCCTTACCCTGCTCAGATGCAGCTCCTGGTCTGAGCTGCCTTTGTCCCTCACAGCTGAGCTTTCCCTGCAGCAGTGGCAGCCCTTGCCCCAATGTGAACCTACGTCATGAGCAGGTGGGGCATGAGCAGGCACTCATCTCAGGCTGGGGTGCACGCCAGGGTGGTCTTAGGAAACCAGACTGCATCCTGTGCAGTTTCAACCCACTCTCTCCACCCTGTTTCAGAAGTAAGCAAGCATGTGTGCACTCTCATGAGCAGAGTCCAGGCTTCCCACAGCTCTCCTGTTAGTCCCACCAGTCCTCCAACCAGCCAAGGGGACTTGTTTTCCAGGTGTCAGACCCCAGCCCTGGGGCACCCAGTATGTGACTTGAGCCAATCACTGTCTATGGGAGATCTCCACTTGTGTAACCTCCCTCCTCTTCTGAGTCCCCTCCCAGGTGCACAGGTCCAAATCTGATCAGTTCTCTTCCCTTCCTTACCTAATCCTGTGTGGATCTTTCTTACAGCCTTGGCTGTACAGGAGTCTTTCTGCCAGTCTACAGTTAGTTTTCAGTGAGAATCATTCCACATATAGATATATTTTTGATGTTTTTGTAGGAGGAGGTGAGTTTTGCATCTTCCTACTCTACCATCTTCATCACCACAATAATTTCAGATTTTAGTTCGATCGCTCTGACCAATACATTAGTGTAAGAAAATTCAGGATCCCAATTAGGTAATAATAGCAAATGCCTACATTGCACTTACCATGTTTTGGCCACTTATTCTAATCATATTACATGAATTAACTCATTTTAGTTCTCACAATAAAAATAATTAGAAGAAATTCGGTAATAAAAACTTATCCTCCTTGGCTTCAACTTTTTTCATACCATGACTTTGGCTGTTATCTTTGTTTAATTAATTCTGTGTTGGATGTTATGACATAATTTGTAAAGGACTCTAATGACAACAGAGTTTGTAAGTCACTAATCAGCTGACCTTAGAGGCTAAGTGTGCTTTGTTTTCCCTGTGTCCCTATAAAAAGGAAAAAAAGTAAAGTAGCCTCAAAAGGAAATTTTCTTTCTTGTCTGTCTGAAAGATGGATCACTCGTGTAATAGTTTGCTAGAGCTGCCATAACAAAATATCAGGAATGGGTGGCTTGAACAACTGAAGTTCATTGTCTCAAAGTTCTGGAGCCTGGAAGTTCAAGATAAAGGTGTCAACAGGGTTAGTAACTTCTAAGGGCCTCTCTCCTTACATTAAAGACAGTCATTGTCTCTCTGTGTCTTTTCACATTATTTCCTCTCTGTACTTGTCTCTCTGTCTAAACTTTTTTCCTTTTCATAAGGATACCACCCATATTAGATTAGGGCTTACCCTATCTACCACATTTTAACTTAATTACCTCTGTAAAAACTATCTCCAAATAAGGTCACACTCTGAAGCACTGGGGATTAGGACTCCAACATTTGTGGGGGGGAGGACACATTTTAAATTACAACAACTTGGCTTAAGATATGAGAAGTACTATTACTTTAACATGAAACATCTGAAATCTCACGTCCTTGTGCCTCCAACTAGCCTGTTTTATCTTCACCATTGATTTGTGTTTCCTCTATCTTTTCTATTCTCTATCCCAAATTCCTTTAATTGATATAAAATCAAGACCCCTGGGCACCAAGTGTCTACATTAATCTATTTGTCAGTCCATCATGAGAAGAAAAGTGGTTAAATATCTTCAAAACAGAATACTAAGAAACATTTTTAAAATGAGAATAATTTTCATCCAGGACTAAATAAAACAAGGAAAGTAAGGCAGAACTTAGATCAGGCTATATCTTATACCTTATCATTAAAATTTGATTAGACTAAAGTTGCAAGGTTGTGAAAACAGAGGGATGCATTAATAGGATACTTTAGTACTACTTTTTATGATTCTTTTAAGCAATATTTGGTAGACTTGAAAGCTAATGGAACTTTCTGTCTCTCTCCCTCTCTCCCCCACTCCCTCCGTTTCTTACTCGAATGGAGTAAAACTTTAAATAGTAAATTTATTTGGAAAAATAAATAAATTAATGAATTGAAGGTTTGGGAGATTTCTTAACTGCAGCTGCATTAATTAGGAAATATCATTGCTTTGACTTCATGTAACCATTCACTATCTTTTTCTGCAAGTAGAATATGTGTGTTGTCCCTGTTTATTTTAACTGAAATTGACCTCAAACTGTATTCCATAATGTATCTTTTATGGTTCCTAATCATTTATTAAAAGGTATAAAAAGTATAACACTTTGCCATTATAATACTTGTAATTTTAAAAAAATTTCTATTGCAGTGTAGTTGATTTAAAATGTTGTATTAATTTTTGCTGTATAGCAGAGTGAATCAGTTGTATGTATACATATATCTACTCCTATTTAGAATCTTTTCCTGTACAGGTCATTCGAGAGTATTAAGACGAGTTCCCTGTGCTATAGAGTAAGTCCTTATTAGTTATCTATTATATATATATATATATATATATATATATATATATATATATAGTAGTGTGTATATGTCAGTCTCCCAATTTATCCCCCCCGACCCCAGTAACCATGAGTTTGTTTTCTGCATCTGTGACTCTATTTCTGTTTTGTAAATAAGTTCATTTGTACCATTTTTTAGATTCCACAGGTACGTGATATCTTATGATATTTATCTTTCTCTGTCTTCACTCAGTATGACAATTTCTAGGCCCATTCATGTCACTGCAAATGATATTATTTCATACTACTTTTATGGCTGCAATGAGCATTGGGGTGCAATGTATCTTTTCGAATTATGGTTTTCTCTGGATATATGCCCAGGAGTGGGATTGCTGGATCATATGGTATCTCTATTTTTAGTTTCTTAAGCAAACTCCATACTGTCCTCCATAGTGGCTGTACCAATTTACATTCCCACCAACAGTGGAGGAGGGTTCCCTTTTCTCCACACCCTCCCTAGCATTTATTGTTTGTAGATATTTTGATGATGGCCATTCTAACCAGTGTGAGGTGATACCTCATTGTAGTTTTGATTTGTATTTCTCTAATAATTAGTGTTGTTAAGTATCTTTTCATTTGCTTTTTGTCCATCTGTTTGTCTTCTTTGGAGAAATGTCTATTTAGAGTTTCCACCCATTTTTTGATTGGTTTATATATATATATATATATATATATATATATATATATATATATATATATTGAGCTGCATGAGCTGTTTGTTTGTTTGTATATTTTGGAGATTAGTCCTTTGTCACTTCATTTGCAAATATTTTCTCCAGTTTTGTGTCTTTTCATTTTGTTTATGGTTTTCATTGCTGTGCTGCACAGCATACAGGAATTTAGTTCCCTGGCCATGGATCGAACTTGTGCCTCCTGCCGTGGAAGTGCAGACTTAACCACTGGACCACTGGCGAAGTCCCCGTGCAAAATCTTTTAATTAGGTCCCATTTGTTTATTTTTGTTTTTATTTTCATTACTCTGAGAAGTGGGTCAAAAAAGATCTTGCTGCAATTTATGTCAGAAAGTGTTCTGCCTATGTTTTCCTCTAAGAGTTTTATAGTATCTGGCCTTACATTTAGGTCTTTAATCCATTTTGAGTTTATGTATGGTGTTAGGGAGTGTTCTAATTTCATTCTTTTACATGTAGCTGTCCTGTTTTCCCAGCACCACTTATTAAAGAGGATGTCTTTTCTCCATTGCATATTCTTGCCTCCTTTGTAGTAGATTAGGTGACCATACGTGCTTGGATATATCTCTGGACTTGCTATCCTGTTCCATTGATCTATATTTCTCCTTTTGTGCCAGTACCATACTGTTTTGATGACTGTAGCTTTGTGGTATAGTTTGAAGTCAGGGAGCCTGATTCCTCCAGCTCCGTTTTTGTTTCTCAAGGTTGCTTTATCTATTCGGGGTCTTCTGTGTTTCTGTACAAATTTAAAAATTTTTGTTCTAATTCTGTGAAAAATGCTATTGGTAATTTGATAGGGATTGAATTGAATCTGTAGATTGATTTGGGCAGTACAGTCATTTGGACAATATTGATTCTTCCAGTCCAAGAACATGGTATATCTCTCCATCTGTTTGTGTCAACTGTGATTTTTTTCATCAGTATATTTTTTCTTTTTATTGGAGTATAATTGTTTTACAATATTGGGTTAGTTTCTGCTCTAGAACAAAGTGAATCAGCTATATTTATACATATATCCCCACCCCACCCCTCTAGTTCATCACAGAGCACCGAGCTGAGCTCTCTGTGCTATACAGCAGCTTCCTACTATCTATCTCTTTTACACATGGCAGTGTATATATTTCAGTGTTACTCTCTCAGTTCATCCCACCCTCCCCTTCCCTCTCCCTGTGTCTACAAGTCTGTTCTCTACATCTGTATCTCAGTATCTTATAGTTTTCTCTGTGCAGGTCTTTTGCCTCCTTAGGTAGGGTTATTCCTAGGTATTTTATTCTTTTTGATGCCATGGTAAATGGTATTATTAATTTCTTTTGGTGAATTTAAGAAAATTGAAATCATATCAAGCATCTTTTCTGACCACAATGCTATGAGATTAGAAATCAATTACAGGAAACCTTTTCTTCTCAAACTCTTTCAAAAAATTGCAGAGGAAGGAAGACTCCCAAGCTCATTCTATGAGGCCACCATCACCCTGATACCAAAACCAGACAAAGATAGATAGCACAAAAAAGAAAATTACAGGCCAATATCACTGATGCACATAGACACAAAAATCCTCAACAAAATACTAGCAAACAGAATCCAGCAACACATTAAAGGGATCATACACTATGATCAGGTGGGATTTAGCCCAGGGATGAAATGATTTTTCATTATCCACAAATCAATGAGTGTGATACATCACATCAATAAATTGAAGAATAAAAATCACACGATCATCTCAATAGATGCAGAAAAAGCTTTTGACAGAATTCAAAACCCATTTATGATAAAAATTCTCCAGAAAGTGGGCATAGAGGGAACCTACCACAGCATAATAAAGCCATAGTTGATAAACCCAGAGCAAACATCAATCTCTGTGGTGAAAAGCTGAAAGCATTTCCTCTAAGATCAGGAACAAGAAGACAAGGATGTCCATTCTTGCCAGTATTATTCAACATAGTTTTGGAAGTTTTAGCCACAGCAGTCAGAGAAGAAAAAGAAATAAAATGATCCAAATTGGAAAAGAAGTAGTAAAACTGTCACTATTTGCAGATGACATAATACTATCCATAGAAAATCCTGAAGATGCTACCAGAAAATTACTAGAGCTCATTAATGAATTTGGTAAAGTTGCAGGATATAAAAACCATACACAGAAATCTCTTGCATTCCTAACAACAAAAGATCAGAAAGAGAATTTAAGGAAACCAGTCACTATTTTAACATATTAATCAATAATTTATTTTATTCTTACTTTATAAAGGAGATTTTGTTTCTTTATAAAGGAGATAGAGTTTAGGAATATTATCCAGTGTAGATGTAGACCGTTTTAATATCTCTATGCCAAACCCTTGATTTAGTATTATTGTTAATAGGTCTTACCTTAAAAATTAAAAGTAACAATAACAAGCTGGTTATGGAGTAACAATGCCACACTCCCTTGTATGACTTATCAAGAGGATCCTATGAGAATTAAAATACTTCATAAGTATACTGTCAAAAGCTCAGAGATAACAGAAGTAAAACCAATGAATCACTGAAGTAGTAATTAGTAAAAGTTTGTTGTGCACACACCAAAAAGATAGTTTGCAAACCAAGCACACTCAAAGCAAAACATAGAGGCTCATAGGCAATTGTTATAAAGCAGTTTAGTGAGAAGACAGTGACTGCTTATTCTTCAGTAATTGGTTATAATATTAGAATTTAAGTGATAGGGAATTGGTTAGTTGTTACCTCTTATCAAGCTTGAGAAGAAGTTTAAGTCTTGCTTATGATTTGTAGAAGCAGAAACAAGAAATGAGTCAGGTCAAGCTAGTAATTAAGCTTTGTTTGTATGGCTAAATTGGTTTTGTCTTTTCAGGGAATTTTCAAGTTTGGTCTCTTTTTCATTTTAACAATACTTAGCACATAAATTATCTATAAGTCAGTATGCATTGCATATTCAGTACAAATTGGAGACTGAAGACAATTTTGGATAAAACTTTTTTTAGTGACTACAATTTTGCAAAAAGAAAAAATGTACTGTTTAACAATTGTAATTTGATATTTTCCACTTTATGATAAATATATTAGTATAAATCAGATATAATCATGTTGGAAACAAGAAAGTGGTTAAAAATAATATCTCACAAAACAGTGATGTATGTGATTTTTAAAGTAGCTTTATAAAGAAAATACTTCTGTAAAACTGATTTGTTGTTTACCATACACAAAGGCCAAGGGAAGAGAAGGTAGATTAGTTTATTATTATTCCACATTTTCTACATCTATTTGACAATAGAATGTTTTTCTCTTATAATACATGTAACAAAATTTCACATCACAGACCTTAATTCAGGAAAGGAGAAAATAATTACAAAACATGAGTAGACTAACTGTTCCTGAAATAAAACTAGTAAAAGTGAAATAAGCAATGTGAGAAAAATAGTCTTCTTCTTGCAAGGCTCCTAGAACTGCCTATTGCCAATTCCTAGCATATAAAATGGAAATAAGGAATCAATATTATAATAAATCTGACCTGTAAAATATTAATCTTTATGAAAATATTTGAGTAAGTAGGACTACCACTGGATAGGGTCAAGAGGGTGGACCCACTGCCCTAGTGGGGTAAGGAGACCAAGCATTGAGCCACAGAGTGTTATTCTCTGGTCTTGGCACCTAACAGAAATCGCTATACTGAGCTTTGGACTTCCTTGAGACCCTTGACTTTACTTCCCTTCCTATTCATCCCTTTTAAGGTAGGAATATTTACCCTATACATATCCCCCATTATAATTTGAAAGCAGATAACGTTTTTCTAGGTTGGCAGGTCCATGTGTAGAAAACAATTTTTCCCCACAATGGACCATATCAGAGCTTCACCCATGTCTGACTTAAATTATTTAGAAGATATACAATTTGAGACTTTTGAATTAATTATATTGAGATGGTATTTTGAACCTAGAGTTGATACTGGAATGGATTAAGACTTGGTGATGATGGAATAGTATGAATATATTTTGTATATAGAAATAATGAAAATTTGGAGGGAACAATGGAAGAACTGTACTGGGTTGAATAATTCTCCCCCAAATTCAAACCATCCTAAATGTGCACACGTGGCATTATTTGGAATAGGATTTTTGCAGATGTAATCAAGTTATGATGAGGTCATATTTGATAAAAATGGACCATAAATCCAATGACTAGTGTCTTTGTAAGATAAAGGAGAAGGATATGTGAATGCAAAGAATAGAATCATACAGAGAAAAGACAGTCATGTGAAGATGGAGGCAAAAATTGTAACGATGTAGCTATGAGCCAAGGAATGACAAGGACTGTTAGCAAACCACCAGAAGCTAAGAAGAGGCAAGGAAGGATTCTTCCCTGGAAACTTCAGAAAGAATATAGTGCTGCTGACACTCTCATTTCAGCCTTCTAGCCTCCAGAACTGTGAGAGGACAAACTTCTGTTGTTTGAAGTCATCTAGTTTGTGGCAAACTGTTATGGCAACTCTAGGAAACTAATGCACTGTTCATCCCTCTGGTTTCAACTGACGTTGAATATCCTCTATGAGCCTTCTCTAATAGTCACAAAGCTAAGTGCCTCTCCATAGTACTTCTCACTTTTCCCTTTGCATTGTCATTCATAGCACTGAGTATATTATATGAAAGATCTGTTAATGAGTGTATCTACTTACTCTAGTGTGCCTCAAGGTGAGAAGTATCTTATTGCTCTTTGCAACACTAGCACCTAGGAAATTTCCTGTCACTAGAACAAAGTTAAAAAAAAGAAAAAAAAACTACAGAGAATAACTATTTGGTTACAGTACAGTCACCATGCAACAATCTGTAAACATATGAAGTGTACTCTTCAACAGGTACATTCATATGTCAAAACTCAGCAAAGGGTTATGTAATCAAGATACCACACTGTCTGGCTGAGTGAAACATTTTATAGTTTTGATGAAACAAATCTTTATAATTTATCAGTGAAAGTAGAATGATTTTTGTCCAGTGGTGTCCTAACTTGTGACAAGAATAACATTGGCAATGATATAAAGTACATATCAAAATAATATGAAATATTAATATTAACTTGATCATTAAAATAGAAAAGGCTTGTACTAAATGCAATTTATAATACATTTTGACTAGTATTAATGGAGATCCCTTTGCAAATGTAATGTGTTTGCTATTTGGCTAACAATTTGCATCTCAGTATTAATTGATTGTGAAAGATAAATATACAAAATAAAAACAAGCTCATTAAAGACAGATTCACTCCATTATTTTCTTAATTATTTTTAACTGTTTTATAGTCTCTTTGCAGAAATTTGCAAATATTTAAATGCTCATTTTCTTCACAGTTTATAGAAGAGCATCACACAGTGCAGTCACACATAAAATGCTTAAAGAGTGCAAACCCACATTTTAATTATACAGTATCAGCTAAGATAACTCAATAATATCAATAAACTTACAAAACAATTTCAGGAGAAATGTAAAACTCTATTAGAGTTTTAAAATCAAACAATAGATTATCAAATGGCAAAAGGAAGATAATTTACTGGACTGAAATTTGATAAAATTTGTAAATTAAATAAGTATGTAATTATAAAACATGATATAATAATTTTCACAAAATAAATCATTTCTCAGCTCCATTCCTTTTGCTTTAGATTGAATTCAGACAATCTATTACTAACATTTTTTCTATTTTATGAATGTTACCATTTTTGCTTTTACCTCATTACTTACTTCAATTACAATTTAAAATATATATCTAACAGGACTTCTGGTTTCAGTCCTAACACATAAAGAATATTGAAATCAAACCTTTAATACTCACAACAACAACAACAAAAACCCTGAAAACCAATGTATCTTTTTGGACTCAACATGGACTAGAGCTTATAGGGCAAATCACCACTCCAAAGTCTAGAAACACAGGTGAACCCATGTAGTCACAGCAAAGATCTGCTTATCTGGAG
Organism: Delphinapterus leucas; assembly: GCF_059928025.1. Classification (NCBI taxonomy): domain Eukaryota; kingdom Metazoa; phylum Chordata; class Mammalia; order Artiodactyla; family Monodontidae; genus Delphinapterus; species Delphinapterus leucas. The sequence continues at coordinate 107,785,085 of NC_143137.1, read as the reverse complement.
AAAAAAGTTACAGGAACCATAAAATGGTAGGGCCCCTTTAATCATAATATTGCTGAACTGCTAGAGACTGAGTATGGAACCAGTGTGAGTGAGAAACTCCCGGGTGCTACAGTTTTAAGGGAATCCCAAAATTTTGTGGGCTTTAACCTACAGAAATACACACAAGTTCTCACAATAAAGAGTCAAGAAAAATTTCCTCCTGGTGTTAGGAGTGGGAGTGGGAAAAGTAAGTCCTTAGGGCTGCTATAACAAATCATTACAAACATGATGGCTTAAAACAGTAGAAATTTACTCTTGCAATTCTGAAGTACTGAAGCTGAAAATCAATTTCACTGACCTAAAATTAAAGGGTTACCTGGGCCATGCTCCTTCAGGAGACATGAGAGGAGAATCCATTTCTTCCCTCTTCCAGCTTCTGGTAGCTGCTACATTCCTTAACTGTGACCACATCATTCCAATCTCTGCTTCTGTGGCCACATTGCCTCCTCTTTTATATGCCTCTCTTATAATGACACATATAATTGAATTTAAGACCCATCTGGAAAATCCATGATAATCTTCTTGATGTCAATATAGTAACTTAGTCATGTCTGCAAAAACCCTTTTCCTTATAAGATAACATTTACAGATTCCATGAATTAAGACCTGATATCTTTGGGAGGCCATTATTCCATTACAACACTAAGCATTTTGAAATATGCACAGAATAGTCTCTAGAACAATGAGCTAATCCATAAGAAAAGACTTAACTGTAGTCTTATCCCACCTGGAGAAGAACATTTATCCCAAAACAGCCCCATTTAGTTTTCCTTTCTCACATAAATGGGAAGAAGAAAAAACTATTCAAATAAAGAAACACTTGTAAAGGTCACAGCTCAGAGACACAGGCCTTTGGAAACACTGAGATTTAATTATAAGATTACAGAACTTGTTCCTTCCCTCATACCATAACACCACACCAACATTGCTCTAGTATAGTAACAGTGGATTATAGCTGAAACATTCCAAGATGCAGACTCACTGAGGAGGAGTAATTAGAGAAGCCCAAAACTAAGATAAAAACAAGGACACAAAATGAAGGCTCTGGAATCTCTAGTTACAGAAAATATTAAGGGGTCCAAATTCTATCTGTATTAACATAAATCCTCACTTTAGTGGCCTATGTAACTTAGTTCCTATTGCCTGATATATGTCCTCCTTTCAATAAAAAAATTAAAAGACATTCTAAAATGCCAGAAAAATTAGTCTCCAAGGAGAAACAAGCTTAAGGACCAGACTTACACATGATATAAATGTTGAAATTATCAGCTAGATAAAATTACAATGTTCAATATGTTTAAGGTTCTAATGAAAAAGTAGATCAAATGCAAGAACAGATGAATACTATAAACAGAAACATGAAAACTCTGAAAAAGAATCAAAAATAAATGTTAGAAATAAAAACAGTGTATCATACCCATAACTTTGAAGGACTCATCCGTAGGATGGACATGGTTAAAGGAATAATCAGTGAGCTTGGTCAATAGAAACTTCACAAACTGAAATGCAAATAGAAGAAAATTTAAATAAAAAGATGCAATGTCCAAAACAGTGGGACAATTACAAAGGTGGAACATAATCATAATAGGTATACTATAAGGAGAAAAAAGAACATAGAATTATTTGAATTAATGCTGACTGAGAATATTCCAAAAGCAAGGACCATAAGACAGTGAACCTAAGGAAAAAAAAAAAAGGAGAATCCAAATAATTAAACAACAATAAAGTACATCTAGGATTATCATACTCAAAATGTAGGAAGCCAGATGTAAAGAAAATCTTGAAAATCTTGAAAGGAATTAGAGAAAACAAATACACTCAAAACAAATACATACATTTAGAGTAACATGGATAAGAAACTCATGGGGCTTCCCCCCAAAACCATACAATCAAGAAGAGAATAAAATGAAATATTCAAAGTACTGAAAAGAACCTAGAATTCTATAACCAGTAAAATTATCCTACAAAATTGAAGGAGAAATAAAGACTTTATTAGAAAAAAGCATAAGTAAATAAATTACTGAAGAAACTCATTGCCAGCAGACTTATATGGAAGAAATATTTTAAAAAATTCTCCAGGATTGAAAATAATTAGGTCAGAAATTCAGATCTATATTAAAAAGAAATAGTATACAAGGAGAATAAATGAAGAGAAAATGAATTATTTTTTTCTTATTCTTAATTGATCTAAAAGATAATTTTAATGTAATTATAATAATCATGTATTAGGTGATTATATCATAAAATATGTGAAACAAATGACAGCAATGTAGTAAAGGAGATAAGGGAGAGAGAATAATCTGTTATATCTGCACTACAAGTGAATTTAAAACATTATATATATATATGATTTAAATAATGCATGTCTAAATAAAACTTGACACTACAAAGTAGAAATCTCAAAAGAAATTTTTAAAATATGAACTAAATTAAAATGAAGATAGAACATCAAAATTATGGGATGTAGTAAAAGTGGTGCTAAGAGGAAAAATTTTACCATTAAATACATATATTAGAAAACAAGAAAGAACTAATCAATAATCTTAGTGATCATCTTAGGAAGCTAGGAAAAGAACAGAAATTTAAGTCTAAATCAAGAAGAAGAAGAAAAGAAGTAATAAAAATTAAAGGAGAAATTAATGAAACTGAAAACAGAAAACAATAAATCAAGGAAACCAAAAGTTGGCTCTTTGAAAAGTTCAGTAAAATTGATAGATAACCTCTAGCCAGGGAGAGAGAACAGATTACCTGTATCAAAATTAAAATAATGAAATGGGGGCGTCACTGCTGATTCCACAGGTATTAAAAGGAAAGACATAGAACGTTATGTACACTGTATGCAAACTTATTTGATAACTTAGATAAAATGTACTTATTCCTTAAAAGGTATATATTACTAACACACACAAAAGGAGGAATAGATAATCTGAATAGGCCAGTAATTATTATTGTAGACAGAATGATTTTAAAGTTGACACTAAAAGGCAAAAGGTTTAGGAGTGTCAACACAATGCTCAAGAAGAACAAATTTGGAGTACTCACGTTCTCCAGTTTCAAGAGTGATTATAAAGCTATAGTAATCAACATGAGTGAATTGACACATAGACCCATGACAACAGACTCACACAAATACAGTGAACTAGTCTTTGAAAAGTAGCAAAGGCAATTCAATGGAGCAGGGATAGTTTTTTCAACAAGTAATTCTAGAAAAATTGGATGTCCATAAGCAAAATAAATAAATCTAGGAACAGATTTTACGCCATTCACAGAAACTAACTCAAAATGGATCATAGACCCAAAAGTTAAATGCAAAACTATAAAACTTCCAGAATAAAATAAAGAGAAAAATCTGTGAGACATTGACTCTTTTAAATAAGTTCTTAGATGCAACACCAAAATTATAAAACATGGAAGAAAAATTAATAAGTTTAACTTTATTAACTTAAAATCTACTATTTGCAAAGGCACTATTAAGAAGTTGAAAAGACTAGCCACATATTGAGAGAAAATGTTTGCAAAATGTATCTGATAGAGAACTTGTACCTATATACAAAGAACTCTTAAAACTCACCAGTAAGAAACCAAAAACTTCAATTCAAACATGCAAAATATGTTAAGAGACACCTCTCCAAAAAAGATATTCAATGGTAACTAATCATATGAAATTATACTCAAAATTATTTCTCGTGAGGGATTTGCAAAATACAGCAATAATATAACACATGTACCTATTACAAAGATACCCTTTACATGTTAGAATCCAAAAACTAGCAATACCAGTTGCTGATAAGCATGTGGAGTAGTAAGAACTATTTATTAGTCTAATTACATGATATTCTGGAAAAGGTAAAACTATAAAGATGGTAAACAGATCAGTGACTGCACGGGGTCCCCATGAGTATGTGGGAATAGGTTGAATAGGGGAAATGCAGAAGAATTTTACTCTGGTGAGACTATGTGCATAAGACAGTAATGGTGATTACATGAAACTACAGATTTGTCAATACTCAGAATTTTAGAGCATAAAAATTGAACTTTAATGTATGAAAAAATGTTAAAGTCCTATAGAAGATCGGGGATTCCAGGATAGAATGCAGAATATTAAAATCAATAACTGTATTAGAAATGCATTAACTAACTTCACTGGAAAGTGTACAAGAGATTAGCAATCCAAGTGACTTTGGAAATGAGTGTAATCCATAAGACTAAAGTAAAGAAAACTGCACATAAGAACTGTATCTAGTTAACAGTCATTTCTATCAACTAGAAATGACTATCAAGTGGGGTGTGGGTTAATAATTCTGATACTAAAATACACATATACTAGCATTTAAGAATTAAGTAAATGGGTGGAGAATGGTAGGAATCAGTTTCCTCACTTTGGGAATAGAAACTTACAGATAGAGAAGGATGCTAAAATGATACATGTGGTAATGAATACTGATGTCTCTGACTCTAATCAACTCATGCTTAACTTGATGTGAATACCATTTAGAAATATATAGAGATATCTACATACATAGAATTGTATTGTTTGGCACACAGTTGAGCTGGAGAAAGATCTGAGCTGCCAAATATTGGAGTAATTGATTAAAAACAAAAAGCCAATATGAAAGTTAAGGCTTTAATCGCTTACTGCCATGAAAAAAGCAAGAATCTAAACAGGAGAAAGTACAAGCACCCCCATTTCGTTTTCCCCCAACAAATGGTTTGCCAGTCAAGGGTCAGATGCCTCAGCAGAGACATGAAGGAATCCTCTCACTGTGGAGGGATCCTTAAACAAAAAGTTTTTGCAGATTTATGAACCCTGAGGCTGGGGGAAGGGGGAGATAAGATAGTAGGAAGAAAAGAGAGGGCTACAAGTAGAAAAGTACTGAGTATTGAGTCAGATTCAGGAGACGTGTCTTCAAGGTATATCCCCCTGCTCCCCTGATAAGGAGGTGCCTGAGGAAGACCTTGGCTGAGGACCCCAGGTAAAGAAACCTAGATATGAATGCACCGGGCATTCAGCATTGTGTATTTTGTCTTGTCCTACTATCATCCCTCTCTCTATGTTCTAGAGTAAAAAATCAACAGCCTAAAATTACAGTGAAAAGCAGCAGCATGACAGCATTAAACCTGCAAATGGGATAGAGCTCTTTCAAAGCCTCATTCTCGTCAATATTTGACCTGTCTGGTAATTCCCTAAAAGATGCACTTAAAAGGCTTGTATTTATTTGACCTAAGTCAGAGTTAACCAATTGCAAGATAAATTTTCTTGGTGGGCATTTGTTGAAAACGATCAATGGCAATTGTTTAACATTACCGATGTCTGAGGCAGTAACAACTGGGACAAACAATAGACTAACAAAAAGACTTAAATGGAAAAGCTGGGAAAATGAGATGTCCATACAGGGCTTTGAATAGCTTTGACATATTTCTAGAAGGCTATGCACATGTGAAGTTCTGAGTGCTTGGCTGAGGGTTGCATGCAAGACATAGTCCATGTGCAGAAATCCTCAGCAAAGAATGGAAGCCTAATTAATCACAGACATTTAAGGGATTCTCTATAAAAGCATTAGCTGTCCAATAAGGTAAACAAGCAGAAATTTAAGTGGCAATGCAATTACAAAAATTTACATAATTCAGAAATTCACTAAACAAACAGCAAAAACAACAAATGATTTCCAGAATTGCCATATTATATTATTTAATAAATGTATTTTAAAACACAAAATATAAAAAGAAACAAGAAAGCGTGGCCCATAAAAGGAAAATAAACAGTCAATAAAAACTGTCCCTTAGGAAGCCAGATGTTGGACTTACTAGACAAAGATAGTGAATCAGTTAAACATGTTCAAAGAACTTACAGAAAACATACCTAATACTAAAGCAAAGAATTATGTTTATCAAATATAGAATATCAAAAAAGCATTAGAAATCATAAAAAATAACCAGATAGAAATTCAAGAAGTTAAAAGCACAATAACTAGCATGTAAAATTCATTAGAAGCCCTCCAGAGTAATTTTTACTTGGCAAAGGAAAGAAACAGCATACTTGATGAGAGCTCAACTGAGATAATCTCAATTATCTCAGTTAATCAATAACAGATTATGTTACTCAGATAGTCTCAATTATTTTAGTCCAAAAAATGGAAAGAAAAAAGAATTAAGAAAAATATAAGAGTCTCTTAGATCTTGTGGTGAACTATGACATGCACCAACATAGACTTATTGTGATGAACAGAAGGAAAGGAGAGAGAAAAGTGCATAGAAAGAATATTTGAAGAAATAATGGACCAAAAGTTCACAAGTTTGACAAAAAATGACAGAAACTATAAAAGCCAGCAGGCAGTGGGATGACATAGTCAATGTAATGGAACAAAAGTTTGTAGTTCAATAATTTTATATCCAGAACACCTGTCCATCAGAGGAGAGATTTAGGGATTCTCAGATAAAGAAAAACTGAGAATTTCATTGCTAGCAGACTTGCTAGCATTGATAATTGATAATTATCAATTGATAATATTAGGAATCCTTCACACTGAAATAAATGACACTAGACAATTCATAGAATCCACTGGAAGACAAAGTTACCAATAAAGGTAACTATATACATAGATTTTGCAGCTCTTTTTTCTCCTGTATGAATTAAATGACAGCTACAAAAAAGCAATATTTATAAATCTTTGTTGATTGCATTGTAGTGTATAAAGATGTAATTTGTATGGCAATAGCCACACAAATAAGAAAGAAACAATGAATATAAAGGAAAAACATTTTGTATACTATGGAAAATGTTAGTATTAATTGAAGAAGACTGTTATAATTTAAGATGTAAATTGTAAGAGCTAGGACAACCATTAAGAAAATATCTGAAAAAACGTAGTGAATTAAATAACAGGTGAGTGAAAATGGTAAACTAGAAAAACACCCTTGAGATACAAGAGAAAGCAGTAATTGAAGGACAGAGAGACAAATGGGACATAAAACAGGTAGAAAGCAAATAACAAAATAGAGGACATAAATCCTACCTCATTAGTAATTATGTTAAATTTTAATGGATTAAACTTTACAGTCAAACAGAAAAGACCTGCAGGATGAATAAAAATACAAAATCTAACAATATGTTGCTTTCAGGAGACACACTTTAGACTCAAAGACACAAACAGAATGAAAATAAAATGATAGAAAAAATATTTCATGCAACAGTAATCTAAAAAACATGGAGTGACTAATATCAGAAAAAAATAGACTTTAGCACAGAAATTGTAACTAGGGACAAATGGGGTCCCTAGATACATGGGGTCATTTCATTAAATTATGTAAGACTTGTAAACATATATGCACCTAATAATAGATTTCCATAGTACATAAACCAGAAATATAAACTTAAAGGGAAATAATTTAACAGTCACATCTGAACATATAATTCCTCATTTTCAATAATGGATTAATTATATAGGAAAAGGATCAATAAAGGTTTGGAAGACTTGAACTACACTACAGACCAAATAGACATACACATATCCACAGAACACTCTAGCAACATCAGGAGAATACACATTCATCTCAAGTGCACACAGAATATTCTCTTAGATTATATGTCAGGTCATAAAATGTCTCAATAAATTTTAAATAAATTAAAATCATATATGTTCTTCTAATAATAGAAGAAATTATGAGAACCTGAATAATGTTTTCCAAGATAACTACTGGGTAAAATAAGAAATCACAAGTGAAATCATAAAATAATTTGAGAGGAATGGGAAAAAATACAGCACATCAAAACTTATTGGATGCTAATAAAGCATTGTTTATGAGAAATTTATTGTTATAAATGTTATCTTTAAAATTCTTTCTTAAACCAATAACCTAATATTCTCAATTAAGAACTAGAAAAATAAGGGTAAACTAATCCCAAAGCAAACAGAAGAAAGGATATAAAACAAGAGCAGAGATAACAGAATAGGTGTTATATAAATAAAAGATGAATTCAACAGAGCTAAATGTTAGTTCTTTGAGAAGATCAGCTAAACTGACAAATATTTAGATGAACTAACCAAGATAAAAAGGGTGAAGACTCTAATTTTATAATCAGACATGAAAGAGGGGACACTACTACTGACATTATAGAAATAAAAGGGATTATATGGGAACACTATGAATAACTGTATTCCAAAAATAATAGAAAATCTAAATGAAATGGGGAAATTTCTAGATGAACACAAACAACAAAAACTAACTCAACAAGAAAAAGACAATCTGAATATGCCTGTAAGTAATGAGATTGAATTAGTAATCAAAAAATATTCTACAAAGAAAACCCTTAGACAAGATTACTGTAAAACTATACAAAATATTTAAGATGAATTAATGCTGATACTTAATCTTTTCCAAAAAACAGAAGACGAAGAAACATTTCTTATCTCATCCTATGGGTCCCCTATTCCCCTGATAACAAAACCAAAGATATGACAAGAACAGAAAGTTATAGAACAGTATCTCTATGATATAGATGTAACAATCCTCAATAAAGAGTACAAGCCAAATCCAGAACAATATTAAAAGGATTATACACTATGACCAAGTGGGATTTGTCCAAGAAATACAAGATTGTTTCAACACATGAAAATATATAAATGTAAAATACCATGAAAATAGAACAAAAGACATGAAAATGGTCTTAATAAACAATGAACAAATTTTGACAGACTGACAGCAAACTGGATAATTAACAGTAAAAAAACAAAAGTTTTCTTCCTAAAATCAGGAATGAGACAAGAAGTGCCCTCTCTTGCTACTTCAATTCAAAATTATTCTGTAGGTTCCAACCAAAAAAATTAGAGAGGAGAAAATAAGGAAATAAAGAAAACACATTTCTAAAAAACACATTGCTAAAATCACACTTAATAGGATTGGATTTGTTTCCCCTAAGGTCAAGAACAAGACAACAATGTCTGCTCTCAGTGCATCTGTTTTATCAAATCTTGTAATATAGGTTCTAGCCATTAAAAAGAATAGGAATAAAAGGCAACAAAATTGAAAAGAAAGAACTAAAACTATCTCTATTCACAGATAACATGATATTGTGTATGGGAAATCATAAGGATCCTCAAAAAATAATTAGACCTATAAAGAAATTTATCAAAACTTCAGAATACAAGATTAATAAACAAATAAATTGCATTTATATACACTGGCAAAAACTGTCAGAAAATAAAACCAAGTTAACATTTTCATCTATAATAGCATCAAAAAATAAAATATTTAGAAATAAATTGAATAAAAGTAGTACATGATTTTCATGTGGAAAACTACAGAACACTGTTAAAAGACATTAAAAACTAAAATGAATGTAAGGGCATATTTTGTTCATGGATTGGAAGACTTAGCATTGTTAAGATAGCAAATCCCTTAATTAATCTACAGAGTTAACACAGACTGTATCAAAACTCCAGGTGATTTTTTGCAGAAATTTCTAATCTGTTATTAAAATTCATATAGAATTGCAGAATACACCTAATAGTCAGAACAACCTTGAAAAACCAATTAAAAAGCCAAACAAAAATATTTAAAAGTCTCACTTCCTGATTTTAAAACCTAAGACAAAGCCACAGAAATCAAGGCTTCATGGATTAGCATAAGGATAGACATACAACAATTAAATAAAATTTAGAGGGTAAAAATAAAGTCATTCATTTATGTTTAATTAATTTTTCCTAGGGTATCAAGACAATTCAATAGGGAAATAATAGTTTTTAATAAATGTTTCTGAGAAACTGGATATACATATTGTATATATGCAAATGATGATGTTGAATCCTTACCTTACACAATATACAAAATAAACCTCTAGATGAATCAAATTATAAGAACTAAAATTATAAAAATCCTTGGAAAATATACACCTGAATCTTTCTGTTGTTGGATTACATGATGGTTTCTTTTATGCAACATCAAAACACAATCAACAAAAGAAAAATTAATAAACTTAACTGCATCAAAAAAATTTCTTTCTAATATCTGCAAATCAATCCGTCTGAAACACCACATTAACAAGTTGAAGATTAAAAGCTATATGATCATATCAATAGATACAGAAAAAGCTTTTGATAAAACTCAACATCCATTTATGATAAAAACTCTCTAGAAAGTGGGCATAGAGGGAACATATTTCAACATAATAAAGCCCATATATTCAAGCCCACAGCTAACATCATACTCAAAGGTGAAAATCTGAAAGCATTTCCTCTGAGATCAGGAACAAGACAAGGATGCCCACTCTCACCACTTTTATTCAACATAATATTAGAAGTCCTAGCCATAGCAATCAGACAAGAAAAAGAAACAAAATGAATCCAAATTGGAAAGGTAGAAGTATCAGTAAAACTATCACTGTTCACAGGTGTCATGATACTATACAGAGAAAACCCTAAAGATGCCACCAAAAAACTAGTAGATCTCATCACTGAATTTGGTAAAGTTTCAGGATACAAAATTAATACACAGAAATCTATTTTCCTTTTATATACACTAACAATGAACTATCAGAAAGAGAAATTAAGGAAACAATCCCATTACAATAACATCAAAAACAATAAAATACCTAGGAATAACCTAACTAAGGAGGTAAAACACTTGTATTTGGAAACTATAAGACACTGGTGAAAGTAATTGAAGATCACACAAACAGATGGAAAGATATACTGTGTTCATGGATTGGAAGAATTAATACTGTTAAAATGTCCATACCACCCAAGGCAATCTACACATTCAATGCAGTTCCTATCAAAATACCAGGGGTATTTTTCACAGAAATAGAAAAAATAATTTAAAATTTTGTATGGACAACAAGAGACTCCAAATGGTCCAAAGAATCTTGAGAAAGAAGAAGAGAACTAGAGGAATCATGCTCCCTAACTTAGACTATACTACAAAGCTACAGAAATCAAAACAGTATGGTACTGGCACCAAAACAGAAACATAGAACAATGAAACGGAATTGAGACCCAGAAATAAATCCACAAACTTATGGTCAGTTAACTACAACAGAGGAGGCAAGAATATACTATGTAGAAGACAGGCAGTTCAATAACTGGTGTTAGGAAAACTGGACAGCCACATGTAAAAGAATGAAATTACAACATTCCTAACACTGTATACAATAATAACTCAAAATGGATGAAAGATCTAAATTTAAGGCTGGAAAGGGACTAGAAGGGAACATAGGCAGAACCTTCTTTGACATAATCAATTTTTAAAAAATGTCTCTTAAAGTGAAGTAAATAAAGCAAAAATAAATGTACAAGATTTTGCACAGCAAAGAAAGCCATGAACAAAACAAAAAGGCAACCTAAGGAATGGGAGAAAATATTTGCAAATATGACTGATAAGGGATTAATATCCAAATATATAAAGCATTCACACAACTCATCAAAAAACAGCTTGATTTAAAAATGGGCAGAAGCCCTGAATAAACATTTTTTCAAAGAAGATAAACAGATGGCCAATACGTACATGAAAAGATGCTCAACATCATTAGACATCAGAGGAATGCAAATCAAAACCACAATAAGATATCACCTCACGCCTGACAGAATGGCTATCATCAAAAAGACTACAAATAACAAATGTCGGCGCGGATGTGGAGAAAAAGGAACCCTCATACACTGTCGGTGGGAATGTAAGCTGGTGCAGCCACTATGGGAAACAGAATAGAGGTTTCTCAAACAACTGAGTAAAGAACTACCATATGACCCAGTAATTCCACTCCTGGGTGTATATCCCCCTAAAATGACAACACTAATTCAAAAGAATACATGCAATCCAGTGTTCATTGCAGTATTATTTACAGTAGCCAAGATATGAAAGTAACCAAAGTGTGCATCAACAGATGAATGGATAATGAAAATGTGGTATTATGTGTATGTGTGTATGTGTGTGTATACACACACATACACACATATACATACATACCATGGGCTACTACTCAGCCATAAAAAATAATAAAATTTTGCCATTTGGAACAACATAGATGGACTTGGAAGGTATTATGCTAAATGAAATAAGTCAAAGACAAAAACTGTATAATATCACTTATATGTGGGATCTAAAAAATAGAACTAGTGAATATAACAAAAAGGAAACAGACCCACAGATATAGAGAACAAACTAGTGGTTACCAGTAGGTAGTAGGAAGTGGGAAGAGCATGATGGGAGAATGGTGTTAAGTACAAACTACTATGTATAAAATAAATAAGCTACAAGGATATATAGTACAACACAGGGAATATAGCCAATATTTTATAATATCTATAAATGGAATATAACCATTAAAATTGTGAATTACTATGTTGTACACCTGAAAGTTACAACATTGTACATCAAATATAATTCAATTAAAAAATTAAAAATAGGGCTTCCCCAGTGGCACAGTGGTTGAGAGTCTGCCTGCCGATGCAGGGGACACGGGTTCATGTCCCAGTCTGGGAAGATCCCACATGCCGCGGAGCAGCTGGGCCTGTGAGCCATGGCTGCTGAGCCTGCGCATCCAGAGCCTGTGCTCCATGATGGCAGAGGCCACAACAGTGAGAGGCCCGTGTACCGCAAAAAGAAAAAATAAATTAATTAAAAATAAATTTTTAAAGTGTGCTTCAAAGACACAATCAAGGATGTGAAAACATAATCCACAGAATAGAAGATGATATTTGAAAATTACATGTCTGATAAGAGGCCAGTGTTCAAACTATATAAAGAAATCTTACAAATCAACAATAAAAAGACAACTCAATTGAAATTGAGCAAAAAGTTTGAAGAGACATTCTTCCAAGGAAAATTTATAAATGATCAATAATCACATGAATGAAAGCTCAACATCTTTAGTCATTGGCAAAATAAAAACTAAAATGTGGGTGTGACATCACAAACAATGGCAGATTAGGAAGTTCCAGGAGTTAGTCTTAACACCAAAACAGTAATTAAGTTGTAAAAATTATAAGAATCAACTATTTCGGAGCTCCAGAACCTGAAGAGACACTTAGAGCAACCAGGGGAGTGCTTGATGAAGGGATCGTCTGCATAACTCTGGTAAGAGGGAAGAATGTGCAAACCTGCTACCATTCACCATTTCTCAGGTTTACTCTGGCCATAAGGATGGTGGCCTACATTCTTATAATGGCTGGTGTCAGAATGGAGAGTAAAAAGACAACCTACAGACTGGGAGAAAATATTTGCAAATGATTTGACCGACAAGAGCTTAATTCCCAAAATATACTAATATACAAACATCTCACACAGCTCAGTATCAAAAAAATAAAAAAAAGAAAACCAATCAAAAATGGGCACAAGACCAAAATTTCTCCAAAGAAGACATACAGATGGCCAACAGGCACATGAAAAGATGCTCAACATCACTAATTATTAGAGAAATGCACCCAATCAAAAATGGGCAGAAGATCTAAATAGACATTTCTCCAAAGATGACATACAGATGGCCAAAAAGCACATGAAAAGATCATGTCAACATCACTAATTATGAGAGAAATGCAACTCAAAACTACAATGAGGTTATCACCTCACACCGGTCAGAATGGCCATCATCAAAAAGTCTGCAGACAATAAATGCTGGAAAAGGTGTGGAGAAAAGAGAAACCTCCTACACTGTTGGTGGGAATGTAAATTGGTACAACCACTATGGAGAACAGTATGGAGGTTCCTTAAGAAACTAAAAATAGAGCTACCATATGATCCAGCAATCCCACTCCTGGGCATATATCTGCAGAAAAGCATTATTCAAAAAGACACATGCACCCCAATGTTCATTGCAGCACTATTTACAATAGCCAAGACATGGAAACAACTAAATGCCCATTGACAGATAAATGGATAAAGAAGATGTGGTACATAGTACAATGGAATATTACTCAGCCATAAAAAGGAACAAAACAATGCCATTTGCAGCAACATGAATAGACCTAGAGATTATCATACTAGGTGAAATAAGTAAGACAGAGGAAGACAAACCGTATATTACTCATATGTGGAATCTAATTTTAGAAAATGATATTAATGAACTTATTTACAAAACAGAAACAGGCTCACTGATTTCAAAAACAGACTTATGGTTACCAAAGGGGAAATGCAGTAGGGAGGAATAAATAAGGAGCTTGGGATTAAAATACACACAGTACTATATATAAAATAGATAACCAACAAGACCTACTTTATAGAACAGGGAAGTCTACTCAATATTCTGTAATAACCTATATGGGTAAAGAATCTGAAAAAAAATGAATACGTGTATGACTGAATCACTTTGCTGTACACATGCAACTAACACAACATTGTAAATCAACTATGCTTCAATTTAAAGAAAGAAAAGAATGGAGAGTAAAAACCTTGTCCTCCAAAATTGGGGTTGTGTGTTTTGGTGAATTTGTCATTTTCAATGCATCAGTGTAGGCTCGTGCTTTTGTTTTGGCCTCCTCTGCTGGCAGCAGCTTCCCTGGCACTATCTACTGTAAGATTCAAAGAAACCAACACCCTTGTAATTAAATTATTTATACATTTATTTATGGCTCCAGACATTTAAGGACATCCCTTGTAGGTAACAGCCTGACTGAAGAGATAATGGAACAGAAACATCAGTGATCCATCACAACAATATATACAGACTAGGCAAAATTAGTTTGGAAAGCCACCATACAAATGGGTGACTGCATCCCTCAACAAGTGAAAAAAAAAGCAGTCCCTGATGAGGGGGTGAATCTGATTTCCAGAGTTACCACACTAATGATACTCAAAACATCCAGTTATCATTTAAAAATCACAAAGTGTACAAAGAAATAGGAAAATATAAATCACTCACAGGAAAAGACACAAACCATCCCTTAGAAAGCTCTGACATTGACATTGCTAGTCAAAGAACCTATATCAACTATCTTAAATATGCTCAGTGTGCTAGGAAAAAAAAATGGGAAAAGAAAGAAACTTAGGGAACAGATGTACGTACAGATAGAGAATGTTAACAAAGAGAAATTGTAAAAAGAGCTAAATAGAATTTCTGGGCCTTAAAGTATAGAATTCTGGAACTGAAAGTAAAATAATTAAAATTAAAAGTTCACTAGAGGGATTCAACAGCAGATTTGAGCAGGCAGAATAAAGAATCAGGAAAATTGAAGATAATAAGACACTCCAAAGAGCAGGCAAAGAAATTAAGAAAAAATGAACAGAACCACGGAACCTGTTGGGTACCACACAGTGCACCAATATATGGATCACTGGAGTTCCAGAAGGAGAAGAGAAAAAGTTGCAGAAAAAAATTTGACGAAACAGTGGAAGGAGACATTTCAACTTGTATGAAATCTATGAATACACACATCCAAGAAGCTCAATGAACTCCATACATGAAAAACTCAAAGAGTCTGATATATAGACATGTTATAGTCAAATCACCATAAGACAAAAACAAGGAGAATTTTTAAAGCAGCAAGAAAAAAGTGAATCATACATCCAGGGGCCATCAGTATGATTAAAAGTTGATTTATCACCAGGAATCATGGAGACCAGAAGAAATGGGATGACATAAAGTGTTTTAAGTTTAAAACAAAAACAAACAAAAGACAAACAAGTACTCTGTATCTGGAAAACCGTCCTTCAAGAATGAGAGAAAAATTAAAACGTTCTCAGATAATCAAAAGCTAAGAAATTTTATTATTAGTAGACCTCTCATATATTAAATGCTAGAGGCAGCCCTTCACACAGAAATGTAATGATACTAGCAAGTAATATGAAGTCATATTAAGAAATAAAGGACTTTAATAAAGGTTACTGTACAGTAAGTCCCCGACATACAAACCTTCAAGTTGTGAACTTCCAGAGATGTGAATGTGCATTCAGATGTCCAGTCACGTAAGTTAGTTCACATGTCTGGAGTACATTGTCACATGCGTGCATCCTCTACAAGTGGTTGTGCTTTTGTGTACTTTACTTCTGTGTGAAAAGTATTATAAACCTATCATGGTTCAGTACTATATAGCTGATTGTGTTAGTTGAGTACCTAGGCTAACTTTTTGGACTTAATGAACAAATTGGACTTACGAATGTGCTCTCAGAATGGAACTCATGTAGCAGACTTACTGTATATGTAAATATGAATGTTAGTATTATTTTACATTTAGTTTATAACTCCTCTTTATTTCCTATATGACTGAAAGGCAAATACATAAAATAATAATTATAAATCTAGATTAATATTCACACATATATAGCATTAATCTGTGAGAATAACAATATAAAGGAGGTAAGAAGGAGATGTATAGGAACAAAATGTACACTATTGAAATTTAGTTGGTAGAATTCAAACTGTGTTGTTAACACACACACACATAAAAGGGAAGTAGAGGGGGATCAAAATTTTACACAACAAAAAATTAACTATTACAAAAAGACAGTGATGGAGACATTGAGAAACAAAAAAATATACAACATACAATAATCAAATAGCTAAGGCAGAAAGAAGTCCTTAACAGTAATTACTTTAAAAGTAAATGTAATAAATTTTTCAATTAAAAGGAAGAGATTTAGGAATGGATTAAAAAATAAGATCCCTCTATATACTGTCTATGAGAAACTCTGTTTTAGATATGAAAACAGACAGAAGTTGTAAGACTAGCAACCTATTATGAATTTGTCAAGTTAACCTTTATCAAGGGGAGGAGAAGGTGCCAGATGGTACACCACCATTCAACAAAAGACCACAAGAGGAACTGAAATAGAGAAGTTTATTACTCACAAGTCCTGGAGGGAGTATCTGGTATAATCTGAGGGACCTGAAGGGGAGCTCAAGACAGAGTACAGAAAGAGAGAGGCAGGACCTGGAGCACATGTGTTTATTAGAGTCCATGGATAGAGTGCTTTGGGGTTGCTGAGCTACGGCTGGATTGGTTAATTCAAACTAAAAGAGCAGGGTTTTGGTAAGTTATATGGAGGTCTTACCTAGGGGAGCATAAACAAATGGCCGTGGAAGGCAGAAGAGACTGTTTAATAACAAGGGCTGCTGGGAAATCATATAAGGAACTTACATTTGCTTGTGACTCTGCAGGCTGCTGTTTAGGGCATGTGCTTGAATGAGGGAGCTAGTGTCAGTTTAAAGTCACTGCAGGTTTCTTGGCCAAACAAAATGGACACCAAAGCAGTAATACCATGGAGTAGTTTAACTAAACTCTTGACACAATCCTATTAAAAAGGGACAAAACCCTTGAGTTAAACATTATCCAAAGAAGATATACAAATGGCCAATAAGCACATAAAAGATATTCAACACCATTAGTTATTAGGGAAATGTAAATGTAAACCACAATGAGATAGCACTTCAGACCTACTAGGATAGCTATAATTTTTTTAATGCAAATTAAAAAGTTTTGGCAAGGATGTGGAAACATTGGAACCCTCATTTATTGCTTGTGGGAATATAAAATGTTACAGCTGTTTAGAAAATCGATTTGAAAATTCCTCAAAATGTTTATCATAAAGTTACTTAATGGTCCATCAATTCTCAGAAAGTCCACCGAAAAACACTGAACACATAGGTCCACACGAAAACTTGTGTACAAATTTTTACAGCAGTGCTTTTCATAATAGCCAAAAGGTAGAAACAATCCAAATATCTGTCAATTGATGAATCTATAAATAAAATATGGTATATCCATATAATAATGTTATTCAGTCATAAAAATATAGGAATTACTGATAGATGCTACAGCAACAATGAATCTTGAAAATATCATGTTAAGTGAAAGAAGCTAGACACGAAAGGCCAGACATTGCAGGATTCTGTTTATATAAAATGTCCAGAATAGGCAAATCTATAGGGATAGAAAGTAAATTATCAGCTGCCAGGCAGAAGAGGGGTATATGGAATAGGTGCTAATGGGTACCTCATTCCTTCTGGGGTGTTAAAAATGGAGAACTAGATAGTGGTGATGGTTACACAACTTTGTGAAGGTACTAAAAACCATTAAATTTTACACTTTAAAAAGGTAAATTTTATGCTATGGGAATTACATCTCACCTTATACATATGTAAATAATGTATGAAACAATCTGTATATATTTTCACATATATACACATATATATGAAACAAAACTAAAACTGATAATTGATATGTTTTACCCCTCCATAAAGTTGAGGGAGAGGTTGCATATCCAGAATGGCCACTAATGCTTAATCCTACATCATGAAGATGGTCCTAACCATGAGAATCTTTGTGTTCTGTATTCTGTGTTAACTAAATAGGTATGAGAATGATTGCCATTCTGAGATGTCAAGATGTGAGGTATGATTGGTTTTATATCCTTACAAAGCTGATGTACATGCTTTGGAGCTGGTGATGTTCTTAAGTGAGGGAAGGTATAAAAGATCAATTTCCTTGTTCAAAAATGCACAAGTACCCATTAATCATCTTTCTCTGAGATTAAAATGGATTAGAGGAGAATATTTTTCTTTTAATCCTAAAAACAAATATTCCCCAAGTCCACTAGAGGAAAATTAATTTTACTGCATCTCCTTAAACATTTTCTTAAAAAAATTTTTAAGTATTGCACCTACACAAATACAATGTTTTGATTTCATTCCAGAGATAAAATTTATAAAGCTTATAACCTAATAAATATATAAGCATGCATTTAACAAGTTAATTTTAGAGACACATAGTGTCAATAACCATGTCCTTATGTGATTTCTAAAAAAATAATTCAGTCTGAATTTCTTTACACTGCTTAGATTTCCCATGTTAGAAAATCTGTTTTAAAAATAGCACTTAGTGTTCTAATTCTCCTAATTTAGTGTCTGGAAGCTGCCCACTTGCAACTATGTAAATACCAAATTATTCCATCTTATTATCAATTGCTTCATTAGTTTTCTGCAGGTTAAATGCATTTTAGATCATACTTTCAAGTTTCATATTATATCAGCAATTTTCTAGCTCATATTTAATACAAGCAATTTAATCAAAATGTTGCAAGTGTAATCAGAGTACAGTGATGGACATTTTTTCTTTATTAAATATCTTGCACCCCCCACAGCTTATACTACATAAAGTGTTCTATAGTTCCTAAACAGTACCTCTGTGTTTTCACATTAATGCAGCTAATATTTGGATGTGATGGCAGGGGAAATAAAACAAGACCTCATAATTGCCATCACATTTCTAGACTCTTCACAATTCACATCTTATTCTGAATATTTATTTATTTCAATAACAGCACCCTTTCTCTCAATAGGAAAGCTGCACTAACCTCTGAACTGATTTCCTGCTTCCATGTTTGTCTTGCAACTCTCCCTACTCCACCCCAGAACTCTTCTCCATTTAGGGTTCTGACTATCAAGTTAAAGATGTAAATGGGATCATGTCATTCCACTACTCAAAATCTTCTAGTCACTACCTATTATTGGATAAAATCAAAATCTTTCGATGGCCTACAAGCATGGATGTTATCTGCACCTCCTCATGATTCTGATTTTATTACCTTCCCGCTATTTTAGATATACAGTAACCTTTATTTTTTGGACATTAGGCCAAATTTTACAATAAGCCCATTCCCACCTACACCAGTTCTGCTTCCTCTGCCTGGAATTATCTTCTGATATCTACTTAGAGTACTACATCACATCATTTTACTCCATGATATGCTCAAGTAGCTCATTAACAGTGAGGCCACTCCATTCCTAAGCAATTTTACATCTCATAGCTTATGTTCTTTTCCTTGTGTCGAACTTATTTTCAGCAAGCTTCTTCCCTTAGCCCTAGGGTAGCTACAGCAATGTCAAACATAATGTCACTTTAACCTCCTATCTAGTAGGAAGAATAAGTAGGTGTCTTAGGTCTGTCTTTCTCTTACACTAATGATAACAGGATGAACTGTGGTCAAGGGGATAGGATGATTTTGTTCCTTTAGAAAAAAAAAATTGCCTGCTTGTGAAATTGAGAACAGGTTAAGTCCATCCAAACTGAGTGAGCTAAAAATGAGGAATAGACAGTTTCCCACAGAGATGAATATATTCTTTTATCAGTATGTGAGTAGATTGAAGACAGGAAGAAACAAACACTTTGGTAAATCGGTAGTGTGCAAATATCCTACTAAAACTAAAAATGTATATGTTTAAATAAAGATAATATTTCAGAATTCCAAACTTTTATAAGCTTATTGGAGAAATACTGGAAGATCAAGGAAATCAGTGTCTTGTTTAACTCAAAAACCTAGAGAAAATTTTTATTAGATTTTTGATACATATGGACAATATAGATACTCTAAAGTGCTTATTTGCCATTTGTGTAAATTTTGGTTTGTCCATTTTAATTAATGTTTGCTACAGTTTTACTCTTAAAAAGTATAATCTCAAATAATATCTTATATTTTGGCACTAAATTTGAAAACATAAAGAAAACTTTCTTTGCTTTCGTTCATAACAGAAATAATGCTATCTTGTTCACCCTCCTTTTTACCACTGTTTTCAGCCTTTTTCTCAAGAATTACGTTTTCTTATTGTATTCTTGTACGTTCAGGCATGAATTTCTGTCTGCCTTAATTTTATTTGTCTTTCTACTAGAGATCTAAAGAACCAAGCCCATCAAAATAGAAGAGTATCAATAAACTATCACCAGCCTTTACAGGAAAAAGTTAGTGTATTTGCCTATTCCGTGTCCTTTTTCGTAGCATATCTGAGAAATGATTATATTAAATTGAATATTATATTAAATACAGGCCCAGAGTAATATTGAATATTATATTATATTCAATATTATATTATATTAAATTAAATATTATATTAAATACAGGCCCAGAGTAATATTGAAAATGACGGTAGGAAAAGGAAGTAAGTTTGTCATGGAGAAAACACTAGCATGGACTAGTTTTCTGTTCATAACAGGCCTGGCTGGAATGTGGTCAGTGTTCATTTCTATTATGTTTATTTTCTAATTTCCTGAATAGCTATCAGCTTGAACATTCTTTTAAAGATAGAATTATTATTGGAGGAATATGAATGTTGTTTACTTTCTTTACCTTTTATTTTTTTTTAGCAAAATTATTTATGTATAATATATATGTATATATATATATTTTTGGCTGTGTTGGGTCTTCGTTGCTGCGTGCAGGCTTTCTTTAGTTGCAGTGAGTGGGGGCTACTCTTCGTTGTGGTGCGCGGGCTTCTCATTGTGGTGGCTTCTCTTGTTGAGGAGCACAGGATCTAGGTGCATGGGCTTAGTTGCTCCGCAGCAGGTGGGATCTTCCTGGACCAGGGCTCGAACCCATATCCCCTGCATTGGCAGGCAGATTCTTAATCACTGCGCCACAAGGGAAGTCCCTACTTTTCTTATTTCACCTGTTTTTTCCTTAGGAAATGTATAAAGGCAAAGATAGGAAAAGTATAAATTATTTTTAAAGATATCTCATACAGTTATTAAGTGATCTGCACTCTTCAAGTACAGAGATGTGTCATATTATTGCTTTAAGTAAACACTCAATGTACATTTAAAAAACTTGGTTTAGTTTTCTTCAACTAAAAAACTTAAGGATTCATAGTTTTCATATTTGGTAGATGAATATTATACTATTGAGAGCCAAGTAATCTTGAAATATCTGAGTAAATTTATTAAGTGAACAAAACTGGGCCTTTTAATCATTTGCAGTTAGGAAAGAAGAGGCGATCACAGCTAACTAAAAGAAAGATTATTTCCCAATCATCTCTTTCTCAGTCCAATATATTCTTGTATAACAAAAGATGCTGCAGTGGTGGTGGATTACGTGTCCCAGCAATGTCCCACACAAGTGTTGTCAGGTTAAAGGAAATTTTACTGACCTCCTGTCAAGATGCAGGAATAGCAAAATACACGCACAAGGAAGGCTAATCCAGAGAGTAACCTGCAAGTTCTCTCTTCTTGGCTTCTCAAAAGCACAAATAGGTGGTGAGCTCCCTGCCATCTTGCTTACCTTTCTTTGAATTGACCTTTATTCACTATTACTTTAATATTCCATTCCCTGAGTTTGTCTTTGATCCCCCTCCAGAAGGAAGCATGAATGTGCACTTCCAGTTCCAAGGTATATGTAAAACTATCACAAAATCCATAATTTTATGCTCATTACTTTCCTGTTTCAGTTACACAGACCCTAAATTCTCTAATCTCATATGCTTGTAAAATGAATTAAGAAAAAGAAGTAACTCACGTTTATTAAATTGGGAAATACTAGTAAACACAAGGGACCCTCACTCTTACCTGTGATTGTAAGATTTCTTTGCTATAATGTAGCCCAAAGCAATAGAGGGAAAAAAGAGAAAAAAAAATCCTGAGTCAATAAGTGTTTTGCTTTTGAAAAAAAAAGGTAAAACATTATGTACTTCCATGCAGCTGTCAAACAACAGAGAAAACTGACTTAATTAGGATAAGCTCAAGGTCAGTTTACAGGGCTAGGCATTGATTACTAAAATGTCACCTATTGACCTCCTCAAATAATTAGATTCTCCATTTAAATATTCACTGAGAATGCATTTTAAAAGGCAAAATAACTGCCATTAAACAATTCTGTTTTATTTGAGGTCTCAGACACTGTTTTGTCACCTCCATAGTGTGCTGTTAGTAATTTAAATAATTAAGCTTTGGAAGATTGGTATGTTAATTTAATTAAAACTTCTCTGACAATTGTTCTTCCTGTTTTTTTGCCATGTGTCATTGCCAGTAATTTCATAAACTGTGGAAGCCGTGAGGAAAGAGTTTATAATTTGCAATGAATTTCTCTTTCTGTTGAAAATGAGAACGATTATAAAATTTTATTTAGCCATTTATCCAAGATGGCAATACACTACACCCAGGATTATAGGCCTGTAAGTTTGAAATCTTTCAGTGATTTAATGCTACTGTCCTCTTCCAGCTCCGTGGTAACCTGATTATACTGCCTTGAAGTAGTAAACATACTGCCTGATATCTAAATACATGCAGAACTTTTGCCAAAGTCACAGCATTTACTTATGAATTTCAGTGGTGTCGGTCAAGGGACTGTCAGTGAAAGCCAAGGCTTTAACTTGAGTCTTGATACTGATCAAGAACTTGGCTGGAGACAATGTCTTTAAGCCACAGATTTTGCAGGTGAATTAGCAAATTAAAGGTGACAATATGAATTTTTTAAAAGTCTGAATAAATGGAAGTGTAGGCAGTAACCCAACCTAGGAATCAGAAGACCCAGAACTAGGCCATGTTCTATACTTTGAAACTTTGGGGAGAAATACATTTACCTTCCAGAATTTATTTACAGAGATTTTGATTTAATATGAAATAATAAAGCATAGGACCTACTATAAAATGCAAATATAGTTAGGTACTATTTTTTTTTTTTTTTTTTTTTTGCGGTACGTGGGCCTCTCACTGTTGTGGCCTCTCCCGTTGTGGAGCACAGGCTCCGGACGTGCAGGCTCAGCGGCCATGGCTCACGGGCCCAGCTGCTCCGCGGCATGTGGAATCTTCCCGGACCGGGGCACGAACCCATGTCCGCTGCATCGGCAGGCGGACTGTCAACCACTGTGCCACCAGGGAAGCCCAGTTAGGTACTATTAACAGATGGGAAAAGAGGCTTAAAGAAATACAGTATTCAGTACAAGTTAGTAATTGGGAGGATAAGGATTTAATACCAGGCCATTGGATGTCATACATAAGCCACAAGCTTAACTTTTTACACAACATTATATTTGCTCCAAACTGATAATTTAGGGGTCAAGTAGTGGAGGTAAAGAAAACTCAAAATGAATAAGTCATCTCAAATATTCCACTTTCTTCCTTTCCCAGAAGTGACCTAACTCTCTTTATCTCTTACTGGCCAGGGCCATTCACTCTGGTGCCTACTAGAGAGGTCATGGGATCACTCCCTGCTCCATCCACAATAGTCAAAGCCATCTTAGCTATCTTTATTTACACAAGGAAAAAAGAAGGTTACAGTGAATCTATGAAAAAAAAAATCTTTGAAAACATGGGAAAAGAGGGTAAGCCCAAGCTAAGTGTTTTGTAATCATTTTAATTCTAAAGCTGGCTGATGAATTAAAATATTATGAATTATTTGACACGCTAACAGGAAGAGACCTCTCCCCTTGAATATGGGCAAACTGTGTGACTGCTTTCACCCATTGTATATGGAGGAAATGATGTAGTTCCATCTTCTGGGCCCATACTGCTTTCAATTTCTGTCTCTTACGACACACATCTTTAGAACCCAACTATCATGCAGTGGGAAGCCCAAGATACACTAGGAGCCATGCAGGGACAGTGCATTCTGCAACTCTAGCTGGGCTCACAACCAACAACCAGGAGTGGTTCTCAGCAATGTGAGTGAGACATCTTGGATATCCTGCCATGTTGGACTTAAAATGGCTCTGTTCCCAACTACTCTTCAACTGCATTCACAATGAAAGGCATCAAGCAAGAACTGCCCAGCTGATCCTAGTCAACTCAGAGAAACATGATAGAAAATAATACATTTTTTTGCTTTAAGCCATTACATTTTGTGCTGTCTCAAATAGCAAGAGACAACTGGAGCAGGTTGTCATACACCTAGTTATCTATCCATCACAGCAAGTGTAATGCTTTATACCAGCTAAAATATACCTGCACCTGGCATGGCCCAACTCTGACATCTGTTTAAAACTTGTTACCCAGGATCCTGTCATAACTTGACCCTCAATCAGTATCTTGATGTGCCTCAACTATTTTGGATTTCTCTATGAAGTACTTCTGCAGGCAGTTCAAACTTAAGTAAATTTTGCCTTCCTTCACCATGTCCATTTCTTCCTATATTACTTTCTCAGGTTAATGGAAATAGATCTTTAGAGGATCTGTGACTCTGAAATTCTGTTACTTTTTGCTTGAAACGTTTTTGGAATCTGACCTCTTTCTATTACCATATATTGATTAAAGCATTTCATATCCAGAGTTTCTCTGTCCAATTTTCCACTTACCAATTTATCTTCTACATAGTTCCTTGGATTATTTTTCTGGAAGCAAAACGTAATAACGCCATTACTACACTTAGTTGATTCATTGTAGAAAGCATTTATTTCCCTCAGTCTGCAAGATGCCGGGTAAAAGTTGCACTGGACAGATCTCTGAAGGTTCAGACTTCGGGATTAACTAAGATTCAGAGAGCCAATACATGTCTTTGCAGGAATAAAGCCACATTAAAAAAATAGTAAGAAGAAATCCTTAGGTAATATTAACAATGACAGATACTGTTCTAAACATCCTACATATTTTTACTCATTTAATCATCACAACATTTTTATTAGGTAGGTACTATTATTATCCCACAGAGGTTAAATAATTTGGACCTACTGCACACCTATATCCCTTTAGAATATGAATGCTTGATAAGCATTTGAAATCTCTAACAGTTTTCATAGATGTCATGAGATTTATGAAATACATGGAAAAAAGCAAAGCATATAGATTAGGAAATCTAGGTCTGCTTCAAAAAATCATAGTATATAGATATCAAGTTGCTCCATCAAAGCATAAGAGTATACTGGACAGGACTTCAAAGTCATCTCCAGAGCTAGGAAAATTTTTGAAAGCATACATTTTCATAAAAGGAGGAATTTTATGGGAGCAGCTTCTGTAAAAATGAAATAAATGGTATAGAAGGTGTGTCCTAGAATATAAACTCATGATACTGCTCAATTTTTATTAGCACTTCTCACCTTTTTCCCCTAAATGTGCATAGGTAAAAAGATACATATTAGAACCCAGAGTAACAGATGTGGGTCACAATATCTCTTTATTCTGTCCCTCCTAATGTATGTTACATATATTACACATGTATAGTAGAAGTCATAGAAATTTCATTTTTTTTCTGAGATTTTTGACTCAACTCTGAAATTTGAGGACAATAGGAACTCTTGAAAAAGAGTAACCCAGAAGCTGACAGTGTCACTCACCCTCAAGCCTTGCTGAGAAATACACTAACTCCTTAACATCACTTCCTTCACCCCATCCTATCTATATCATCAGAAGAGACTGGATAATCTATATAATCAGAAGATTGGAATTCACTGATAAAGGGAAATCATTGGAGTGGTGAGTCCTTTGACTTTTCCTATGACTCTGTTGAATATGAATAATGAAAATAAGATTTTTCTTATACTTGAAAATTAAGATATAAGAAGGGTGACTTGATATAAAATGGCTGAAAAAATGATGAAGTGACATATAAAGACACTTCTATTTTAACAGAGTCCATATTTTTTAATATATTAGTATCAAATAGTATAAAGCAGTTTAGGAATAACAATCAATAGCACATGTGACAACTCAGTTCTCCACATATTTCTCAAGATATATTTTCTTTTTAAATTTCTACTTTAGTTTGTTTGAGAATTAGCTCCATAACTTTATATAATACCACTACTTTTTTATTTTATAAGAGAGTATTGATCCCTACTATGGAAGATGGAAATTCTAACTCACTTGGCATCTCTCCATTGCTGACCTCAAATATGTTTGAAAGTTATAATATTAATTTCCATTCTTGTATTTAATGGAAATATCTTAAAATTAATGTTCTTTTCTAAGTTACCTTTGCACAGAGTTAATTATTTAGTTCTAAAAAAAAATCAGCCTGACCCAGAATCAAATTACTTTCCATTGCCTACAAGCTATAGCTTTCAACAATTTTAACTGATCCTTTTGGCATTTTTTCCCCTATCTCGAAATTGCATGCTTATCTTGCTACCCTTTTTTGTATTTTTTAATCACTAATTACATTAATCTGTGAAATACATGAGTTTATTCTACCTTTTCCATTTCTCTGGCTTTTCATCTTCCAAGCCTCTCAAAGCTGATATACTGTAAATTTTGTTAGATCACTATTCAGTCATTATAATGTTATTACCACATGAAAATGTCCAGCAATGCTTCATTCTTTCATTTAACAATATTCATTAAGTGCCTATTATGTGCTAGACAATCTTCTAAGCATTTAAGATACATTGGTGAGTAAAAATATATTAAAATGCTTCACCTTATGGAGTTTACATTAAAGAGAAGAATATAAACAATAAACACAATAAGTAAATTTAAGAGAGTATTGGAAGGTGATAAATACTATGGCCAAAGTAAAAAGTGGAGCAGAAAAAAGGATATCTGGAATTGCCTGTAGGAAATGTAGGATACAATGTAAATAGGGAGCCAGGCAGTGAAAGTGACACTTGAGCAAAGAAGTGAATGAAATAAAAGGATCAGCCATGCAAATACATTGGTCAAATCATTCCAGGCAGAAAAAATGGTGAGCGTTAAGGCTCCTTTGGCTGGAACACATCTAGATTAAATCCAGGGATTTAGCTAACAGGTTGGTAGTGGATGTGGTGTGGGAGAAAATAAATGGCTAGACCATGAAAGGCCTTGTGAACTATTGTGCAAACTTTGGTTTTATCTATGAGGGGAATGAGAAACCATTGCAATATTGTGAGCAGGTAAATGCTCATACTTAAAAAAAAAATCAACCTGGGTGCTCTGTTGAAAATGGAACGCTGGGCAGCAGCTGAAGGAGTGGAAAGAACAGTGATAAGCTCACAGCAAATAAAAAATGATGGTAGAACAGACTCAGAGATAGCAGCTGAGATGGTGAGAGGTGCTTGGATCTAGATGCATTTTAAATGTGAGCAAACAGGATTTTCTAAGTGATTGGACATTTAAAAAAAATGAGGATTCAAGCATGACATCACAGTTTTTGTGATGAACACTTGGAAAGAAGGAGTTGCCATAAAATGAGAGGCATGGCCTCAGGAGGAGCAGATTGAGGTGAAAAAGAAAATTAGGAATTCATCTTTACACATGTTGAGTTGAGATGCTGGACAGATAAACTTGCAAGCTGAAGCTGAGACAAAGGCCAGCATTACCAGTGGAATCATGGAACTTAGAATATAGATTAAATGCATGAGACTGGAAGAGAACACCAAGGAAATGAAAATAGAAAAGTTCTGAGTATTAAGCCCTGGGACACTTCAACTTTAAAAACAAAATGGAGAAAGAAGGAAGAATCAGCATAGATGACAAACCTACAGCTAACATCATACTCAATGGTGAAAAGCTGAAAGCATTTCCTCTAAGATCAGGAGCAAGACAAGGATGTCCACTCTCACCACTTTTATTCAACATAGTTTTGGAAGTCCTAGCCACAGTAATCAGAGAAGAAAAACAAATAAAAGGAGTTCAAATTGGAATAAAACAAGTAAAACTGTCACTGTTTTCAGATGACATGATACTATACATAGAAAATCCTAAAGATGCTACCAGAAAACTGCTAGAACTCATCAGTGAATTCAGTAAAGCTGCAGGATACAAAATTAGCACACAGAAATCTGTTGCACTTCTATACACTAACAACAAAAGATCAGAAAGAGAAATTAAAGAAACAATCCCATTTACCATCACATCAAAAGGAATAAAATACCTAGGAATAAACCTACCTAAGGAGACAAAAGACCTGTACTCCAAAAACTATAAGACACTGATGAAAGAAATCGAAGATGAAACAAACAGATGGAAAGATATACCATGTTCTTGGATTGGAAAAATCAAGTGTCAAAATGACTATCCTACCCAAAGCAATCTACAGATTCAGTGCAATCCCTATCAAATTACCAATGGCATTTTTCACAGAACTAGAACAAAGAATATTAAACATTTGTATGGAGACACAAAAGACCCTGAGTAGCCAAAGCAATCTTGAGAAAGAAAAACAGAGCTTGAGGAGTCAGGCTCCCTGACTTCAGACAATACTAAAAAGTTACAGTCGTCAAAACAGTATGGTACTGGCACAAAAAGAGAAATATAGATCAATGGAACAGGATAGAAAGTCCAGAAATAAACCCATGCACCTGTGGTCTGTTAATCTACGACAAAGGAGGCAAGACTATACAATGGAGAAAAGACAGTCTCTTTAATAAATAGTGCTGGGAAAACTGGACAGCTACATGTAAAAAAATGAAATTAGAACATTCTTTAACACCATACACAAAAGTAAACTCAAAATGGATTAAAGATCCAGATATAAGACCAGATACTATAAAACTCTTAGAGAGAAACATAGGCTGAACGCTCCTTGACACAAGTTGCAGCAATATCTTTTTCTGTCTCCTACAGTAATAGAAATAAAAAGAAAGATAAACAAATGGGGCCTAATTAGACTCAAAAGCTTTTGCACATCAAAGGAAACCATAAACAAACTGAAAAGACAACCCACAGAATGGGAGAAAGTATTTGCAAATGATGTGACCGACAAGGGATTAATCTCCAAAATATACAAGCAGCTCATGCTGCTCAATATCAAAAAAACAAACAAGGAAAAAAATGGGCAGAAGACCTAAATAGACATTTCTGCAAAGAAGACATACAGATGGCCAAGAGGCACGTGAAAAGATGCTCAACATCACTAAATATTAAAGAAACGCAAATCAAAACTACAAGATATCACCACACACCAGTCAGAATGGCCATCATCAAAAAGTCTATAAACAATAAATGCTGGAGAGTGTGTGGAGAAAAGGGAACTCTCCTACACTGTTGGTGGTAATGTAAATTGGTATAGTCACTATGGAGAACAGTATGTAGCTTCCTTAAGAAACTAAAAATAGAGCTACCATATGATCCAGCAATCCCACTCCTGGGCATATATCCAGAGAATAACATGGTTCGAAAGGATACATGCACCTCAATATTTATTGCAGTGCTGATTATAATAGCCAAGACATGGAAGCAGCCTAAATGTTCATCAACAGAGGAATGGAAAAAGAAGATGTGGTACATTTATACAATGGAATATTACTCAGCAATGAAAAACAATGTAATAATGCCATTTGCAGCAACATGGATGGACCTGGAGATTTTCCTACTCCAGGTAAAGTAAATGAAGTAAATCAGACAGAGAAAGGCAAATATCACATGATATAGCTTATATGGGGAATCTAAAAAAAAAAAAAGATACAAATGAACTTATTTAGAAAGCAGAAACAGACTCACAGACTTGGAGAACGAACTTATGGTTAGCGGGGGAGAAGGGTGAGGGGTACAAAGATTGGGAGTTTGGGATTAACATGTACACACTACGATAGTTAAAATAGATAACCAACAAGGAACCGTATAACACAGGGAACTCTGGTCAATATTTTGTAATAATCTAAATGGGAAAAGAACTTGAAAAATAATAAATACAAGTATATGTATGACTGAATCATTTTGCTGTACACCTGAAACTAATACAACATTGTTAATCAACTATGCACCAATATAAAATAAAAATTAAAAAAAAAGAAAAGAAAAAGAGACTAAGAATGAGTTTCCAGAGAATAAGAAAAACTCAAGGAGTGTGAGCTGTCTTGGAAGCAGAAGAGGGACATGTATGGATGAAGAGAGTGATAAACTATCAAATTATGTTCCTAGTTTTCTGAAATGTTATGTTGATACACTTTGCCGTAGGTCTTCATTGATTCATTTGTTGGCACTCTAGGCCTGTCAATCTTCCTTTCTTTGGCTCTGCGAACTCCTCTCAATGTTCTCTCTTCTAAAACTTCTTTTATTTCTGTGTATACTTTGCAGATGGATTGTTTGATTTTTTTGTTTTTGTTACTTTCTAATAATTTCCATTTCATGTTTTCTATTTTATTAGAGATTTCTTGTTCTTTTATTTAATGTCTCAAATTATTTTTTGTCCTCTGAATATTGCTTTTAATGGCATCCACTTGACTAATGCTGTAACTTTTTTTTAATGCCCAGAAGCTGGCCATTTTATCTTCCTGAACAGTTTCTGATCTTTACCAATTGTTTTTATTATATCCTTTTTTGTTTATTGCAGTCTCAATCTATTACAATAGGGGCTTTTTGTTTCATTGTTTGTTTTTTAAAGCAAAGTTCTAGTGACCCCTGGTTGTTTTCTTATCTTTAAAAGCAGAGTTATAAAAACACTGTTTGAAAATTCTGCACTTACAGATGGGGCTTCTTTTCTGTGGTCATTATTGAGGTATCACCTAGCTGAGCCATTTCAGTAGGGAATCCTCTATGTCAGAACTTTTAGTCATTCTTTGAGCTAATAAGGTTGTCTAGCTTGGAAGAATATATGCCTGGCTAAGTGCTCTCAAATGTTGTACAATTGTAGCAGGAAAAGACATTAGTGGGTCCCAACATTTATAATATTGGTATGTAAGCTTTCCTTTAAACAACCATACCTGTTATCTGTCAGTCCAGGGCCTTTAATTACCCTCTTCAGAGAATAATGCTTAGTTTCTGCTATATAGAAGTGGAATCATCCCCAGGTTGCATGGAATGAGGCAAGTGAAACATGGGTATAATTTCCTTTTAGATATACTGTCAATCAATCTTCCTGTTTTCATATCAAGTTCACCCCCACTTACATGTTTGTTACAGCCAATTCCAGAAACTTATGGGAGTTCAAACCCACAAATCAGATTGCTCCTCGGCACACTATACAGTTTCCAGAACATTGTTCCTGATTTTTCCTCCCCTGTTTCCTTTTTAATTTAGTCCTTAAAACTTACTCAATTGGTATATTAGGAAGGTTTTGTGAGTTTGTGGAGGTTAAGTGCTGTCTGACATGAAGATGTCTCCTGTAACATTTTAAACTTTAATATGATACAATATTTGTGTTTTTCCTTTCATCTTTGCCTTATCATCCATGTTACTCAAATTAGCAACATTCTTAACTTTACACTAACACTTATATCCTGTACTGAAATTATAATACTTATCATTTTCTAAGTTTCCTAAAAATACTAGAAAACCATAAACCTGATTTAATCAGATTTATAGTAACTTTGTCATGTCCTATTGTTTTCTTTCTTTCCCTATGAGTATTTTAAAAGTAGCTCCAGAATATTCGAAGAGAACATTTTTAGCATCACCAAAAAGTGGATTTACTTTTCTTACATTCAACTAATTTCTTAAAACCATTCTAAATTTTAATGCAGTGATTTATGTTCATTTTTTATTTGGTTGATTGTTTTTGTTATTTATGGAGGTTTATTTGCCCTCTCTGTTAATGGAAATATGAATAGTATGCCTTTTACACATTCTCATGTTTATAAGTTTCATCATTATACCTACTGCATAGAACGCTTTTTATTTCTGGAGATATCCACCTGTGAGACATGTCATGTGGAACCAAAATGCCCATCTTCCCCTTATCCTTTTCATAACTAAGTATGCATTTCTTTGAACAGAATTCCTTGGTCTGTTTATATTGTACAGACATTTTTGTTCTACTTTTGGAATTTCACATCATTGTTTTCTAACCCTGGTGGTCTTTCTTCCCTGATTGATTGTTAATCTAATATTTCTGTGATCCTATTAAGTACTGTAAGGTAAAAGAAAACCCGTAGAGTTTATTCAATTTTACTAACAGTAACTCATGTACCCTTAGCTTCTTCAAAAGGCTAAAGGGACAGAGATTAGACAATAGCTACTTTCCAGAAATAATCCCATGATCTGACATTTATTGCTAGGACAGCTAATATAGTCTAGTTCCTTATGTCGGGAATAATTCAGTATTTATGTGGCACTTCATATTTTCGCAATGATCTTCAATCATTAATAAAACATTTCCCATGACATTCCTGTCAGAGAGGTCAGTATAACTATCAGTAACAAGAACCTCTTGATAACAAAGTAGTAAAAGAGTTACCATATCCTCTTTGTTTCTTGGTGTTAATTTTTAAGCATGTAAAATTTGAGCATTTATTAAATCCATTGACAATATTGCATTAGATTCATAAATTTCCAGTGAGGATGAGTTACTTTAAGTGATATTGTGAAAAGCTTAAGAAGTAATAATTCCCCTTTCAAAAGCAGGCTGCATTCAATAAAGTCTGCTAATAAACATACAATAAATCCACTCTTAACTAAGGACTATTTGTTTAATTCAGAGAGGAGAGAATTCTAGAATATCTAGTGTTAGCAATGCCTTGCCCAGAATTGAATAATGTAACAGAGATTGATTAGAGGTTAAAATCATATTTGAGAAAGATTGTTTTTCAAGTCAGTTTAATGAAAACCTAAGTCAGCATTTTGCAAATAGATATTGAAAAATAGTAGGCAGTATACCCAGATGTTGATGAACTAAGACATCTGGCAAACATTATGTTCTTGTGCTCAGTTACCGCACAATAAAATTGCTACAAAATTTTATTTTTATCTTGGCTTCATAAAAAGACTTTGGAAGTACACCCTCTATTTTTATTCTCCAAAGCTATCTGGACCTGATTTTTTTGTTTGTTCTCTTTTTATTTAATGCAGGGTAATCAATAATAACATTTATTTCTAAGTAGAAATATAGATATTCAGAAATATTTTTTCTTTCTTGGCAGGTTTTTTTTGACAAATTTGTTCATTTCATCCCATATGTCAACTGTCTTCCCCAGAACTGATATTAACATATTATTTTCTAATATTTGTATTTTTACAGGTAACTCCACTTTTTCATTCCTAATATTTTTAATTTGTGTTTTCTATTTTGTCTGTGATCAGTCTTTCTCGGGTGTAGTTACTGCAGCAATTCTTTCAAGTAAACAAATTTTGGCTTTAAAATTTTTTTCTATATCAAGAGTTGGCTTTTCTTTTCCTGTAAATGGTTAGATAGGAAATGTTTGGGGCTTCGTTGACCATACAGTCTTTATTGCAACTACTCAAATCTGCCATTTTAGCATGAAAACTATCATAAAACACATAAATGAGTAAGCATGGCTGTGTTCCAATAAAACTTTGTTAAAAAAAAAAACTTCATTGTTGTCATGAGTTCAGTAAACATTTGATAACAGAAATACCAGTGCTTCTTTGAAACATCTCTGTGCAATGTGTCACATCATCTACCTGAATTTTAGAAGTAAAAACTGGCAGGACTTGGCTTAGAGGATGATTCCAAAGTTTCTGACAATGAAAATCAGAACCTATAACTTTTTCTTTCTTAAAAATCTCCAATCACCACTTGCTTCTCATTTTTAATTAGAGTAAACCTACTGGCTCACTATGGTCTTTAAAACTCTACATGATCTAATTTCTTTGGACCTTGAGTCAGTCTCCCTCAATAACCGCTTTCTAACCAAACTGACATGCTCTTTATGCCTTGATACAGCCAGTTTATAGTTACTTGGCTCCTTTTGTCCTTCTGACTGACCTGTTCTTCCTTCATGTCTCTGTTTATCTGGCTTGGGTGTAATGTAAAGGCTAGGACCACTGATATACCATCAGACCATTCTCATATCTCATAAATTTGACACCTAGAGATCATTTGTAACATTCCCCTTTCTCCATTTGGCATTTTTAATTTAACTTTATTTTTTTGGTAATAATCATGGGATGAAATAAATAATGATAGTGGCCAGAAAACAAATGTAGGCAGTGAATACTTTCTTTACTGAACTTCATATCTATAATCATGTACTAAATTAGAATTTAAAATAAATAATAAAATAATAATTTCAATATAAAAAAGAAAATAAGAAATGGATTAATGTTCTTTAGTTACAAATATACAGTTCCTGAAAAAAGAAGAAGAAAAAAAAATGAAGACAGCAGCCATGCTCATGGAAGCCAGCATCATGACCAATTACCTGTTGACTGAAACACCAGGCCTGCCTGCTTGCCCACAGATCCCTTAGCAGCTGGTCCACCCATGGTCCCTGCCACCTGGCCCACCAGAATCTCTGGCCTGGGCTGACTGTGAAGGACTTTCCCTTTCAAGGCCAATATGCAAAGACCAGAATTGGTGACTATTTCTTCAAATGTGCAAGCATCAATAAAAGGATACAAAGATCAATAGAATTAGGAAAGCATGATTCTACCAAAAGAGCAAATTACATAAAGCACCAAAGAAATGTTATTGAACTGCCTGAAAAACAAAAAATGAACAATCATCTTAAAGAAGTTCAGTCATCCATTAGATAAAAAACTAAATGAAATCAGGAAAATAATACATAAACAAATGAAAAGTTCAACAAAGATATAGAAACCATAAAAAAAAAAGAACCAAACAAATTCTGGAACTGAAGAATAAAGTGTCTGACATAAAAAATTCAACAGAAGGCTTCAAGAGCAGACTTGGTCAACCAGAAGAAAGAATCAGTGAAGTTGATGCCAGATCATTTAAAATTATCCAGTTAGAGGAAGAAAAGGAGAAAAGAATTTAAAAAATAAGGAAGACAGTCTATGGAACTTATGGGACATGATCAAGTGAACCAATATATTCACCAGATGAGTTCCAGGAGAAGAGAAAGAGAAAGGGGCAGAAGAGTTATTTAAAGTAATATTGGCTGAAATTTTCCCAAATCTATGGTGAGCAACCAGCTTCATGAAGCCCAAAGAAAAAAAACTGAGGGAACTGGTCACTAGACTTGACTTACAAGAAGTGCTAAGGGAACTTTTTCAAATTGAAACAAGAGAAAGCTAAACAGCAACAAGAAAGCATTTGAAAACTCCCTATTAAAGTAATGTACAGTCAAATTCAGAATACTCTAACATTGTAATGGTGGTGAGTAAATCCCTCTTATCCCTAGTGTAAAAGTTAAAAGACAAAAGTATTAAGAATACCTATAATCCAAAAATTTGTTAATGAATATACTATACAAAAAAGAAGTAAATTTTGACATCAATAATAAAGTGGGGGAGAAGGAGTAAAATTATTGATTTTTTGCATGTGATTATAGTTGTTACCAGCTTTATTTTAACTATTCATATAACTATAAGAAGTTTTATTCAGACTTCATGGTAACCACAAAGAAAAAACCTATAGTAGACACACAAAAAAAAATCATTACCAAAAAGAATCACAAAGAAGACAGTAAGAGACGAATAACAGAACTACAAATCAGACAGAAAACAACAAATGACAATAGTAAGTCCTTTCAATTATCTGTCAATAATTACTTCAAACATAAGAGGATTAAACTCAAACAAAAGATAAAGAGTGGCTTAAAGTACTAAAAATAAATAAGATCCAACTCTATACTGTTTACCAGAAACTCAATTT
This sequence comes from Delphinapterus leucas, assembly GCF_059928025.1. Classification (NCBI taxonomy): domain Eukaryota; kingdom Metazoa; phylum Chordata; class Mammalia; order Artiodactyla; family Monodontidae; genus Delphinapterus; species Delphinapterus leucas. Next base: position 107,748,998 of record NC_143137.1, on the reverse strand, counting down.
AGATTAAATGACACAAATGGGCAGAAAATAAATAGATGGAAAAAGATATTCCATGTAAATGGTAATCAAAAGAGAGTAGCAATGACTGTAATAATATTAGACAAAATAAACTTTAAGTTTAAAACTCTCACCAAGAGACAAAGAAGGTCATCACATAATGATAAAAGGTCAAATCGACAAGAAGATAAAAAACACATATACATATATATATGTATGTATATATATATATATATATATATATATATATATATATATATAGTTGACCCTTGAACAACATGAGTTTGAACTGTGTGGGTCCACTTATACACAGAGTTTTTTCAATAAATATAGTACTTGCATTTTTATTTTTACAGATCTTTAAGTGTGTGGGAATAGTTTGTGTTTGATAAAAGATCACAATATGCAGAATCAAAAGAAATTAGAAATTGAGTCCTGATTATATCCAAACTGCTTCAGCTTCCTGGCCTTGGGTCAGTCATTTATCAACCTTTGCTTTTGAGGCAGAGATAGCAGTATGCAGATTTTCAACTGTGTGGGGGGTAGTACCCTTAACCCCACATTGCTCAAAGGTCAATTGCACATCCAACATCAGAGCCCCTAAATATAGAAAGCAAGTACTGAAAGATCTGAATTGAGAAATACACAGTAATACACCAATAGTAGACTTCAGTACCCCACTTTCAATAATAGATCATCCAGAGAGAAAAGTCAATAAGGAAACAGCAGGCTTGAACAATACTATAGACCAAATTTACCTAATAGATGTACACAGGATATTTCACTCAACAACAGCAGAATATGCATTCTTCTCAAGAGCACACAAAACATTCTCCAGGATAAATCACATACTAGGTCACAAAACAAGTCTTAACAAATTTAATAAGACTGAAAACATTTCACATATCTTTTTCCAACCACAATGGAATGAAACTAGAAATCAAACTGGAGGAAACAGAAAAATTCAAAAATACATGAAAATTAAACAGTATACTCATGAATAACCATTGGATCAAAGAAGAAATCAAAACAGAAATAAATCTTGAGACAAATGAAAATACAATGTATCAAAACTTATGGGATACAGCAAAAGCAGTGCTAAAAGGGATTGTTTATAGTAATAAACACATACATTTAAAAAAGACTAATTTCAAATAAACAATTTAACTGCACCTCAACATGTAAAGAAACTAGAAAAAGAACAATCTAAGCTCAAAGTTGGCAAAAGGGAGGAAATATTTAAAAATAGAGAAGAAATACAGGAAATAGAAAATAGAAAAACAATAGAAAAAACTGCTAAAATTGAGTTGAACTTTTGAAAACATAAAAATAATTAATAGAAACTTAGCTAGACTAACCACGTAAAAAAAGAGAAAAGACTCAAATAAATAAAATCAGAAATGAGGGCTTCCCTGGTGGCGCAGTGGTTGAGAGTGTGCCTGCCAATGCAGGGGACACGGGTTCGTGCCCCAGTCTGGGAAGATCCTACATGCCGCAGAGCGGCTAGGCCCGTGAGCCATGGCCACTGAGCCTGCGCGTCCGGAGCCTGTGCTCCGCAACAGGAGAGGCCACAGCAGTGAGAAGCCTGCGTACTGCAAAAAAAAAAAATCAGAAATGAAAGAGGAGACGTTACAACAGATGTTACAGAAATTTTTAAAAGATCAAGGCAAATTATTATAAATAATTATATGCCAAAACATAGGATGACCTACCAAAGACTGAATCCAGCAGAAATAAAAAGTTTAAAAAGACCAACAGCAACATAGGAGATGGAATTAGTAATCAAAAACTTCCCAACAAAGAAAAGCCCAGGATAAGATGACTTCCCAGGTGAATTCTACCAAACATTTAAAGAAGAGTGAATACCTATTCTTCTTAAACTCTTCCAAAATATAGAAAAGCAAACACTTACAAACCCATTCTGTAAGGCCAATATCACCCTGTTACTAATGCATACCACAAGAAGACAAAACTATAGACCAATATCCCTGATACACATGTAGGCAAAAATTTTCAACAGAATACTAGCAAACGGAATTCAACACCACATAAACATACAGGATCATACACTATAACCAAGTGGGATTTATCCCTAGGGTGCAAAGATGATTCAATATACACAAAACAGTCAATGTGATATGCCACATTAACAGAATGAGGGATAAAAATCAGATAATCATCTTGACAGATTCAGAAAGGACATTTGAAAAAATTCAACACACTTTTATGATAAAAAAATTTCTCAGCAAATTAAGTATAGAAGGAACTTATCTCAACAAAATAAAGGCCATTTATAATAAGCTTACAGCTAAATTGTACTCAGTGGTGAGAAACTGAAGCCTTTTCCTTTAAGATCTAGAACCATAGAATTATACCCACTCTCACCACTTCTATTCAACATAGTACTAGAATAACTAGCCAGAGCAATTAGATGAGAAAAAGAAATAAAAATGTCCAAATTGGAAAGAAGTAAAATTATTTCTGTTGGCACGTGGCATGATCTTATATATAGAAAACCCTAAAGAATTCCACCAAAAAATACTGCTAGAATAAACAAATTCAGTAAAGTTGTATTATACAAAATCAATATAGAAAATCCAATTGCATTTCTATACACTAAAAGCAAACTATCTGATGAAAGAAATTCAAGTAGACACTAATAAATGGAAAGTTATTCTCTGTGCATGCATTGGAATTACCATCTAGTATAGGAATCTCACTTTTGGTTATATATCCAAAGGAACTGAAACCAGGATTTTGAAGAGATATATGAACTCCCTTGATCATTTCATCATTATTCACAATAGCCAAGATATGGAAACAATCTAAGTGCCTATATGTGGATGAATGTATAAAGAAAAGAGAGTATGTACATATGATAGAATATTAATCAGCTTTAACAAAGAAGGAAATCCTGTCATTCACAACAATGTGGATAATCTTGGAGGACATTATGCTAAATGAAATAAGCCAGAAACAGAAGGACAAGTACTACTTTATATTACTTAGATTAGGAATCTAAAATAGTCAACTCAGAAGCAGAGAGTAGAATAATTGTTCCCAGGTGCTACAGGTAGGGGTGAATGGGGAAGCATTAGTTAAAGGATACAAAGTTTCAATTATATGAATAAGTACTAGAGATTCACTGCACACTATAGAGCCTATAGTTAACAATACATATTATACACTTCAAAATTTCTCAGAGGGTAAATCTTATGTTAAATGTTCTTACCACAAAACAATGACAGTAATAATAAAGAGATCATGAGGAAACTTTTGGAGATAATGGTTTGTTTAGGTCACATATTGTGGTTATGGTTCTACAGATGAATATTTATCTCTAAACTCATCAAGTTGTATACAATGAATATGAACAGGCTTATAACTGGGGATTCTCTAAATCAGTTTTCATGTAAATTATAATATTTATTAAGGAATAAGTAAAATGTATAAATATAACCTGCCTGTATATTACTAAAATCAACATTACTGACAACAATCATTTAGAACTTAGGACACCAAAAGTTTTTTTTGCAGGTGATAGTATTTTATCACTGACAATAATTCTGTTTAGATTTATCAGTAGTGCTGATAACAAAAAGTAGACTAGTGTTATTTGGTTTTATTATTGTTTTTACATGCAGACAATGCATCCCCTTCATTTCTGCACCCAGAGCAGTACTACTCCCATTATAGGACCTTTGCCCCATTACCTTGCCTTTATTATGCCACTGAGTAGAAGGGTGACTCAAATCCAGGCCCTATCATTTACAACAATATGACTGTAGGAGAGAGATTACTTAACTTTCTGTAAGTGGGGAAGTTTTTTCTCATATGATTAGTGTGAGAACTAAGTTAGTACATACATACACATATATATGAATATAAATATTCATTTGAGTATTTATATACTTGAGAAGATATGTCTATTCACACATGAATATTTATATACAAATATGTTGTCTGTGGTATACACACACACACACACACACACACACAGATAATTTGGACTGTTTTACCAAACCATACATTGTAATTCTAATTCATAATCATTCTCGTACTGATATCTTGTTTTATTTATTTTTTTCTATATGAAATTATATAATTACAATATTATGTCTATACCATTATGATATATTAATCACTATATCACATATATAATTATTTTCTCTTGCTCTTTATAGGATATGCACATGAAATCAATCCTTAGCAGTCCTTATCTGTCTTTTTACCGTTTAGAATGATGTTTGACAAATAGTACAAACTCAAATATTTCTTGAATTAAACAGTGCACATATATATGTAGAGAGAGAGAGAGAGAGAAAGAGATAGCAAGAGAGAGACAGAGAATGATACAATTATATAAACACCTGGGCCAATAGCTATGCCATTTGTTGGTTAGGATTAGAAGAGGGCCAGGTTTTAGGGAAGAGTAAGAGTTTTGTTTTGAACCTGGTTTAAGTATTACTAAGGACAGGATTAAGAAGGTATCAGTGACAGAGGGATAAAACTAGACATGAGTGCTGACACATTATTTAAAGAGAAAGAAATTTTAAGGAAATAAGACATCAACTGTGCAACAAGATGATGAGAATTCTAGTTAGAAAACTTTCCATTTTGTTTAGCAACATGGAGATATTAGCAACAGTAGTGATGATGGATTTGTAAGGGTGGAAGCCAGCTGAGAAACGGTAAAAGAGTAACTGATAGATTAGGAAGTAGAAGTTGTTTGTAGAAAACATTTTCGAGAATAGTAATAGAGAGCCAATCAATATGGCCATGGCTGGAGGAAGATTTTTTATAATGATGCTTTTAATAAAAAAGAGCTACACTGGTCAGTAAGGTAGAAACTGTTCACGGTGCCTGTTGAGAACTGGAAAATGTCCAAATTGAGATGTGCCATAAATGTAAAACACATACCAGATTTTGCAGACTTGGTAAGAAGAAAATAAAGTAGATTGTTTCTTACACATATCTTCAGTGCATATCAAGGTGATAATATTTTTAATACGTTGAATTAAATAAAATATATTATGAAAATTAGTTTTTCATGTTTGTTTTTACTTTTTAATGTAGTTATATATGTGGCTTGCATGATATCTCTATTGGACAGGGCTGATGTATAATATATTTGAATGCCTAACTCAGTTGAAGGAGAAAGAAGAAAGGAAGAGGAAAATATTCTCTCAAATTCTCAAGACAAAGAGAAGATGAGATTGTGAACAAGATAGACTGGATTTGTATTTTTTTTTTTTTTTCGGTACGCAGGCCTCTCACTGTTGTGGCCTCTCCCGCTGCGGAGCACAGGCTCCAGACGCGCAGGCTCAGCGGCCATGGCTCACGGGGCCCAGCTGTTCCGCGACATGTGGGATCTTCCCGGACCGGGGCATGAACCTGTTTCCCCTGCATCGGCAGGCGGACTCTCAACCACTGCGCCACCAGGGAAGCCCTGGATTTGATCCTTGAGAGAAGGTAGGGAATGCATATAGATACAGGAAGGCTTCTTGAATTATTGGGGGAAAGTCAAAGGTTTATGTATGCTTTCTGTGTGTGATATTTGTGCCAGTGTTTCAGTAGATTGCTTTAATGTGGTTTGGATCCAAGATGCAAGCTGTGGTGGACATATACTAGGGTGGCCCCTCGTGATTCCCATGCCTTAGTATTCACGCCTTTTATAATTTCCTTTAGGCATGGATGGGATTTGTGACTTGCTTCTAGCTAACAGAGTATGATGACAAAGTTGAGATTTTGCCAATGTAATTAAGATCGCCAATAAATTCTATTAGAATTAATCAGATGAACACACTTAAAAGAAGCGCTGAGACCTCCTTGAGGTGAGATATTGCCCTTGCTGGCTTGATGAAGTAGGCTGTCATGCGGAGGATGCCCACTTGCCAAAGAACTGTGGATGGCCTCTAGGAACGTTAAGCATCTTCTAAGACTTAAGAGTGGCCTCCAGCCTAGGACTAGCAGAAAGCCAATGCCCTCAGTTACACAGTCACAAGAAAATGACTTTTACCAACAACGTGAATGATCTTGGAAGTGGATTCTTCCCTAGTTGAGCCTCCAGATGAGGATGTTATCTGGCTAATAACCTGATGGTAACCTTTTGAGACCCTGAACAGAGTAGCCAGGGAAGCCATGTTTGGACTCCTGACTCACAAATACTGAGAGATAATAAATGCAGATTGTTTAAAATCACCAAGTTGGTGCTCATGTGTAACACAGCAACAGAAAAATAATAAAAAGACTTTTTCAATTAAACAGTTTGAATGGTGCACATCAGAGTTCTACAGACCTGAGTTCTAGTCTGACATGTAGTGTTTAAATATTTTTTAATCTATGCACTTCCCTGTTGTAGATCACTTTCTTCTTCTGCAAAACAAAAACAAAACACTCTGGCCTAAATTAACTCTTTATGATTATCTCCAAATCAAACATTCTATTATTGTTCAATTGGTAAATATTCAGAGAATGATTCTCAATGGTCATTTTCTACAACTTTCAGAGCCATATTAAAACTTGGCACTTAAACTTTTCTGCAACTTTATACCATCCACAGACATTGGCAACAGACATATAATGTACAAAACAGTGTGCACCAAAAGAATAAATATATAATTAATATGATAAAAATGTCATACAAATCCATTATTTAATTTGTATTTGGAAGTTTGCCAACAATAACTTCTGAAGATCTTTTTGGAAAGAAAAATCTACTGGTGTTTTATATTAATCTTAGATTTTTAAGTGCTTAAAAGCTTGAGTTTTCTTTAAAGTAAATAATACCTAACCATGAAAATGGAATATTATAGTAGGCATACAACAACATTTTCAATACAAGAAACAACTATTTGTGCCTTTCTAAAATTACCCAGCCAAACCTGTATCACCTGGTAAAAATAAAAAACTGCTTCTCAGCCCTAGAAGTTGAGTCTGATTATCAAGAGACTCAGCTACTTTCTTCCCTTCTTATAAATGTGTCAAATTACAGATGAGTTTACATTTTAATAGCAAACTTAATGGGAGGGTCCTAGACTAAAATGTACACGCACACTTCATAAAAGCAACTGGCAGATTTTGAAAATGAATGATGGTAAATAGTAAACTCAAGATAGCAAGTATCTTGCAGGGTGGTACCGAGCCCTATATTTATTCCTGTCAGAGTTAATATTTCCATTGATGATCTATAAAAATAAGTAAAGCATCCCACTAACCATATTTTCACGTGAAATTATATTGATGGAACGTATGGAGGGAAGAGAAACTGTGCAAAACAAATAGACTGTGACAAGATCATAGCAAACCCCTCTAGTTGTTGACAGTGTAAAACTTCAATCTAAGAGTTCTTCACACAAATCAGAGTAGAAATGAATGCCAGTGGGGTCAGTGATGATTTCATTGTTTGGAGCTGAAAAATGGAAAGGCATGTGAGAAAGAAATATTGGAATGTGTCAAAAAATGATTCATTATTGCACAAAAATTTAACACAAATATATTCAGGAAGAAATAGAAAGGAAACACAACAGTATGTTTTCTAACTTGAAAATGAACTGTAAAATTTGAAACAGTAGATCTGCAGAAATTAAATGCCCTAACATATGAATTTGTTTGGGTGGGAAAAAGAACCATGAGGCCTGAATTAGTCACAAAATCACTCCTTATGTCATCTGTTATATATAAACTAAAATAACCACATCATTTTTACATTGTGAATGAGGAACTATTTCTGATAAGTGTAAAGCACATTTGGCACAAAGTTGGATTCTTCTGGAGATAGGGTCTTTCTTGTGTTTATTCCTATACTTGAAAGCAAACATTGTACTTTCTTTTTCTTTGGGAAGTTAATATTTGTGATACATAGTTTCTTCTATCCTTCCCAGGTATTTATAAAATAAAATTATACAACAGCATTTGCCCTCTTTCCAACAACATTATTCTACGAAACGATAACTTTTCAGGTACCATTCATGAATGAACGGTTGCCTTCAGGAATTAGAAAAAGAGATACTTGGAATGAGGTGAACTCCATATTTTCCCAGCTATGCTTCCTAGGATAAGTAGTTAAATTTCTCTGAACTTCTGTTTCCACAACAAGAAAATGGAAATACTGATATATAATTCAGTGTGTGAAGAGACTCAAATAAGTTAATTTTATCTGCAAAAGTACTGAATGCATATAAATGATATGTATATAAAATGTTATGTCAGCTACATTTCATCCTATCCAGGCAAAAGATACATAAAGTGCTAGCCATCAATGGCTGGGCTGACAATTACTATCTCTATATCCAATGCATTTCCTTTTTTCATAACCTGCTTCCATCTGCCTTCTATTGATTGTGTGAGCAAGTTGATTGTTTCCTCATACTCTCCCCTGTTCTTCCTCCATGCATCTAAAAGTTGTAGAACAACATGAGAGCCAAGAAAGCAGTTATAGAATTTCCCCCTTGAGCAAAGGTTTTTAAAGTTAAAATCTTAAAAATTGAAAGCAAATTAAAATCATAAAGATGAAAACATAAAACATCAATGACATCACATTCTTTCTTTAGACTTACTGTAGAAACACACAATCCAAACTTTCCTGTTTTGCAATAATCATCAAAATTGGAATTCAAAACAGGACATGTGAAGCAAGTTTTGTGAAACTATTATGTATTATTTCTATCATATTATCATATCAAACTTCTGTCAAAGTTTCTGATCATAGGTACAAGAAGAGATGGGGGAAGGGAGATAAATGTTCTACTTCTTTTCTTCTACCCTTTAAGATTTAAATCACTTTAAGGTAAAGCAATAAAAGTTGTCTAAAGTGGCTTATACACAGTGATGAAACCAGACTACTTCTAATATATCCATGCATTTGAATCTTTTGCAGAGGGTTCATTAATCTTATATCTCTCTCATCTTTCTTTCTTATAATAGTATTTTTGACTAATATCTGTTCATGATTTACTCACTAACTGAATGTAGACATTGACACCTTTGAGACAAACAATCCTAGGCTGGTTGAGTTAGTTACTTATTTGGCAATTATTTAATATTCCTAAACAGTTGTTCGCTTGTTAACAAAATGACGATATTAATAGCTTTCAGTTCTAGATAAACCCTAAGCCAATTAAAGGTAGAGGGTCTGATGAGGGGCATTGGAAAAAAACATTTTCATAGCCTTTTCTATTTAACTACATCAAATAAACCGATATAGCTAAATAGAAACTGATCAAATAAACCTATAAAATCTAACCTTCAAAACAATGACTTATTTATTAGGAAGCAGTAGATGATGGGAGAGTACTGAGCCCCAGTCTTAACACTGGGCAGAATGGCCTACTGGTTGAGTGATAGTGTGACACCTAACTTCATTCCTTATCTTCCAACAAATAGGCATTAAAAATAAGTGGTCCCAAGGTAACCAAGCCATAGTCCAAGCAAAAGCACTGAACTTATCACCCGACACATTATTCGTAAAGGAATACATCTACTCTAAGAGAATATGTTCACAGTTTGAGATTATCTAATAAGAGAAAAGTGGAAATTAGGAGATATTGGAAAATCATACATATTTTTTGCCTTGTCCACTGTTTTTCTTTCCTTGTAGAATCCAATGTTATTCTGAATATCTATTAAATAATTAGGTATTTTTATAAGGGTTGAACAACAACAACAAAAACCTCACTTGAAAATGAGAATAAAATTTTTGTTATCATGTAAAGATAGCCATACTAGTAATATAAAGAGCAGGAACCAATAAGAAACTATTTATAAGGTAGTACAACCTTGAGCACTGGCACTTTGGCTTTTCATTATTTTCCTAAGGTGACCCACTTGGACCAACCTTAATTAAGAATTGTACCCTCATAAAATAGATATTACCTTGATTACTATGCATGGAATGTCAATACTCATACTCCCACTTGCTATTTGTAAAGGGATAATAATCAAAACATATTTATTCTGAAGCTATAAAGCAGCATAAAGCTGGAATGCATGGTAAGGTCATCTTGTCTATTTTCTTTTTTTATATGATTGCAATTAAAATAAATGACTAAAACTCTCCGTTTGAAAAACTTTAGAGCATATTTTTCACCTTTTTAAAGCAATGTCAAAACAACACCACAGGAAAAAAAATGTGAGCTTAAAAACATTTTTATAGTATGTGTGTTATAATTTGACTCATTTTTTCCCATTGTTCTTAAAAAGAAGTTTTAATAATCTTCCAAAATTATTTTCCATTTTTAATACCCCCAAGTCCTACATATGCCATGTGAAAGAATTTCAATCTAAAATGGAACCAGAGAATATAAAATGGAAAATCTTCTACACGTGCCCTCAGGAAAACAAAACTTAAGAACTGAGGTACTGATTTCCCGTAAATGTCTGATTTACAGAAAACTGATAGTACTGGAATGTTCTTAAATGATAGGAATTTGGTCAGGGAACCTTGGGAAATTTTGCTTATGGTTTCCAGAGGCATGAACAAGAAATGACTCTGGGTGAGTTGGTCTCATAAATTAAGCTGAACTGAGCTTTGTTTGTGGACTGGGCTGGTTTTGTCTCCTCAGAAATTTTCAGAAATGGTCTCCATTTGTTTTTTTATTTTAGCAGACTCTAACTGAACTCTCACTTCTTTATACTCCCTGTCCATAAATACAGCATATCCCAAATCCTCAACGACTCATCTGCAGCTTGCTACAGTTTATATGTTCTGAACTGCAATTCTTCTGCTAATCCTAAATGAAACTCGGCTTTTCGACAATTTTGAGCTTGCCTCATTTTATCTTTTTCTTTAGGTAGGCATTCCTTGGCACTGGAAGTGGGATCCAAAGAAGATGACCCCCCAAAGGACAATGACCCTCGGAATTGTGTGAAGTACGCGCACAAAAGCCCTTGAGCTCATTGCTTCTGTGAGTTATTGTCTACTTTTGGCTTAGTGATTCTCCTCTTAGATTCTGGTCTCCCCCCATTCGGTTGAGCTTTCTGATTTTGTTAAGGGTCTGTTTAAAGGTTTTATCCTTTTTGGTGAGTCCTTGTTTGTTTTCTTGTAGGAAACATGCTAGAATTTCAGTGTAATTCCTTTGGAATGCTAGAGAGCAAAAATTAAAAATTCTATCAGTGGGCACAGGTTAAGCAAGTAAATGCTGTTAGAGTGCTTGCCACCTCCCTTTAGAGACTTTGGTCTCTAAGGCAAAGACTTATGTGAGAGCACAAATTGGTCACAGACACTGGTCACAAATGTCAGGCCAGACTGACATTAGGTCATCTGCCAACTGCAAGACAATTTACATGTAACAAGGGACAACTGGTCACAGGTCGAACAACTAGGGCAAACGCTGTCTTCCAGGAGAAAAAAAGAGAAAGACAGTATGTATCCCATGAAAGACACACTGTAAAACAAAACATAACTCCCGACCCTGAGCACACCCATTAGGCTATTTAGGAATTCTTCTTTTTCTCTCAAGAAAACCTCTGAGATATGAGATTCCAGTCATCCCAGTGCTCTTCAGGGATCCTAACTGGTTTTATGTTAAAAAATTATGGTCTCTCCTCACGTGCAGTTTTGACTAGATGGCCCAGTCTTACTAAAGATAACGTAGAACTCCAATGGCTGTTATGAAGAACTTTCAGTCTGCCCGAACATGATTTTCTCCAGACTAGAAAGACTGCGGCAATAGAATTAAACAATCTGAGTGGGATAACTATTTTAATTGGTACCTAGAGCCTTCTAAATATATTCAGGATTTTAAAATTACCTCTTTGTAAAATATTATTTCTAAGTTAACTGAAAGAAATAAACAAAGGAGATAAACAGGCAGCTAAGGCCTCTTCCTTGGTGACATGAGCCAAGGTTCCCCTAAACCCATTACTCTCTCCTCTCTATATCCACCTTTGCCTTCTTCAAACCCCCTTTCTTTATCTAGACTCCCCTTCTTCTCTAGTGAGTAAACTTTACCAACTGAGCCAATTAAAACTTTCCCTTTTAAAATTAGGTCTTCTGGGGACTTCCCTCGTAGTCCAGTGGTAAAGAATCCACATTACAATGCAGGGGATGTGGGTTCAATCCCCGGTCAGGGAACTAAGATCCCACATGCCATGTGGCAACTAAGCCCGTGTGCCACAACTACTGAGCTCTCGCACCTCAACTAGAGAGGCTGCGTGCTGCTAACTACAGAGGCTATGTGCTCTGGAGCCCATGCACCACAACTACAGAGCCCACCTGCCCTGGAGCCTGCATGCCACAACTAGAGAGAGAAAACCGACATGCCGCAACTAGAGAGAGAAAACCCACATGCCGCAACTAGAGAGAAGCCTGCATGCTACAACAAAAGATTCTGCATGACTCAATGAAGATCCTGCGTGCTGCAACTAAAGACCTGATGCAACCAAAAATAAATAGAAATAAATAATAAATAAATCTTAAAAAAATTAAGTCTTCTGAGGATCCTGCTAAACCATTAATTAATTTTGTTCCACGGACCAAAGCGGAACTTGGAGCTATAGTAAACTATTTTCCCAAGGTAACTGGGGATCCTCATAGATTTGCCAAATCAGTATTATAATTCAAACTTAACCTGATTTCTCCGATCTTCATCAGTTAATCCACATGCTTATTGGAGGAGGTCAAGCCCAGCATTGAATGAAAACTGCTTATTGGGAAAGCCCCAAACAATCTTTGAAATTCCAAGTCAGTCAGCCAATAGCTCTTTTATATGACCAAGCTCCTGCCATACCCCAAGGCTACATCTTGCCATCCTGAGGGCTTTCCATAAGCCAATACCTGGGAACAAAATTAACGCATGCACCCAAAAGCCTGTTGAATCTATTCATGATTACTACAGCAGAATCCAAATTGTTTTTAAAGAAAATATGGACTCCCTATATACATTGCATCTAGCAGGGTGGCCTTTAATTCAATGTTTTGGTTAAAACAGAGATTTATCTCTGTTTGTCAAGAGAACCCACACAGAATGAAAAATAATGTCTACCCTGAACTTGTCAATGTAGCTAAGCAGTTAACCTGCACTCCAGAAGATGATTCCAGAAAAAGGGCAACTAAAATTTTACATCTCCGACTTCAACAGATGGAATCTCCCAAGCAGACTCTTCCTGATTTTGTCATTATGGTTAAAAAAAACAGAACAAAACAAAAAAAAACCTGGCCATTGGAAGAGAGACTGCCACAATTTTTTTTTAAAGTCTAGACAATTACAGCTTTCCAAGACCCAAGGGTCAAACTCATCCCAGTGATGGGACTCCAAAGAAGCACATAGACTGTTCCCATTCTACCATTAAATAGACTGGGGAAACTGCTCTCCAGATCCGGTAAAAATCCCTTACATATCAATTGACACAGGAGCTACTCTATCAGTTCTCAACCCTACTACAAATAAACAGTCCCTTCAAATAGTGGGGAGTTCAAATTAACCACAATATGTCTTTATTTCTCAATCTATACTCTTTTGTTTGGGACCTTTGAAAGATAAACACCTGTTTTTCCTCAGTGATTAGGCTCCTGTTCATTTATTAGGATGAGATTTCCTAGAAAAATATCATGCTGCCATTTCTTTCTCTTGAAAGAGAGAAATAAATCTTGTTAAAATCTCTTGAATTTAAGTCCCTTGAATCTAAGCCCCAAGAAAATCCAAACCTTTACTCTCTCACATGTACTTTACAAGCCATAGAAGAACAAATTTCAGGTACATCTCTGTTATTAAATTTAGTGTCTCCTAGTCTATGAGCAAAATCTTCCACAGACATAGACAGAATTCATATTGCTTTTCACTATGTTAAGATCCAAGTCAATCCCTCAAAACCTCTCTCCAAAATTAATCAATACCCTATAAACAAAGAAGCTTTACAGGGCATAAGACTTATCATAGATGACTATAAAGCACAGGAACTTATTATCCCTTGCAGTAGTCCTTGTAAAATCCGTTTTACCTATAAGAAAACGTAATGGTCAAGAATAAAGATTTGTTCAAGATCTCCATGCAATACATAACATTGTTATTCCTCACCATCCTGTTGTTCCTTATCTCCATACATTATTAGCATTATTCCCTACTGAAAGCAAATTTTTCATCGTGATCAATTTATGCAAGGCATTGTTCAGTATTATAGTTGATGAGGTTGGCCAATATATTCTTGCTTTTACCTTGGAAGGACAACAATATATCTGGATAGAAATGGCCCACAGTTTTTCTAAAGGTCCTTCTTACTTCTCACAAAATTTAAATGCTGACCTCGATGATACAAAATTTTCTGGAGGCTCTACCATACTATAGTATGTAGATGATTTACTTCTCTACTCACCCTGTCAAGCCTCCTCACAAGAAGACAGATTTCACCATTACAGCTCTATCCAATATTTAGGATATTTAATCTCAGAACAGGGATAACACCTAGATGCTGATAGGTTTCATGGCATCTTGAGCTTCCCAAAATCTAAAACCAAATGTCAATTATGAGGTTTTCTTGGGCTAACTGGTTATTGTCACAATTGGATTCCAAACTTCTCTTTAATGGACCAGGCTTGTATATCTTACTAAAAACTACTAAGCCTGACCCTGTTATCTGGAAAAACCAAGATGATCTAGCCTTTAAAATCTTAAAGGAAAGCTTAATAAATCCTCTTGCCCTTGGATATACAAACTATAAACTACCCTTTTTTCCTTTTTGTTTATGAAAAAGAGGGTAATACCCTCAGAGTACTTACTCAAAACATGGGGACTACCACAACATCTAGGTTATTACAGCCAACAATTAGATCCCATGACCCAACGTTATGTTTATGCCTTAGGGCTACACCTGCTACTGCCTTTCTGGTAAAAGCCACTGAAGAAATAGTCTTAAGATCCTCTTTGACCATCTTTGTACCTCATGCTGTCAAAGCTCTCTTGAACTCATATCATTCCCAACATTTTTCAGCTAGCTGTCTTACTTCTCATGAAATTCTCTTGCAGGACCGGCAAGATGAAAGAGGAGTAAGATGTGGAAACTACCTTCCTCCCCACAAATACATCAAGAATACATCTACATGTGGAACAGCGCCTACAGAACAACTACTGAATGCTGATAGGGAACCTCAGACTTCCAAAAAGGCAAGAAAATTCCCATGTAACTGGTAAGGCAAAAGAAAAAAAGAAAAAGGAAAGGAATTGGGATGGGACCTGCCCCTCTGGGAGGGAGCTGTGAAGGAGGAAAAGTTTCCACACACTAGGAAGACCATTCCCTGGTGGGGACTGCGGGGTAGCTCTGGAACCTCAGAGGAGAGGGCAGCAACATAGGGGCAGAGGCAGAGCAGAGAGATTCCCACACAGAGGATCGGTGCAGACCAGCACTCGCCAGCCTGAGATGCTTGTCTGCTCACTCGCCGGGGTGGGTGGGCGCTGGGTGCTGAGGCTTGGTCTTCAGAGGTCAGAACCCAGGGAGAGGACTGGGGTTGACTGCATGAGGACAGCCGGGGGGCGGCTAGTGCACCAGAGCTAGTTGACAGAGAGTCTGGGAAACTGTTGGGCCTGCCAGAGAGGCAAGAGACCTTTGTTGTGGGGTGCTTGAGGAGCGGCCCGCCATAGGAGCTTCCTGCTTCACACACTCACAGACAGCAGGGCAACACCTACGTGAGCACAAGCACAAGCCGTGGCTGTTATATCTGACCCCAGAGGCTGCCGTCCACCGCTGCTACCAAGAGTCCTGTGTGCAAGGCAGGTCACTGCCCACACCTTCCTAGCAGCCTGTGGAGCCCACCACTGCCGAGGGTGCTGCGATTGGGGCCAACTTCCCCAGGAGAACGCACAGCACGGCTCAGGATCTTGCAGCTTCATGCTGGCCTCTGCCACAGCAGGCACTCCCTGCACATCCCGATTTTGATTGCCATATCCCTCCCTCTCCCCAGCCTGAGTGAGCAAGTGAGCCCTAATCAGCTGCTGCTTTCGCACCCTTTTTCCTGTGCAGGGAACAGATGTCTGAGGGCGGCCCACTCCCAGAGGTGGGGCCAAAACCAAAGCTAAACCCCAGGGGCTGTGCAAGCAAAGAAGAGAAATGGAAATCTCCCTGTGCAGCTGCAGAAGCAGTGGATTAAATCCCTGCAATCGGCTTGGCAAACCCTGTGTCTGTAGAATACCTGAATAGACAACAAGTTTTCCCACAATTGAGACTGTGGGCTTTGGGGACAAGTACATGTGTGAGTAAGGTCAGATCAGTCTGAACTTGCCCCACAGTGCCCACAGTAGGTCCAGAGACCTACCTAGAAGTACTGGAGGACTTCCTGTGGAGGCAGGGATTGGCTGTGGCTCACTATGGGGGCAAGGACACTGACAGCTAAGGCCACAGGAAAATATCACTACTTTTTTTGTTATTCAGTTGTTCTATTTTTTTATTCTTTTAATTTTAATTTTTTACTTTTTCTTTTTTATGCTTTTATTTTTAATATATTTTTATTCTATTTTTTTCCTATTTCTATTGTAATTTTTCATTACACTCTTTTCGTTTGTTTATTCCTTTCTTTTGCTTTGTTTTCATTTTATTTCTAACTATATTTTACATTTTTCTATTTTTACTTTACTACTTTGTTGTTTTATATTTTTTCCTTTTGTTTTCATCTTTCATCTTTGCATTTTTTTGATTTTTGTGGGTTAGTTTTATGCTTTCATTGCCTTTTTTTAGTTTGCTTTCTGCATTTGATGTGTTTCTGGTTTTATGTGTTTTGTAGTTTTTAGTGTTTGTTTTCATTTTTGGGTTTGTTTATTGATTTGGTTGCTCTCTTCTTTGTTTTTGCTTTCTTTTCTTTCCTTTTTATGAGTGTGTGTGTGTATGTTTCTTTGTGTAATTTGTCTGTTTAGTTTTGCTTTTACCACTTGTCTTGGGGTTTTGTGTGTTCATTTGTTTGGGTTTTTTGTTTGTTTGTTTTCTTCTTCCTTTTCTTCCACACTGTGTGGCTTGTAGGGTCTTGGTGCTCCAGCCGGGGGTCGGGCCTGAGCCTCCAAGGAGGGAGAGCTGAGTTCAGGATGTTGGACCACCAGAGAACTCCGAGTCCCATGGAATATTAGTCGGTGAGAGCTCACCCAGCGGTCTCCATCTTAACACAAAGACCTGGCTCCACCCAATGGCCAGCAAGCTCCAGTGCTGGATGCCTCATGACAAACAACTAGCAAGACAGGAACACAACCCCACCCATTACCAGACAGCCTGCCTAAAGTAATACTAAGCTCACAGACACCATAAAGCACACCACTAGAAGCAGCCCTGCCCATCAGAAGAACAAGATCTACCTCCACTCACAGAACGCAGGCACCAGTGCCCCCAACCAGGAAGCCTACACAAGCCAGTGGGGACAGGCAACAGAAGTAAAAGGCACTACGACCCTGCAGCCTGCAGAAAGAAGATCCCCAAACACAGTAAATTAAGCAAAATGAGAAGACAGGGAAATATGCAGCAGATGAAAGAGCAAGGTAAAACCCACCAGACCAAACAAATGAAGAGGAGATAGGCAGCCTACCTGAAAAAGAATCCAGAGTAATGATAATAAAGATGATCCAAAATCTCGGAAAGAGAATGGAGAAAATACAAGAGACATTTAACAAGGACCTAGAAAATCTAAAGAACAAACACTGTTGAACAACACAATAAATGAAATTAAAAATTCTCTAGAAGGAATCAATGGGAGACTAACTGAGGCAGAAGAACGGATAAGTGAGCTGAAAGATAGAATGGTGGAAATAACTGCTGTGAAGCTGAATAAAGAAAAAAGAATGAAAAGAATTGAGGATATCTATCATTGGACATTTAGGTTGTTTCCATGTCCTGGCTATTGTAAATAGTGCTGCAATGAACACTGGAATACATGTGTCCTTTTGAATTATGGTTTTCCCAGAGTATATGCCCAGTAATGGGATTGCTGGGTACAGATGAACCTATTTGTAAGGCAGGAATAGAGATGTAGAGGAAGAGAACAGACATGTAGACACAGTAGGGGAAGGAGAGGATGGGACGAACTGGGAGATTAGGTTTGACATAAATACACGACCATGTGTAAAATAGATAGCTAGTGGAAACCTGCTGTAGAGGACAGGGAGCTCAGGTCAGTTCTCTGTGATGACCTAGATGGGTGGGGGGAGGGGAGACAAGTGGTCCAAGAGGGAGTGGATATAGGTATACATATAGCTGATTCACTTCATTGTACAGCAGAAACTAACACAAAATTGTAAAGCAATTTTACTCCAATTAAAAAAAAAAGAATTGAGGACAGTCTCAGAGACCTCTGAGATAACATTAAATGCACCCACATTCGAATTATAGGGGTCCCAGAAGCAGAGAAAAAGCAAGGGTCTGAGAAAATATTTGAAGAGCTTATAGTCAAAAACTTCCCTAACATGAAAAGGAAATAGCCACCCAAGTCCAGGAAGCACACATTCCCGTACACGGTAAAGACAAGGAGAAGCACACCAAGATACATATTAATCAAACTATCAAAAATTAAATGCAAAGAAAAAACATTAGCACATATTCCCGTACCCAGTAAACACAAGGAGAAGCACACCAAGACACATACTAATCAAACTATCCAAAATTAAATGCAAAGAAAAAACATTAAAAGCAGCAAGGGAAAAGCAATTAATAACATACAAAGGAATCCCCATAAGGTTATCAGCTGATTTTGCAGCAGAAACTCTGCAGGTCAGATGGGAGTGGCAGGATATATTTTAAATGACAAAAGAGAAAAACCTACAACCAAGATTACTCTAACCAGCAAGGATCTCATTCAGATTTAATGGAGAAATTAAAACCTTTACAGAGAAACAGAAGCTAAGAGAATTCAGCCCTATCAAACCAGTCCTACAACAAATGCTAAAGGAACTTCTGTAAGCAGGAAACATGAGAGAAGAAAAGGACCTACAAAAACAAACCCAAAACAATTAAGAAAATGGTAATAGGAACATACATATAGATAATTACCTTAAATGTGAATGGATTAAATGCTCCAACCAAAAGACACAGACTAGCTGAATGGATACAAAAACAAGACCTGTATATATTCTGTCTGCAAGAGACCCACTTCCGACCTAGGGACACATACAGACTGAAAATGCGGGGATGGAAAAAGATATTCCATGCAAATGGACCTCAAAAGTAAGCTGGAGGAGCAATACACAAATCAGACAAAATGGACTTTAAAATAAAGACTATTACAGGAGATAATGAAGGATACTACATATTGATCAAGTGATCAATCCAAGAAGAAGAAATAACAATTGTAAATATTTATGCACCCAATATAGAAGCACCTGAATACATAAGGCAAATGCTAACAGCCATAAAAGGGGAAGTCGACAGAAACATGATAATAGTATGGAACCTTAACACCCCACTCACACCAATGGACATATCATCCAAACAGAAAATAAATAAGGAAATGCAAGCTTTAAGTGACACATTAGACCAGAAGGACTTAACTGATACTTATAGGACATTTCATCCAAAAACAACAGAATACACTTTCTTCTCAAGTGCACATGGAACATTCACCAGGATAGTTCACATCTTGGGTCACAAGTTAAGCCTAGGTAAATTTTTAAAAATTGAAATCATATCAAGCATCTTTTCTGACCACAACGCTATGAGACTAGATATAAATTACAGGAAAAAATCTGTAAAAAACACAAACACATGGAGGCTAAACAACACACTACTCAATAACCAAGAGATCACTTAAGGAATCAAAGATGAAATCAAAAAATACCTAGAAAAAAATGAATGGAAACAGGATGACCCCAAATCTGTGGGATGCAGCAAAAGCAGTTCTAGAGGGAAGTTTATAGCAATACAATCCTACCTCAAGAAGCAAGAAAAATCTCAAACAACCTAGCCTTACACCTAAAGCAATCAGAGAAAGAAGGAAAAAAAATACCCCAAAGTTAGCAGAAGGAAAGAAATCATAAAGATCACATCAGAAATAAATGTAAAAGAAATGAAGGAAGCAATGGCAATGATCAATAAAACTATAGACTAATTTGAAAAGATAAACAAAATTGATAAACTATTAACCAGACTCATCAGGAAAAAAAAAGGGAAAGACACAAATCAACAGAACTAGAAACAAAAAAGGAGAAGTAACAACTAACACTGAAGAAATACAAAGGATCATGAGAGACTACTACAAGCAACTATATGCTAATAAAATGGACAACTGGAAGAAATTGACAAATTCTAAGAAAAGTACAACCTTTCAAGACTGAGCCAGGAAGAAATAGAAAATATGAACAGACCAGTCACAAGCAGTGAAATTGAAACTGTGATTAAAAGTCTTCCAACAAACGAAAGCCCAGGGCCAGAAGCCTTCACAGGCTAATTCTATCAAACATTTAGAGAAGAGCTAACACCTATCCTTCTCAAACTCTTCCAAAATATAACAGAAGGAGGAACACTCCCAGACTCATTCTAGAGGCCACTATCACCCTGACACCAAAACCAGACAACGGTGTCAAAAAAAAGAAAATGACAGGCCAGTATAACTGATGAACGTAGATGAAAAGGTCCTCAACAAAATACTAGCAAACAGAGTCCGACAACACATTAAAATGATCATTCACCATGATCAAGTGGGGTGTATCCCAGGAAGACAAGTATTCTTCAATACAGGCAAATCAATCAATGTGATACACGAAGTTAACAAACTGAAGGATAAAAACCATATGATCACCTCAATAGATGCAGAAAAAGCTTTCAATAAAATTCAACACCCATTTATGATAAAAACTCTCCAGAAAGTAGGCATAGAGGGAACCTACCTCAACATAATAAAGGCCATATATGACAAACCCACATCCAACATCACTTTCAATGGTGAAAAACTAAAAGCATTTCCTGTAAGATCAGGAAAAAGAAAAGGTTGCCCACTCTCACCACTATTATTCAATGCAGTTTTGGAAATTTTAGCCATGGCAATCAGAAAATAAAAAGAAATAAAAGGAATCCAAACTGGAAAAGAAGAAGTAAAAGTGTCACTGTTTGCAGATGACATGATACTATACATAGAGAATCCTAAAGATGCCACCAGAAAACTACTAGAGCTCATCAATGAATTTGGTAAAGTAGCAGGATACAAAATTAATGCACAGAAATCTCTGGCATTCCTATGTACTAACAATGAAAAATCAGGAAGAGAAATTAAGGAAACACTCCCATTTACCACTGCAAAAAAAAGAATAAAATACCTAGGATTAAACTTACCTAAGGAGCAGAAGACTGTATGCAGAACACTATAAGACATTAATGACAGAAATCAAAGATGATACAAACAGATGGAGAGATATACCATGTTCTTGGATTGGAAGAATCAACATTGTGAAAATGACTATACTACCCAAAGCAATCTACAGATTCAATGCAATCCCAATCAAATTACCACTGGCATTTTTCACAGAACTAGAGCAAAATATTTTACAATTTGTATGGAAACACAAAAGACCCCGAATAGCCAAAGCAATCTGGAGAAAGAAAAATGGAGCTGGAGGAATCAGGCTCCTTGACTTCAGACTACACTACAAAGCTACAGTAATCAAGACAGTATGGTGCTGGCACAAAAACAGAAATATAGATCAATGGAACAGGATAGAAACCCCAGAGATAAACCCATGCACTCATGGTCACCTTATCTTTGACAAAGGAGGGAAGAATATACAATGGAGAAAAGACAGCCTCTTCAATAATTGATGCTGGGAAAACCAGACAGCCACATGTTAAAGAATGAAATTAGAACACTCCCTAACACCATACACAAAAGTAAACTCAAAATGGATTAAAGATCTAAAGGTAAGGCCAGACACTATAAAACTTAGAGGAAAACATAGGCAGAACACTCTATGACATGAGTCACAACAAGATCCTTTTGACCCACCTCCTAGAGAAATGGAAATAAAAACAAAAATAAACAAATCGGACCTAGTGAAACTTAAAAGCTTTTGCACAGCAAAGGAAAACATAAACAAGACAAAAAGGCAACCCTAGAATGGGAAAAAATATTTGCAAATGAAGCAACTGACAAAGGATTAATCTCCAAAATACACAAGCAGCTCATGCAGCTCAATATCAAAAAGACAAACAACCCAATCCAAAAATGGGCAGAAGACCTATATAGACATTTCTCCAAAGAAGACATACAGATGGCCAACAAACACATAAAAAGATGATCAACATCACTAACCATTAGAGAAATGCAAATCAAAACTATAATGAGGTATCATCTCACACTGGTCAGAATGGCCATCATCAGAAAGTCTACAACCTACAAACAATGCTGGAGAGGGTGTGGAGAAATGGGAACCCTCCTGCACTGTTGGTGGGAATATAAATTGATATAGCCACTATGGAGAACAGTTTGGAGGTTCCTTAAAAAACTAAAAATAGAACTACCATATGACCCAGCAATCCCACTACTGGGCATATATCCTGAGAAAACCGTAATTCAAAAAGATACATGTAGCACAGTGTTCATCGCAGCACTATTTACAATAGCCAGGACATAGAAACAACCTAAATGTCCATCGACAGATGAATGGATAAAGAAAATGTGGCACATATATACAATGAAATATTACTCAGCCATAAAAAAAAGGAAAATTGAGTTATTTGTAGTGAGGTGGATAGACCTAGCGTCTGTCATACAGAGTGAAGTAAGTTAGAAAGAGGAAAACAAATACTGTATGCTAACACATATATATGGAATCTAGAAAAATAGTACTGATGAACCTAGTGGTAGGAATAAAGATGCAGACGTTGAGAATGGACTTGAGGACACAGTGGGAGAAAGGGAGGCTGGGACATAGTGAGAAAGTAACGTTGACATATATACACTACCAAATGTAAAATAGCTAGCTAGTGGGAAGCTGCTGCATAGCACAGGGAGATCAGCTCAGTGCTTTGTGAAAGCCTAGAGGGGTGAGATAGGGAGGGTAGAGGGAAGGCTCAAGAGGGAGGGTATATGTGAATATATGTATGCATATAGCTGATTCACTTTGTTGTACAGCAGAAACTAACACAACATTGTAAAGCATTTATATTTCAATAAAAATGTATAAAAAATATTCTCTTGCTAACCAACCTTCATGTCACTCTCATTCATCATAACAACCTCAATCCAGTTACTCCTTTTCCTCCTTCCATGGACAAAACCTCCCATATCTATCTGAGTTTGATGAATCACCTATCAACCCCTTGTAATGAGTTATAAGAAACTCACTTGACAAATGTCGATTGTTCATGGTTTACTGATGGCTCTTACTTGAAAAATGAAAACGGCAAATATTGTGCTGGATATGAAATATCAACTCATTTTGAGGTCCTTGTGGCTGCACCCCTACCTTTGTCCACTTCAGCCCAACAAGCCGAATGATACGCTTTTATTCAAGCATGTATTCTAGCAGAAGGTAAAATTGCAAACGTCTACACTGGTATTTGTCATGCCTTTGGAGTAGCCCATGATTTTGGAATGTTATAGAAACATGATTTCTTTACTTCCAGTGGAGACAAATTTTAAAATGGTCCTTATGTCCCAAAGTTGAGATGCCATACTCTGGCATGTAGCTTTGGCTATTATTAAAGTCCCTGGGCATTCTCTCTGGAATCCAAAGTAAAGAACCTCACTGACATCTCTGCAAAAATGCTGCTCTTATAGGATCCACAGACCAAACCTCTCTCATGGTCCAGAAAACTACTTCCCCTAGTGACAACCTAAGAGAATTCACCAGGGAAATACAATAACTGGCCCCTGAAGAAGAAAAAGAAAATTGGAGATCTAAGGTCTGCTGGTATCATGAAGAAAAGAAACTCTGGTTCAGACCCAGTAGCAAACTGGTCCTTCTAGAAAATTTAACATTTCTATTACTATCATACCTAAATTAAATCATTGGCCTACAGATAAAATGATAATGTTCATGAATCAATATTGGTGGGGAAACATTGATAAGGCTGCAGAAAGCGCTTATCTCGCTTGTTCCATATGTTCTAAATTTAACCCAGGGAAACCTATCCAAACTATTCCTGGATATTTTCATTTACCCAATGAACCATCTAAGATTTGGGAAACGGATTTCATGCAATCACCCGCACTCATGAACGTTCTGCTAATGGTTTGTATATTTTCACATTGGACTGAAGTTTTTCATGAAGATATGTGACTGCTTCTTCTGTAGCTAAATCCCATTAGAAAAGGTTACTTCTGGTTGGGGAACCCCCCCTTGAACTTCGTAGTGATTGGAGAATGCACTTTACTTATCAAATATTTTGACAAGTCTGTATTGTCTGGCCAGTTCTGTAGCACCTTCATTGTGCTTATCATGCTTAGTCTTCAGGACTGGCCAAGCATACAGACCTAATTATTAAGAAAATAATAAACCCTCAGGAAAACAAACCTTAAGGACAGAGAGATTGACTTCCTGTAAATGCTTGATTTACAGAAAACTGATAATATTGGAACTTTCTTAAATGACAGGGAGTTGGTCAGGGATTACCTGATTACCTAACTTTGTTAAATGACAGGGAATTGGTCAGTTGGTCAGGGATTACCTCATATCAACCTTGAGAAACTTTGCTTATGCTTACCAGAGGCATGAGATGACCCAATCAGGTTGGTCTCAGAAAATAAGCTGAATTGAGCTTTGTTTGTGTGACTGGACTGGTTTTGTCTGCTCGGGAAATTTTCAAAGCAGTTCTCCATTTGTTTTTTATTTCAACCAACTCTCATTTAACTCTCCCCTCTTTACGTTCTCTGCACATATTTACAGCCTACCCCAAACCCTCAGCTGACTCACCTGTATCTTGCTATTTGCATGTCCTGAATTACAATTCCTCCGCTATTCCCAAATAAACACATTTTTGTTTTGACAGTTTTGAACTTGCCTCATTTTACCTTTTTGTTTAGGTCAATAGCCAGAACTGCTAGCAATCATATATTGGAATTAATACACTTTATCTTAATTAAAGCTCTTTCCTATTTTTTAAATTTACTTCAGCCAAAACTTTAGAATTAGAATTTCTAACAAATATTTTAGAAATGGAATGGAATATTTAAAATTTTAACTTTGGTCTTATTAGCTATTAGATTGATCATAGTGATTTCAATCTTAATGAAAAAACACTCTGCACCATTTTAAATTCTGGGTCACTTCAGAATTTAGCAGCATTATTGTCTGTTTATTTGAAAAAACACAACTTGGGGGCATCACAATTTATTGTTTTCCATGTTCTCACTTATATATTGAATCCCAAATTTTATATTAAAATGTAATCTTTTTGATAAAGCAGGGAAATTAAAATGGCCAGATTTTAGATTAAAAATTATTCTTATTAAAACACATATATAAAGTATAACTGAAAATCCTGAAAACAATGAAATACTGAAAAAAATCATTGTGTCCAGAAGGACAATTAAAAAATAAAATTTAATTTTTTGTATGGAATGTTACACAGATGGCCTTTTTTGTAGAAAGGGTTGGTTTTCATTAATATTATGAGAATTTTACATAGAGTCGTATTTTTATTAATTTTTTACCTCATATTTCAGATCAGCCAAATTTTCTAGTAGGAAAATATTCATCCTGTAGAGAATAAGTTTAATCTTACCTTAAATGTTGAAAATTCAGAAAATAAAAATTATGTAAAACTCTTCAAATATATTGAATGTAAACTCAAAAAGATATTAACAATTATATCTTTTATTGTAAATTATGGTTTTGTGGAACTGAGTGTTACATTGCTTCAGCCATTTCAGAAATTAGTTTTATTATACAGTATATTTAAAATAACAAATGACTTCCTGTATATAAAAGCACGTGTTTTTGACACTAACAGTGAAAAGTGGCATCTGTTTTTATTTGCTTTTCCTCAAGAGTAATGATGTTATAATCTTTCATGTGTTTTCATTATTAAAGCTTATGTTATGATAATAGACTTGTAAAACTTATATGTAGTGGATTTATTTTAAAATTATTATTTTGGGGTATAAAATATGTAATTTTTAAAAATAAATTTCAACAAAGTATAATTTATGTTCAGTAATTCTTTTAGTTTTACAAATGTCCACTGAAATCTCTGACACAATCACATATAGAATGTTACAATTTATAGACCATCCCTACCACCCTCCATGCCTGGAACAACAACTGCTCTGCTTTTGACTAGAGGTTAATTTGTACTTACTAGAATTTTACATAAACGGAAGTATACAATATGTATTTATTTATGTCTTTCACTAATATAAGTTATCGGTGTCTTCAAGTATATAAGTAATTCATTTCTTTTTATTGGTCAGTATTATCCCATTGTCAGATATACATTTTGTTCATCCATTCATCTTTTGATAGGTATTTCAGTGGTTTTAAATTTTGGTTGTTGCAGCCAAAGCTGCTATAGAAATGCGTGTACAAGTCTTTGTTAAATCATACCTTGTCAGTTCATTTGTTTATATACTTCAGAGTGGAATGATTGTGTCACAAGATAACTGTGTTTTACTCTTTTCAAAAATTGCCAAAAAATTCTTCAAAGTGGTTTTACCCTTTTACATCCCTGGCAAGACTGTATGAGAGTTCTAGTTGCTCTAAATCCTTGTAAATTCTGGGCATTGTTTGTTTTGTTATTATAAAAGATACGTATTAATACCTTAGTGTGGACTTAAGTTGTGTTATTGAAGAATAATGTTGAGAATCCAATTATGTGGTTTTTGTTCATTTGTTTATCATTCTTGTGAACTGTCTCTTCAAATTTTTGCTCGTTTTTTGAAAAATTTGGTACTGTTGTTTTTTTAATATTTAGTTGAAGTTTATATATATTTGACACATTTTGAATAATAAACTTTTATATCTAGGAACTTTCTTACCTGGAAACAAGATAGAAAGCACAGGTAAGTTTGTATGTGTGAAATCGTCTCCTTAAAGATAGAAACATACAAAAGAGTTTGTCCTTTAGGTCATTATGCAATGTCGGTCTTTTTAAAATTCTAACAGTACATTATTTATAAGTGACAAGGTGGTAATAAAATTTTTATTAAAATAAATTATCAAGAATAGTTAAATAACATAAAATGATAAGTAGGATTTTTAAAGCTAGAATAGTAAAACTGTCATGGTGTGCAGTGATACCCATGGAAAAGAATGTGTACCTCAAAAACAGAAGTACACTGCAGATGGTATGTGTGATATACAGCATATTGGGCATTGCAAATCAGTAGGAAAAAAGATTTTTTTGATAAACCATATAGGATAATTGGTTATCCATATGGCAAATAAATATAATTAAATATCCTTCTCATGTTAAATATATTTTTCTTTAAATACTTGACTATGAATAGCAAAATAATTTAGACAGAATGTAGAAAAATATGTTATTAAGAGAGTTAAGAATTTTCTGACCAAAAAAAAACCTTCTCTTGAAAGACTAGCAACAAATAGAAAGAAGTGCAAATTGCTCATCATGTGACAACAGATTACTATCCAGCAATATGAAGAATTTACAGAAGTTCATAGATGACAATTCAAAATCCAACAGAAGAACAAGTGAAGAATATCTTGTAAATGCAAATTGTATAATAGGAAAACTTAATGGCTAACTAAACATACAAAAACTAAATTTGTTAAATGCAAGATAAAAAATAACCATGTCACACCCATTAATAGATGTATGTGTGTATGTATATATATATGTATATATAGTACCACAATATGCCAACAGTCTCACCAATACAAAGTATTGACACAGAGAAAGAAACAGGGGCACTCGTAGATCACTTAATATGTTGGAGAATAACTTGGTAAAAGAGTTTACTTGAAAATTCACAGGCCTTGTGGCAGAACAGTTGCAATTATAAGTACATAGTGAAATGTGCATATGAGTCCGAAGAACCATATATGATGAAATTATTGAGACACATATTTAAAATAATGGCCAAAACTTCAATATCCCTTTGTAGAAAGATAAATAAGTAAATCAAAATATGCTCATGTATATGAGTCTCACAGACGGAGACAAGTTGGCAGAGTAGAAGGATGTGAGCTTACCTTTTCTTACAAAAATATCAAAATCACAATTAACTGCTGAACAGCCATTGACAAAAAAGCACTGGAATCTACCCAAAAAAAGATATCTTACATCCAAAGACAAAGAAGCCACGATGAGATGGTAGGAGGGACGCAATTGTGATCAAATCAAATCCCATACCTGCTGGTGGGCAACCCACAAACTGGAAAATAATTATACCACAGAAGTTCTCCCATAGGGGTGAAAATTCTGAGATCCACATCAGGCTCCTCAGACTGGGCATCTGGCAACAGGAGGAGAAGCCCCCAGAGAACCTGGCTTTGAAGGCCAGCAGGAATTCCACAGGACTGGGGGAAACAGAAGCTCCACTCTTGGAGGGTGCACGAAAAGGTCTCATGCACACCAACACCTAGGGAAAAAAACAGTGACCTCATAAGAGACTGCACCAGACCTACAGGCTAGTATTGGAGGGTCTCCTGCAGAGGTGAGGGGCAGCTGTGGCTCACTGCAGAGATGAAGACAGAGGTAGTGGCAGTCCTAGGGAGTACTCATTGGCATGAGCCTTCCAGAGGCCGCCAATGTCTCTCCAAGACCTGGCCCCACCCAACAGGCTGTAGGCTCCAGTGCTAAGATGCCTCAAGTCAAACAACAAACAAGGCAGGAACACAGACCCCCTCATCAGACAGGCTGCTTAAAGTCTTCCTGCGCATAGCACTGCCCACCAGAGGGACAATATGCAGCTCCACCCACCAGTGGGCAGGTACCAGACTCTCCCACCAGGAAGCCTGCACAAGCCTCTTAGACAGCCTTATCCACCAGGGGACAGACAGCAGAAGCAAGAAGAACTACAATTCTGCAGCCTGTGGAATGGAAACCGCAATCATAGCAAGTTAGATCAAATGAGATAGCAGAGAAATATGTCCCTGATGAAGGTGCAAGGTAAAACCCCAGAATAACAACTAAGTGAAGTGGAGATAAAAAACCTGCCCCCAAAAGAATTCAGAGTAATGATAGTAAAGATGATCTGAGGTCTTGGAAAAAGAATGGAGGCAGAGATCAAGAAGATACAAGAAATGTTTAACAAAGACCTAGAAGAACTAAAGAACAAACAAACAGAGATGAGCGATACAGTAACTGAAATGAAAAAATATACTAGAAGGAATCAATAGCAGAATAACTGAACCAAAAGAACAGATAAGTGACCTGGAAGACAGAATGGTGGAAATCACTACTGCAGAACAGAATTTAAAAAAAAAAAAAGAATGAAAAGAATACAGTTTCAGAGATCTCTGGGACAACATTAAACACACCAACATCTGCATTACAGAGGTCCCAAAGGGGAAGACGGAGAGAAAGGACCTGAGAAAATACTGAAAGAGATAATAGCTGAAGATTTCCCTGACATGGAAAAGGAAACAGTCACCCAAGTCCAGGAAGTGCAGAGAGTCCCAGGCAGGATAAACCCAGGGAGGAACACAATGAGACACATAGTAATCAAACTGACAAAAATTAATGACAAAGAAAAAATATTAAAAGCAACAAGGGAAAAGCAACAAATAACATACAAGGGATTTCACATAAGGTTATCAGCTGATTTCTCAGCAGAAACTCTGCAGACCAGAAGGGAGTGACATAATATTTTTTAAATGATGAAAGGGAATAGCCTACAACCAAGAATATTCTACCCAGCAAGGCTGTCATTCCGATTCAATGGAGAAATCAAAAGGTTTACAGATGAGCAAAAGCTAAGAGAATTCAGCACCACCAGACCAACTTTGCAACAAATGCTAAAGGAACTTCTCTAAGTGGAAAGTAAAAGGCTACAATTAGAAACAAGAAAATTATTAATGGAAAAGCTCACCAGTAAAGGCAAACATACAGTAAAGGTAGGAAACCATCCACACATAAATATGATATCAAAACCAGCAATTGTGACAAGAGGAGAGCACAAATAGAAAATATTGCAAATGCATTTGAAATTAAAAGACCAGCAACATAAAACAATCTTGTTTATACATAGACTGCTATATCAAAACCTCATGGTAACTGCAAACTGAAATTCTACAATAGATACACACACAAAAGGAAAAGGAATCCAAACACAACATTAAAGTCAGTCATCAAATCACAAGAGAAGAGAACAAAAGAGGAAGGGGAAAACAGACCTCCAAAAACAAATCCAAAACAATTAACAAAATGACAATAAGAATATACATACTGATAATTATCTTAAATGTAAATGTTCCAACCAAAAGACATAGACTGGCTGAATGGTTACAAAAACAAGACCCATGTATATGCTGTCTACAAGAGACCACTTCAGATCTAGGGACACATACAGACTGAAAGTGAGGGAATGGAAAAATGTATTCCATGCAAGTGGAAATCAAAATGAAGCTGGAGTAGCAATACTCATATCAGACAAACTAGGCTTTAAAATAAAGTCTTTTACAAGAGACAAAGAAGGACACTACATAATGATCAAGTGATCAATCCAAGAAGATATAACAATTGTAAATATATGCTTACCCAATATAGGAGAACCTCAATATATAAGGCAAATACTAACAGCCATAAAGAGAAATCGATGCTAACACAATAATAGTGGGGCACTTTAATAACCCACTTTCATCAATGGACAGATCATCCAGACAGAAGACAACCAAGGAAACACAGGCCTTAAATAACACATTAGACCAGGTAGACTTCATTGATATTTATAGAGCATTCCATCCAAAAGCAGCAGAATACACATTATTCTCAAGTGCCCATGGAACATCTTCCAGGTTTGATCACATGCTGGGCCAAAAAGCAAGCCTCGGTAAATGTAAGAAAATTGAAATCATACCAAGCTTATCTTTTCCAACCACAATGCTATGAGATTAGAAATAAACTTCAAGAAAAAATCTGTAAAAACACAAACACGAGGAGGCTAAACAATATGCTACTAAACAACCAGTGGATCACTGAAGAAATCAAAGAGATAATTAAAATAATACCTAGAGACAAATGACAATGAAAGCACAATGATCTCAAATCCTATGGGATGCAGCAAAAGTAGTCCTAAGAGGGAAGTTTATAGCAATACAATCTTACCTCAGGAAATAAGAAGAATCTCAAACAACCTAAACTTACACCTAAAGCAACTAGAGAAAGAAGAACAAACAAAACCCAAAGTTAGTAGAAGGAAAGAAATCATAAAGACCAGAGCAGAAATAAATGAGATAGAGATGAAGGAAACAACAGAAAAGATCAATGAAACTAAAAGCTAGTTCTTTGAAAAGATAAACAAAATTGATAAACCTTGAGCCAGATTCATCAAGAAAAACAAAGGGAGAGGACTCAAGTCAATAAAATTAGAAATGAAAAAGAAGTTACAATGGACACCACAGAAATACAAAGGATCATAAGAGACCACTACAAGGAGCTATATGGCAATAAAATGGACAACCTAGAAGAAATGGACAAATTCTTAGAAACATACAACCTTCCAAGACTGAGCAGGAAGAAATGGAAAATATGAACAGACCAACCAGAAGTACTGAAATTGAAACTGATTTTAAAACTCCCAACAAACAAAAGTCCAGTATCAAATAGCTTCACTGGTCAATCTATCAAACATTTAGAGAAGAGCTAACACCTATTCTTCTAAAACTCTCCCCAAAAATTGCAGATGAAGGAACACTCCTAAACTCATTCTGTGAGGGCACAATCACCCTGATACCAAAACCAGACAAAAGTACCACAAAAGATAAAATTATAGGCCAATATCACTGATGAAAAGAGATGCAAAAATCCTCAGCAAAATACTAGCAAACCGAATCCAACAACACATTAAAAGGATCATACACTATGAGCAAGTGGGAATTATCCCAGGGATGCAATGATTTTTCAATATCGGCAAATCAATCAGTGTGATACATCACATCAATCAATTGAAGAATGAAAACCACATTATCATCTCAATAGATGTAGAAAAAGCTTTTGACAAAATTCAACAATTTATAATAAAAACTCTACAGAAAGTGGGCATAGAGGGAACACACCTCAACATAATAAAGGCCATATATGACAAACCAAGAGCTAAAATCATAATCAATGGTGAAAAGCTGAAATCATTTCCTCTAAGATCAGGAACAAGACAAGGATGTCCACTCTTGCCACTTTTATGCAACATAGTTTTGGAAGTCCTAGCCACAGCAATCAGAAAAGAAAAAACAAATAAATGGACCCAAATTATAAAAGAAGAAGTAAAACTATCGCTGTTTGCAGATGACATGATACTATATATAGAAAATCCTAAAGATGCTACCAGAAAACTACTAGAGCTTATCAATGAATCAGTAAAGTTGCAGGATATCCAGAAGTCTGTTGCATTTCTATATACTAACAATGAAAGATTGAAAAGAGAAATTAAAGAAACAATCCCATTTACCATCACCTCAAAAAGAATAAAATACCTAGGAATAAACCTACCTAAGGAGACAAAGGACCTGTAGTCCAAAAACTGTAAGACACTGATGAAAGAAATCAAAGGTGACACAAATGGATGGAAAGATATTCCATGTTCTTGGATTGGAAGAATATTATCAAAATGACTATATTACCCAAGGCAATCTGCAGATTCAATGTAATCCCTATCAAATTACCAATGGCACTTTTCACAGAGCTAGAACAAAAAAGTCTTAAAATCTGTATGGA
Organism: Delphinapterus leucas; assembly: GCF_059928025.1. Taxonomy (NCBI): domain Eukaryota; kingdom Metazoa; phylum Chordata; class Mammalia; order Artiodactyla; family Monodontidae; genus Delphinapterus; species Delphinapterus leucas. The sequence continues at coordinate 107,716,277 of NC_143137.1, read as the reverse complement.
GACACAAAAGATCCTGAATAACCCAAGCAATCTTGAGAAAGAGAAACAGAGATGGAGCAATCAGGGTCCCTGATTTCTAACTATACTACAAAGCCACAGTCATCAAAACAGTATGGTAGTGGCACAAAAACAGAAATATAGATCAATGGAACAGGATAGAAAGTCCAGAGATAAACCCACACACCTATGGTCACCTAATCTATGACAAAGAAGGCAAGACTATACAATGGAGAAAAGACAGTCTCTTCAATAAATCGTGCTGGGAAAACTGGACAGCTTCATGTAAATAATAAAAAAAAACCTCAACATGGATAAAAGACCTAAATGTAGGACCAGATACTATATAACTCTTAGGGGAAAACATAGGCAGAATGCTTTGCGACATAAATTTCAGTAATATTTTTCTTTATCTCCTAGAGTAATGGAAATAAAAACAAAAATAAACAAATGGGGCCTAATTAGACTCAAAAGCTTTTGCACATCAATGGAAACCATAAACAAAATGAATAGACAACCCCTAGAATGGGAGAAAATATTTGCAAACAATGTGACCAACAAGGGATTAATCTCCAGAATTTACAAGCATCTCATGTGGCTCAATATCAAAAAGCAAACAACCCAATCAAAAAAATGGGCAGAAGACCTAAATTGACATTTCTGCAAAGAAGATATGCAGATGACCAAGAGTCACATGAAATTTGCTCAACATTGCTAAGTATTAGAAAAAGGCAAAGCAAACTACAATGAGATATCACCTCACACCAGTCAGAAAGGCCATCATCAAAAAATCTGCAAACAATAAATGCTTGTGAAGCATTTCACAAGAGAGGGTGTGAAGAAAAGGGAAAAGGAGAGGGTGTGAAGAAAAGGGAACCTTCTACACTGTTGGGAATGTAAATTGGTACAGCCACTATGGAGAACAGTATGGAGGTTCCTTAAGAAACTAAAAATAGAGCTACCATATGATCCAGCAATCCCACTCCTGGGCATATGTCTGGAGAAAAACGTGGTTCGAAATTATACATGCACCCAATGTTCATGGCAGCACTGTCCCCAATATCCAAGACATGGAAGCAACCTAAATGTCCACCAAAAGAGGAATGGATAAAGATGAAGTGGTACATATATACAATGGTATATTACCCAGCCATAAAAAAAGAATGAAATAATGCCATTTGCAGCAACATAGATGGACCTGTACATTATCATACTAAATGAAGTAAGTCAGACAAAGTCAAATATAATATGATATCGCTTATATGTGGAATCTTAAAATAATGATACAAATGAACTTATTTACGAAACAGAAACAGGCTGACAGACTTAGAGCATGAACTTCTGGTTACTGGAGAGGGAGGGGTGGGGGGAGGGATAGATAGGGAGTTTGAGATTGACACGTACACACTGCTATATTTAAAATACATAACTAACAAGGACCTACTGTATAGCACAGGGAACTCTGCTCAATATTCCGTAATAACCTAAATGGGAAAGGAATTTGAATAAGAACTTATACATGTATATGTATAACTGAGTCACTTTGCTGTACACCTGAAACTAACACAACATTGTTAATCAATGATACTCCAATATAAATAAAAATTTAAAAAATAAAGATAATGAGATTCCTTTAAAAAAAATAAAAAATAAAACACACATCTTGACATTAAAATACCGAAAAAAAACCCATGTTCCAGAAGGATATCAACAATATATTATTCATATGAAGTTTATAAATTAATAGAAGCCTACTATGTATTTTAATTAACATTATTTATTATGAGTTCATTAAGTTACTCTTTATTAATATTTATATACATTTATATATATTTATAGTAATAACAATATATAAATGGTCTGGGTGAATTCCCAAGAAGATGAAAAACATGGAAATTTATAGAAATGAGGGGAATTGTAGAGGAGTAGGAGTAGTTATCTAAACTCTATGAGAGTGAAAGGAACTGTAATTGTTAACTCTAATTTTTCTTCCTTTTTTTTTTTTACAGGCATACAAATGCCAATAATTTTTAAAATCTCATAGTTGGTAAGTGCCTGAAAGTTACCAGCCATACCTTTTATTTATTTGAATATTGTTTTATAAGATTGGAATTAACATTAAAATGGAAACAAAAAAATGTGTAGACATAGATTTTTATAGAGCGAGTTCCATGGAGGCCAATGCAAGGAGGGGAGACATTTTGAGAAAGAATTACTTTGAACTTGACTTGTAAGTTGATAACTGTTGGGGAAGGGAGTTTAATGCAACATAAACTAATAAATATTATTTTATTTCTTTCTAGCCTTTGAAATGTTTCAACTGAATTAGAAGTCTAAAACTTGGCACTGAAGAGCTAGTAAATAAAGATATTCATTAAATTCAGCAAATAAGTGGAACCCCTTTTCCACTTGATGACTAGGTAGATAATCTTCATGCTTCCTGAATTCTCCCTTAGGACTGACATTACTGGAGGTGTGTGTATGTTGGTGTTATGGCCCCAGTGGGTCATTACTTTTCTAGTTTCATTACTTCATTTGTTAGATCTGCTCTCAAAGGGTCAGTTTACTGGTTGAGTTTTGTCTCAATGCAATGCCAGCTTTAGTATGTCAGAGCTGTTACAATCCCTGAGATTAGTTTTAACCCCAGCTCTGACTTTGTCTGTCTCTGTGCCATTTTTTTCTATCTGCAAATTGGGGACAACTACTGTAGAAGGTTAATGCATGCAAAGGTGTTAATACAAGTAATATCCTTATAAGAGTGAGTGGCATGCTCAATAAAAGTAAAAAGAAAACAATAATATTCGTGGGGGTTCTCTTAGTCATTCTGTATTTCTGTCTGCAACTTCTTTTTCTAATGACTGGAGCAAAGCCAGGTTTTCAATACAATATCCTCTTTAACTTTATCATAGTACTATTATAAATAGAGAGCTTATCCTTTTTGGTTCAAATCCTTCAGTGTTTCTTAGAAATATTTATGACAATGATAAAACTCACAACATTTCACTGGGAAAGCTGCCTCTGATATATTGTGTTTTCTAGACTTAAACCTACTGCAAGTTTGAATCCTCTTTGGTATGAGCTGTGCTTTTCTTTCTCAAAGGGCAAGAATACATCACTGTATTATTTCTAAGAATGTCTTTTATATTAAATCTGACACCAGCCTTTCCCTTACTCATACTGAATGATGTCACTTCAGAAAGCATTTGAAGACTTGCATAAGAAACATTTCAGGGAGGAAGATACATAGCAAAATTGTGGAGGTAAGAATGGATTTAGGTATTTTCTGCTTTTTACAATACTGGAATAGCTTGTAACAGATGAATTCAACTGCTGGAAAAAAATAGGTAAGTTCGTTAAATTAAAAGAATATTATTTGTGGGCATCAGAGAGATACAAAGCTAGAGTAGATTTGATGGACTAAGTCCTAAAAGAAGGAAATGCATCATTGTGAGTCTGATACTCTGCACCACTTTTTCACTTAGGTAGCTGCCAATTCATAAGCCAAATTATCAAAACACAGTAATATAGATCTATCTCACCACCACAGCCAATTAAATGTTGGCCAAAGAAGCTAGAGAAAAAGAACACGTAAGGCATGAGTACACATATAAATTTAAAGGATTTTTTGTTGGTAGGAGTAATTATTTTAAAGAGAATGAGGTTTAGTTCACAGGAGGGTTCATATGAGAAGAATCTGGTATGCTAGTTATGACCAATTTCTCCATCTACTGATAGCTAGATGGGTGTCCTTCCTTGTGAAAATATACAATTTGTGAACTCTGTATGTGTGACTTTAGTAAATATGCCACTAATAGTTAAAATTTTCCATTTGTCAATGTTAGGAAACAAAATCTTGTGTCCTAACTAGTGCTTGGTTCAATGCAATGACAATATGCACATTCAGTCACAGTAATTAATAGAAAAAGAGACTTACTTTTTCTTAAAAGAAAAGGAAATAAACTTTATCTTTTGATGGGAAAATTAGGAAATTAGCTTCATTAATTCTTCCTCTCCTTCACCTGTCTGCCTGCCTTCCTTCCTTCTTTTTTCTTTTACTCTTTCATGAAATATTTCTCATCTATACTCTGCCAGATGCTGTACATAATATCTGGGCATTCTATCACCATTGAACTATTTTTGGTGAGATGAGAATCTCAATTTACAAAATAAGATCATGGGGAAGAAATCTATCAGATAGAAAGTTCAGACAAAACATTTGTAGGAGAAGTGAGAGACTCTAGTGCTATATAAGTCAAGGGAAGAAAGGATTGAAAGAGGGAACAATTATTTGAAGGAAGGGATGTAGATATTTTAATTGGAGAGATGGGGAAAAATGGAGAGGAGGGTGGAACTACTAAATGGGAGGTTAGGCAGTCAGCAGTCAGAACCCTAAATGGAAACATGCTTTCAGCAAGTTAGATTTGAGCTAAAGATGTATATGTGGTTCTGTGGTTTAGAGTTTGTGATTGCTTGTCTTTAGATCAAAGAGAATGGAACATGTACAGGCATACCTCGGAGGTATTGTGGTTTGGTTCCAGACCACTGCAATAAAGAAAATATCACAATAAAGTGAGTCCCAAATTTTAAAAAATTTCCCAGTTCATATAAAAGTTATTTTTACACTATAATCTGTTAAGTTGCAGTAGCATTATGTCTAAAAAGACAATGTACATACCTTAATTGAAACATACTTTATTGCTAAGAAATGCTAAACATAATCTGAGCCTTCAACAAGTTGTAATCTTTTTGCTAGTGGAGGGTCTTGCCTTGATGTTGATGACTACCAACTGACCAGGGTGGTGGTTGTTGAAGGTTGGGATGGCTGTGGCATTCCTTAAAATAAGACAACAATGAAGTTTCCCATATCAACTGACTCTTCCTTTCATGAACAATTTCTCGATAGCATGCAATGCTGTTTGACAGCATTTTACCGACAGTAGACTTCTTTCAAAATTGGAGTCAATCCTCTCAAACCCTGCCACTGCTTTATCAACTAAATTTATCTAATATTCTAAATCCTTTGTTGTCATTTGAACAATCTTCAGAGCATCTTCACCAGGAGGAGATTCCACCTCAAGAAAACACTATCATTGCTCATCCATAAGAAGCAACTCCTTATCTGTTAAAGGTTTATCCTGAGATTACAGCAATTCAGTCACATCTTCAGGCTCCACTTCTAATTCCAGTTCTCCTGCTACTTTCAAAGTCACCCATTAGGGTTGGGATCAACTTCTCTCAAACCCATGTTGATAGTTTGACCTTTTCTCATAAATCACAAATGTTCTTAATGGCATCTAGAATGTGGTGAATTTTTTCCAGAAGGTTTTCAATTTATTTTGCCCAGGTCCATAAAAGGAATTATTATCTATGTCAGCTATAGCTTTATGAAGTGTATTTCTTAAATAGGACTTGAAAGTCAAAACTTCTCTTTAATCCATTGGCTACAGAATAGATGTTGTGTTAGCAGGCATGAAAACAACATGAATCTCATTGTATATCTCCATCAGAGCTCTTCGGTGACCAGATGCATTGTCAATGAACAGTAATATTTTTGAAAAGAATCTTTTTCTGAGCAATAGCCTTCAAAGGTGGGCTTAAAATATTCAGCAAACCATGCTATAAACAGATGTGCTGTCATCCAAGCTTTGGTATTCTATTTATAGAGCACAGGCAGAGTAGATTGAGCATAATTCTTAAGGGCCCTAGGATTTTCAGAATGGTAAATTATTGGCTTCAACTTCAAGTCACCAGCTGCCTTAGACCCTAGTTAGATAGTCAGCCTGTTCTTTGAAACCAGGCATTGACTTCTCTTTAGCTATGAAAGTCCTAGATGGCATCTTCTTCCAGTATAAGGTTGTTTTGTCTACATTGAAAATCTGTTGCTTAGGGTAGCCACCTTCATTAAGGACCTCAGCTAGATCTTCTTGATAACTTGCTGCAGCTTCTAAATCAGCACTTGCTGCTTCATCTTGCGTGCACTTAACATTAATGGAGACAACTTATTTCCTTAAGCCTCATGAACCAGTCTCTTCTAGCTTCAAACTTTCCTTCTGCAGCTTCCTCACCTCTCTCAACCTTCATGGAATTGAAGAGATTTAGGGCCTTCCTCTGAAGAGATTTAGGGCCTTCCTCTGGATTAGTCTTTAGCTTAAGGGAATGTTGTGACTGGTTTGATTTTTTGATGCAGACCACTAAAACTTTTTCCATATCAACAATAAGGCTGCTTTGCTTTCTATCATTCTTGTCTTCACTGGAGTAGCATTTGTAGTTTCTTCCAAGAACTTTCCCTTTGCATTCACAAGTTGATTAACTGGCAGCGCAAGAGGCCTAGTTTTCAGTCTCTCTGCTTTTACCGTGCCTTCCTCACCCAGCTGCATCATTTCTAGAGTTTGATTTAAAGTAAGAGACATGTAACTCTTCCTTTCACTTGAAAACCTAGAGGCCATTGAAGGGTTATTTACTGACCTAATTTCAGTATTGTTGTGTCTCAAGGAATAGGGAGGCCCAAGGAGAGGGAAAGATGGAGAATGGCCCATCAGTGGAGCAGTCAGAACACACATATTTATTGATTAAATTTGCTGTCATATAGGTGTGGTTTGTGGTACCTCAAAACAATTACAATAGTAACGTCAAAGATCACTATTCGCAGATCACCATAACAAATAATAAAACATTTTGAAATATTGCAAGAATTACCAAAATGTGATGCAGAGGCTCAAAGTGAGCAATACTGTTGAAAAATGGTGCCAGTAGACTTGCTTGATGGAGGCTTGTCACAAACCTTCAATTTGTAAAAAATGCAATATCTGCAAAGGGCAATAAACCGAAGCACAAGAAAACAAGGTATGCCTGTATACATGCTAATGGAAATGGTAGAGAAGGAAAAGGTAGCAATACCAAAGAAAAGAAAGAAAAAATAATGGCATAACTTTGTTGAGATGTCAGGTACAATGGGATCCAGAGCCAGGGAGTGGAAGTGGAGGGGAAGACAGGAAAGTGTTTGGTAAGAAGACAGACGTCCCCTCCTGTTCAATAAGTAATAAAGAAAAAACAAAAGCATGTGCTGTGGGGATTGAGGGTAGGAAATTGAGGTGGTTTTCTCTTTTGGGCCTTTTAAGTTTTTGTGATATATCTGAAACATTAGTAAGAGAAAAGTATCTACATGTTCATAGAAATGTACATCTTTAAAGGATGAAATCTACTTTAGGTATATTAAATCACAATAATCCTGCCTTTAAAATGAGAAAAAATGAGTTACATTGACCTACCTCCCCCCCTTTTTTTTTCTTCATCATGTAACAATACAATGATAATAAAAGTTATTTAGTCTCGGGAAAAGAAGAATGCAAAAATTATAAAATTATTTGTACAAATTAAGGAAAAATTATAATTTAGATGGTGAACAACTTGTTACTGGTTTTGATGATAATCAATGTATTTATATCACACTTCATGATTTCTAGTTCCTTAGAAATTGGGTAGACTGGCACATTTTTCTCTATTAAAATGATAAATGAACTTAAGTGATAGTAATGGATATGTTTATCAAATAATAAAAGCAATAAATAAGCTAAGAGTAGTAGCTTCAGTACATACTTATTAAATGTAGGATATATTGTATTTTTATTACTAGTGATGTGGCTGTTTAAGAGAAGTAATTGTCATGTATGATTCTTTTTACAGTTAGTTATAAATTATTTCCTTATCATGCTTTAAAGATGTCTAAAATATTATGGTTTCAGAATTAGGAAAGATCAAATGTTTTTTTTACAATTAATTCATATATTTCTAAATTACCTTTATGAATCATAGCTAACAGAAACTTCAAAATTCTGGGCCCAATAAATATTACTGACAGAATAATCATCTTAATTTAGTAATAAAGGTACTTTCTTTTTATTTTATTTAATTTTATTTTTTTTTGCTGTATGCGGGCCTCTCACTGCTGTGGCCTCTCCCGTTGTGGAGCACAGGCTCCGGACGCACTGGCTCAGCAGCCATGGCTCACGGGCCCAGCTGCTCCGCGGCATGTGGGATCTTCCTGGACCTGGCCACGAACCCGTGTCCCCTGCATCGGCAGGTGGACTCTCAACCACTGCGCCACCAGGGAAGCCCTAAAGGTACATTTTTACTACTATATAGCACACTAACTAATACATACCTTGATTGTGATATTTCAATCACAAATTTGCAGTATTTTTCCTGTTTGTGAAGAAGCTGCTTGTAACACTTTTTTTCCAGAGAAAGCCTTAGGCTGTGCTAAAGGATGAGGGCGTGTTTCATATAGTGATAAATAACAACAAAAAAATGAAACATCAAAAGTAGTGTGAACTACAACATACATGGAAATTTATTGAGATACTATTTCTAAGATTTTAAAAATCTTTAGAATTTATTCATTTTAAAAATTATTTTTAAGCAGTATCCCATATATAACAAACTCTTTTGTTAAGCCCTTTGTAATGTAGGAGTTTGAGAGGCTAATGTTCCTTTTCTAGAAGGATTATATCTATAGTGTCAGGAAGCAGCATAATCTACTTTTGATACCATTCAAGTACCACAGGGGTATAAGCTTACATTGTAAAATTTTTACTGGAACATTTGACCACTTGATTTTTGTAAAAAGTTCAAACAGAAATGAATGTTTTTTGACATTCTATTACATTAAATATTACTTTCCTCTATGTCTGATATATTTTGCTGTATTTCCTACCAAGTATATATGAAGAACTCTGAATTTATTTTCTACCATAATTATTTATCCTATATTGTGTGTTTATTTGTTTCTGTGATATGTTAGAGAAATAAGTCTTGACTACCTTCTGGCTTTCTAATTCTTTTTCTGGATTGTGCATTCTGTTATTCACACTACTTTTTTTTCATTTTTGTCTTTATTAGGACTTCCCTGGCAGTCCAGTGATTAAGACTTTGTCTTCCAATGCAGGGGGTGTGGGTTCAATCCCCTGTCAGGAAGCTAAGATACCACATGCCTTGTGGCCAAAAACAAAAAACAAACAAACCAAAAAACCATAAAACAGAAGCAATGCTGTAACAAATTCAATAAAAGACTTTAAAACTGGTCCACATCAAAAAACATTTGGCTTTATCATCTGAAACCTCTACTTGCCTCTTTCCAAAATAAATGCTTATTCATCTATTTTTGCTTTTCTGTTTATAATACAATATAGATAATAATACTGTACGTACTTTTCAAAAATTCTTTTATCTAAAAGATATTTTGAGTATTGCTCATGTCTTTAAGTATGATACTTTGTTTCTTTGATAGTTATGCTACCTCAGATATATGTTTTTCTTATTGTAATCCAGACCTTTGCTTGATCAGCACAGATATCTAGAGGGATATCACTCTAATTAGTTTCCTTAGTTAAAGGAGGGATGTTTTCCCGCATATGGAGACAATTCTGATAAGAAATAAAATGTCTTTGCTCCATGATTCTACATGAGAGTTGAGAGGACTCACATTTGAACAGGTTCTTCCATTGAATTCTCTCTCCCTTTTGTTTAAAGAGGGGGAACTACTTTTTAATCCTACTCTCACATTCATTATATCAGAGTGGTTTCATTGTTCTTTAGTCAATTGTTTGGGAATGAAAATCCAAGGCTCATTCCATCGCCCAGCTCTCAACTCTCCGACATATATTTTGCTAATAATGAGGAATTATACTAAGAGTATTTTTTTGACAGACTTATTCTTATTGGTGTTGAGTGGTAGATTTTATAGGTCTTTGGATTTGAACACCTTCTGATCCAATTTGCTGTAGAACTTAACAGAAATGAAATACTGCTAAAAGCAAGAACTAATGGGTTCTGATTTTTAATTCTAGAACTATTGCGGATTTAATATTTTCATATTTGTTCTGCCTTTTGAAATGGATTCTGATAGGGAGAGATAAATTCCTGTATATAATAAAATTCCTTGGGTAAAGCTCACTGGTTTCTTTAATAAAGCCTTTTTCTTTGCTCCTTCCAACATCTGTCAATAAAAATGTAATTACTATTTTTGTCAAGAGAAAAGGAAAATACTTGTTTTGTTTTTCAAGTGTCAGAAAAAAAACCCTTACCTCACTAAAGAATAAGACAAAGGTGTTCACTATGACTAGTACAGTTTTACTCAGCATTCGAGGTATTAACTAATGCAATTAGGTAAGAAAATTCAGTTCTAATCTAAATAATTAGAAAGGAAATAAAACTACATTCATCATCAGAGTATATGACTGAATATTAGGATAAAACCAATATCAACACAATAACTGCCAGAAATGTGACAATAAAAGTAAAACAGTAAATACAGGATATAATGAGAGAGAAGATTCAATCTGAGTTAACAACAAAAAACAGTTACAGAAAAGTGCCTCAGTACAAACCTAAACAGTAATGTGCAAAACTGGAACGCACAGAGTATATATTATTAAACAGAAAGAAATGTCTATGCTCTTGAATAGGAAGTTGTAACTTCATAAACTGTCAATTTGCCATAACCTAATTTATAGATTCAATTAAATTCATATAAAATAAAATTTCCAACAATTGCTTTTCATGGAGCCAGCTAACTTGATTATGATGTTCATTTGGAAAACATGAGTAAGCACAATAAATAGACAAAGAAAAAGTAGAAAAGCAATATTAGGGGTTGTTCTTCCAGCTATTTAAATGTATAGCCTCTATAATTAATTGTGTGTGGTATTAAGGCACAAATATAAGAGCAACATATCAAAATTTAAAATACCAGGAATATACACAGAAGAGAGTAAAATTTGCTAGCTGATAAACTTGGCATCACATTACAATGAAAGAAGGTTAACTTTTAAAATAAATTATTTAATAGATATTCAGATGAGTATAGAATTGAACCTGTATGGTATTGTATAAAGGATAAATTCCAGATGGATGAGTGATCTAAATAGTAAACAGTGAAATAATACAGATGTTAAAAATGGTTAAATTCCTTTGTAATCTTGGAATGAGTAATACCATTGTAAAATTCCAAAGCAATTGTAATAGTGATTGATAAATACAACTCATTTAAAAAGCAAACAAACAAACCAAATCAGACTTTACACGCATTAAAAATAAAAATCAAAAAGGAAATCACAAATAGGAAACAAAGGAAAAGTATTTGTAATTTATGTCACACACTTACAATCTGTAACATCAATAAAGAAAATGAGATTATGTAAATTAAGTATATATTTAGAACTGAATATAGAATTTAAAAATATTAAACTCATATAAATATTAAATTTACTTACCTATCTGACTGGCAAAATCCAAGTTTGAGAATATACTGTAATGACAAGACTATGGGAAAATAGGCATTTTTCCACAATAAAATGAAAAATGTTATATTCCTTTGATGATATCAACAATATATACATTTACCCTTTCACCTAGCAATTTCAATTCTAAGAATCTACCCATTCTGCTTTTTATAATGAGATATATATTTGTGCAACAGTTTCTTCATCTTTTCTTGAAAACTTCCTTTTATAAAATCAAGAATTCACTAAATACAACCTTGTAAGTGATTTAGTGCATAGGGAATTTCTGTATTCAACAACATGACCTCATTCTTCTTATGTTAGGGCATTTAATGCTTACTTTTGGAGTGTCTTTGGCAATTGAACACTGTATAACTTCTATCTTTGGACTAGTTATTCTATGGTACTTATACTCAGTATATGAATATTATATGGGTACTTCTACTCAATATATGAATACTACAGTGTAACAATGGAGACACAAGTCTAATGCAAGAAAAGCATTATCACAGTGTCCACCTAAATATTGGACCTCCAACTTAACCTAGGCTGCAAGAGATAAAATCAGCCTGTTAACCATTTTTGTCTGTACAGACTGACCTCAAATATATAAATTTTATTTGCTCTTCTCAAACCTAAAATAAATTAAAAATTTTAAGCTGTAAAAGATAATACTGATCTCTTCTCCAAGAATGACTTATACACAAATATGTTCGTTTTGGCGTTATTTATGACATTAAAATTTTAAAACAACCCCAAATTAATGGAAGGGCTTGAATGAATAAGTTTTGGTATACCTGCCCAATTGAATACAAAGAATCCATAAAAATGAATGGGGAAAATTTTTATACATTGGTATGGAGTCATACCTTGAAGACAAGGAAAAGGTGCAAGAGAGTTTGTATGTGTATGTACACATACTGGCTGCATTTTATGAAAGAAATGAAGGAAAATATGCAAATATATATTTGAAAAAGGAAACACTGAAATAACCACAATTATAATACAAATTGTTTCTTTTAAAGAGTGAAAGGCATAGATTGGAGAGAATAGGAAGAGAAATATGGTGTTTTTTTTCTAAATATTTATCATTATATAGTTTTGCCTTTGGAATGGTATAATTTTACATATTTAAAAACCAAATTATGATATCACACTTTCTGATTTCAAACTATACTATAAAGCTATAGTGATTATAACAGTATGATGCTGACATAAAAATAGACATAGACAAATAAACAGAACAGAAAGCCCAGAATTAAACCCCCATATATACAGTCAACTCATATATGACAAGAGAACCAAGAACACCCATTGTGGAATGGATAGTCTCTTCCTCAAATGGTGCTGGGAAAACTGGATAAACACATGCAGAAAAATAAAATTGGACTCACTCACAAAAATTAACTTGAAATTTCAAAAACTTAAACGTAACACCTGATACCAGAAAACTCCTAGAAGAAAATAATTGATCTTGGCAATGAGTTTTTGGATATGACATCAAAAACACAAACAAAAGTAAAATTCAACAAATGGGACTATATAAAACCAAAAACTTCTGCACAGCAAAAGAAACAATTAATAAAATGAAAAGGCAACATACAGAATGGAAGAAAATGTTTGTAAACTGTATATCGAATAAGGAATTAATATCCAAAATATAAAAAGAACTCATACACCTCTATAACAACAAAAAAATTTTTAATGCCCTGAAGAACTAAATAGACATTTTCCAAAGAAGACATCCAAATGACCAACAGGTACATGAAAGTATGCTCAGCATCACTAATCATCAGGGAAATGCAAATCAAAACCCAATAAGATATCACCTCACACCTGTTAGAATGGTTATCATCAAAATGACAAGAGATAAAAAATGTTGGCAAGGATATAGAGAAAAGGAAACCCTTCTGCACTGTTGGTGGGAATATAAAGTGGTTCAACCGCTATGGAAAACAATATGGAGGTTTATCCAAAAATTACATAGATCTACCGTATGATCCAGCAATTCCACTCCTGGGTAAATACCCAAATAAAAACATGACATTGAAGAGATATATGCATTCCCATGTTATTGCAGCAGTATTCACAATAGCCAAGATACAGAAACTACCTATGTGTCCATCGATGGAAGAATGAATAAAGAAGATGTGGTGTGTGTGTGTGTGTGTGTGTGTGTGTGTATATATATATATATATATATATATATATATAGTATTATTCAGCCATGAGAAATAAGAATATTCTGCCATGTGTGACATGGATAGACTTTGAGAATGTTATGCTAAGTGAAACAAGTCAGACAAAGATAAATACCATATGATATCACTTATATGTGGAATCTAAAAAAGCCAAACTTGTAAAAACAGAGAGTGAAATAGTGGTTACCAGGGGATGGGGCTAAGAATGGAGGTGGGAGGGATAGGATAGATGTTGTTGAAAGGTACAAACTTGCAACCAGTAGTAGATAAGCCCTAGAGATCTAGTGCACAGTATAGTCAATATAGACAACAATACTGTATTATAATCGTCAAACTTATCTTAATTATTCCAACTAAAGAAATACTTATGTGATGTGAAAGAGCTACTAATTATCACTACAATGTCAGTCATATTACAATACATATTTAACATGTAGTACATCTTAAAGAATGTATGTCAAATGTATTTCAATTAAAAAAAAAAACCAAATTAATTACAAAAGCAATTTCCTCTAATTGAAAACTAACTAAAATAAATGAATCCAACCACATATCATATTGGGGACCTAAACATACATGCACAAAAGATAATTATTTCAAATGACTTTAGAATACAACATTTTAACTCTGTGTCTTTAGTGTAATATATACTAAAACCAAATAGAGCTTCTAAGATATCCCAAATATTATTCAGGTGGCTAATACTGAATAGTAAACCAATAAGTATTATTGTACAGCTGTGTTTAAGTTCATGGAGCCCTGCTGCCTTTCTATAACATAGATTTGGGATATGGGAATAGATATTCTGTTACTAAGACAAGTTGAAGCACTGATTTTGAATAGGATATTAAAGACAATGTTCTGTAAAGCATTTGATAACTTTTAATTCTCTTCCAAGTTACATAGGTAATATGAGCAGACGGGGTCACTATTTTACTGTTTGCTTAACCTCTGCCTTCTTCCCACAATTTATCAGGATATATTCATGTCCCTCACCATGTGGTAAGATTTTATTTTGCATCAGTCTTTTACTGAACTTCTTAGGCATATGAGTATCTCTTCCACAATATGGGAAAAATTAAACCTGTCTGATTTGAACTAGTCAGGTTTGGCTCTAGACAGTAGAGCTGGAAGTAGGAATTTAGGATTCCAGATGGTAAAAATTCATGGTTTTTATATCACATGATTTTGATTAAATGCCTTTTCCAACTCTTAATTCATTTTTCATTTGATATTATTTTCAGAACCTGAGGCATCCAGGTTACCCTTATTTGGGCAAATTGACCTGTCAAATTTTAACACAAATAACAAATAGGTGGATTACTCGAAATATCTTACAGACACAAATTAGAAGATAAAGTGTATTTAATGTTTTTCCCTGTATCATTTATGGAAATAATTAGAAATGGAATAATCAATCAATAGAAATTAATGCCACTCAAAGCAGGATACAAGAGACAGAAATGTATTTCCTTGGACACAGGAAACCCAAAGTGAGATATAATTGGAATGCATGCTTGGGCATTAATTCTGCCTCCTTTCTTAAGGAGGTAGCCTTGACATTGTAGAGCTTAGTGAGGTCCCAGGAAAATCTATTATTTGCAAATATTCAGTTAAATAAAAGAGTTCAGATTGTTATTTTAACACCATACTGAATGGTGGCCTGACTGTATTATAAAAAATAGTGTTTCAGGAAGATTAGTCTTTTTGGATCAGATAGGACTTTACCTTCTTTCAACAGTCATTCATAACTTCTTTCCTTTGCAAATAAAGGTCAGAGAAATCAGACCAAGATACTCTAAAACTATTATTTTTCTTGTGAAATCACTTGTTTTTCCAGAAATTTCTGAAATCATTCCTAAATTGAGATTTTATATTAATTGTGTGTTCGGTCTCCTTCTGCCTATATTAGAGCCAATTATAAAGATGTTTTTATGTTAAACATTCTTTATTTCAAGATTTAGGAGCCAGAAAATGAAATTTCTTTAGCCAGGGATAGTTTCACATTGGTCAAATAGTCATAAAACGTTCAGTTCATGTTCTCCACACATCTTTCTATACTTAAAAAGTTCATTATTGATCACATATATTGTTAAATTCACTTAGTATAAATAATAAATATTTAAAAGATAAAGATTAAATTCATGGACAACAGTAAAGCATATTTTCTTCTATAGGATTCCCTTTCTTAACCCTGTAGAATTTAAAGTTTTCCCTTTCTTTAAAGTGCTTAACAAACCAGAACCAACTCACAGCAACATATACTGATGAACAAAGGTAAAAGATCTCTGACATGCCCGAGAATATCCATGGAGAACTTTAAAATCGTAAAAGCTTAGATTAGTTCAAACGGAAGCAAAGTGGACATATTCCAGGCTCACATTTTTTCTAGGAAAATAATTGTATCCATTTGAGTCTGGCAGATATAGGTTTTTGGATGAAATTTGATGGCAGACATAGTATGAAGCTCAATTTAAAAAAAATCATAGTAGAAACATCAAATAAAAAACATACAGTTAAATTACTATGGAAATGAAAAATACTGTAGTTTAATAGGCGATGAAAAGCATACCTATTTTCACATTCAATGGCCAGATTATACCTTTAGATACGTTAATGACATCCAATAATGGATATGGGCTCACATTTTGTGCAAAAAGTTAAAACTGACCTAATAATATCACTGAAATTAACTTGAAGGCTAGATAGTAATAAATGTCCACTCAATGAAGTGGAAATTGTGTTATATTGTAATAAATCAATAAATACTACTATATGGGATATAGTATTTTAAAAGCCTGGGAATTGTGTATTTTTCCACGGCATGCAAAGGGACTTTAAATTTCTAACATAAAGAGAAAAGTAGGGGCTTCCCTGGTGGCACAGTGGTTGAGAGTCCGCCTGCCGACGCAGGGGACACGGGTTCGTGCCCCGGTCCGGGAAGATCCCACATGCCGCAGAGCAGCTGGGCCCGTGAGCCATGGCTGCTGAGCTTGCGCGTCCAGAGCCTGTGGTTTGCAACGGGAGAGGCCACAACAGTGAGAGGCCTGCGTACCGCAAAAGAAAAAAAAAAGAGAGAGAAAAGTATATCCAAATTTTCCAAGTCTCAGATTTAGAAGCTGGTCAAATTTAATCTCAGAAATATATGTGTGTGTGTGTGTGTGTGTGTGTACAAACACACACACACACACACAGTATTTAGCAGCCTCAAAAATGTATATTGTAGAAAATATTAGAATAAATATATTAAGACAAATGGGTTATCATTTTCTAAGTTTATTAAAGGTTGTCAGAGTTGGGATTCTTGATCTATGGAGTCCATTCATGTTTTTTGGGAAGTCCAATTGTTTTTGTTAGGAATGGGTATGTAGCTTTTTATTTTTTCAATAAGAATTAGAGTCACTAGAACGAGTAATGGTCATATGAAAATCCAAAACAAGAACCAGTGGAATGGGACTTCCCTGGTGGCACAGTGGTTTAGAATCCACCTGCCAATGCAGGGGACATGGGTTTGAGCCCTGGTCCGGGAAGATCTCCCATGCCACGGAGCAACTAAGCCCGTGTGCCGCAACTACTGAGCCCGCATGCCTAGAGCCCATGCTCTGCAACAAGAGAAGCCACTGCAATGAGAAGCCTGCGGACCACAACAAAGAGTAGCCTCCGCTCGCTGCAACTAGAGAAAGCCCACGCGCAACAACAAAGACCCAACGCAGCCAAAAATAAAGATTAAAAAAAAAAAGAACAAGTGGAGCATCATTTGCAAGACAGGAAAAACAAGAATGTTCAAGAAAATATACAAAAATAATTAGAAACATAGTCCTAAATTTGAGAAGTGCAGATTACTTCAAAAATATTTTGTACCTATTCTTGTGAGAGTAATTGTACCATTTACGTCTAATTAGTACCATTTTAATTAGTATTATTTAAAACTTAAATTCAGATACAGTTCTCCAAGAGGGTAGTTATATGTTCATGCCCCTAAAGTCATATAACAAAGGGGGCTTCATGTGACCACCGAGGTACAGCCAGTCTGCTTAGAGACAGCTTGGGAGCCTCATATAAAGGTGTTAGGTTTCTGCAGGTTTTTACTCTTTTTCTAAATACTTCTAAATGAATAGCATAATGCCAATTATTATCACAACTCATCAAATGCTAGTGGGTTTATCTTTCCTTTTGTAATGTGTCAATGTTGTTGATACCACTTTCCAGAGGAGATTGAGGAAAGATCAGTGATCACAGCATAACTTTATGTAGGATGACTATGAGGGTCATGATTTAATACCATTTATCCTAAAGTAGAAAGTTTAAATATTTCCATTGTGCCCTTTTTAGGAATTTTCATAATCTTATGATGAACCATCATTTTAGTTTACAGATTTGTCAGAATTGGTTACAGCTCTCTATTAACAGTGACCTTTCCCTCCTCCAACCCCTAAATAAACAAAAAACATATTTAAAAGCATTTCAAGGTAAGGCTTATTTTTCTTACAGATTAAATCACTTGACTAGGGTTTTACTGCTGAATATGTTCTATATTCTTCCTAATATCAAAACAAAAGTAAAACTGCAAATGATGAACATGGATTTTTTAACCAATCAGAGCCTATGTCAAAACTCACTAAAATAATGAATCTTACTGCTGGAAGGAAGCTAAAACGACCTGCTTCACTAAATGTAAAGTGGCAGAAGCATTTACATGTTGAAAGCAGTCTTCTTTCTACGGAATCTCAAAACTCACAAAAGAAAATCAAGCCCTAGGGTAATAGAATCAGAACAGGACACTTTAAACACACACAAACACATGCATGCATACACACACACACACACACACGCACACACCATAAGAATAAAAAAGAATTCTCAGGCACAATGTGAGGCAGAAAAAAAATTAAGCTAAAACAACACAACTGTTCTCATTAGTGAATTTATATAGAACCTCACTAACAAATATTATATTTGAATCTTGTTAGAATGACACTTGGAAATGAAAAACTGGAACCATATTGCCATATCAGATACTGTGTTTAATTCTGGTGAATATAATAAATGGATTTGTTTGTCTCTTAAAAAGTTTATATATTTGCTAAGTAAAATGCACAATGGTTAAAAGCCTGACAATCAAAAAACAAGTAGCTTGATCCGGAACCCAAGATTGCTTTGAAAGTAATTCTGACGTATGTGTTCTGATATAATTTTATCTGATTAAACCTAGTACTATTAATTTTAATATAAAAATAAAGGTAATAATTATTATATGCCCACCATGTACTTCTTATGATCTCTGACTTTAACTCAAGCTTCAAAGTAAATATTAATAATGAGGGTTTACACATAAGGAAACAGGTTTGAATAGTTTAAGTAATTTGCCCAAAATAATAAAACTATGACACAGCAATGCTAGGTTGTAAACTAAGGAATGTCTTTGTTCCAAATTTTGCAATCTCTTCTATTAAATCATAATAACAGGTTATATTATTAATATTTGGTTTTCTGAGGTATAAGTATAAATTAGATAATCATTAGGTATAAAAGACTATTAATAAATGGCACTGTTTCAAAACTTTGTTACTTATCAGTGTCGGGAAAAGAAAATCACACGCTCTATTCACTCAATATGGTTTGTACTCTAGGGGATTAGGGACCATTTCTGTCTGGTTCAAAATTGTACCTGCAATGTAAAACACAGTGCTTAGTACCTAAGAGGTGCTGAGTATTTTTTTGAATAAATGAATGTTGGTGGGTTTTTTTTAACACTAAAGTTAATTTTGCTATATTAGAAATTAATTCCTCTATGACCTGCCTTATATTATTGTGATATTTTAAGAACTTAGTAAACAAAGCAGAAAACAAATTGTTCAATAAGGAAACGAGCTCTTTTATGTGGAGGGCGGCAGGGTTTTCGTTTGCTTTGAAAGTATTAAAACTCTATCTATATCTATATAGAGAGAGAGAATTTTTAAAATGTATATATATATATATTTACTGATTAATACAATCAAATTGTAAAATGTAAATTCAGGACATACAAAAGGAATAAACTAGTGATATCATTAGTCATGTTGGACATCTACATTTTCATAATATTTAACTGGAGGAAAGTCAAGAGCATGATCAAATGTGCACCATGTCAGTAATATTGAATTACTATGATTCTTGGGCAAAACAGCCCATCTTACTATTTCCTAAGAAGAGAAATGTGCTATGTGATTAAAAAACTACTTTTCACATGAGCATTGACCCATAAAATGCATAAAGTATTAGTCAACATTCCAAAATGTTAAGGTTAATGCTTACTATTTGTATTAGTTTGCAAGGGCTGCCATAACAACATACCACCGACTACGTGGCTTAAAGAAGACTAATTTATTTTTTCACTATCCTGGAGGCTAGAAGTCCATGATCAATATATGGTCAGGTGTTATTTCTTCTGAGGTCTCTTTCCTTGGCTTGCAAATAGCCACCTTCTCTCTGTGTCTTCACCTGGTCTTCCCTTTGTGCACATGTGTCCCTGGTGTCTCTCTGTATGTTATAATCTCCTCTTTTTATAAAGACACAAGTCAGAATAGATTAGGGCCCACCAAACCAGCCTCATTTTTAACTTAACTACCTCTTTAAAGACCCTACCTCCATATATAGTCATTTTCTGAGGTACTGGAGGTTAGGACTTGAACACATGAATTTGGAGGAACTCAGTTCAGCTTATAACACTAATACAAATATTACAATTAATTAAGTATAACTTGTTTAGGTAATCCAGATTGGCTCATCTAGGAGATGACAAATGAATCCAGGTTAAAAAGAAAAAGTCAAAAGTAGGCAAGACATAAAGGAGTGAAGACACTAAAACCCCAAATTTTTTTAAAACGCAGAAAATAAAACTTTTAATTCTAATCAATGTGTTATTTTCTAAGCAATTCTAAAATGTTGCTTTCCTGCATTGCCTGGATCATGAAGCAACATTTTCAACCATCATTATTATTCTCTTTTAGAGAAAATTATGTAAGAAAATTGTCTGACAGCATTCAAAAATGTTGTTTATATATATTTTTTTACTTCAATCATATTTTAATCTTAGATTTATTTTTAGAGTCCATAATTATACATTTTAGGCAAAATGTAATATAAGATATGATGATCCTAAGACTACTGGATACTGGATTGTTACCAGATAAGACAACACTCCTTCTCCTGAGATTCTCAACAGAGAAAAACATCAAATATGAACAAAAACAAAAAGCAAAAGCATTTGATTATTAATTGGCCTTACACTCCTACTTCTCAATTCAGTAGGCTCTGTTAATAGGGTGCAACTAGTGGCTTAAAAGGGATACCTGAATTGTCTCCATGTGGCCCTAAGTATAGAGCCAACTGAAGATTAAGAGTGATAAGATAACAGAGTGGGTAAAAAAATGGGAAGGGAGGGCTTCACTGGTGGCGCAGTGGTTAAGAATCCACCTGCCAATGCAGGGGACACGGGTTCAAGCCCTGGTCCAGGAAGATCCCACATGCCACGGAGCAACTAAGCCCGTGCAGCACAACTGCTGAGCCTGCGCCCTAGAGCCCACGAGCCACAACTACTGAGCCCGCGAGCCACAACTACTGAAGCCTGTGCACCTACAGCCTGTGCTCCACAACAAGAGAAGCCACCGCAATGAGAAGCCCGTGCACCGCAACGAACAGTAGCCCCCTCTTGCCGCAAGTAGAGAAAGCCTGCGTGCAGCAATGAAGACCCAGCGCAGCCAAAAATAAATAAATAAATATTTTTTAAAAAATGGAGAGGGAGGTTCATATCTCCTACTATAAAGCATAGAATCCTCCACTGCTGACATCTAACATCATGAAAGTACAGAGCCAACTACTTTTACCCTCCACAATGGTGACTGTTAGAAAACAAGGGCCACACATTTTATGGTATTTGACATCTCAATAAACACATTGAAAATCACTTTGGGAATAGAATAATTCTCAGTGGCATATTTGAGAAATGGCTAGAAAATAAATATGAAAGAAGTTTTGATATAATTATAGTCAATATTAAGAAAACTAACACAGTACTGGACAAATAATTTCCCTGTCCACAAATATTATTATTCCATCCTCAACCTATTCTCACCATGCCTTTTCTTTCCTTACTGTTCAGGAAATGCTTTGCACACATACATTTGATGTTGGATATTACTGTTAAGTTTATGCCTTAAATTTTCAGACCTTTTTAAAAAGTATTGACTTACTATTCTTGTTAGTTTTCCTTCAGGGTGCTACATGTAACTTAAAAATCAATGGAATTATGGGTGTGTGTCTGTGTGTGTACAGAATGTCTTATTTTAGAGTCATTTTCTAATTACTATATGTGTCAACCTACTCACAGTTATTAGGGACACTTAGTCCACTATCATACATGTTTTTATTTCTTTACAAAATAGTTTTTTTCACGTTTAATCAAAATTGTCAATTATCTGCATTTGCCTAATGATCTCCTGATATGTGATGTGTTACCAGGAGGACAATGTAGAAGGTTAAGAAGGATGAAAAGCTATGAAACATTCTGTGCTTTTTAGGATATCCTTCTTTTGGCCCTGAAACCTGAAATTATGGCTAATGTAATAATATGATAACCACAGTAAGAAAAACTTTTAAACATTTTACTTGTCATTCAATGGAATATCATATATTAAGTTAAATATTATGCCCCAAATATTTTTCATTATTCAAAGAAAGAAGCTTGTAAAGATAAAAAGTGAAATATATAAATTAAAAAAATAAACATATGCTTATCTCGTCAGCAAAGCACATTGCCAAAAATAACACATTTTGATAGTTTAGTATTTATATAAATGCTTATGAAAAATGTTTCAACTTATAAGGAGCATAATAGAAATATTCTTTGCTAAAACTTTTTCCTTTACTATCAGTGCCATTTTTATGTGACTCAGGAAGATTATATTCCATATATTTACAATTAAATTCTATTCAATAAGAGAAAAATAATATTTAATGCATTTCATACAGACTATTGTTGCTAGAGTTTCTCAAGACCTAGACCTATGGGGTCATAATCCATGGACTCTAAAGTAAAATTATATTTTTATATGCTATATCGCCATCTAGCTCACTGCCTAGGTATTTACTCATTTATACATATTTGGAGGGGGGCGTACATGAGATTTTATAAATCTCTGTGTGTTAAATGCATGACGTTATATATGCACAAAAACATATCGTGAGTATGCACCATGTATTTAAAAAACAAGACATATACATATATTCAAATAGTACTTCATTTACTGCTGATGCTGTTAAATTTCTTTTTAAATAATTATCACTTATATCAGCAAAATACATTTCAATATTCACACAGAGAGAGAGCCCCTAATATATGAGTCCATTCCAACATTCATAATTCACTGGATTACACCGTTTTACAAATGGCATAACTGTGAAATTGGACTGGGTCTGCTTCACAAAATCTTGAATAAAAAAACCACGTAACTATGATGAACTAAAATTATTTCCTAAATAAAAGACTATAATCAAAGTATGTCAGTTACATATGGTTTTACTGATTTATTGAATACTAGTTAAAATAGTATTATACACTTAGCTGGCATTTTCCCAGCAGAACAAGTTTTTTAGAAATTTGACTTGTGCTCATACTGAACACACACACACACAATTAATAGGGATGCACACACATTACAGCAAAGAGCAACGGTCATCTCCATGAAGATTTGTGTTACACACTAAATTATTCTGCTATTGTTGCAATAAGCTAACAGACCACCACAAAATTCAGTGGCCTATCTAGCAAGTATTTATTCTTCTACTCATGGTCTGTTTAACAACTGGGTGACATTGCATCATATTTCAGTGAGCTCAGCTTGGCTCTGGATTTGAGTAGGGTTCAGATATATTCCACATGTGTTCACATTCTCCGTGGGCAAGCACTACCCAGGGATATTACTTTCATGGTCGACCCAGGAGTAAAAGAGTTCAAGCCAAACCACATAAGAACCAAAACCACTCACAGATCATTGAACAAATCAAGTCAAAGGCAAATCCATAATCTGTGCAAAAGAAAAGCATACTATACCCCAAGAGATATGGAATAGTGGGTGAAAGCAAAAAATATTATGAACTAATACAAATACATATACACAAAAATATGCTTTAAGGACTGATATAAATATAATTTTTCTGGTAAATTGAGTTATTTGTGTTAATAAACTTAGAACAATTTTAGATTTACAGAATTATTGTGACGATAAAGAGTTCCCATATACCCCATGCCCAGTCCCCCATATTATTAAAATCTTATATTAGTATGATACATTTGTCACAATTAATATTGATATATTTTATTAACTGAAGTTCATGCTTTATTATGATTTCCTCATTTTTTCTTAATGCCCCATTTCAGTTTCAGGATTTCATCCAGGATACCATCTTGCATCTAATAGTGTTGTTTCTTTAGACTCCTCTTGTCTATGACAGTTTCTCAGACATTCCTTGGTTTTGATGATTTTAACAGTTTTGATTACTGTTCACCATTTTGTAGAATGTCTCTCAATTGGGATTTGTCTGATTTTTGTCCCATGATTAGACTGGGGTTGTGTATTTTTTGGAGGAAGATCTCAGAAGTAAAATGCCATCCTTAGCACATTGCTTCATGAGTATATACTGTCAATATGACACCATTTTTGATGCTAACCTTGTTCATGTAACTTGAGGTAGTGTTTATTAGGTTTCTCCACTGTCAAGTAACTTTCTTCCCTTTCCATACCGTACTCCTGAAAAAAGTCACTATGCACAGCTCACACTTAATGTGTGGGGAGTTAATCTGTACCTTCTGAAGGGTAGCATATATACATAAATGGTTTTAAATTCTTCTGTGCAGGAAATTTGTCTATTATTCCTCATTTATTCAATCATTTCTTTATATCAACATGAATGCATGGATATTTTATATCTTATAATCTAAAAGTATTCTATTTTGTTTCTCAAATTTTGCCAGGTCTTTTGGCTGGCCCCTGCATCATTTTTGTATTTCTTCATCATTGTGTGTGTGTGTGTGTGTGTGGGCGTGTGTCACTTCCTTACTTTCTGGCACTACAAAATACTCTACAATCATCGTACACATTTTCTGTCCCAGTCCTAGAAACAGCCATTTCTCCAAAGAATACTGGTTGCATTTTGGAGAATGGTATTACGAAACAAGATCTGGCCATCAACTGTAGTTTTTGCTACTGGGTTTTGTTGACTTGAACTATTTTTGAGTATACAAACGTAAGTATCCATAGGAAGTTAGACATTTAAAGATAAAAATTACTTATTAATGCAATATCTTGTCTTCCAACAGATTACATGCTTCTAAGAGTCAAAGAAAACTAACTTGGGGTACTATACACTTAGGAGAAGCACAGGGATAGAAATTTGGGGATATAGTTCTAGAAAATGTGCATCTTTGCATATATGTGTGTGTATATAGACACACATATGGATATATTTTATATGTGTACATATATGTATATAAACATATACACATTAAAATAAAGATATACATATGTGTATGTTACTATATAGGAGAGTGCAAAAGATAAAAGTTAAAATTGCTTCCAGATTCAACCCTGATCATTCCTTTATATAACAAAAATTTTGGTCATTTTAACGTGTAAATAACTTATAGGAAAGGGATAAATATAGATTAATATATATATCTGATTTCAATCTTTGTTAATAACTTCTCAGCAACCAATATAGACAATTTTGATAACGATTATATGTGACCTTGAAAACCACATAAATTCAAGTTTCCAATTTCATCAGCTTTGCCCTGTATTTCAGCTAACTACTTCCTGGTTTCTCCTTCTGTCTTCCTTGGCCATGCTCTGATTCTCAGCCAATCTATATACCTTAGATTGAAGATGATCAGTCAGATTTGTTTGTTCTGAGTATTTGTATGTGGTTATGACAAATACAGGATCATATATAAAGACATTATGTCTGAAGCCGGGCGTAGCCTCCGTTGGTGAGTCAATTTGGGTATAACAAGAGGAGTGGTCAAATGAAAACTACAATGAGGTATCACCTCACACCGGTCAGAATGGCCATCATCAAAAGTTCTACAAACAAAAAATAAATGCTGGAGAGGGTGTGGAGAAAAGGGAATCCTCCTATACTGTTGGTGGGAATGTAAATTGGTACAACCACTATGGAGAACAGTATGGAAGTTCCTTAAAAGACTAAAAATAGAACTAACGTGTGAGCCAGCAATCCCACTCCTGGGCATATATCTGGAGAAAAACATAATTTGAAAAGATACATGCACCCCAGTGTTCACTGCAGCACTATTTACAATAATCAAGACATGGAAGCAACTTAAATGTCCACTGACAGAGGAATGGATAAAGAAGATGTGGTATATATATACAATGGAATATTAGCCATAGAATAGAACAAAATTATGCCATTTGCAGCAACATGGATGGACCTAGTGATTATCATATTAGGTGAAGTCAGTCAGATAAAGACAAATATCATATGATATCACTTATATGTGGAATCTTTAAAAAATGATACAAATTAACTTATTTACAAAACAGAAACAGACTCACAGGATTTGAAAACTTATGGTTACCAAAGGAGAAACATGGTGGGGTAGGGATAAATTAGGAGTTTGGGATTAACATATACACACTACTATATATAAAATAGATAACCAACAAGGACCTCCTGTATAGCACAGGGAACTCTACTCAATATTCTGTAATAACCTATATGGGAAAAGAATCTGAAAAAGAATGGATATATGTATTTGTATAACAAAATAGGTATACACCTGAGACTAATGCAACATTGTAAATCAACTATACTCCAGTATAAAACATTAATTTTAAAAAAGAGGGGTAGTGAGGCATAGTTGGGGCTAGTGTTTAGCAAGGGTCAGTGGGAAATGTTCGGTTCTTCAGCATCTATTATATTACACAGTAGTCATGTTTGGGGTAAGTGAAGAAAAATATGAGCTTATTTTAGGGACTTAGATGTTTATTCCTCAATAACATGGTCATTGCTTTATCAAATAACAAAAGCATAACCCCAGGTTGTGGGCAGCATTGAATTCAAGAAACAAGAGTGTGAGCCATCACTAGGAATGACTTAGGCCAGTGAAAGTAGCACCAGTGAAATTTAATTTACCTACCAAGTCTCAGACTCTTTGGAAAAACAGTGTGTTAGAACACTATGTTTCATATATAATAAATAATATGTACCTAGAGATTGTAAATTAAGGAAAACATGATCTTTCCACAGATAATTCATCCTGCTTACATAGCATTTAAATATGTTCCACGCTTTTTATATGCATTATGTTCCCTACGTGTTACATTTGGTGTTATGCTATAAATTGTTAGCGAGAATTTTTCCTAAGTGCCTGGACAAATTAGAAAAAAAAACTACTGATTTTTGACTTGTCATTCAGATATTATTTAGTAAACCCTATATCTTAGTAAATAAATAGTTATTTACAAATCAATCTGTGAGGGATACAAAAAAAATAAGATATGGTTCCTGTTCTGTGAATTTGAATACCCAAGATCTAGAATTTCAATACCCAAGATACATTCTGAGGGGACTCTTAAAGCACAAACGTCTAAAATCATAACATATCAAGAAGTGTGAAATCTTGCTGATATACAAAAATATGAGAAAACCTAGATATGATGTTGCTAACCTAAAAATCCTTAAAATCTAAAATCAAAACTTGGAAAGAAAGGAAAGATCAACACAAATAGCAACTGTTTGCCAATAATTCTTTACTACATTGCCTTTAACTTTACATTCTTTTTATAATATTAAGTATCTTCTCTTTCCTATATGTTGATTGGTTTCTGCTAGAGACAGAGGATTTTTTATGGTATAATATAAGAACTTGTCAACTTTATGGGAAAAGGAATTGAAACTGAATATCTTACATAGCACATGATGTGCCCAAGACAGCCTACATTTTTTTATTTTACAGACTTGCAATCAAGGAGTGGGGAGTGACATCAAACTGTTAGCCTTGCTCCTTGATACCAATGCAGATCTGTGTGGATACTCATCACTCTACTCTCAGGAAAGCCTAAGTGTTCCCACCTAGTGTCACTATACTTAGGCTCTCCATTTATTTAGTGTTTTGTAGCCAAGCTGTCCACAATATGAAACCTATAGTAGTCATACATTTGAAAGTACTTGTCACAAGATTAGTATTCAGAATTCAGTGGATTTGTACTTTCTTAATAGCACCAGGCAAACTGGAAAAAAAGACTGCAATTCTTTCTGGAGGTGACATCTAATATACACACCAAAATCTCCACCCTGATGTGTTCTGTCTTCATAATTCTGTGGGTAATGTGGTACTACAGACTGCAGCCCTCTTCCGTACTCAAGTTGTAGAACTCCATCATCTACTATGGTATCTAGTTACTTCCTTCACCATAGTAATTGTGCCTCATTTATCTTTATTTTGCCAGCATCTGGCATGGAGTATGACAAGAAGTGATTTTTCACAAATATTTATAGAATGCAATTGAATCAATAAACTTGAAAACAATGACCCAAATGCCCACAAAAGGAATTGCTTTAATTGGCCTGAGTTAACAGAAACAAGAATAATCATAAAATCTTAAAACAACAGTAAGAGCACAAAAAATATGGATACAGTATAAAACTCTCTTAGCCAACATTGACAGTTTTTAAATTTTCTTATTTACAGGAGACAATAGTCCAGATAAGAAAAAAATAGAATTTACATATTTAATATTGGCAGATTTTACTTTTGTGTTTATTCTTGTAATACCCACAAGATACCCCCCAAATTCACTATGCAGAGTAAATTGTTGAATAACTAAGGCACAGATCTGAATCACGATTATTCATCTACATGTTCCACTCAGTGAGTGGATAGAGCCAGCCATCTATCACCTGCATGTCAGCCAAGCTTTGTTACCTGTATAAGCAGGATGAATGGTGACTTCAGTAAGATCTACTGGATTCCTGTTACCTGACTTCATCCTGTCACACACTGTATTTTATTGTCATTCTTATTTACCCAGTACCTGAAGTTGGAGCAGTGAAACACTGTGTATATCACTTTAGCTTTTATTATTTTTAACATCTTTATTGGAGTATGATTGCTTTACAA
Source organism: Delphinapterus leucas (assembly GCF_059928025.1). Lineage (NCBI taxonomy): Eukaryota > Metazoa > Chordata > Mammalia > Artiodactyla > Monodontidae > Delphinapterus > Delphinapterus leucas. Next base: position 107,687,622 of record NC_143137.1, on the reverse strand, counting down.
TGGTGTGTTAGTTTCTGCTGTATAACAAAGTGAATCAGCTATACATATACATATATCCCTATATCTTCTCCCTCTTGCACCTCCCTCCCACCCTCCCTAACCCACCCCTCAGAGGCAAATATAGTTTTGGTCATTGTTGATAAGATGATAAGCACTGGTTTTATAGAATCATAAAAGTCATTTTTTGGATCGATTTCATTTTGTGGTGAAAATAAATGCGTTATTATTGTTTGGGAAACTGGGGCTTCTCAGGAATCTTAAAACTTGTCTATAAATGCGAATGTATAAATAAATTAATTTTGAATTAAATTTAAAGTTTCTTCTTTAAAATGTTTCTGAAAATTCTTCCAAAAAATAGTCATGAAATATGAATGTCCCCATTTTTTAAAAGCACATCTAAAAGCAACAAAACAAAAAGAAAAGAAATCCAAAGTTAAACTGTAAAACATATAAATTTTACTGAACATATTTTTGGAATAGTGCTTTAAACTCAGTAGATGACATGTTGCTTATTTTATTTCAAAGGGAGTGAAACTAGTTTGGTTGGCTTTCAGAGATTTTCAACTCCAGCCCAAGAATTTGAAAACCTTTGTGTGTGTGTCTGCACATGTATATGTGACAGAAAGGGAAAAGGAGGCATTCTATCACAAAGAAAAATAAAATCATTAGGAAGGCACAGATTCACACAATTTAAAATGACAGAACCAGTTTACTGAGAGATTACAATTTAACATGCAATTGTAATGTGCTCACAAGTTTTCTGGGACCAAGCTTAGCTAGCCCTTTTTAAAAATACTTAACCTGTTCTTACTAGTGTTATACAAGATACTTAAAGGCTTTTGATTCATTTTCCTGATTAGTAAGTTAACTTTTCCTAAACGAAGCAGTAAATTCTACAATGTATATAAGCAAAAATAAAATTTCCCATGGATCTAAGAATTTGAAAAGTAAACAGCTTTATAATACAGTGGTTTTAGAAATAATGCTGTAAAAGTTAAAACTGAATGGTCTTTGCTTCAGTTGAGGCTTCACCTGATCTCTAAAATATGGGATATATCAAATTTTGGACATGGCTTAAGTATTGAAAGAATAGACTTAAGATATATTTTAATAGAGTAGTATCTGTAAGAAGATGCAAAATGTATAAGATCGATAAGTGAGTTAGGGCAAATAATGCAAGGAACAATGTTGGAAAGAGTAAAAAATCATGAGAGTAAAGGCCTACATTGTTCAAGCTTAAAGTCATTTGCAACATTTCCTTGCCTTCAACTCACTTCAAGAATCATAAACTTGAAAGTGTCCTAATGGCTTCTGATTTTTGTGGAGTTCAAGAACAATAACCAAAAAAAAAGTAGTGTATGATAAACCCCCTCAGAGTTTATCACAACTGAACCAGCAAAAGATTCAAACAGCTCCAGTCAGCAGCCCCTGGAGGTGCTGGAAGAGGAGTTAATGTTATGAACAAGATCAGTGCCTTGTGGTTGCACTTGAAGTATAGCTTCTGCCTTTCATTTGGGTTAAGCAAGTGACACTAAGTTCTGAAAAAAAAATAACTACAGTTAGAATTAGAGAGAGAGACGAAGAAGAAATATATACCAAGGCAGAGGAGAAAGAATGAGAAAATGAGAAATAATAAGGGATATAAAGCTGCACTGTCCTATATGGTAACCATTAGCCATGTGAAGTTATTCAAATTTCAATTAATTACAATTAAATAAAATTAAAAATTCACTTCCTCAGACTTGCTAGCCTCATTTCAAGTGCTCAGTATTTACACATGTCTACTCATTACCATATTGAACAGTGCAGATGGAGGGCATTTCCATTTTCTCAGAAAGTTATTGTTCAAAGGGCTAATATGGACAAAGAGGGAGAAATAAAAAGACAGCAGGGACATAATTAGAGGATAAAATTGAGTGATAGAGAGAGAATGGGTTACAGTTAGAGGTAGATGTGGGAGAGAGAATACAAAAAGATGATACAAAGAATTCCTTTTATAACTTAAAAAAAATTAAGACAGGGTAGAATATAGGAATAATAGGTGCAGAAAAAGTATAGAAGCCCACAATCACCTGAGTGGTTTATGATTTTTAAAAAATCCATAACTATCAACTCAGCATACATGATAGTCAGACTTTAAGAAACTAACCACCAAAAAGACCAAAATAGGGTCACTGAATTTATAGTCTAAGCACCAAGATCATTTAACGGTTTTTGTTTGACTTTTTAAAGCACATACAATTAAAATTTCAGATTTGCTCATCTTTCCTCTCTTCATTTGTATATGAAATAGAATAGCTGCCTTACTAGGTCAGGAAGTAAGTGGGTACATGTAAAGAAAAAAACAATAGATTATGAAAAAATCATAGCAAAGATAAACATTTTAAAATGTATATGTAAATTTTTACAATTTGAAGTCCTAATACTCATTTTTTTCTTTATTCTGAAAAATTGAATATGAATTTTATACAGAATATAGGTTATTAATTTTTAAATGAAAAATTTTTCAAAGATTAAGAAATTTAATGCAGAAATGAATGATAATGACCTGAATTTTATATGGGAAAAATGCACAATTTGGAAGAAAAATTCCATTAAAATCCAACTAGAGAATTTATCAAATAAGAGAGTTTGAGCAAAGAACTTAAAAGGAATATCTTCATTTTTCAGAAAATATTTAGATTTAATAACAATTTTTAAAAATTTACATTTTACATTTACAATTTACATATACATTTTCATATTTAGAAACAGTAAATAGAAAAAATATAGAAACAGGCTTTTAAATTGCATGTGGTCAATATTTAGTGATAATATTGACTGATAACCCAAATGGAAAAATTTACCTATATGTTCTCTTTTTATCTTGTGTTTTGAGAGAGTAGTGTACATTTACTCTACTGAAATAATCTATAAAATAATCTTACTGAAATAATCTACTGAAATTTTCTAATTTTAAAGTCTCTGGAGAGAGGATAAAAATAAAGAAAAACAGGATAATTGTCAGGTCTTTTACTTGGCAATAATAAACCATCCTTCTATGCATATAATTAGATCAGTTTTTGTGAATGCCATATCTTACACTTTCCTCCACTGTTTTGTATTTTCCACTACACAGGCCATTCACAGTCTCTACACTATTTTGTCCAAAGAGATTTGATGCTTTTATATTCATCATTATGGAATTTCTCCAAAGAAGACAAATAGATGACCAAAAAGTACATGAAAAGATGATCAACATCACTAATTATCAGAGAAATGTAAAATCAATGGCCATCACCAAAAAGTCTACAAACAATAAATGCTGGAGAGGGTGTGGAGAAAAGGGAATCCTCCTACATTGTTGGTGGGAATGTAAGTTGGTACAACTACTATGGAGAACAGTATGGAAGTTCCTTAAAAAACTAAAAATAGAACTAATGTGTGAGCCAGCAATCCCACTCTTGGGCATATATCTGGAGAAAACCATAATTCGAAAACATACATGCACCTCAGTGTTCGTTGCAGCACTATTTACACTAGTCAAGACAGGGAAGCAACTTAAATATCCATTGACAGAGGAATGGATAAAGAAGATGTGGTACACGTATGCAATGGAATATTGCTCAGCTATAAAAAGGAACAAAATAATGCCATTTGCAGCAACATGGATGGACCTAGAGATTATCATACTAAGTGAAGTATGTCAGACAAAGACGAATATCATGTGATATCACTTATATAAGGAATCTAATTTTTAAAAAATGACACAAAATAACTTATTTACAAAGCAGAAACAGGCTTACAGATATTGAAAACAGACTTATGTTTACCAAAGGGGAAAAATGGGGGGGGGAATAAATCAGGAGTTTGGGATTATCATACACACACTACTAAATATAAAATAGATAACTAACAAGGACCTCCTGTATAGCACAAGGAACTCTACTCAATGTTTTGTGATAACCTATATGAGAAAAGACTTTGAAAAAGAATGAACATATGTATAAATGAATCACTCTGCTGTATACCTGAAACCAACACAACACTGTAAATTAACTATACTCCAATAAAATTTTAAAAAATTACTACTAAAAAAAATGAAGTCTCTGGGGAAATTCTAAATCTGAAAAGGTTTTCAATCCTTATATAAATCGACTGACCTTTTTGCAAAATGTTTTGCTCCTCAGTTCTTATGCATTTGGAAACTTTATACCCATCATGTAGTTTTTTTGTTTGTTTTGTTTTTTGTTTTGCAGTACGCAGACCTCTCACTGTTGTGGCCTCTCCCATTGCGGAGCACAGGCTCCGGACACGCAGGTTCAGCGGCCATGGCTCACAGGCGCAGCCGCTCTGCGGCATGTGTGATCTTCCCAGACTGGGGCACGAACCTGTGTCCCCAGCATCGGTAGGCAGACTCTCAACCACTGTGCCGCCAGGGAAGCCCCATCATGTAGTTTTGAGACAGCTCTGGCTGCCTCCTCTCATTCTTCAAGAGTTCCTCTCCATGCACCTTAAAGACTAGAGTTCCCTAGTATTCCCTTCGCTAGCCACTAACTGGCTGTTTCACTCTACTTGCCCTCCTCCCCTGATGCTATTATTCACTCTAGATGTTGATTACATCTCCAAGTATACTTCATGCTTAGAATAATTCTCTAGATTCTGACATGTATCTCAACTGCTTTCTAGATTTCTCTATTTACATCAGCGATTTTAGTGGTCACCACATTTTCATCCTACATACCTGTTTTTCTTGTTCTTTCCTACCAATCCCAATTCCTCTCCTTCCTTTCCCTCTAGTTCTCTAACTGGGATCAATGTCCCTTCTTTGTGTGCCCATACACATGGAATGGCATACTTTGGGACTGCAGATAATTCCACTTCTGACATTCAACATATTGTATTGTGTCATCATCTTAAACGCCTATGATACCCAGGGAGCACCATGAAGTAGAGAATGTTTTATTATATATATATATATTTAATTTCCAACCATTATGCAGTTCTTGGCATGAAAAGTTATCCAAAAAGATTTCATGAATGAATGAATGAAATCAGGATATGAAAATAAAACTAGATTTAATAAATACTTAACTACATGTTAGGCAATACCTCACACATTTAGTTGTTTAATATTATGACTCATTTTCCATAACCTTTTGAGGCAAGTATTATTATCTCTACATCAGTGGTGGTAGTAGGGAATAAGCCATTACAATATTAAGTAAAAGGCCTAAAATTATATGGTTGAGAAATGGTAAGTCTTTCAACACACCAATGGGAATCAACTAGATAACTTTAAAAAGAAAGAAAACACAAGGTATCACAGAAAGTACACAAACTCTAAGTAAATTCAGACACATAATTTGGCTCATAGTTTGTAGCACTCTATTGCTATAGAATGTAAAATGACAAAGCATAGAAAAATTAAAGCATTTTTTAAAATGTATTTTTATAAATAAATTAGCAAATGTTCATATATATACAAGTGATATTAAAGGTAGTAAAAACTGAACTTAGCTATTCAGAGATGATATAATAAATTATTTCCTTTGGTAAGTACATATATTTTTTAAATAATAGATGATTTTTGTGATGAGTTGAATCACACAAGTATACTGAGGTTTTTAGGAGACAACTCTATAATATTTCAATGAATCACTTAGCTCCCTTCTCAGAGGTAAATTCAGTTCTGACAAAAACTATAAGATCAACCAGGATGATTTCTGATTCCTGCACTTCAAATAGGTTTGATCATGCAGAAGAAGATTTTTTTAAACTAAATTTATGATTGAATTGAAATAGTCAAAGACTAGGTGTTTATACAGAGTGGAAACAAAATGCAGAAAGAAAAAGTAGATAAGGACAGCAGAGTAGCCCTATTTAATGTGGGATAAAAAAAAGTGGTAAGTAAAAGCACAAATGACTCTACTTAACAAAGTCTAATTAAACTGTATGGAGAAAGATTTATGTTGCACCATCTTGACAAGCTTGGTTCACAGGTTTAGACTTTTAAAAATTAAATGAACTGATATTTGAATCATTTTGAAACTAGTAAATATTGTCTATTTTAGCCTCAGATGCCAGGAAACTCAAGTAATTTGAAATAAGATTTAGTCTTTCAGGATCATATGAAGCTGTTTAAGACCTTTGGAACAATGATAATCTCCATGGCAACAAAATATTTTGCTAGTTTTTTGTTTAATGCTGCTTTCATTGTATCTAGATCATGCCCAGTACATAGCAGATGTTCAATAAAAGTTGATAATGTGTTCATCCTATCATTTATTATTCAACCATAGTTTATTGAGTAAGAATTCTTACCTAAGTATGTGCTTGGGTTGCAAAGTATAAATAAGGTCAAGGAGCTTAGTGTGATGAAACCAAAAAACAGGAAATACAACACATCTTGTTGCAACCTAGAGGAAACTTCTGAGTTTTATAGGAGTATCAAGGAATTCCTTTTCAATCTGCTTATAAGACAAGTTGGGGAGAAGCAGATTTGGGAGCTGGACATGGAAATGTGGATGAGTGTGAAGGTAGAGGAACAGGGGCCAGACTGTCTAGGTTTTGATCCTAACCTTGTCCTTACTAGCTGGATGACCTTGGGCAAATTATTTGCTTTCCTCCCAATGACTCCTCATCTCTAGAGGATGGATACTGATCAATAATACCTTTCTAATTTATTTTGCTCTTTTTTTTAGAATTAAATGATCTAATGTATGTAAGAGACATAGAAATATTCTGACACACAGTAAGCACTCAGTAAAACATTACCATTGCTACTTTTCCATAACATTATTCTCATGATAGAAACCAGTATATATTATATTGGCATCATGTTTTATATATTGTTTGCTGATGATGCACATTATATTAGGGTTAAGTACTGAGATGATGGACTATTTCTCTTTGATTAAATAAGATCATACTCTGGAAGGAAGGAATCCTGGGGGAAATAATCGAAACATAAGAATACACAAAAAGTCTCCCATATATTCAAACTGTAGCCTACTAAAAGCAAATTAAATGACAATATCAATAGATGATGCAATTAGAAGTATAGACTTTAAAAACTGGATCTATATTTTATCCAAATATTTTTCAAAAAAAAGCAGTAGTTCTCATTTTATTCTTAAGACAGAGAGGCAGGAGTAGATGTTTCAGAAAAGCCCAAGTGAACTTTTTGGCCAACCCAATAGAAATGACAACAACCTCTGCAATCCCGTTTTCTTTCTTTCACCAGGGCAAGCTATTAAAATCTCACTAGTCTCTAGTTTCTTTATGTTTAAAATGTGGCTAGTAACACGTTTTATCTCAGAGCATTGAGTAAGAATCAAATGAGATACAAGACATATTTTAAATACACTTGAAAAATGATAAATTAAGGCACACAAAGGCACAGATATAATGAAAAGTGTTAAACATTTTTCAAGGTTTCATAGACAAATACATTTTATAGGCAATAAATAAAGGATACAATTGACTAATTAATCTATACAGAAATTTTGCTGCTTGAAAAAAAAAAAGCTTTTCTACTGCCTTCAAGCTGGTTACAAACCCAAATAGCCACACCTCTCTTGCAATTGCTGTTGTGTGGCAGCCACACTTTTCTTCAAAAATGGATTTTGTACCTATCCTTTATTAGTAGATCTTTTATTTTATGTCCCTGTGTGGTGACACTAAGAAACAAGACAGGATGTGAGTGAGAGGGGCCAATAATGTAACATTGCATTCTGGGAGGTTGATCCACCTGAGAAATACTGAATGTAGAGATAAATGCAGTCAAAACTTTAGTATCATAAGAATGATGACGATTTTAGCTTGTCAACTAGATCAGCTGGTATTTATGGAGAGTGCAATTAAGTAAGGGTGGGCAATACTAGTGTCACATTTCAACAGAATCCAATAAATGGACACTAATGGACTTAAAAAAACAAACTTGAAATTTTGAGACCCATCTCTCATCTTGGATATAAGTAAATCAGAAGGTACTAAACCAGACATATTTTGAAGAAAATTTTCAGAAAGCTATGATAGTTTTGCTTTTATTTTGCTATTGTGCTTCCCTTCCCCTTGTTTATTATCAAGTGTTTAAAATGCACTTTAATTAAACAAAAAACCAAAAAAATAAGATTGGTTTCAACCTGCTTCACTTTTCATTAACTTTCCCTGGAACAAAATACTGGCAGCCTGGACATTGCTCCTCAACCTTTCACTTCCCTGAAAATGAATGGTCCCTTTCAATTCACATAATCTCATCATTTTTTAAAGTTGGGATAGTTAAAAATATAAAATGGTAGAATAATTGTTTCTATTCCCTTTATACAGCTATCTTCTTTGTATATTAGATCTCTGTTAATTTATCTTTGTCTACTTTAAATTCATTTTATCAACCCATTCATCTACTTGGCACATTAATTTAAAAATTTCAAATTTGTCTACCCTGACATTCAATTCCTTGTCAAGTACACTTTTTCCCCCTTAATCCCCATATCTGACTGGGATCGTTTTTCCTTCACTCTACAGAATTGTGTTGTAGTATAAGAATGCTGATGAAACATTACTTTTATTTTTGTTTGTTTTAAAGTATTATAAAATATCTTAATTTTTGAAGATTACTACTTGTAGAATTTTATATTTATTGCACTGCTTTAATGATATAATTCCACTGTCTTCTGGATTCCATTGATTTTGCTGAAAAGTCAGATGTCAGTTTTACTGGTTCTTAATTTAAAATACTGTCTTTAAAAAATTGTTTTCTTGAATATTTTCCCTGTTTTTCCCAAATATTTTACTATGATGTTTATAGATGTCATTTTATTTTCATTTATACTACTTGGTGTTCACAATGTTTTATGAATCTGTGTTTTGGTATCTTTATTCAATTTTAGAAAATTCATGGTGAATATACCTTCAGATATTACTTCTACTCCATTTTCTTCTCTCCTTTTCCCCTATAAATCAAATTGTAGGCAGGCTAAAGTTTTTCACCGCTTTGCACTTGTCTATAGTGCTCCTTTCTGTGCTGCCTTATTCTTTCCTCTCTGTGTTTCATTTTGAATATTTTCCACTAGATAGCCTTAACTTCAGACTGGATTTGAAATAGGAAGGCCAGAAAACTTGAATACAGGTTGAAAATAACTAGTCAAAGTGGAACAGAAAGAGAAAAAAGAGTAAGAGACAAAGAAGAATAGAGCATGGCTGATATGTATTACATTAGCAAATGAAAAACTTGTATGTAACTAGTATCCAAGAAGGAGAGGAAAGATAGGATAAATCAGAAGAACTTTTTGAAGAAATAAAGAGTTGGGGATTTCCAGATTGATGAAAGATATTATAGTATATGTGCAAGAAATTCAGCAAAACTCCAAGAAAATAATATACAAATAAAGCCACACCCAGCATGTTATAAATTAATTATTTAAAACCAAAAAAGGATAAATCTTAAGGGACAAGGCTAAAAATACTCATTACATATAGTAGAACAACAAAATGAGTGACTAATGATGTCAACATCCCATCAGGGAAAACATAAATAAATAAAAAATAAAACATAAATAAATAGAAAATAAATACTAATTTTTAGCTACAATTTTATATTCAATAAAAATATTGCTTAAATTTTAATGGATTTTAAAGGACATTTCCAGACAAAGCCTGAAAGTATTTGCATCTAGTAAATGCACTATAATAAATGGTTGAACTAAATTCTTCAAGTGGAATGGAAAACTAACAGATAAAAAGCCAGATTTATATATGTGATGAAGACCCAGAAAAAGAATATCTCTAGGGAAATAACAGAACATCATTGTTTTAGTATTTGTATTTTTATATTTAGGTTTTTTAAATTGTTAAAAACCTAGTGACTCTTTAGAGTAAAATATGTTAGAGGGTTTATAATACAGAAGGAAGTAAAATATAAGATGTCCACAAATATTTGAAGGGAAGTAAATATATTTTACTGTGATATGGTTTGATGTTTTGTAAAATGATTATGAAATATCATATTATTATGTATTAATATCTCTAGCATAGCAAACTCAAAAATATATAGATAATAAGTCAATAAAGGGTACACTCACCACAAATAGGCAGAGGACAAAAACCAAAGAAATAAAAACAAAAACACTAATTTGAAAAGATACATGTACCCCAATGTTCATAGCAGCATTATTTACAATTGCCAACATATGGTAGCAGCCTGAGTGTCCATCAACAGATGAATGGATAAAGAAGATATGGTATATATATACACACAATGGAATACTACCGAGCCATAAAAATGATCAGAATTTTGTCATTTGCAGCAACATGGATGGACTTGGAGAGCATTATGCTAAGTAAAACAAGTGAGACAGAGAGACAAATATGGTATGAGATGACTTATATGTGGAATCTAAAACATACAACAAACTGGTGAATATTAAAAAAAATAAGCAGACTCACAGATAAAGAGAATAAACTAGTGGTTACCAGTGGGAGAGGTGAAGGGTAATGTAGGGGTAGGGGAGTGAGAGGTACAAACTATTGAGTGTAAGATAGGATCAAAGAGGTATTGTAAAACATGGGGAATATAGCCAATATTTTGTAATAACTGTAAATGGAAAGTAACTTTTAAAAATTGTATAAAAAATTAAATTTTTTTAAAAAAGAAGGTGTTGCCAGGAAAATAAGAGACAAGATTGTTAATGAAGAAGAATAAAATATTTAACCAGGAAACTTGTATAAAATTGTCAAGAGGATGAACAAAAAAAAAATCAAAAACAAAAACAAATGGGATAAGTTAAAACCAAATACCAAGACAGGAGTCTTAACCCAGACAAATCCATTATTAATTTTATATGTTTGAATTAAGATTCTTCATGAAAAGGCAAAGATTGTCAGACCAGATGATGAAGTAAGACCACATTATATGTTGCTTATAAGAAACACATTAAAAAAAAAGACATAGTGGCTGAAACTAAAATGTTGAAAATTACATACTATGAAAACATTAAGTTAAAGTAGGCTGTAGTGGCTATAATAATACCTGAAAAGGTAGATTTCAAGTCAAATGTATTACCAGAGTTAAAAAGGGTATTTTATAATTAAAGGAGGATCAATTATTCAAGAAGATCTAACAATCCTAAGTGTTTACCCACTAACAGAGCTATAAGATACTTGAAGAAAAATTGACAAAGCTAAAAATAGTAGACAAATCCATAATAAATGTTAAATATTTCAATAATACTCTCTTAGTAATTGATAGAGAAAGTGTAAAAAAATGAGTAAAGATACAGATATTTGATCAGTACTATCAACCAACTTAAGTTCTGTGGATCTAATTGTCCTAACTGACATCTAAAGGACAAATACAACTTACCACTGCAGCTTAAATATTCCTCTCAAGTGTACATAGTACATTAACTAAGGTAATTAATAAGATGGACCATAAAAACAACTCTAAATTAGTATAATTTAAGCAGAGTCTATTTTCTGACCCATGTTTATTCCAAGTACTCTTTATACTTTTGTGTAGATCCCTATTTCCATTTGGTTGTTACTTTCTTTTTGTCTGAAGAACAACATTTAACATTTTTTAGTACGGGTCTCCTGGAGATAGTTATCTCATATTTCATGTTATAAAATATTTATTTTGTTTCCATTTTAAATGATATTTAACTAGGTATAGAATTCTACACTGGGGAGCATAGAGAAAAATGGAGCAGTAGTGGAAAATTGGAGCATAGAGAAAAATGGACCCTCAAACCTAAATGCAGGGAAAGAAGAAAAGGAGGGATAGAAAGAGCTTCAGCCTGTAATGCAGCTCTGACAAAGTATTGACCAGGATGATCAGAGCCTCAGGACAAAGATGTCCCATTAAAGGAATCACATATTAGGCAGGAATATGTATCATAGCTCAAGTACCTGAACCATGTTCAGTCATTGGCTGGGAGTAGTCTGGGAAGAGTGTGGTTTGATAAAATGTTCTGGAAGATCCTTAAGTTACGGCAGTTGGAGGCTCTCAAGTAACTTTACTCTTTCCAACACAGATTATCTCTTGAAGAGAGTTCTGAGTGGAGCACTCCTCTGGCTGCCACAGAGACATCCTTATCCTGATATAGAGCATCTTTGATAAGACTACAACAAATATCTTCCTTACGATGGAAGATCGAATACTTTCCCATTGAGCTCAGGGACAAGACTGTCTGCTTTCTATTCAGCATTGTATCAGAAGTATATATATATATACAAACACACACATATATATTTATGCCATACATATGTATTATATATTAATATAAAGGTATATTACATCTGACTTTTGAAGGATGCAGTATTCTCTCATATCTTTAAGGATAATAGTAGTATTTCTTCCCCATAAATAAATTGATTCTCTCAAGTTGCTTTGGTTTTTTTTCGTATTATTTTCTTTCCTGGTGATCTTGATCAATCATCTTATGTATAAGATAGGGATACTAAAAAGCAAGGTCAACTAACAGGTGTGTGGGAATACTTGGCCTCTCTATGCTTACTGTAGATTGATCTTGCTGGCACTTATTGTAGAAAACAATGGTGATAATATTTTTTATTTATTTATTTTTTCATTTGCTTGGACTTCCCATATATTGTAGAGAAGATAATGTCCGTCTCCTGCCTTAAGTGTGAACACCTTTGTCCCAGTTAGAATACCAAATAGCAGAAAAAGCCCTTGGGTGTTAATCCTCATGTGATCGTCTCCCAAGCTTCAACTTTTCCTCCAAGAAAGATAATTTATGTTTTACACTCTAGAGTATAATTCTGAGTCTTCTCTTAAGTAGAGAAGTTACAATCTCCTGCCTGCTTGGAATGGGGGGAGGATACTTGGGTATAATTTCTTCTCAATTAGGCTTTCAACCAGTCCACCTGCTGTAAAGGTCACCTTCCTTTACCTTTCAGAGTTTACTGCCACCAATTAGTATGGCTTCTGGAAGCTCTATGGGGACAGGTTTACTTCATTCTTAAATTTCCCCACTGCTAAATTAAGGTTCTGTCTTCCCAAGCTTACTGCATGTAAGCAGAAGGCACTGCTATCTCTTTAATCCTTTTAGACACTTAGGCTATATGTATGTATACATGTGTGTGCAGTTTTTCTGTCATCCCATGATCTCATGCTCTTGGGTTTTACTTTGAGGTTTTAAATCCAATAGCTTGAGTTCTCCTGGTGCTTGTGACTGATGACTTTCACTTACTATGAACTTTGTAATTTCTGATTTTGAGCTTGTGAGCTCATCTTAATCTGGCCTCTTTTGATTTTCCCCTTTATAAATCCTACATGGACCAATGTGTCCCTCCAGAACAATTTTGCATTTGATTTCTAGACTCCCTAGGATTTTCATGACACCAGGATCATTTTTTAATTGCTACTTTCTCAGCTTAGGATATCCCCATATTATGAGCATAGTGTAAATTCATGTTCAAACACATCAAAGTTGCAGGGCTACTCTTTTGATTTCTTGTGAGATTGTTGCCCCACACAGAGTTATGACAAAGGCAAGCTTAATTTTCTCTGGTGGCAGATTTAGTTAGTTCCCTTACCACTAATACTAAAGGCCTTTGACAGAATCTACTCTAGGAATTTTGTAGGCCTGAAAGCACAGTACTCAAACCATCACTATTTCAATAATTTCACAGAACTGTTGCTGTATCATCTTATTTACTTCTGTCTAGTGCTCAGTGCATTCTTCACTTCTGGCATTTAGAATCCCCCCACCTTTGTTTTGCAAACTATTGCATAAATTTTTAAATCATTTTATCTATAATTTAGTTTTTCAGAATAAAAATAAATAATTGCAATTCTATTACTGAAGTCCACCACACAATTTAAATAATGTTATAAAGAAACCATAATTTATATTTCTTAATAGTGATATGTGTTCATCAAGATAAAGAACTTACTAAATAGGACTGGGGTGTATTTCCTTTTTCAGTATCCTTTATGAAAATCTCTAAGCTTTTAGTGCTACTATATTTGTTCACATCTCAATCAATCCTTTAGACCTATATTTACATTGGTTATTGGTTTGCTGCACTAGGCAAAGATTTTCTCAGTCCTCAAAAGAAACTCTGTTTTTTTCTATCTTCTCATCTACCAGGTGGAAATATTCCAATGCGTCTTAAGTTATATCATTTTGCTTGACATTGTGCTCCCAGCTTATCCTTTAGTGGATTCTCTGTAATAAACCGAGAAGCAATTTCTAGCTTTACCTACTTTCATGCACCTCCTTAGAAATTCAGCATTAGAGGTCTGGTTGATTTGTGAGGCTGTCTTTTTCAGTTGATGGTGAGGATGGCTCATAGTGACACTTTGAAGCTACTCAAGAAGCTGAATATGACATCCATGGCAAGTCTGTGTTCACAGCATGAGAGATCTTGTGCTCAGCTCTGCTCTATTGACCCTTCACTCAATTTGTCCTTTCATGCTATAAGCCATGATTCAGAAATAGATACTGGTTTTCTCTGTTTTTCAAGTATCTACCACTTGCCAAATAATATACACAAGACAAGTTTGCCCAGGAAGAAACTTGTATAATTTAATGACTGATTCATAACAGAAGTCACTATATTGTTAAGGGTTTTCTTCCAGGTGTATATCATAAAACACATCAGTTCATCAATTATGTTCAAGAAAGTGTGTGTATATATATCTCCTTAGGAAATTACATATATATATATATAGCATGTGTGTGCGTGTCGATTTACTCCATGAATTCATATAGTTTCATGGGTTAAATATCATCAATATTCTGACATTTAAGAATTTATATTTCAAGCCTTATTCCCTCTCCACTCATACAATCCAACTGTCTATTCAATATTTACATCCAACTGCCCAATCAGTATGTGATAGAAAGCGCAAATTTTCTACTTTCAAAACTTACTGGCTTTATATCTCATTTTTTATTCTATACCACTCTTCTCCATTTCAGGTGGTCCCATCCTTTCTGTTGCTCAGGTGAAAAATACTGAAGTTTTCCTTGACTCTTGTTTATCATAGTCCCATAACCAATCAGTCATTAACTCCTGTTTACATTTCGTCAACATATGTCTAAAATCTAAAACTTCTCAATACCCCCACTATCAGCACAAGCTATTCCACTGTCTCTCACATGAATTATTGTAATAGCTTCCTAAGTGTTCTTAGTTTTACTTTTTCATGCTTCCCTCCTACTGCATATTATCAATACTTGAACCAGAGTAAATTTTTAATAAGTCAGATTATATTGCTGTTCTGCTAAAATGTCTATGGCTCCCTATGTCTCTAGTATAAAATAATAGCTAAGAACAATCTTATTATGTTGGCAGCATTATCACAATTTTACAAATGGAGTAACTAAAGCACAAAAGGGTCATTTTCTTGACCCATACTCTCTGGCTAATAATGGTAGTATATGATTTGAGGCCAGGAAGTCTTTTTGCAGAGTCTATGCTTCCAACCATGATAATATATTGTCTCTCAGTAGCAGGTACCCAAGAAGCCCTAAATGTTTGCACCCATTCTCTCCCTACTTCCCACTGACTTCTCTTACTTCATTCTCCTTTTAGTTTCCCATTTGTTCAAACTGAACTTGATATTCCCCAAAGATTCCAGGCATAATTCTGCATCAGGCCCTCCTCCTGCACTGGCTCTTCCCTCCTACTAGAGCTTTCCTGTACCAGAAATTCATTTGGATCACACTCTTATTACATAACTTCACTCAAATGTTGCCTTCTCACTCAGACCTATCTTGCCTTTATTGAAAATTTCAACATCCCCCTCCCCTGGCCTTACACCACTATAGAGCCACACAAAACCTATCACCATAGGTTTTGTCCATAAACCTATCACCCTCTAATTAGTTGCACTTAGTTTATTTTGGTGTCATGTAGAAAAAAACAGAGAGGAAAATAAAATTACTAATTTAGGAAATAATAAAAGTTAAATTTTATGTATCTTAATCACTCTTTAATTTATGGGTAGCCTTTTCCTCGAGTTTACTGTGAAATATTTGCTAAGAATTCTAAATTGTGATAAGTGAAAACACTTGAATTTGTACTGCAAAGCTAAGGATAGACTGAGGTAGAAATTTCCAATTTTTTAAGGCTGACTTTAGCGACAAAATAAACTAAATATAATGAACATTAACAATTGACATTTTTATTACCATTATCAGGCTCACTGTTATTTCTCCTCCAAACAGTTTTTACCATATACAATTCCTTTCATAAAAGATGAAAGCATTTTGAAAATAGGCTATAAACAAATATTTATTGAGCACTTCCTAAATCTTAATATATTAAATAAGATCTCAGTCATCACAAATGTTTGAGGTTTTTTATCCCATATTTTTATAAATAAGTAAATCAATTTACAGAGTTTAAATGTCTCACTGAAGTTTATCCAGTTAGTAAGTGACTTATCCAGAATATAAATTCAATATTTTCTTCCACTAGAGAATGAGCTCATTGCCCACTGACATCCCCAAATTTCTCCCACCCATTCTCATTACTGAGAAATGAAAACCCATGTGTACATATCAGTTAACCTAAGAATATTTATTACAGTGGCTAGTGTCATTTCACAATGTCCATTTTCCTAAATGTTTTAAAATATTAGCCTAAGTCTAATATAATTATTACCTTTTCTATTGATTTAATTGCTTCCCAGGAAATCAAATGTGTTTTTATGTACACTGACATAATTTATAAAGAAGAGATCAAATGCAGGGCAGTCTGTGCTGGCAGTCACACACACAATTACAGAAATGTAATTAATTCCTGCTCATTTTTATACACTTCTTATGCTCTGAATTCTTTTGAGTTGGCTTTTCCCCAGGTATATAGTTTATGGTCTCTGATATTCAAGGGTGTTCTTTGTCAAACTATATCATCTCAAGTAAGTTTACTTATGCGGATTGAAGTTTGTAAAGCAGAATGACTTTCAGCTTCCACATCATTTCTTGAATGCTACCATAAATTAGTTTGTAATAGAGTTAAATATTTCTTGAACGGACTAATATCTAGACATTCATTTTTAGCATAAAAGAGACTCTCAATCCTTCCCTTGTATATTCTCTACTGATAGTTTGCATTTGAATTTACTTTATAACATCTGTGTAAATAAGATTTTTAAAATAAAATTTGAAGAAAACATAGAGAATTGAGATTTAAGATTAACATGTTTCAACTACTTTTTAAAGTAGTTGAATAAGAAAGAAGCTGTAATATCTTCTTAAAAAATAATATTGAGAAACAGGCTAAAACATGTTGGATAACATTACAGGGAATGATATTCAGAACCAAACCAATATAAGACAGTTGTAATGCCTCAAAAATATGTTTTTGTTAATTTTTTAAAAAATTGTGAAAAAAGAAATAGTAAAACTCGAATATTAAATTAGCCATACAACTGCCTAACTTCAACTGACCTGTAATTTGCTTTTTTTGTAACATGGAAATAATAATGCCTGCCTGTCCTTCCTCACAAAAATTTTACAACATCAAAGCTGTTGACAAATATGAAAATATAAACTACTATGGAGAAATCAAACCTCCTTAATCCATCTGTGCTGCCCTTTTTGATTTGGCCTACCCCTATATTACCATCCTCACCTCCAAACACATTCTATTCAACAAAGTAGGCTATTGTAATTTTATTATATTATGTACTGTTACCACAACCAGTTGGAAACTTTCACACCTTCTAGCCTGTACTCCTATTTCCCCATTGAAGGTGTTTCTTCATCTGAATTTATCTCTCTTCTACTCATTTCTGTAGCCTATTCTGTATCAGTCAGTGTACAGACAGGAGAACTAAAACATCTTCTGGATGTTTCAAGCACATAAACATTTAGTCACAAATTACTTTAGATGGCCTAAAATTGCAAAAAGGAAAAACGAAGATTTCATAGAAATGTGGAAGATGCTGCCATCCTAGCTGGAGCCCACTAGTCTACCTTTTCACCTGGAGCCTCCCCTGTTGTACTGCCAATGGTGTTGCAGCCCACAGTTTCCTGGAGGTACCCAAATCTGCTGATTCTTCTACTGCAGTCAGAGTGAGAAGTGACCCTTTCTCTTTTATATTCTCTTATTTCCTATCAGGGAATCCCAATAACAGCAACTGAGTAGAAAACAGCTGTTGAGGGAGTCTAGGCAGTGTGGTTTTTAGGTCCCCTGTGAAACTGTGGAGAGCTAAGGAGGATGGGAACAGAACTTGGAACCAATATACAATATCTGTCAGAGTGTCTGTAATAATTGTCTAGGGCTGTTGTTACAAAGTATTACAGACTGTATGGCCTTAAACAACAGAAATTTATTTTCTCACCATTCTGAAGACCAAAATTTCAAAACCAAAGTGTCGGCAGGGTTAGTTCTTTCTGAAAGCTGTGAGGGAAGTTTCTGTTCTAGAGCTTTCTCCTTGACCTGTAGATGGCTGCCTTCTTCTGATGTCTCTTCACATTATCTTCCCTCTGTGTGTGTATGTCCAACTTTTCCCTTCTATATTGGATTAGGGCCCATCCTAATGACCTCATTTTAATTTTATTAAGTCTATAAAGATCCTATCTCCAGATCTAGTCACATTCTGAGATACTGGAGTTTAGGACTTCAACATATGAATTTTAGGGAAACATAATTCAACCCATAAGAGTGTCCTAATATGGCAACTACATAAATCATTCATAGTCCATATGGGAATTTATTGAACTTTTCTATTTGTATGTATTTTTCCCACTACTCTAGGAGGAATCTTGTTTTCTCTTTTAACTTTGTCTAGTAGCTAGCTGCTTGGCACATCAGAGTCTCAATATATGTCAGCTGATCAATCGTTATAGATTAATGGAGCTAAACATTTAATGTTACATTAAAGGCTTCCAAAACTAGAAGTCAGTTTGCATTTCAAAATTATTCAACATTGCTTTCCTATGTTGACTCTTCCATTAATTTGCTCACAATCTATTGATATTCTATACATCAGACACTGATTTTACAAGACACTGAAATGTTACACACTGAAGGTAGAAATTCAGATAAATGTGTTACTCCTTCAGAAAGCTGATATTCAACAGGAAGACAGAACTAAATCAACAATATTCTCAAAGCTTAATAACTGCTCTTAGATAAATCCCATGCTCTGGGAGTAAAGGTGCACTGATTAGAGAGCTGTTCTTTCTACAGTACTCATTTCAACTCCCAAATATTGATCATGATGCTCATCCCACCACTAACACCCTCCACATTACTCTCTACCTATCTAATATATACCCATCAATACTTAAGTTATTTGTTCCTCCATCTCTATAAACTAATACATGCTAAGTTCCCTACCACAGTGCCCGGAACTTTCTTTCTACATTTCTCTCCATTCCTCTCTCCTGTCTTCCATTCTGCTTCATCCTCTCTTCCTCTATTTCTTTCATTTATCACTTCATTTCAGCAAATTCATAACAATTACATCCAGCTTTGCTAAAACCTGACATACATGTTGATTAAAATTAATGTGCTATCCAAAATAATGCCATCAAAACCACAAGCCTTTGGGGAAAATGGAATTTAGATTTATATCTGAATAGTTATAATCAGAATTTTATAGTGTATTTTCTTTTATGCCTTGTATAGTAAGACTTGCATATATACATTTATTTTTAATGTCAGTAATTAACCATTGAGTCCTTTTCTTGCATTATTTTTTTTTATTTTTTATTTTTTTGGTATGTGGGCCTCTCACTGCTGCGGCCTCTCCTGTTGCAGAGCACAGGCTCCGGACGCACAGGCCCAGCGGCCACAGCCCACGGGCCCAGCCACTCCGCGGCAGGCGGGACCCTCCCGGACTGGGGCACGAACCCGCATTCCCTGCATTGGCAGGTGGACTCTCAACCACTGTGCCACTAGGGAAGCCCTTCTTGCATTATTTAATCAATCTTTTTTTAATATGAATACTAATTTTAAAATTCTATAACCATATATGTCCAATACATTACATTAAATTGTATTGTTCTGAAATGCTCTTTTTGTACAGATTTGAGAAAACTCATTTCTGGTCACAATTCTTTTCTCCCAGAGTAAGCCACCTAGAATGCACAGTGCTCATATTATTTTGTCCATGTGCTATTATCTTTCATATATGCATATTGGATAAATCTGAAAGCAAAGTATGAATAAATTGAGAAAAAGTAAATTATGTTTGTTAAGAGGATTGGCATTCATAACTGCTGTCATCCCCATCACTGTTATATAGTTATCCAGACAGACAGAATCCACCTAAAATTTGTAAGGATGCAAGACACAGAGAAGATATCATAGATTCCAATACCTTTGTGAAACACTGAAAAGGGTAGCCAAATATCATAAAGCATGCCCTTTACTTTATGCCAATGGGGACAGAAATATT
The DNA here is from genome assembly GCF_059928025.1 of Delphinapterus leucas. Taxonomy (NCBI): domain Eukaryota; kingdom Metazoa; phylum Chordata; class Mammalia; order Artiodactyla; family Monodontidae; genus Delphinapterus; species Delphinapterus leucas. The sequence continues at coordinate 107,667,254 of NC_143137.1, read as the reverse complement.
CTAATATACATGATTTACTTGTGGAAAAGTTCCAGACTACATATAAAAACGAATGATTAGGGCTTCCCTGGTGGCGCAGTGGTTGAGAGTACGCCTGCTGATGCAGGGGACACAGGTTCGTGCCCCGGTCTGGGAAGATCCCACATGCCGTGGAGCAGCTGGGCCCGTGAGCCATGGCCACTGAGCCTGCACATCCAGAGCCTGTGTTCCACAATGGGAGAGGCCACAACAGTGAGAGGCCCACATACTGCCAAAAAAACAAAAAACAAGTGATTAATTTATTTAAAAAAATCTGAGACATTGGACTTGAAATCATGAATAAAATCACAAAAATATCCATTAAAACATAAACATAGTAATATGTTGTCTTTCAGATAGAGATGGAGATAGATGACCAATATCAAGGCTAAATGTAAACACATATGATCCTTAGAATTAATATAATGTGATATTGAATTAATCATAATATTTAAATAGTATAACATTGAACTCCATTATGAAGAAATATTTAACTAAATTATTGAGAAATTTGGAATGCCAATTGTTGAATTGTTTTCTTGTGCCATGTGTTTATGCTACATGAGAGGGCTTTGCATTTATGTATGAAAAAATGACTTGAAAAATGCCCACTAAGATTTTACAAAAAAATATATTGTACTTAGGTCCCTGTGCATGAATCTGTGTGTAGGTCTGTGTGTGTGTGTGTGCACGTGCCCATACACTTACACGCTTGTCTGGCATTTCCTATTATGTCAGAATTCAGAGTGACCCAAACATCTAATAGAAAAATTTGTTACCTTGGTAGAATATAAATGCATTAATGCTCATTCTTAGCTTTTTTTGATTTGTATTAATGCTTATTTGAAATATTTATATTAAACTTTTATAGCATTTTTCTACTCTTTAAATGGCTAAAGTATAGCCAATTAATACTTTACACAGAATTAAAAATTTATAATATTTAATATAGTCTAGTATTTGTACCCTGTGTTTTTATTTTATAGGCATCTGTTATTTTCTTATTTTGTTCAAATATTATTTTGATTCATATTTATTCTTTAAAATTTGAAAGCAATACCCAAATACATTTGTTGAAATATATACTTCTCATAACTTTTAATAATTTTGATTAATATTGAGTTACTTCAGAGCTAAGTAAGATTTTTTATATATAGTCCTGTTACTCTTTTAAGTTTCCATTCAATAATTAGAATTCTCCAGTTTTGATATCAACTCAACGTATAACAAAGACACACCACTGGTAAAATAAATTTTTGTTTGTTTCCAACTGACCATTGCTCTCTTTGACATCCTGAGGAGTTATACTTCTATATCCTCTGGCTATTTCTCCTCAAAGATTTTACCCACACCTGGGTGCCAATAGTGTAAAATTTACCATAAATCTACATCATGTTAGGATTTTCTAAATTTCAGTACTCAAATACATTTAGAATAATAAATCACTGTTAGGTATGTGATACATATGAGACATAAGCTAACTTATCCTTCTTTTCTTAAAAGGAGTGCTTGCAAAAAAAAAATAGATCAATGGAACAGGACAGAAAGCCCAGAGATAAACCCACACGCATATGGTCACCTTATCTTTGATAAAGGAGGCAAGAATATACAATGGAGAAAAGACAGCCTCTTCAATAAGTGGTGCTGGGAAAACTGGACAGCCACATGTAAAAGAATGAAATCAAAACACTCCCTAACCCCATACACAAAAATAAACTCAAAATGGATTAAAGACCTAAATGTAAGGCCAGACACGATCAAACTCTTAGAGGAAAACATAGGCAGAACACTCTATGACATAAATTACAGCAAGATCCTTTTCGATCCACCTCCTAGAGAAATGGAAATAAAAACAAAAATAAACAAATGAGACCTAATGAAACTTAAAAGCTTTTGCACAGCAAAGGAAACGATAAACAAGACCAAAAGACAACCCTCAGAATGGGAGAAAATATTTGCTGATGAAGGAACTGACAAAGGATTAATCTCCAAAATCTACAAGCAGCCCATGTAGCTCAATATCAAGAAAACAAACAAGCCAATCCAAAAATGGGCAGAAGACCTAAATAGACATTTTTCCAAAGAAGATATACAGATTGCCAACAAACACATGCAAGAATGCTCAACATCATTAATCATTAGAGAAATGCAAGTCAAAACTACAATGCGATATCATCTCACACTGGTCAGAATGGCCAACATCAAAAAATCTACAAACAATAAATGCTGGAGAGGGTGTGGAGAAAAGGGAACCCTCATACACTGTAGGTGGGAATGTAAATTGATATAGCCACTATGGAGAACAGTATGGAAGTTCCTTAAAAAACTACAAATAGGGCTTCCCTAGTGGCACAGTGGTTGAGAGTCCGCCTGCCGATGTAGGGGACATGGGTTCGTGCCCCAGTCTGGGAAGATCCCACATGCCATGGAGTGGCTAGGCCCATGAACCATGGCCACTGAGCCTGCACATCCGGAGCCTGTGCTCTGCAACAGGAGAGGCCACAACAGTGAGAGGCCCGCATACCGCTAAAAGAAAAACAAACAAACTACAAATAGAACTACCATACGACCCAGCAATCCCACTACTGTGCCTATATCCTGAGAAAACCATAATTCAAAAAGAGTCATGTACCACAATGTTCATCGCAGCTCTATTTACAATAGCCACGACATGGAAGCAACTTAAGTGTCCATCAACAGATGAATGGATAAAGGAGATGTGGCACATATATACAATGGAATATTACTCAGCCATAAAAAGAAACGAAATTGAGTTATTTGTAGTGAGGTGGATGGACTTAGAGTCTGTCATATAGACTGAAGTAAGTCAGAAAGAGAAAAACAAATACCGTATGCTAACACATATATATAAAACGTCATGAAGAACCTAGGGGCAAGACGGGAATAAAGACGCAGACCTACTAGAGAATGGACTTGAGGACACGGGGAGGGGGAAGGGTAAGCTGGGGCAAAGTGAGAGAGTTGTAGCGTATATATGGACATATACACTACCAAATGTAAAATAGATAGCTAGTGGGAAGCAGTCACATAGCACAGGGAGATCAGCTCTGTGCTTTGTGACCAGCTAGAAGGGTGGGAGGGAGGGAGACAGAAGAGGGAAGAGATATGGGGATATATGTATATGTATAACTGATTCACTTTGTTATAAAGCAGAAACTAACCCACCATTGTAAAGCAATTATACTCCAATAAAAATGTTTAAAAAAAGGAAAAACATAAAAGGAGTGCTTGTAATATCTAATTATGCTCTTTAAAGAAAGATGAATCAATCTGCCACAAGTAGTATAGTTGCAAGGCTTAGCTTCTTAAAAACATGAATGTGAAATAACATAATTCTTTCAAACTGAGCTTTTCTTACTTTTACCAGCATGCTACACAAAATGATCTCTTACTTTTACCAGCGTGTTAGACAAATTTAACAAATAAATGACATTTTAATGCAAAAAGAAGAAATGTATTGGTTTAAATTATCTTATTTATAAAACCATCAGAACAAATAAATACACTCACTTAAACTTATTTGAGGGATTAAGTAAGAACCTTAAATATGTTATTAAGTAGGAAACCAATATTTTAACAATAAAGAATAATGTAGTTTGCCTACTGTGTACTGTTCTGGGTTATTCTGACATTTCAAATATACATACATATATTTATGTATATATATATATATATGTTTCTGCTTGACTGCAGTGTAAAATCTATGAATTAACATGAAGATTTTGGAAAAGAATGATTACTTTTTAACACATTTCTTTCTAGTACTCTATAACTGAGTTGATTTTTCCCCCATAAACACCCCCTCACTGAATACAGAGAAAAAGAAGCAAAGAAATAAAAGCATAAAGCAAAAATTTGGTTTAATCTCACTGTTCTAGTTTTCTAGGGCTGCTGTAACAAATTACCACATATTTAGTGGATTAAAAGAACACAAACTTTCTTACCTTTCTGTAGCTTGGACTTTTCCTGGGCTAAATCCAAGGTACTAGCAGGGCTGTGTTCCTTTCTGGAGATTCTAGGGGAGAGACCTTTTAGGGTTGGTGTTCTCACCTCACATCACTCTGATCTTTCATGCAAACGTTGATTGAACTGATGACTCTGAGTTATCACGGAAATAAGTGTATAAACCTAAATAAAATCTAACAGCACAAAAGAGTAATAATAAAATATATCAAAAATTAGAATATATTAAAACAAATGGAAGAAGAAAAAGTAGTAAAAGAAATTTAAGATCTCAGCATTGCTTGAGAAGCAGTAAAAGAGCTAATAAGTCATTGTACATGTGTAACTGCTACTTGTGTAAAAGTAACAAGCTAATACAAGGGAAAATGGAATTTGAAGAAATCTCAAAGGAAGAAAGAAGAGCAAAAGGAACATAACAAGGTGGGACAAATAGTAAACAAGGAGTAAACGGTCTATAAGAAAATACATTAACTGTAAATACTCAAATTAAAGGACAAGGATTATTGAAACAAACAAAAAACCTAATTCTATGCCACCTACAAGAGACAAGAGTCAGATTGAAAATGAAAGGATTCAAAAGTTATGTCATAACAACAATAAGTAAAACTGAAGAAGGTTTTTTAATGTTAACATAGATTTGAAAGCAAAAAGTATCACTGACGATAAGGCAGGATAATAAAACCCACTGTTACTTTACAAGGAATATATTATAAATCTAAACTTCAATGCAATATATGAAGGGAAATTCCAAAAATCTAAGTAGAAATAGAAAAATCTAAATTACCTAGATCAGTAACATAGAACCACAACAAATCAGCAGATTATAGGAGATCTGAATACCATCATTAAAAACTTTGGCCTAAATTTACATAAAACACTGCACCAACAATGATGGAATATATATATTATGCAGAAATTTTTAGGTGCACATGGCACATTTATAAAATTGACTCTATTCTGGTTATAAAACAAGGCTCCAAATAAGCAGGAAATTTAAACCTATATAACCAATATTTTACCAAATAGTTGGATATTAAAAACATACTTCTGATCATTATGTAGGTCAAAGATAAAGTTGCAATGGGAATTAGAATTTTATTAATTCAATGATAATGAAAATATGCCATAACAAAACCTGTGGGCTGCAAATAAAGCTCTGGTCACAGAGAAGTTTATGTATTCCAATTATACTCTCTAAATGTAAAACAGAAAGGAATAAAGCAACTAGAAGAGAACCTATCACCCTGAGGTAGGCAGCTCCTGAACTGTACCTGGTGGGGAAGGCAGGGCAGAACTTCAGGAGGCCAGCTGGGAGCACGGTGAACACCATGTCAGGAGCAGTCTCCAAGAAAGAGAATTTAATGTATAAAGGGATGACTAAAATATATTTAGGAGCTAGCACCCTGACCCCTCTTAAGGATGACTTATGTTGCTGGGGAAAAAATAAGAAGTGCTCGATGTAGAAGGTGAATAGCTTTATAATTCCCAGGAGAATCTTGGTACCAGGACCACACAATAAAGAACTTGGAGTCCCTGTGGCTAATCCAGCAGAGAGAAAAGGAGAAACAGAGATGCGAGAGAAAATAAAGGGAACTCTTGGTGCAATTTGGTGCTGCTGCAGGCCCAAGTCCAGGTATGTGCTCTCTATCTCCACATCTTAAATAAAAGCCACCATGTTCCTCAGTCTTTCAGGTACTTAGAATTTCTCTTTAGAACCTGAAAATGGGGTCAGGTTTGCTGTCTGCATCGCTATAGTACAAAATAGAGGCAGGATGTTTGAAATAGTTCTCCATCTGGCAGAGGAGGCCTTGAAGCTGTGAGCCACTTGCTGCAAACCAGCAGGACATGAAGGATTCTTGAGAAGATCTGAAGCTACTGAGAGGCCTTTGAGGAGTTAAATCCCATAGTAAATACTGTACCTTCAATGGCCCCTTCTCCCTCTCTGTCCAGCCTTCCTCCACTCCCATGGGGGCCCAAAGAGGTTAAATGAGCACTCTTTGACTTGTACTTGGTGGTCCCAGAACTTGACGTGGGCTTGGAGACTTCCATGAAAAGTCTGCCTTCCATCTACTGGCTTGGGTTTCTTGGGCTCTCTGCTCCAGGCTAATCCCTTCAACCTGCTTTTCCCATTTCTGCCAATAATCCACCCTCCAGACCTTCCTAATGCTCTTCTGGGGTGGGGGGAGAGTTACTGAGGGCAATGTTTATTTCTAGAGGGAGAGGTGACCGCATGACTTCACACTGGTTGTTCCCTTGATTATTCAATTTCTGTCTAGATTAGTCGTGGGTGTTTGTACACCCCAGCCTCACCCCCAGGAGGCTTTAGAACACTGTCCTTATCTCAGCACTGAGCCTCTATCTAGCCTCCTTCCCTCTCTCTCCTTACCCATCTTTACCCACAGACTCGCAGGCTTTCTGCACCTCTGAGGAAGATAAGCACTTCACAGAACCTCTGTTACAGAACCAAACATATTGAAATGACTCTTTACGAAGATACTGAAACAACAGAAAATGAATACATGATGATTGTTTCTACTGAGGATTCAGTTACATAGGGGGCCTTTAGCAAACTTCGATTGATAAATCTAACCTTTCCTTCCTTGGCAATAGTTGATCACACTGTGAGGAAAACAAGTTAGAGAATGGAAAAATAATATTTGGATTTCAATGAAATAATAAAGATGCAGGGACTATCTTTGACTTTTGCAAGGTGAGAAGAGAGTTTACATTTTGATAATTTGATGGCAGGAATCCCTTTTAAAACAGGGCCAGTCTGCATGATGCATTTAAAAATCAACCTTTGCAAATATAGCCATAACCCCCACAAGATTTCTTGATTTCTCTGGGGTCAAGTAAACCATCACATTTCACAGTGGTGCCCTGTATATGAAAGTGATAAACATAACCTGGAAGCACGGCAGTGGCTAAAAATATGGAGCTGGTAGCCATTCGTTGAAATTATTTTTTGCTTTTAATTCATCACATAAAATGCTAATGTCCAAATTCAGGCAGGTAGATCTTACCAACCGTCAAGAGCTTCAACCCTGCTAACAGCTAAGTATGCACTTTTAAACCCTACTTTGACTGCTCCAGAAACTTACTGGGTTTCTTTAATGCCTCTTTTACTATTTCCTTTGTGTCATTTTGTTTTTCTTTAAAAACATAGCTGTGTGATCTTGGGGAAGTTATATTATTTCCTTGAGACTTGGTTGCCTTCTCTGTGCATATCTGGGTATAATTTTAGTATTGCTCAATAAAATTTTTGTTGATAATGAAAATATTCTATATCTGTACTATGTAAAGAAGTATTCAATAGCTACATGGAGCTAATAAACATCTTTGAAACATGGCAAATGCAAATGAGGAACTGAATTTTTAATCTTATTTTTAAATTTGTTTAAATATAAATAATGCCACGTGGCTAACATCTGTTGACAGTACAGATCTACATAATATTTTAAGGACACTCTCCACTCAAAAACTCTACCATTCATTAACTCAACCTAAATATTTTTGCCCTCTGACAAACAGAAAATAATTTATGCTTCCCTTGAAATTATCTGTCAAGACCTTTATCAGTTTCGGGAAATTATATTCTTAAAATTCACTTTGCTTTATGAAACTTTAATAACGTTGGAGTTCCCTGCCCTTGGTACCACCTTTGTGATGATGGGAAATATTGTGGATGATCAAGGACCATTCCAAGAGATCATGGAGAGAAATCTCCTTTTGGATTTAATTTCATTATGAGGATGTCAAAATGCTAAATTACTTAAAATAAAACCCATATCGTTATTATGCTAAGTTATATGTTACATGTAGCTTGAAAAATGTTAAAAAGGTTTTTAAAGAACTGCACATCTATTTTTGAAGCTGATTTGGCTGTTCAAGGCTTGCTAGCACTTTATCCATCTCAGTACTATTTCACTTAGTAAACAAATGCAGTTGCCATAATTGCTGCATATGTGTCTGTGTTCCCTTCTAGGCTATATGTTTTTGAAGTTAGAAACTATATTTATATCACAGCCCCTATGTATAGCACAATATCCATTGCTAATTCAGATTGTGTTTTAAGATATGAGACAAAATTTAAGGCTTTTATTATAGTCATAAACATCTAGCAAACCAACCAGAAAATAAAAACTAATTTTCAATTGGTTGGCCAAGAACAAAAAAGAGAGGAATACCTAGTGCAAAATCATATCTCTAATAACTACTGTTGGATTTAGAGCACACACATGATAAACTTATTTTAAAATATCTTCTCATCAAAGATTTGGGGTTGGACTGGAAAATATTATATCAGAAGTGAAAATAATTATGTGGTCTGACCAGCGTGGACCATACAAAGTAAGTGTACACTATATATAAAGTAGATAAACTACGAGGGCCTACTGTATAGAACAAGCAACTATATTCAACACCTTGTAATAACCTGTAAAGGAAAAGGATCTGAAAAAAGAAATATATATATCTGAATCACTTGGCTGTACACCTGAAACACAACATTGTCAATCAACTATACTTCAAGTAAAACAAAACAAAACAAAGTAAGTGTAAAGGGAAGTATAGTTTTATAAATTCACCTCTGATATCCAATGGACCAACTGAAAGACAATAGAAACTACAACTTTCTAGGAGACAGGACATGGCCAGCAAACCAGGCCGTTACCCTCGGTAACGGTCATACCTGCCAAAAAATATACAGACTAGCCTGGGCTCATGAATACAAAGGAATTCTTCATTTATCTGGTATTATTAGGCAATGAAGTATTGTATGTTAGGAGAAGTTTTTTTTTAAATGACAGATTTAAGAGGAGTTATTTTAACCTTCACTCAGTAGTTTTTTTCTAAAATTAAGAAATGGTGTATCTAATGTTTCCGTGATAACTCGGGGTCATCAGTTCAATCAACGTTTGCATGAATAATGCAAATGGAAACAAGACAGGCATGCTTACTGAAACTGAAAATGACATGGCACTGGCTGGAGTAACTGATGCGAGAGCAAGAAAAAAACAAAAATGAAAACAAACCGTTATCAAGAAACAATCAGTCAAGTTCTGACTTTCTGTACTTAGTTTCAAAAAGAGATACCACAAATCCCAGCAAGAGACTCCAGCATCATTAGCTGTCTTTCTCCTTTGTTTCCACCTTCCTTTCCTTTTCCTTCTACCCTAGATTGTTCCAGGAAGTGTTTATAGCTCCTTGCAAAACAAATTCTAATACTTGCTTCCTCTCACACAAACTTCACAGTATGTCCATGTGATAAATAGTGTGGAGATAAAATACATTTCATCACAGGCACATCTCCTATGAAAATAGAATTAGAAACTAGCTTCTAAACATGTAGAGAGAAGGGCGTGGTGTCAGGCACTAATTTCCTTGCAAATTCCTCTCCATTTCTAACAGACGTTTTTCTTTACCAAGATCCCTTTTTATTGGTGTCCTATTCCAGACTGCTCCACTCCGCCCATCCTCATCCTGTAAAATACATTCACACTCTTTTGTGACCCTACTTATTTGCCCATTAAATAATCAATCATAGAACTGTCGGAATTAAATATAGAGTGAAATTAAAATACTGGAGTCACTTGGAGGGTTTAAGTAGCTCCACCAGAAAATACTGGGCATGGATTTAAAAGAGGCTGCGTGGGACTTGCTCTTGTCCAAGTTCTTTCTCAAGAAGTATCTGAAATAAGCCTAAATTCAGAGTTAATCAGATTGGCCTGCTTTCTCAGGTGGACTGGAATTCCTTGATCTTTCCCCTCAACTCCCTGATGTCACTGGCACTTTCCGGAGATGAGGTGGACTTCTCTGCCTACTGCAGAAGCTCAGTTCCCCCAGGACCCACTCCCCGTCTGAATCCCACACTGGAGGCCAGATGCCAGCTTTCCCAGAACTTTCGTGGTCTCCTTTCAGTTTTTGACCTGCTCAGATTGAGTTCCTGTAGACTCTTTCTCAGCTTGAAACCTGATCTTCCACCCCTTTCCCTGACCTCGATGGTTACCTTCCTACTTTAGGCCTCAGGTGCTTTAGCTATAAATTGATATATTTGCCCTTAATTCTAAAGTCTTCTTTCTAAAGCTCTACAATGTGTGGCTCCTTGAAAACGTTTCTCTTTGCTGGTTTTAATTTTGTAGAGAATTAAAACCACAGCTACTCTAAAAGACAGTAAGTTGCATTGGATAAGGAAACTGTGCTTTTGTAGTTAGATTAACAGTGATGGAAGACGACTTAGTATGTTTTAAGATACTCATGATCCGTTCTTGTGAGAGTCGGGGGAAGAAGGAGAAGAGAGTTAATAAAATACCAAACGATTGTGACAAATTAAGTTCACCAAGATGTAGCTGATTAGTTACTACTTGAATAAGCCACACAAATCCATTCAAGTTGTCCTTTATTTTTCTAAGAAGGATCCCAGTGAACTGAGTCCCATGTTCAGTAACTCCACGTTCAATGGCTTAGTCTTTAAAAACTGTTATGTTGCTGGAAGAAGAAATATTGCCCATCAGTCCTAATTGATGTTTAGCTATCATGCACATTTCAAATAAATTTATTACATTGCCTGATCTCAGTGTAATACATTCCAAAGGGGCAAAGAGCACATGAAAAGTTATGGAGTCTCCATCTTCTATACTGAAGTATGCAATAAATTACATATTATTTGGCCGTGAAATTCACAAGCCATAGAAACCACGCCATTAGCAATGTATACAGTGGTAAACAGCAGGTAATGAGAATGATATAAAACAAAACAGACGGTGTATGTTGGAACTGCTGCCAATAAAATAATCATTAAATGCATTCATATGCATCTACGCTAGGTAAGCTCTTTAGGGCAATTGCTACGAGTTCTACATACCTGTCAGGATATTATATATAGCCCAGTTTCTATGGTCTTTATTCAAAGACGCTGAGAAAGGGTTACTCTGGGTAAATTCAGACCTTTTCTCAATATAGAATTTGGTCAACATGCATTCTGAACAGCAAAATTTCACAGTGCTTTCAATTTTCCTACACTAATCACCACCTCAGCAAATGCAGGATTAAGTATAATGGATTAAAAGAAGTTAGAAAGAAAAGATGGAAGAAAAGAATGAAGGTAGAAAAAAGGTGGGTATGGAGTACTTCAACATTTATGTAGAGTGGACCTAAAACTAAACTGAGGTTTCCCTGAACTATTAGCATACGCTATAGAAACTTAAATGAAAAAATAAAAAACCCAGCAAGGGAAACTCAAAGATTCTTTGTTTTTTCACTTTACTGCATATACACGTCCATCTTAAACAATCTATATGCTTATATCCAATAAGAGAGCATTGTTTTGCAAGGCTATTTGGGTTCTATCAGCATGTAAAGGTCGGACAACTCAACTTTAGCAGAGTTAGCCTTCAGGTGAATAATTGCTTCTTTCAGGTTGTGAGCATTTGATTTTTCCAGAAATGTTTCCCAAAAAATGAAAACTAAAAGAGTCCTAGGACAGCGTCCTTTAGAAGTTTTATAGTATCAAGGTTTTTGGAGGAAGAGTATCCTTGTCGATTATCAACACAATGATTCCAAGCAGGTCAATTTATGCTGAGAATATTATATAACAGAACCCACTTCACCTCCATTATACTGACAGTGATCTTCCTTACTTCAACCTTGTGCTTCTTAGTAAAGTTGAAAATACTGAGCCAAGAACAGACAGTGACAATGCCAGAGACTCAGATGTACCTATAGGTGCCTTCAGACAACATCAGCCACCCAGGCTAAAGTCCTGGTTTAAAACATCCCAACATGAATGAATCTCAAAAACCATATGCTGAGCAAGTGAAGCCAGATCAAAAGGGCACCTACTGTATTATTCAACTTACATGAAATTCTAAACTGGGCAAAAGTCATCTCTAAAAATAAAAAACAGATCTGTCATTGCCTTGGGGTGGGAGATGGGGATACTTTTGCAAAAGCCTAGGAGGAAACTTTCTAGGGTTTTAGAATTGTTATCTATATTTATGGGGGTGGTAGTTAAACAAATGTATACATTAATTAAAAGTCACTGAACCGTTGACTAAAATTGTCTGCATTTTATTGTATGTAAATGATACCTTAATAAGGTTGATTACAAAATGAACCAAAACCAAAACAAAGCAGAAGAAAAACCTCTCAAGACCTCAAAGGAAATACACTGTTTTCTTCCAGGGTACTAGATTGGAAATGAGGCATTGGTCTGTTCTACCCTCAGATTATCTCTAGGATTATCTAGTCTATTTTAAAGCACTAGAGTCCCCTATCAGGAAAACTCACCCCATGTTTAATTACTTTGATTTCTTCTCTGCCTCTTCTCCCAACACAGTGAAGTCATTCACGGAAGAAAAACCAGCTTTTGCCAAATTTGCATCATCATATATTCTTTCCAAAGCTATTATTTATGGAATAAAATTTGGCTACACTTTGTAAAAATCTAGCTTTTTGAGCCTTACAAATCTTAACAGTTAACCTATTGCCTCCACTGGAATTTGGGAAAAAATTATTTTGAAAAGGAATAGCTGAGACTTGACATTTTTTGTGTGTGTGATTTTCTCTTCCCCTAAGAGAGAAGTGAGTAGGAATGAGAAACACATACATAAAGAAAAAAAAATTATCTTGCTGCCTTTGCATGGTTATAATTTATAGGAGGCCCTTTTCAACAATAATCTATTATCAGAATCAAAAATATATAATCTCCATGAAGCCCAGGCCAGGATATTTGTCTCTTTTTCAGCAGATTGCAATACAAACCACATTCATGGATATGCTTCTTGATGATCTTTGTAATACTGTAACAGTTGACAATTTCCTCATGCCTCTTCACCTTAACTTCAACCTGGTTTTTCACTAATGACCTCACATTTCCTTCTCTATCACTTGGTTGTGGGCCTCTTTTCCAACTCCAACTCCAACTCGCATTTCACTCTGGCACCAAAGGAAGACTCACACCTTCCTGCTATTTAGTGATACCTCAAGGTCATTACCATATTGTGATCACCCTGAAGAATAGCCAGACAATTGTTATTTCAGAGCCATCTGACAGTTTGTAGCTCTAAAAATTAACTAAGGACCGCATTTGTCAAAAATATCCTAGTTTAAGATTTTGGTAATACAGCAACAGTAATTCCCAAGTCATTTATGACAATCAGTGTGGGAAGCACCCTCCTTCAGGAAGATCCTTTGCCATACAATACTCTTTCCCTGTCTGGTAATAAGGAAGCATGGCCATGGAAAGTAACCTTTTGTGGAAAGAAATACTTGGCTTTGAGAAGGCTTGAAGTTCATACGTTTTTCTTGAATTAGATTCCCCATTAATTACTTTATCCACAAAGAGGTAATTATCAGAGTTATGTAAGCAATTAAGGAGATGCTAGTCCACATTCTTTCAGCTTGTTGACCTTTCTCACTTTATTTCATGTGGCTATCTGAAACATCAGTGATTTACATGTCTTTCTTTCTTTTTTTTTAACAGATTTCTGTGTGTGTGTGTCCCCATGATGAAAACATCATTAAAGTAAAATATCATGAATAGACTCTTAAGAAGCAGTCTACTTAAAATCCTGGAAAATATGAAAGCACTAATATTCATAGACAACTCTACACTCTGAAAGTTACTCCAAATGGTGTTGACCTCTCTTTGGTCTAGGAGTTTTTCAAATTTTCTACCATGATCATTTGTTAGTTTTATAATTACATAATAAAGGCATTACATCATACAATCTTTTGTTATCCATTGCAGTTTTAAAACTATTCCTTTCCTTGTCCTCAGCAGATATGTCATAGATTATTAGTACACAAGCAAAGACTTTCAATGTAACAGTACTTTATAGTGAGAAGAACTATACTGAGCTATGTCTATCCTAAGACAATGCACTAGGAAAGCACCACGAATTCTTAGGCACTAGGAATACAGAGACGATCCAGGGGTAAGTTCCTTGCCTTCAAGTATACATGATCATTATAGAAAATGCTTAAATAGCACTTAGTATGTAACTCACCAGAGCAGTCTTATTATCCTCCTTTTTAATAGGTGAGCAGAGGAAGCCACAGGGAACTCATAGGGTAAAGCCAGAATTTGAACCTAGGTAGACTAGTACACTCTCCACGGCTTTAACTACTACGTTAAAAATATATATAAGTTATATATATATATATATCCAAGTATTCCAAAACACTTATCTACCAAAACTCAAAAAGGAGCACACAAACTTGCATAGAAAATAAACATGTGGGCTTCCCTTGTGGTGCAGTGGTTGAGAGTCTGCCTGCCGATGCAGGGGACACGGGTTCGTGCCCCAGACTGGGAAGATCCCACATGCCGCGGAGTGGCTAGGCCCGTGAGCCATGGTCACTGAGCCTGCGCGTCCAGAGCCTGTGCTCCTCAATGGGAGAGGCCGCAACAGTGAGAGACCCACGTACCACAAAAAAGAAAATAAACATGTAAAAGTTCATAAATAAACCACAGTATAACCTGCTCCACATAATATACTGACTGCAGTGTCCTGGGCCTCTTCCATCCTTAGGTAGCTGGAAATTACAACAAAATAATACTTTTCACCTTTGGAAGCCACACAATCTCTCATACCAAGCAACCAATTACTTCCTTAGAGAGAATAGGAAATTAACCTGAATATCATAACATATATATATATAGCATTAGTGATGTAGAGTCTTTGTTTAAAGACAATAACTTCAATAGCAGAGGGAACTTTACCATTGCAGGCTTCAGATAACCTCTATATTTCTCAGATTTCATGCTAAATCATAAAATGTCATATTGTGTCTGAAGCTATTTTTTCAATAGTCCATTTTCTTAAATGGACTAGCAAAGCAGTAAATACTGAGGAACACTTTGGCTCCCAAATCCTAAAGCCATTCTGATTATGCCTGGGTGATCATGGGGAGGTCATCGGAACTACCAGAGGACTGGCTGAAATACCAGCGTTCTGGCCAGCTTACAAATTAGAAATTATACAGAATCCAATTTTATTTTTTGTTATGTAATTCCTATGAGGCTTTTGGGATGTCAGTGTAAAATCCTTTCATGTGTAAACTTTATCCATTAGATAGGGAACAATGCCAATCCCCATCATAAATTCTTTAAAAACCTGACACTGAAAATCCATTGTACGGCATAGGACCTGCAAATAGGATACGAATCACACACATCCAATCATTCAGACAATCCACAAATATTCATTTTTAAGTCTACTATATGCCAATAATGTACCGGCCTCTCAGATGCTAAACCATGCTAAATGCTGAAACAGACATACTCAGTTCGGGCCCTCCTGGAACTTATTACCTACAGAAGTGTCTTCATTGTAAATGGTCAGGTCTCAGCCAATGCTATTATCATCAGCAGGTGACCAAAGGATAGAGCTTTGCTTCCCTTCAGAGGTACAAACAGTTCTTACACCTGAATGGGATGCAAAGAATAATCTGACTTCTGTTCACCAGAGGATGAACTGAACTGTCCTTGCAGAAGAGATAACAGATGGTGTGAACCCCACATCCTAGAAACGGGTCAGGCACACAATAAGTGTTCAGCTTTTCAAAAACAAATGAACAATTACTTCCTCTCTTAGATCTTTACACCCTTCCCCTGCTGGCTACTTTCTCTCAGCTTATAAACATCCTCAAATATACCCACTTAAAAAAACTCTCAGACCTATGATTCTTTGGATATTCTTGTGGATAACCTAAGTCTCTACCATGCCTTCAAACACCTGTCCTCCCAAAAGCCCACATCTGTACCTTGGGCCCAGACCTGTCTACCAGGCCCATCTAAAGCACTGAAGATGAAGTAAGATCCTCTCGCCACCCCCAATCCCTTTCTACTGTGCTCTGTATCTCTCAAAAAGATGCAGCTGTAAACTGTCACCCACGCTTGCTGCCCTCCCTTTTCTAACTGGTCACCAGGCCTCACCCATTCTCTCTCAGATCTTCAAAACCCAGTCCCACCTTTTATAACTTAAGTGGGACCCTTAGATTACAATTCACCCTGCACCCAATCAACTGCCTTCCACATGGAGGTCCAAGTGAGCCTCTAAACCAGAATTCCATTTCACTGTTCTTTGGTGTTTCCCACAGCCTTCAGGATAAACATCCAAACTTCTGACAGGACAAACAAGGGGCCTTTCTGTTGGGCCCCACTAAGTTTTCAGTATCAACTCTCATTTCTTTCCCAAACCCTGAGTTCCAGTCCTGTACATTAGTTTTGCCATATTTTCTTACATTTCTCAAACTTCAACACACACTGCTTTCTCCTGCCACCCCAGGAGCTTCTACATATCCTTAGAAAGGATGGCACTTCCTTCAAGAATCCTACCCTGAACTTTCCCTTCCAAGTTTCTGTGCTCTGCAAAGGGGAAAGATGGTGGGGAGGGATACATTAGGAGTTTGGCATTAACATATACACACGACTATATATAAAATAATCAACAAGGACCTACTGCATAGCACAGGGACCTCTACTCCATACCCTGTAACAACCTGTACAGGAAAAGAATCTGAAAAGGAATGGATATATGTATAACTGAATCACTTTACTGTACACCTGAAACTAACACAATATTGTAAATCAACTATCCTCCAATATAGAATAAAAATTAAATTAAAGAAAAAAGAGATTCTGTGCTCTGTAGCAGCAGAACTCACTTCTTCCAGAGCACTGACTCGTGTGCTTGTGTTTACTTGCTGCCCAGTAGAAGGGAAGATTACCTAGGGCAGAAGCATCGTCTCCAGCAGCCCTTGGTTCTGACAACTCATTCAAATGCCAGGATACTTTACACACATAACCTGCTTAATTAATTCTAAGAACCCACAGAAAGAGTGGTTTTTAATGTCATTTTACAAGTGTGGGGATTGTTGTGCAAAAGAAACCTGTCCAGGCCACAGAGAGCATAAGCCCTGGAATTCAAACCCTAAGCTGCCTTGACACCGGTGCTCTTTCCACTATATATGATGCACCTATTGAAAAAAAAAATTTTTTTTCCTGAGCCCTGTTTGAATGGAAAGGAAATGAAGCTGGGATATATCCATTTCCTAATCACTTTGGTGTGTACCAGGCAAAGTCATTCAACAGACCAGGTAACATCTATGCAACAATTAATGATGCTCCAAACTGTGCTAAGTGTTCTACTTTGTAGAGTCTAGAAACATTAACACAGTGCATCCTTGTAACCCCCACAGAGGCTGGGTCCTGTTAAGCCCATGCTACAGATGAGAACACTGAGACCTTAAAGCCTTAAGGCACTCGGCCGGGGTCACCGAGCTGGCAGGAGTCCTAGGCCGCACGCCCCATCTAGTGCACGCACACCCGGGCACTGTGCACTGGTTCTAGTGCCCACCCTCCACTTTTAACCATCTAAAACCCCGCTTCTCAGCACCCACAAGAGGGCCCCTGGAAGCGGGAAGTACAAACCTGTCTCGAGAAGCCATGGCTGGAAGAAGCTCTGGATACAGATCAGGGGCAGAGGGTGCTCAGGAGTGGCACCCAGTCTACCCCACGGAGGCGGTCTGAGTTAAGTCCAGCAGGCCATCCCTCAAGGAAGTGTGCACGAAGGGCAGAGGCACTGAGTCCTGCAGCGCGCACAGGTCCTCAGAGCACAAGAAGGAGTCGGCTGCGCTGTCCGGGCGCAGCTTCACTGAGTGATCATGGCCTGAGCATGGCCTCAGGGATGCTGGCTGCAGCCAGGATACTCACACCCACCTGTGGGCCCTGGCTCGCCTCCCGGCCCCTCGGGCACCCACTGCCTGGTGGCTGCGGCCCCGCATCGTGCGCAGGATTGGCATCGCAGCCAGAAGACATAGGGCCACGGGCCCCAGCTAGGCCTGGCCCTCCATGCCGCGCTCCGGAGCCCACGTGTGGCCTGGTGTTGGCGCGGGCATCAACGCCCTCCCGAGCCGCGGAGTTGTGGTTTAAGCCTCCGGGCGGGCCCGTGGGGGCGGGGCTCGAGGACTTCTGCGCACTCGCCATGCGTCCGCATGCAGACCCGCCTCCCATGACGACGCGGCCTGAGAAGCAGTGTTGGCAGCTTTGAGACTACGGCAGTGCGAAAGGTAGGAGGTGTGGAAAATTTGGGGTTTCCAAAAAGCGTTTGCTGACTGATCCAAACAAAAGTGAGACATGGTTGTATCTACTTTTTTTTGTAACTACTTTTAAGTAGTTAAACTCCTGCAAAGTGTCTGTGCTTGCCCCGCCCAGGAGAGAGCGTGAACTCCGTGAGAGACACAGGAAAGGCTGAGTGAACGTCTGCCTGTGGTCCCTTAGCTGGTGCACAGGTGTGTGAATTTCTGCAGAGAGCTCTTAATTTCTGTCGTTTCTGCTGACTTGACACGGTGGTTGGCAAACGGTGATGTGTTCCGTGCATTCAGGACATGATCGTGGTTCCTAATAATCACTTTGTTTTGTACTGACACCTCCACAGAGAATTTACTACTGAATATCCACTTTACAGAAGAGAAACTGAGGCGTAGGAAGTGAAGTGACTGAGTAAGAGGAAGGACTCAGACAATTGGTGTTAGTAAATTAACCCTGCAAGGAGGCTGTTAGCCTGCGGTGGCTCTAGCAATGCGGCCGCCTACTTAAACCAACCAAAATCTAAGCCTGTCAATGCCTCAGGGTGACGAACACCGCTGAGGACACCCAGTCACAAACCACCAACTAGGTGTTAAAGCCGTAGCAAATCAGTCATTTCCTTGCTTTGCTGCTGCCCTTTTAAAATAAACATCTCTGCAGCTCCTGTGGCTGGAGTGCTCCTCACCTCTTCCGCTGTGTGGTGCCTGAATTGAATCTATTTTTGTGCACATAAAGTGTTAAAATTTTAAATATGCCTCAGTTTGTCTTCTAAGATTGGCCGTAGAAGTTGGATTTGTGTCCAGTTTCTAGAACAGTGGTCGTCCTCTGGTCAGGCCTTAGGCGTTACGTGTACAATGTTCCTCTTCTACCACCACCTTCTGGGTGCCTCCACCCACTACCAGCTCCCACGCATCAGTTCTCCTAGATGTGGTCAGCAATGGCTTTTACATGCAGCGTGCTCACATTATAACATCGCAGACACTCCTCCGTCCTCCAGCCAGCGTGTGAAGTGGAATATTACCATTCCTGTTGAAGAGTCTCTGGTGTGACCACTTTCCCAAACACAGCCACTCCCCAGCTGACCCTGGGTAACCACTCTTCTGAACTTGGTCTCCATCACTGGCATGGATGTCTTTCTATGTAGGCTACATTTTTAAGTATTCTTAAACTGCATATCGTATTCTATTTTGTTTTCTCTTGTTACTTGCTTTATTTAGTGTTATCTTTGCTAGGTTCATCCATGCTGACACGTAAAGATCTGTCTAGTTCATGTACTTTCCTCACTACGTAGGATTCCCATGTAGGGAAATACAATAATTTATATGTGCACTTTCCTGTTGATGGACATTTAAATTGTTTCAAATTTTAAGTATGATTTCTTTTAAAAAATTTTTATATACTTTTTAAAGGTTACTTTACATTTACAGTTATTACAAAATATTGGCTATATTCCCTGTGTTGTACAATACATTCTTGAGCCTGTCGTACACCCAGTAGTTTACATCTCTCACTTCCCCACCCCTGTATTGCCCCCTCCTCCCCCTCCACACTGGCAACCATTAGTTTGTTCTCTATATCGGTGACTCTCCTTCTTTTTTGTTATATTCGTTCAATTGTTGTATGTTTTAGATTCCATATATAGGTGATATCCTACAGTTTTTCAGAATTCAAAAGACTCTCACGACAGAAGCCAAAAGGTAAGAGCCATTTTACATTGATAAAAAGCATTTTAACTATGTAGAAGCAGAAAATGAAAAGAAAGAACTTTGCAGTACATTTAATAAAAGCCTAGGGAGATCTTTGTGGTATATTAGTGAACTTATTTGTGGAAATTTAGCCATGTACATTGTGTTGGAGAGGCACCAAGAGTTCAAGAACTCTCGCAATTTGGGTACACAATTGTCTTACTTGTAGGCATGGTGGCAGCCATTTACATAACAATGATTTGGAGGATGTTGTGTTAGTCAGCTCTTGCTCTGATAATGCTTTGGAACAAATCGACCCAAAACTCAGTTACATAAACAAGAATTTATTTTTCTTGGACCTATTGGCTAGCTGCAGTGGCTCTCTTTTAGACCTCTAGATGGCTGGTTTTGCTCCGTGTTTTGGGTCAGTTTGAGGTCTGTAACACACATCTTCCTCTGGAGCCCAACTGTGAGGCTGCAGCTCCCAGACCCTGCCTTCTCACAAAGTTCACTGAAACATAAGAAGTCAATCCAACTGCACAAGCCCATTTAAGGCCTCTGCTGCTCATTGAAGGCCATCATGTCTGCTCACACTTCATTGGCCAAAACATGTCACAGATCTAAGCTGTATTTAGAATATGTGTATTTGTTTAAAGTTGGGTGCTCTCACAGAAGAATATTGCATTTTGGACAGTGTTACCTTAGCATTTTCATTGGCATTTGCAAACGTGGTAAATGCTGTGTGCACTTTTTCACCTTTGAGAACTTTCTGAAATTGTGGGACCATTTCTATTGGAAAAGACGAAAGTACACTTTAGAACTCAACTCTAGTTATGGCATTGTTGGGAGAAGAATTAATGAGAGAAGGTCAATACACGTGAAAGATTTGGGATCGCATATTCATCATTAACATTAGCATTCTACAGAACATTCCTGGAGAATTGTGATGCTTGCTTTATGTGATTTCTATCATAAATCATTAGAATTTGACCAAGACACTTCAGTGAAACATACATCATACAGCACATCGCATTTTAGTTTTTCCTACCACTCCACAACTTATCATCAATACTTCACCATAACTCAGAAACAGAAAAAGAAACTGAGTGAGTTCATTGTTAGCAGACAGGCTTCACAAGCAATACTAGTGGAAGTTCTTCAAATGAGAGCAGACAGTAACTTAAGCCATAAAAACAAAACAAAGAATGCTGACTAGAGCAGTTGTGTAGGGAATTATAAAAGATACTGTAATTTCAAATTTCTTCTCCTTTCTTCTCTTAACTAATTTAAAAAGTAAGTGCCTAAACAATATGACTATATTTGGATTGTTCTCTATATAACATAAAATAATATCATATATTTGATGATATGGCACAACGAAGGCAGTGAGAACAAAGCTGTGTTAGAATAAAAATGACAGTAGATCATAAGCTGAATCCGCAGGGAGAAAGGAAGAGAACCAGAAATGGTAAATAGATTAACCCGAAAAATTCAAAAATACTTATTTGCTCAACTTTCTTCTATAAGCTCTTTGAAAAAATAAGCTTGTGAGAAGTAATTATTATAATAATATGTTGTTAAGTATGTAACATATATAAATGTAATAAAAACAAAAGAGAGGGGAAGGCATACAGCTCTATAAAAGTACAGTTTCTGTTTCTATCTGGAATGAACCTAGTAAAAATCTGAAGAGATTCTGAGATGTATTACATAAGCCCTAGTGCAGCCATTACTCAAACAATGTGGTTAAAAATCATTAAAGGAATTACATGTTACAGTAGAAAATATCTACTTACTATAAAAGGAAAATGGAGGAACAACAACAATAACCAAAAAACTAAAACATGAGACATGTAGAAAACCAAAGGTAAGATGACAGACATAAATAAATCCTACCATATCAATAATAAAAACTAAATGTAAATGAATTAAACAATACAATCAAAAGGCAGATATTGTCGAACTGGGTATTAAAAAATGTTTTCTATAGGAGACACTGCTTGGATTCAAAAGTCTAATGTGTACAAAGTAAAAGGATGAAAAAATATACATCATGCAAATAGCAACTGTAAGCATTGCTGAAGTGGCTATACTAATACCAGAAAAAAATTTATTTTTGGCTGTGTTGGCTCTTCCTTGCTATGCGCGGGCTCTCTCTAGTTGCGGTGAGCGGGGGCTACTCTTTGTTATGGTGCGTGGGCTTCTCATTGTGGTGGCTTCTCTTTGTTGCTGAGCATGGGGTCTAGGTGTGTGGGCTTCAGTAGTTGTGGTTCACGGGCTCTAGAGTGCAGGCTCAGTAGTTGTGGCGCATGCTCTTGGTTGCTCCGTGGCATGTGGGAGCTTCCCGGACCAGGGCTCAAACCCGTGTCGCCTGCACTGGCAGGCAGATTCTTAACCACTGCACCACCAGGGAAGCCCTACTAAAACACTTTTAACTTTGCTTTTCACATATGTAAAATGGTGAGCCTTGGCTGATATAGAATATGAGATAACCTAGCACTGTTCTTAACACATACACGTAGTTAACATTTTTTGGCTCTCATCCCTCTTAAACAGCCTCTATCTTCTTAACAATGAAAGTGTCTTTCAGCTAGCAGAGCACCACAGAGCTGACCACATTCTGGCAAGAGATATAGGATTCTTTTTCTTATTGGTGGTTCTTTATAGCTGATATTTGAACTACACTGAAACACAAACATCTCTTGTTTATACTGTATTAATGGATTTGATAGATGAATTTTAAAAAGTAATATGCAGGGAAAAAAAAGTAATATGCAGGAATTGAGCTGCCTTACTCTCAAGAAATATAATTTGATAGTGGTGACTAAAACGATTAAAAGTGTTTGGACAGGGAGTCCATATTGGATGTGAACTACCTGTACTCCCATTCGTCTATTAAGAATAAATAGAATCCTTTCAAAATCTGTTTTAAAGAGCAGTTATTTCCTTCTGACTCATTTAAGTTACCTGCAAGAAAAAGACAATCTCCTGAATCCTTGCTTAAAAGGCTTTTAATATAAAGCAGATAATTTTTTGCAACATTTCCCAAACTTTTCATTATCCAATTGGCTGAGGCTTCTCAACGATTATCATTTCACAACAATATCTCCATTTTCACCTTTTTAAAAAGAATTGGCCTCGTAGATGTGCCCTTAAAACAGAGCTTCACTCTCAACTTATTTTAAATTTTGTATTCAAACAGTATGAAGAAAAGAGGATCAGGGAATTCAGCCATAAAAGTGAATGGATTACTGATACATGCTACATCATGGATGCAACTAAGTGAAAGAAGTCAGGCACGAAAGGCTCTATATTGTCTGTTTCCATTTATATGAAATGTCCAGCAGTGGCAAATCCATACACATGGAAAATATTATACATTAGTGGTTTCCAGGGGTTTGGAAGAGAGGGAAATAGGGAATGACTCCTCAAAATGAGTGTAGGTTTCCTCTTGGTTGATGAAAATGTTTTGCAGCTAGGCAGTGGTGATAGTTGCACCACATTGTGACAGTAGTAAATTCCACTGAATGGTACAGTGAATTGTAAGATGATCCAAATGGTGAATTTTGTGTTATGTTCATTTTACTACAATAAAAAGGAGAAAGAATTAGGGAAAGACTTAGACTTTGGGAAACAGGTGAACTGGTCAAGAAAAAGACAGCTCTACTGTTCAGTTTTCTCTCAGCTCTCCCAGTGCATTAATCCTCAGCAAAAGGTAGCCTGAACTTGTACATGATAGTCATTCAACACAGTCCAGGGAAAAGTAAATAAAATAAAACCCAACTCTTCTTCTTTAGCACATGTATGAAAGGTTAACTTGCTGCTCAGCCATGTGGACATTCATGAAGACGTTTCACTTTAGGTGTCCTCTACTTCAGTACTTTACTCACAGCTCATTCACACATGTAGGCAACAGAATTCCTTAATTCGATGGAATCTGCAGTGCTGGTTGTCATCGGTCTCATGAAAAGAAAAGGGAAGGAGGAAAAAGCCTCCACATTGACTTGGTGGTGGTGGTCTTGACGAAATGGATGCAGAAGACAGCTTGAATGTCAAACTGGAAACTGTTATTTTCCTTTTCCTTTTCTTTTTATCTTTCTTATCAGTTCTTCTGCCCACTTCCCACCCCCTTCTTTCAAACAGGAAAGACACTAATTAGCTGCTTTTTTGTGTTTTTGGTAAAACACCTATTGTTTTGCATTTCTTGTTGTTCCGTGAACATTATAGTTTTTACTGCCAAATGAGCTTCAGTGGTTGATGTAGGGGGTCTCTTGGGAACTTAACTTTTTCCAGTTTAAGTGGAAAAGCTTTTTTGTTTGAATTGGCTTTTACTGGGTGCTTCAAGTTTTGCTCTTGGCTCTTTGAAGAGGAACTGAATAGCACTGTGTTTCCTTTGAGGTTCCAATGAATAAAGGATCCTATGTCCTGGGCACTTTTTGTTGATTTTGCTGTGTGTCCTCTCTAATAGCCAGATGCAGATTCCAGGAAAATGACATATAAATGAATATAAGTAATCTAATATTTTTACAATTTGCTTTGGCCATACTCCTGGTCTTATTCTACTTGTAGCAGATGGCTTTAAAGAGCATTAGCTATGTATATATTAAAAATAATATAAATATACCTATATTAAATATTATATTGATGTATAAATGTAATATACTGATATTTATATTAGTGTATAACAATTATGTATTATATTAATATATATTTTGCCTAGCATATATTATATACAAAATATATGAGTAATGAAATGTATTTATATGGTTAATATGTTCATAATATTAACATTATATATAATGTTATGTTTCCTGTAATATTGATTATAAAACAATTATATCATAATATATAAATATATAATTATTATTATCTGATATAATACACTATAGTTAATATATTCTATATAACACAATATATAATGTATTAGTATAATTGTATTATATAATATAAATATAATACATATATAACCCTATATATCTTTTAGTTATACATTACAGATACGAGTATGTATAGCTATTTATAATTTTATTTACATAGGACTCTGGTCATCATAACAATTGATGTAAAAATATGCAATATTTTCAATCAAATGGGCCTTAACCTCACTACCTACACATAACTACTTTAAAAATCTTGAACCCTGTCTAACTCATGCTTCCATATCTCTCAACCTGCTTTTCTACACATGCACGTAGACACACATTTATACACGATATATATGTTAACTACCAGTTTTCAGTTCAATGTATATAAAAATATAATATATAATTATATTCCTGTGTATGTATACAAATAAATCAAAGGTATGTGTATAGGTATGTATTTCATATGTTTATATAAATATATCATACAAATAATGTATGTGTATATAAATACATGACTGTATACATACATACACAGAAATATACATATTTAAACAAAAGGGACCTAAATAAACATAGTTCTCTAAGAATAAAAAGTTATGTCTCACTGTTTCAATAACAGTTTATAGTTTTCTACTGTATGTGCTTCTATAATTGTTATGAACATTTCCCGTTTTTGTTGAATGTTAAGTTGTTTTAATTTTTTGCCTTTTTTTGTTTTTTGTTTGGTTTTTTTTTGGTACATAGGCCTCTCACTGTTGTGGCCTCTCCCGTTGTGGAGCACAGGCTCCAGATGCACAGGCTCAGCGGCCATAGCTCACGGGCCCAGCCGCTCTGCGGCATGTGGGATCTTCCCGGACCGGGGCACGAACCCATGTCCCCTGCATCGGCAGGCGGACTCTCAACCACTGCGCCACCAGGTAAGCCCAGTTTTTTGCCATTATTAATGAAGTTCTGAAGAATACGGTGGGCAAGATTACTTGAAAAACTCTCCTAAAAGAAAAGGGTTAGGTATGCTAGGTTAAATGTACACAACTTATTTTTAAGTGCATGGTTGATTTTGGAAGTGTGCAGTCGAAATTTCCAGGACCCATGAAGGAAGGGTGGTACATGTGTGAGAGTTATAGCTAGATTAAGAGTGGATTGAAGATCTTGATAGCTTAGAAAAGAAGCTGGAAATCCTGTTTTTATGGAGCCAAATGGCAAATATTTTAGGCTTTGTAGACCAAAGAGGCAAAATTGAGGATATTATTTAGGTACTTAGGTAACCATTTAAAATGTTACCAGTTAAAACGTGAAAATTATTCATAGCTCATAGGCCATAAAAAATAGGCAGCTGTCTGGATTTGGAATACAGGTTGTAGTTGAATGACACACCTGGTATAGAGACTTGTTTTTAAATGGCCATGACCACATGGGAGGCAGGAGGTAAGACTCCATCCCTACTAGATGGGAAGTTAGAACTAAACCTATCTATCCCTGGCTTCACCTTTAATGAAAGCATGTGCCAGGAGAAAAATATATCTGCTGGCAAAGGGAGACTAAGACCAAATTCTCTTGGCCTCTGCTCTGGGTAGGAAACAGGTAGGAAATCTTGAGAATTCTGAACTGCAGATCTGTGTTCACAGTGTTTGGGTTGCAAATTTATTTGCGGTCTTGCAAACAGAAGCCAAGAAATTAACTTAAAATGCTCCCAAATAGGTGGTATTCCAAACACAAAACTAAACCCTTTCTGGAGAGGTAGACCTTCAACACAGGCCTATAGCGTTCCCACAGATAAAGTTTAGCTAAACGTGAGCTCATGATCTAAATTTACACAATAATGAAGAAATCAGCTACAAGTGGAGAGAATCAGCAAAAACAATCGATACCAGAATTAAATTCCCAAGGCCATCCATCAGATGTTGGAATACTCAGGTGCCAGGCAGAAAATATACATAAAACTAGAACTGAAACAAGGAGCAAGGATGTTTTAAATGACTGGGTAGGATCTTTAAAACATTTTTAAAGTACATGTCATTGATAAAGCTAAAAACTCGAAGATCGTGTAATACAGCAGATTAATCGTGGAGAAGAGTGAAATTATGCTGTTTTTAAAAATATGGCAGATCAGATTTCCTGCCTAATTATATAAGTTGATTTATCTTTAAAAATACACAGTATTTTAAAGACTTATTGGCTGTAAAATAAGTTAAGGGTATTTCAAAAGGCTTCTCTGCAAAGAAAAGTGAGAAGTAGCAAAACACAGAAAGTCAAGGGGAAAAAATGTCAATATATACATTGCTATAGGGTGAACTAAGCCTTAGGCCAGCAACTATGAGGATGAGCTGACCCTTAGATACGTACAACTAAGCTGGAACCTTCAAAAAGTTCAACTATTTATAAGTAAAAAGATTTATTAAAATTAATAACCAAGTGTTTTAATTGACATCAGAAGAGTAAAACAATAAACCCTGAGAACATAGAAAAGTAGACAATAAAGATATGAGCAGAACTTAATAAAACAGAAAAACGTATAAAATTGAGGTGATTTAGTAAGTCAAAAGAATATTCTTTGAAAAGATTTAAAAAAAAACTTTGATTTAGCAAAACAAAAACGTAAGTAAATAATATACAGAAAGAATCAGGACAATGTTATAGCAGAGAGTACAAACAGAGAATATATGAAATGCCAGTAAATTTGAACATTTCTGTAAAGTGAACAATTTCCTAGCTCCTAAAGTTTACCAAAACTGATGCAAGAGGAAATTTGTAGCTGGAGATCTTGCACCAGTAAAGGAATTAAGTCAATAGTTTACAATCTTTCACCAAGAAAATACCAGACCCGGCCAGATCATTCGGGAGGTGAATTCTATTCAACTTCTATTAAACAGATAACATCAATATTAACAAAGAAAAACTTCTAGAGAGTAGCAAAGGAGGAATGCTCCTTTATTCATCTTATGAAGTCTATATAATCCTAATACTGAAAATAGATTAGGACTGTAAGGAAAAAGAAATTTACAGGTCAAATTTACTTGTAAATATAAAAGGAAAAATTTTTAACTATGATACTAGCTACCCAAGGTCACTAGAGTAAGAAAACGCATGAGCAAGTTAGGTCATCCAATGTATGAAAAGGTAGTTTAATGTCAAGAATATATATCAACAGATTGAAATCACCACATTTTATTTCTTTCATCTGTCTCTTTAAAAAATTGCTAAGTACTTATATTGATCTCTCTTGTACAAGGCACTGTGCTAAGTCACTTACATATTTACTCCTTTAAACCTTCTATCATCCCTGGGGGAAAATTCTATTTTGCTTACATTTCTTAACTAAGACTCTAACCCCCAGGAAAGTAAAGCAACATTTGTAAGTTTTGTGGATGGTCAGTGACGGGACCAGTATAGGAACATCCAAAGTCTGTGCTTGGAAGCAGTGCCCCATGTTGACACTCACATTACAGATGAAAGGAAAGGAACCATGCACTTATGATATAGATTAAATCTCACATTACAGGTTAAAGGAAAGGAACCATGCACTTACATTATAGATTAATACCCACATAACAGGTTAAAGGAAAAAGAACCATGTGCTTCTCTCAAAAGTTGTAAAGAAGGCATATCCATTTCTAAATATATTTTCCAATTTCTTTTGCTTGTTTTCTGACCTTTGTAGTGCATTTTGCCTTGAGGAAAATTTTAATTCTTATATAATTAAATGTATCCTTTTTTCTTTGTATCTTAGAAAGGTAGTCCTCATGAATAATTTATTTCAAGTCTCCCAGGTTTCTGATACTTTTACACTTTCATTATTTTTTAACTTTTAACTAGTTGCTGTATCTAGAATTTAGTAATTCCATGATAGCCATATTTTCCCACTTTGGTTGAATAATTTTTGCTACTGATCCAAAACGTGAATTTTATTTTAATCTCAGTTCCCTTATGCTCTTGCATCTAATTTTAAGATACTTCCTATTCCACTGGTTGTTTTGTCTATCTAAAACAAAATGCTACCTTAAAAATAATGTAATTATAATATAATAAATGTCATTAGTAAACATAATACAATATATAATAAATAGCATAATATAAAATAACAAAATATAATTTACCATATAACAAGGTCAAAGGAGAGCAAAAGTATACAATCACTTGAAATATCCCCCAAAATATATTTTATAAAATTCAATATTCATTTGTAATTTAAAAGAAAGAGTAAAATAGGGATTGACGAATGCTTCCAAAATAAGAAGAAATTATATGTCTAAAAGAGAAAGAGGTAAGTGATAGACTTTAGTAACACTGGCAATAAATGCAGGACAAGATGAGGATGCCTGATATAATGTTAAAGAAAAAGTATTATGTAACATTGTTTTTGCAGCATGGATGAGTTCAGTGAAAAGAGAATCTGATAGAAAAGAGTATCTCGTTCTTCTTAATGTACATACACTTGTCCATTGCATGAACATAACAGCTTATTTAACCAATATGTTACTGATCTGCATCTGGATTTCTAGGTTTTCATGGAATTTTGTTATGCACAGTAGTTTCAAACACTAGGAGTTCCTCTTATGTTTATATCTTTTGAAAGAAACAATATCTCCACAGATGATTTATCTGTGCTGGCTGCTAGCTGACTTTGGGTACTTCTCAGTTCTTCCCTTTACCTTCCTAGTCAATATAAAAAGGGAAGGCAAGAAGGTCTCCTGTTTAGAGACTGTAAAGATAGGTCTTGGTGATCAAGTCTTGGTGGTAAAGGCTAAAAGTATTAACCCAGAACAAATGCTTTTCCAGCTGTAACTGTGTGTGATTCCCTTGGCTTGATTCCATAGAGGATGTAAGACAAGACTGTAGAATCTGCCCTCAAAGTGCTTCCAGTAGGATGAGCTAAGTCAAGTATGGTGGCATATCTAATTCAAGACAAAATATAACGTCTCCTTTTCTCTCCTGGCAAAACTTGGTGGAGTGAATGTAGAAGTCACTGTATGCTTTAAATTAAAGCAACACAATAAATCTTGTATTGGAAGGTGATTATTCTGGTCTCTTTGTGGAGACGAATTGGAAATTGTCTAGAAGAAGGAAAATTAGGTTAACCAAAGTTAAACTCATAAATAATTGAGCATTAATTAAATATTTGTGGTCTATGTTTCTCTTTGATCATAATTTCTCCCAATTTATAGACCTCTTTGATACCTGATTAATCCTTGTCAAAGATGCAGTTAACAATGATTATTACTGTGTATTAGGTTTTGCCTGGGCCCTGAAAAAACTATCCTAAATCACCAGCTATGATTGTCACTTGATTTCCTCACAGAGAACAATCAGAACTCCTTGTCTTAAGTGGCTTGGGATATGAAACTGGTTAGTCTCTTAGATACTGTTAGAGGACCCTACAGAGCCCATTGGTGAAAGTTTGGAAAACACTGGGCTTCTTAAAATTGATTCTTGTAGTGCTTCAGGAAAGATCACTGAACCAAAAGGATAACAGTGTTTCTGGTTCTGTTGTTAGTGTTCTCCATGGAAACATTGCTGAAGCTTCTGGACTCAATTTCCTTCCCCATGTGTGAATGTCACTGAAAATATCCAACTCCATTCTATCCCCATATAACTTCAGAAACTAAGCAAAATGAAGACTCAAAATTCATTTCAAATAATGAAATGAATATATAACGTAGAATGGAACTGGGAAAATACCTGGTTTAAATTCTGGAAAGTACCAACTATACAATTCTGGATAAGTTGCTTAATCTTGCTTAGTCTAATTTAATGCCCATCTTACAGGATGTTATGATGATTAATTTAATATCTTTGTATAACATACAGTGTTATGTAATTTCTTCTTGTTTTTCTTGAGTAAATTCATATCCTTAAGCAACTCACTGTAAACAATAGTTACTTACTTGCTTAAATTACTCTTATCTTCTATTATCAGCTGAATTGTGTCATGCTCAAGTTAATATGTGGAAGTCTTAACCCCCAATACCTTGTAATATGACTGTATTTGGAGATAAGGCCCTTAAATAGGTAACTGAGGTCAAATGAGGTCAAATGGGTGGGCTCTAATCCAATAAGACTGGTGTCCGTATAAAAAGAAAATATTAGGACACAGACATGCACAGAGAGAAGACCATGGAAGACAAAAGGAAAACATGGCATCTACAAACCAAGACGAGACACTTGAGAAGAAATCAATCCTGCTGACACCTTATCTCAGATTTCTAGCCTCTAGACCTGTGAGTGAGTAAATTTCTGTTGTTTAACCTCCTCAGTCTCTGGTACTTTGTCATGGCAGCTCTAGGAAACTAATGCAACTTTTTATGGCCTCCTTGTCTCAAGTTGAAAGTTCAGTATTTGGCATCATAGCTAGGAAACAAAAATATCATCTACATTCCTTGTTGTAGTCTTTCTTCCCCATTCTCATTGCTAGTAATTTCCATATTTGGGTCTGTTTTCTGTGCCTTGTAAACAGAGCGTTATGCTCATTTCTGGTCTTACTGCTAATATACAATAAATGTGCAGATACCGAATAGATTTTGGAGAAGTGCAACATATAGTTGGCACATGTGTGTATGTGTGTGTATTCATATAATTTATACTTTTTCTCTATTTTCTTCCTTTGGTGTGAGCTAAGATTCTCTGCTTTTGTGACTAGTACTCCTGAATACTAATCCCGGAACTTAATTCACCAAAAATTGCCAAAAATAATAATATGGGGAAAGAGAGTGATAGAGGGAGAAGAACAAACAATCAGGCAAGGGCAGTACTGTGAATTATTAGGGTCTTATTAATAAGATTATGTTAGTCTAGAGGAAATGACCATAAATATCATCAGTGAGCCCAGTTGGTCTTTACTGACTGCTAGACACATCCCTGAGTTCTGTTCTTAGTCACCAACTGTATGATTACTACTGTCTGGAAGTATTATTTGAACAACTAAAGTAACTTAATGGAAAAGGAATATGTCTTTAGAGAATCAACAGTAATTTTTCTACCTGATTAAAAAGGAATGTTGACTGTCTGGAAACCTCAGTCATATTTGTAAGCAGGAAAGCATTGGCTATTAAAAGTGGATGATGTAAAGAGATGAGCAGAAAATTTGGCGACAGGTATACCTGGATTTAAT
Organism: Delphinapterus leucas; assembly: GCF_059928025.1. NCBI lineage: Eukaryota > Metazoa > Chordata > Mammalia > Artiodactyla > Monodontidae > Delphinapterus > Delphinapterus leucas. Next base: position 107,635,505 of record NC_143137.1, on the reverse strand, counting down.
TCTCACTTCTACCTCTTGGTAGCTGGATAGCCTTAGGCAAGTTTCATACCTCCCTGAAATTCACTTAATTCAGTCTGTAAAATGGCATAATAACTTATTATAGCATCCTTTCAGGAGTTTTAAATCAGTTATTGAAATAAAAGTACACAATATATAGACAAGTATGGATTCCTCAATAGGTGTTTGACCTTTCATTTCTCCAGTATCCCACCTGCATCAAATAAAGAAAAATACTTTTTAAAATTTACGAATATTTCATTGTTCTAAAGTTAAAGCCATAAAAATAGAAATAATCAAATGGCCTACTATCATACTGTTAGAAGAAAAAATAAAAGGTGTTCATGAGAGTTCCATATTAGAATACAAATTTTTCTTAGGCACCTGTTTATGTATGCTATTCTGCTCTTTACAATAAATAATTAAATTTAAAAGACTTAATTCCTCACTTTTAAGACCTTATTAGCTTACAAATTACATATTGACCTATGCTAAATTTTATACCGACCCATGCTAATGAGTTCAGTACAGAAAACAAAAAACACTGCACTCAAGCAAACTACATATGTATGTATGTATATATATATATATATATATATTACTTAAATGCATTTATATCCTACCGTGTCTCATAAAGCATTGTGGTAACTCACCAGAATACAGACAATCAAATATAATGGCAAAAGCACTTAATATAAACAGGGCCAAGGAAACATAGAAGATGAAGAAAAGATGAGGGAAATGTGAACAGGAGGACGTGTAGTTAATTGAGTTGTATGTTTTGACCTTAAGATTCTCTGTGTGGGGACTTCCCTGGTGACACAGTGGTTGGGAATCCTCCTGCCAGTGCAGGGGACATGGGTTTGGGCCCTGGTCTGGGAAGATCCCACATTCCGCGGAGCAACTAAGCCTGTGTGCCACAACTACTGAGCCTGTGCTCTAGGGCCAATGAGCCACAACTACTGAAGCCCACGTGCCACAACTACTGAAACCCCAGCGCTTAGAGCCCATGCTCCACAACGAGAGAAGCCACAGCAATGAGGAGCCCGCACACCACAATGTAGAGTAGCCCCCACTCGCCCCAACTAGAGAAAGCCCATGTGCAGCAACAAAGACCCAATACAGCCCAAAGTAAATAAATTTATTTAAAAAAAAAGATTCTCTGTGGATAAAACAACATGTAAATAATTGGTTACAAAGCCACATTATTTGAAGGTGCCAGACTGCACATTAACAGTCTGACACAAAGGGACAGCACAGGAAAACTATTCAAATATAAAGATTTTTAAATCTTTGCAGTTTGAAACCTTTTAGAGCAAGTATAATGAGCTCGACACACATTTCAACACTCAACATGTTAATCACATGTTCAAAGCATGTCTCAAAGTCATTGGAAATAGTTGCTGTCTCTGTCTCTGATATGTAAAACAGATCTGTGATGTGTAAAACTCAGGAGGTATTGATATCCACTTTTTGGCATCTGAACAGGAAACAAAGTTGTTTCGCAGTGATAATAAAGAATGAAGTAAATGCAACAGTAAAATAAAAGACAAAGTACTGAGGGAATGTATTAACAAAACGAATCCAACTAAATTCTGGTGACCTGGGGCCTACGATTGTACACACTGCATGGAAATACCCCAGCCTAAATACTGGCATAGGAGGAATGGTACTGCTAAGCCCATCACAGTATAATCCTTTTAAATGTCCCTTTCAAGGTTGTCTCCACTCAACACTGAGTATAGAAATCTTCCCATCAGGCAGAAACACTGGCTGCCCAATGATTGACCAAGAAATTAACACGCTAATGAATAAATGATGCTAATTTATTTCTATCCCTGACAACGGGAAACAGCACACACTCTGTGTCAATGATATGTCCTCTTTCCCACTTTTCTAAATGGTAAATTATGTTTTTCCCTTCATTGCTTTATATGTGTGGCAGGCATGATGGGAAATGGCTACCAATGGTTTTGTTATTGATTTCTACCTTCATTTCACTGTGGCTAAAGAAGATACTTTGTATGATTTCAATTTCTTAAAAATGTATTGGTACTTGTATTGTGGTGTAACATATGGTCTTTCCTGGAGAATGTTCCATGTGTACTTGAGAAAAATGTGTATTCTGCTGTTGTTGAGTGGAGTGATCTATATATGGCTGTTAGGTTTAGTTGGTTAAATGTGTTATTCAGTCCCCCTACCTCTCTACTGATCTTCTGTCTAGATGTGTTATCCATTATTGAAAGCAAGGTATTGATCTCCAACTATTATTTTAGAACTATCTATTTCTTCCTTCAATTCTGTCAATGTCTGCTTCACATATTTGGGGGTTGTTTGGTACATATATGTTTATAGTTGTTATGTCTTCTTGATAGATTGAACTTGTTATCAACATATAGTGGCCTCCTTTTCCTCTTGTGATAGTTTTTGATTTAAAGTTTATTTTGTGTGATATTAACGTAACCATCCCAGATCTATCTTCCTTCCTTCCTTCCTTCCTTTCTTTTTCTCTCTCTCTCTTTCTTTTTGTTACTATTCGCATGGGATATTTTATTCTGTGCTTTAACTTTCAACCAACTTGTGTCTCTTGAAATCAAGTGAGCTTTTGTGGACAGCATATACTTGGATTATGGTTGTTTTTAAAGTCCATTCTGCCAATATTTATCTTTTTATTGGAGAGCTTAATCCACTTACTTTTTCAAAAATTACTGATGAGGAAGAACTTAATTCTGTCTGTTTCCTGGTTGTTTTCTGTATGTCTTATGCATTTTTTGCCCCTCATTACTCCATTACTGACTTCTTCTGTGCTTAGCCGATTTTCTTGTAGTGAACTCAATTCCTTTTTCATTTCTTTTTGCATATAGTCTATTGATATTTTCTTTGTGGCTATCAAGAAGATTACATTTACCCTTCTAAAGTTCAAACAATATCATTTGAATTGAAACCAACTTCAATAGCACACAGAAACTCTGTTCCTCTACAGTTCCATTCCTCCTCTTTACATTATTGTTGTCACAAATTACACCTTTACACTTTGTGAGCCCAATAACATGGATTTATGATTATTTTATGCATTTGTTTTTTCGATCATGTAAGAAATACAAAGTAGAGTTACAAGCCAGTAGCACAATACTGGCTTTAGTATCTGCCCATGTATTTATCTTTTTTTTTCATGTATTTATCTTTACTGGAGATTTCTATTTCTTTATACAGTTTCGAGTTGCTGTCTAGTGTCCTTTCATTTCAACCTGAAGGCTCAATTTAGCATTTGTCATAGGGCAGTGGTAGGAAGTTGTAAAACAAACGCCCTCAGCCTTTGTTCATCTGGGAATGTGTTAATTTCTCCCTAAACTTTGAAACCAGCTTGGCCAAATATCGAATTCTTGGTGGACAATTTTTTTCTTTCAGCACTTTAAATATATCTGGCCTCCTGCTTCTGTGGTTTCAGATAGGAAATTAGCTGTGAATCTTTTTGAGGATCACTGCTTTGTAACAAATTTGTTTTTTCTTTCTCCTTTGGGAGAAAAGATTCTTTCTCTGTCTTTTGGCATCTGAGAGTTTGATTATACTGTTTCTTGTTGTGGGGTTCCCTGAGTTTCTCTTAGTCCTGAAATCAGCCAAATATTTACAGCAACCAAACACATACTGAACCAGGGAAGAGGCAATTTGAAAATGGCAGGAAAGCTTTGTGGCATTTTTACTTGCCCTCGCCCCGTCCACTGTTAGTGTAGTGATGGTCTTAAAGTGGTGGAGTCTTAATGCAGTGATAGGCTTAAAGTAGCAGCACACCATTCCTAGTATGGGACCCTCAATCCTGCTTCAGGAGGGAGCAGGAGAGACTGTACTCTTGGATTACTGTGTGTATCTGTTCTAACCTGTCTGGGAGCTACCTGAAGGACTGACACAAGATGCTTATCTCTGTCTTAGCTAGCCTGGAACACAGTCTGGAAAAACAGCGGTCATTGCTCAAAAAAAGTGCAAGGTGAACTAACAAAGCACAGATGGCTGGGGCAGAAAACTGTGCATTGAAATACAATAGACCACATAAGATGCAGGAGCAAAAGTTGGGAACTTAGAACATACAAAAAATACACGTGTCCAGAGAAATTAAGAAAGCCACATGCATACTCAAGATAAGATGCATGTTCTGAAAAAACCAGAGGAGTCTCTAAGCTTCTACCATGGGCAGCACCCTGAACTCGGTGCAGGTCAGCTAAATGTTGAAGGAGTGATCCAGCAATCTGCACAATGGGGACAGGTGCGTGGTTTTGAGTGTGCATGTGGATGTGCTTGTGTATACTTGTTTTTTTGTCTTAGGTGCAGGAATTCAAGGACATCTCTGTCAAAACATTAGCTAAACATGAACTAAAGGAACAGAGACTTCAGTGCCTACATATGATAAGGAATACAGTCATTACAAAACTAGTTTGGAAAGGTCCCTAAACAAAACGACTACTACAGCCTTCAACAATCAAAAGCCCAGAAAACCCTGGGAAAGTGGGAGAATCTGATATCCACAGACACTACATTATAATATTTGAAAGTGAAATGTTCAACCAAAAAAATCACAAGGTATACAAAGGCATGGAAAAGTATGGCCCATTTAAGAAAACAAATTAATTGATGAAACCATCCCTAAGGAAGCCCAGACTTTTCTCCATTGCATATTCTTGCCTCCTTTATCATAGATTCATTGACCATAAGTGCATGGGTTTCTTTCTGGGCTCTCTATTCTGTTCCAGTGATCGATGTTTTTGTGCCAGTACCATATTGTTTTGATTACTGTAGGTTTGTAGCACAGTCTGAAGCCAGGGAGCATGATTCCTCCAGTTGTGTTCTTCTTTCTCAAGACTGTTTTAGCTATTCAGGATCTTTTGTGTTTCCATACAAACGTTAAAATTATTTGTTCCAGGTCTGTGGAAAATGCCCTTGATATGTTGATACAGACTGCATTGAATCCGTAGATTTCCTTGGGTATGATGGTCATTTTAACAATATTAATTCTTTCAATCTGTGACCATGGTATATCTTTCCAGCTCTTTGTGTCATCTTTCATTTCTTTTATGAGTGTCATATAGTTTCCTGGGTACAGGTCTTTTACCTCCTTAGGCAGGTTTATTCTTATGTATTTTATTCTTTTTTATGAGATTGTAAATGGGATTGTTTCCTTAATTTCTCTTTCTGATAGTTCACTGTGAGTGTATAGAAATACAAAATTTATATATAGAAATCTATTGTATCCTGCAAATTTTCCGAGTTCATATTTGAGCTCAAATAGGTTTTTGATGGTGTCTTTCAGATTTTCTATGTATCATGCCAACTGCAAACAGTGGCAGTTTTACTTTTTCCTTTCCACTTTGGAGTCCTTTTATTAATTTATTTTTTTTCTTGTCTGATTGCTGTGGCTAGGACTTCCAAAACTCTGTTCAATAAAAGTGGTGAGAGTGGGCATTCTTGTCTTGTTCCTGATCTTAGGGGAAATGCTTTCAGCTTTTCACCATTGAGTATGTTAGCTATGGGCTTGTCATATATGGCCTTTATTATGTTGAGGTATGTTCCCTCTATGCCCACTTTCTGGAGAGTTTTTACCATGAATGGATATTGAATTTTTTCAAAAGTCTTTTCTGCATCTATTGAGATGATCGTATGGTTTTTAGTCTTCAATTTGTTACTGTGATGATAAGAGACCTAAGACAGCTACAGAGGCTAAGTGACCTTTCCTTCCCTGAATGGGTAGGTATCCTTGTTCTGCCTTCTAATTGAGTTAGTATCTGAGTAAAGAACTGCCAGGTGATATTTAGTTCACAATACACTGCTGTGGCAATATAGAAATGAATTTGCCTAAGTCATTTGGCTTTTCTCAATTATAGTAAATGAATATACTGAATGAATACTTCAACTTAAGGAAATGTTCTTAAAAATATATTAATGTAGGCAACTTCAGTGGAGAACTGAAAACAAAACAAAACATTCAGGTAAAGGGTTGAAATAAAAGTACACTCAGTTGTGTCGAGTTTCCTCTTGTAAATCTCTCTTTTTAATTTGAGTGGAGAGTCACTTGAGAATATCTGACTTGGGGCTAAGGGAATCTAAGCCTTCTTGGCCACACTGTATTCTCTTATGTCATTTAATAAAGACACCAGTTGGGTTGCTGAAACAATAGTGGGAAAAATCAATCCCTCACATCCAAAGGGCAGCTCTTGAAAATATGTTGATTGTTGTAGTTATTTTGCTCTTCTGGCCTCAGAAGTTCTAATCTTAACCTTAGCACCTCATGGAGAGAGACTTTTTAAACCAATTCCCACATTACTCATTATGTGACTGTTGAAAAAGAGAAACCCAGTTCTTTTCCTGTGCTTTCAAACACTTATCTTCTTCAAAAATCTGTTTGGATTGTTATACCTTAATCTTGCCTGGCAAGGGACTTATGGGAAGGTTCTTATTGTTTGAAAGTTTGGTGCCAGTATCTGCAAAGAAAGAAGAAAGTGAAGCAGGAAAGATGAGTTTATCAAACATCCCAATAGTGAAGGTGTGTGAAAGCAACTTTTGAAAAAGTTAATCTGTCAGAGTTTAGCCATATTATTACATTTTATTTTATTCATTGAAAATAAATAATTATCAATGAATCCTTTCTAGATTTTCTAATTTCCCAAAGTTCCCTGTATTCACATTCTAAGAGGAAAAATGGTATTTTAAGTCACTGCTCTCCACCTTATATTATTTATAATCACTCCTCGTGACCTCTTCCTTCCAAGAAACGTGATCCTGAGAAGTGTCCTTTGTTTGTCTTTGTGGAATAAGTGATGAGGATGCATCCTGGAGACCTGTGAGATGTTTAAATTGTGGCATAATGAAACTAGGATGGAGAGTTCTGGAAAGATCTGGAAAGGTGGCTGGTAGAGTGTGGCCAGATGTGGGAGAAGAGAGACATACAGAGAGAGGGAGAGGAAATTTTCAGAGGGAGAAAATGAAACAAATAATTAAATAAGTTTTGTTGTGTGGTGTGGGATGCAAGCCTTTCTCTCCCCCTTTCCTTCACAATGTCTTTGTTAAAGACTGTGTTTTTCATTAGTTTTACTAAGATAGGATTTGCCGTTTTGTCTGGATACTGAGAATGGACCCATGGAAACAGTTACCTTTGGGTTATCTCTGACTATCTTTAATGAAGAACATAAATATTGGCCACACTATCTATGCACATGCTATCACCATGCCTTTTTTGTTCTCTGTTCATATATCTAAGTCCTCTTCTTTCTTTAAGGTCAATCTCAAATCTCATCTGAAACGTACATTTATTGATAGATTCAACCCATAATGAACTGGCCCTTCTGTGTCCTCCTTAGGCTCTGATTATTTATAAAAACTCATTTTTGAACTTAGAAACTGTCCAATATGATATATTAGTTATTTCATCAGCATATGTTATATCCTCAACACAATTATACACTTTTGTGGGGCTGGGATCATACATTCTGTAATTTTTCTCAGTACTTACACTTACTTTGATAAAAAGCGCATTCATTCATCTAAACACCATTTATTGAGTGTTAATTAAATATCTCAACTCAGTAAATATTGTTCGAATGAATGCATGCATGAATGAGGGAGTATGCAATAGGTAGCTTAATGTACCGCCCAATGTGAGAAAACCAAAACCATAAACACAAAAGCAAGCCAAAAAGTGGACCAGGACTTTCTGTAAAATATCCTGCTTTTTGTTGGATGATGCTATGAAAATCAAGATGCTCCTGAAAGGTCTTAATAGCTGACCAAGAATAGTAAACAATTGAAATACTCTCAGGCTTCTCCAACCCTATCACTGGACACATTTATACCTCTCAGGAATGTCATTAAAAGAAGAGATTAATAAAGCTTTTATAGATGAGTTGATAAATCTCTAAATATTTAAGTCTTCATTGCCTCCTAGGTTTTCTCTATTTTGGGTTTCCAAAAGATTTCAATAAACCACAGGATAATTAAAAATTAGACATATCTTTCTTACCTTCACGTTTTTAGATGGTAAACACCTTTTTATTGTCTCCATAGTACTGCCCAATTTCCACCAGTACAGTACTTAAGTGAATTTTGCTCTGGATGGTGGGATATATAAGATGTAAACGAATTGTTTGTATATGTTTTAGAATTCTTCAAAAGGGCCTGGCCATGGAAATGCATTGAATATTACTTAAATAACTAAAATAACTTCCTCATAATTATTATTCTATTCTGGTTAGGATACTATCTGCTCTGGTTTGTTAAAATTTCCCTTTAGAGTGGTTTTAATTTTGTTTCTGATAGGGTCCTAGGATTTATTGCCACACCCATCCTGCATCTGTTTTTCTTTGAATTACTCTCCTTGCAGTTTCTGATTCATACAGGGCCTTACAGGTTAGTGACAACCTGGCCATCACAACTCTGGGAAGGACAGGCCTACTTTTCAGAGGTGTTGATGTTTTCTGTACCTGAAGGTTTTCAAGACATATCAATCTTCCTCACCACCTCCCTTGGCCCTCTTAATGGACTAAGCATTTCCTCATGAAATTTCTGTAGGATATCTGTACCAACTTCTCAATATTGTTCCATCCTGAGTCTAAATTCCTGGCCTCAAGGTAATGTTAGATTTCTAGCTCCAGCCCCTATTTACATAAGGCCTATAGTAAGGAACGGAACCCACAGACATCAGTCTGCTCTTCTTTCTCTGGATTTAATTTCTCTGTTACTTTCTGAAACATGCAGGTGTTCCTTTCTTTCTTTTAATCTCAGCTATGTGCTTTTAACTTTTTCAAAATTGACCCAGAATTTACATGTGTCTCCAGTAAGAGTACATTAAATTGAGCTTAGTCTGCTATTCTACTAGCATATTTGAGATCCAGATAATTTGCTACTTAACTGGATTCAATGACCTGTATATTTCAGGTATCTAAAACTCACCATGTTCCAAATTTCCCTCCTTATAGTTAGTAATTTTCTTGGGAATCTGGATGACATTAAATGGAATAAAGTTAGTGAGTGGCCCAGGAATGCCTGAAAGTTTGTTTGTCAGAGTGGCCAGGAAAAGTTAAGCAAGGAAGAAAAGCAAATGAAAAACAGAATCACATTATTATGGCTGAGTTTACTCCCAGGATTCCATGCAGAGCTCTCTGTAGGGTTGGGTTGGGTTATAACTTATGCCAGAGCTCTACGTGGGGCTGACACCATCTCATGCCAAGCTCTCAGTTCTGGGCTAACGTCATCTCTGGTCCACTCTGTGGAGTGGAAACTTTGGAGGAATGGCCAATGTGTTCTGCAGCGTAGGAAGAGGGAAATTGTGAATGTGACTTTCTAAATTGTGGAGGAACTAACCACTGTAAATGTGCCTTGAACTATGTTGTTTAATTTGACCAGTCAGATCAATGACTTTCCCCTTGAATGAAATGCTGCTACGTATATGAGCAGAAAAACAAAACTGGTATAAGGAATAGATAGCTAGTGGGAAGCAGCCACATAGCACAGGGAGATCCTCTCGGTGCTTTGTGACCACCTAGAGAGGTGGGATAGGGAGGGTGGGAGGGAGGGAGATGCAAGAGGGAAGAGATATGGGGACATATGTATATGTATAACTGATTTATTTTGTGATAAAGCAGAAACTAACACACCATCATAAAGCAATTATACTCCAATAAAGATGTTTAAAAAAAACTGGTATAAGGAGATGGAGAGACTGGGAGGCTTATTTTCCCACCAATTAACTTTGCCTCTGACCATGACCTTCCCTTTGAGTCTCCTAGACCTTGGGGATGATTGCAACCCCTTGGGTTGGGTGATGGCAACCCCATCTTCACTAGAGTCTCTATAGTTAACTTTGATTTTTCCCACTCCGTCTATCCATCCCATGTATGCAGTCAGACATTTGATCTTGGACTTTTCCTGACAAAATATGCTTGAATATAACCATTTCTTTTCACTCCCACTGCTACTGCTATTGTCACTGCCTTAACTAGGGCTTTATCTTTAAGTTCTTTATATAAATATAATATAAAATAAATAAAATATAATATTAATTCTGATGATTTTAAAGTCTTTTCTTGATACTTTTCCTGATAAAGATACGCAATATCTTATATAAATATTTTTGTATTATCTGTTCTTTTCTTAGAATTTTAGTCATATGATTCTATCTCTTGGTTTGTCTAGAACTTTTTGATTGAATGCTGGCTATTTTATTTGGCTTTTTTTGTTTTTCTCAGTGGAAACGTTGTTTTGCTTCAAAATATTTTATTCTACCTGGAAGTAGCAAATCTTCAAATTACAACTTTTAAAATGCTTTCAAATATCAATACTATAGGTATCACAAAATCTAGAAAAATGACATTTAAAAATTAACTACTGCCAGATGTGTCTCTATAAAACTTTTTCCCCACTCTTTTAGCTATATATTCTTTAACTGCCGCCTCAAACAACAGTTAATGTATTTTTGAAATAAAATTTTAAGAAATAAGCTTTGTAGTTTATAGACATAGATTTCTTGTAACATGGTTGATTAGAATTTGCTTTTAGTTATTAATAGTTTAGAAAAGTTTATTTCAGCTTCACAATTTATTATTGATAATGTCACATTAATTTTCATTGTTAACTTTGAGAAAACCTCTATGGATTACTTCCTCATAAATATTTACTATTATAAATGCTTTACTGATTTCAGTACTGCTATAGGTTTGTGCATTACAGGAATTCTGATAAAATACTCATTCACACCATTCCATTACACACATTATTGATGGAGTATATTCTTTTATTTATTTATTTATTTATTTATTTTTGGCTGTGTTGGGTCTTCGTTGCTGTGTGCAGGCTTTCTCTAGTTGCAGGGAGTGGGGGTTACTCTTTGTTGCGGTGCACAGGCTTCTCATTGCGGTGGCTTCTCTTGTTGCAGAGCAAGGGTGCTAGGCACGCAGGCTTCAGTAGTTGTGGCTCGCAGGCTCAGCAGTTGTGGCTCACAGGCTCTAGAGCACAGGCTCCGTAGTTGTGGCACACCAGCTTCGTTGCTCCGCGGCATGTGGGATCTTCCCGGACCAGGGCTCGAACCCTTGTCCCCTGCACTGGCAGGTGGCTTCTTAACCACTGCGCCATCAGGGAAGCCCCTGGAGTATATTCTTGACAGAAGAAAATTTCTGTTTTGACTAAGCATTGATGAGCACTGAATCTTTGACTTATCTTTCACATGCCTGATGATTGAAATAATTTTCCACAGAATAGCTTCTGGTTTTGTACTTTTCAGTTCTTTTTTTCTTCTTCAAACGCACATGCTTTGAGAGCTGTGAAGTGCAAGACATGGCTATATTGTAAGGTAGTTTTTGTCCTTATGCTTCTGTGTCTTGTGCTAGTTAAGTCAGTAGAGTAGTCAGTATGAGTACTGGAAGTTATTCCTGTAATGGGATAGCATATAGTCAATTACATATGGTGGTGTCTGAAAATCACATAATAGCCTCACTTAAAACATCTCCTTAGGGCTTCCCTGGTGGCGCAGTGGTTGAGAGTCCACCTGCCGATGCAGGGGACACAGAATCATCTTCAGGAAACATACTGTTTTCTATGTACCTGGTATATATCTCAATTAGTTTGAAGAATTTCCCAGATACCTCTTAATATGTAGAGCTCCAATTCCAATCTTGTCATGTCCTGTACCAGTGACACAGCACACAGGAGTTTTATTTCTCTTTATTTCTCTGGTTTGTTCAGAATCCAGTGAAAGAACAATGGAATGGGATCAAAGAGATCAGGGTTCTTGTCCCATATTTACAATAAAATAATAGTGTCCTCTTGGGAAAATTATAGTCATTCTAGGTCTCTTTCCTTTTCTTTACTTTGACAGAGCTGCACTAGATGGCCCAAAATAACATTGCACTTTTTGCAGTAGTAGCTTAGATGTCATTGGTATTCTGAAACAAATAAAGACGATGACACATGAAGCTGTGCAACATCTCTGTAACTATTTTTCTTAGAGTTGCCTCCATTTTACAGATGATAAGATGACTGAGCACAGAAGTAGATGTTTGGAACCAGCGTTTCCAAAGTAAATGGAACTAAACCACAAGTTTCCTTCCTTCCTGAAGCTCACTTAGCCAAAACATAGGCTTCTGAATATTAAGCTGTAAAGCATATTATCAGTACGTTTTAAAAGAAGCTATTCTTCTAGGATTTCCAATTAAGAGCAGGAGGTTTTGAAATTCTTAAAAGATCATCTAATTCTGTGAGATTTACACCTCTATTTTCCTGTCAAGCAAGTTGTATTAGTGTCAGACAATCATCTGAGCTTCTGGATGCTTCTCTGAACCTCTTGAAGTTTTCTTCTTGCTATCTGAAATTCATGCCAGATAAGCCTTTTTATACAGAGTATGTACAGACTTGTCTATTTTCATATAAGAAAGCGATGCAGTGAGTCAGGACGGGGGTTAAGCCCTCATTCTCAGAGTGGTATTGAGCTCCTGGTGAAATTTCATCATTTCCTCAGAATAGAAAAGCAGTTATCTCAAGTTTTTAATTCCATTAACTATTTATACATTTACGTATGATACATGTATTTATTGTACCTACGAGGTGTGTTCTCTTTGGGAAGTACAAAGCTCTTTGAGACATAGGTTGTTCATTTTTTTGTTTTCCCACAAATACTGTGACCCTTTCAGCAGGAAGGTCTATATTTTACTAACATCTAGAACCAACAGTTAACATGGTGTCTAAGATGTAGTCAATAAATATGAAATAGATAAATGAACATATTTTTAAGTAAGAGCCAGGACATGAACAAATAGAAATTTTTCATTTTCAGTCACAAAGCAACAACAGACATAAAAATGATACAGACAACAAGTGCTACAGTCATTCAAAGAAGGCACAGAATAGATACAAGGATCTCCTCTATGGCACAGGGAACTATACTCAATATTTTGTAATAACATCTGTATGGGGCACCTACTCCACACCAGGCCCTGTCACAGGTGCTTACATACTTTCCCTCTCCCCCACCCTATGGGGAAAGTATCTCTGCTATAGATTTAACATTTGCCTCTCCCAAAATTCATACGTTGAAATCCTAAGCCCCAAGGTGATGGTATCAGGAGGTGTGGCATTTGGGAGGTGATAAGGTCATGAGGGTAGAGCCCTCATGAACAAAATTAGTGCCCCCATAAAAGAGACCCCACAGAGGTCCCTCGACTTTTCTCACATGGGAGGTTACAGAGAAAACATGCCAACTGTGACCCAGGAAGAGGATACTCACCAGACTGTGAATCTGCTTGCACCCTGATCTTAGACTTCCAACCTCCAGAACTGAGAAATAAATTTCTGTTGTTCATAAACTACCCAGACTCTGGTATTTTGTTATAGCAGCCCAAATGGATTACGATAACCTCTGTCCTTAGGTTTCAGACCTAGAAACTCAACTTCGTAGAGGTTACGAGGACCCTAAAGCCACTCAACCAGGCAGAGGCAGATTTGATATTTAAGTCTCCAATTCCACATGTAAGTCTATCAGACCCTGTCTCCAGACATGATGTCATGAACAAGAGCTAATGCAACAGAACAAAGACTTTACATGCAGCAAAACAATTAGCAAACAAAGTAAGAATATAGTAGACCGACTGTCTTTGTCACCCAATAGCCATTCACCACTCTTCCAGTTGAACAGAAGCCATGCCCCGTGGGCACATTCAGCCCTGCTGTTTTCACTTCCCAGATTTGAGAGGTAGGAAATTATTATCCCTCCTGGCCATCAGCACCCTGATCTCTACCACCCACCGGGCCAGCTTCAAGAACAGCTGGATCCACCTGTTCAAATGAAACAGGTCTGCTCTCTGTGGTGTTGGCTTCTAGTTCAAGCAGCTCTCCCCACATGGTAGCAAAGCTGGCTCCCAGCAGTTGCAAGCATGAATCCTACCAGCCTAGCAGTCCCAACAGATACCTTTTAAGTATTTTTTCCCCAAAGCTCCAGTTAAAAGTCCTAGGCTGATTCCAATTTGACCTGCTCTGGACAAACATTTTCTTTAGAACCAAGAAGGCTGCCAGACAAAATACAGGATGCCCGCCTCGTTAAAGCTGAACTTCAGATAAACAGTAATTTTTTTAGTAGAAGTATGTTGCATGCAATGTTGAAGACACCCTAAAAAGTCGTGGTTTTCACCTAAGGTTCAGCTTTAACTGGGCACTCCGTGTGGGCTTTGCCGGCTGTGGTGGGGGCCGAGCGGGGTCGGCGGGGACGGTGGGGGACTGTGGCCCGAGCCGGGTTGCACACCCAGCCCACAGCGTGCAGGGAGAGAGGGGCAGCTTCGTCTCCGCTGCAGGAGCTGAGACGGGGAGAAGGGGAGCACCCCAAAAGGAAACCAGCTGCCCCTCCCAGGAGAGAGCAGATGGCTGTTCAGCAGCCAGAAACAGCAGAGGAGCCCGAGCACCGAAGCGGTGGCCTCTGAGGACGTGGCGCACATGTTTCTGTTGGGCGAGGGGCCCGTGGGCCGGTCCGTGGGAAAGAGGGGAGCCCGCGCCAGCCCCTCCGCCTCCCGAGCCTGTGCGTTTCCCTAAAAGAGCAGCAGCTGTGCAAACTGACGTTTCACAGTTGTGATAAATTGCCTTAGGAAAGCACTTCGATTAAAGTCACATCTAACTAGAAAGCAAGAAGTCACCCCTGAACAAATCAATTGCGAGAGGGGCAGCTCTGGGCGCGCACCCACCCCGCTGCTGTTTTGCTTTCCCCGCAGGACGAGGGCCGCTCACTGGGTCGCGGGGACAGCGCGCTGTCTCAGCTGGGGAAGAGGCGCTTCCTCAGGACACATGCAAAACCCAAAGTGTGAAAGGAGGCCTTTATTCCATTCCTTTGGGGGATTTCTTAATGACGTAAAGCCCAACTTGGTTTCAGATCTGCCTGTCGTTTCCGTGACAGAACCTTCCTGGGGGGTCCACCAGCAGCGGGGTGGCCAGGCGCCACAGGGCTGTGCTCTCCTTCCCAAGCCAGTTCATCTCCATCTGTAGCATTTTCAGAGAAACTCTCGGATAGACTTTCTCCAACAGGCTCTTTTTCCTTCACTTTATAAAGTCATTCTCCTGCACAAAGTGAACGGCCTGAAGACATCACTGAGCCTCTTTTTCTCTCAGGTTCAGGGCCAGCACGGCCCCCAGACCACAGGGGCGCAGGGCCTCACAATGGGCTTCAGGCCTTCCCCTCCCCTCCCGCCCCTCCCACCCCGCCCTACCCCTCCCCTCCTCCCCTGCAGAAATCACATCCCCTTCTCCAGACTCCCCACTTTAGCTTGAGTTCCAGAAGATCTTTACCCTGCGAGTTAGTAATTCAGGACTAATTAGGTGATTGCTTTCATTTATGGTAGCACTTGGGGGGGAATGAAATGGCTTTGCCCCTATTCTTGTTGGAAAAATAAATTACACCCACTGTCACTTGAGATCTTATCTTCCCCCCAATCAAGCAAATTAGCAGCGTGGATCATTTTCCCAGCATTCACTCCTGAACAGACGGCAGTGCCCTGGAACGTGGCTTAGAGCTGTGTGGTCAGTGCAATTGTTTGGGGCTGTTTGTGCCGACAATGACAGGAGACGCCTGTCTCCAAAGAAGAGTGGCCCTTGTCTTGCTTAGGCCAAGGAGCTGCCCGCAGCGCGGCCCGCCTGGCTTCTGAGGAAGATGTACACCGCCATCTAGTGGAGATGGGGGCTCACTGCAGTGTACTCGTTCTCCCGCCTTTCCTTCTGGCCGGTAAGGACAAGCAATAATGCTTCTTGTAAGTTCCTAAAAATAGGGAGGTCTTATATCACCAGGAGTGAAATGTTTGCCTCAATGTCTGTAATGAAAGTGCAACCCCATGCTTGCAAAACGTCTGTCTTGTCAGTAGCCCTCTTTCATCCCGATGTTTAAGTCCAAGACAGGATCGTCATTGTCTGAGCAATGGGCATCTCTCTGAAGCTGGGTTGTTCTCCCCTGTCCCAAGTAGTGTGGGAGGAGACAGCACCTTCACAGGCAGCTTCATCTCTGCAGCCTCGCCATCACTCCTCATCTCGCCCACAGCAAGCCCGATTCCAAAGTGCACAGGGTAGAGGCGTTCGAAAGTTGGCTTGTTCAACCAGGGGCATTGCCACTTCCCAGAGAGAGCCACAAACACACTCACATCCTAAGTCTCTTTTCAGTCTTGGCGTTGAGGGGGTTCCCACTCTGTCTCCTGACTACACACAAGTCAGTGTCTTTTTCCTTTCCACTCATTCTACCTACATGAAGAGCACGTTGATCTCCCCAGTTTTAACACAGGAACCATGATTTTCTTGGGTTTTGTGTATGGGGGGCGGGGAGAATGGGAGAGAGAGCAAGTACATCCCAATATGGAAGGGCTTGGGGCCGTGGTTCTCAACCAGGGGCAATTTTGCACCCAGGAGACATTTGAAAGTGTCTTGGGACACTTTGGATGGTCACAGCTTACGTGAGGCTAAAAGTCCTCCCATCACAGGACAGGCCCACAGCAAAGAAGCATCCAACCCCACCCAGAAGTCGTGCTGAGGCTGAGAAAGCCTGGTTTAGGCTCGCAGATATCGCCCTCCAGCAAGCCGGTTAGAACACAGATTGTCCTCAAATGGGCCACACTGCAGAGGCTGTGGATAGATAATTCATTCTCTCCCAAGTCAGTACTGACCGCCGTTTTTCTTCTTTTAGACTCTTCCATTTTAAACATATTTTAGCTCGCTTTTTTTCCCTCTGCTCTGCTGGGAAGAGAAAGGATTGGAAAAGGGGAGGGGAAGGCGACAGCAAAGGAGGATTAGAGGCCTGACCTGTTTCTCCTGGAGAAGCTAAGCACATTCCTCTCTCACACGTGCTTTGTGACCGAGCAGGGTACAATTAAAAGCACAATAATTTGCTTGTTATTCAAGTCAGGCATTAGTCCGGGTAATGGCGTGCTTGGTGGAGAGATGGATTTCCTTGTTCGGAGATAAGCACAGGACTAGCTGAATTCTCCATGGAGAAATCTTGATTTGTTCAGTTCTTTCATGTTCTCTACAGAGAAGGGATTATGTCTTCCTAAAGAGGGGACTTGCTTAAAAAGCTACAAAGTATAAGAAAAGGATTTAGGGCAGAGGGGCCTGTGGTTACGTAGCTGAGGGGTACAGGGAATTTCAGAGCCAAGGATTATTTAAAGCCATAGAGTTAAAAAAATAATTGGTTTAGGGACTTCCCTGGTGGCGCAGTGGTTAAGAATCCGCCTGCCAGTGCAGGGAACACGGGTTCGAGCCCTGGTCCGGGAAGATTCCACATGCTGTGGAGCAACTAAGCCCATGCGCCACAACTACGGAGCCTGCGTGCCACAACTACTGAAGCCCATGCGCCTAAAGCCCGTGCTCTGCAACAAGAGAAGCCACCCAGTGAGAAGCCCATGAACCACAAGGAAGAGTAGCCCCCACTCACCACAACTAGAGAAAGCCCAGGTGCAGCAACAAAGACCTAAGGCAGCCAAAAGTAAAAATAAATTTAAAAAAATTTATTAAAAAAAATAATTGCTTTAGCACTAGTGCATCAGTGCTGGCGAGTATGCTGTAAAGGCAATTAAGCATGAGTTAATATTCATTTTACTTTGGCTAATTACTGCATGGATCCAGGAGAGGGAGGGGAAAGAAAACATGCCCCCTCCCTGGCAATCAGGGAGGACATTGGTTTTGGTTTCTTTGCCTTATAGACACACTTATTAGTTGGGGTGCCCAGAATCCAGCCATCACAAGGGCCTTATTAGTTAAAACACAGGAAAATTGTTCTCTCAAGGCAGAACAGTGAATGCTCTGCTGTCCCAGTGACCAAGCAGAAGCCACTATTAGTTTTAACTCCATCGATTACTGTTAGCCAGAGAGGACACGACATACACAGTCTTGACTTCACCCATGTGCCTGCTGAGCCTGGGTCAGGGGCTCTCAACCCAGAGCAACTCTGCCCCCCTCCCCCCAGCTCCCCGCCCCCGGAACAATTGACAAGTTCAGGAGGCATTTCTGCTGTCACAGCTGGGGAAGGACTGCTGGCGTCCGCTGGGCAGAGGCCAGGGATACTGTAGGGGTATCCCACAATGCCCAGGACAGCCCACAGCAAAGAATTATCGGACACAAAATGTCACCAGTGGCAAAAGTAAGAGGTCCTGGTCTAGACAGAGGCAATTTCCTCTCCTTGAGTAGGTGAAGGTCTTCAGAATCTCCGCTTCCTCAAATACATAATGGACAAGTCATCAGATGACCCTATTTCATGCTAACTAACACACTTTTCTTCCCCCTTTTCTACACTGGGTATTCATTTTCCCACTTCAGGAAATCGAGTGATGCTAAGAAAAACTTGCCCTGGAAGAATGGTCTGCGGGGGCGAACCGAGACCCAAGTCGGTGCCCGCCCTCTCCTTCTCCGATTCACACACACACAGCCAAGTGAGAAGACAGCGAGCTTCTCTGCAATCCCCTGGTTCGGAATTTTGAGAAGTTTTATTCCATTTTCTGAGATTACCCATTCTTCCCTGCATGAAGCATGTTCAGCGAAGTCATTTGTCCTGCAGCTTTACAGGAGTTAAGAGCCCGCAGCTGCAAGATATCCATTTCCTCCCTGGAGAATGAAGACTCCCCCGAGGGAGGTTAATGCTCAGGACAGGGGCATTCCTGGAGCTGGTGACAGCCAAGGGGCTGTGACTCAGGACTGTCCCAGGCAGGCCATCAACTCCCTGGGAGAGCCTCAAGGATGCACTTAGCCTCCGTTTACAAGAGGTGAGGAGGGCAGAGTGCTGCAGATGGGGAGCAGGGTGGCCACACCCAGACTAAACCCTACCGGGCACCCTGCAAGAGACAGAAAACCTCTCCCCTCTGGTCCCACCAGCCGTGCTCTCCCCTTCTGTGCACCCCTTTCAAATGCGTTTTTCTGCTTTGCCCCCTCCCATTAAATCCGTTCTAGGTACAGCGGTCATGGTGAGCCTGGTAAGTCCCAAGTCAGATCGTGTTGCTCGGAGCTCAAAACCCTTCAGAGGCTCCCATCTGGATTCGAATAAAAGCAGCCTTCTCCCTCTCTCCCCCTTCCCATCTCCCCACTTCTCTGTCTCTGTCTCTCTCTCTCTCACACACACACCATCCCTCTCCTTCCCTCAAGCCCTTCCAGACACACTGGCGTGCTGTCCCTGGCTGTTCCTGGCAGCTCCCTCCCCATAGCCTCCGGCACTTACTATTCTCTCTGCCAAGAATGCTCTTTCTCTCCGTATCTACAGGGGCTGCTCTCTCCGGTCAGTCCACATGTCCCCTTCTAATTAGGGTAGCCCTCTTTCCCTTTGATGCTTTATTGTTCCCATAACCTACATCATCTGGTAACATGCTAAAAACTTCCATGCTTTTATTTGCGGGTCCTTCCCTACCCCACCTCTCACTGCCAGATTGCAAGAATCTCTGTATAATTTTTTCACAGCTGTCTATCTCGAGGACCAAGTACAGTGCCTGGCTCCAGCAAGCACTCAGATATTCGCTGAAGAAAATAGGAAATGAACCAGGCTACTTAGCTTCAGAAGCTCTTTCATGGAAGTTCCCATCCCCTCCGTACCAGGTCTCAGCTAGTTGACTGAAGACTAGCACCCTGACAATGAGGCAGCCCTAAACTGTGAATGACAAAAATATTTACTGTGTCTCCAAGGGCCACTTGTGTTTGGTATTTTACTTTTTAAATAGTTTTTTTAATTAATTTTAAAATGTATTTATTTATTTATTTTTGGCTGCGTTGGGTCTTCGTTGCTGTGCATGGGCTTTCTCTAGTTGCGGCGAACGGGGGCTACTCCTCGTTGCGGTGAGCAGGCTTCTCACTGTGGTGGCTTCTATTGTTGCAGAGCACGGGCTCTAGGTGCATGCACTTCAGTAGTTGTGGCACATGGGCTTCAGTAGCTGTGCCTCACAGGCTCTAGAGTGCAGGCTCAGTAGTTGTGGTGCACGGGCTTAGCTGTTCCACGACATGTGGGATCTTCCCGGACCAGGGCTCGAACCCGTGTACCCTGCATTGGCAGGCGGATTCTTAACCACTGCACTACCAGGAAAGTCCATGTTTGGTTTTTACTTGTAGTGAAATGCAGATAAAACTGTATCATCGTATCACTTATGAGTGTAGAGTTTAGAAACGTTCAGGACATTCACGTTGTGCAGCAGCCAGTGTCCAGAATTCTTTTCTTCTGGAAAAACTGGAACTCTCTGCCCTCCAGCAACCGCTACCCCCAGCCCCTGGTGCCCACCATTCGACTTTCTGTCTGTATGAACTTGACCACTCTAGGTGCCTCATACAAGTGGAATTGACAACATTTGTCTTTCTGTGACTGGTAGGTTAGCATCATGTCCTCAAGATTCATCCATGTTGTAGCCTGTGTCAGAACTTCCTCTTTAAGGCTGAATAATATTCTGTTGTGTATACACCCCGTTTTGCTTATCTATCATCTGTCAGTGGGCAGTTGGGTTGCTTCCACATTTTAGTTATTGTGAACAATGCTGCTGTGAACATAGGTATACAAAGTATCTTGCAAAACCTGCTTTCAGTTATGTTGGGTATATACCCAGAAGTGGAATTGGATCATATGGTAATCCTACTTTTAATTTTGAGGAACCACCATGATATTTTGCACAATGGCTGTACCATTTTACATTCTCACCAGTAGTGCACAGGGTTCCAATTTCCTACATCCTCATCAACCCTTGTTATTTTTTTGTTTTCACAGTAGCCACCCTAAAGTGTGTAAGGTGATATCTCACTGTAGTCTTGACTTGCATTTTCCTAATGATCAGTGATGCTGAGCATCTTTTGATGTGTTTATGGGCCATTTATGTATCTTCTTAGCAGAAATGTCTAATCAAGTCCTTTGCCCATTTTTTAGCCAGGTTGTTTGTTTTGTGGTTGAGTTTTAGGAGTTCTCTATACACTCTAGATATTAATCCCTTATCAGATATGTGATTTCCAAACATCCCCTCTCATTCTGTGATTGCCCTTTTCCTCTGTTGATAGGGTCTTGATGCACAGAGTTTTAAAATTTTTCATGAAGTCCAATTTCTCTATTTTCCTTTTGTTGCCTGTGCCTTTGGTGTCATATTCAAGAAATCATTGCCAAAATCTAATGCCATTAAACTTTGGGGCACTTGTGCTTTTTAAAAGGACATTTAATGACAAATTCCCCAGTTTGGTGAGTTCAGAGTCCTGAAACCTAACTATAAGTGTTCCCAATGCAGAAAATACATACGAACCAGAGTGATTAGTCAACATTTCTGTTGGCAAGCGAGGAATGTTTAGGAATGTTCTCTGCCACCTTTGTTTCCTCCCTCTTTTTCCATATATCCCTCCCATTTTTCCTTCCTTCCTTCCTTTCAGATAACATGTCTGGGGCAGGATATGGTGAGGAAAATGCTTTTACCTCACTCCCCTATAACAACACTGACCACCCCATGAGACTTGGAGAAACAATTTGCCTAATTTGGAGAGAAAAACTCCATTCAAGCCCTGCTGGTATGCAAGTTCAAATCTGCGTGACCACAAAACCCACGTTCATGGACCCACTTGCCTCTATTGCTTTTTTAAGCTATAGGAATGCTGGATGAGGAATGTTGTCTGTTATTAACTAGAAAAACATGATCCCCCTTTGAGCCTTCATGTCATTATCTATAAGATGAAAATGGACAAGCACAGCACATTTCCAGTGTTACTTTTGTAATTTTCAGTGCTATCTTACATGAAAATAACATGAAGACACAGAAGCAAACCTGCCTGATTCCCCCTTATGCCTTGACTTCTTGGCCTGCAGAGAGGCCTCCAAGACCCTCCTTGGATGATCCAGGGTTCAGCCCACACTGAGTTAGACGACCATGGGCTGCCTTCCAGCCCAGTGAGTGTTTGCATGACTGTTTTGGGTTTTTCCTAGACTCCCATTTCTTAAAAGTTTAAGAGGAGAGCCAATCACAGATCTCCATTTCACCTGAGGGCTGGCATGCCATGAGGTCACCAATATTTGTTTTATGTACTGCTAATAGATTAAGTGGCAGTATAATTTCAGAGAAAAGTTAGGTTCCCTGGAAGTCAGGAACCCCAGCATCCTGCCCTTAAACACTCGAATGACCTTGAGCAATGAAAGGTCTCCAGACCTTCATTTCTCATCTTCAAATGATAAGACAGATTGGGCTACATCACTGTTTCCTAAAGTGTGATGTGTACACCGCTGTGGAAAGTAAGCAATAGGTAGAAAAAAGTTAGGTGCTTTTATCTTATGTATATATCTATAAGTCCTTAAATAGCCTCTCAGCTCTACAGTATCTTAGCTATTATTGCTACAGCAAGGCTAAAGTCGGTGACACACACACAAGCAAGACCCAATGCTAGTACATGCAGTGAAGGTATCGCACCTTCAGGAATTGTCCTTTCCACCCAAACTGTCCAGAAAGATTGACACTGATGAAATGGATCACTATTGTGGATCCTCATATACCAAATTCCCATGAGCTTTGCTGAGAAGATCTCAGCAGCATCCCTTTGATGCAATGTGAATAAGGTTTCAGAAAGTTATTAACGTGGTTAGTAACTGACTGCAGTTTGGGAAATCCCACACTTGATTTCCTGATTTCTTCCACGTCTAGCTGTCTTTGACGTGTGATGTGCTTAGACGAAAGTCAGTGTGCTCTCTTCAGGTCAGTCTTAACCTATAACCCGTGTTATACATGTGCCTAATTAAGGACAAACTTTCTAGTTCCAGATGGGGAATTTGGAGCAGGCTCTTTTTTTCTCTAAATGAATGGGCCTCTACTCCAAGAACACAGTCTTCACATATATGGGTATAAACACATACATACACCAAAGTCAAGTCACTTTCTATCCCCCTATTCACTGTTTAGGCCCTGAAGGTATTGTTTACAGCCCGACACTTGGCTTGCAGGGAAGAATATCATCCACCTGAGATCTTAGGCACAGTGCCTCCAATCTCCTCCTCTCTTTCTGTTAAATTTCTGCAAAGGCGGGAAGTACCAGAGTGATGCAGAGGTTGACTGGAAAGTTGAGAAGAGGCCCCAAAGATGTAAGGCTTAGGATGACCCTGAAGAACAGATGGGGTTTGGACAGTTGACACGCAAGCTAGAGAAAATTCCAACTGGGCAAGGAAGGAGTGGGCACTATAAATGGGGGTCAGGGAAAAGACTGGAACATAGGGTTTGGACTGGGAAGCAGAGAAAGAAGATGCTATAAGGCAGGTTCGAGGGGTGGGTTAAAGAGAGCATGATGGCCCGCTAAATCTTTTAAGCTCCACTCTGTGCCACTCACTCTGTGCTACAAAAGGATTTATTTCAGTGTGAGGTAAGATGTGAGTGCTGTTTTAAGAATTTAACTGAACCAGAATGACCTGGGGACCAGGATGCCAGTCTACTATTATAGGTACTGTTCTCCTGCGGGAAAAAAACAACATAGAATTGTGCATTTAGTGTGCTTGGGCTGCCATAATAGAATACTAGAGACTGGAGGCTTAAACAACAGAAATTTAATTTCTCGCAGTTCTGGAATTCTGCAGTCTAAAATCAAGGTGCCAGCAGAGTTGCTTTCTTCTGAGGCCTCTCTTCCTGGCTTGCAGACAGCTGCCTTCTCACTGAGTCCTCACATGGTCTTACCTGTGTGTGTGCATGGACAGAGAGAGGTCGCTGATGTCTCTATCTTCTTATAAGGACACGAGTCCAGTCTGATTAGGGCCTCACCATTTTGGCCTTATTTAACCTTAATTACCTCCTTAAAGGCCCTATTTCCTAATACAGTCACATTAGAGGTGAGGGCTATAACACAGGAATTGGCAGGGGCAGAGGGGATACAATTCAGTTCCCAATAAATGGTGTGAACTTGAACCAAAGCACATGATCACAATGGAAATGCAAGGGCAGGACAAGAGGGACTTTGGAAGGACGAAGAGAAGATATTTGTGAAGGGTAGAGAGGACTCAAAGACAGCACTAATGTTACCAACCCAAGCACACGGGGGCTGGAGACGCCTTCCGGAAGAGCCCCTCGCAGGGCTTTATGTGCATTACCCTCCTCCCCATCACTCTCTCCAGCAGGGTGACTCATGCATTTTCCAATGTAAGAGCAGCCTGCCTTTTATCAAACGGGAATCGTTAGGACCAAGTATAAAGAAAGAGTTTTTAGGATGGTGCAATAGACTATAACTAAGGAAAATGGGATGACGTTAAATGAAGGGGATTTAGACTTCAGCAAAAAAAAAAAAAAAAAGACCGTAATATTGAGCTCTGTTAGGATAATATTCAGTTTCCCAAAGGAAGAGCTGACACATTCATTCAGCGATCCAAAGCCAGTTTCAAAATTGCACTCAAGTATGTTCGGCAAACCACTGTCAGAAGCTGTGAAGCCTCTTCCCTTTTTCATCTACCTCCCAATGTACCTGAGATCCAATATCACCAGCCAGACCATCATAACGTCCCATCTGACTAGCAGTCGTGCTAACCCTTAATCATTTCCATTAAACGTTTGTGCCATCAGAAACCTGAAGATCGTTCACAAGCTGGCTTTGATTGCACTCCCTAGAAGCAGATCCTGAGATGAGGATTCGTGCACATGTTCCCAGGGAGACTGGCAAACGGAGGGGGGAAGCAGAACAGAGACAAGATGAAGCCACGCAAAGACACACACCCAGCAGGTCCTGCAGAGGGTAGTTTCACCACTCTGAAGTGCAAGTGGTGCCCCAGAGCTGGGGCCAAGGAGCTGGGCTTTCCTACCCCCTCATCTACCCGTCACTGGCTAAGGGCTACACCAGAGTGATCTCCAGGCACCACAGTCAACCTTCAGGCACTTCCGTTTCTCCAGGTGTTCAGACAAACTCCAGTAGCCCAAGCGCAGTTTCCCCAAAAAGAGTCCCAGGTACCTACTGTGGCAGTGAAAGCACATCAAAGCCAGTGGGAACATAAAAACTGTAAAAAGGAATTCAAGGGAATCTGGCCAAACACACACCCTAATTGCACAATTCTACTAAAATATAGGCAAAGGAAAAAATCATAAATGGGCACAAAGGTTTAACTGGGTATGTTTGTTGCAGTGCTCTTTTAAATGGATGTGTCAATTAGGATGATTTTGGTTTCAGGAAACAGGAACCTCAACTCAAACTGGGCTCAGTAAAACAGGGAGTCTGCTGGTTCACCCACTGAAAGGTTCAGTCGTAGTTCGAGTTTCCACCATGGTTCTACCTGGGTTTCTCTGCCAGTTCTCCCAGCTCTGCCTTCTTCCATGTGCAGACCTTGTTCTTACTTGGCTTCCACGTGCCTTTTTTTTTTAATGGCTGCAGCTGTTAGAGGAGAGGAGTTTTTTTCCCCCTTTCCTAGCCACAGAACACATAGAACATACTGAGCTTCATTCCAGCGGAATTAACTGCAGTTCCGTGCTTGCTCCTGAACCAGTCCCTGTGGCAAGAGGGCATGGGGCCACCTTGGGTTAGTTTACACCAAGCAGGGCTGATTTGGGGTGGGGAGGGAGAAGGGAAATCCTACCCTGACCACGCAGGTGACAGGCAGCAGACAAGGAGAAGTTATAAATAGTCACTAGAGCCAGGCAAACTGAAGATAACCTAAAATAACTGTAAACTGGACACTGGTTTTACCATTTATCTTCATTCGGTGGAATATCACACATCCATTTAAAACACATAACAAAACAAAAAGATGTTGAAAATATACTTTATATAGAAAGAGTAGATTATAAAACTCTTGGAAAGACATACACCCATTCATTAACAGCCATTATCTCTATGTGGTGGCATTCTGTTTGGTTTTAAGATTTTCATGTTGAAGTTTTACTTACCCATATTCATATTTTCCAAAATTTTACAATAAAATATTTTTCTTTGTAACAAGAAAAATATCCATTCCACTACCTTCATGCTTTTTAAGGGGCTGCATTTTTCTCATCTGCTTTTCCCATTAAACTTCCAAAGTAGTGTAGCATTTATTCTTTTTTTAATAAACGAAATAGGTCCAACAAATTTATGTGACATGCCCAAGTTCTCACAGCAAGTTATTATATGAGTTGATGTTAAAAATCAAGGAATCTTGGTTTCTATGGCAATTCTGTTCCAGTTCTCCATGTTCAGTGATTCCTTTCCCTGAGCTGATAAGGAATAATCACACTCTTGACACCCTTGTTCCAAACAAAATCAGTGCTGACAAAGGGACTTCTCCACTCGGCACCAAAAAGGGTTCAACATTTCCAAGAAATGCCAGTTCCTTTCGTGTCACCCCAAAAGCAGTCTAGTGGACCGAGCCCTGATGAACAGGATTATTAGTGACACACAGTGAATGGGGTTCTCCGGCCAGCCCCTATTAGTGGCGCATGGCTACCTGCTGACTGCTGGGGCCAGTCCTGTTGGAATGGGGAACCTGACTCTACGTCCATGGGTTATTTTGTACTTTGTTAACTGTCAGTGCTGGTGTCACAGAGGATTGATCCAACCATCGGGGCACAGGGACTTCTCCCAGTTCACAGGCCCAAAGATGCACTGGGCTGTCTTTCCAGCCTCTCCATCAATAGCAGTGCCAAGCCCTCCCTTGGGAAAATAACGCTAATAGAAAGATCAAAATACCAGATCCATGTCCTTAGTGAACCATGCCACGTGGGATTTGGATAAATAATCGTCACACCCGCACCCTCATTACCAGCACAAAATCTCTCAGAACCACTACAAATCATCTCATTTTATCCTTGAAATATCAGCCTTATTCTAAATTTAGGCCATTATTTGAGACTACCCAGGCCATATGGAGCCCTCCATTCTGAAGACAAATGAAAAACATAAGGTCTCCTTAAGGCCTAATGTAAAACTTCAAACTTCTGTGGCTCCAACATCAGCCGACTTCCCGGAGGACATTTGCCTGGTATATGGCTGCACTGTGTACTGTGACATTTTCTTCATCTATGGTGACATCGAGTGTGGGGCTCATTCCCTTCTGGACACATGGGAAGATTACATCCTTGCTTCTTTTACCTTTGGGTCCCGTGACTAGTTCTGACCAACTGGTTCTAAGGGGCAGTGATATTCATTTCTGAGCCAAAGCACTTGACAGTGAGACCCTCCACTCACCTCCATGTACATCATCAATCACAGAAGTATGTGTTGAGATGGAGGGGCCACGAGGTCGAAGCAGCCTTTACCATTGAGCCAACCCTTGGAAGAGTCTCCCAGACCCACAGCCAACATTAGGTGAATGAAAAATAAATCTGTATGTTTTAAAGATACTTAAGTCCTGTGTTGATTGTTACAATAACACAACTAGCCTACCTTGGCTAATATACATGCTTACTATGGGGTCAGTCACAGTGCTGGGCACTTCACATGCATTATCTCACTTACTGTTCAAAAGTAAGATTGATTCTATTAGGATTCAACTTCACTGATGGAGAAACAGAAAGGTTAAGTAACTTATCCAAGATCACACAGCAACAAAGTGATGCAACTGCATTAGACTCCTAAACGTACATTCATAACCACCACATTGCTAAAGAAGCCAAAGGTGAGCTCATAATAATGAGCTGAGTCAGAAGAAGGAGAGAAGCGGGGAGCAAGAGAGCCTTAAGGGCTAGGATTGAGAAAAATTTGAGGATTAGGAGAAAAGTAGGCACCTTAGAGAAAGGCCTAAGGCATCAACTCCCAAAATAACGTTTGGCAATTTAACTACATCAGAATTATTAGAGGTTTAAAAACTACAAATATATAAACTAACAAACAGTTAACTGAATTACATTTGTGTAAATGGAACATGTCACAATCAAGATGAGTATAGCAAAGTTTCACCTATATTAAATGCTGAGAACAATTGCTTGTTTTCCTATCAGGTGGAACACTGAGCCATTTTTCCTCACAAAATACTTTACTTCCAATGACTACTCAGATGCCAGTCTTCATATAAACCCAACAAAAATTTTAGGAGAATAAATTCTACTGACCATTCATTTGTTTAGAATATAACCAGACTTGGCACTCCATTGGACAGTAAATCAAAGAACCCAAAGCAATAACATTGAACCAGAGTCATTGTGGCATGCCTTAGATGCAGACACATATATTGCCACTTTTAAGAAAATTTTCAAGATGTGATTATAAATAGACATCTCCAGAAGTTAGTAAAAAAAATCTAAATTCAAAATTTCAAGCAATAAGCATAAAAGATGATTCTTCAGTAAATTAAAATTCATTTTCTAACAATGTTGGAAAACATCTACTTATACATATACACATTTGTGCATATAACATTTTATTATGCTTTAAGGAAAGCCTATTGGAAGAATCAATATAAATGTATCATGTCTTAATAGCCCCAAAGTTTAACTCCACCTAAATACTGACAATGAAAAATATCAATTTTAATTTAACCCATAACTATAGATTTACTTTAGAATCTATGGAACTGTTTTAATTTCTTAACTTGTCAGAATCCACCTGCCCTCCACTCCTGCATTTAGTTCCTGGTTTCAATTTCCATCATTTCTGCCCTGTAGCCTTCATGTTTTTTCAGTTAGACTCTGGACTAAATATCAGCAGAGGACAGAGACACCCCCCCTCCCAACGAGAGGAGGTGCCATTTACATTCTTTATTGAGATGTGCCTATAAACTCATAAAAAATATCCAAGGAATAAACAAAAACTGAAAGAAGGTTGTCACCTAATGAGACCTTCTCCTAAGATGGTGTCCACTGAGCACAAGGACTCTAAAATGATTCCAACCTTCACGTTTCTCATATTGCCTTTTTTAAGCAATTTAAAGTACCCCCAAAAGATGTTTTAGAATGGGAGGAAAGCCAGTTGGAGGAGATACAGGAAAGAACAAATACCCATCACCCCGCTGTCCCACCTCTCCCCCGCACACGATTGCCACTCCAGTTTGACTTCTCAGGGATCCCAGCACAGCACACCAGCACTTGGTCTCACCCTTTGGTAAATGCCCTTCCCAGATCCTTCTTCCTACCAGAACCTGCATATCCATTCTTCAGAGCCCAGTTCAAGTGCCACTTCCACCATGAAGCCCCCTAAAGTTCAATCCACTGGGATCTTTTCTAAATTTCTATTGTTCCAATCTTCTTTTATCACACACTCAGGATGGGCTTGTTTTTGTCAACATTTCCATGTGATTAGTCCTCTTCCCCAACCTAGACAGTAGCCTTCACACATTTTTATTTTCCAGAGTATCTAGCATGACACTGATCACTAGTAGAGGCTGAGTTTCAATGTGTTGTTTATCCACTAACACATTCTGTAGAACAATGTGACCTGAGACAGGCAGCTCAAAAATCATGCCGTGACTGAATTTCATTATGATGAGACTAGATGGAAGGCAAGGGCTTCACAGTTGTAGTAATACTGATTTTTTGGAAAATTTGGTTTCAGTAGTACTAGCTTTTGTCCATTAAGCAGCAACCACTGCTGAGCATGTCAGACAAAACTTCTGAGAAACCAACATTAATGCTCTTTCATGCGAAATTTTGAAATTCAATTTAGTTATGTTATAGAACAGGAATCACTGAAAACAAGCTGACTCTCCAACAATAGGGGAAGAGATGAGTGAAACGTAGGGTATGTTGCTGACGCCTCCCTTCCTGCCTTGGGTGGCAGCCATGCTGCTTTGGCATAACTTCCCCCCCCATACAAGCCAGTCCAAATCATCTCATCCTCCCACCCTTTGATACAATGATTCTATCAGTTGTGGGCAAAAACCAGCTAATCAGTTTGTGGCATTCCCTATCTGCACTGGCTGGTTTCGTCTAGTCCACTCAAAGTGAAGACAGAGCTTTTCTTTGACAGCTGGGGGAGAAGACCTGTCTGGCAAGTCCAGTGCTATGGACTGAACTGCATCCCCCACCCCCAAATTCACATGAAGCCCTAACATCCAATGGGATTACATTGGAAGATATGGCCTTCACTTGGTTATTAGGTTTATAGGAGGTCATGAGGGTGGGGTGCCCTTAATGGGATTAGTGCCCTTACAAGGACAGACACCAAAGAGCTTGCTTCCTCTCTCTCTCCACCCACAGGCAGCAAGAAAAGGCCATGTAAGGGCAAAGAGGAGGCAGCAGTCTGCACCCAAGGAGAGAGCCCTCACCAGATATTGACTCTGCTGGCACCTTGATCTTGGACTTGCAGTCCCTAGAGTGATGACAGATAAATTCCCATGGTTGTGGTATTTGGTTCTGGCAGCCAAAGGTGACCAGGACATCCGGTATGTAGGTGTGAAGCCTGAAACAGGAGGGGCCTTTTATATCCCCTGAAGAAAACCAGCCTGAGGATGGAGCCTTCTGAAGAAGGGCAGACCTCTTGAGACAAAGAAATGCAAACATGTCCTGATGACCTCACTCCTAATGCCACCTGAAGTTTGGGCTTCTTTCGCTTGCTAATAAAAGCCTAACATGCACAAATTACACAGGCCCAAGAATAAGGTTTAAAAGAGAATAAGGAAACATGAAAACATTGAATTTTCAGGGTAGGGAGGTTGGCAGTTTTTCTTTTATTCCAAATCACTTCACCTCCATTAAGAGCTTACAAAGGGTCAGATATATGCATTATCTCATTTAATCCCCATTTTACAAGGAGGTAACTGTAAGTGCAATTTTAATGTCTGTTCCATGAATTAAAACTTGATTAATATTTGAACTGTTAAAAAATTACTTTATATGCTCCTAGAAACCATTCTCCTATAGAATAGCAACAGTATAGAAGTTGGTTCATACTGAAGAATCACTCTACATAATACCTGAAGGGCAGATGGACAGTCTCTTATCCAAACAAGTTTACAAAGGAAAGATAGCGCCAGTTGAATCTCACATAAATATCATTTAATCCTGCCACTTATTACAGTGATACCAATATGGTTCATAAATAAGATGACCACAACACTAGGGACATGGTAAGGATTCAATAAATATTTGTTGAATTTTATAAACAACCATGAGGTTAACCCTCTGTCATGTATTTCATTCCTTTAATTGTGTTTATTCAAATGCTTCTGTTGAGATAGCATTTCCATACTAGTCTGTTCAAACTAAAACTAAGAATTACACTCACCTGAATCCACATCAAACTGGCATCTCATTCCTCTGTCTGGAAGTCCTTGATATTTTAAAATGCTGTGCTCGATAGCTTCCATACGCCTCTCCAGACCCCTCTCCAGGCTTTCCACACTGTCACCCGTATGATCTATATTGACAAGTTCCAGTTGGGTTTGGCCAACAGAGCGAACAGACAATAGACAGGAGAATGAGGCTGGAACACTTATCCCCCTGGCTTTCCTTCTGCAGGGCCACCACAGGCTGGCAGTCTCCTGTCATTAGCCACTTCCATACAACCTGGCTCCACAAGTTGGTATCTCCACTGAGGGTAGTGCTAACAGAGCCCCACAAACAACCCACTGTTTCTAGCCCCAGCAGATGGCACAACTGCCTGTGATTCTGCTCCACACATAAATAATCCCTTTATCAAATTCACTACAAATTATCCAATTAGGGTATGACATTTGATTTCTCCAGGACCCTGACTGATACGTAGTGCCCAGGCAAATTTGTAATACAAGTTGAAATCACAAAGTATACACATGCTCTCTTAGCAAAATAAGACCTACAAGTTATGCAGATGTGGGAGATGTGTCTCATAAGTTGACTTAGTGGCCAA
This sequence comes from Delphinapterus leucas, assembly GCF_059928025.1. NCBI lineage: Eukaryota > Metazoa > Chordata > Mammalia > Artiodactyla > Monodontidae > Delphinapterus > Delphinapterus leucas. Next base: position 107,603,837 of record NC_143137.1, on the reverse strand, counting down.
GTATTAAATACTAGAGTAGAGATACCTAATTTTTTTTCAGATCTCCATAGAAACTAAAAGAGAGCAAAAAACATTTTAAGCCACCACCAGGTGTCAAGGCCACCTTGAATTTCTTTCTTTCCTCTACCATTCTTGGAATTCTAAGTCTCACCCCAACCCAAAAGTGAAAACAGGTAGGAGGAGGGGCACAGCTCTGATTTCTACCCAACTTTGTAGGTCAAAGTATGGAGGAATCTGGGGAAAGCCACAGTTTGGGAAGAGAAGGGAGGTGGGAACTTCAGGAGAAAGGAAAACATTAAAAGGACCTAGCCCCGAGGTTAGGGGCCATAGGCTATGGGAAAGAGGAAGTATGTCCATCATAGAACACCCAACACTGGCAGAAGGAACCTCTATGATACTAAACCAACATGGATGGTTGTGCAGTTGTGTGGTTCCCACCACATAATTCCAAGGAGCACCGTACACTGTGTTACTCAATGGAAAGGCCATATAAGCAGCAGTCCTGCTGAATCTCACTCAGATCCCAAGTTCCCACATGGTACCTTGGAGGGATTAGCTAGACCAGATGTCATGCCCTACTTTTTAACCTCAAGCTTCTATCATTTGGATTCCGTCACAATAAACATGAAGAACAGACAGAACCCTTGGGGCATTCTGCATGTCTGCAACCTCAGCTTACTTCCAATCATCCAAAAGCTCACAAGATTCTTTCACATGAGCAATAAACAGGGAAAGGGGGCTACTCTAGGACTGGTCAGCAATGTGCCCTCAAAAGCACTTAAAGGAAAAAAGAAGTGCTTAAAGTATGTGTACATATATAATCTGAGTTGTCCGCCATCATGAAAATCTGGAACTCCAGCTGCTGCTGGAAAAATTCAAAAGATCTGGCAACGCTGGGTTCGCATTCCCAAAAAGCCACCATCACTGAGGCTGAATAACAGCCATACCCTTAAACCAGGCCTTCCACCATCTGCCTTACTGACTTATGTTAAATCCTGGCTTCTGGAACCATCTAAGTGGGCCAAGCCTGAAAACTCAGACAAGGAGTTCCTGACCTCCCCTTCTCTGGGAAAAAACAAGACACTGGTTGTCACCAGCAACCTGTACGGCTCACTCTAATGAGGAGTCGAAATGATTGGACACTTTTGCCCGAGGGAGACAATCTGCTTCATCATAAGAAGTAGCATCAGCTCTACTGTCATTGAGCAGCAGAGTAACTACCCGGATTATAGAAAGACTTCCAAGGACAACTGCACTTTCAGTTCCAGAGTCTCTCTCCATCTAGAGACATTTAGGAGAACTCCTTAACCTTTCAAGTGGCATGCTGTTTCAGGTTCTACTCTGTACTGTGTCAGGGACTGGGTCTCTGGCTATGCCACCCACCCCAATCCCATCCTGGTGAGATGGTGAGAACATGTGCCCTCACCTGCAGTTCAGCCCCTTTGTTTTGGGAGGTGCAGGTTTGCCCCCCCATTTGTCTGTCTTTGGAGCTTTACGTCACACTCCATTGGGCCTCTGATGAGAACAGAGGAGGAAAATACAGGAGTGTTTCATGAAACAAATGGGGAGCCACTCCTTTTTCATCTCTGTCAGCTGTGCCACCATGACCATGAGGAACAGAAACGAGTTCAGCCCTGAGGAAGCCTTGGCTAACTTCTCAGCCCACAGCCTGTGGGAGCAGGGAGGAAGTCTTCTGTCCTGAACACTGCCAGCCCTCCATATGTAACGCACCTAAAACAGTCGGCACTTATCCCACCACGTCAGACTGCTGCGGGCAGAGCCACAAGCCCTTTTAGAGCTGGGACATCAGTGGTCTCCCAAGTCACCTCGGAAAAGTTCTCTAAACATAGCACATGATTTTCAGGGTGGCTGCCACTTCCAAGGTTTCAAGAATTAAAGGGTGAGCTTTAACTTGGAAACCAGAGGATTCCATAGCCCTGAAATGGCATAGGATGAATGAGCAAGGAAAACCCTGTGTATGGATACGCAGGACCTCATAACAAAACCTTTGTCCCTCAGCTGGACAATGAGATGCCATGTGGTCTGCACAGCAGGGTCCTGGCAGATACCTTGGTCTGGTGGGGATGCCACGGGCAGGGACTCTGAAAACAATGTAACTGAACTAGGTCTTCATTCATATGACAGCTAGGGTAGTGATTTTTTTATTCAAAAGATAAAAACTGAGTTTTACTTCAATAACAAGTATGCTTGCTTTGTTGTTTGTTTACTTCTCTCCTATTAGAATCTTTGTGTACATGAGGTCTGGCATTCATCATGGGCTTGTTCAGACCTATCTAGGATCTCCTGTGAATAGAAACAAAAAGCTATGTGTGGGCCCTAACAAATCAGAGGGTAATATGTTAACCAGATACCACTCTCAAAGGGTCATTCCAAAGATAAATGCGTTTTTGTGCACAAGGTTCTTTGAGCTGCCACGAAAAGAGATATGCTGTGCATCTGGTCCTGTTAATAACTTCTTTGGTTTTCATTAGTGCTCCTACCTGCAGTAACACAAGCAGCTATGTAGCCTGCTTCATTCATTCGTGCACACACTTTAAGTTTATGTATGAAAGTAAACGCTGGACCCTCTCACTTTTTTCAAAGTCTACATTTAAATAGAAAGCAGGGGGCAGGGGACAAATAAAACCTCTTTTCCATCCTTGTTTACATCTAAGTCTGTAACTCCCTGTAATTCATCTTTTTCCAGGGATCTAACGTACAGCATGGTGACTATAGTTAACAGTGTGTTATATACTTGAAATGTGCAAAAAGAGTAGATCTCATGTGTTCTCACCACAAAAAAAGGTAACTATGTGAGGTGACAGAGGTTAATTAGCAGTTAACATCTGAGTTAGCAATAAAGTCAAGGGTAAGAACCCAGCATTTGCAGGAATCCTTATTCTTTAGCTAACACACATCCTTGCCTCACAACAGGAAAGTTCTCTTTCCCTCATCTACTTCTTTCAAATTGAGAAGGTTATTTAACGAATCAAATCCTACCTGTTATATAACAAGTATCCTGAAAAGCAAAGTAAGGTATTTGAAAACACATGTGTTGTAAAGTGGTAACAAGTACAGCTTTAGACTCAGGCCGACTTAAGTTCAGTCTGGGGCTTCGACGTGTACTCCCTGCATGACTTAGGGTAATTTCGACCCCTCTAGATTTCAGTTCTCTCACCTGTAAAATGGGGTGATTCATACCTACGTCATGAAATGTTGAGAGGACTGAATGAGATGAAGTCTGGAGACACTTAGCCAAGTACCCGGCATATTGTGAGTGCTGAGTAGCAACTGGTTTTTGTTGGGGAGGGGGTCGTGGTTATTGACAGACCCCATTCTCACCACACTGAACACTAGCTGAGAGGTACCGTGTCCTCTGCCCCTAACCACAGTACCATCCACAGAGTGCAGACGCCATCAACACTTGCTGAACTGAATAGAAAGCACAGTGAGGACAGTAATCAAGTCATTCAGCAACTGTCTGTTAGGCATTTACTGTCTTCTACAGAACACCTTAAACTCTGGAGATAAAGCCATAAAGGCAAACAGGTAAACTCCCTGTCTTCGGAGAGTTTACCTCCTAGTGGTAGAAGGCAGATAATCAACAAGTAAAAAAATTACATAATTTCCGATGCTGATAGAGCAATATGAACTATGAAACATTAAAGAGAATTATGGAGTGGAGAATAACTTGGAGTGGCGAATAACTTGGAGTGGGGAACAACTCTGTACAGAAAAATTAATGAAATCATCTTTGAAGAAATGGTATTAACTCTGAGAATTGAACAGTAAAGAGCTAACCACGAGAAGATCTAGAGGCAGAGGATTTCTGGGAAGCAAATATAAAAACCCAAAGTCAGGTACAAGCTTTTAGTATTTGAACAACAGAAAAGCAGCCTGCATGGTAAGCATGTGAGTGTTTGGCATGGGGTGGGGGACAGCAGAGCCAAGGACCTCACTATGGACAGCGAGGGTAGTTTGAATTGTTTTCTAGTTATGGTAGGAAGGAAGGCATCAGAAGTTTTCAGTATTTTCTCAGAAAAGATGCCTGCTTGGTACATGATTATGGGATGAAGCAAATGAGGCTGTTCGGGCTCCCGCATAATTATTTCATGCTAATACAGCAGGCAAGATCGTCAAAGCAGGTACTGCTGTGGTTGGTATTCAGAGTTGTATCCAAGGAATGTATTTCCTCAGAAAAATAAAATCAAATCAGGACTTGCTTTTAACTTCAGAGAAGAGAAAATGAGATCAAACGTATCAATTCATTCAATGTCAGAAGGCTATAAAGATTTATGGGCACGGGGAGATCAGCTTGGTGCATTGTGACCACCTAGAGGGGTGGGATAGGGAGGGTGGGAGGGAGACGCAAGAGGGAGGGGATATGGGGATATATGTATACGTATAGCTGATTCACTTTGTTATACAGCAGAACCTACCACACCATTGTAAAGCAATTATACTCCAATAAAGATGTTAAAAAAAATAAGATTATGGAAGTGAGGTAGGTGAATCTTGCTTTGAAGCCCTTCTCAATCAGAAAAGTTTTTAACATCTTACCTCTGCAAGAGACCATTTTTCTCTTTATGTTGGAGTTCAAACACCCTATTTACCAGGATTCACACCCTAATCTCCAGGAAGTAAAATTTTATAGTGATTAATCTAAACCTCAAGAACCCAGAAAAATGAAAAATTCCTGGGAATGGGATTGTGCCATACTAGTGCTGTACCATTCCATGTCTCATCAGGAAAACAGAAGCCACGATAGGTATTGCAGACAGGAAAGTTAATACAGGAAACAGATATCTGGAAAGAGCCGGCAAAGAGAAAAGTGACCAGGTGAAATTAGCCACAGGCCAGTAATTGCAAGAAGCTGTTCCCATCCTAGGACTGGAGGAACAAAAGGAAAATGTTACTCAACATCCATGATCTGTACACCATTGCCAGAACATTCTATGCTGGTGTTGTTGGGAGAACAGCCTGGGTTTCTTTGCAGAAAGTTGAGTCTAAACTTGTCCACAGCAGTCATGGTTGCTACTGGAACCAGAGTCTACAGGTGCTTTGTTGCTGAATACGCACTGCCTAGGCAGGATGCCTAGAGTCTAGACTTGTCTAACACCACTGCCATCTCTGCTGCACCGCAGAAGCACATAAAATATTGTTTCCTTCCTCATGCCTCCTAATCTCCTACCAGTGCCTCCAATTTGTAGAAGGTAACTAGAAGCCATTGGGCAGGGGGATTCTAGAAATGCAGTAGCCTTGTACAAGCCTTTTCTTGTAGCCTTGTAGCCTCCCACGATACACAGGAGAGCATGGAAGAGTGGAAATGGAGCCTGAAGCCAGGAAGCTAGTAAGTAGCACTTCTCTTGAGCTTCACTGTTAGAAGTCCTAGTAAACTAAGGCAAATAAAGGTTGCCTGGAGATGTTCTGAGAAGTGTTTGTGACTATAAAGAAGAAAAGGGAGAATCTGAACATCTAGAGAAGGGAAGAGGATAAGCTTGCGAGACGAGCAAGAACTGTAGTGCTTCCTTTGCATACGGTGTCTTTCTTAAGCTACTCTCCTTTGCCAATAAAACTACTGAAGAAACCAACCAAGCCTCATTAACTCTAAAGTGTAAATGACTGATAAGAGTTTCAAGAACAGCCAGTACAGTAGGCAGGAAAAACTTAGAAATATCAAGGAATAGTAGCACAATGAAAACTGACCTAAAACAGTTTCTCAGCCTCAGTGCTACTGACATTTTAGGCCAGGGAATTCTTTGCTGTGGGGAGCTGTCTTTTATACTATAGAACATTTAGCAGCAGCCCTGATTGATATCATGCCCAACTTGTGACAATTAAGAATTTCTCTAGACATGGTCAAATGTTTTCAGGGAGCAAGATCTAAAACCTCTTACAGAAACTTAAGGGGAGAATTAGAGTGTATGTAGGAATTGCCTAATGAGAGAGGAAGGGAGGGATTTCAGGCAGGAACAAAACATCAAATGCAAAGGTAAGAAAACATAAAACAGGAATGAGGCTGAAGCGTAGGGTGTAAGGAAGGGAATGGAGGGATGAAGCTGGGTGGCAGAAAGTGTTTACTATTCCAGGCTACAAGTTTGAGCTTTAATTTCTAGACAATGGGGAGTCATTGAAGGATCAGGAGTAGGGCAATGATTTATTCAAATTTGAGATTAGAAGCATGTCTTTGGTGGCTGTGTGGATAACAGAATAACAGTAGAGGAGATGAAGAGAAAGGTAGCCATTTACCTATTTGTCATCATCCTGACCAGATGATAAGGATAGATATGAAGGCAAGATGAGTGATACTTAGGAGAGGGAATCAACACAAGTTAGTGATTAAGGGAATGTGAAAAGCAAGGAAAAGGAGGACAAGGATTGAAGGCTCGAAACAGGAAAATGAAGCAGGCTAAGAAATCGGTCTGTCGTTTAGGTTGCGCTTTTCTTTAGGTGACAGGTCCTACTTTGGATATGTAAGTTTGAGTTGTCTGTGGGACATACAGGCCAAGATGTCTAGTGGGTAATTCTATATATATAAGCCTGTTGCTGAGGAAAGGGATCTGGGCTAGATCTGTTTGAGGGTCTTCAGATTAGACAGCAATTGACATGCCCACGAATTGCACCATGGAGGGAAAGCAGACAGCATGAGCAAAGACCCGAGGACAGACTTCAGGGGAATGTTAACATTTGAGGAAGGGAGAAGTCAAGGAAAAAAACCCGTAAAACGATTCTGAAGCCAGCAAAAGTTTGAGAGGAGGGAGTTCCCTGGCCGTCCAGTGGTTAGGCCTCAGTGCTTCCACTGCAGGGGGCACAGGTTTGATCCTTGCTCAGGGAACTAAGATCCCGCATGCTGCACCTAACCCTCCGGTGACAATGGGTCTGGTATGCCTGACCCAAAGGCCGCTGAGGAAGGTTACGTAAGAGCACAAGAAAAAGCCCCTGGATGACCACTGACTGGAGTCCAGCACCCCACACGCTCCCCCTTTCTCCCTTGCCCACCCACTTCTATTACTGGGACACCCCTCTTGCTCTTTCCCAAGGAGCCTGGCTTGGGAGGGAGGGCTCGGGCTGGCCTTGGGTTCAAGCTCAGAGTGACAGTCTGGTGGGCAGACAGGGTCATGACTCAGTTTTGTCTACTAGTGACAGACCAGTGTGTCTAGGCCTGTTGGCCCCGCTCCCCCATCTGATTTGGGGGGGCGTCAAACTTATCGAGGTGTAATTTACACACAGTAAACTGCATCCATCAGACAACGGGGATGAGTTTTGACAGATACTTACACTCATGAAAAACCACCACCACAGTCAAACCACACGATATTCCCACCCCACTCCCCAAATTTCCTCGTGCTCCTTTGCAGTCCTTCCCTCCCTCCACCCCCAGACCACCACTGATCTGCTTTGGGTCCCTAAGGATTCCACAAGCTGCACGGCGTGGCCAAAAAAGAAGTTTGAGAGGAAAGGAGTGGTGAACTGTGCAGAGAAACCAAGCAAGGTAAGGACTAAAAATTAGTCCCACCATTGGATACCGTGATCAGGAGCCCCTGGTAACCTTTGTCAGGAAGGTCCAAGGATTTGATAGCACTAGTATTTCCATGACAAGATTGAGCATGTTTTTAGGCTGAGAGAATGGACCCAGAGAAGGAATGATTAATACTGGTCAGATCTTGAGGAAAAGTGTGGAAATGAAGGGTGCAAACAGTGGTAGGGCCAATCTGAAAGGAGGGCAGGACATCTCTGAGACAGGGATTTGAAAACGACGTGTTCAAGTGACAGAGAATGTTCATGCCTCTGAGAAACAGAAGGCAAGGCCACCTGCTAAGAATTAGATCAAATGAGGTCCTGCGAGAGGAAGAGCTAGATTGGGCATTCCAGGAGGGGGTAAACGTTTCTTATAACTATCACAGGAAGGGAGAGAAATCAAACACAAGAGAAGGTTGACCAGGCAGCTTTGATGACCCAACTGAGATCTGAACCCACTTTGCTTTCAGAGGGACCACTTTGCAGGGATGTGCAGTTTTCTGGGATGCACTCAACAGCTCATGTTAGGAGTAGACTGAGTTTGGGTAGACCCTGACTGCACTGTCCAACAGAATATGGTAGAAATGATGCTATGTGAGCTTCTAGGTCAGGCCAGTAGACGCTGGCAGCTTCTACTTCTGGTCTGTGGAATACTCTCTTGGAGCCTTGGGCAAAGGTAGGAGAAGTTCAACTACCCTGCTGGATGGACCACGTGGTGAGGCAGAGACCACACAGAGAGAGCAGGGGGCCAGCTGAGCCCCGCATCCATCTAGTCCCTTCTGTCAAGGGGCCAGGCATGCGAGCAAAACCCACCAGGACCCTCCAGACCAGTTTAGCACTGATTGACTCAGTCGGTGCAACATACTGGGTCCTGCCCAAATTCCAGACCCACAAAACCATGACGGGAAATGATGAGAAGCTGTGGTCTCAGTGGAGCTGAAGACTTCAGAAGTAGGGCTGTCCCAGGTTTGGAGCAGCTTGGTGAGGCAGGTGGTGATAAGATCCTGGTAGTATTATAAACATCGGGGAGATATTGCTGACAGACTGGGGGAAGGGGGAAAAGCTTGCCAGGTTCAGATTATTGCTAATCATTCCTAGCAGTTCTTACTTTAAAAAACAGGATTCAAGGAGGAAAATTGTTCACCAGCAGTCACCTCAGCTGCCACTGTGATGCCTGGTGACACATAATTAGAAAACAAATGACAGATTAGTTTAACAATATTCATTAGCAACTAATGAAACGGACAGTGTTTCCTAGTGAAAGCAGTTTGGGCTGTTCATTAATTTTTTTTAACATCTTTATTGGGGTATAATTGATTTACAATGGTGTGTTAGTTTCTGCTTTATAACAAAGTGAATCAGCCATACATATACATGTTCCCATATGTCTTCCCTCTTGCGTCTCCCTCCCTTCCACTCTCCCTATCCCACCCCTCCAAGCTGTCACAAAGCACCGAGCTAATATCCCATGTGCCATGCGGCTGCTTCCCACTAACTATCTACCTTACTACGTTTGTTAGTGTGTATATGACCATGACTCTCTCTCGCCCTGTCAAAGCTCACCCTTCCCCCTCCCCATATCCTCAAGTCCGTTCTCCAGTAGGTCTGCGTCTTTATTCCTGTCTTACCCCTAGGTTCTTCATGACATTTTTTTTCTTAAATTCCATATATATGTGTTAGCATACGGTATTTGTCTTTTTCTTTCTGACTTACTTCACTCTGTATGACAGACTCTAGGTCTATCCATCTCATTACAAATAGCTCAATTTCGTTTCTTTTTAAGGCTGAGTAATAGTCCATTGTGTATATGTGCCACATCTTCTTTATCCATTCATCCGATGATGGGCACTTAGGTTGTTTCCATCTCCGGGCTATTGTAAATAGAGCTGCAATGAACATTTTGGTACATGACTCTTTTTGAATTTTGGTTTTCTCAGGGTATATGCCCAGTAGTGGGATTGCTGGGTCATATGGTAATTCTATTTGTAGTTTTTTAAGGAACCTCCATACGGTTCTCCATAGTGGCTAAACCAATTCACATTCCCACCAGCAGTGCAAGAGTGTTCCCTTTTCTCCACACCCTCTCCAGCATTTATTGTTTCTAGATTTTTTGACGATGGTCATTCTGACTGGTGTGAGATGATATCTCATTGTAGTTTTGATTTGCATTTCTCTAATGATTAATGATGTTGAGCATTCTTTCATGTGTTTGTTGGCATTCTGTATATCTTCTTTGGAGAAATGTCTATTTAGGTCTTCTGCCCATTTTTGGATTGGGTTGTTTGTTTTTTTGTTATTGAGCTGCATGAGCTGCTTGTAAATTTTGGAGATTAATCCTTTGTCAGTTGCTTCATTTGCAAATATTTTCTCCCATTCTGAGCGTTGTCTTTTGGTCTTGTTTATGGTTTCCTTTGCTGTGCAAAAGCTTTGAAGTTTCATTAGATCCCATTTGTTTATTTTTATTTCCATTACTCTAGGAGGTGGGTCAGAAAGGATCTTGCTGTGATTTATGTCATAGAGTGTTCTGCCTATGTTTTCCTCTAAGAGTTTGATAGTTTCTGGCCTTACATTTAGGTCTTTAATCCATTTTGAGCTTATTTTTGTGTATGGTGTTAGGGAGTGTTTTGATTTCATTCTTTTACATGTAGCTGTCCAGTTTTCCCAGCACCATTTATTGAAGAGGCTGTCCTTTCGCCACTGTACATTCCTGCCACCTTTATCAAAGATAAGGTGTCCATATGTGCGTGGGTTTATCTCTGGGCCTTCTATCCTCTTCCATTGATCTATCTTTCTGTTTTTGTGCCAGTACCATACTGTCTTGATTACTGTAGCTTTGTAGTATAGTCTGAAGTCAGGGAGCCTAATTCCTCCAGCTCCTTTTTTCGTTCTCAAGATTGCTTTGGCTATTCGGGGTCTTTTGTGTTTCCATACAAATTGCGAAATTTTTTGTTCTAGTTCTGTGAAAAATGCCAGTGGTAGTTTGAGAGGGATTGCATTGAATCTGTAGATTGCTTTGGGTAGTAGAGTCATTTTCACAATGTTGATTCTTCCCATCCAAGAACATGGTATATCTCTCCATCTATTTGTATCATCTTTAATTTCTTTCATCAGTGTCTTATAATTTTCTGCATACAGGTCTTTCGTCTCCTTAGGTAGGTTTATTCCTAGATATTTTATTCTTTTTGTTGCAATGGTAAATGGGAGTGTTTTCTTGATTTCACTTTCAGATTTTTCATCATTAGTATATAGGAATGCCAGAGATTTCTGTGCATTAATTTTGTATCCTGCTACTTTACCAAATTCATTGATTAGCTCTAGTAGTTTCTGGTAGCATCTTTAGGATTCTCTATGTATAGTATCATTTCATCTGCAAACAGCGACAGCTTTACTTCTTCTTTTCTGATTTGGATTCCTTTTATTTCCTTTTCTTCTCTGATTGCTGTGGCTAAAACTTCCAAAACTATGTTGAATAAGAGTGGTGAGAGTGGGCAACCTTGTCTTGTTCCTGATCTTAGTGGAAACGCTTTCAGTTTTTCACCATTGAGGATGATGTTTGCTGTGGGCTTGTCATATATGGCCTTTATTATGTTGAGGAAAGTTCCCTCTATGCCTACTTTCTGCAGGGTTTTTATCATAAATGGGTGTTGAATTTTGTCGGAAGCTTTCTCTGCATCTATTGGGATGATCATATGGTTTTTCTTCTTCAATTTGTTAATATGGTTTATCACATTGATAGATTTGCGTATATTGAAGAATCCTTGCATTCCTGGAATAAACCCCACTTGATCATGGTGGATGATCCTTTTAATGTGCTGTTGGATTCTGTTTGCTAGTATTTTGTTGAGGATTTTTGCATCTATGTTCATTAATGATATTGGCCTGTAGTTTTCTTTCTTTGTGACATCCTTTTCTGGTTTTGGTATCAAGGTGATGGTGGCCTCGTAGAAGGAATTTGGGAGTGTTCCTCCCTCTGCTATATTTTGGAAGAGTTTGAGAAGGATAGGTGTTAGCTCTTCTCTAAACGTTTGATAGAATTCACCTGTGAAGCCATCTGGTCCTGGGCTTTTGTTTGTTGGAAGATTTTTAATCACAGTTTCAATTTCAGTGCTTGTGATTGGTCTGTTCATATTTTCTATTTCTTCCTGATTCAGTCTTGGCAGGTTGTGCATTTCTAAGAATTTGACCATTTCTTCCAGATTGTCCATTTTATTGGCGTAGAGTTGCTTGTAGTAGTCTCTCATGATTTTTTTTATTTCTGCAGTGTCAGTTGTTACTTCTCCTTTTTCATTTGTAATTCTATTGATTTGAGCCTTCTCCCTTTTTTTCTTGATGAGTCTGGCTAGTGGTTTATCTATTTTGTTTATCTTCTCAAAGAACCAGCTTTTAGTTTTATTGATCTTTGCTATTGTTTCCTTCATTTCTTTTTCATTTATTTCTGATCTGATTTTTATGATTTCTTTCCTTCTGGTAGCTTTGGGGTTTTTTTGTTCTTCTTTCTCTAATTGCTTGAGGTGCAAGGTTAGGTTGTTTATTCGAGATGTTTCCTGCTTCTTAAGGTGGGCTTGTATTGCTATAAATTTCCCCCTTAGAACTGCTTTTGCTGCATCCCATAGGTTTTGGGTTGTTGTGTCTCCATTGTCATTTGTTTCTAGGTATTTTTTTATTTCCTCTTTGATTTCTTCAGTGATCACTTCATTATTAAGTAGTGTATTGTTTAGCCTCCATGTGTTTGTATTTTTTACAGATCTTTTCCTGTAATTGATATCTAGTCTCATGGCGTTGTGGTCAGAAAAGATACTTGATACAATTTCAATTTTCTTAAATTTACCAAGGCTTGATTTGTGACCCAAGATATGATCTATCCTGGAGAATGTTCCATGAGCACTTGAGAAAAATGTGTATTCTGTTGTTTTTGGATGGAGTGTCCTATAAATATCAATTAAGTCCATCTTGTTTAATGTATCATTTAAAGCTTGTGTTTCCTTATTTATTTTCATTTTGGATGATCTGTCCATGGGTGAAAGTGGGGTGTTAAAGTCCCCTACTATGAATGTGTTACTGTCGATCTCCCCTTTTATGGCTGTTAGTATTTGCCTTATGTATTGAGGTGCTCCTATGTTGGGTGCATAAATATTTACAATTGTTATATCTTCTTCTTGGATTGATCCCTTGATCATTATGTAGTGTCCTTCTTTGTCTCTTTTAATAGTCCTTATTTTAAAGTCTATTTTGTCTGATATGAGAATTGCTACTCCAGCTTTCTTTTGGTTTCCATTTGCATGGAATATCTTTTTCCATCCCCTTACTTTCAGTCTGTATGTGTCTCTAGGTCTGAAGTGGGTCTCTTGTAGACAGCATATATAAGGGTCTTGTTTTTGTATCCATTCAGCCAATCTGTGTCTTTTGGTGGGAGCATTTAATCCATTTACATTTAAGGTAATTATCGATATGTATGTTCCTATTCCCATTTTCTAAATTGTTTTGGGTTCGTTATTATAGGTCTTTTCCTTCTCTTGTGTTTCTTGTCTAGAGAAGTTCCTTTAGCATTTGTTGTAAAGCTGGTTTGGTGGTGCTGAACTCTCTCAGCTTTTGCTTGTCTGTAAAGGTTTTAATTTCTCCATCAAATCTGAATGAGATCCTTGCTGGGTAGAGTAGTCTTGGTTGCAGGCTTTTCTCCTTCATCACTTTCAGTATGTCCTGCCACTCCCTCCTGGCTTGTAGGGTTTCTGCTGAGAGATCAGCTGTTAACCTTATGGGGATTCCCTTGTGTGTTATTTGTTGTTTTTCCCTTGCTGCTTTTAATATGCTTTCTTTGTATTTAATTTTTGACAGTTTGATTAAGATGTGTCTTTGTGTATTTCTCCTTGTATTTATCCTGTATGGGACTCTCTGTGCTTCCTGGACTTGATTAACTATTTCCTTTCCCATATTAGGGAAGTTTTCAACTATAATCTCTTCAAATATTTTCTCAGTCCCTTTCTTTTTCTCTTCTTCTTCTGGAACCCCTATAATTCAAATGTTGGTGCGTTTAATGTTGTCCCAGAGGTCTCTGAGACTGTCCTCAGTTCTTTTCATTCTTTTTTCTTTATTCTGCTCTGCAGTAGTTATTTCCACTACTTTATCTTCCAGGTCACTTATCCGTCCTTCTGCCTCAGTTATTCTGCTACTGATCCCTTCTGGAGTATTTTTAATTTCATTTATTGTGTTGTTCATCATTGCTTGTTTCATCTTTATTTCTTCTAGGTCTTGTTAACTGTTTCTTGCATTTTGTCCATTCTATTTCCAAGATTTTGGATCATCCTTACTATCATTATTCTGAATTCTTTTTCAGGTAGACTGCCTCTTCATTTGTTAGGTCTGGTGCATTTTTGTCTTGCTCCTTCATCTGTTGTGTGTTTTTCTGTCTTCTCATTTTGCTTATCTCACTGTGTTTAGGGTCTCCTTTTTGCAGGCTGCAGGTTCGTAGTTCCCGTTGTTTTTGATGTCTGTCTCCAGTGGCTAAGGTTGTTTCAGTGGGCTGTGTAGGCTTCCTGGTGGAGGGGACTGGTGCCTGTGTTGTGGTGGATGAGGCTGGATCTTGTCTCTCTAGTGGGCAGGTTCACGTCTGGTGGTGTGTTTTGGGGTGTCTGTGGCCTTATTATGATTTTAGGCCGCCTCTCTGCTAATGGGTGGGCTTGTGTTCCTGTTTTGCTAGTTGTTTGGCATAGGTTGTCCAGCACTGTGACTTGCTGGTTGTTGAGTGAAGCTGGGTGCTGGTGTTAAGATGGAGGTCTCTGGGAGATTTCCGCCATTTAATATTATGTGGAGCTGGGAAGTCTCTTGTTGACCAGTGACCTGAAGTTGGCTCTCCTACCTCAGAGGCAGAGCCCTGACTCCTGGCTGAAGCACCAAGAGCCTTTCATCCACACGGCTCAGAATAAAAGGGAGAAAAAGTAGAGAGAATTAGTAGAAGTATGAGGAAAGAAAAAGGAAAGGAAGAAAGGAAGGAAGGAAGAAAGAAGCAAAGAAGGAAAGAAAGGAGGGAAGGAGGGAGGGAGGAAGGAAGGAAGGAAGGAGGGAGGGAAAGAAGGAAAAAAGACAGGAAGAAATAAGATACAGTAAAAATAAAGTATAATATAGTTATTGAATTAAAAAATATTTAGGAAAAAATAAAGGGACAGATAGAACCTTAGGACAAATGTTGGAAGCAAAGCTATACAGAGAAAATCTTACACAGAAGCATACACATACACCCTCACAAAAAGAGGTAAAGGGGAAAAGATCATAAATCTTGCTCTCAGAGACCACCTCCTCAATTTGGGGTGATTCGTTGTCTAAAGGAAGGAAAGAAAGAAAGACCGAAGGTAAAGTATAATAAAGTTATTACAATTAAAATTATTAAGAAAAAAATTTAAAAAAAAACCATGGATGGATAGAGCCCTAGGACAAATGGTGGAAGCAAGACTATACAGACAAGATCTCACACAGAAGCATACATGTACACATTCACAAAAAGAGGAAAAGGGAAAATAATAATAGATCTCACTCCTAAAGTCCACCTCCTCAATTTGGGATCATTCCTTGTCTATTCAGGTATTCCACAGATGCAGGGTATATCAAGTTGATTGTGGAGCTTTAATCCACTGCTTCTGAGGCTGCTGGGAGAGATTTTCCCTTTCTCTTCTTTGTTCTCACAGCTCACAGGAGCTCAGCTTTGGATTTGGCCCTGCCTCTGCGTGTAGGTCGCTGGAGGGCGTCTGTTTTTTGTTCAGACAGGACGGGATTAAAGGAGCCGCTGATTCGGGGGCTCCGGCTCACTCAGGCCGGGGGTGGGGGGGGAGGGAGGGGCACTGCGTGCGGGGCGGGCCTGCGGCGGCAGAGGCCGCCGTAACGTTGCTCCAGCCTGAGGTCCGCCATGTGTTCTCCCGGGGAAGTTGTCCCTGGATCCCGGGAACCTGGCAGTGTTGGGCTGCACAGGCTCCATGGAAGAGGGGTGTGGAGAGTGACCTGTGCTCACACACAGGCCCCTTGGTGGCGGCAGCAGCAGCCTTAGCGTCTCCCGCCCGTCCCTGGGGTTCGCGCTTTTAGCCGCGGCTCGCGCCCGTCTCTGGAGTTCCTTTAAGCGGTGCTCTTAAACCCCTCTCCTCGCACACCAGGAAACAAAGAGGGAAGAAAAAGCCTCTTGCCTCTTCGGCAGGTGCAGACTTTTCCCCGGACTCCCTCCCGGCTAGCCGTGGTGCACTAATCCCTTCAGGCTATGTTCAAGCCGCCAACCCCAGTCCTCTCCCTGCGCTCCGTCTGAAACCGAAATCCGAGCCTCAGCTCGCAGCCCCGCCCACCCCGGCGGGTGAGCAGACAAGCCTCTTGGGTTGGTGAGTGTCGGTCAGCACCGATCCTCTGTGCGGAAATCTCCCCGCTTTGCCCTCCGCACCCGTTGCTGTGCACTCCTCCACAGTCCCAAAGCTCCCCCCTCCGCCTCCCACAGTCTCCGCCCGCGAAGGGGCTTCCTAGTGTGTGGAAACGTTTCCTCCTTCACAGCTCCCTCCCACTGGTGCAGGTGCCGTCCTTATTCTTTTGTCTCTGTTTTTTCTTTTTTTCTTTTGCCCTACCCAGGTACGTGGGGATTTTCTTGCCTTTTGGGTGGTCTGAGATCTTCTGCCAGCCTTCAGTAGGTGTTCTGTAGGAGTTGTTCCACGTGTAGATGTATTTCTGGTGTACCCATGGGGAGGAAGGCGATCTCCGCGTCTTACTCTTCCGCCATCTTCAAGCCGTCCCCCTGTTCATTGATTTTAAGCAATCTGCTCCCCGCTCCCCTTTCAGCTAGAGGCCATGGGCTCCAGGGGGAAGGATGGCAAATGGGTCATAAAGCACAGCACAGAGGGGCAGATGGTGGAGGGAACAAAAAGAACCAGAGGAGACAAACTCAGAACGGGAGAGGGGAGATTCCTGGGGGTCCGGGGAGGAGAGGAGAGATGAAGGAAGGAGGTGAGTGTGAACCCCCCCTCCCAGCTGTCTTCAGTCATCTAACTGCTGTCAGAAACAACACTTCCGTTTGCCTCAGGGAGGAAGCAGTGAATGGGGGCAGGGGTGGGGGGAATCCCTGCTTGCTTTCAGGCATTGTTTTCTTTTTCCTTAAAAAAAATTTATCCTAAGTAAGAATTTTAACGACATGCCGAAATCATAGCCATCTCGCTGAATCACTGTAGGACGGTTCTTCAGCTATCAAGGGCCTGCTATACGTTCAATTAAGCATCCTCTGTCCCCTGTCCTGAACCACTAAGTTATGCACATGCGCAGATAACGGGGCACATGGAAGCTGGAGGCATTAATCACGCAGCCCTCTCTCTGGGCTGTTCTGTAGAAACTGCATCTGTCAACAGGCCGAGAAGCCACAATTTGATCTCGCCTGATGGAGTGAGAGGCACTGCTCAGCCCTCCGCGCCCCTGTTCCCTTGTAGACCCGGGAGTGCCCGCAGCACTTGGAGATCCGCTGGCCCTAGTTCTCCCTCGCCCTGCCTCTCTTTTTAACACCTGCTCCTCCGATTGAAATGAAAAATTACCTGGAATTGTTATCATTTGCAAACAAAACTCGTCAGAAGACAAACCTGCTGTTTACAATGGATGTTTTCCTTGTTCCTCTGGTAGGCCTCCTTGGGGGACTTCCCAGATTTGTTTTTTTAACGAATTCTCGGTCTTTGAGGGGAGGCTGGGGCTGGGGCTTGGGCTTGGGAAGAAGCAAACAGACATTTTTTTAAACATCTTTATTGCAGTATAAGTGCTTTACAATGGTGTGTTAGTTTCTGCTGTATAACAAAGTGCATCAGCTATAGTATACATATATCGCCATATCCCCTCCATTTTGCATCTCCCTCCCACCCTCCCTATCCCACCCCTCTAGGTGGACACAGAGCCCCGAGCTGATCTCCCTTTGCTATGCGGCTGCTTCCCACTAGCTATCTATTTTACATTTGGGTGTGTGTATCTCTCCACGTCACTCTCTCACTTCATCCCAGCTTCCCCTTCCCCTCCCTGTGTCAAGTCCATTCTCTACGTCTGCATCTTTATTCCTGTCCTGCCACTAGGTTGTTCAGAACCATGTGTTTGTTTTTTTTTAAGATTCCATATATATGTATTAACATGTTCCCTCACGGCCTCCAGATTGTCGCCTAGGAGGCCAGACTGACTAGCCCCGCAAGACTGTTTGCTGGAACACTCGCCAGCTTACCTGGGCTCTCCTGTGGCTGCCCTGCTCAGGCCAGCACCTCATCGTACAGGAGAAAAGGCGGGCAGAGACTAAGCCTGGGTCTCTCCCCGCAGTAAGGGGTTAATTGGGCTGGGAGACATGCCACTGTCTTCTCAAGAACTTTCACCGTGATTCCTCATGATTTAACACTCAATTTACAGCTTATGTCTTTTTTAAAATCCACGTTGTTAAGCATTTATATGGCAGTCTATTGTTTTGTCTGGGTTTCTTTTTGTTTTACTTAGGGTGTGAGGATAACATTGATCGATTTGTAGGGATATGTATATATGCTTGTATGCATACATGCAACTCTATATAGGAGTTGAGTTGGCCTATCTTCTTTTTATACCAAAACGTTGATTTCCACCTGGTGTCTCAAGAACCCTGTGGTTCTACAGTCCTTCTGGGTAAGCAGGAGGCCCTCTGCGGGGGAGTCTCATTATCATCACCCTCGCCAACCCCTAAAAACTTCGGGGGCACCGCTTAACACAGCAGCTCAGTATGTTAAACAGGTCTTTAAGTTTTTCTGTCTTAAAAAGAGTTTGGGAAACCACTGCTGTAAAATGAAGTCATAGAGACATTTAGACTTGGCCCCTGGCAACAGGCATTCCAGCTCAGATCTGTTCTCCCCGTCTGCTAAATACAGAATCACTAAATTGCACACAGTCAATGGCACTGTTTCTTCTCCTTCCCTCGAAAGCTCTCCAACACTTTGAGGAAATCTACATGTGTATCTGAGCAAGAAACCCAGAGAGGAAAGGAGGAGTGATGATCTACCAATCATTGAAGCAGGCTTCCCTCCCCCCTACTGTCTCCACCAACCCCCATATCAGGCCAACTAGCTCTTAGCTGGGTCAGCGCACTCCTGACCTCCACATGCAAAGGCAGCAGATCTGTGCAGAGGGAGGGAGCCGGCCAGTAAGGGGAAATCTGGAACCGGGGAACCGCCCAGGTTTTCTGGTGAGATTGAGTCCAGTCAGCTCAAGCAGCAAGAGGGCACACCGTGCTCTTTCCTAGCCTTCCAGGCCTGCCTACTCCGTGCTGTCTTCTCCTAGACTTTCAAGTGGTGCTTCCTCCCAAGGCCTCCCAAGCCAGGCTGAACCCAACCACCAGGATTCAGGTCCTTCTTGCCTCATCTGGAACACTGGCCTCCTGAGCTCTGCTTTACCCTCCCTCACTCCATCTTCCCACAAACCCAGCAGTGCCTCCAATGACCATCTGTGTGGCCTTCCCGCATTTACAAGTCGTGTGTTCATCTGACCAGTTCTTCCCCATCAAGCTGTGGTGTCATCATTCTGGGGAGCCTTCCCTGACCTTCCTCCCCTCCCCACCCCACCCAGGCCAGGTGAGCAGAACTCACACCCTCTTCCGCACTCCCAGCCCCTTGTTACTTGCTTGTAGCTTTCACACTAGGAAGTCATGTATTTGCATGTCTGTCATCTCCATCAACAAACTCAAGATCTAGTTGCGGGCAGGTTCCAGCTCTACTCATTCCTAACTCTGTTGCCTAAGCCAGTGCTTCTCCAACGTTAAGGATCCTCCAAACCATGAGTCTTAGGGATCTTGCTTAAAAAGCAGACTGATTCAGCAGGTCTGGGGTGGGGCCTGAGAGTCTGCATTTCTAACATGCTCCCTGGGATGCCGATGCTGCCCGTCAGTGGACCACACTCCCAGTAGCCAGGCCCTAAATGACCTTCAAACCCAGCCTCTATGTCATATTGCCAGTGCTTAGTACACAATACAAGGATTGAATGACTACCTCTGCCAACCAGTTGTTAAATGACTAAGTCTGCCTACCAATTCTCTTGTCTAATCAGCTCACGGTAAGATCTCAGTCACTTAGGCTGCTTGTCACTAGAAACAATTCAGGTGTGCAGACAAATGGGTCATTAGCCCTTCTCATGTGAAGGCCCCGCTGGCTCACCTCTAGAGGAAGCTGAGTCCTCCCTCCCCACTCCTGGAAAGCCGACAGCCCTGTCACTCCCAGCAGGTCCAGCACACTTTGTTTTCTCTGTAGCACTACTACTGCACTCAATTTTAAAAACCATTCTATCCACGTGTCTCTTCCCTTGCTCATTGCCCACTTCCCAGTGGAGGGCAAGGTCATGAAGGCATGTCTGTCTCTCACTCCATCACCTCATCAGTGCAGAACACAGTGCCTTGCATTTAGGCATCAGAAGTGCTGCCTGAACCACTGGGGCTCTTCTTCCTGTTATCAACACTGAATGACTCCAAGAGCCAAAAAGGTAGAGACCGCCATGGAAAACACCCTGTTTTCACCCTGGAGCAGAGGCAGGGGTTTATCTGGAGAGCACTCTGTCATTTTTTAACCTCAGTTGGTTTTTGAAATGTTGGCGTCCTCTGGCAATGCTGACTTGCATGAAAAGCACACATGTATCCTTCTTTTGTAATGATCTTTATTTCTGACGACGCTAGTACCTCCTGTGCTGTTAACATGTGCTCTGAGGCTGAGGAGCGCTTTCCATTTTCCTCCCAGTGCTTCAACCTTCTAAGGAAACTGTTGAACAAAGAGCCCACCCGTGAAGCTTGGCTGGAGGGGAATAAAGCTAGAACATGATCTCACTAAAACAGCTTTGAAATTTAGAAAACTACTTAACATTGCAGCTGAGGGGTTTTGCATTTTCTGCCACTAAGAACTGGGTCTGGGTAAGAACACTGAAGGTTTTACTGTTTTCCTTAAAAATTCAGCTATGAAAATATCAGAAATTCTTTAGTTGGAGAAAATTGAGAAACAGGGTAGGAGGGACAAATATAGGCCTGTCCACCCTCCACTGTGAATTCCGAGCACTCTATTTTGTTCAGAAGTATTTTAGGAGTAACTGACAGGAACCCAATTCATACCACCTTAAGCTGAAACATGAAGGAATTGATTGGCTCATGTAATTGTCAAGTTCACAGAAAGATCTAGCATCAGGCTTAACTGGACCCAGGATCTCTACAAAGGTCAGGTGTTAGAAGATCTGTAATTTTTTTTTTTTGCGGTATGCCGGCCTCTCACTGTTGTGGCCTCTCCCGTTGTGGAGCACAGGCTCCGGACGTGCAGGCTCAGTGGCCATGGCTCACGGGCCCAGCCGCTCTGCGACATGTGGGATCCTCCTGGACCGGGGCACGAGCCCATGTCCCCTGCATTGGCAGGTGGACCTCTCAACCACTGCGCCACCAGGGAAGCCCAACATCTGTAATTTTCAAATGCTTCAGCACAGACATATGAAATCACGTCTATGTTGGTTAAGCTTCAACTCTAGGGACAATCTGTAGCCATTATACAAAAAAAAAGAAACATTATACAAAACAAGGGAACCTACAAGAGACAACTACACAGTTCTATTATCCAAATCTCTGTCAACACCAAGGCTTTGCCAATTAGCAGTGAGAGTAAGAAGACAGAGGCTAATTAACATGATGAATCTTACGATTAAGTTCTTAATGGTCAAGTTAAAGATATTCAAGGTATGTGGACTGGCCAATCTTTGAGACGTCCCTCCCCTTGCAAGCATAATGTTTGCTTATCATTTCTGCAAGACCTATGGCTTTTACCCCTGGCAATCCCCTCCCAGGGCTTAATCCCTAACCAGGTATGTGCCAAGCCATGGGTTTGGAAGATTTCTAGTTATTTATTCTGATCTTCATGGAAAAGAATCTTGCCTCTGGGATACCATCATCTCTGCCTCAAGCGAGCCTTCCACACAAAGACCTTGATGTGGCCACTCTGCAGACACAGGATGGACTCCCACCCAAAACTGGGTTCGGAGGTCAAGACAGAAAAAAAGGAGACTGGCCTGGGTTCTTACTGTGGTTAGGAGGTGGGGATGGGGAGAGCGTTTGCACAAGGAAAGGGGTGTGTGGTTTGAATCCCGCCCCCTCACCAAAGGAAGGAGCACCCAGGCTTTCTGACCTGCTTACCCACACGTGGGACAGGAGGGGAAGAGGAAGGAAAGAGGTTTGCAAGTTATCAGCAAACATCAAAAAAGGAAGTCAGACTCTTTACTGCGGACCTAAAACAATCAGGATGTTTAAATTCATAAAGCTAATAGAGTAAATCAACCCACGTGGCTCCTGCTCGCACTTCAATGTACTTATTAGCTGTCTGTATACGTGAGAGAATTTTTGTGAGACTGGTTGTCCTTATCATCTGGAAGCAGGTTAGAGAGCAGTCAGCCCTACCCACCTTAAACATTCTGCTGGTTAACATTACCAGTCAAACACCACCTAAGGGTTTCACATGACCCACTTGTTTCAGGTAAGCTTACAAGACCCCTGCTTTCCTTTATGTCACACCCACGCTCAGGCAGATTCTCTGCAAGTGCTGACAAATGTTAGCACACTGTCCCGCAACGACCCCAGCCAAGGGACAGGCCTCTGTTCCAACCAATCCAGATATGGCTTGGGTCACATACCTGAACTGGATCCAAGCTTCTGATGGACCAGGCCTGGTTTCCCTGCCCTGGCCTGAGGATCAGCTTTTATATGGCCTCTGAGCAAGGAACAGAGGGGCAGAAAAGATAGCTGTCCACCTCACACCCTTCCCCAGTCGCAGAGAAGACAGAGTCCTCTCCGACTAACATCTTTCCTTCTCAAATGGCAAATGCAAGATGGTATACCCAACAGTGCAACATTATTCAGCCATAAAAGGGAATGAAGTACTGATACATACTTTTAACACAGATAAACCTTGAAACATTTGGCTAATCAAAAGAAGCCAGGCATCAGAAGACCACACGTGATTCCATTTATATGATGTGTCCAGAATAGGCAAACCCAGAGTCAGGAAGTAGATTGGCGGTTGCCAGGCAGTGGGGTGGAGGGGGATGGGGAGTGGCTATAATGGGTACAGTGTTGCTTTTGGTGGTGATGAAAATGTTCTGGAATCAGAGTGATGGTTGTACTTATGAATATCCTTATATCAACCTTATGAATATCCTGAAACCACCAAATTTGTATACTTTAAAAGGTGAGTTTTATGCTTTCAGAATTGTACCTCAACCAACAGATAAATTGAAAATTTATACACACACACACACACACACACACACACACACACATATAAAACAGGCAGCAAATGTGACCTTACAGATAAAATTACTCCTGGCAGAGAAGAGTTTGTGCTGCGCGGTTTGGATCCCCTCTCCCTCAGCCTCTAATGTGACCCAAGAGGCTTTAACTATCCAGTGGTAGTCTATCCATATTCTTGCTTCTCCCCCTAAGGCTTCCTTCCTTCAAATCACAATTTCCCAAGCTGGTCTTCTGCTGATCACCTTGAAGTTTGGCAACACTGTATGGATTAAACAAAGTCAAAAAACTTCCTTCTGCAGTACTTCTGGGGGCCTCGCCGTGCTAATGAGCACTGTGGACCACTGAGAAGAAAACGGCACTCCTCACACTGGACTACCAAACAATTTGGTTCCCCTCCACCACCCCTGGAAGAAACAACTTCTGGAACGAATTCCATGGAAAGTGGTTTGAAAAAAAACACTGTTCTCCAGAACTAACTCTTTCTTCTTTTCTTTGGATGTGGGGAGATCTGTACATAACAGATCTCATTAAAGATTTTTCTTTTTTAATCTGCTCCAGGGTTTGATTCCTAGCTTTGCCCTTATTTTGGTTGTGTGACCTTAAACAATTGCCTCAGTCTCTGAGATTGTTTTCCACCCATCAGATGGAGATAGTATCTACCTCTCAAGGTTGTTAGAGGAATCCAATGAGAACAAACGTAAGATGCCTAGCACAGTACTTGGTACAGAGTTGGTGCTTAATAAATGTGCGTCTTCCTTCTTTACCAAATATATTGACATCAAACCCTTCTGGAAGAAGCAGGCATATCTCTCTGTAACCCCTACAATGCTGACACGTGCTGTGTCCATCATGGACTTTAAGTATTTCCTAACTGAATGGATGAATGAATCATCAATGCCCTGCTAGACCCCCGTCCCTGAGCCACACAAATCCAGGGTAGATGACCCATGACAATGGGACAGTCATAAAATGGGAAGAGTTCTGGAGCTTACAGCTCGATATCTAGAAGAATAATTTTCACCAAACCCCACTAATAGATATTTAAAGTGCAAGGCAGGGAGATGTAAGTGTTCCTAATCTTTGCTTAAGGACACTGATGACATGATGTTGCTTTTCTACTGTAGGCAGATGGATGATCCTGACTCAGAAAGCATTAAACCAGAGAGAAAATTCAGTACACACAGAAAACCCAGCACTTGGACCTTGGAACCAGGCCACAGGGGTTTGAATCAGAGTCCGGTCAAGTGTGACCTTGACCTCCTCACGTCTCGGTACCCCGTCTTAGCACCTACTTGTATGGCTGTGGTGAGGATTCGAGTTAACAAATGAGATGTGCTCAGAGCAATGCTGAGATCATAGTAAGCAAGCAACAAATATGGACTGCTATTATATTCATGGTAATTGGCACTTATTAATGCTTCATCATAAACCCTTTGCAGCCCTGTTCCAAAAGACTTTTCTCATCTAACTGTCCTCTAATCTCGCAGGTGAAACAGAAGAGACTCAGCAATGACGAAGGAGTTACTGAAGAAACTTTATTCACAGAGCAAGTGTGAAAATGTCTTTTTATTGATATGAAAAGGGAATTTTAAGGCTGTGATACTAGCTCTTAATTCCTTAAAGGAAAGCAGTTACTATAATGATGTACTTGGAGCCACACAGCGGCTAGTTAGCACCTTCCCTCTTCATTGCGGAACCATGAAATCTATTATGTTCCCTCAGGAGGGCAGTTTTCAATGAGAAATTGCTACATTTGTAAAGAACACATTGACCATGATGAAAAGATTTTATCCACATCTACACGATGATGACAAAATTGCACATGACTAAAAGGTTTGGGCAGCTCAATTCTCAAGAACAAAACCTAGAAACAAATGTCATGATACCCAAAAAAAATGCCTTTATGTGTCACAGGACACCAATCTAAGCCTTTAATTCACATTCCAGTGCAGATGGCCTCAAAGGTGTATTGGATCAGCATTTTGTTTTTTGTGTTTTTTTTTAGCAGAACAGCACTTTTCTCAAAATTTTACGTGGAACCCAAATATGTAAACAAAAAAATATATTGCTGGGCCAGTCTAGGTTGAAAATCATAGGATGGCAGTTCTACCCAGCAGTGGTCCCTGAGCTTCTCAAAGAATTTTCCAGGCACCATGAGATCTCATGAGCTCCCATGAACCCCCCTCATAAACTCTGATACTAAATTGGAGAAGATCAGGAAAAATGAAGGAGGGGATATGGCAATAGAAGTGACTGTGCAATTATCTCCCAAAGACTGATCACACTCTAAAGGGACTTTACAATTACTGGATCCTACCAAGTTCTAAACCACATTAGACTTAATAGCGTTATTTTTTTTTCCTTCAACCTGGTAAGTGGGGCTCTTGAGGAATATCAGACCAGCTCTGAGAAAATTTAAGAAACATTTTCTCTATACGTTTCAGTAGTAGTTTCAGTAAATTTACAACCTGTGTGCTAAGGATGTTCTCATTCTAGACCTGGCTTTCTCAACCTCAGCGCTATCTGCACTTGGGATTGGATAATTTGGGGGGGTCGGGGTAGGAGCTGTCCTCTTCATTCTAAGATGTGTACCTAGATGCCAGTAACAAGCCCCAAGTTATAACAACCTACAGCACTTCCATACGTTACCCAGTGTCCCTTGGGGGACACTATCCTCCCACCTCGTGAGGATTCTCTTCTGGACTCAACACTTCCAGACCATTCCTCACAGTGGCAGGCAGGAGAAATTTAAAAGGAGTCTAATCAGGGGCCTCCCTGCTTTGAAGTCCTTCCTTTCGTTCCTTCAGCCACGTGGTAAGGACTTGTGAGCACCTGCTGTGTGCACGAACTTGCGCTGCTCCACGTGGCCTTCAGAGGGCACCCTTCCCGACCTGAGCCACCTCCACTGGCACTTCGACCTGCAGCCTTCCACCACCTGTCCATCACGTAAACCTGGAGATCTGTTCATACTCTTGCGACTCTGTACTTGCTTTCCCCTGTGTCTGAAATTCCCTTTCTCAACACATCCATCTCCTTGGGAGTCTTTTTTTTTTTAACCATTAAGCAAAGCTCCATCTACCGACATTCAGGGGATAAAGTTAGGAACCCTACACGATCCCTGCTCTGCCAAGACTTAGCCACCAAATATAAACACCTCTCTGAACCTATTGAAGTTGAGGGCTGATCATCTGCCTCTTCCTAGAGACTGAAACTCCTTGAGGAGTTCCTATATGCTCAGCAACCACTGCAACCGTTAGAAGAGTAACTTTAGTAGCATAAGAGTTTCCTGTAGTTAATCAAAAATTCGAGGGCCACGCCAACACTGTTAAATGTCACTAGAGAGGATAAAAAGCAGAGAAGCAATCCACAAAGGAACATTCAATAGGAAAAGACACTACGACTTTTTATAATTCATTGTAAGGACAGCAAAACAGCAACAGATGTTTGAAGGGGAAAATGGGTAATCGACCAATTTCAGTTCTACTGATTTCAAGATTGCTGGAGGAAGAGAACCCTGGTTGAAGCTACTTTTGAGCCCTCTTTTCAAAACCTTTGCACCAGTCAAAATCTATTTATTAGGCTAAATCTCTGCTGGCTTCTCTAAATTTGTGTCCAGAAAAATTGCAAATATCACACCATCCAGTGGTCACTGGGAGTCTGCTTTTCACAGGCTGATGGGTTTTTATAATGTTCCAGGCAATTTCAAGTTGTCAGTAAGAACTAATTCTGTCTCGTTATTTCCTTCACTCTTGCCAGCTCCGTGACCACTTATTGGTTTTTTTTTCTTCATGTTCATTTTCTCCTGCTAACTCTAAAGCCTTGTTTTCCCTCCCTAGCCCCATTCAAAGGTCTGAAGCTCTAATCATAGGGAGCCCCCAGCATAGTTACAGGTGAAAGCATCAGCCCTTCTCAGGGGCTCCAAGGTTGAACCCTAAAGCCCCATACCCCATGAAACCTCCTGCCAAACCTATTACAGCCTGCAAAGCTGTATTACATCATCAGTCCAGCAACTCTGTAGCCGAAGCCCTCTCTCGAGGTGATATTAAACCAACTTGTCAGTCTGTATTCGTGGAGTTACACACACTCACACAGCTGGGGAATAGAAACTGGCTCTGGCACGGATGTGTATCATCATACAATCTAAAATAGGAATCATTTGTGAACTTATTTACTCAGAATCCATATGGTGGTGAAGCCTCAAAGTCATGAGATCTCAACCAGCATATTTCATAGTAGCCAAATTATTAAATGTAGTCCTAGGAGGGCTTACAGACTCAGAATCAAATTATTGCCATTAAGCAGAAACACAGGCAATTACTTCCTTTGTATCACACATACTTCTTAGGCAGTGGAAACTGCTGGGAGACCTGTGCTCAAAATAAACACTAGCTGCATAGCATGCCAAGTATTAGAAATAAAATGTTCTAGTGTCAGGGAGAGTCCCACAGAGAAGATGAGAAAAGAGCTGTGCCCTGCACAGGGAGGGCCCTGAAAGCTACCCAGAGAAGAGGAGCAGGTTGGAAGAGGGAAGGCTGCACAACACTTTCTAGAGTGGTCCAGACACAGCCAACAGTGCTGGGGGTATCAGTAGGCCTCAGGAAGAGGCAGGGTGGATACAGATGAGGCTGTAGCAGACTAGGAAAGAGTCTTGATTATCCTGAAGATGTCAGAAATTTAATAGGAAGATTATATATCTGTTTTAGAAACTGGCCAAGATGACCTTAATCCCCTCAAGCTGACTAAACTTGAGATAGGATTCTCCCTGACTTCCTTTTTCTTAAAGCATTTTCTTTAGAAAACGTGTAAATTCTCCCTGCCCCCTTTAAAAAGTACATACATCTTTTTAAAAGCCTCTTTTCAGCCCAGGACTGTTTTTTCCACATCCTGGGAAACATCTCTTGAAATACAATTCAAGGGAACAGCACATTCATCATCCCTTTTCTATGAAAAGGGAAAGGGTAGGAGCCTAACCTCAGTGGGCACCTTGCTCCAAGTTGTAAAACTCCCTCCTATCACTGAGATATGAGAAATTTACTTTTCCTTGGGGTAAAACCAATTAGCAAACATGGATGGCCTAGAGCTCCCTGTCACTACAGCCCTTAGAACACTACCATCCTCTGCTTCAGCTGAGTTGGGCTCAGACTGAGATCTGGCCTCTCTTCCCTATTGCAATAGCTTGAATAAAATCTTCCTTGCCCATTTAATTTTGCTCAGTATACTTTTTGCTGTGACAAAATATTCTCTTGGACCCACTTTCCCCTTCAGCTACCTCCCCATTTGTCTTCCCTTTTACAGAAAAACTCCTTCCAGGACTTGTCTAGACTCACTGTCCCTCTCCTCTTGCTCCACTCTGACTTTTGCTCTCACCATTCCACCAAGACTTCCCTGTGAATCCCATAAGTGACCTCTCCTTGCTAAATCCCAGGTCACTTCTCAGTCCTCAGTGGCATGTGACCCAGCTGATCACTCCATCCTCCTCGAAATGTCTTCAGCTTCCTCCATGTCTTATTCTTCCTCTTCCCTCTAGCTGCTCCTTCTCAGGCTCTTACTGACCCCCGATCTGTAAACTCTGGAGCATTCCAGGACTCAGTCTTTGTACCTCTTCTCTTCTCCACCTACCCTTAACTCCTAGATGTTCTCAGCCAGTCTCACTGCACTTAGTACAATGGATTTGCTGAATGCCTCTTCAGCCTGTAGGTCGACCAAGAACTCCAGATGTGCATCACAAGTGGTTATACATAAGTGACTACTAAACATCTCCACTTACATGTCTAACAAGCATCTCAAGCTTGTCCAAGACTGAGCTCCTGTCTGCCCCCATCAACCTGCTCTTCCCAGAGTCTTCCCCATCATATAAAAGGCAAGTCCATCCTTCTAGTTGCATAGTTGAAAAAAAGCTTACAGGGCTTCCCTGGTGGCGCAGTCGTTGAGGGTCCGCCTGCCGATGCAGGGGGCGCAGGTTCGTGCCCCGGTCCGGGAGGATCCCACGTGCCATGGAGCGGCTGGGCCCATGAGCCATGGCCGCTGGGCCTGCACGTCTGGAGCCTGTGCTCCACAGTGGGAGAGGCCACAGCAGTGAGAGACCCGTGTGCTGCAAAAAAAAAAGAAAAAAAAATGCTTACAATCACCCTTGATCCTACATTTTCACATAAGTATGTCCAATTTGTCATGATATCCTGTCACTAATTTCAAAATACATCTGGAGCGACTTCCCTGGTGGTCCAGTGGTTAAGAATCCGTCTTGCAATGCAGAGGACGTCGGTTTGATCCCTGGTCAAGGAATTAAGATCCTACATGCTGTGGGGCAGCTGAGCCCGCATACCACAACTAATGAGACTGTGGGCCACAACTAAAGAGAATCCCATGCACTGCAACCAAGAGCCCACATGCCACAACAAAAGATCCCTCATGCCACAACTAAGACCCAATGCAACCAAAAAATAAATAAATAAATATTAAAAAAAATACATCTGGAATCCAGTCTATTTTCACTTCTCCCCCTGCAACCACCCGGGGTCCAAGCCATCATCTCTTGCCTGCATTACTGCAGTGACCTACGACTGGGTCTCCTCTACTTCCCCCTTCTGGCACCACCTTCATAATCGACTCTCACCGCAGCAAGCAGACACATCATTCTAAAATATATGTCAGTTAACATCACTCCCCTGCTTAGAACCTCCATGACACATCCCACCTCCGTCAGCACAGCCATGTCCCTGCAGGGGTCCAGCAGGCATCACCTGACTGTTCTCCACTCCTCAGCTGACCACAGGTCCCACTACTTCTTCTCCTCCCTCCACTCCATGATTCTCTCCTTCTCATTCTTTCACAAACCTTCTCCCACTTCAGAACCTTTATACATGCTGTTCCCTCTCCCTGGAGAGCTTTTCCTTGGGCCTCCACCTCAATGTTACATTCGCAGAAATGCCTGCCCTGAAACTCTATTCAAAGTTGTACATCTTCTCCTTTCCTTGATTGGTTTTTATCCAAAGCTTTTATTCTCTACTATACTGCATATTTCTCTCTGTATTTTTTTGTTTGCTACTACATCGCTCCCTTGACTAGAATATAAGCTCCATGAAGGCAGGATACTGTTGTACCCCCAGCAACTAGAACAGTGCCAGCATCCAGCATGTGCTCAGCCATGAGTGAATGGAGGTAACATGTAAGATGAATCAAAGACAGTGGGGAATAAGGGGATGTGGGGTTACCAGAAATAAGGCTACTGCAGAGGTCCAAACAAGCAAGCAAAGGGGTCCTGAACAAAAGCTGTGACAGGTGGAATGGAACTATGGACACACAACCTGTTCCTCTGAGAGGGGGATGTCATAGGAGGGATTCCCAAACTTAATTGGGCATGGAACCCTTCTAGGTGGAAGTGACTTACAGGCCTACAAGTTTCACAGAACCTAAGGTAGGAAACCCAGGATTCGAAGTTCTCTAAAGTTGTTCCCCCAGCACTAAAGTCCAATGATCCTGTGTCAAAAGTCAGACGACTCAGTACATTTAAGCCATGTGTTCTCTTGGTTACATAATAGTCACAATAATGGAAACCCATCTGTGATGTGGGCATCTAATTTCAAAGACGAGTATTAAAATGCTGCATCAGTTAGAATCCTCCCAGTCTCCAGTAACAGAACCAGATTAACACATGTGATAAAGACATCTAATCGTCTCATGGAACAGGAAACCTGGGAGCAGGCAGTCCCTGCCAGTCAGGCTTCACCTGGTTTCTCTGATTTTCATATATTTTTTAAACTTAGAGTTGTAAATTGGCTGTTACTGCTCCAGATATTATATCATCGCAATAGAATTCCACCTTGGGAAGAAGGAGGGGCATAAGTCTACTCATTACATTCTGCCTTCATATGGGAAATTGTTTTTTAATGGGATTTTTTTTTTGGCTGCCTTGGGTCTTCATTGTTACATGCGGGCTTTCTCTAGTTACGGCGAGCAGGGGTTACTCTTCACTGCAGTGTGCGGACTTATTGAGGTGGCTTCTCTTGCTGCAGAGCACGGGCTCTAGGCACATGGGATTGGTAGTTGTGGCACACGGGCTCAGTAGTTGTGGCACACAGGCTCAGTAGTTGTGGTGCATGGGCTTAGTTGCTCCACGGCATGTGGGATCCTCCTGGACCAGGGCTCGAACCTGTGTCCCCTGCATTGGCAGGCGGATTCTTAACTACTGAGCCACCATGGAAGTCCTATATAGGAAAGTTAAAAAAATATTTCCTAGAAACCACCAGACTCGTTGACCAGTGTCACATTGACACTTAGATTTGTAAAGGAGGATGGGTTTGGGTTTGGGAATGGGTTTATTACAACTGGTCCAGACCTCCATGCTTCATCCCTTCAGGTTAAAAGAGGGGTACCTGTTCCCTAAGATCAAGGATTCTCCACCCTACCTGAACAAAAGAGCAGTCTCTTAATGGGAAAGAAGTGGGGATAGTGGGCAATGAACAATGGGCCACGGCTGCTGGTGATTGTGTCTCTTAGCTTTAAGGCCACCACACCAGTCCCAGCAGTTTCTAACAGTACATGGGATGCCTATCACCCAACAACCTTGACTGACTAGCAGTGGCACCCTGGAAATGCTGTGTTGGGAAGTAACTACCAATGAAGTACTTGTAGGACCTCAGGAAAGAAGAGCTGTACTTTACAGCACTGGCTATGACCCAAATAGCTAAGGAGGTAGCAAGCAGCATGATATCTGTACCGCAGATCTTTTCTTGTAGCCGGAAAGCCCCAGCAGCCTGTGATGGCAATTCCTGTTTTCTTCCCTCTAGAAGATCAGTCCCAACTGCATTACCCCTGCTTCTGCTTCCTCTGAGTCTGAATGTCATCTGCCCACATTGAGGAGGAAAGGAGGAAGCCCAGGAGAGGCGTATGTAGGAGGAATTCCACATTCCTCCTGACATATGATTGAAGAACGGGTAAAGTGAGTCTTATGCTGTCCTTACCGAGTTCTAAGTATGAGGGACTGTACTGAACACGCAAGCCCAGAATAAGCACTGGAGATAAACCGGCTTGCAAACTTTGTATCTGAAAAATCGCCTTAAATCTGAAATCACCAGTATTTCTACACCATTTTTAGTATCTATTTTTATGAACCAGTTTTCAAAAACAGCATCAGCAACAGGTCTAGAGCGTTCATTTCCAAACCTGAATATTTTTAAGCAAACATTTCATCTTAGCTAGATGAGTTCAGGAAAAACATTTCATTTATTAAAAGGGCTGCATTACAAAGGTTTGCCCCAAGAGAACACAAGCTCCTCGAGAGCAGGGATTTGGGGCTGGTTTGCTCAGTGTCCCCAGCATCTACCCCAGGTGCCCTTCCATCAAAGCATTCAATAAATATTTGTTGAATTAATGCCACTGGATAACTGTCCTTCTTGTGCTGTATGATATGAACTGCATGACTTTCTCCCTGAGGATTAAGATATTGATGGAGCATCCTTCAAGATCAATGGCATGCCCTAGATGAGAGATAGGGATGTGTAGGAGGAAATCTTGCCAGTCAAAGCTATCTATCTATTCAGTCTTAAGTGGAAACTCAAAAGACATGCACCACAGAAGCTAGTTGTAGGCCCAAAGTTACAGCTCTCCTTAAAAGGAACTGTGTCATGCTAGGAAGTCACTTAACAATCATAGCAGACACGTATATAAGTGTCATGCCCTATTCCAAGGGCTTTATATAGATTACCTCACTTAATCTTCACAACAAGGCTATAAATCAGATTCTGTTACCATCGTGTCCCTCTAACCAATGAGCAAACTGAGGCACTGAGTTAAATCACTAACCCAGTGTCACATACAGAGCATCAGAACTAACATCTGAACCTGGCACTCTGGCTTAAGTATCCATGTGATTAACATCTGCATTGTGTGGCCACCTTGGCCTCCCAGGACCTCTGGGATTTCAGTTTCCTCACTGTCTGGGGGTCGGGGGCAGACAGTGAGGAATGATGGATACATCAGGAGGCTATCAAACCTTCTCAGCTGCTTGATTGCTTTTTGAAAAGAAATCTTACTTGCCTAGTCAAATTCATAGAAACAATGTAGGATGGTGGTTACCAAGGGCTGGAGGGAGGTGAAAAGGGGAAATTCTTATTTAAAAAGACTAGAGTTGCAGTTTGCCAGAGGAAAAAGTCTGGAGATCTATTTAACAATGAGTATACTTAACACTACTGAGCTATACACTTAAAAACAGTTAACAAAATTTTCCAACTTATGTGTTTAACCACAGGAAGGGAGGAAAGGAGGAAAGGACCGATGAAAGGACTCTTACCCGGCAGCTCAAGAAGTAAAACACAGGAAGAACTGCTGAATCAGTGGGAAAAGGAGCCCAAGGTCCCAGCCTCTTGGCTTCTTTCCCCAGATACTCCCACCAGAACATCCCCTCGGGGAGATCATCAAAGCAAAGGTTTAAAACCACTAAACAGGACAACTTCTCAATTCTCTTTAAGACAATTTCAAAAGCCTCGGGTCAAATCACACTCTCAAAAGTCTCCAGCTGAAAAACCCTCCTGGCCCCTCAAGGCCGAATCAGTTCACACTCACCACCACGGTCCTTGAGATCGTCCACAATGTAGCCCCAGTGTAAGTGTCCAAGCTTACAGAGCACCGCCGGCCCCCTGTACTCAGAGTTACTCATCACGACGGTCTCTCGAGCCTCTGTGTGTTGCCTATTTCATCCTTGTTTGTGAAGTGAGAGCTGTGTGCGCACCCGCCACCCCAGCTCAGAAGGCTGTTTCTACTCCCACCTTAGTTATGGGTGAGGCGCTATATCTATGCCACTGTCACCTGCACAAGGTGCCCAATTCCCCCACCTTGTCTGTTCTGGGGGCTTAACAAGTATCTAGGACTCTCAGATGGAAGGGTGGAGAGGGAGTAATTCAGAAGAGACTTAGGCACAGGAGAGCATGATGATACCCCATCCCTCCCTATCCCTCAACCAGGGTGCTGAGCCATGGTTCATGATCAGGGAGAGAATGAATGCTGGGAAAGCAGCCAATGCCATAACCAGCTTGTAGCAATGAGGGCCAGAGAACTGAGACTAAGGTACGTTGGGGCCATTGGTGCATATTGTTCAGCTAAAAAAAAGAAAAAAAAACAGGAATGCTAACTAAAGGACAGAATGATTATTATCTTTGACTGTAAACCTCTCTCTGCATCATCCTTGGGTCCTAAAGTGACCTATTTCCATCACATGCACACTCCACCAGCAGCTGAAACTCACCTCAGCACCCATGTTATATTCTGACCCAGTTTACATAGAGCTGACTGAAAGGCAAAGAGTAAGAAAACGAGGCATTTGAAAGGGAAATCCATGCTTCCTAGTTTAGAGCTGCACAAACTCCTTTGCCCACCACAGGAAGGGATTAGGCTACTCAATCCAAGTAACCCATTTCTCTTTGTTTGGGAACATGGTGATTCTATTCAGAGGGCATAAATAAGATAAAGGGCCCACGCATACTAGATTTTTCATTTGGCAAGCAGAATAAAAATCGGAACCTATACCCGTGGGAAAATAATCAGTTTTTCATAGACTTGTTATAGGCTTCACAAAATCTACTGCACACATATTTTTAAAAGAGGGTGGATTTTTAATGATACTTAAAATATATGGCATGGCAAGAATTATTTAAAATGTGTTTCTGAGGCCTGAAGTTTGGTGCTGCCTGCTAAAATATAGATGATTTGGATAAGGCTGTCTTCTCGGTATAAACGTGAGACCCAAGCTCATCTTATCATAAAGATAATAGGAAGGTTGGTGTTCAGGCAGTTAAGTAACTGGTATAAATCCTCCCAAGATATTAGACCCTCTGAACACGCAAGAGTCAGTGGTTGTCCATTGGCCTGTGTGCATTAAATAACTCCTCTTAACCCAGAGGTCAGCAATCCACTGTTCACATAAAATCAACACAAAGCAGAGCAAGAGGAAGCAGAGCTGAATCCAATAGATATATGACCACGACTCACGCAACAAGTGTTTTCTGAGCAGCACACCAGGCCTGGGAAAGTGGACACGTGATCCACGTGGTCTGGCTGCCCAGTCTCGATCCAAGCAGATTGGCTCCGTTTTTATGAGCCATCAGCTTGACTGTCCACATTGGTGGACATGCTTTTTGCAGGAACACATCTCTGTTCTAAGCGGAAGAGTATGCACCTACATCTGTGACCAGCCCTGTATGAGCGTGTGTATGTGCGTGTGTGCATGCGTGCGTATGCGTGACTGACTGACTGAATGAAAGATTTTTTAAATTTCTACATAAAGCAGATCTAATATACGAAGATCTCCACTTACAAAAAGGCTTTCATTTTTTTATCATGCAGCAAGTCACTGAAATATCACACTATTTTGTGTCCAGCATCTCCCTTCAAGGAACTATGAAAACATGAAGCATCACTGATGTCAGAAGTCACAGTCTAGATGAGAAGACATGTGACAGACCCTAAACAGAGACCACAGCAAATGTCTGACACCAGGTGTAAAAGCTTCAGGAGTTCACAAAATCCAAAGTCACTAAAAGCCCAAGTTGCTGAGAGGACTTGGAACAGTGGGTGTTAAGAAGGGCAGGAAAGATGGTAGGTTTTAGATTACTAAAGGGGCGGAGGTGGCATTTCACGGAGGTACAAAAAGCAGAAGCAATGACTTAGAAGCAAAAAGAAGCCTTCTGTTTGCCAATAGCAGTGACAGCACCTGCCCTGATCAGAGCCACAGGAAACAGGGCTCATTATAGGGTGGGGACTCGTTATGAAGGGGTAACAAGCTGCCCAGAGAAGTTGATTTGTTACATTAGGGAGTCATTCTAGAATTCTGAATAGGATCAACCGGGTGTTCCTTCCGTTTGGCGAGAACTCACCCCAGGATTCCTTTAAAGAGCACGCTCCCCTTGACATTGAGTTAATGATTTCATTTGCACTTAACTTTCCAATATCCCATCTCAGTGATTCCCAACTTATGGACCACAGAGTTATGGCAGAGGTCACTGAAGTCAGATAAGCACTGCCCAGAAACGACTTGCTCCTGACATATCGCCGCTGTCTCGTTCTAATATCTAATATCTAATATCTAATATGTGAGCCATAAAACGCAAATTCACTCCAAAGCAACAGTCACCTGAGTTGCCCCAGGCGTCAGCCTATGGCTACACATGGAGTCACTTTAACAGTAGCCCAAATGTCACTAGCTCCCATCTCCCTGTTGTTCATGCAGGACTTCAGCCTCCAGTAAAATGCCCCTCAAGCATTCCTAGGAGTTCCTAGGGATTTGGTGCCTGAGCCTGCAAAAAAGGCCGTCGTCCTCTCAGCGGCCACTGGGCGGCGCTGGGTCCACACATCTCCCTCTCCTGCGCCTTCAAGCACCCCGAGGCTTCCACAGGCCAAACTGCAGGATGATTCATATGGAGTGGGGAAAACATCTCATTCCTCTTGGGAGCTACCATTCCCAAAGCAGTCACACTGGTGCCATACACGATATCTTACCGAGGGTATTTTAGAAAAACAACTCTTACAGTTGTTACTTACAGCCCTAAAACTGTAAATGAAAACTGTATGTGAAGGTGAATCTAGCGGAGGATGGACAGGAAGAAAAATACCAGGGACAGAGCCCATGCCATGCTCACAATCAACCTTCCCATCATGTGCTATCAAAATGCACATCATCCTGTTTGACCCAGCAAATTAAACTTTTAAGCGCACAAGGAAAAGTGTAGGAGGATTTTCAATGTAGATTATTTGCAAGAGTGAAAAAGGAGAAACACACATCTCCTAGTACAGAAGGGGTTACATTATGACACACTGACTGGGTAGAACACAGGCAGCTGTTAAATACAATGACGTCGGCTTGGAAGTACCACTGGACATCTGTGCGATGCATCGTGAGGTGACACAATGGCAGTTAGAACAGGGCTCCACAGCCTGCTGGGAGCCGGGGTGAGCGGCGGGCAGGCCAGCGAAGCTTCATCTGCCACTCCCCATCGCTTGCATGACCGCCTGAGCCCCCCGCCCCCTCCCCCGTGGAACCACTGTCTTCCACAAAACCGGTCCCTGCTGCCGAACAGGTGGGGGGCCGCTGAGTTAGAAGACATTAGGGACAGCGTGGGCACATTTCAAGAGTGTGGAGGAGGGGCCAGGGAGAGGTACGTATGGATATTATATGTCAGGAACAAAACCTATGGAGCTATTGACAACCTTTCTCCCTCATACCCATGCCTGAAGGGGAGTCTTTTTTTTACCACCCAGATCCTTTATGGAACTGATCTGGGAGACAGTAAGAGAGATAAAGAGTCCTCAAATGGCCACATTTGTCTTCATGAGAAGAGATGAAAGAGGAAGTACTGGATGAGAGGCAGGCAGCCAGCCAGCCAGCCAGGAGATGGAAGAAAAGAGGTACCTGGAGTTTTTAAAGACAGGGGAGGGGGAGGTCCTGGAGCAGCTACTGAAGACTTGGTGTGTGGGAGAGAAGGCTGGGTGACATACGTTCCACGTGTTTTGCCGTGTCATGTGCTGTGTGACCCCTCCACAGAGTCTACAAATACACCCATTACAAAGATCTAGAACACGCATGAGGCTTTGAGGTCAGACGGTGTTTCTTCCCCATGTTTCTGTGCTGCCCATGAGGTGAGAACAAAAGCTAGTTTAAGGTTGTACATGTATGAAAAACGCCAGGAAAGACACCCCAGAAATTGTCCCAGCGGTAACATCTGTCAAGGTTAATTAGGTACTGGTGGACTTTGTTACAACAAAAGTGTATCACATGTATAATTTTCATGGGCATGTAGTTTACTTTCACTCAGGACAGGGATGTGGGTGAGGCAAGCAGGGTGACTACAGTGCAAAATTTAAGGAGACACTGACTCTCAGCGTCTGGCTGGTTCAGAGCCGCATGTAAACACCCCCGTGAGGGAGCGCCTCCTTCACTTAGCGCCCTACCCACCCTGATGGCCTCACCCCATCCTGGCTCTGCTTGCCTTGTTTATCACAGTTCTGAATCTCATTGAAATTCAAACTGGGATGCTATCTGCCACACACACTGTATACAGAGTACACTGCCATTCTGAAAGCACTTTCGTATATGTATTTCACTGTCTCTTCATGACAATCTCAGAGGGAAATGAGACTAGTATTATAATTCCCATTCTACAGATGGAGACCAGAAAGGTTAAAAGACCTGTCCAAGATCACACTGCTAAGTGACAGCAAACTCAGTTCAGCTGACTCTAATGATTACCATCCCCAATTATTTCCATTATACCACCCACATACAAAACAAAGCAAACAAAAATGATCACTCATACCTATCAGGAAAACAATGAATCTCTGAGGTGAACCTAGCCCAGAGATTCATGCCTCCCATCAAATAAGGCCCGGCAGCTCCCATCTGCCCCCTTGGCAACCACGGAGGCAAAGCCCACAGAAGATATAGCAGCCTCTAGCCAAGATGGCGCCCCATTAGGAGCAGCTCCTCTGAATTCTCTATTAGCAGCAGGTTTTCAGGTTGAGCACCAGACCTTCATGAGGGCCTCCAGGCAGGTCTGTTGCTGCTTGTTGGCACCAGGTGTGAGCCATGGGAACTCTGGGAGCTTGGCGGGGCGTGGGGTGTGGTGGGGAGCATCTGCACAGGAGACATGAGCCTAAGAGAAACTCTCAGCATTGGACATCCCAAAAGGGGTCCATGCAGCTACTGGTGGTCGGCCCCTCCGGGTTTCCACCTTGAGGTGAGCAGAAAGGAATAACGCGGCATCACTAGCCACCAGCCTGGAGCTCAACCAGCTGGCCTGGCAACCTAGAAATTTGCTTAGGGAGTTAATCCGGAGTTAATCCAGGCAGACCCTGAACTACCCTGTTCATCCAGCTGTGTTTCAGGGCACAGCACGATTCCAACACTGCATGTAATAAAAATGAAGAATACCCTTCCCCCGCCCTCTGCAGATTCGTTTTTCTCGGGTCCCACTGGTACTTTCTTTTAAAGCTAAGTTTAAAAATAAAGAAATCAACAAAGCACACTCACTTGCCAATTGTGCTTTTTTCCTTCCTTCACAAACCTAATTCATACCTGGCAGAATTCACCCTGTTTTTGTTTACCTGTTCCTCTAAGAATATGAATCCATTTCCCTCTAGCCTGGGTTTTAAGTACACTGTTTAGTCAAGCCTTTACTTCTCTCTTCTGTTAAAAAGAGGCAAACATACAGCAAACTCAAGTTCTATATTTGTGAAAACGTTAAGAGGAAACTACCCTAGGATGTTTACACAAGCTGTGTAAAGTGGCTTTAAAGAGGCTCTAGTATTCCAGTATTACCCATACTATATTCGAATTAATACTTCCCAGAAAAAGTAAACTTTAAGTAAGATCAAGTCAGGACCAACTGCACACCCACCTGAGTAGCTGAACAAAATGAATGGAGCAATTCTTTGGTCATCGGACTAAAAGATTCAAGATTGATTTTTTTCTCCCTTTTATTAAAATATGAAACTCCCTGGTAACCTGAAGTATTATTGGGTCCTGTATCTTGCAAGGATTTATGGGCAATTTATCTAAAAACTGTCTTTCAACAGCTACACGAATGGCTGAAATTGCTTGATCTCATCAGGCAAAGAGTTTTTAAAAATATTAACCTCAGAAAAAGAATCTATATATCTATATATCTATATATCTCGTGCTAAGTACCAGAGTTTTCAATCATGAAATTAAATATTCCTTTGCAAACTCAGTATATCCCAAAACAGCCAATGATAACCTCTTGCAATACTCAGCGTCCTGTGGAGAATTGAGTTTCTAAAGGGCCTTATACTGTCCTGAACGTAATGGGAGATTCCTTTAAGGGAGTTTTTCCTTCTGAGGAAAACAGCTCTACACTGTGGACTACTGAGAAGCCCTGCTGGGCCTGTCTTGTTTAGGAGATATCTCCACAGTGGGGTCTTCTGTGTTTACATGGCGCTGCTCCTCTTAGTGAGGGTGACCACTACCGAGCATTGTATTAGGCTCTCAATGTATACACACACACTGCCAACTGGGCACGGCACCGTTATTCTCATTTCTCAGCAGAGGAAACAGGGTTAAAAGTCACTTACCTGAGGTGGCGAAGCTCAGGGAGAGGCAGAGCTGGGATGCAGTCCAAGCAGTGAAACCGCGAGGCCTGTGCTCTCCAAGGCAAACTCCCCCCAACCCTACCCCCACTGCCTCTTTTAAAACCTCCTCCTTACCTGGTAGGCAGGCACACCTGAGACCAGTAGTTCCCTGGGGATAAGAGTCACCTGGGAAGCTTGTTCACTCTACCATCCCAAAGCCCCTACCCTGGAGATTCTGACTCAGGGGTTCCAAACTGGACCCAGAAATTGTCTTTCTAACGAATGATCCAGGTGATTCTTATCATTAGAGGACTGTGGGAATGGTCTTAGATCAGGGGTGGCCGGGGCCAGGGAGTATTTTTGGCTTTGTGGACTATTAGGTCTCTGTCACAACCACCCAACGCAAAAGGAGCCAGAGAAAATTCATGAATGAACTGGCCTGGCTGTGGTCCAATAATTTATTTACAAAAACAGGCGGCTGGCTACAGTTTGCTGACCCTTGTCTTAGACCATTAATCATACCATTCAAAAAGAGACATTAATGCCTGCTCTTTGTCACCTCACTAAGGCTATGTCTCAATCAGGCAATTGACCCAGTGAAAATCTTCCCAACACCATGAAACGTCACTCTCATCAAGAGGATAAAGTCAAGGTTGTGTCTTCCCTCCCTCTTTAGGGAGCAGCATTTTTAATGTCAGATGCAGGCTTGTGACATCCTGTGTCACATAGGGGAGGACGTAAGTCAGGCACCAGCAGAGAAGCAAAGCTTTCACTTTGGCATTGGTGAGTGCAGTAGGTGGAATTCTAACACTGCCTCTAGGATGGACATCCCCTGCTGAATACACACCTTCCTCCAATGATCCAATCACACTAATTTAAGTGCTACTTTACAGGGATTTTGCAGATGCAATTAAGGTCCCAAATCAGTTGACCTTAAGATAGGGGAATCACCCTGATGGACCTGATCAAATCAAGGGAGGCCTTTAAACCTGAGTCTGGAATTCAGCGGTAGAGAAGTCAGAATTAAAGGGAGAGGAGGAAGAAGAGTCTCCGTTCCTGGAGTTAGTGATGGAGGGGGCGTGTGGCAAGGACGGGGGGTGACCTCTAGGAGCTGAGAGCACCCCTGCTGACTGCCAGCAAGGACAGGGGTGCTCAGTCCCACAACCATAAGGAACTGAGTTCTTCCAACCAGTGTGAGCTTGGAAGCAGACACTGAGCCCCAGATTAGAACTGGAGCCCTGTCTAAGGCCTTGACATCAGCCGAAGAGACTCCCAGCTCAGCACAGAATTCAGCCATGCCATGACTGGACTTCTGACCTATGGAAACTGTAAGATAATAAAGTTATATATGGCAAACTGCTAAGTTTGTACTTATTTGTTACAAGCCAATAGAAAACTATTACAGAGAGGTGCAGGACTATGATGTCGGAATTACTGCTGGGGATTTTTAAGTCCAATAACTTCTGGGTTTAAATATAGATGGATGTGTCCCTTTAGATCCATATTCATTCATTCTGTCTGAATTCTCATGTGGCTCAGGCCAGTGTGCACAGCCCACCTTTCAGGAATGTGATTATCAAGATACCAACTGCAGTAATGTTTACCCAAGACCAACTTGCAGGCTTATTTCAACACACCTGTCATATGCAAAGCATCAAACTAGGTATTGGGGGTGGGTGTGTGATAGGGGATGAAAAGATAGACAAGGAGTTTACATCTTGGAGGAGAGACAGACGTTTGGAAAATTAACTGCCAGGCAGGTATGATAATTGAAGTGTAAGAAAACCATATGGGAGCTCAGAAAGCAATAATAGATGGAATTTACATGAGAGGATGCAGTCTAAGCCATAGAGTAGAAGCACACTGTATTTTAATGTACAAGACACACTGTATTTTAAAGGACAAGAATGAGGTGGTAACTATAAGATGCTGGTGGAGATTGGGGAGGGTTTTATTTATGCAGTGGATCTTCGAGGGTCCCCAAAACTCTTCCTGCATCCTGGGAATTAGTAGCTCGGACCACCATATCATTTTTCCAGGTACCTATTGTTATATTCTTTTTTTCACTCCCTCATGAGGCTAACTGATGCTCAGCTGAATTCAGAGGAGCGTTTGATTTGCCTGCCATCCTCTGGGAATACTCCTGCTAAATGCATGAAAAGTCACTCAACATTAAAGATCATTCAGCCACGGATGTGAGAGCTACTGTCACCTTATGAAGCTTACAGTAGTCAGTGTCCTCTTAAAATTTTCCCCAGTGCAAGCTACAGAAGTGGGGAGGGCTGGAGGGAGCACAGATTAATAGAGTGGAATTTCCTTTGGCACCAGCTCCAAGCAGTCTTTTAACAGAGATGTTTAATTGATCTTTATTGAGCAGAACCTTCCCTTCTGCTTATAAAAGAAACAATCACTTTTCCTTCGGCTTCTATCTGGAGAAGTTAATAGCCCCAGTTTTCTCTTACAGCAGAGATACTTAATGACTGGGAGACTATCATAGAGTTTTTATATCCAAAATACAAACCCGGTTCTAATCAACCAGCACAGTGAGATTGCCTTGCTTGTATCTGTTGATACTTGGAGGAGCTTTTCCCAACTGACGAGCGCATTGTTCTTTCCACTCAGGCTCTGCTGTCCAATTAACAAATTGAATAGCGAAGTAATCTATAGGCCTTTGCCAAAGACCGCTGAGTATGCCCTAATGTGTATCAATTTGATCCTCACATGCAGTAGCTCCTAGATGAGGCCCAAGAACAGAGCCATAATCATTTGTGTACACGGTACAGGAATATTTTGCAGGTGTGAAGACAATCTTTGCAATACTTCCAGGATACAGAGACACTTCCGGGATTCAGTACAAATAGAGCCGTTACTGCTTGGCAGCTATGAAGAGTGATGGAAAAATAAAAAACGTAATACTTATAGAGTTCCTTTAGCTCATTTATAAAGGGCTTTATTGATATTAGCATTATTTTTTGAAATAACTTCCAAACACAACAAGCAGGTATTAATATTTCCGTTTTAGAGCTAGGAAATTTTGTATTAAATGTTCTGACTACTGTGCTCCTTGAGGACTAGATTTAGCAGTAAACTAGAGGCTAGGACTTCCTGCTACAGTAAACAATTACTATTTGGGAATTTGTTCTAGAGTGCAAAATTCCTGGGTCTTTTTCTTTGTCCTCTCCTCCTTCTGGCTACTGGCTTTCCCCACCTGCCACCTGCCACGCCTTCCCCAGCCCTCCAAGTTGCCATCCTGGCATGGCAGGCACCGTGACCATGATTTCTGAACCACATTTTGGAACCTGTAGTATGAAAAATACCGGTGTTCTTAGGTGGACAAGAGGACAGAATTTTTGAAACCACAATTGTCCAGAAAATCAGAGATATGTGATCACTCTCATAGTGTCGCTCTAGCATATTCTCCAGTGACGAGCAAAGGAAGGTGTGGAAGGGAAGCACCTACCATTTACTGACACAGTTAATAGGAATATAATCAAAGCAGGTGTAAGGCCCGGGCCTGAGGTCTTCCTGGGAATGTGAGAGGGAAGGAGGAGGGAGGCTTTATACCTGAGGTATTGGATTCCTTTTTTCCCCCCATTTTATTGAGATATAGTTGTCATATAATATTATATTAATTTCAGGTGTACAACATAGTAATTTGATATGTGTATAAATTGCAAAATAACTACCACAATAAGTTTAGTTAACATTTACCGCCTCACATAGTTACAATCCTTTTCTTGTGATGAGAACTTTTAAGATCTATACTCTTAGCAACTTTCAAATTAGAAAACAGTATTGTTCGGTGCTTTGTGTCCACCTAGAGGGGTGGGATAGGGAGGGTTGGAGGGAGATGCAAGAGGGAGGAGATATGGGGATATATGTATTTGTATAGCTGATTCACTTAGTTATACAGCAGAAACTAACAAACCATCGTAAAGCAATTATACTCCAATAAAGATGTTTTTTTAAAAAAAGAAAACAGTATTTTTAACTATAGTCATCACGAGGTACATTACATCCCCAGGAGTTGTTTCTCTTATAACTGCAAGTTTGTACATTTTGACCACCTTTCCCATCCCCCCTACTCCCACCTCTGGCAACCACTATGCTGTTCTCTGTTTCTATGAGCTCAATTTTCTTCAATTTGTATACGTGAGATTATACAGTATTTGTCTTTCTCTAATTTCACTTAGAGTAATGGGCTCAAGGTCTGTCCTGGCTTTTTTTTGCATCTGGTATCACAACTAAACATGGTTAGAACCATGTTGGTGTCGTTGCCAGGTCCTTGTCAGGTGCCATGGGCTGAGTTGTGTCCCCCCCAAAATTCATAGGATGAAGCCCTAAACTCCAGTACCTCAGCATGGGACTGTATTGGGAGATCAGACCTTT
Organism: Delphinapterus leucas; assembly: GCF_059928025.1. Lineage (NCBI taxonomy): Eukaryota > Metazoa > Chordata > Mammalia > Artiodactyla > Monodontidae > Delphinapterus > Delphinapterus leucas. The sequence continues at coordinate 107,559,601 of NC_143137.1, read as the reverse complement.
AAAGAATAAGTTAAAATGAGGCCATTAGGGTGGATCCCAGTCCAATCTGACTCGTGTCCTTATAAGGATTGGAGATTAGACACACAGAGAGACACCAAGTCTGCCCAGAGGGTAAAAGCCATGTGAGGACACAGGGAGAAGGCAGCCCTCTGCAAGCCAAGGAGAGAGGCCTGGAACAGGCTCTTCCCTCATGAGCCTCAGAGGAAACCAACCCTGCTGACAACTTGACCTTGGACTTTCAGCCTCCAGAACTGTGAGAAACAAATTTCTGTTGTTTAAGCTACCCAGACTGTGGTGTTTTGTTATGACAGCCATAACAAACTCATACAGATACCAAAAATTAACATGGAATGACGCCTGGAACACCTACCACTTACATGTTGTTTGCTACATGCCAAATACTAACTTGATCCTTACCATAGCCCTATGAAGTGGGCACTATTATTCTCACCCCCATCTTACAGACAAGAAAACTGAGGCACAGAGACGCTCAGTGAATTGCCTAAGGCCATACATCTGACATATGGAAAAGCTGGAATTTGAACCCAGTCACCAGTCTCGGAGTTCCCTGTTTTGTCTCAATTTTCTACCTGTTATCCCCCAACTGATCATCCAAAAACCTTCCAAAACTGGTTCAGGAGGCAGCGTGGAAAGCAAACCTGAGGATACTGTGCCCCACTCTTGAGAGGCAAGGACTCACAACCTGGGAAGCTTAGGAGAGACAAGCAAAGCTGGTTCATCTCAGAGGCCCATGGATGGAAGGAAGAGACACCTGGGCCTGGTGAACCGAGGACCTGGAGGCAGGAAGGCTTTTCCAATGTTGGCTGTCACCCTGATCCACAGCTCTGCCATCAGGTAGCCTTGGGTTCCTCCAGGCACACTGGCCCTATGAGTACATGGTGTACTACAGGCTGCTGGAGCATATTGGATGTAGAGTCAGAAATGGTTCACTCCCTCTCCAGCAGTCATTTCTCCAGAACAAGCAGGGAGAGGACACCAGAGACAGGGAGGTTCACCTTCATCCTCTAAGCCCGGGTTTCTCAGCCCCGGCTCTAGTGACATTTTGAGCTAGGTAATTCTTTGTTATGTGTGACTGCCATGTGCACTGTAGGATGTTTAGCAGCATCCCTGTCCTTACCTACTAGATGCCAGTAACACATCAGCTACTTGTGACAACCAAAAGTGTCTCCAGATATTGCCAAATATCCCCTAGGGGACAAAATCACCTCCATTGAGAAACACTTCTCTAAGAGAAACAGAAAAAGGTACTTCCTCAAGACAATATTTCCATCTGTTAGAAAGTTGTCTTAATAATATATGCAAACGCTCTACATTTATGGTGTTGTACAGTGCACAACCTGCCCAACTGCCCATGGTCATCCACCTACTCCCTCCCTCTCCTCAAGCTTCACAGGAAAATGAGGCTAATCTGCCCTACACTTTATCGCCCCTTTCGACTTTCCCATATTTCTGAGATACTATAAGGAACCGGAGGGCTTCCTTACCTAAACTTGGGGTTCAGTTCGGGATTGACTATTCTCTACCCTTAGGTAAGGATTAAGAAAATAAAACCTGTGCCGATCCTTCTGATTTTCTAGTTCAGCCATTAATGTGGCAGACATGAGGTGCTGATAAAGTGGCCGATTTATTCAATCCCTTTAATGGAGAGAAAAAGTTTAAACTTTTATTGGTTTAGCTTGCCCCAAAAGCAACTATCAAATGTTGGCAGGACACAATGAAGGCCTACCTTTGTTAACATAGCTAAGTCTCTCTCTCTCAGAACTAGCCCATTTATCTCCAGGTTCCTTAGCGCACCCGACACACTTACACAGCATTTAAGAGATTTACACAACTGCAAGGTCACATCTTTATTTCTTATCACAGGAACACAACTTCTGTAAACTTTATTTCTGTCACAACCTAAACCAAAATTATTGTAAAAAGAGTGATTTAAACCATACATTTTATCATCATTAAAAAGAATCTAAATAAAAAAAAGAATATGTTCTGTGCTAAGGATAAGAAACGACTCCTGCCCTTAAAGCCTTCATTAAGGAGGAAGATGTATAAACTCAAAATTTCAATCACATGAGATAAAGAACCAAAACCTTTATGCACAGAGGTTCCTATTGGCAAAAAGTTATATCTAAGTGACGGCTTCATGATAATCCTGAAGTAGAATCTAGAAAGATGAGAGTATGCACAGTTGGAGTGGGAGGTGCATTAACTGCGCACGGAGCACCTGTGCAAAGATACTCAAGCCTGACACCTGCTGGGCACTGTAAATACTGCAGGTGGGGATTACTAAAGGCCAAGGGTCCAAGTGTGAAAAGAGACAGAAATGAAAATAGAGGCGCTGGCCAAAGCAAGCCTGGGAGAGAGCATGGCTTGTATCCCACAGGTGATGAGGCCTGGGACTACCACTGGCTGAGTAAGGGTGCCTCTGCTGATTAGCAAAAGGCGCCCCGCTGCTCAAGGATCAATTAGATAAAGGGAGTGATCACAAAAAGCTCCCCTTCCTCAGGGCCAAAGAGCCCCATGAGGCTTGGCCCAGCACAGTTCAGACTACACGCCTCTAGGCAGGGCAAACGCTAGGTGGCTAGTATGCACTAACTCTGTGTGGGCAAGCCATTAGCAGCATTATTTTAAGCATAGCTTTTTATGTTAGAAGATCACTCAACACGAGTAGGCAGATGAACTTGGAGGAACTGAGCCCAGGAGCCGCGAAACCACCCAGGAGTCTCTGCCATAGTCTGGGCAAAATGTAATATAGATGAAGAAGCAAATTTAGGAGGAGGCCAAAATCTACAAGCTGGACCCACTGGATTGAAGACATAAAGGAAGTTCAGTGAAGGAACTCAAGAAGATGGGCTCTACAATAAACTTTTCTTACATTCAATATAAAATATTAGACAAAATAAAGTACCATGGTCTTTCAGGTCCTTTCCAGCTCTAATTTCTTTTGATTTCTAACTTATTACTCTGGTTAAGTAAAGTCCCTTCAGAGGTACACAACACTTCCTACAACTGAATAGGATGCAAAGAATAATCTGACTTCTCTTCACTGGGAGATGAGTTGAACTGTCCTTGCAGAGGAGACAACAGATGGTGTGAACCCCTGATCCTAGAAAAGGGCCAGGCACATGATAAATATTCAGCTTTTTGAAAACAAATGAACAATCATTTCCTCTCCTAGATCTTCACACCCTCCCTCTGCTGGCTACTTTCTCACAGCTTATAAACATCCTCAAATATACCCACTTAAAAAGCTGTTAGGCCTATGATTCTTTGTATTGCCTCGTGGGTAACCTAAGTCTCTCCCATACCTTCAAACATTTGTCCTCCCAAAAAGCCCAGATCTGTACCTTGGGCCCAGACCTGTCTACCAGGCCCATCTAAAGCACTGAAGATCAAGTAAGATCCTCTCCCCACCCCCAATTCCTTCCTACTGTCCTCTGTATCTCACAAAAAGATGAAGCTGTAAACTGTCACCCAGGCTTGCTGCCCTCCCTTTTCTAACTGCTCACCAGGCCCCACCCATTCTGTCTCTGATCTCCAAAATCCAGTGCAACCGTTTATAACTTAAGTGGAACCCTTAGATTACAATTCACCCTGCACCCAATCAACTGCCTTCCACATGGAGGTCCGAGAGAGCCTCTAAACCAGAAGTCCATCTCATTGTTCTTTAGTGTTTCCCGCAGTCTTCAGGATAAACATCCAAACTTCTCACATGACAAACAAGGCCCCTTTCTGTGGGGCCCCACTACGTAACCAGTATCAGCTCTCATTTTTTTCCCAAACCCTGAGTTCCAATCCTGTACCTTAGTTTTCCCATATTTTCTTACATTTCTCAAACCTGGACATACACAGCTCCCTCTGGTCAACCCAGGAGCATCTACATATCCTTAGAAAGGATGGCACCTCCTCCAAGAAGCCTACCCTGAACTTTCCCGTTTAAGATTCTGTGCTCTGCAAAGGTGAAGGGAGGGAGGGATTAATTAGGAGTTTAGGATTAACATATACATACGAATACATATAAAAGAGATAATCAACACGGACCTACTGCATAGCACAGTGAACTCTACTGCATATCCTGCAACAACATGTATGGGAAAAGAAACTGAAAAAGAATGGATATATGTATAACTGATTAACTTTGCTGTATACCTGAAACTAACACAAAATTGTAAATGAACTCTACTCCAGGTACAAAGGACATGTCACAGAACCAGGCTGAGCCATCCAACCCATGAGACAGTTATTATTTTCCTACGAGAAATGACCATATATAAAATCCTCAGTGATTGCTCAAGAAAAGCTGAAATCTTGAGTGTTACATCTATGAATGCCAAGGTTGGACATTTTCCCATAGGAACATTGGATGCTAAAAGGTGCCTTAAGTGAGACATAACCGCTCCCCTCTACATTCCCACAGGTTGTGTCCTGTGGGAAAGGATGGAGCTCTCTCTACCAGGTTGGTCACCAGGCTGAACAAGGAGAAACATGGCAACCATTGTACTGGTTTTGATGATCCCTCAAAACCAAGGCTTCAGTTTCCAAGAACGACCTACGGTAGCATAACTAGTGTGTGTCACACATGCCACTGTGTTTCCAGTCACACATTTTAATTGGAGGAATACTTCCTATGAGGTAGGCATTAGTTGCCCATGGCTGCTGTAACAAATTACTACAAATGTGCTTGCTTCTAACAAAACACACTTATTTTCTTATGGTTCTGGAAGACAGAGGTCCAAAACCAGTTTCCCTGGGCTGAAACCAGGAGTCAACAGGGCCATCCATCCTCCTTCTAGAGGCTCTAAGTGAGAATCTGTTTCCTCGCCAGCATTCCTTCACTTCCGGCCACATCAATCCAACCCCAACTTCATCATCACATTCTCTTTGGGGTAAAAATTCCCTCTGCCTCTCTCTTACGAGAACACCAGTGGTTATATTTGGGCCCGTCCAGGTAGTCCAGGAGAATCTTCCCATCTGAGAACCATTACTTTCATCCCACTGGCAAAGTGCCTTCTGCCATTTAAGGTGACATTCACAGGTTCTGGAGAGTAGAATGTGGACATTTGGGGGCAATGGTATTATTCAGTCTACTACAAGGTAGATACTATTATCTTTCTCAGATGTACGAAATGACGTTTAGGGAAGTAGTGTGTCTCAGGTCTACAATTTCCAGAGTAGAGACTTACATTCTGCCACTGACACTTTAGGACACACCCTAAACAACTTTAATCTGTGTCCTTAACTACTGCATAATCCTTGGTTAAGAGTCACACTTAGGTATCAAGACCCAATTGAATAGGACACAAGTACTGTCTCCTCTTTCACTATGTTTGCCTGGTGTACTGATGAATCTTGCCCAGAGCAGAAGAGTTCAGAAAAGTGTTATGCAGGTTTACGAAGAGAAAGCATTTACTGTTTGACGTGCACGGAGGAACGGAAGGCTTTTTCAAATAAAATAAAATAAAATATGCCACCAAATAGTCAATTGTCACAACAGAGGTAACCCCGTGGGAGTCATGAGGAGACTAAAATTATCTCCAATTGTGCAGGGCAGAAAAGCTTCAATGAAGGCAGGTGTAGTTCAGCCAAGCCCTACAGCACAGAAGTAGGAATTTGGGTATGTACGAATGGGAAAAAAGACATTTGAGGCATGGGAAATAGTTTAATGCAGAATGGACGAGAAATATGCATTAGACCTTTTCTAAAACAACTGGCTTATTAACTCAGTAAATCGATTTAGTCAGTCAAACTAGCTTTAGCTGATTACTTATCCAGGGGATAGCTGTTGAGAGTAATTTTTGTCAGAGAACAGTAAATAAAATGGTTGAACTATAGCTTTAGGCTTGCTAAGTGAAATAGATTGCTCTAGATGATTTTCAAGTGACTTACTTGGTAGTACTCACGAAATTGGGGGTTAACAATTGCTTAAGAAAACAAAGAGAATTGATTTTAAATAAAGTGGCTACTGTGTAAACTATCTGTTCAGTAGCTCATGTTAAACGCATGTTTATAATCCCCACTGGACAACCAACTACTTTTTTGCAAATGGCAATGTGAATTGCTGTTGCATAAACTATAGCAATGACCACCTATGTAATTTGTTGTCCAAACCAGAAATCTTCTAACAATACTGGTGTCCTAATAAAAATAAGCACGAAGGGAACACACAGTGGGTGTCTCCCGTGTGCCTGTGCATGCATCTATATCTCACTGAACCCTCATAACAGCCCCCAAGAGAGGGACTCTGGGCGTCCCCATGCTGCTTGTGGAGAAACAGGCACAGGAAGGTTCAAGAGTCTATCTACCTAATATCGCACAGAGGGTGGCAGAGCCCGTTTTTAAACCACCTGCCTGCAATACCAGGTGCCAGGAGCCAGACTCAGCCTACAGCTCTCTTCTGCTCGCCTGGAGGTGAAACAATGTGTCATGATTAGTCAAATCCCGTCTTCACTCATCAAGGTAGGTTGAACACCTGCACGTCCTCCAAGTAGCATGTAGCATAAGCAATAAGATGTTTGTCCCGTGATCGTCCAGGAACTTGGAATCAGCTGTGCCTGGTTAGGCTGAGCTGGTTTAGAGTGGAGAGGACCACCAATCTTCCACCTGGGCAAGTGCCTTTTGACCTCCTGCCATCAGAGGGCCGAAATCTCCAGCCTGAGAATGTGCTGAGCCCTGTAGCCTAGTTACGCCAGCTCAGAACAATGATGAGCACACCTTTTTCCAGTCACCTTTCCTCATGCTCCCCATGCCTCATACTGCCCTGCTTCTTTATTCTTTATGCCACAGATACCCAAAGCCCCTTGCATTTGGGGAGGCGGATTTGAGACCTATTGTCAGGTCACGTCCTCGCTTGGCTGCCCTGTGAATAAACCTCCTCTTTGCTGCAAACCTCAGCATTTCAGTGTTTTGGCTTGCTGCACCTCAGACAGAATGGTTGGGAGCAGTGGTACAGCTCCCTTGCCTGTGAGGGATGCTGGTTCCTAGTAGTCACGTTGTGGATGTTTTTTCCTCTCGGGGTGGGGGCGGGGCAGACATCCTGCTCTTCCGGAAAGGGAGAAACACAGGTGCCAAACCCTTGCCCTCAGCGTCACCGTCACCTAGGAACTTGTTAGAAGCACAGAATCCAGGCCCAACCCAGAACTACTGAATACCAGCCTGCATTTAACAAGATCCGCAAGAGAGGCATACCCATATTAAAGTTGGAGAGGCACCAAGCTGTCATCGTCTTCTCCACGGCTAATGAAAACGAAGCAAAGGTTCATCCCGAGTCGACTCTCCCTCAGTCACCTGGATATCACATGAGCTCATTTCATCCTCCCCAGAACCTGCAAATGAGACTGAGGGTCAGAGTGGTCTAGCACCCAAGGTTCCATAAAAGAACATGACCAAGGCTCACTGGAGCCCAGACTTCCAAAAAAGAAGGCCCCTGAGCACAGCATGGCACCACTGCAGCCCAAACCGTGGGCCTGGAGGGTACGCCAGGCTCCCCATGCAGAGTTCACGCCATTCGACAGATGCCCACAGCAGACCACAAGGCAATATGAGAAGTAAGTTCTGATTGTGGAATCTCTGAATTTTGAGATTTAAAGAAAAAATCTGTTTTCGGGGGATGGTTAAAACAGTTCTACCAAGGAGTAAAGAGAGGGCATCTCAAGGCCCCTTCTGGACTTAGAATTTAATGCCTACTTATTGAGAAATGCTCCGTGCCTTTGCTCAACCCTACGTCAAGATGAACTTCTCTGTGCCCTAGAAGCTTAGGTTCTAAAAAGGCCACAGAAATGGGTGAGACCTAAAAAATGCCAGAACAATGCAACGGCCTTAATCAGACTGTCTTTGCTTTGCCTTGCTTACAAGTCACTGACTTTAAACTGAATATGGTGTCATGTCTTTATGTTTCTTGAAGCTTTTTTTTTTTTACAAAAGATCATATAAAGATTTTCTTCCATGGTAAGACTTTTATACTGTATTTCTCTTAAACTGGAGTGTGGTACATTTACCCTCCATCAGATGATTGCTTACAACTCACCTTGCTTTATTAAGAATACCGCTAGAGGCTTCTATGTCCCTACTAACAAAAATACATTTTCAGGCCCATTCAAACCACTGAAATTCCAAGATTTCAGAGCACAAGATAATGAAAATTCTCTCTATCCACGTCTTTTACTACTTTTAGCCTGTTAACAGTCCCTAAGTGTGTCATATGAAAGGTACTGTCGCGGGAATTGACATCTTTAACAGCATTCCATACAGGTAAGTCTTGATTGTTCCAATTTCTCAAAAAGTTGGACACATTTACTGCCTCTATGACATCTCTAGGGTGTGTGGAAGAAATAAAAAAGAGGCCTGTACAATGTATTTCTCAAAATATACACACAAAGGGTTTGCACATACAAACAGGAAAAACCTTATAAATAATGTATTGGGAGCAAAGTATTGTCGGTAACGGACCTACTCATTTCGAAAGACAACACTGTCACCAAGTGTCCCCTCACCAAAACTGACTGGGAATGTTTAGGGGCCACCAAACCAGAGGTGGAGATTTTTAGGCACATTCTTGACAGAAAAGAGAGCCTAGGGCATAAACCACTCAACTGGTTGGCACGAATGCCAGGGCAACCCAAGCTAGTGGATATAGAAGCCTACGTAATTCTTGGAAGTAGGAAGCTTTGGGGGACTACACCTGGGCTGGTACTGGCCTCCCTCCCCAAAGGGACAAGGAGAGCAGAAACCTGGATGGAGTCAAGAGAGAGCAAAAAGAAAGGCAAGGCTGGGTATGGAGCAACGTGTGGATCCAGGAGCATGTGTCTCAGAACTGCCGGGGCTCTGCAGACCAGCTGCATCCCGATTCTCCTTGACCCTCATTGGTATAATGAACTCAGGGTGGGCGCATCCCGGCTGCCAAGTCACTTCCACCCGTCCATGGAGTTGACAGTTACTTGCTCACAGTGAACCAACCGCTCTGGACCTAACAGCTACTGCAGGGGGCAGTAGTGGAGAACAAGGTGAAGACAACGACCAGATGCGAAGGAGGAAGAGACATTCAGCGGACCGACTGGGTGGACTGATGGTGTGGCCTTAAGTCTGCAGAGCTAAAGGGGCCAGATGTAGAAAAGGGAAGGGGAATCATGAGGATATGGTCAAGCCCCTTCGTATAGATATTTCATCCGTATGTTGTATGGAAATTCCATTCAATTTGCTCTGAGTGAAAAAGAGAGAACAAAATTATCCTTTCAACCATGTCAGTGACTTTATTTACCATCTCATTTGATGAGCTCATAGCCCAGGTTCAGAGGGAAATGGGAGCTGTGAGTCTGCCATCTCTCAGGAAGTCTCAGGCCTCAGAGGCCCCTCATAGCCAAACTACCTCACCTTTTGCACTTTTCAAGCAACGTTATTCCTAAGTGCGAGTCACCCTCTTCATCAGGTTCTCCAAGAGACAGCAGTCTCTCCCAATGAGAGAGGAAAAATGGGCTACTTTGGCTTTCTGAGGCACAATATGTAGTTCTCCAAAATGGTACCTGCCTGGGGGATTTTTCAAGAAAATTAAGCATCAGTGGTGATTTGTTTGTCTTCACATAACGTATGACTCAGATGTGCTGAGAAATAAGAAAAGGACGAACGAATCAAGGGCAGCTGATCCAAGGAGGCAAGGCGCAACTTCCACAGCCTACGTGGAAAGCTAGAGGAAGGGAACATCCAGCTGGTGGGAGCTGAACACAGGGGCCAGTCCTCCTTGGGCTCGGGATGCCACCGCCTCTTCCTACATCTTCACGCTCTCCTTCTCTGTTGGCCCCTCCCAGCCATATGAAAGAGCCACAAGGAAATGCTCTCCTCCATTCCATTTTCCTGTCCTCCTATCCACCCCTCCCTTCTTTCCCTTTGCCATCAATTTCTTGACTTGCCCCCCATTTCTCCCCTCCCATCTACACTGCGATCTGGGTTCTGCCCCACTACTCCCGTGAAACTGACCTCCTTGAAGCCCCCAATGATTTCTCTGTTGACAAGTCCAGGGGACTACTTCTCAATCCTTATCTTTGTGACCGCCAAGCCGAGTTAGATCTTAAACAACGTCTCTGTCTTGAAAATCTCTTCCCTTGGCTTCTGTGCCACCTTTCCTTTTCTTTTCATGACACCGATCACAACCAGTGCTGCAGATTCCATCGAATTAAGGAATGCTGTTGCCTACATGTGTGAATGAGCTAAAGTGAGTACAGTACTGAAGTAGAGGACACCTAAAGTGAAACGTCTTCATGTACGTCCACGTGGCTGAGCAGCAAGTTAACCTTTCATACATGTGCTAGAGAAGAAGAGTTGGGTTTTATTTTATTTACTTTTCCCTGGACTGTGTTGAATGACTATCATCTACAAGTTCAGGCTACTTTTTGCTGAGGATTAATAATGCACTGGGAGAGCTGAGAGAAAACTGAATAATAGAGCTGTCTTTTTCTTGACCAGCTCACCTTACTTTCCCAAACTCTAAGTCTTTCTCTAATTCTTTCCCCTTTTTATTGTAGTAAAATGAACATAACACAAAATTCACCATTTGGATCATTTTACAATTCACTCTACCATTCAGTGGAATTTACTACTGTCACAATGTTGTGCAACTATCACCACTGCCTAGCTGCAAAACATTTTCATCAACCAAGAGGAAACCTACACCCATTTTAAGGAGTCATTCCCAATTTCCCTCTCTTCCAAACCCCTGGCAACCACTAATGTATAATCTTTTCTGTGTGTATGGATTTGCCACTGCTGGACATTTCATATAAATGGAACCATACAATATGTAGCCTTTCATGCCTGACCTCTTTCACTTAGTTGCATCCATCATGTAGCATGTATCAGAAATCCACTCACTGTTACGGCTGAATCCTTCATACTGTTTGAATACAAAATTAAAAATACGTTGAGAGTGAAGCTCTGTTTTAATGGCACATCTATTAGGCCAATTCATTGAAAGAAACTGAAGATGGAGATGTTGTTGTCAAATGATAATCGTTGAGAAGCCTCAGCCAATTGGATAATGAAAAGTTTGGGAAATGTTGCAAAAAATTAGCTGATTTATATTAAAAGCCTATTAAACAAGGATTCAGGAGATTGTCTTTTTCTTGCAGGTAACTTAAATGAGGCAGAAAGAAATAACTGCCCTTTAAAACACATTTTGAAAGGATTCTATTTATTCTTAATAGACGAATGGGAGGGAGTACAGGAAGTTCACATCCAATATGGACTCCCTGTCCAAACACTGTTTGTCGTTCTAGCCACCACTATCGAATTATATTTCTTGAGAGTAAGGCAGCTCAATTCCTGCATATTACTTTCTAAACTTCATCCATCAAATCCATTAATACAGTATAAACAAGAGTTGTTCATGTTTAAGTGCCGTTCAAATATCAGGTATAAAGAACCCCCAGTAAGAAAAAGAATCCTATATCTCTTGCCAGAATGTGGTCAGCTCTGGGGTGCTCTGCTAGCTGAAAGACACATTCATTATTAAGAGGATAGAGGCTCTTTAAGAGGGATGAGAGCCAAAAAAATTTAACTACATATATGTGTTAAGAACAGTGCTAGGTTATCTCATGTTCTATATCAGTCAAGGCTCACCATTTTACATACGTGAAAAGCAAAGTTAAAAGTGTATTCGTAGGGCTTCCCTGTTGGCGCAGTGGTTAAGGATCCACCTGCCAGTGCACGGGACACGCGTTTGAGCCCTGGTCCGGGAAGATCCCACGTGCCACGGAGCAACTAAGACCATGTGCCACAACTACTGAGCCTGCATGCTAGAGCCCGTGAACCACAACTACTGAAGCCCACGCACCTAGACCCCATGCTCAGCAACAACAGGAAGCCACCATAATGAGAAGACCGCGTACTGCAACAGAGTAGGCCCCGCTCACTGCAACTAGAGAAAGCCTGTGCACAGCAACGAAGAGCCTAGGCAGCCAAAGATAAATAAATAAATACGTCTATTTAAAAAAAATGTGTTTTAGTAACTTACTAAAAGGCACGCAATCAGTAAACGTGAGCAAGGATTCAATCCCAAATCTGTCACACTGAAGTTTAAGCTAATACTCGAGATTGATAAAAACAGCACTAATTTAAAACTTCAGAGGTATTTTTTACTTCATACTTTCACTAATGCTCTTTGGAGATAAATCATTTCATTTTTATGGGCCTTAGTTTTTACAACTATAATAGTTGGAAGATTGACTAGGTGATCTCTATGTAGTCTTCAATTCTAAAATGTTCCACTAATTTGGATTCCTAGACTAATTGCCCTTGCAATACATGCATGCTGCCACCAGGTAGCAGTAGAGACTACTAGTTCCTTTTTTATCCCTAGTGGGGGTGCATTTTGACAGCAGACTTATCCGTCAATAGTACAACCTGTTAGTATAACTATAAGATAACAAAATAATCTGGTATTCTTTCCTGTAAAAGAGAAGCTTTACATTGTGTCTGTGAATCGTACCAGAATCACCTGTAAGTTTATAAATATAGAGGAAATCCTGAACCCATTGAATGAGAATCTTCAGAGACAGGACTTGGGCATCTGGAATTTTGGGCTCCCATCATTCGTATATTTTATTTCATTTTATTTTTGCCTATGTACAATATTTGTCACATCCTTTTGAATCTTTAAAACTTTCTTTCTGTTTTAAATTTTAGAATATTCCATAATCTTCACCTACTTTTCATAAGGTGTTATCTGTTATGTTTATTCGATCTTGTGCTTCTCCTGGTTAAGACTTCTTTCTTTCCTTTTTTTTTTCTCGTAGCCCTGCCTCATGTCTTGCAAGATCTTAGTTCCCTGACCTGGGATTGGACCCCAGGGCCCCAGCAGTGAAAGCGCCATGTTCTAAACACTGGACCACCAGGGAAGTGCCAAGATTTCAGTTTTAAATGACATTTTTCCCACTCTAATTCATTCCTGGGATCAGTTTCATGTTTGGACATTAAAGCAACCTTGCATTGCCAGAATAAAGCTACTTTGATTTTGATATATGATTGTTTTACATACCATGGATACAGTTTGTGCTTCTCTTTACACATATTGCATGCATGTTCAAAGGAGAAACTGGCCTGTAATTCTATTCTTGTAGTATCCTTTATAGATTATTTTTAAGATTCTATACTTTATTATTTATTAATTTATTTTTGGCTGCATTGGGTCTTCATTGCTGCATGCATGCTTTCTCTAGTTTTGGCGAGCGGGGGTCTATTCTTTGTTGCAGTGAGTAGGCTTCTCATTGCAGCCTTCTGACAGCATGGGCTTCTGACCCCATTCGTCGGTGCTACTTCAGTTCCTTACCCCTTCCCTTCTGACCCTGGGCGGTGAAATCCTCTTTCTGCAGCTGGCCTGCGGCAGAAAGTCAATGAGGCAAGAGTAGGCTTGGAGTATCCAAGGAGCAGAAAGGATGTCAGCGTGTGAAAAACAGAGCGAGCAAATTGGAGAGGAGAAGGAAACACTCAGAGAGGAAACAGAGGCCCAGATTTCTAGGTCTGTGGAGGCACTCTGAGGACTTTGCATTTCCTGTGAAGAAGCCACTGAAGAAATATGAGTGACATGATCTGACTTATGTTTTAACAAGATCTCTCTGGATGCCACGTTGATTAGAGATTGTAGGAGAGCAAGGACAAGCCCCAGAACACCAACAGTTGATTCAAAGAAGTGATTACTCAAACATGGTCCCCCTCCTCAATGAGGACGCAGAGCAGGAATCGGCAAATAATGGCCACAAATCAAATCAGGCTCTCAGCCTGCATCTGTGGGACTGTGAGCTAATAATGGTTCTCACGTTCAGAAAGCTTGTTGAAGAAGAAAGAGGAGGAGAAGCTACAGAAACTGTATATGGCCCACAAAGCCTAAGATATTTAAAATCCAGAAGATGCTTTCCAACACCTGATGTAAAGCATGTGGCTGGTAGGAGGTCCTCAACCACATTTGGAAGAGGAATACATGAGTCAGTTCGTTCCTGAAAACACTGTAAAGTGATAGGGGTCAAGAAACATTTACCCGTTCACCCTTAACGTTCACAAATGATGCCAGTTCCATTGAGGTATTGAAAAAAACATTCTGGCTTTCAAAAAAGTAACCCAGAGGGCATTTTCTCACATAGGCAAGGTCATAAACAACTGTCAAGTGAAGTTGAAATAGCAACAAATCAAATAATAACAAAAACATTTTTACAGAATTTTAAATCTTACAAAGCATTTTCATGTTCATTATCTAATTTAATCCCCAAATCAACGTCATGAGATAGTTATGATTTCCCCATTGAAATACTTCCTATGAGGTAGGCATTAGTTTGCTCTGGCTGCTGTAACAAATTACTACAAATGTGCTTGCTTCTAACAAAACACACTTATTTTCTTATGGTTCTGGAAGACAGAGGTCCAAAACCAGTTTCCCTGGGCTGAAACCAGGAGTCAACAGGGCCATCCATCCTCCTTCTAGAGGCTCTAAGCGAGAATCTGTTTCCTCGCCAGCATTCCTTCACTTCTGGCCACATCAATCCAACCCCAACTTCATCATCACATTCTCTTTGGGGTAAAAATTCCCTCTGCCTCTCTCTTACGAGAACACCAGTGGTTATATTTGGGCCCGTCCAGGTAGTCCAGGAGAATCTTCCCATCTGAGAACCATTACTTTCATCCCACTGGCAAAGTGCCTTCTGCCATTTAAGGTGACATTCACAGGTTCTGGAGAGTAGAATGTGGACATTTGGGGGCAATGGTATTATTCAGTCTACTACAAGGTAGATACTATTATCTTTCTCAGATGTACGAAATGACGTTTAGGGAAGTAGTCTGTCTCAGGTCTACAATTTCCAGAGTAGAGACTTACATTCTGCCACTGACACTTTAGGACACACCCTAAACAACTTTAATCTGTGTCCTTAACTACTGCATAATCCTTGGTTAAGAGTCACACTTAGGTATCAAGACCCAGTTGAATAGGACACAAGTACTGTCTCCTCTTTCACTATGTTTGCCTGGTGTACTGATGAATCTTGCCCAGAGCAGAAGAGTTCAGAAAAGTGTTATGCAGGTTTACGAAGAGAAAGCATTTACTGTTTGACGTGCACGGAGGAACGGAAGGCTTTTTCAAATAAAATAAAATAAAATATGCCACCAAATAGTCAATTGTCACAACAGAGGTAACCCCGTGGGAGTCATGAGGAGACTAAAATTATCTCCAATTGTGCAGGGCAGAAAAGCTTCAATGAAGGCAGGTGTAGTTCAGCCAAGCCGTACAGCACAGAAGTAGGAATTTGGGTATGTACGAATGGGAAAAAAGACATTTGAGGCATGGGAAATAGTTTAATGCAGAATGGACGAGAAATATGCATTAGACCTTTTCTAAAACAACTGGCTTATTAACTCAGTAAATCGATTTAGTCAGTCAAACTAGCTTTAGCTGATTACTTATCCAGGGGATAGCTGTTGAGAGTAATTTTTGTCAGAGAACAGTAAATAAAATGGTTGAACTATAGCTTTAGGCTTGCTAAGTGAAATAGATTGCTCTAGATGATTTTCAAGTGACTTACTTGGTAGTACTCACGAAATTGGGGGTTAACAATTGCTTAAGAAAACAAAGAGAATTGATTTTAAATAAAGTAGCTACTGTGTAAACTATCTGTTCAGTAGCTCATGTTAAACGGATGTTTATAATCCCCATTGGACAACCAACTACATTTTTGCAAATGGCAATGTGAATTGCTGTTGCCTAAACTATAGCAATGATCACCTATGTAATTTGTTGTCCAAACCAGAAATCTTCTAACAATACTGGTGTCCTAATAAAAATAAGCACGAAGGGAACACACAGTGGGTGTCTCCCGTGTGCCTGTGCATACATCTATATCTCACTGAACCCTCATAACAGCCCCCAAGAGAGGGACTCTGGGCGTCCCCATGCTGCTTGTGGAGAAACAGGCACAGGAAGGTTCAAGAGTCTATCTACCTAATATCGCACAGAGGGTGGCAGAGCCCGTTTTGAAACCACCTGCCTCCAATACCAGGTGCCAGGAGCCAGACTCAGCCTACAGCTCTCTTCTGCTCGCCTGGAGGTGAAACAGTGTGTCATGATTAGTCAAATCCCGTCTTCACTCATCAAGGTAGGTTGAACACCTGCACGTCCTCCAAGTAGCATGTAGCATAAGCAATAAGATGTTTGTCCCGTGATCGTCCAGGAACTTGGAATCAGCTGTGCCTGGTTAGGCTGAGCTTGTTTAGAGTGGAGAGGACCACCGATCTTCCACCTGGGCAAGTGCGTTTTGATCTCCTGCCATCAGAGGGCCGAAACCTCCAGCCTGAGAATGTGCTGAGCCCTGTAGCCTAGTTACGCCAGCTCAGAACAATGATGAGCACACCTTTTTCCAGTCACCTTTCCTCATGCTCCCCATGCCTCATACTGCCCTGCTTCTTTATTCTTTATCCCACAGATACCCAGAGCCCCTTGCCTTTGGGGAGGCGGATTTGAGACCTATTGTCACGTCACCTCCTCGCTTGGCTGCCCTGTGAATAAACCTCCTCTTTGCTGCAAACCTCAGCATTTCAGTGTTTTGGCTTGCTGCGCCTCAGACAGAATGGTTGGGAGCAGTGGTACAGCTCCCTTGCCTGTGAGGGATGCTGGTTCCTAGTAGTCACATTGCGGATGTTTTCTCCTCTCGGGGTGGGGGCGGGGCAGACATCCTGCTCTTCCGGAAAGGGAGAAACACAGGTGCCAAACCCTTGCCCTCAGCGTCACCGTCACCTAGGAGCTTGTTAGGAGCACAGAATCCAGGCCCCACCCAGAACTACTGAATACCAGCCTGCATTTAACAAGATCCACAAGAGAGGCATACCCATATTAAAGTTGGAGAGGCACCAAGCTGTCATCGTCTTCTCCACGGCTAATGAAAACGAAGCAAAGGTTCATCCCGAGCCGACTCTGCCTCAGTCACCTGGATATCACATGAGCTCATTTCATCCTCCCCAGAACCTGCAAATGAGACTGAGGGTCAGAGTGGTCTAGCACCCAAGGTTCCATAAAAGAACATGACCAAGGCTCACTGGAGCCCAGACTTCCAAAAAAGAAGGCCCCTGAGCACAGCATGGCACCACCACAGCCCAAACCGTGGGCCTGGAGGGTAGGCCAGGCTCCCCACGCAGAGTTCACGCCATTCGACAGATGCCCACAGCAGACCACAAGGCAATATGAGAAGTAAGTTCTGATTGTGGAATCTCTGAATTTTGAGATTTAAAGAAAAAAATCTGTTTTGGGGGGATGGTTAAAACAGTTCTACCAAGGAGTAAAGAGAGGGCATCTCAAGGCCCCTTCTGGACTTAGAATTTAATGCCTACTTATTGAGAAATGCTCCGCGCCTTTGCTCAGCCCTACGTCAAGGTGAAGTTCTCTGTGCCCTAGAAGCTTAGGTTCTAAAAAGGCCACAGAAATGGGTGAGACCTAAAGAATGCCAGAACAATGCAACGGCATTAATCAGACTGTCTTTGCTTTGCCTTGCTTACAAGTCACTGACTTTAAACTGAATATGCTGTCATGTCTTTATGTTTCTTGAAGCTTTTTTTTTACAAAAGATCATATAAAGATTTTCTTCCATGGTAAGACTTTTATATTGTATTTCTCTTAAACTGGAGTGTGGTACATTTACCCTCCATCAGATGATTGCTTACAACTCACCTTGCTTTATTAAGAATACCGCTAGAGGCTTCTATGTCCCTACTAACAAAAATACATTTTCAGGCCCATTCAAACCGCTGAAATTCCAAGATTTCAGAGCACAAGATAATGAAAATTCTCTCTATCCACGTCTTTTACTACATTTAGCCTGTTAACAGTCCCTAAGTGTGTCAGATGAAAGGTACTGTCGCAGGAATTGACATCTTTAACAGCATTCCATACAGATAAGTCTTGATTGTTCCAATTTCTCAAAAAGTTGGACACATTTACTGCTTCTATGACATCTCTAGGGTGTGTGGAAGAAATAAAAAAGAGGCCTGTACAATGTATTTCTCAAAATATACACACAAAGGGTTTGCACATACAAACAGGGAAACCTTATAAATAATGTATGGGGAGCAAAGTATTGTCGGTAACGGACCTACTCATTTCGAAAGACAACACTGTCACCAAGTGTCCCCTCACCAAAACTGACTGGGAATGTTTAGGGGCCACCAAACCAGAGGTGGAGATTTTTAGGCACATTCTTGACAGAAAAGAGAGCCTAGGGCATAAACCACTCAACTGGTTGGCACGAATGCCAGGGAAACCCAAGCAAGTGGATATAGAAGCCTACGTAATGCTTGGAAGTAGGAAGCTTTGGGGGACTACACCTGGGCTGGTACTGGCCTCCCTCCCCAAAGGGACAAGGAGAGCAGAAACCTGGATGGAGTCAAGAGAGAGCAAAAAGAAAGGCAAGGCTGGGTATGGAGCAACGTGTGGATCCAGGAGCATGTGTCTCAGAACTGCCGGGGCTCTGCAGACCAGCTGCATCCCGATTCTCCTTGACCCTCATTGGTATAATGAACTCAGGGTGGGCGCATCCCGGCTGCCAAGTCACTTCCACCCGTCCATGGAGTTGACAGTTACTTGCTCACAGTGAACCAACCGCTCTGGACCTAACAGCTACTGCAGGGTGCGGTAGTGGAGAACAAGGTGACGACAAGGACCAGATGCGAAGGAGGAAGAGACATTCAGCGGACCGACTGGGTAGACTGATGGGGTGGCTTTAAGTCTGCAGAGCTAAAGGGGCCAGATGTAGAAAAGGGAAGGGGAATCATGAGGATATGGTCAAGCCCCTTCGTATAGATATTTCATCCGTATGTTGTATGCAAATTCCATTCAATTTGCTCTGAGTGAAAAAGAGAGAACAAAATTATCCTTTCAACCATGTCAGTGACTTTATTTACCATCTCATTTGATGAGCTCATAGCCCAGGTTCAGAGGGAAATGGGAGCTGTGAGTCTGCCATCTCTCAGGAAGTCTCAGGCCTCAGAGGCCCCTCATAGCCAAACTAGCTCACCTTTTGCACCTTTCAAGCAACGTTATTCCTAAGTGCGAGTCACCCTCTTCATCAGGTTCTCCAAGAGACAGCAGTCTCTCCCAATGACAGAGGAAAAATGGGCTACTTTGGCTTTCTGAGGCACAATATGTAGTTCTCCAAAATGGTACCTGCCTGGGGGATTTTTCAAGAAAATTAAGCATCAGTGGTGATTTGTTTGTCTTCACATAACGTATGACCCAGATGTGCTGAGAAATAAGAAAAGGACGAACGAATCAAGGGCAGCTGATCCAAGGAGGCAAGGCGCAACTTCCACAGCCTACGTGGAAAGCTAGAGGAAGGGAACATCCAGCTGGTGGGAGCTGAACACAGGGGCCAGTCCTCCTTGGGCTCGGGATGCCACCGCCTCTTCCTACATCTTCACGCTCTCCTTCTCTGTTGGCCCCTCCCAGCCATATGAAAGAGCCACAAGGAAATGCTCTCCTCCATTCCATTTTCCTGTCCTCCTATCCACCCCTCCCTTCTTTCCCTTTGCCATCAATTTCTTGACTTGCCCCCCATTTCTCCCCTCCCATCTACACTGCGATCTGGTTTCTGCCCCACTACTCCCGTGAAACTGACCTCCTTGAAGCCCCCAATGATTTCTCTGTTGACAAGTCCAGGGGACTACTTCTCAATCCTTATCTTTGTGACCGCCAAGCCGAGTTAGATCTTAAACAATGTCTCTGTCTTGAAAATCTCTTCCCTTGGCTTCTGCGCCACCTTTCCTTTCCTTTTCATGACACCGATCACAACCAGTGCTGCAGATTCCATCGAATTAAGGAATGCTGTTGCCTACATGTGTGAATGAGCTAAAGTGAGTACAGTACTGAAGTAGAGGACACCTAAAGTGAAACGTCTTCATGTACGTCCACGTGGCTGAGCAGCAAGTTAACCTTTCATACATGTGCTAGAGAAGAAGAGTTGGGTTTTATTTTATTTACTTTTGCCTGGACTGTGTTGAATGACTATCATCTACAAGTTCAGGCTACTTTTTGCTGAGGATTAATAATGCACTGGGAGAGCTGAGAGAAAACTGAATAATAGAGCTGTCTTTTTCTTGACCAGCTCACCTTACTTTCCCAAACTCTAAGTCTTTCTCTAATTCTTTCCCCTTTTTATTGTAGTAAAATGAACATAACACAAAATTCACCATTTGGATCATTTTACAATTCACTCTACCATTCAGTGGAATTTACTACTGTCACAATGTTGTGCAACTATCACCACTGCCTAGCTGCAAAACATTTTCATCAACCAAGAGGAAACCTACACCCATTTTAAGGAGTCATTCCCAATTTCCCTCTCTTCCAAACCCCTGGCAACCACTAATGTATAATCTTTTCTGTGTGTATGGATTTGCCACTGCTGGACATTTCATATAAATGGAACCATACAATATGTAGCCTTTCATGCCTGACCTCTTTCACTTAGTTGCATCCATCATGTAGCATGTATCAGAAATCCACTCACTGTTACGGCTGAATCCTTCATACTGTTTGAATACAAAATTAAAAATACGTTGAGAGTGAAGCTCTGTTTTAATGGCACATCTATTAGGCCAATTCATTGAAAGAAACTGAAGATGGAGATGTTGTTGTCAAATGATAATCGTTGAGAAGCCTCAGCCAATTGGATAATGAAAAGTTTGGGAAATGTTGCAAAAAATTAGCTGATTTATATTAAAAGCCTATTAAACAAGGATTCAGGAGATTGTCTTTTTCTTGCAGGTAACTTAAATGAGGCAGAAAGAAATAACTGCCCTTTAAAACACATTTTGAAAGGATTCTATTTATTCTTAATAGACGAATGGGAGGGAGTACAGGAAGTTCACATCCAATATGGACTCCCTGTCCAAACACTGTTTGTCGTTCTAGCCACCACTATCGAATTATATTTCTTGAGAGTAAGGCAGCTCAATTCCTGCATATTACTTTCTAAACTTCATCCATCAAATCCATTAATACAGTATAAACAAGAGTTGTTCATGTTTAAGTGCCGTTCAAATATCAGGTATAAAGAACCCCCAGTAAGAAAAAGAATCCTATATCTCTTGCCAGAATGTGGTCAGCTCTGGGGTGCTCTGCTAGCTGAAAGACACATTCATTATTAAGAGGATAGAGGCTGTTTAAGAGGGATGAGAGCCAAAAAAATTTAACTACATATATGTGTTAAGAACAGTGCTAGGTTATCTCATGTTCTATATCAGTCAAGGCTCACCATTATACATACGTGAAAAGCAAAGTTAAAAGTGTATTCGTAGGGCTTCCCTGTTGGCGCAGTGGTTAAGGATCCACCTGCCAGTGCACGGGACACACGTATGAGCCCTGGTCCGGGAAGATCCCACATGCCACGGAGCAACTAAGACCATGTGCCACAACTACTGAGACTGCGTGCTAGAGCCCGTGAACCACAACTACTGAAGCCCACGCACCTAGGCCCCGTGCTCAGCAACAGCGAGAAGCCACCACAATGAGAATGCCGTGTACTGAAACAGAGTAGCCGCCGCTCACTGCAACTAGAGAAAGCCTGCGCACAGCAACGAAGAGCCTAGGCAGCCAAAGATAAATAAATAAATACGTCTATTTTTAAAAACATGTGTTTCAGTAACTTACTAAAAGGCACGCAATCAGTAAACATGAGCAAGGATTCAACCCCAAATCTGTCACACTGAAGTTTAAGCTAATACTCGAGATTGATAAAAACAGCACTAATTTAAAACTTCAGAGGTATTTTTTACTTCATACTTTCACTAAAGCTCTTTGGAGATAAATCATTTCATTTATATGGGCCTTAGTTTTTACAACTATAATAGTTGGAAGCTTGACTAGGTGATCTCTATGTAGTCTTCCAATTCTAAAATGTTCCACTAATTTGGATTCCTACAGTAATTGCCCTTGCAATACATGCATGCTGCCACCAAGTAGCAGTAGAGACTACTAGTTCCTTTTTTATCCCTAGTGGGGGTGCATTTTGACAGCAGACTTATCCGTCAATAGTACAACCTGTTAGTATAACTATAAGATAACAAAATAATCTGGTATTCTTTCCTGTAAAAGAGAAGCTTTACATTGTGTCTGTGAATCGTACCAGAATCACCTGTAAGTTTATAAATATAGAGGAAATCCTGAACCCATTGAATGAGAATCTTCAGAGACAGGAATTGGGCATCTGGAATTTTGGGCTCCCATCATTTGTATATTTTATTTCATTTTATTTTTGCCTATGTACAATATTTGTCACATCCTTTTGAATCTTTAAAAGTTTCTTTCTGTTTTAAATTTTAGAATATTCCATAATCTTCACCTACTTTTCATAAGGTGTTATCTGTTATGTTTATTCGATCTTGTGCTTCTCCTGGTTAAGACTTCTTTCTTTCCTTCTTTTTTTCTCGTGGCCCTGCCTCATGTCTTGCAGGATCTTAGTTTCCTGACATGGGATTGGACCCCAGGGTCCCAGCAGTGAAAGCGCCATGTTCTAAACACTGGACCACCAGGGAAGTCCCAAGATTTCAGTTTTAAATGACTTTTTTCCCACTCTAATTCATTCCTGGGATCAGTTTCATGTTTGGACATTAAAGCAACCTTGCATTGTCAGAATAAAGCTACTTTGATTTTGATATATGATTGTTTTACATACCATGGATACAGTTTGTGCTTCTCTTTACACATTTTGCATGCATGTTCAAAGGAGAAACTGGCCTGTGATTCTATTCTTGTAATATCCTTTATAGATTTGTTTTAAGAGTCTATACTTTATTTTTTATTTATTTATATTTTTGGCTGCATTGGGTCTTCATTGCTGCATGCATGTTTTCTCTAGTTTTGGCGAGCGGGGGTCTATTCTTTGTTGCAGTGAGTAGCCTTCTCATTGAAGCCTTCTGACCGCATGGGCTTCTGACCCCATTCGTCGGTGCTACTTCAGTTCCTTACCCCTTCCCTTCTGACCCTGGGCGGTGAAATCCTCTTTCTGCAGCTGGCCTGCGGCAGAAAGTCAATGAGGCAAGAGTAGGCTTGGAGTATCCAAGGAGCAGAAAGGATGTCAGCGTGTGAAAAACAGAGCGAGCAAATTGGAGAGGAGAAGGAAACACTCAGAGAGGAAACAGAGGCCCAGATTTCTAGGTCTGTGGAGGCACTCTGAGGACTTTGCATTTCCTGTGAAGAAGCCACTGAAGAAATTTGAGTGACATGATCTGACTTATGTTTTAACAAGATCTCTCTGGATGCCACGTTGATTAGAGATGGTAGGAGAGCAAGGACAAGCCCCAGAACACCAACAGTTGATTCAAAGAAGTGATTACTCAAACATGGTCCCCCTCCTCAATGAGGACGCAGAGCAGGAATCGGCAAATAATGGCCACAAATCAAATCAGGCTCTCAGCCTGGATCTGTGGGACTGTGAGCTAATAATGGTTCTCACGTTCAGAAAGCTTGTTGAAGAAGAAAGAGGAGGAGAAGCTACAGAAACTGTATATGGCCCACAAAGCCTAAGATATTTAAAATCCAGAAGATGCTTTCCAACACCTGATGTAAAGCATGTGGCTGGTAGGAGGTCCTCAACCACATTTGGAAGAGGAATACATGAGTCAGTTCGTTCCTGAAAACACTGTAAAGTGATAGGGGTCAAGAAACATTTACCCGTTCACCCTTAACCTTCACAAATGATGCCAGTTCCATTGAGCTATTGAAAAATACATTCTGGCTTTCAAAAAAGTAACCCAGAGGGCATTTTCTCACATAGGCAAGGTCATAAACAACTGTCAAGTGAAGTTGAAATAGCAACAAATCAAATAGTAACAAAAACATTTTTACAGAACTTTAAATCTTACAAAGCATTTTCATGTTTATTATCTAATTTAATCCCCAAATCAACGGCATGAGATAGTTATTATTTCCCCATTAGAAATGACCACATATTAAATCCTTAGTGATTGCTCAAGAAAAGCTGAAATCTTGAGTGTAACATCCATTAATGCCATGGTTGGGTGTTTTCCCATGGGAACACTGGATGCTAAAATCCACGGGGATTTTCAGCTCAAGATGGCAGACTAGGAAATATATTTACTTTCTGTTCCTCCTGAAACCATATCTAAATAAAACTGTAGAGATACCAAAACTAATCAACCAATAAAAGCCAAGATATTTTGGAAGTCATCAACCACAGAAAGATTTCAACACATTTCGAGAAGGCAAACAATGAAATGGAGGAGCCGTGAATAAAAGAATGAAGAAAAAAAGGCTGAACCTAAGTAAGGTCTGCACAAAGCCACTCAGCTTTTGCTGAGCTCTGGTTATAGTAAAGGGCAGAGGAAGGAAGAGGGGCTGAAAACAAGGAGACAAACGTCATTTAAGGAAAAACAGTTCATTTAATGAGCTCCAGGGAACACTCAGCCTGCTGCCATACTAACTCATGAATTACAATGGATTGTTGGTAAGCAAGACAAGAAAACAGGGAAGAAACAAAAGAAACAAAAATCAAGACATTGTTTCTAACTGAACTCTTCTCAAATGAGATTGAGGAATTATGTTTCAATGCCACAGCTGTAAATCATTTCTGCTCTTGGAGAGGTTACAAAGGGCTTATAATATTTCCCTTTTGTTCAGACAGAATTGAGGTCTGAGCAAAAGCTTTAGTGTCCTCCAACCCCAACATTTATTGGGGATGGAAGCCCAGATTTGCTGGGACATACCATAAAAAGAATCTCATGAGCAGAGGGTCAAACTGACTGTGGAATATATGAATTATGTCCTGTGTGAGTTTCAATAGGTTTTAAAATATATACATACATACATATATATATATACGTTTTGAATGATCTATATGATTTTGGGTTCTGAAATTTCTACATGTCACATGCGTGATACATAACAGACAATGTCAGCCCCAGGAGGGAGAAAACACTCCAATGAAGCAAGCCAAAGAAACAAGTTTTAAGCAAGGTCAAGTGATGTGTAGACCAGGATTGTTCAATTCCTACCTGTCATGCTGAAGCTTCCAGATCCTGAATAACAACACATGCTTCCCCTGTCCTAGACAGCCAAGAGTATGTCTCCTCTCTTGGGCATAAGAATCTCTAGAGTTACATATCTGTAGTAAGAGTGGACCCAGCTGGCATACTCACAATGACCAAATTGTGTTGATCGTACTTTATACCAATACATCGCTCCACGCTGAAGTTGCAATAAATGATATATTTGCTTTCTAGACATGAATGAGACGCCTTACTGGATATACTCCAGGAAGGCCAGAGAAGCTGGCTTCTAATCCATACGGAACAATTCACTGGTGAATTTCTTTCACGATAGCCCATGATTTATCTAGAATATCACCTTTACATATCTGGATCCTTCAAACTAGACAAAGGGAAAATACGGGCTTCAAGCCTCAATTAGAAATATGGAATGGTGCCATGCTGACAACTGGTGGTCCCTGACCTGTATCTTCTGAGATTAGAACACAGTGTGGTGGATGACCAATTCATGCGTTGAACAAAAGAAGACCTCCTACAGGGCAGTGTAGCTGTTCGTTACAGGTATGGCACTTAGGGCTAAGTACCATAAGGACTACAAGAGAAAAAGAAAAACAAGTAACACATGAAGCATATACGATAAGGAGGCGCCACAGTCCAGAGCACGAGCTCTGGAATCACACAGGCTTGGATCGAATCCCAGCTAAGCCACTACCATCTATATACCCTGAAGGACAGGCCAAGGTTTAAATGGTGTTTTACCAGATTTCAAAAAAGAAGTGAAGAAAGAACCTATCTTCCAGGAAGGGACATCGTGGGGTGCAGTATCCAGTCGGATCAGGGCTCTGCATCTCCTGCTCAGAAACCTTGGCCACCTGGCTCATGGTGATGCTGGCAGCTGAGCAGCCCTGGAGAAGGCGATCCTGTCTCCAGGTCTCGCAGAGAAGCTGGGGAGGACTCCAGACGAGGTGGCCCACACCCTGGTAAGTTCTGGCTGCCTCCTGCCCTCAGGTCTGAGCAGGCTCTGGTCTCTGGGCCCCGTGGTGGGGAAGGCCTGGCCAATACATACACAGGGCTGAGGGGCCTGCAGAGCCAGTCCCCAGGCAGGGTGAGCTCTGGAGGAGGCTTCCACAGTCCCCAGCAGTCTCCGCATGGTGGCCCATCTGGTGCCAAACACCTGCCACCCACAGCGAGAAGTCCCAGCCACTAGAAAGTCCAGAAGGGGCCCCACCCTTTGCCTTTGGGCCTGGGTTAAGCCACCAGCTGGGCTTGCACGTGACCCCTGCCTCACCCCCTGCCCCGCCCGCCCTTTCTCTGTGGCACGTACAATGGATATGTCATAAAGCCAGGCTGAGCCAGTGCTATAAATTCAGAGGAGTTAGAATCTAGGAAGAAGCTCTCCCACTTTCACTCTCTGCTCTCAGATCAGGCAGGCAGTACCTCTAATATGGAAGCTATGGACACCACACCTCCTTCCCAGGCTGTCCTCTACCATTCTGCTCATGTTTTCCCCAGCACCCCATTGACGGCTTTGGCGGGTATCGGGGCTTCAGCAGGCAGCACGTCTGACCCCGAACCTATGGACACCACACCTCCTTCACATGCTGTTATCTTCCATTCTGCTCCTGTTTTCCCCAGCACCCCATTGACGGCTTTGGCGGGCATCGGTGCTTCAGCAGGCAGCACCTCAGACCCCGAACCTATGGACACCACACCTCCTTCACACGCTGTCATCTTCCACTCTGCTCCTGTTTTCCCCAGCACCCCATTGACGGGTTTGGCGGGCATCGGTGCTTCAGCAGGAAGCACGTCAGACCCCGAACCTATGGACACCACACCTCCTTCCCAGGCTGTCATCTTCTATTCTGCTCCTGTTTTCTCCAGCACCCCATTTTCGGCTTTGGTGGGCATCGGTGCCTCAGCAGTCAGCACCTCAGACCCCGAACCTATGGACACCACACCTCCTTCCCAGGCTGTCATCTTCCATCCTGCTCCTCTTTACCCCAGCACCCCATTTACTGCTTAGGCCGGCACTGGTGTTTCAGCAGGCAGCACCTCTAACACCAAAGCTATGGACACCACACCTCCTTCCCAGGCTGTCATTTTCCAGTCTGCCCTGTCTCCAAGTAGAACCACTACCCATTTCACACTGCTGTTCCAAGTTCTGGGAACACACCACCCAGTGGTAGCAATACCTCAGCCCATGCCTCGACTCATTTACCTGCAACGTGAGCCAACAGATAGACCAACACTTCAAAGTTATGACAGAAAATTGAGTAAGTTATACGCTTGGAATTTCATTTATTATTATTAACAAGCACAACTGTAGTGCTTAGACTATAACAAGTACTATTCTAAGGGCTTACCAAATATTAACTCACTTATTCCTCATAATGGCAACCCTAGTGGTAGGGAATATTCATAATGTTCACTTTTTGGGGGGAAACTGAGGCTCAGAGTCGTTGAATAGCTTGCCTAATGCCACACAGTTAGTAGGTGGCAAAACCCGGGATTAAAACCAGACCATCTAGACTTTCATCACTTTGCTGTGTCACCTTATTATAAGTTGTGGTTAGGGAAGGGACTAAATGGACAAGACTCTGAACTAAAAGGAGAAGGGAGAAATGAGAAAATGAGTGATCCTAGAAACTAGAGAAGATTTAGGCTCAGAAATTTCTGGTGATGAGACCCAGAAGAACAAGAACTTGGTTGGAATGTTTACTTGGGGTAGTATCTGAATCCATTGAGAAATGGTTTTGTTTCCTGTAAAATTTAGAAAGGTCAGTTGGATGAAGATTAACGAAGACAAAAGTAGAAAGGAAAAGAGAAAGGTGCCTTAAGTGAGACATAACCGCTCCCCTCTACGTACCGACAGGTTGTGTCCTGTGGGAAAGGATGGAGCTCTCTCTACCGGGTTGGTCACCAGGCTGAACAAGGAGAAACATGGCAACCATTGTACTGGTTCTGATGATCCCTCAAAACCAAGGCTTCAGTTTCCAAGAACGACCTACAGTAGCATAACTAGTGTGTGTCACACATGCCACTAAGTGTGTTTCCAGTCACACATTTTAATTGGAGAAATACTTCCTATGAGGTAGGCATTAGTTCGCTATGGCTGCTGTTACAAATTACTACAAATGTGCTTGCTTCTAACAAAACACACTTATTTTCTTATGGTTCTGGAAAACAGAGGTCCAAAATCAGTTTCCCTGGGCTGAAACCAGGAGTCAACAGGGCCATCCATCCTCCTTCTAGAGGCTCTAAGCGAGAATCTGTTTCCTCGCCAGCATTCCTTCACTTCTGGCCACATCAATCCAACCCCAACTTCATCATCACATTCTCTTTGGGGTAAAAATTCCCTCTGCCTCTCTCTTACGAGAACACCAGTGGTTATATTTGGGCCCGTCCAGGTAGTCCAGGAGAATCTTCCCATCTGAGAACCATTACTTTCATCCCACTGGCAAAGTGCCTTCTGCCATTTAAGGTGACACTCACAGGTTCTGGAGAGTAGAATGTGGACATTTGGGGGCAATGGTATTATTCAGTCTACTACTAGGTAAATATATTATCTTTCTCAGATGTACGAAATGACGTTTAGGGAAGTAGTCTGTCTCAGGTCTACAATTTCCAGAGTAGAGACTCACATTCTGCCACTGACACTTTAGGACACACCCTAAACAACTTTAATCTGTGTCCTTAACTACTGCATAATCCTTGGTTAAGAGTCACACTTAGGTATCAAGACCCAATTGAATAGGACACAAGTACTGTCTCCTCTTTCACTATGTTTGCCTGGTGTACTGATGAATCTTGCCCAGAGCAGAAGAGTTCAGAAAAGTGTTATGCAGGTTTACGAAGAGAAAGCATTTACTGTTTGACGTGCACGGAGGAACGGAAGGCTTTTTCAAATAAAATAAAATAAAATATGCCACCAAATAGTCAATTGTCACAACAGAGGTAACCCCGTGGGAGTCATGAGGAGACTAAAATTATCTCCAATTGTGCAGGGCAGAAAAGTTTCAATGAAGGCAGGTGTAGTTCAGCCAAGCCCTACAGCACAGAAGTAGGAATTTGGGTATGTACGAATGGGAAAAAAGACATTTGAGGCATGGGAAATAGTTTAATGCAGAATGGACGAGAAATATGCATTAGACCTTTTCTAAAACAACTGGCTTATTAACTCAGTAAATCGATTTAGTCAGTCAAGCTAGCTTTAGCTGATTACTTATCCAGGGGATAGCTGTTAAGAGTAATTTTTGTCACAGAACAGTAAATAAAATGGTTGAACTATAGCTTTAGGCTTGCTAAGTGAAATAGATTGCTCTAGATGATTTTCAAGTGACTTACTTGGTAGTACTCACGAAATTGGGGGTTAACAATTGCTTAAGAAAACAAAGAGAATTGATTTTAAATAAAGTAGCTACTGTGTAAACTATCTGTTCAGTAGCTCATGTTAAACGGATGTTTATAATCCCCATTGGACAACCAACTACATTTTTGCAAATGGCAATGTGAATTGCTGTTGCCTAAACTATAGCAATGATCACCTATGTAATTTGTTGTCCAAACCAGAAATCTTCTAACAATACTGGTGTCCTAATA
Organism: Delphinapterus leucas; assembly: GCF_059928025.1. Lineage (NCBI taxonomy): Eukaryota > Metazoa > Chordata > Mammalia > Artiodactyla > Monodontidae > Delphinapterus > Delphinapterus leucas. The sequence continues at coordinate 107,529,967 of NC_143137.1, read as the reverse complement.
AAAATAAGCAGGAAGGGAACACACAGTGGGTGTCTCCAATGTGCCTGTGCATACATCTATATCTCACTGAACCCTCATAACAGCCCCCAAGAGAGGGACTCTGGGCGTCCCCATGCTGCTTGTGGAGAAACAGGCACAGGAAGGTTCAAGAGTCTATCTACCTAATATCGCACAGAGGGTGGCAGAGCCCGTTTTGAAACCACCTGCCTCCAATACCAGGTGCCAGGAGCCAGACTCAGCCTACAGCTCTCTTCTGCTCGCCTGGAGGTGAAACAGTGTGTCATGATTAGTCAAATCCCGTCTTCACTCATCAAGGTAGGTTGAACACCTGCACGTCCTCCAAGTAGCATGTAGCATAAGCAATAAGATGTTTGTCCCGTGATCGTCCAGGAACTTGGAATCAGCTGTACCTGGTTAGGCTGAGCTTGTTTAGAGTGGAGAGGACCACCGATCTTCCACCTGGGCAAGTGCCTTTTGACCTCCTGCCATCAGAGGGCCGAAATCTCCAGCCTGAGAATGTGCTGAGCCCTGTAGCCTAGTTACGCCAGCTCAGAACAATGATGAGCACACCTTTTTCCAGTCACCTTTCCTCATGCTCCCCATGCCTCATACTGCCCTGCTTCTTTATTCTTTATCCCACAGATACCCAAAGCCCCTTGCCTTTGGGGAGGCGGATTTGAGACCTATTGTCACGTCACGTCCTCGCTTGGCTGCCCTGTGAATAAACCTCCTCTTTGCTGCAAACCTCAGCATTTCAGTGTTTTGGCTTGCTGCGCCTCAGACAGAATGGTTGGGAGCAGTGGTACAGCTCCCTTGCCTGTGAGGGATGCTGGTTCCTAGTAGTCACTTGCGGATGTTTTCTCCTCTCGGGGTGGGGGCGGGGCAGACATCCTGCTCTTCCGGAAAGGGAGAAACACAGGTGCCAAACCCTTGCCCTCAGCGTCACCGTCACCTAGGAGCTTGTTAGAAGCACAGAATCCAGGCCCCACCCAGAACTACTGAATACCAGCCTGCATTTAACAAGATCCACAAGAGAGGCATACCCATATTAAAGTTGGAGAGGCACCAAGCTGTCATCGTCTTCTCCACGGCTAATGAAAACGAAGCAAAGGTTCATCCCGAGCCGACTCTCCCTCAGTCACCTGGATATCACATGAGCTCATTTCATCCTCCCCAGAACCTGCAAATGAGACTGAGGGTCAGAGTGGTCTAGCACCCAAGGTTCCATAAAAGAACATGACCAAGGCTCACTGGAGCCCAGACTTCCAAAAAAGAAGGCCCCTGAGCACAGCATGGCACCACCGCAGCCCAAACCGTGGGCCTGGAGGGTAGGCCAGGCTCCCCACGCAGAGTTCACGCCATTCGACAGATGCCCACAGCAGACCACAAGGCAATATGAGAAGTAAGTTCTGATTGTGGAATCTCTGAATTTTGAGATTTAAAGAAAAAAATCTGTTTTGGGGGGATGGTTAAAACAGTTCTACCAAGGAGTAAAGAGAGGGCATCTCAAGGCCCCTTCTGGACTTAGAATTTAATGCCTACTTATTGAGAAATGCTCCGCGCCTTTGCTCAGCCCTACGTCAAGGTGAAGTTCTCTGTGCCCTAGGAGCTTAGGTTCTAAAAAGGCCACAGAAATGGGTGAGACCTAAAGAATGCCAGAACAATGCGACGGCATTAATCAGACTGTCTTTGCTTTGCCTTGCTTACAAGTCACTGACTTTAAACTGAATATGCTGTCATGTCTTTACGTTTCTTGAAGCTTTTTTTTACAAAAGATCATATAAAGATTTTCTTCCATGGTAAGACTTTTATATTGTATTTCTCTTAAACTGGAGTGTGGTACATTTACCCTCCATCAGATGATTGCTTACAACTCACCTTGCTTTATTAAGAATACCGCTAGAGGCTTCTATGTCCCTACTAACAAAAATACATTTTCAGGCCCATTCAAACCACTGAAATTCCAAGATTTCAGAGCACAAGATAATGAAAATTCTCTCTATCCACGTCTTTTACTACATTTAGCCTGTTAACAGTCCCTAAGTGTGTCAGATGAAAGGTACTGTCGCGGGAATTGACATCTTTAACAGCATTCCATACAGGTAAGTCTTGATTTTTCCAATTTCTCAAAAAGTTGGACACATTTACTGCCTCTATGACATCTCTAGGGTGTGTGGAAGAAATAAAAAAAGAGGCCTGTACAATGTATTTCTCAAAATATACACACAAAGGGTTTGCACATACAAACAGGGAAACCTTATAATAATGTATGGGGAGCCAAGTATTGTCGGTAACGGACCTACTCATTTCGAAAGACAACACTGTCACCAAGTGTCCCTTCACCAAAATTGACTGGGAATGTTTAGGGGCCACCAAACCAGAGGTGGAGATTTTTAGGCACATTCTTGCCAGAAAAGAGAGCCTAGGGCATAAACCACTCAACTGGTTGGCACGAATGCCAGGGCAACCCAAGCAAGTGGATATAGAAGCCTACGTAATGCTTGGAAGTAGGAAGCTTTGGGGGACTACACCTAGGCTGGTACTGGCCTCCCTCCCCAAAGGGACAAGGAGAGCAGAAACCTGGATGGAGTCAAGAGAGAGCAAAAAGAAAGGCAAGGCTGGGTATGGAGCAACGTGTGGATCCAGGAGCATGTGTCTCAGAACTGCCGGGGCTCTGCAGACCAGCTGCATCCCCATTCTCCTTGACCCTCATTGGCATAATGAACTCAGGGTGGGCGCATCCCGGCTGCCAAGTCACTTCCACCCGTCCATGGAGTTGACAGTTACTTGCTCACAGTGAACCAACCGCTCTGGACCTAAGAGCTACTGCAGGGGGCGGTAGTGGAGAACAAGGTGACGACAAGGACCAGATGCGAAGGAGGAAGAGACATTCAGCAGACCGACTGGGTAGACTGATGGGGTGGCTTTAAGTCTGCAGAGCTAAAGGGGCCAGATGTAGAAAAGGGAAGGGGAATCATGAGGATATGGTCAAGCCCCTTCGTATAGATATTTCATCCGTATGTTGTATGCAAATTCCATTCAATTTGCTCTGAGTGAAAAAGAGAGAACAAAATTATCCTTTCAACCATGTCAGTGACTTTATTTACCATCTCATTTGATGAGCTCATAGCCCAGGTTCAGAGGGAAATGGGAGCTGTGAGTCTGCCATCTCTCAGGAAGTCTCAGGCCTCAGAGGCCCCTCATAGCCAAACTAGCTCACCTTTTGCACCTTTCAAGCAACGTTATTCCTAAGTGCGAGTCACCCTCTTCATCAGGTTCTCCAAGAGACAGCAGTCTCTCCCAATGACAGAGGAAAAATGGGCTACTTTGGCTTTCTGAGGCACAATATGTAGTTCTCCAAAATGGTACCTGCCTGGGGGATTTTTCAAGAAAATTAAGCATCAGTGGTGATTTGTTTGTCTTCACATAACGTATGACCCAGATGTGCTGAGAAATAAGAAAAGGACGAACGAATCAAGGGCAGCTGATCCAAGGAGGCAAGGCGCAACTTCCACAGCCTACGTGGAAAGCTAGAGGAAGGGAACATCCAGCTGGTGGGAGCTGAACACAGGGGCCAGTCCTCCTTGGGCTCGGGATGCCACCGCCTCTTCCTACATCTTCACGCTCTCCTTCTCTGTTGGCCCCTCCCAGCCATATGAAAGAGCCACAAGGAAATGCTCTCCTCCATTCCATTTTCCTGTCCTCCTATCCACCCCTCCCTTCTTTCCCTTTGCCATCAATTTCTTGACTTGCCCCCCATTTCTCCCCTCCCATCTACACTGCGATCTGGTTTCTGCCCCACTACTCCCGTGAAACTGACCTCCTTGAAGCCCCCAATGATTTCTCTGTTGACAAGTCCAGGGGACTACTTCTCAATCCTTATCTTTGTGCCCGCCAAGCCGAGTTAGATCTTAAACAACGTCTCTGTCTTGAAAATCTCTTCCCTTGGCTTCTGCGCCACCTTTCCTTTTCTTTTCTTGACACCGATCACAACCAGTGCTGCAGATTCCATCGAATTAAGGAATGCTGTTGCCTACATGTGTGAATGAGCTAAAGTGAGTACAGTACTGAAGTAGAGGACACCTAAAGTGAAACGTCTTCATGTACGTCCACGTGGCTGAGCAGCAAGTTAACCTTTCATACATGTGCTAGAGAAGAAGAGTTGGGTTTTATTTTATTTACTTTTGCCTGGACTGTGTTGAATGACTATCATCTACAAGTTCAGGCTACTTTTTGCTGAGGATTAATAATGCACTGGGAGAGCTGAGAGAAAACTGAATAATAGAGCTGTCTTTTTCTTGACCAGCTCACCTTACTTTCCCAAACTCTAAGTCTTTCTCTAATTCTTTCCCCTTTTTATTGTAGTAAAATGAACATAACACAAAATTCACCATTTGGATCATTTTACAATTCACTCTACCATTCAGTGGAATTTACTACTGTCACAATGTTGTGCAACTATCACCACTGCCTAGCTGCAAAACATTTTCATCAACCAAGAGGAAACCTACACCCATTTTAAGGAGTCATTCCCAATTTCCCTCTCTTCCAAACCCCTGGCAACCACTAATGTATAATCTTTTCTGTGTGTATGGATTTGCCACTGCTGGACATTTCATATAAATGGAACCATACAATATGTAGCCTTTCATGCCTGACCTCTTTCACTTAGTTGCATCCATCATGTAGCATGTATCAGAAATCCACTCACTGTTACGGCTGAATCCTTCATACTGTTTGAATACAAAATTAAAAATACGTTGAGAGTGAAGCTCTGTTTTAATGGCACATCTATTAGGCCAATTCATTGAAAGAAACTGAAGATGGAGATGTTGTTGTCAAATGATAATCGTTGAGAAGCCTCAGCCAATTGGATAATGAAAAGTTTGGGAAATGTTGCAAAAAATTAGCTGATTTATATTAAAAGCCTATTAAACAAGGATTCAGGAGATTGTCTTTTTCTTGCAGGTAACTTAAATGAGGCAGAAAGAAATAACTGCCCTTTAAAACACATTTTGAAAGGATTCTATTTATTCTTAATAGACGAATGGGAGGGAGTACAGGAAGTTCACATCCAATATGGACTCCCTGTCCAAACACTGTTTGTCGTTCTAGCCACCACTATCGAATTATATTTCTTGAGAGTAAGGCAGCTCAATTCCTGCATATTACTTTCTAAACTTCATCCATCAAATCCATTAATACAGTATAAACAAGAGTTGTTCATGTTTAAGTGCCGTTCAAATATCAGGTATAAAGAACCCCCAGTAAGAAAAAGAATCCTATATCTCTTGCCAGAATGTGGTCAGCTCTGGGGTGCTCTGCTAGCTGAAAGACACATTCATTATTAAGAGGATAGAGGCTGTTTAAGAGGGATGAGAGCCAAAAAAATTTAACTACATATATGTGTTAAGAACAGTGCTAGGTTATCTCATGTTCTATATCAGTCAAGGCTCACCATTTTACATACGTGAAAAGCAAAGTTAAAAGTGTATTCGTAGGGCTTCCCTGTTGGCGCAGTGGTTAAGGATCCACCTGCCAGTGCACGGGACACGCGTTTGAGCCCTGGTCCGGGAAGATCCCACAGGCCACGGAGCAACTAAGACCATGTGCCACAACTACTGAGCCTGCATGCTAGAGCCCGTGAACCACAACTACTGAAGCCCACGCACCTAGACTCCATGCTCAGCAACAACAGGAAGCCACCATAATGAGAAGCCCGCGTACTGCAACAGAGTAGGCCCCGCTCACTGCAACTAGAGAAAGCCTGTGCACAGCAACGAAGAGCCTAGGCAGCCAAAGATAAATAAATAAATACGTCTATTTAAAAAAATGTGTTTTAGTAACTTACTAAAAGGCACGCAATCAGTAAACGTGAGCAAGGATTCAATCCCAAATCTGTCACACTGAAGTTTAAGCTAATACTCGAGATTGATAAAAACAGCACTAATTTAAAACTTCAGAGGTATTTTTTACTTCATACTTTCACTAATGCTCTTTGGAGATAAATCATTTCATTTTTATGGGCCTTAGTTTTTACAACTATAATAGTTGGAAGATTGACTAGGTGATCTCTATGTAGTCTTCAATTCTAAAATGTTCCACTAATTTGGATTCCTAGACTAATTGCCCTTGCAATACATGCATGCTGCCACCAGGTAGCAGTAGAGACTACTAGTTCCTTTTTTATCCCTAGTGGGGGTGCATTTTGACAGCAGACTTATCCGTCAATAGTACAACCTGTTAGTATAACTATAAGATAACAAAATAATCTGGTATTCTTTCCTGTAAAAGAGAAGCTTTACATTGTGTCTGTGAATCGTACCAGAATCACCTGTAAGTTTATAAATATAGAGGAAATCCTGAACCCATTGAATGAGAATCTTCAGAGACAGGACTTGGGCATCTGGAATTTTGGGCTCCCATCATTCGTATATTTTATTTCATTTTATTTTTGCCTATGTACAATATTTGTCACATCCTTTTGAATCTTTAAAAGGTTCTTTCTGTTTTAAATTTTAGAATATCCCATAATCTTCACCTACTTTTCATAAGGTGTTATCTGTTATGTTTATTCGATCTTGTGCTTCTCCTGGTTAAGACTTCTTTCTTTCCTTTTTTTTTTCTCGTAGCCCTGCCTCATGTCTTGCAAGATCTTAGTTCCCTGACCTGGGATTGGACCCCAGGGCCCCAGCAGTGAAAGCGCCATGTTCTAAACACTGGACCACCAGGGAAGTGCCAAGATTTCAGTTTTAAATGACATTTTTCCCACTCTAATTCATTCCTGGGATCAGTTTCATGTTTGGACATTAAAGCAACCTTGCATTGCCAGAATAAAGCTACTTTGATTTTGATATATGATTGTTTTACATACCATGGATACAGTTTGTGCTTCTCTTTACACATATTGCATGCATGTTCAAAGGAGAAACTGGCCTGTAATTCTATTCTTGTAGTATCCTTTATAGATTATTTTTAAGATTCTATACTTTATTATTTATTAATTTATTTTTGGCTGCATTGGGTCTTCATTGCTGCATGCATGCTTTCTCTAGTTTTGGCGAGCGGGGGTCTATTCTTTGTTGCAGTGAGTAGGCTTCTCATTGCAGCCTTCTGACAGCATGGGCTTCTGACCCCATTCGTCGGTGCTACTTCAGTTCCTTACCCCTTCCCTTCTGACCCTGGGCGGTGAAATCCTCTTTCTGCAGCTGGCCTGCGGCAGAAAGTCAATGAGGCAAGAGTAGGCTTGGAGTATCCAAGGAGCAGAAAGGATGTCAGCGTGTGAAAAACAGAGCGAGCAAATTGGAGAGGAGAAGGAAACACTCAGAGAGGAAACAGAGGCCCAGATTTCTAGGTCTGTGGAGGCACTCTGAGGACTTTGCATTTCCTGTGAAGAAGCCACTGAAGAAATATGAGTGACATGATCTGACTTATGTTTTAACAAGATCTCTCTGGATGCCACGTTGATTAGAGATTGTAGGAGAGCAAGGACAAGCCCCAGAACACCAACAGTTGATTCAAAGAAGTGATTACTCAAACATGGTCCCCCTCCTCAATGAGGACGCAGAGCAGGAATCGGCAAATAATGGCCACAAATCAAATCAGGCTCTCAGCCTGCATCTGTGGGACTGTGAGCTAATAATGGTTCTCACGTTCAGAAAGCTTGTTGAAGAAGAAAGAGGAGGAGAAGCTACAGAAACTGTATATGGCCCACAAAGCCTAAGATATTTAAAATCCAGAAGATGCTTTCCAACACCTGATGTAAAGCATGTGGCTGGTAGGAGGTCCTCAACCACATTTGGAAGAGGAATACATGAGTCAGTTCGTTCCTGAAAACACTGTAAAGTGATAGGGGTCAAGAAACATTTACCCGTTCACCCTTAACGTTCACAAATGATGCCAGTTCCATTGAGGTATTGAAAAAAACATTCTGGCTTTCAAAAAAGTAACCCAGAGGGCATTTTCTCACATAGGCAAGGTCATAAACAACTGTCAAGTGAAGTTGAAATAGCAACAAATCAAATAATAACAAAAACATTTTTACAGAATTTTAAATCTTACAAAGCATTTTCATGTTCATTATCTAATTTAATCCCCAAATCAACGTCATGAGATAGTTATGATTTCCCCATTGAAATACTTCCTATGAGGTAGGCATTAGTTTGCTCTGGCTGCTGTAACAAATTACTACAAATGTGCTTGCTTCTAACAAAACACACTTATTTTCTTATGGTTCTGGAAGACAGAGGTCCAAAACCAGTTTCCCTGGGCTGAAACCAGGAGTCAACAGGGCCATCCATCCTCCTTCTAGAGGCTCTAAGCGAGAATCTGTTTCCTCGCCAGCATTCCTTCACTTCTGGCCACATCAATCCAACCCCAACTTCATCATCACATTCTCTTTGGGGTAAAAATTCCCTCTGCCTCTCTCTTACGAGAACACCAGTGGTTATATTTGGGCCCGTCCAGGTAGTCCAGGAGAATCTTCCCATCTGAGAACCATTACTTTCATCCCACTGGCAAAGTGCCTTCTGCCATTTAAGGTGACATTCACAGGTTCTGGAGAGTAGAATGTGGACATTTGGGGGCAATGGTATTATTCAGTCTACTACAAGGTAGATACTATTATCTTTCTCAGATGTACGAAATGACGTTTAGGGAAGTAGTCTGTCTCAGGTCTACAATTTCCAGAGTAGAGACTTACATTCTGCCACTGACACTTTAGGACACACCCTAAACAACTTTAATCTGTGTCCTTAACTACTGCATAATCCTTGGTTAAGAGTCACACTTAGGTATCAAGACCCAATTGAATAGGACACAAGTACTGTCTCCTCTTTCACTATGTTTGCCTGGTGTACTGATGAATCTTGCCCAGAGCAGAAGAGTTCAGAAAAGTGTTATGCAGGTTTACGAAGAGAAAGCATTTACTGTTTGACGTGCACGGAGGAACGGAAGGCTTTTTCAAATAAAATAAAATAAAATATGCCACCAAATAGTCAATTGTCACAACAGAGGTAACCCCGTGGGAGTCATGAGGAGACTAAAATTATCTCCAATTGTGCAGGGCAGAAAAGTTTCAATGAAGGCAGGTGTAGTTCAGCCAAGCCCTACAGCACAGAAGTAGGAATTTGGGTATGTACGAATGGGAAAAAAGACATTTGAGGCATGGGAAATAGTTTAATGCAGAATGGACGAGAAATATGCATTAGACCTTTTCTAAAACAACTGGCTTATTAACTCAGTAAATCGATTTAGTCAGTCAAACTAGCTTTAGCTGATTACTTATCCAGGGGATAGCTGTTGAGAGTAATTTTTGTCAGAGAACAGTAAATAAAATGGTTGAACTATAGCTTTAGGCTTGCTAAGTGAAATAGATTGCTCTAGATGATTTTCAAGTGACTTACTTGGTAGTACTCACGAAATTGGGGGTTAACAATTGCTTAAGAAAACAAAGAGAATTGCTTTTAAATAAAGTAGCTACTGTGTAAACTATCTGTTCAGTAGCTCATGTTAAACGGATGTTTATAATCCCCATTGGACAACCAACTACATTTTTGCAAATGGCAATGTGAATTGCTGTTGCATAAACGATAGCAATGATCACCTATGTAATTTGTTGTCCAAACCAGAAATCTTCTAACAATACTGGTGTCCTAATAAAAATAAGCACGAAGGGAACACACAGTGGGTGTCTCCCGTGTGCCTGTGCATACATCTATATCTCACTGAACCCTCATAACAGCCCCCAAGAGAGGGACTCTGGGCGTCCCCATGCTGCTTGTGGAGAAACAGGCACAGGAAGGTTCAAGAGTCTATCTACCTAATATCGCACAGAGGGTGGCAGAGCCCGTTTTTAAACCACCTGCCTCCAATACCAGGTGCCAGGAGCCAGACTCAGCCTACAGCTCTCTTCTGCTCGCCTGGAGGTGAAACAGTGTGTCATGATTAGTCAAATCCCGTCTTCACTCATCAAGGTAGGTTGAACACCTGCACGTCCTCCAAGTAGCATGTAGCATAAGCAATAAGATGTTTGTCCCGTGATCGTCCAGGAACTTGGAATCAGCTGTGCCTGGTTAGGCTGAGCTTGTTTAGAGTGGAGAGGACCACCGATCTTCCACCTGGGCAAGTGCGTTTTGATCTCCTGCCATCAGAGGGCCGAAACCTCCAGCCTGAGAATGTGCTGAGCCCTGTAGCCTAGTTACGCCAGCTCAGAACAATGATGAGCACACCTTTTTCCAGTCACCTTTCCTCATGCTCCCCATGCCTCATACTGCCCTGCTTCTTTATTCTTTATCCCACAGATACCCAGAGCCCCTTGCCTTTGGGGAGGCGGATTTGAGACCTATTGTCACGTCACCTCCTCGCTTGGCTGCCCTGTGAATAAACCTCCTCTTTGCTGCAAACCTCAGCATTTCAGTGTTTTGGCTTGCTGCGCCTCAGACAGAATGGTTGGGAGCAGTGGTACAGCTCCCTTGCCTGTGAGGGATGCTGGTTCCTAGTAGTCACATTGCGGATGTTTTCTCCTCTCGGGGTGGGGGCGGGGCAGACATCCTGCTCTTCCGGAAAGGGAGAAACACAGGTGCCAAACCCTTGCCCTCAGCGTCACCGTCACCTAGGAGCTTGTTAGGAGCACAGAATCCAGGCCCCACCCAGAACTACTGAATACCAGCCTGCATTTAACAAGATCCACAAGAGAGGCATACCCATATTAAAGTTGGAGAGGCACCAAGCTGTCATCGTCTTCTCCACGGCTAATGAAAACGAAGCAAAGGTTCATCCCGAGCCGACTCTGCCTCAGTCACCTGGATATCACATGAGCTCATTTCATCCTCCCCAGAACCTGCAAATGAGACTGAGGGTCAGAGTGGTCTAGCACCCAAGGTTCCATAAAAGAACATGACCAAGGCTCACTGGAGCCCAGACTTCCAAAAAAGAAGGCCCCTGAGCACAGCATGGCACCACCGCAGCCCAAACCGTGGGCCTGGAGGGTAGGCCAGGCTCCCCACGCAGAGTTCACGCCATTCGACAGATGCCCACAGCAGACCACAAGGCAATATGAGAAGTAAGTTCTGATTGTGGAATCTCTGAATTTTGAGATTTAAAGAAAAAAATCTGTTTTGGGGGGATGGTTAAAACAGTTCTACCAAGGAGTAAAGAGAGGGCATCTCAAGGCCCCTTCTGGACTTAGAATTTAATGCCTACTTATTGAGAAATGCTCCGCGCCTTTGCTCAGCCCTACGTCAAGGTGAAGTTCTCTGTGCCCTAGAAGCTTAGGTTCTAAAAAGGCCACAGAAATGGGTGAGACCTAAAGAATGCCAGAACAATGCAACGGCATTAATCAGACTGTCTTTGCTTTGCCTTGCTTACAAGTCACTGACTTTAAACTGAATATGCTGTCATGTCTTTATGTTTCTTGAAGCTTTTTTTTTACAAAAGATCATATAAAGATTTTCTTCCATGGTAAGACTTTTATATTGTATTTCTCTTAAACTGGAGTGTGGTACATTTACCCTCCATCAGATGATTGCTTACAACTCACCTTGCTTTATTAAGAATACCGCTAGAGGCTTCTATGTCCCTACTAACAAAAATACATTTTCAGGCCCATTCAAACCACTGAAATTCCAAGATTTCAGAGCACAAGATAATGAAAATTCTCTCTATCCACGTCTTTTACTACATTTAGCCTGTTAACAGTCCCTAAGTGTGTCAGATGAAAGGTACTGTCGCAGGAATTGACATCTTTAACAGCATTCCATACAGATAAGTCTTGATTGTTCCAATTTCTCAAAAAGTTGGACACATTTACTGCTTCTATGACATCTCTAGGGTGTGTGGAAGAAATAAAAAAGAGGCCTGTACAATGTATTTCTCAAAATATACACACAAAGGGTTTGCGCATACAAACAGGGAAACCTTATAAATAATGTATGGGGAGCAAAGTATTGTCGGTAACGGAACTACTCATTTCGAAAGACAACACTGTCACCAAGTGTCCCCTCACCAAAACTGACTGGGAATGTTTAGGGGCCACCAAACCAGAGGTGGAGATTTTTAGGCACATTCTTGCCAGAAAAGAGAGCCTAGGGCATAAACCACTCAACTGGTTGGCACGAATGCCAGGGAAACCCAAGCAAGTGGATATAGAAGCCTACGTAATGCTTGGAAGTAGGAAGCTTTGGGGGACTACACCTGGGCTGGTACTGGCCTCCCTCCCCAAAGGGACAAGGAGAGCAGAAACCTGGATGGAGTCAAGAGAGAGCAAAAAGAAAGGCAAGGCTGGGTATGGAGCAACGTGTGGATCCAGGAGCATGTGTCTCAGAACTGCCGGGGCTCTGCAGACCAGCTGCATCCCGATTCTCCTTGACCCTCATTGGTATAATGAACTCAGGGTGGGCGCATCCCGGCTGCCAAGTCACTTCCACCCGTCCATGGAGTTGACAGTTACTTGCTCACAGTGAACCAACCGCTCTGGACCTAAGAGCTACTGCAGGGGGCGGTAGTGGAGAACAAGGTGACGACAAGGACCAGATGCGAAGGAGGAAGAGACATTCAGCGGACCGACTGGGTAGACTGATGGGGTGGCTTTAAGTCTGCAGAGCTAAAGGGGCCAGATGTAGAAAAGGGAAGGGGAATCATGAGGATATGGTCAAGCCCCTTCGTATAGATATTTCATCCGTATGTTGTATGCAAATTCCATTCAATTTGCTCTGAGTGAAAAAGAGAGAACAAAATTATCCTTTCAACCATGTCAGTGACTTTATTTACCATCTCATTTGATGAGCTCATAGCCCAGGTTCAGAGGGAAATGGGAGCTGTGAGTCTGCCATCTCTCAGGAAGTCTCAGGCCTCAGAGGCCCCTCATAGCCAAACTAGCTCACCTTTTGCACCTTTCAAGCAACGTTATTCCTAAGTGCGAGTCACCCTCTTCATCAGGTTCTCCAAGAGACAGCAGTCTCTCCCAATGACAGAGGAAAAATGGGCTACTTTGGCTTTCTGAGGCACAATATGTAGTTCTCCAAAATGGTACCTGCCTGGGGGATTTTTCAAGAAAATTAAGCATCAGTGGTGATTTGTTTGTCTTCACATAACGTATGACCCAGATGTGCTGAGAAATAAGAAAAGGACGAACGAATCAAGGGCAGCTGATCCAAGGAGGCAAGGCGCAACTTCCACAGCCTACGTGGAAAGCTAGAGGAAGGGAACATCCAGCTGGTGGGAGCTGAACACAGGGGCCAGTCCTCCTTGGGCTCGGGATGCCACCGCCTCTTCCTACATCTTCACGCTCTCCTTCTCTGTTGGCCCCTCCCAGCCATATGAAAGAGCCACAAGGAAATGCTCTCCTCCATTCCATTTTCCTGTCCTCCTATCCACCCCTCCCTTCTTTCCCTTTGCCATCAATTTCTTGACTTGCCCCCCATTTCTCCCCTCCCATCTACACTGCGATCTGGTTTCTGCCCCACTACTCCCGTGAAACTGACCTCCTTGAAACCCCCAATGATTTCTCTGTTGACAAGTCCAGGGGACTACTTCTCAATCCTTATCTTTGTGACCGCCAAGCCGAGTTAGATCTTAAACAACGTCTCTGTCTTGAAAATCTCTTCCCTTGGCTTCTGTGCCACCTTTCCTTTTCTTTTCATGACACCGATCACAACCAGTGCTGCAGATTCCATCGAATTAAGGAATGCTGTTGCCTACATGTGTGAATGAGCTAAAGTGAGTACAGTACTGAAGTAGAGGACACCTAAAGTGAAACGTCTTCATGTACGTCCACGTGGCTGAGCAGCAAGTTAACCTTTCATACATGTGCTAGAGAAGAAGAGTTGGGTTTTATTTTATTTACTTTTGCCTGGACTGTGTTGAATGACTATCATCTACAAGTTCAGGCTACTTTTTGCTGAGGATTAATAATGCACTGGGAGAGCTGAGAGAAAACTGAATAATAGAGCTGTCTTTTTCTTGACCAGCTCACCTTACTTTCCCAAACTCTAAGTCTTTCTCTAATTCTTTCCCCTTTTTATTGTAGTAAAATGAACATAACACAAAATTCACCATTTGGATCATTTTACAATTCACTCTACCATTCAGTGGAATTTACTACTGTCACAATGTTGTGCAACTATCACCACTGCCTAGCTGCAAAACATTTTCATCAACCAAGAGGAAACCTACACCCATTTTAAGGAGTCATTCCCAATTTCCCTCTCTTCCAAACCCCTGGCAACCACTAATGTATAATCTTTTCTGTGTGTATGGATTTGCCACTGCTGGACATTTCATATAAATGGAACCATACAATATGTAGCCTTTCATGCCTGACCTCTTTCACTTAGTTGCATCCATCATGTAGCATGTATCAGAAATCCACTCACTGTTACGGCTGAATCCTTCATACTGTTTGAATACAAAATTAAAAATACGTTGAGAGTGAAGCTCTGTTTTAATGGCACATCTATTAGGCCAATTCATTGAAAGAAACTGAAGATGGAGATGTTGTTGTCAAATGATAATCGTTGAGAAGCCTCAGCCAATTGGATAATGAAAAGTTTGGGAAATGTTGCAAAAAATTAGCTGATTTATATTAAAAGCCTATTAAACAAGGATTCAGGAGATTGTCTTTTTCTTGCAGGTAACTTAAATGAGGCAGAAAGAAATAACTGCCCTTTAAAACACATTTTGAAAGGATTCTATTTATTCTTAATAGACGAATGGGAGGGAGTACAGGAAGTTCACATCCAATATGGACTCCCTGTCCAAACACTGTTTGTCGTTCTAGCCACCACTATCGAATTATATTTCTTGAGAGTAAGGCAGCTCAATTCCTGCATATTACTTTCTAAACTTCATCCATCAAATCCATTAATACAGTATAAACAAGAGTTGTTCATGTTTAAGTGCCGTTCAAATATCAGGTATAAAGAACCCCCAGTAAGAAAAAGAATCCTATATCTCTTGCCAGAATGTGGTCAGCTCTGGGGTGCTCTGCTAGCTGAAAGACACATTCATTATTAAGAGGATAGAGGCTGTTTAAGAGGGATGAGAGCCAAAAAAATTTAACTACATATATGTGTTAAGAACAGTGCTAGGTTATCTCATGTTCTATATCAGTCAAGGCTCACCATTATACATACGTGAAAAGCAAAGTTAAAAGTGTATTCGTAGGGCTTCCCTGTTGGCGCAGTGGTTAAGGATCCACCTGCCAGTGCACGGGACACACGTATGAGCCCTGGTCCGGGAAGATCCCACATGCCACGGAGCAACTAAGACCATGTGCCACAACTACTGAGACTGCGTGCTAGAGCCCGTGAACCACAACTACTGAAGCCCACGCACCTAGGCCCCGTGCTCAGCAACAGCGAGAAGCCACCACAATGAGAATGCCGTGTACTGCAACAGAGTAGCCGCCGCTCACTGCAACTAGAGAAAGCCTGCGCACAGCAACGAAGAGCCTAGGCAGCCAAAGATAAATAAATAAATACGTCTATTTTTAAAAACATGTGTTTCAGTAACTTACTAAAAGGCACGCAATCAGTAAACATGAGCAAGTATTCAACCCCAAATCTGTCACACTGAAGTTTAAGCTAATACTCGAGATTGATAAAAACAGCACTAATTTAAAACTTCAGAGGTATTTTTTACTTCATACTTTCACTAATGCTCTTTGGAGATAAATCATTTCATTTATATGGGCCTTAGTTTTTACAACTATAATAGTTGGAAGCTTGACTAGGTGATCTCTATGTAGTCTTCCAATTCTAAAATGTTCCACTAATTTGGATTCCTACAGTAATTGCCCTTGCAATACATGCATGCTGCCACCAAGTAGCAGTAGAGACTACTAGTTCCTTTTTTATCCCTAGTGGGGGTGCATTTTGACAGCAGACTTATCCGTCAATAGTACAACCTGTTAGTATAACTATAAGATAACAAAATAATCTGGTATTCTTTCCTGTAAAAGAGAAGCTTTACATTGTGTCTGTGAATCGTACCAGAATCACCTGTAAGTTTATAAATATAGAGGAAATCCTGAACCCATTGAATGAGAATCTTCAGAGACAGGAATTGGGCATCTGGAATTTTGGGCTCCCATCATTTGTATATTTTATTTCATTTTATTTTTGCCTATGTACAATATTTGTCACATCCTTTTGAATCTTTAAAAGTTTCTTTCTGTTTTAAATTTTAGAATATTCCATAATCTTCACCTACTTTTCATAAGGTGTTATCTGTTATGTTTATTCGATCTTGTGCTTCTCCTGGTTAAGACTTCTTTCTTTCCTTCTTTTTTTCTCGTGGCCCTGCCTCATGTCTTGCAGGATGTTAGTTTCCTGACATGGGATTGGACCCCAGGGTCCCAGCAGTGAAAGCGCCATGTTCTAAACACTGGACCACCAGGGAAGTCCCAAGATTTCAGTTTTAAATGACTTTTTTCCCACTCTAATTCATTCCTGGGATCAGTTTCATGTTTGGACATTAAAGCAACCTTGCATTGTCAGAATAAAGCTACTTTGATTTTGATATATGATTGTTTTACATACCATGGATACAGTTTGTGCTTCTCTTTACACATTTTGCATGCATGTTCAAAGGAGAAACTGGCCTGTGATTCTATTCTTGTAATATCCTTTATAGATTTGTTTTAAGAGTCTATACTTTATTTTTTATTTATTTATATTTTTGGCTGCATTGGGTCTTCATTGCTGCATGCATGCTTTCTCTAGTTTTGGCGAGCGGGGATCTATTCTTTGTTGCAGTGAGTAGGCTTCTCATTGCAGCCTTCTGACCGCATGGGCTTCTGACCCCATTCGTCGGTGCTACTTCAGTTCCTTACCCCTTCCCTTCTGACCCTGGGCGGTGAAATCCTCTTTCTGCAGCTGGCCTGCGGCAGAAAGTCAATGAGGCAAGAGTAGGCTTGGAGTATCCAAGGAGCAGAAAGGATGTCAGCGTGTGAAAAACAGAGCGAGCAAATTGGAGAGGAGAAGGAAACACTCAGAGAGGAAACAGAGGCCCAGATTTCTAGGTCTGTGGAGGCACTCTGAGGACTTTGCATTTCCTGTGAAGAAGCCACTGAAGAAATTTGAGTGACATGATCTGACTTATGTTTTAACAAGATGTCTCTGGATGCCACGTTGATTAGAGATGGTAGGAGAGCAAGGACAAGCCCCAGAACACCAACAGTTGATTCAAAGAAGTGATTACTCAAACATGGTCCCCCTCCTCAATGAGGACGCAGAGCAGGAATCGGCAAATAATGGCCACAAATCAAATCAGGCTCTCAGCCTGGATCTGTGGGACTGTGAGCTAATAATGGTTCTCACGTTCAGAAAGCTTGTTGAAGAAGAAAGAGGAGGAGAAGCTACAGAAACTGTATATGGCCCACAAAGCCTAAGATATTTAAAATCCAGAAGATGCTTTCCAACACCTGATGTAAAGCATGTGGCTGGTAGGAGGTCCTCAACCACATTTGGAAGAGGAATACATGAGTCACTTCGTTCCTGAAAACACTGTAAAGTGATAGGGGTCAAGAAACATTTACCCGTTCACCCTTAACCTTCACAAATGATGCCAGTTCCATTGAGCTATTGAAAAATACATTCTGGCTTTCAAAAAAGTAACCCAGAGGGCATTTTCTCACATAGGCAAGGTCATAAACAACTGTCAAGTGAAGTTGAAATAGCAACAAATCAAATAGTAACAAAAACATTTTTACAGAACTTTAAATCTTACAAAGCATTTTCATGTTCATTATCTAATTTAATCCCCAAATCAACGGCATGAGATAGTTATTATTTCCCCATTAGAAATGACCACATATTAAATCCTTAGTGATTGCTCAAGAAAAGCTGAAATCTTGAGTGTAACATCCATTAATGCCATGGTTGGGTGTTTTCCCATGGGAACACTGGATGCTAAAATCCACGGGGATTTTCAGCTCAAGATGGCAGACTAGGAAATATATTTACTTTCTGTTCCTCCTGAAACCATATCTAAATAAAACTGTAGAGATACCAAAACTAATCAACCAATAAAAGCCAAGATATTTTGGAAGTCATCAACCACAGAAAGATTTCAACACATTTCGAGAAGGCAAACAATGAAATGGAGGAGCCGTGAATAAAAGAATGAAGAAAAAAAGGCTGAACCTAAGTAAGGTCTGCACAAAGCCACTCAGCTTTTGCTGAGCTCTGGTTATAGTAAAGGGCAGAGGAAGGAAGAGGGGCTGAAAACAAGGAGGCAAACGTCATTTAAGGATAAACAGTTCATTTAATGAGCTCCAGGGAACACTCAGCCTGCTGCCATACTAACTCATGAATTACAATGGATTGTTGGTAAGCAAGACAAGAAAACAGGGAAGAAACAAAAGAAACAAAAATCAAGACATTGTTTCTAACTGAACTCTTCTCAAATGAGATTGAGGAATTATGTTTCAATGCCACAGCTGTAAATCATTTCTGCTCTTGGAGAGGTTACAAAGGGCTTATAATATTTCCCTTTTGTTCAGACAGAATTGAGGTCTGAGCAAAAGCTTTAGTGTCCTCCAACCCCAACATTTATTGGGGATGGAAGCCCAGATTTGCTGGGACATACCATAAAAAGAATCTCATGAGCAGAGGGTCAAACTGACTGTGGAATATATGAATTATGTCCTGTGTGAGTTTCAATAGGTTTTAAAATATATACATACATACATATATATATATACGTTTTGAATGATCTATATGATTTTGGGTTCTGAAATTTCTACATGTCACATGCGTGATACATAACAGACAATGTCAGCCCCAGGAGGGAGAAAACACTCCAATGAAGCAAGCCAAAGAAACAAGTTTTAAGCAAGGTCAAGTGATGTGTAGACCAGGATTGTTCAATTCCTACCTGTCATGCTGAAGCTTCCAGATCCTGAATAACAACACATGCTTCCCCTGTCCTAGACAGCCAAGAGTATGTCTCCTCTCTTGGGCATAAGAATCTCTAGAGTTACATATCTGTAGTAAGAGTGGACCCAGCTGGCATACTCACAATGACCAAATTGTGTTGATCGTACTTTATACCAATACATCGCTCCACGCTGAAGTTGCAATAAATGATATATTTGCTTTCTAGACATGAATGAGACGCCTTACTGGATATACTCCAGGAAGGCCAGAGAAGCTGGCTTCTAATCCATACGGAACAATTCACTGCTGAATTTCTTTCACGATAGCCCATGATTTATCTAGAATATCACCTTTACATATCTGGATCCTTCAAACTAGACAAAGGGAAAATACGGGCTTCAAGCCTCAATTAGAAATATGGAATGGTGCCATGCTGACAACTGGTGGTCCCTGACCTGTATCTTCTGAGATTAGAACACAGTGTGGTGGATGACCAATTCATGCGTTGAACAAAAGAAGACCTCCTACAGGGCAGTGTAGCTGTTCGTTACAGGTATGGCACTTAGGGCTAAGTACCATAAGGACTACAAGAGAAAAAGAAAAACAAGTAACACATGAAGCATATAGGATAAGGAGGCGCCACAGTCCAGAGCACGAGCTCTGGAATCACACAGGCTTGGATCGAATCCCAGCTAAGCCACTACCATCTATATACCCTGAAGGACAGGCCAAGGTTTAAATGGTGTTTTACCAGATTTCAAAAAAGAAGTGAAGAAAGAACCTATCTTCCAGGAAGGGACATCGTGGGGTGCAGTATCCAGTCGGATCAGGGCTCTGCATCTCCTGCTCAGAAACCTTGGCCACCTGGCTCATGGTGATGCTGGCAGCTGAGCAGCCCTGGAGAAGGCGATCCTGTCTCCAGGTCTCGCAGAGAAGCTGGGGAGGACTCCAGACGAGGTGGCCCACACCCTGGTAAGTTCTGGCTGCCTCCTGCCTTCAGGTCTCAGCAGGCTCTGGTCTCTGGGCCCCGTGGTGGGGAAGGCCTGGCCAATACATACACAGGGCTGAGGGGCCTGCAGAGCCAGTCCCCAGGCAGGGTGAGCTCTGGAGGAGGCTTCCACAGTCCCCAGCAGTCTCCGCATGGTGGCCCATCTGGTGCCAAACACCTGCCACCCACAGCGAGAAGTCCCAGCCACTAGAAAGTCCAGAAGGGGCCCCACCCTTTGCCTTTGGGCCTGGGTTAAGCCACCAGCTGGGCTTGAACGTGACCCCTGCCTCACCCCCTGCCCCGCCCGCCCTTTCTCTGTGGCACGTACAATGGATATGTCATAAAGCCAGGCTGAGCCAGTGCTATAAATTCAGAGGAGTTAGAATCTAGGAAGAAGCTCTCCCACTTTCACTCTCTGCTCTCAGATCAGGCAGGCAGTACCTCTAATATGGAAGCTATGGACACCACACCTCCTTCCCAGGCTGTCCTCTACCATTCTGCTCATGTTTTCCCCAGCACCCCATTGACGGCTTTGGCGGGTATCGGGGCTTCAGCAGGCAGCACGTCTGACCCCGAACCTATGGACACCACACCTCCTTCACACGCTGTCATCTTCCACTCTGCTCCTGTTTTCCCCAGCACCCCATTGACGGGTTTGGCGGGCATCGGTGCTTCAGCAGGAAGCACGTCAGACCCCGAACCTATGGACACCACACCTCCTTCCCAGGCTGTCATCTTCTATTCTGCTCCTGTTTTCTCCAGCACCCCATTTTCGGCTTTGGTGGGCATCGGTGCCTCAGCAGTCAGCACCTCAGACCCCGAACCTATGGACACCACACCTCCTTCCCAGGCTGTCATCTTCCATCCTGCTCCTCTTTACCCCAGCACCCCATTTACCGCTTAGGCCGGCACTGGTGTTTCAGCAGGCAGCACCTCTAACACCAAAGCTATGGACACCACACCTCCTTCCCAGGCTGTCATTTTCCAGTCTGCCCTGTCTCCAAGTAGAACCACTACCCATTTCACACTGCTGTTCCAAGTTCTGGGAACACACCACCCAGTGGTAGCAATACCTCAGCCCATGCCTCGACTCATTTACCTGCAACGTGAGCCAACAGATAGACCAACACTTCAAAGTTATGACAGAAAATTGAGTAAGTTATACGCTTGGAATTTCATTTATTATTATTAACAAGCACAACTGTAGTGCTTAGACTATAACAAGTACTATTCTAAGGGCTTACCAAATATTAACTCACTTATTCCTCATAATGGCAACCCTAGTGGTAGGGAATATTCATAATGTTCACTTTTTGGGGGGAAACTGAGGCTCAGAGTCGTTGAATAGCTTGCCTAATGCCACACAGTTAGTAGGTGGCAAAACCCGGGATTAAAACCAGACCATCTAGACTTTCATCACTTTGCTGTGTCACCTTATTATAAGTTGTGGTTAGGGAAGGGACTAAATGGACAAGACTCTGAACTAAAAGGAGAAGGGAGAAATGAGAAAATGAGTGATCCTAGAAACTAGAGAAGATTTAGGCTCAGAAATTTCTGGTGATGAGACCCAGAAGAACAAGAACTTGGTTGGAATGTTAACTTGGGGTAGTATCTGAATCCATTGAGAAATGGTTTTGTTTCCTGTAAAATTTAGAAAGGTCAGTTGGATGAAGATTAACGAAGACAAAAGTAGAAAGGAAAAGAGAAAGGTGCCTTAAGTGAGACATAACCGCTCCCCTCTACGTACCGACAGGTTGTGTCCTGTGGGAAAGGATGGAGCTCTCTCTACCGGGTTGGTCACCAGGCTGAACAAGGAGAAACATGGCAACCATTGTACTGGTTCTGATGATCCCTCAAAACCAAGGCTTCAGTTTCCAAGAACGACCTACAGTAGCATAACTAGTGTGTGTCACACATGCCACTAAGTGTGTTTCCAGTCACACATTTTAATTGGAGAAATACTTCCTATGAGGTAGGCATTAGTTCGCTATGGCTGCTGTTACAAATTACTACAAATGTGCTTGCTTCTAACAAAACACACTTATTTTCTTATGGTTCTGGAAAACAGAGGTCCAAAATCAGTTTCCCTGGGCTGAAACCAGGAGTCAACAGGGCCATCCATCCTCCTTCTAGAGGCTCTAAGCGAGAATCTGTTTCCTCGCCAGCATTCCTTCACTTCTGGCCACATCAATCCAACCCCAACTTCATCATCACATTCTCTTTGGGGTAAAAATTCCCTCTGCCTCTCTCTTACGAGAACACCAGTGGTTATATTTGGGCCCGTCCAGGTAGTCCAGGAGAATCTTCCCATCTGAGAACCATTACTTTCATCCCACTGGCAAAGTGCCTTCTGCCATTTAAGGTGACACTCACAGGTTCTGGAGAGTAGAATGTGGACATTTGGGGGCAATGGTATTATTCAGTCTACTACTAGGTAGATATATTATCTTTCTCAGATGTACGAAATGACGTTTAGGGAAGTAGTCTGTCTCAGGTCTACAATTTCCAGAGTAGAGACTCACATTCTGCCACTGACACTTTAGGACACACCCTAAACAACTTTAATCTGTGTCCTTAACTACTGCATAATCCTTGGTTAAGAGTCACACTTAGGTATCAAGACCCAATTGAATAGGACACAAGTACTGTCTCCTCTTTCACTATGTTTGCCTGGTGTACTGATGAATCTTGCCCAGAGCAGAAGAGTTCAGAAAAGTGTTATGCAGGTTTACGAAGAGAAAGCATTTACTGTTTGACGTGCACGGAGGAACGGAAGGCTTTTTCAAATAAAATAAAATAAAATATGCCACCAAATAGTCAATTGTCACAACAGAGGTAACCCCGTGGGAGTCATGAGGAGACTAAAATTATCTCCAATTGTGCAGGGCAGAAAAGTTTCAATGAAGGCAGGTGTAGTTCAGCCAAGCCCTACAGCACAGAAGTAGGAATTTGGGTATGTACGAATGGGAAAAAAGACATTTGAGGCATGGGAAATAGTTTAATGCAGAATGGACGAGAAATATGCATTAGACCTTTTCTAAAACAACTGGCTTATTAACTCAGTAAATCGATTTAGTCAGTCAAGCTAGCTTTAGCTGATTACTTATCCAGGGGATAGCTGTTAAGAGTAATTTTTGTCACAGAACAGTAAATAAAATGGTTGAACTATAGCTTTAGGCTTGCTAAGTGAAATAGATTGCTCTAGATGATTTTCAAGTGACTTACTTGGTAGTACTCACGAAATTGGGGGTTAACAATTGCTTAAGAAAACAAAGAGAATTGATTTTAAATAAAGTAGCTACTGTGTAAACTATCTGTTCAGTAGCTCATGTTAAACGGATGTTTATAATCCCCATTGGACAACCAACTACATTTTTGCAAATGGCAATGTGAATTGCTGTTGCCTAAACTATAGCAATGATCACCTATGTAATTTGTTGTCCAAACCAGAAATCTTCTAACAATACTGGTGTCCTAATAAAAATAAGCACGAAGGGAACACACAGTGGGTGTCTCCAATGTGCCTGTGCATACATCTATATCTCACTGAACCCTCATAACAGCCCCCAAGAGAGGGACTCTGGGCGTCCCCATGCTGCTTGTGGAGAAACAGGCACAGGAAGGTTCAAGAGTCTATCTACCTAATATCGCACAGAGGGTGGCAGAGCCCGTTTTGAAACCACCTGCCTCCAATACCAGGTGCCAGGAGCCAGACTCAGCCTACAGCTCTCTTCTGCTCGCCTGGAGGTGAAACAGTGTGTCATGATTAGTCAAATCCCGTCTTCACTCATCAAGGTAGGTTGAACACCTGCACGTCCTCCAAGTAGCATGTAGCATAAGCAATAAGATGTTTGTCCCGTGATCGTCCAGGAACTTGGAATCAGCTGTACCTGGTTAGGCTGAGCTTGTTTAGAGTGGAGAGGACCACCGATCTTCCACCTGGGCAAGTGCCTTTTGACCTCCTGCCATCAGAGGGCCGAAATCTCCAGCCTGAGAATGTGCTGAGCCCTGTAGCCTAGTTACGCCAGCTCAGAACAATGATGAGCACACCTTTTTCCAGTCACCTTTCCTCATGCTCCCCATGCCTCATACTGCCCTGCTTCTTTATTCTTTATCCCACAGATACCCAAAGCCCCTTGCCTTTGGGGAGGCGGATTTGAGACCTATTGTCACGTCACGTCCTCGCTTGGCTGCCCTGTGAATAAACCTCCTCTTTGCTGCAAACCTCAGCATTTCAGTGTTTTGGCTTGCTGCGCCTCAGACAGAATGGTTGGGAGCAGTGGTACAGCTCCCTTGCCTGTGAGGGATGCTGGTTCCTAGTAGTCACTTGCGGATGTTTTCTCCTCTCGGGGTGGGGGCGGGGCAGACATCCTGCTCTTCCGGAAAGGGAGAAACACAGGTGCCAAACCCTTGCCCTCAGCGTCACCGTCACCTAGGAGCTTGTTAGAAGCACAGAATCCAGGCCCCACCCAGAACTACTGAATACCAGCCTGCATTTAACAAGATCCACAAGAGAGGCATACCCATATTAAAGTTGGAGAGGCACCAAGCTGTCATCGTCTTCTCCACGGCTAATGAAAACGAAGCAAAGGTTCATCCCGAGCCGACTCTCCCTCAGTCACCTGGATATCACATGAGCTCATTTCATCCTCCCCAGAACCTGCAAATGAGACTGAGGGTCAGAGTGGTCTAGCACCCAAGGTTCCATAAAAGAACATGACCAAGGCTCACTGGAGCCCAGACTTCCAAAAAAGAAGGCCCCTGAGCACAGCATGGCACCACCGCAGCCCAAACCGTGGGCCTGGAGGGTAGGCCAGGCTCCCCACGCAGAGTTCACGCCATTCGACAGATGCCCACAGCAGACCACAAGGCAATATGAGAAGTAAGTTCTGATTGTGGAATCTCTGAATTTTGAGATTTAAAGAAAAAAATCTGTTTTGGGGGGATGGTTAAAACAGTTCTACCAAGGAGTAAAGAGAGGGCATCTCAAGGCCCCTGCTGGACTTAGAATTTAATGCCTACTTATTGAGAAATGCTCCGCGCCTTTGCTCAGCCCTACGTCAAGGTGAAGTTCTCTGTGCCCTAGGAGCTTAGGTTCTAAAAAGGCCACAGAAATGGGTGAGACCTAAAGAATGCCAGAACAATGCGACGGCATTAATCAGACTGTCTTTGCTTTGCCTTGCTTACAAGTCACTGACTTTAAACTGAATATGGTGTCATGTCTTTACGTTTCTTGAAGCTTTTTTTTACAAAAGATCATATAAAGATTTTCTTCCATGGTAAGACTTTTATATTGTATTTCTCTTAAACTGGAGTGTGGTACATTTACCCTCCATCAGATGATTGCTTACAACTCACCTTGCTTTATTAAGAATACCGCTAGAGGCTTCTATGTCCCTACTAACAAAAATACATTTTCAGGCCCATTCAAACCACTGAAATTCCAAGATTTCAGAGCACAAGATAATGAAAATTCTCTCTATCCACGTCTTTTACTACATTTAGCCTGTTAACAGTCCCTAAGTGTGTCAGATGAAAGGTACTGTCGCGGGAATTGACATCTTTAACAGCATTCCATACAGGTAAGTCTTGATTTTTCCAATTTCTCAAAAAGTTGGACACATTTACTGCCTCTATGACATCTCTAGGGTGTGTGGAAGAAATAAAAAAAGAGGCCTGTACAATGTATTTCTCAAAATATACACACAAAGGGTTTGCACATACAAACAGGGAAACCTTATAATAATGTATGGGGAGCCAAGTATTGTCGGTAACGGACCTACTCATTTCGAAAGACAACACTGTCACCAAGTGTCCCTTCACCAAAATTGACTGGGAATGTTTAGGGGCCACCAAACCAGAGGTGGAGATTTTTAGGCACATTCTTGCCAGAAAAGAGAGCCTAGGGCATAAACCACTCAACTGGTTGGCACGAATGCCAGGGCAACCCAAGCAAGTGGATATAGAAGCCTACGTAATGCTTGGAAGTAGGAAGCTTTGGGGGACTACACCTAGGCTGGTACTGGCCTCCCTCCCCAAAGGGACAAGGAGAGCAGAAACCTGGATGGAGTCAAGAGAGAGCAAAAAGAAAGGCAAGGCTGGGTATGGAGCAACGTGTGGATCCAGGAGCATGTGTCTGAGAACTGCCGGGGCTCTGCAGACCAGCTGCATCCCCATTCTCCTTGACCCTCATTGGCATAATGAACTCAGGGTGGGCGCATCCCGGCTGCCAAGTCACTTCCACCCGTCCATGGAGTTGACAGTTACTTGCTCACAGTGAACCAACCGCTCTGGACCTAAGAGCTACTGCAGGGGGCGGTAGTGGAGAACAAGGTGACGACAACGACCAGATGCGAAGGAGGAAGAGACATTCAGCAGACCGACTGGGTAGACTGATGGGGTGGCTTTAAGTCTGCAGAGCTAAAGGGGCCAGATGTAGAAAAGGGAAGGGGAATCATGAGGATATGGTCAAGCCCCTTCGTATAGATATTTCATCCGTATGTTGTATGCAAATTCCATTCAATTTGCTCTGAGTGAAAAAGAGAGAACAAAATTATCCTTTCAACCATGTCAGTGACTTTATTTACCATCTCATTTGATGAGCTCATAGCCCAGGTTCAGAGGGAAATGGGAGCTGTGAGTCTGCCATCTCTCAGGAAGTCTCAGGCCTCAGAGGCCCCTCATAGCCAAACTAGCTCACCTTTTGCACCTTTCAAGCAACGTTATTCCTAAGTGCGAGTCACCCTCTTCATCAGGTTCTCCAAGAGACAGCAGTCTCTCCCAATGACAGAGGAAAAATGGGCTACTTTGGCTTTCTGAGGCACAATATGTAGTTCTCCAAAATGGTACCTGCCTGGGGGATTTTTCAAGAAAATTAAGCATCAGTGGTGATTTGTTTGTCTTCACATAACGTATGACCCAGATGTGCTGAGAAATAAGAAAAGGACGAACGAATCAAGGGCAGCTGATCCAAGGAGGCAAGGCGCAACTTCCACAGCCTACGTGGAAAGCTAGAGGAAGGGAACATCCAGCTGGTGGGAGCTGAACACAGGGGCCAGTCCTCCTTGGGCTCGGGATGCCACCGCCTCTTCCTACATCTTCACGCTCTCCTTCTCTGTTGGCCCCTCCCAGCCATATGAAAGAGCCACAAGGAAATGCTCTCCTCCATTCCATTTTCCTGTCCTCCTATCCACCCCTCCCTTCTTTCCCTTTGCCATCAATTTCTTGACTTGCCCCCCATTTCTCCCCTCCCATCTACACTGCGATCTGGTTTCTGCCCCACTACT
Source organism: Delphinapterus leucas (assembly GCF_059928025.1). Lineage (NCBI taxonomy): Eukaryota > Metazoa > Chordata > Mammalia > Artiodactyla > Monodontidae > Delphinapterus > Delphinapterus leucas. The sequence continues at coordinate 107,502,815 of NC_143137.1, read as the reverse complement.
CCCGTGAAACTGACCTCCTTGAAGCCCCCAATGATTTCTCTGTTGACAAGTCCAGGGGACTACTTCTCAATCCTTATCTTTGTGCCCGCCAAGCCGAGTTAGATCTTAAACAACGTCTCTGTCTTGAAAATCTCTTCCCTTGGCTTCTGCGCCACCTTTCCTTTTCTTTTCTTGACACCGATCACAACCAGTGCTGCAGATTCCATCGAATTAAGGAATGCTGTTGCCTACATGTGTGAATGAGCTAAAGTGAGTACAGTACTGAAGTAGAGGACACCTAAAGTGAAACGTCTTCATGTACGTCCACGTGGCTGAGCAGCAAGTTAACCTTTCATACATGTGCTAGAGAAGAAGAGTTGGGTTTTATTTTATTTACTTTTGCCTGGACTGTGTTGAATGACTATCATCTACAAGTTCAGGCTACTTTTTGCTGAGGATTAATAATGCACTGGGAGAGCTGAGAGAAAACTGAATAATAGAGCTGTCTTTTTCTTGACCAGCTCACCTTACTTTCCCAAACTCTAAGTCTTTCTCTAATTCTTTCCCCTTTTTATTGTAGTAAAATGAACATAACACAAAATTCACCATTTGGATCATTTTACAATTCACTCTACCATTCAGTGGAATTTACTACTGTCACAATGTTGTGCAACTATCACCACTGCCTAGCTGCAAAACATTTTCATCAACCAAGAGGAAACCTACACCCATTTTAAGGAGTCATTCCCAATTTCCCTCTCTTCCAAACCCCTGGCAACCACTAATGTATAATCTTTTCTGTGTGTATGGATTTGCCACTGCTGGACATTTCATATAAATGGAACCATACAATATGTAGCCTTTCATGCCTGACCTCTTTCACTTAGTTGCATCCATCATGTAGCATGTATCAGAAATCCACTCACTGTTACAGCTGAATCCTTCATACTGTTTGAATACAAAATTAAAAATACGTTGAGAGTGAAGCTCTGTTTTAATGGCACATCTATTAGGCCAATTCATTGAAAGAAACTGAAGATGGAGATGTTGTTGTCAAATGATAATCGTTGAGAAGCCTCAGCCAATTGGATAATGAAAAGTTTGGGAAATGTTGCAAAAAATTAGCTGATTTATATTAAAAGCCTATTAAACAAGGGTTCAGGAGATTGTCTTTTTCTTGCAGGTAACTTAAATGAGGCAGAAAGAAATAACTGCCCTTTAAAACACATTTTGAAAGGATTCTATTTATTCTTAATAGACGAATGGGAGGGAGTACAGGAAGTTCACATCCAATATGGACTCCCTGTCCAAACACTGTTTGTCGTTCTAGCCACCACTATCGAATTATATTTCTTGAGAGTAAGGCAGCTCAATTCCTGCATATTACTTTCTAAACTTCATCCATCAAATCCATTAATACAGTATAAACAAGAGTTGTTCATGTTTAAGTGCCGTTCAAATATCAGGTATAAAGAACCCCCAGTAAGAAAAAGAATCCTATATCTCTTGCCAGAATGTGGTCAGCTCTGGGGTGCTCTGCTAGCTGAAAGACACATTCATTATTAAGAGGATAGAGGCTGTTTAAGAGGGATGAGAGCCAAAAAAATTTAACTACATATATGTGTTAAGAACAGTGCTAGGTTATCTCATGTTCTATATCAGTAAAGGCTCACCATTTTACATATGTGAAAAGCAAAGTTAAAAGTGTATTCGTAGGGCTTCCCTGTTGGCGCAGTGGTTAAGGATCCACCTGCCAGTGCACGGGACACACGTATGAGCCCTGGTCCGGGAAGATCCCACATGCCACGGAGCAACTAAGACCATGTGCCACAACTACTGAGACTGCGTGCTAGAGCCCGTGAACCACAACTACTGAAGCCCACGCACCTAGGCCCCGTGCTCAGCAACAGCGAGAAGCCACCACAATGAGAATGCCGTGTACTGCAACAGAGTAGCCGCCGCTCACTGCAACTAGAGAAAGGCTGCGCACAGCAACGAAGAGCCTAGGCAGCCAAAGATAAATAAATAAATACGTCTATTTTTAAAAAAATGTGTTTCAGTAACTTACTAAAAGGCACGCAATCAGTAAACATGAGCAAGGATTCAATCCCAAATCTGTCACACTGAAGTTTAAGCTAATACTCGAGATTGATAAAAACAGCACTAATTTAAAACTTCAGAGGTATTTTTTACTTCATACTTTCACTAATGCTCTTTGGAGATAATCATTTCATTTATATGGGCCTTAGTTTTTACAACTATAATAGTTGGAAGCTTGACTAGGTGATCTCTATGTAGTCTTCCAATTCTAAAATGTTCCACTAATTTGGAGTCCTACAGTAATTGCCCTTGCAATACATGCATGCTGCCACCAAGTAGCAGTAGAGACTACTAGTTCCTTTTTTATCCCTAGTGGGGGTGCATTTTGACAGCAGACTTATCCGTCAATAGTACAACCTGTTAGTATAACTATAAGATAACAAAATAATCTGGTATTCTTTCCTGTAAAAGAGAAGCTTTACATTGTGTCTGTGAATCGTACCAGAATCACCTGTAAGTTTATAAATATAGAGGAAATCCTGAACCCATTGAATGAGAATCTTCAGAGACAGGAATTGGGCATCTGGAATTCTGGGCTCCAATCATTTGTATATTTTATTTCATTTTATTTTTGCCTATGTACAATATTTGTCACATCCTTTTGAATCTTTAAAAGTTTCTTTCTGTTTTAAATTTTAGAATATTCCATAATCTTCACCTACTTTTCATAAGGTGTTATCTGTTATGTTTATTCGATCTTGTGCTTCTCCTGGTTAAGACTTCTTTCTTTCCTCTTTTTTCTCGTGGCCCTGCCGCATGTCTTGCAGGATCTTAGTTTCCTGACATGGGATTGGACCCCAGGGTCCCAGCAGTGAAAGCGCCATGTTCTAAACACTGGACCACCAGGGAAGTCCCAAGATTTCAGTTTTAAATGACTTTTTTCCCACTCTAATTCATTCCTGGGATCAGTTTCATGTTTGGACATTAAAGCAACCTTGCATTGCCAGAATAAAGCTACTTTGATTTTGATATATGATTGTTTTACATACCATGGATACAGTTTGTGCTTCTCTTTACACATTTTGCATGCATGTTCAAAGGAGAAACTGGCCTGTGATTCTATTCTTGTAATATCCTTTATAGATTTGTTTTAAGAGTCTATACTTTATTTTTTATTTATTTATATTTTTGGCTGCATTGGGTCTTCATTGCTGCATGCATGCTTTCTCTAGTTTTGGCGAGCGGGGGTCTATTCTTTGTTGCAGTGAGTAGGCTTCTCATTGCAGCCTTCTGACCGCATGGGCTTCTGACCCCATTCGTCGGTGCTACTTCAGTTCCTTACCCCTTCCCTTCTGACCCTGGGCGGTGAAATCCTCTTTCTGCAGCTGGCCTGCGGCAGAAAGTCAATGAGGCAAGAGTAGGCTTGGAGTATCCAAGGAGCAGAAAGGATGTCAGCGTGTGAAAAACAGAGCGAGCAAATTGGAGAGGAGAAGGAAACACTCAGAGAGGAAACAGAGGCCCAGATTTCTAGGTCTGTGGAGGCACTGAGGACTTTGCATTTCCTGTGAAGAAGCCACTGAAGAAATTTGAGTGACATGATCTGACTTATGTTTTAACAAGATCTCTCTGGATGCCACGTTGATTAGAGACTGTAGGAGAGCAAGGACAAGCCCCAGAACACCAACAGTTGATTCAAAGAAGTGATTACTCAAACATGGTCCCCCTCCTCAATGAGGACGCAGAGCAGGAATCGGCAAATAATGGCCACAAATCAAATCAGGCTCTCAGCCTGGATCTGTGGGACTGTGAGCTAATAATGGTTCTCACGTTCAGAAAGCTTGTTGAAGAAGAAAGAGGAGGAGAAGCTACAGAAACTGTATATGGCCCACAAAGCCTAAGATATTTAAAATCCAGAAGATGCTTTCCAACACCTGATGTAAAGCATGTGGCTGGTAGGAGGTCCTCAACCACATTTGGAAGAGGAATACATGAGTCACTTCGTTCCTGAAAACACTGTAAAGTGATAGGGGTCAAGAAACATTTACCCGTTCACCCTTAACCTTCACAAATGATGCCAGTTCCATTGAGCTATTGAAAAATACATTCTGGCTTTCAAAAAAGTAACCCAGAGGGCATTTTCTCACATAGGCAAGGTCATAAACAACTGTCAAGTGAAGTTGAAATAGCAACAAATCAAATAATAACAAAAACATTTTTACAGAACTTTAAATCTTACAAAGCATTTTCATGTTCATTATCTAATTTAATCCCCAAATCAACGGCATGAGATAGTTATTATTTCCCCATTAGAAATGACCACATATTAAATCCTTAGTGATTGCTCAAGAAAAGCTGAAATCTTGAGTGTAACATCCATTAATGCCATGGTTGGGTGTTTTCCCATGGGAACACTGGATGCTAAAATCCACAGGGATTTTCAGCTCAAGATGGCAGACTAGGAAATATATTTACTTTCTGTTCCTCCTGAAACCATATCTAAATAAAACTGTAGAGATACCAAAACTAATCAACCAATAAAAGCCAAGATATTTTGGAAGTCATCAACCACAGAAAGATTTCAACACATTTCGAGAAGGCAAACAATGAAATGGAGGAGCCGTGAATAAAAGAATGAAGAAAAAAAGGCTGAACCTAAGTAAGGTCTGCACAAAGCCACTCAGCTTTTGCTGAGCTCTGGTTATAGTAAAGGGCAGAGGAAGGAAGAGGGGCTGAAAACAAGGAGACAAACGTCATTTAAGGAAAAACAGTTCATTTAATGAGCTCCAGGGAACACTCAGCCTGCTGCCATACTAACTCATGAATTACAATGGATTGTTGGTAAGCAAGACAAGAAAACAGGGAAGAAACAAAAGAAACAAAAATCAAGACATTGTTTCTAACTGAACTCTTCTCAAATGAGATTGAGGAATTATGTTTCAATGCCACAGCTGTAAATCATTTCTGCTCTTGGAGAGGTTACAAAGGGCTTATAATATTTCCCTTTTGTTCAGACAGAATTGAGGTCTGAGCAAAAGCTTTTGTGTCCTCCAACCCCAACATTTATTGGGGATGGAAGCCCAGATTTGCTGGGACATACCATAAAAAGAATCTCATGGGCAGAGGGTCAAACTGACTGTGGAATATATGAATTATGTCCTGTGTGAGTTTCAATAGGTTTTAAAATATATACATACATACATATATATATATATATACGTTTTATATGATCTATATGATTTTGGGTTCTGAAATTTCTACATGTCACATGCGTGATACATCACAGACAATGTCAGCCTCAGGAGGGAGAATACACTCCAATGAAGCAAGCCAAAGTAACAAGTTTTAAGCAAGGTCAAGTGATGTGTAGACCAGGATTGTTCAATTCCTACCTGTCATGCTGAAGCTTCCAGCTCCTGAATAACAAAACATGCTTCCCTTGTCCTAGACAGCCAAGAGTATGTCTCCTCTCTTGGGCAGAAGAATCTCTAGAGTTACATATCTGTAGTAAGAGTGGACCCAGCTGGCATACTCACAATGACCAAATTGTGTTGATCGTACTTTATACCAATACATCGCTCCACGCTGAAGTTGCAATAAATGATATATTTGCTTTCTAGACATGAATGAGACGACTTACTGGATATACTCCAGGAAGGCCAGAGAAGCTGGCTTCTAATCCATACGGAACAATTCACTGGTGAATTTCTTTCACGATAGCCCATGATTTATCTAGAATATCATCTTTACATATGTGGATCCTTCAAACTAGACAAAGGGAAAATACGGGCTTCAAGCCTCAATTAGAAATATGGAATGGTGCCATGCTGACAACTGGTGGTCCCTGACCTGTATCTTCTGAGATTAGAACACAGTGTGGTGGATGACCAATTCATGCGTTGAACAAAGAAGACCTCCTACAGGGCAGTGTAGCTGTTCGTTACAGGTATGGCACTTAGGGCTAAGTACCATAAGGACTACAAGAGAAAAAGAAAAACAAGTAACACATGAAGCATATACGATAAGGAGGCACCACAATCCAGAGCACGAGCTCTGGAATCACACAGGCTTGGATCGAATCCCAGCTAAGCCACTACCATCTATATACCCTGAAGGGCAGGCCAAGGTTTAAATGGTGTTTTACCAGATTTCAAAAAAGAAGTGAAGAAAGAACCTATCTTCCAGGAAGGGACATCGTGGGGTGCAGTATCCAGTCGGATCAGGGCTCTGCATCTCCTGCTCAGAAACCTTGGCCACCTGGCTCATGGTGATGCTGGCAGCTGAGCAGCCCTGGAGAAGGCGATCCTGTCTCCAGGTCTCGCAGAGAAGCTGGGGAGGACTCCAGACGAGGTGGCCCACACCCTGGTAAGTTCTGGCTGCCTCCTGCCCTCAGGTCTGAGCAGGCTCTGGTCTCTGGGCCCCGTGGTGGGGAAGGCCTGGCCAATACATACACAGGGCTGAGGGGCCTGCAGAGCCAGTCCCCAGGCAGGGTGAGCTCTGGAGGAGGCTTCCACAGTCCCCAGCAGTCTCTGCATGGTGGCCCATCTGGTGCCAAACACCTGCCACCCACAGCGAGAAGTCCCAGCCACTAGAAAGTCCAGAAGGGGCCCCACCCTTTGCCTTTGGGCCTGGGTTAAGCCACCAGCTGGGCTTGCACGTGACCCCTGCCTCACCCCCTGCCCCGCCCGCCCTTTCTCTGTGACACGTACAATGGATATGTCATAAAGCCAGGCTGAGCCAGTGCTATAAATTCAGAGGAGTTAGAATCTAGGAAGAAGCTCTCCCACTTTCACTCTCTGCTCTCAGATCAGGCAGGCAGTACCTCTAATATGGAAGCTATGGACACCACACCTCCTTCCCAGGCTGTCCTCTACCATTCTGCTCATGTTTTCCCCAGCACCCCATTGACGGCTTTGGCGGGTATCGGGGCTTCAGCAGGCAGCACGTCTGACCCCGAACCTATGGACACCACACCTCCTTCACATGCTGTTATCTTCCATTCTGCTCCTGTTTTCCCCAGCACCACATTGACGGCTTTGGCGGGCATCGGTGCTTCAGCAGGCAGCACCTCAGACCCCGAACCTATGGATACCACACCTCCTTCACATGCTGTCATCTTCCATTCTGCTCCTGTTTTCCCAAGCACCCCATTTACGGGTTTGGCGGGCATCGGTGCTTCAGCAGGAAGCACGTCAGACCCCGAACCTATGGACACCACACCTCCTTCACACGCTGTCATCTTCCATTCTGCTCCTGTTTTCCCCAGCACCCCATTTACGGCCCTGGCGGGCATCGGTGCTTCCACAGTCAGCACGTCTGACCCCGAACCTATGGACACCACACCTCCTTCCCAGGCTGTCATCTTCTATTCTGCTCCTGTTTTCTCCAGCACCCCATTTTCGGCTTTGGTGGGCATCGGTGCCTCAGCAGTCAGCACCTCAGACCCCGAACCTATGGACACCACACCTCCTTCCCAGGCTGTCATCTTCCATCCTGCTCCTCTTTACCCCAGCACCCCATTTACCGCTTAGGCCGGCACTGGTGTTTCAGCAGGCAGCACCTCTAACACCAAAGCTATGGACACCACACCTCCTTCCCAGGCTGTCATTTTCCAGTCTGCCCTGTCTCCAAGTAGAACCACTACCCATTTCACACTGCTGTTCCAAGTTCTGGGAACACACCACCCAGTGGTAGCAATACCTCAGCCCATGCCTCGACTCATTTACCTGCAACGTGAGCCAACAGATAGACCAACACTTCAAAGTTATGACAGAAAATTGAGTAAGTTATACGCTTGGAATTTCATTTATTATTATTAACAAGCACAACTGTAGTGCTTAGACTATAACAAGTACTATTCTAAGGGCTTACCAAATATTAACTCACTTATTCCTCATAATGGCAACCCTAGTGGTAGGGAATATTCATAATGTTCACTTTTTGGGGGGAAACTGAGGCTCAGAGTCGTTGAATAGCTTGCCTAATGCCACACAGTTAGTAGGTGGCAAAACCCGGGATTAAAACCAGACCATCTAGACTTTCATCACTTTGCTGTGTCACCTTATTATAAGTTGTGGTTAGGGAAGGGACTAAATTGACAAGACTCTGAACTAAAAGGAGAAGGGAGAAATGAGAAAATGAGTGATCCTAGAAACTAGAGAAGATTTAGGCTCAGAAATTTCTGGTGATGAGACCCAGAAGAACAAGAACTTGGTTGGAATGTTTACTTGGGGTAGTATCTGAATCCATTGAGAAATGGTTTTGTTTCCTGTAAAATTTAGAAAGGTCAGTTGGATGAAGATTAACGAAGACAAAAGTAGAAAGGAAAAGAGAAAGGTGCCTTAAGTGAGACATAACCGCTCCCCTCTACGTACCGACAGGTTGTGTCCTGTGGGAAAGGATGGAGCTCTCTCTACCGGGTTGGTCACCAGGCTGAACAAGGAGAAACATGGCAACCATTGTACTGGTTCTGATGATCCCTCAAAACCAAGGCTTCAGTTTCCAAGAACGACCTACAGTAGCATAACTAGTGTGTGTCACACATGCCACTAAGTGTGTTTCCAGTCACACATTTTAATTGGAGAAATACTTCCTATGAGGTAGGCATTAGTTTGCTATGGCTGCTGTAACAAATTACTACAAATGTGCTTGCTTCTAACAAAACACACTTATTTTCTTATGGTTCTGGAAGACAGAGGTCCAAAACCAGTTTCCCTGGGCTGAAACCAGGAGTCAACAGGGCCATCCATCCTCCTTCTAGAGGCTCTAAGCGAGAATCTGTTTCCTCGCCAGCATTCCTTCACTTCTGGCCACATCAATCCAACCCCAACTTCATCATCACATTCTCTTTGGGGTAAAAATTCCCTCTGCCTCTCTCTTACGAGAACACCAGTGGTTATATTTGGGCCCGTCCAGGTAGTCCAGGAGAATCTTCCCATCTGAGAACCATTACTTTCATCCCACTGGCAAAGTGCCTTCTGCCATTTAAGGTGACATTCACAGGTTCTGGAGAGTAGAATGTGGACATTTGGGGGCAATGGTATTATTCAGTCTACTACAAGGTAGATACTATTATCTTTCTCAGATGTACGAAATGACGTTTAGGGAAGTAGTCTGTCTCAGGTCTACAATTTCCAGAGTAGAGACTTACATTCTGCCACTGACACTTTAGGACACACCCTAAACAACTTTAATCTGTGTCCTTAACTACTGCATAATCCTTGGTTAAGAGTCACACTTAGGTATCAAGACCCAATTGAATAGGACACAAGTACTGTCTCCTCTTTCACTATGTTTGCCTGGTGTACTGATGAATCTTGCCCAGAGCAGAAGAGTTCAGAAAAGTGTTATGCAGGTTTACGAAGAGAAAGCATTTACTGTTTGACGTGCACGGAGGAACGGAAGGCTTTTTCAAATAAAATAAAATAAAATATGCCACCAAATAGTCAATTGTCACAACAGAGGTAACCCCGTGGGAGTCATGAGGAGACTAAAATTATCTCCAATTGTGCAGGGCAGAAAAGTTTCAATGAAGGCAGGTGTAGTTCAGCCAAGCCCTACAGCACAGAAGTAGGAAGTTGGGTATGTACGAATGGGAAAAAAGACATTTGAGGCATGGGAAATAGTTTAATGCAGAATGGACGAGAAATATGCATTAGACCTTTTCTAAAACAACTGGCTTATTGACTCAGTAAATCGATTTAGTCAGTCAAACTAGCTTTAGCTGATTACTTATCCAGGGGATAGCTGTTGAGAGTAATTTTTGTCACAGAACAGTAAATAAAATGGTTGAACTATAGCTTTAGGCTTGCTAAGTGAAATAGATTGCTCTAGATGATTTTCAAGTGACTTACTTGGTAGTACTCACGAAATTGGGGGTTAACAATTGCTTAAGAAAACAAAGAGAATTGATTTTAAATAAAGTAGCTACTGTGTAAACTATCTGTTCAGTAGCTCATGTTAAACGGATGTTTATAATCCCCATTGGACAACCAACTACATTTTTGCAAATGGCAATGTGAATTGCTGTTGCCTAAACTATAGCAATGATCACCTATGTAATTTGTTGTCCAAACCAGAAATCTTCTAACAATACTGGTGTCCTAATAAAAATAAGCACGAAGGGAACACACAGTGGGTGTCTCCCGTGTGCCTGTGCATACATCTATATCTCACTGAGCCCTCATAACAGCCCCCAAGAGAGGGACTCTGGGCGTCCCCATGCTGCTTGTGGAGAAACAGGCACAGGAAGGTTCAAGAGTCTATCTACCTAATATCGCACAGAGGGTGGCAGAGCCCGTTTTGAAACCACCTGCCTCCAATACCAGGTGCCAGGAGCCAGACTCAGCCTACAGCTCTCTTCTGCTCGCCTGGAGGTGAAACAGTGTGTCATGATTAGTCAAATCCCGTCTTCACTCATCAAGGTAGGTTGAACACCTGCACGTCCTCCAAGTAGCATGTAGCATAAGCAATAAGATGTTTGTCCCGTGATCGTCCAGGAACTTGGAATCAGCTGTGCCTGGTTAGGCTGAGCTTGTTTAGAGTGGAGAGGACCACCGATCTTCCACCTGGGCAAGTGCCTTTTGACCTCCTGCCATCAGAGGGCCGAAATCTCCAGCCTGAGAATGTGCTGAGCCCTGTAGCCTAGTTACGCCAGCTCAGAACAATGATGAGCACACCTTTTTCCAGTCACCTTTCCTCATGCTCCCCATGCCTCATACTGCCCTGCTTCTTTATTCTTTATCCCACAGATACCCAAAGCCCCTTGCCTTTGGGGAGGCGGATTTGAGACCTATTGTCACGTCACGTCCTCGCTTGGCTGCCCTGTGAATAAACCTCCTCTTTGCTGCAAACCTCAGCATTTCAGTGTTTTGGCTTGCTGCGCCTCAGACAGAATGGTTGGGAGCAGTGGTACAGCTCCCTTGCCTGTGAGGGATGCTGGTTCCTAGTAGTCACGTTGCGGATGTTTTCTCCTCTCGGGGTGGGGGCGGGGCAGACATCCTGCTCTTCCGGAAAGGGAGAAACACAGGTGCCAAACCCTTGCCCTCAGCGTCACCGTCACCTAGGAGCTTGTTAGAAGCACAGAATCCAGGCCCCACCCAGAACTACTGAATACCAGCCTGCATTTAACAAGATCCACAAGAGAGGCATACCCATATTAAAGTTGGAGAGGCACCAAGCTGTCATCGTCTTCTCCACGGCTAATGAAAACGAAGCAAAGGTGCATCCTGAGCCGACTCTGCCTCAGTCACCTGGATATCACATGAGCTCATTTCATCCTCCCCAGAACCTGCAAATGAGACTGAGGGTCAGAGTGGTCTAGCACCCAAGGTTCCATAAAAGAACATGACCAAGGCTCACTGGAGCCCAGACTTCCAAAAAAGAAGGCCCCTGAGCACAGCATGGCACCACCGCAGCCCAAACCGTGGGCCTGGAGGGTAGGCCAGGCTCCCCACGCAGAGTTCACGCCATTCGACAGATGCCCACAGCAGACCACAAGGCAATATGAGAAGTAAGTTCTGATTGTGGAATCTCTGAATTTTGAGATTTAAAGAAAAATATCTGTTTTTGGGGGATGGTTAAAACAGTTCTACCAAGGAGTAAAGAGAGGGCATCTCAAGGCCCCTTCTGGACTTAGAATTTAATGCCTACTTATTGAGAAATGCTCCGCGCCTTTGCTCAGCCCTACGTCAAGGTGAAGTTCTCTGTGCCCTAGGAGCTTAGGTTCTAAAAAGGCCACAGAAATGGGTGAGACCTAAAAAATGCCAGAACAATGCGACGGCATTAATCAGACTGTCTTTGCTTTGCCTTGCTTACAAGTCACTGACTTTAAACTGAATATGGTGTCATGTCTTTATGTTTCTTGAAGCTTTTTTTTACAAAAGATCATATAAAGATTTTCTTCCATGGTAAGACTTTTATATTGTATTTCTCTTAAACTGGAGTGTGGTACATTTACCCTCCATCAGATGATTGCTTACAACTCACCTTGCTTTATTAAGAATACCGCTAGAGGCTTCTATGTCCCTACTAACAAAAATACATTTTCAGGCCCATTCAAACCACTGAAATTCCAAGATTTCAGAGCACAAGATAATGAAAATTCTCTCTATCCACGTCTTTTACTACATTTAGCCTGTTAACAGTCCCTAAGTGTGTCAGATGAAAGGTACTGTCGCGGGAATTGACATCTTTAACAGCATTCCATACAGGTAAGTCTTGATTGTTCCAATTTCTCAAAAAGTTGGACACATTTACTGCCTCTATGACATCTCTAGGGTGTGTGGAAGAAATAAAAAAGAGGCCTGTACAATGTATTTCTCAAAATATACACACAAAGGGTTTGCACATACAAACAGGGAAACCTTATAATAATGTATGGGGAGCCAAGTATTGTCGGTAACGGACCTACTCATTTCGAAAGACAACACTGTCACCAAGTGTCCCTTCACCAAAATTGACTGGGAATGTTTAGGGGCCACCAAACCAGAGGTGGAGATTTTTAGGCACATTCTTGCCAGAAAAGAGAGCCTAGGGCATAAACCACTCAACTGGTTGGCACGAATGCCAGGGCAACCCAAGCAAGTGGATATAGAAGCCTACGTAATGCTTGGAAGTAGGAAGCTTTGGGGGACTACACCTAGGCTGGTACTGGCCTCCCTCCCCAAAGGGACAAGGAGAGCAGAAACCTGGATGGAGTCAAGAGAGAGCAAAAGAAAGGCAAGGCTGGGTATGGAGCAATGTGTGGATCCAGGAGCATGTGTCTGAGAACTGCCGGGGCTCTGCAGACCAGTTGCATCCCCATTCTCCTTGACCCTCATTGGCATAATGAACTCAGGGTGGGCGCATCCCGGCTGCCAAGTCACTTCCACCCGTCCATGGAGTTGACAGTTACTTGCTCACAGTGAACCAACCGCTCTGGACCTAAGAGCTACTGCAGGGGGCGGTAGTGGAGAACAAGGTGACGACAACGACCAGATGCGAAGGAGGAAGAGACATTCAGCGGACCGACTGGGTGGACTGATGGTGTGGCCTTAAGTCTGCAGAGCTAAAGGGGCCAGATGTAGAAAAGGGAAGGGGAATCATGAGGATATGGTTAAGCCCCTTCGTATAGATATTTCATCCGTATGTTGTATGCAAATTCCATTCAATTTGCTCTGAGTGAAAAAGAGAGAACAAAATTATCCTTTCAACCATGTCAGTGACTTTATTTACCATCTCATTTGATGAGCTCATAGCCCAGGTTCAGAGGGAAATGGGAGCTGTGAGTCTGCCATCTCTCAGGAAGTCTCAGGCCTCAGAGGCCCCTCATAGCCAAACTAGCTCACCTTTTGCACCTTTCAAGCAACGTTATTCCTAAGTGCGAGTCACCCTCTTCATCAGGTTCTCCAAGAGACAGCAGTCTCTCCCAATGACAGAGGAAAAATGGGCTACTTTGGCTTTCTGAGGCACAATATGTAGTTCTCCAAAATGGTACCTGCCTGGGGGATTTTTCAAGAAAATTAAGCATCAGTGGTGATTTGTTTGTCTTCACATAACGTATGACCCAGATGTGCTGAGAAATAAGAAAAGGACGAACGAATCAAGGGCAGCTGATCCAAGGAGGCAAGGTGCAACTTCCACAGCCTACGTGGAAAGCTAGAGGAAGGGAACATCCAGCTGGTGGGAGCTGAACACAGGGGCCAGTCCTCCTTGGGCTCGGGATGCCACCGCCTCTTCCTACATCTTCACGCTCTCCTTCTCTGTTGGCCCCTCCCAGCCATATGAAAGAGCCACAAGGAAATGCTCTCCTCCATTCCATTTTCCTGTCCTCCTATCCACCCCTCCCTTCTTTCCCTTTGCCATCAATTTCTTGACTTGCCCCCCATTTCTCCCCTCCCATCTACACTGCGATCTGGTTTCTGCCCCACTACTCCCGTGAAACTGACCTCCTTGAAGCCCCCAATGATTTCTCTGTTGACAAGTCCAGGGGACTACTTCTCAATCCTTATCTTTGTGCCCGCCAAGCCGAGTTAGATCTTAAACAACGTCTCTGTCTTGAAAATCTCTTCCCTTGGCTTCTGCGCCACCTTTCCTTTTCTTTTCTTGACACCGATCACAACCAGTGCTGCAGATTCCATCGAATTAAGGAATGCTGTTGCCTACATGTGTGAATGAGCTAAAGTGAGTACAGTACTGAAGTAGAGGACACCTAAAGTGAAACGTCTTCATGTACGTCCACGTGGCTGAGCAGCAAGTTAACCTTTCATACATGTGCTAGAGAAGAAGAGTTGGGTTTTATTTTATTTACTTTTGCCTGGACTGTGTTGAATGACTATCATCTACAAGTTCAGGCTACTTTTTGCTGAGGATTAATAATGCACTGGGAGAGCTGAGAGAAAACTGAATAATAGAGCTGTCTTTTTCTTGACCAGCTCACCTTACTTTCCCAAACTCTAAGTCTTTCTCTAATTCTTTCCCCTTTTTATTGTAGTAAAATGAACATAACACAAAATTCACCATTTGGATCATTTTACAATTCACTCTACCATTCAGTGGAATTTACTACTGTCACAATGTTGTGCAACTATCACCACTGCCTAGCTGCAAAACATTTTCATCAACCAAGAGGAAACCTACACCCATTTTAAGGAGTCATTCCCAATTTCCCTCTCTTCCAAACCCCTGGCAACCACTAATGTATAATCTTTTCTGTGTGTATGGATTTGCCACTGCTGGACATTTCATATAAATGGAACCATACAATATGTAGCCTTTCATGCCTGACCTCTTTCACTTAGTTGCATCCATCATGTAGCATGTATCAGAAATCCACTCACTGTTACAGCTGAATCCTTCATACTGTTTGAATACAAAATTAAAAATACGTTGAGAGTGAAGCTCTGTTTTAATGGCACATCTATTAGGCCAATTCATTGAAAGAAACTGAAGATGGAGATGTTGTTGTCAAATGATAATCGTTGAGAAGCCTCAGCCAATTGGATAATGAAAAGTTTGGGAAATGTTGCAAAAAATTAGCTGATTTATATTAAAAGCCTATTAAACAAGGATTCAGGAGATTGTCTTTTTCTTGCAGGTAACTTAAATGAGGCAGAAAGAAATAACTGCCCTTTAAAACACATTTTGAAAGGATTCTATTTATTCTTAATAGACGAATGGGAGGGAGTACAGGAAGTTCACATCCAATATGGACTCCCTGTCCAAACACTGTTTGTCGTTCTAGCCACCACTATCGAATTATATTTCTTGAGAGTAAGGCAGCTCAATTCCTGCATATTACTTTCTAAACTTCATCCATCAAATCCATTAATACAGTATAAACAAGAGTTGTTCATGTTTAAGTGCCGTTCAAATATCAGGTATAAAGAACCCCCAGTAAGAAAAAGAATCCTATATCTCTTGCCAGAATGTGGTCAGCTCTGGGGTGCTCTGCTAGCTGAAAGACACATTCATTATTAAGAGGATAGAGGCTGTTTAAGAGGGATGAGAGCCAAAAAAATTTAACTACATATATGTGTTAAGAACAGTGCTAGGTTATCTCATGTTCTATATCAGTAAAGGCTCACCATTTTACATATGTGAAAAGCAAAGTTAAAAGTGTATTCGTAGGGCTTCCCTGTTGGCGCAGTGGTTAAGGATCCACCTGCCAGTGCACGGGACACACGTATGAGCCCTGGTCCGGGAAGATCCCACATGCCACGGAGCAACTAAGACCATGTGCCACAACTACTGAGACTGCGTGCTAGAGCCCGTGAACCACAACTACTGAAGCCCACGCACCTAGGCCCCGTGCTCAGCAACAGCGAGAAGCCACCACAATGAGAATGCCGTGTACTGCAACAGAGTAGCCGCCGCTCACTGCAACTAGAGAAAGGCTGCGCACAGCAACGAAGAGCCTAGGCAGCCAAAGATAAATAAATAAATACGTCTATTTTTAAAAAAATGTGTTTCAGTAACTTACTAAAAGGCACGCAATCAGTAAACATGAGCAAGGATTCAATCCCAAATCTGTCACACTGAAGTTTAAGCTAATACTCGAGATTGATAAAAACAGCACTAATTTAAAACTTCAGAGGTATTTTTTACTTCATACTTTCACTAATGCTCTTTGGAGATAATCATTTCATTTATATGGGCCTTAGTTTTTACAACTATAATAGTTGGAAGCTTGACTAGGTGATCTCTATGTAGTCTTCCAATTCTAAAATGTTCCACTAATTTGGAGTCCTACAGTAATTGCCCTTGCAATACATGCATGCTGCCACCAAGTAGCAGTAGAGACTACTAGTTCCTTTTTTATCCCTAGTGGGGGTGCATTTTGACAGCAGACTTATCCGTCAATAGTACAACCTGTTAGTATAACTATAAGATAACAAAATAATCTGGTATTCTTTCCTGTAAAAGAGAAGCTTTACATTGTGTCTGTGAATCGTACCAGAATCACCTGTAAGTTTATAAATATAGAGGAAATCCTGAACCCATTGAATGAGAATCTTCAGAGACAGGAATTGGGCATCTGGAATTCTGGGCTCCAATCATTTGTATATTTTATTTCATTTTATTTTTGCCTATGTACAATATTTGTCACATCCTTTTGAATCTTTAAAAGTTTCTTTCTGTTTTAAATTTTAGAATATTCCATAATCTTCACCTACTTTTCATAAGGTGTTATCTGTTATGTTTATTCGATCTTGTGCTTCTCCTGGTTAAGACTTCTTTCTTTCCTCTTTTTTCTCGTGGCCCTGCCGCATGTCTTGCAGGATCTTAGTTTCCTGACATGGGATTGGACCCCAGGGTCCCAGCAGTGAAAGCGCCATGTTCTAAACACTGGACCACCAGGGAAGTCCCAAGATTTCAGTTTTAAATGACTTTTTTCCCACTCTAATTCATTCCTGGGATCAGTTTCATGTTTGGACATTAAAGCAACCTTGCATTGCCAGAATAAAGCTACTTTGATTTTGATATATGATTGTTTTACATACCATGGATACAGTTTGTGCTTCTCTTTACACATTTTGCATGCATGTTCAAAGGAGAAACTGGCCTGTGATTCTATTCTTGTAATATCCTTTATAGATTTGTTTTAAGAGTCTATACTTTATTTTTTATTTATTTATATTTTTGGCTGCATTGGGTCTTCATTGCTGCATGCATGCTTTCTCTAGTTTTGGCGAGCGGGGGTCTATTCTTTGTTGCAGTGAGTAGGCTTCTCATTGCAGCCTTCTGACCGCATGGGCTTCTGACCCCATTCGTCGGTGCTACTTCAGTTCCTTACCCCTTCCCTTCTGACCCTGGGCGGTGAAATCCTCTTTCTGCAGCTGGCCTGCGGCAGAAAGTCAATGAGGCAAGAGTAGGCTTGGAGTATCCAAGGAGCAGAAAGGATGTCAGCGTGTGAAAAACAGAGCGAGCAAATTGGAGAGGAGAAGGAAACACTCAGAGAGGAAACAGAGGCCCAGATTTCTAGGTCTGTGGAGGCACTGAGGACTTTGCATTTCCTGTGAAGAAGCCACTGAAGAAATTTGAGTGACATGATCTGACTTATGTTTTAACAAGATCTCTCTGGATGCCACGTTGATTAGAGACTGTAGGAGAGCAAGGACAAGCCCCAGAACACCAACAGTTGATTCAAAGAAGTGATTACTCAAACATGGTCCCCCTCCTCAATGAGGACGCAGAGCAGGAATCGGCAAATAATGGCCACAAATCAAATCAGGCTCTCAGCCTGGATCTGTGGGACTGTGAGCTAATAATGGTTCTCACGTTCAGAAAGCTTGTTGAAGAAGAAAGAGGAGGAGAAGCTACAGAAACTGTATATGGCCCACAAAGCCTAAGATATTTAAAATCCAGAAGATGCTTTCCAACACCTGATGTAAAGCATGTGGCTGGTAGGAGGTCCTCAACCACATTTGGAAGAGGAATACATGAGTCACTTCGTTCCTGAAAACACTGTAAAGTGATAGGGGTCAAGAAACATTTACCCGTTCACCCTTAACCTTCACAAATGATGCCAGTTCCATTGAGCTATTGAAAAATACATTCTGGCTTTCAAAAAAGTAACCCAGAGGGCATTTTCTCACATAGGCAAGGTCATAAACAACTGTCAAGTGAAGTTGAAATAGCAACAAATCAAATAATAACAAAAACATTTTTACAGAACTTTAAATCTTACAAAGCATTTTCATGTTCATTATCTAATTTAATCCCCAAATCAACGGCATGAGATAGTTATTATTTCCCCATTAGAAATGACCACATATTAAATCCTTAGTGATTGCTCAAGAAAAGCTGAAATCTTGAGTGTAACATCCATTAATGCCATGGTTGGGTGTTTTCCCATGGGAACACTGGATGCTAAAATCCACAGGGATTTTCAGCTCAAGATGGCAGACTAGGAAATATATTTACTTTCTGTTCCTCCTGAAACCATATCTAAATAAAACTGTAGAGATACCAAAACTAATCAACCAATAAAAGCCAAGATATTTTGGAAGTCATCAACCACAGAAAGATTTCAACACATTTCGAGAAGGCAAACAATGAAATGGAGGAGCCGTGAATAAAAGAATGAAGAAAAAAAGGCTGAACCTAAGTAAGGTCTGCACAAAGCCACTCAGCTTTTGCTGAGCTCTGGTTATAGTAAAGGGCAGAGGAAGGAAGAGGGGCTGAAAACAAGGAGACAAACGTCATTTAAGGAAAAACAGTTCATTTAATGAGCTCCAGGGAACACTCAGCCTGCTGCCATACTAACTCATGAATTACAATGGATTGTTGGTAAGCAAGACAAGAAAACAGGGAAGAAACAAAAGAAACAAAAATCAAGACATTGTTTCTAACTGAACTCTTCTCAAATGAGATTGAGGAATTATGTTTCAATGCCACAGCTGTAAATCATTTCTGCTCTTGGAGAGGTTACAAAGGGCTTATAATATTTCCCTTTTGTTCAGACAGAATTGAGGTCTGAGCAAAAGCTTTTGTGTCCTCCAACCCCAACATTTATTGGGGATGGAAGCCCAGATTTGCTGGGACATACCATAAAAAGAATCTCATGAGCAGAGGGTCAAACTGACTGTGGAATATATGAATTATGTCCTGTGTGAGTTTCAATAGGTTTTAAAATATATACATACATACATATATATATATATATACGTTTTATATGATCTATATGATTTTGGGTTCTGAAATTTCTACATGTCACATGCGTGATACATAACAGACAATGTCAGCCTCAGGAGGGAGAAAACACTCCAATGAAGCAAGCCAAAGTAACAAGTTTTAAGCAAGGTCAAGTGATGTGTAGACCAGGATTGTTCAATTCCTACCTGTCATGCTGAAGCTTCCAGCTCCTGAATAACAAAACATGCTTCCCTTGTCCTAGACAGCCAAGAGTATGTCTCCTCTCTTGGGCAGAAGAATCTCTAGAGTTACATATCTGTAGTAAGAGTGGACCCAGCTGGCATACTCACAATGACCAAATTGTGTTGATCGTACTTTATACCAATACATCGCTCCACGCTGAAGTTGCAATAAATGATATATTTGCTTTCTAGACATGAATGAGACGACTTACTGGATATACTCCAGGAAGGCCAGAGAAGCTGGCTTCTAATCCATACGGAACAATTCACTGGTGAATTTCTTTCACGATAGCCCATGATTTATCTAGAATATCATCTTTACATATGTGGATCCTTCAAACTAGACAAAGGGAAAATACGGGCTTCAAGCCTCAATTAGAAATATGGAATGGTGCCATGCTGACAACTGGTGGTCCCTGACCTGTATCTTCTGAGATTAGAACACAGTGTGGTGGATGACCAATTCATGCGTTGAACAAAGAAGACCTCCTACAGGGCAGTGTAGCTGTTCGTTACAGGTATGGCACTTAGGGCTAAGTACCATAAGGACTACAAGAGAAAAAGAAAAACAAGTAACACATGAAGCATATACGATAAGGAGGCACCACAATCCAGAGCACGAGCTCTGGAATCACACAGGCTTGGATCGAATCCCAGCTAAGCCACTACCATCTATATACCCTGAAGGGCAGGCCAAGGTTTAAATGGTGTTTTACCAGATTTCAAAAAAGAAGTGAAGAAAGAACCTATCTTCCAGGAAGGGACATCGTGGGGTGCAGTATCCAGTCGGATCAGGGCTCTGCATCTCCTGCTCAGAAACCTTGGCCACCTGGCTCATGGTGATGCTGGCAGCTGAGCAGCCCTGGAGAAGGCGATCCTGTCTCCAGGTCTCGCAGAGAAGCTGGGGAGGACTCCAGACGAGGTGGCCCACACCCTGGTAAGTTCTGGCTGCCTCCTGCCCTCAGGTCTGAGCAGGCTCTGGTCTCTGGGCCCCGTGGTGGGGAAGGCCTGGCCAATACATACACAGGGCTGAGGGGCCTGCAGAGCCAGTCCCCAGGCAGGGTGAGCTCTGGAGGAGGCTTCCACAGTCCCCAGCAGTCTCCGCATGGTGGCCCATCTGGTGCCAAACACCTGCCACCCACAGCGAGAAGTCCCAGCCACTAGAAAGTCCAGAAGGGGCCCCGCCCTTTGCCTTTGGGCCTGGGTTAAGCCACCAGCTGGGCTTGCACGTGACCCCTGCCTCACCCCCTGCCCCGCCCGCCCTTTCTCTGTGACACGTACAATGGATATGTCATAAAGCCAGGCTGAGCCAGTGCTATAAATTCAGAGGAGTTAGAATCTAGGAAGAAGCTCTCCCACTTTCACTCTCTGCTCTCAGATCAGGCAGGCAGTACCTCTAATATGGAAGCTATGGACACCACACCTCCTTCCCAGGCTGTCCTCTACCATTCTGCTCATGTTTTCCCCAGCACCCCATTGACGGCTTTGGCGGGTATCGGGGCTTCAGCAGGCAGCACGTCTGACCCCGAACCTATGGACACCACACCTCCTTCACATGCTGTTATCTTCCATTCTGCTCCTGTTTTCCCCAGCACCACATTGACGGCTTTGGCGGGCATCGGTGCTTCAGCAGGCAGCACCTCAGACCCCGAACCTATGGATACCACACCTCCTTCACATGCTGTCATCTTCCATTCTGCTCCTGTTTTCCCAAGCACCCCATTTACGGGTTTGGCGGGCATCGGTGCTTCAGCAGGAAGCACGTCAGACCCCGAACCTATGGACACCACACCTCCTTCACACGCTGTCATCTTCCATTCTGCTCCTGTTTTCCCCAGCACCCCATTTACGGCCCTGGCGGGCATCGGTGCTTCCGCAGTCAGCACGTCTGACCCCGAACCTATGGACACCACACCTCCTTCCCAGGCTGTCATCTTCTATTCTGCTCCTGTTTTCTCCAGCACCCCATTTTCGGCTTTGGTGGGCATCGGTGCCTCAGCAGTCAGCACCTCAGACCCCGAACCTATGGACACCACACCTCCTTCCCAGGCTGTCATCTTCCATCCTGCTCCTCTTTACCCCAGCACCCCATTTACCGCTTAGGCCGGCACTGGTGTTTCAGCAGGCAGCACCTCTAACACCAAAGCTATGGACACCACACCTCCTTCCCAGGCTGTCATTTTCCAGTCTGCCCTGTCTCCAAGTAGAACCACTACCCATTTCACACTGCTGTTCCAAGTTCTGGGAACACACCACCCAGTGGTAGCAATACCTCAGCCCATGCCTCGACTCATTTACCTGCAACGTGAGCCAACAGATAGACCAACACTTCAAAGTTATGACAGAAAATTGAGTAAGTTATACGCTTGGAATTTCATTTATTATTATTAACAAGCACAACTGTAGTGCTTAGACTATAACAAGTACTATTCTAAGGGCTTACCAAATATTAACTCACTTATTCCTCATAATGGCAACCCTCGTGGTAGGGAATATTCATAATGTTCACTTTTTGGGGGGAAACTGAGGCTCAGAGTCGTTGAATAGCTTGCCTAATGCCACACAGTTAGTAGGTGGCAAAACCCGGGATTAAAACCAGACCATCTAGACTTTCATCACTTTGCTGTGTCACCTTATTATAAGTTGTGGTTAGGGAAGGGACTAAATGGACAAGACTCTGAACTAAAAGGAGAAGGGAGAAATGAGAAAATGAGTGATCCTAGAAACTAGAGAAGATTTAGGCTCAGAAATTTCTGGTGATGAGACCCAGAAGAACAAGAACTTGGTTGGAATGTTTACTTGGGGTAGTATCTGAATCCATTGAGAAATGGTTTTGTTTCCTGTAAAATTTAGAAAGGTCAGTTGGATGAAGATTAACGAAGACAAAAGTAGAAAGGAAAAGAGAAAGGTGCCTTAAGTGAGACATAACCGCTCCCCTCTACGTACCGACAGGTTGTGTCCTGTGGGAAAGGATGGAGCTCTCTCTACCGGGTTGGTCACCAGGCTGAACAAGGAGAAACATGGCAACCATTGTACTGGTTCTGATGATCCCTCAAAACCAAGGCTTCAGTTTCCAAGAACGACCTACAGTAGCATAACTAGTGTGTGTCACACATGCCACTAAGTGTGTTTCCAGTCACACATTTTAATTGGAGAAATACTTCCTATGAGGTAGGCATTAGTTTGCTATGGCTGCTGTAACAAATTACTACAAATGTGCTTGCTTCTAACAAAACACACTTATTTTCTTATGGTTCTGGAAGACAGAGGTCCAAAACCAGTTTCCCTGGGCTGAAACCAGGAGTCAACAGGGCCATCCATCCTCCTTCTAGAGGCTCTAAGCGAGAATCTGTTTCCTCGCCAGCATTCCTTCACTTCTGGCCACATCAATCCAACCCCAACTTCATCATCACATTCTCTTTGGGGTAAAAATTCCCTCTGCCTCTCTCTTACGAGAACACCAGTGGTTATATTTGGGCCCGTCCAGGTAGTCCAGGAGAATCTTCCCATCTGAGAACCATTACTTTCATCCCACTGGCAAAGTGCCTTCTGCCATTTAAGGTGACATTCACAGGTTCTGGAGAGTAGAATGTGGACATTTGGGGGCAATGGTATTATTCAGTCTACTACAAGGTAGATACTATTATCTTTCTCAGATGTACGAAATGACGTTTAGGGAAGTAGTCTGTCTCAGGTCTACAATTTCCAGAGTAGAGACTTACATTCTGCCACTGACACTTTAGGACACACCCTAAACAACTTTAATCTGTGTCCTTAACTACTGCATAATCCTTGGTTAAGAGTCACACTTAGGTATCAAGACCCAATTGAATAGGACACAAGTACTGTCTCCTCTTTCACTATGTTTGCCTGGTGTACTGATGAATCTTGCCCAGAGCAGAAGAGTTCAGAAAAGTGTTATGCAGGTTTACGAAGAGAAAGCATTTACTGTTTGACGTGCACGGAGGAACGGAAGGCTTTTTCAAATAAAATAAAATAAAATATGCCACCAAATAGTCAATTGTCACAACAGAGGTAACCCCGTGGGAGTCATGAGGAGACTAAAATTATCTCCAATTGTGCAGGGCAGAAAAGTTTCAATGAAGGCAGGTGTAGTTCAGCCAAGCCCTACAGCACAGAAGTAGGAAGTTGGGTATGTACGAATGGGAAAAAAGACATTTGAGGCATGGGAAATAGTTTAATGCAGAATGGACGAGAAATATGCATTAGACCTTTTCTAAAACAACTGGCTTATTGACTCAGTAAATCGATTTAGTCAGTCAAACTAGCTTTAGCTGATTACTTATCCAGGGGATAGCTGTTGAGAGTAATTTTTGTCACAGAACAGTAAATAAAATGGTTGAACTATAGCTTTAGGCTTGCTAAGTGAAATAGATTGCTCTAGATGATTTTCAAGTGACTTACTTGGTAGTACTCACGAAATTGGGGGTTAACAATTGCTTAAGAAAACAAAGAGAATTGATTTTAAATAAAGTAGCTACTGTGTAAACTATCTGTTCAGTAGCTCATGTTAAACGGATGTTTATAATCCCCATTGGACAACCAACTACATTTTTGCAAATGGCAATGTGAATTGCTGTTGCCTAAACTATAGCAATGATCACCTATGTAATTTGTTGTCCAAACCAGAAATCTTCTAACAATACTGGTGTCCTAATAAAAATAAGCACGAAGGGAACACACAGTGGGTGTCTCCCGTGTGCCTGTGCATACATCTATATCTCACTGAGCCCTCATAACAGCCCCCAAGAGAGGGACTCTGGGCGTCCCCATGCTGCTTGTGGAGAAACAGGCACAGGAAGGTTCAAGAGTCTATCTACCTAATATCGCACAGAGGGTGGCAGAGCCCGTTTTGAAACCACCTGCCTCCAATACCAGGTGCCAGGAGCCAGACTCAGCCTACAGCTCTCTTCTGCTCGCCTGGAGGTGAAACAGTGTGTCATGATTAGTCAAATCCCGTCTTCACTCATCAAGGTAGGTTGAACACCTGCACGTCCTCCAAGTAGCATGTAGCATAAGCAATAAGATGTTTGTCCCGTGATCGTCCAGGAACTTGGAATCAGCTGTGCCTGGTTAGGCTGAGCTTGTTTAGAGTGGAGAGGACCACCGATCTTCCACCTGGGCAAGTGCCTTTTGACCTCCTGCCATCAGAGGGCCGAAATCTCCAGCCTGAGAATGTGCTGAGCCCTGTAGCCTAGTTACGCCAGCTCAGAACAATGATGAGCACACCTTTTTCCAGTCACCTTTCCTCATGCTCCCCATGCCTCATACTGCCCTGCTTCTTTATTCTTTATCCCACAGATACCCAAAGCCCCTTGCCTTTGGGGAGGCGGATTTGAGACCTATTGTCACGTCACGTCCTCGCTTGGCTGCCCTGTGAATAAACCTCCTCTTTGCTGCAAACCTCAGCATTTCAGTGTTTTGGCTTGCTGCGCCTCAGACAGAATGGTTGGGAGCAGTGGTACAGCTCCCTTGCCTGTGAGGGATGCTGGTTCCTAGTAGTCACGTTGCGGATGTTTTCTCCTCTCGGGGTGGGGGCGGGGCAGACATCCTGCTCTTCCGGAAAGGGAGAAACACAGGTGCCAAACCCTTGCCCTCAGCGTCACCGTCACCTAGGAGCTTGTTAGAAGCACAGAATCCAGGCCCCACCCAGAACTACTGAATACCAGCCTGCATTTAACAAGATCCACAAGAGAGGCATACCCATATTAAAGTTGGAGAGGCACCAAGCTGTCATCGTCTTCTCCACGGCTAATGAAAACGAAGCAAAGGTGCATCCTGAGCCGACTCTGCCTCAGTCACCTGGATATCACATGAGCTCATTTCATCCTCCCCAGAACCTGCAAATGAGACTGAGGGTCAGAGTGGTCTAGCACCCAAGGTTCCATAAAAGAACATGACCAAGGCTCACTGGAGCCCAGACTTCCAAAAAAGAAGGCCCCTGAGCACAGCATGGCACCACCGCAGCCCAAACCGTGGGCCTGGAGGGTAGGCCAGGCTCCCCACGCAGAGTTCACGCCATTCGACAGATGCCCACAGCAGACCACAAGGCAATATGAGAAGTAAGTTCTGATTGTGGAATCTCTGAATTTTGAGATTTAAAGAAAAATATCTGTTTTTGGGGGATGGTTAAAACAGTTCTACCAAGGAGTAAAGAGAGGGCATCTCAAGGCCCCTTCTGGACTTAGAATTTAATGCCTACTTATTGAGAAATGCTCCGCGCCTTTGCTCAGCCCTACGTCAAGGTGAAGTTCTCTGTGCCCTAGGAGCTTAGGTTCTAAAAAGGCCACAGAAATGGGTGAGACCTAAAAAATGCCAGAACAATGCGACGGCATTAATCAGACTGTCTTTGCTTTGCCTTGCTTACAAGTCACTGACTTTAAACTGAATATGGTGTCATGTCTTTATGTTTCTTGAAGCTTTTTTTTACAAAAGATCATATAAAGATTTTCTTCCATGGTAAGACTTTTATATTGTATTTCTCTTAAACTGGAGTGTGGTACATTTACCCTCCATCAGATGATTGCTTACAACTCACCTTGCTTTATTAAGAATACCGCTAGAGGCTTCTATGTCCCTACTAACAAAAATACATTTTCAGGCCCATTCAAACCACTGAAATTCCAAGATTTCAGAGCACAAGATAATGAAAATTCTCTCTATCCACGTCTTTTACTACATTTAGCCTGTTAACAGTCCCTAAGTGTGTCAGATGAAAGGTACTGTCGCGGGAATTGACATCTTTAACAGCATTCCATACAGGTAAGTCTTGATTGTTCCAATTTCTCAAAAAGTTGGACACATTTACTGCCTCTATGACATCTCTAGGGTGTGTGGAAGAAATAAAAAAGAGGCCTGTACAATGTATTTCTCAAAATATACACACAAAGGGTTTGCACATACAAACAGGGAAACCTTATAATAATGTATGGGGAGCCAAGTATTG
The DNA here is from genome assembly GCF_059928025.1 of Delphinapterus leucas. Classification (NCBI taxonomy): domain Eukaryota; kingdom Metazoa; phylum Chordata; class Mammalia; order Artiodactyla; family Monodontidae; genus Delphinapterus; species Delphinapterus leucas. Next base: position 107,476,475 of record NC_143137.1, on the reverse strand, counting down.
TCGGTAACGGACCTACTCATTTCGAAAGACAACACTGTCACCAAGTGTCCCTTCACCAAAATTGACTGGGAATGTTTAGGGGCCACCAAACCAGAGGTGGAGATTTTTAGGCACATTCTTGCCAGAAAAGAGAGCCTAGGGCATAAACCACTCAACTGGTTGGCACGAATGCCAGGGCAACCCAAGCAAGTGGATATAGAAGCCTACGTAATGCTTGGAAGTAGGAAGCTTTGGGGGACTACACCTAGGCTGGTACTGGCCTCCCTCCCCAAAGGGACAAGGAGAGCAGAAACCTGGATGGAGTCAAGAGAGAGCAAAAGAAAGGCAAGGCTGGGTATGGAGCAACGTGTGGATCCAGGAGCATGTGTCTGAGAACTGCCGGGGCTCTGCAGACCAGCTGCATCCCCATTCTCCTTGACCCTCATTGGCATAATGAACTCAGGGTGGGCGCATCCCGGCTGCCAAGTCACTTCCACCCGTCCATGGAGTTGACAGTTACTTGCTCACAGTGAACCAACCGCTCTGGACCTAAGAGCTACTGCAGGGGGCGGTAGTGGAGAACAAGGTGACGACAACGACCAGATGCGAAGGAGGAAGAGACATTCAGCGGACCGACTGGGTGGACTGATGGTGTGGCCTTAAGTCTGCAGAGCTAAAGGGGCCAGATGTAGAAAAGGGAAGGGGAATCATGAGGATATGGTTAAGCCCCTTCGTATAGATATTTCATCCGTATGTTGTATGCAAATTCCATTCAATTTGCTCTGAGTGAAAAAGAGAGAACAAAATTATCCTTTCAACCATGTCAGTGACTTTATTTACCATCTCATTTGATGAGCTCATAGCCCAGGTTCAGAGGGAAATGGGAGCTGTGAGTCTGCCATCTCTCAGGAAGTCTCAGGCCTCAGAGGCCCCTCATAGCCAAACTAGCTCACCTTTTGCACCTTTCAAGCAACGTTATTCCTAAGTGCGAGTCACCCTCTTCATCAGGTTCTCCAAGAGACAGCAGTCTCTCCCAATGACAGAGGAAAAATGGGCTACTTTGGCTTTCTGAGGCACAATATGTAGTTCTCCAAAATGGTACCTGCCTGGGGGATTTTTCAAGAAAATTAAGCATCAGTGGTGATTTGTTTGTCTTCACATAACGTATGACCCAGATGTGCTGAGAAATAAGAAAAGGACGAACGAATCAAGGGCAGCTGATCCAAGGAGGCAAGGTGCAACTTCCACAGCCTACGTGGAAAGCTAGAGGAAGGGAACATCCAGCTGGTGGGAGCTGAACACAGGGGCCAGTCCTCCTTGGGCTCGGGATGCCACCGCCTCTTCCTACATCTTCACGCTCTCCTTCTCTGTTGGCCCCTCCCAGCCATATGAAAGAGCCACAAGGAAATGCTCTCCTCCATTCCATTTTCCTGTCCTCCTATCCACCCCTCCCTTCTTTCCCTTTGCCATCAATTTCTTGACTTGCCCCCCATTTCTCCCCTCCCATCTACACTGCGATCTGGTTTCTGCCCCACTACTCCCGTGAAACTGACCTCCTTGAAGCCCCCAATGATTTCTCTGTTGACAAGTCCAGGGGACTACTTCTCAATCCTTATCTTTGTGCCCGCCAAGCCGAGTTAGATCTTAAACAACGTCTCTGTCTTGAAAATCTCTTCCCTTGGCTTCTGCGCCACCTTTCCTTTTCTTTTCTTGACACCGATCACAACCAGTGCTGCAGATTCCATCGAATTAAGGAATGCTGTTGCCTACATGTGTGAATGAGCTAAAGTGAGTACAGTACTGAAGTAGAGGACACCTAAAGTGAAACGTCTTCATGTACGTCCACGTGGCTGAGCAGCAAGTTAACCTTTCATACATGTGCTAGAGAAGAAGAGTTGGGTTTTATTTTATTTACTTTTGCCTGGACTGTGTTGAATGACTATCATCTACAAGTTCAGGCTACTTTTTGCTGAGGATTAATAATGCACTGGGAGAGCTGAGAGAAAACTGAATAATAGAGCTGTCTTTTTCTTGACCAGCTCACCTTACTTTCCCAAACTCTAAGTCTTTCTCTAATTCTTTCCCCTTTTTATTGTAGTAAAATGAACATAACACAAAATTCACCATTTGGATCATTTTACAATTCACTCTACCATTCAGTGGAATTTACTACTGTCACAATGTTGTGCAACTATCACCACTGCCTAGCTGCAAAACATTTTCATCAACCAAGAGGAAACCTACACCCATTTTAAGGAGTCATTCCCAATTTCCCTCTCTTCCAAACCCCTGGCAACCACTAATGTATAATCTTTTCTGTGTGTATGGATTTGCCACTGCTGGACATTTCATATAAATGGAACCATACAATATGTAGCCTTTCATGCCTGACCTCTTTCACTTAGTTGCATCCATCATGTAGCATGTATCAGAAATCCACTCACTGTTACAGCTGAATCCTTCATACTGTTTGAATACAAAATTAAAAATACGTTGAGAGTGAAGCTCTGTTTTAATGGCACATCTATTAGGCCAATTCATTGAAAGAAACTGAAGATGGAGATGTTGTTGTCAAATGATAATCGTTGAGAAGCCTCAGCCAATTGGATAATGAAAAGTTTGGGAAATGTTGCAAAAAATTAGCTGATTTATATTAAAAGCCTATTAAACAAGGATTCAGGAGATTGTCTTTTTCTTGCAGGTAACTTAAATGAGGCAGAAAGAAATAACTGCCCTTTAAAACACATTTTGAAAGGATTCTATTTATTCTTAATAGACGAATGGGAGGGAGTACAGGAAGTTCACATCCAATATGGACTCCCTGTCCAAACACTGTTTGTCGTTCTAGCCACCACTATCGAATTATATTTCTTGAGAGTAAGGCAGCTCAATTCCTGCATATTACTTTCTAAACTTCATCCATGAAATCCATTAATACAGTATAAACAAGAGTTGTTCATGTTTAAGTGCCGTTCAAATATCAGGTATAAAGAACCCCCAGTAAGAAAAAGAATCCTATATCTCTTGCCAGAATGTGGTCAGCTCTGGGGTGCTCTGCTAGCTGAAAGACACATTCATTATTAAGAGGATAGAGGCTGTTTAAGAGGGATGAGAGCCAAAAAAATTTAACTACATATATGTGTTAAGAACAGTGCTAGGTTATCTCATGTTCTATATCAGTAAAGGCTCACCATTTTACATATGTGAAAAGCAAAGTTAAAAGTGTATTCGTAGGGCTTCCCTGTTGGCGCAGTGGTTAAGGATCCACCTGCCAGTGCACGGGACACACGTATGAGCCCTGGTCCGGGAAGATCCCACATGCCACGGAGCAACTAAGACCATGTGCCACAACTACTGAGACTGCGTGCTAGAGCCCGTGAACCACAACTACTGAAGCCCACGCACCTAGGCCCCGTGCTCAGCAACAGCGAGAAGCCACCACAATGAGAATGCCGTGTACTGCAACAGAGTAGCCGCCGCTCACTGCAACTAGAGAAAGGCTGCGCACAGCAACGAAGAGCCTAGGCAGCCAAAGATAAATAAATAAATACGTCTATTTTTAAAAAAATGTGTTTCAGTAACTTACTAAAAGGCACGCAATCAGTAAACATGAGCAAGGATTCAATCCCAAATCTGTCACACTGAAGTTTAAGCTAATACTCGAGATTGATAAAAACAGCACTAATTTAAAACTTCAGAGGTATTTTTTACTTCATACTTTCACTAATGCTCTTTGGAGATAATCATTTCATTTATATGGGCCTTAGTTTTTACAACTATAATAGTTGGAAGCTTGACTAGGTGATCTCTATGTAGTCTTCCAATTCTAAAATGTTCCACTAATTTGGAGTCCTACAGTAATTGCCCTTGCAATACATGCATGCTGCCACCAAGTAGCAGTAGAGACTACTAGTTCCTTTTTTATCCCTAGTGGGGGTGCATTTTGACAGCAGACTTATCCGTCAATAGTACAACCTGTTAGTATAACTATAAGATAACAAAATAATCTGGTATTCTTTCCTGTAAAAGAGAAGCTTTACATTGTGTCTGTGAATCGTACCAGAATCACCTGTAAGTTTATAAATATAGAGGAAATCCTGAACCCATTGAATGAGAATCTTCAGAGACAGGAATTGGGCATCTGGAATTCTGGGCTCCAATCATTTGTATATTTTATTTCATTTTATTTTTGCCTATGTACAATATTTGTCACATCCTTTTGAATCTTTAAAAGTTTCTTTCTGTTTTAAATTTTAGAATATTCCATAATCTTCACCTACTTTTCATAAGGTGTTATCTGTTATGTTTATTCGATCTTGTGCTTCTCCTGGTTAAGACTTCTTTCTTTCCTCTTTTTTCTCGTGGCCCTGCCGCATGTCTTGCAGGATCTTAGTTTCCTGACATGGGATTGGACCCCAGGGTCCCAGCAGTGAAAGCGCCATGTTCTAAACACTGGACCACCAGGGAAGTCCCAAGATTTCAGTTTTAAATGACTTTTTTCCCACTCTAATTCATTCCTGGGATCAGTTTCATGTTTGGACATTAAAGCAACCTTGCATTGCCAGAATAAAGCTACTTTGATTTTGATATATGATTGTTTTACATACCATGGATACAGTTTGTGCTTCTCTTTACACATTTTGCATGCATGTTCAAAGGAGAAACTGGCCTGTGATTCTATTCTTGTAATATCCTTTATAGATTTGTTTTAAGAGTCTATACTTTATTTTTTATTTATTTATATTTTTGGCTGCATTGGGTCTTCATTGCTGCATGCATGCTTTCTCTAGTTTTGGCGAGCGGGGGTCTATTCTTTGTTGCAGTGAGTAGGCTTCTCATTGCAGCCTTCTGACCGCATGGGCTTCTGACCCCATTCGTCGGTGCTACTTCAGTTCCTTACCCCTTCCCTTCTGACCCTGGGCGGTGAAATCCTCTTTCTGCAGCTGGCCTGCGGCAGAAAGTCAATGAGGCAAGAGTAGGCTTGGAGTATCCAAGGAGCAGAAAGGATGTCAGCGTGTGAAAAACAGAGCGAGCAAATTGGAGAGGAGAAGGAAACACTCAGAGAGGAAACAGAGGCCCAGATTTCTAGGTCTGTGGAGGCACTGAGGACTTTGCATTTCCTGTGAAGAAGCCACTGAAGAAATTTGAGTGACATGATCTGACTTATGTTTTAACAAGATCTCTCTGGATGCCACGTTGATTAGAGACTGTAGGAGAGCAAGGACAAGCCCCAGAACACCAACAGTTGATTCAAAGAAGTGATTACTCAAACATGGTCCCCCTCCTCAATGAGGACGCAGAGCAGGAATCGGCAAATAATGGCCACAAATCAAATCAGGCTCTCAGCCTGGATCTGTGGGACTGTGAGCTAATAATGGTTCTCACGTTCAGAAAGCTTGTTGAAGAAGAAAGAGGAGGAGAAGCTACAGAAACTGTATATGGCCCACAAAGCCTAAGATATTTAAAATCCAGAAGATGCTTTCCAACACCTGATGTAAAGCATGTGGCTGGTAGGAGGTCCTCAACCACATTTGGAAGAGGAATACATGAGTCACTTCGTTCCTGAAAACACTGTAAAGTGATAGGGGTCAAGAAACATTTACCCGTTCACCCTTAACCTTCACAAATGATGCCAGTTCCATTGAGCTATTGAAAAATACATTCTGGCTTTCAAAAAAGTAACCAGAGGGCATTTTCTCACATAGGCAAGGTCATAAACAACTGTCAAGTGAAGTTGAAATAGCAACAAATCAAATAATAACAAAAACATTTTTACAGAACTTTAAATCTTACAAAGCATTTTCATGTTCATTATCTAATTTAATCCCCAAATCAACGGCATGAGATAGTTATTATTTCCCCATTAGAAATGACCACATATTAAATCCTTAGTGATTGCTCAAGAAAAGCTGAAATCTTGAGTGTAACATCCATTAATGCCATGGTTGGGTGTTTTCCCATGGGAACACTGGATGCTAAAATCCACAGGGATTTTCAGCTCAAGATGGCAGACTAGGAAATATATTTACTTTCTGTTCCTCCTGAAACCATATCTAAATAAAACTGTAGAGATACCAAAACTAATCAACCAATAAAAGCCAAGATATTTTGGAAGTCATCAACCACAGAAAGATTTCAACACATTTCGAGAAGGCAAACAATGAAATGGAGGAGCCGTGAATAAAAGAATGAAGAAAAAAAGGCTGAACCTAAGTAAGGTCTGCACAAAGCCACTCAGCTTTTGCTGAGCTCTGGTTATAGTAAAGGGCAGAGGAAGGAAGAGGGGCTGAAAACAAGGAGACAAACGTCATTTAAGGAAAAACAGTTCATTTAATGAGCTCCAGGGAACACTCAGCCTGCTGCCATACTAACTCATGAATTACAATGGATTGTTGGTAAGCAAGACAAGAAAACAGGGAAGAAACAAAAGAAACAAAAATCAAGACATTGTTTCTAACTGAACTCTTCTCAAATGAGATTGAGGAATTATGTTTCAATGCCACAGCTGTAAATCATTTCTGCTCTTGGAGAGGTTACAAAGGGCTTATAATATTTCCCTTTTGTTCAGACAGAATTGAGGTCTGAGCAAAAGCTTTTGTGTCCTCCAACCCCAACATTTATTGGGGATGGAAGCCCAGATTTGCTGGGACATACCATAAAAAGAATCTCATGAGCAGAGGGTCAAACTGACTGTGGAATATATGAATTATGTCCTGTGTGAGTTTCAATAGGTTTTAAAATATATACATACATACATATATATATATATATACGTTTTATATGATCTATATGATTTTGGGTTCTGAAATTTCTACATGTCACATGCGTGATACATAACAGACAATGTCAGCCTCAGGAGGGAGAAAACACTCCAATGAAGCAAGCCAAAGTAACAAGTTTTAAGCAAGGTCAAGTGATGTGTAGACCAGGATTGTTCAATTCCTACCTGTCATGCTGAAGCTTCCAGCTCCTGAATAACAAAACATGCTTCCCTTGTCCTAGACAGCCAAGAGTATGTCTCCTCTCTTGGGCAGAAGAATCTCTAGAGTTACATATCTGTAGTAAGAGTGGACCCAGCTGGCATACTCACAATGACCAAATTGTGTTGATCGTACTTTATACCAATACATCGCTCCACGCTGAAGTTGCAATAAATGATATATTTGCTTTCTAGACATGAATGAGACGACTTACTGGATATACTCCAGGAAGGCCAGAGAAGCTGGCTTCTAATCCATACGGAACAATTCACTGGTGAATTTCTTTCACGATAGCCCATGATTTATCTAGAATATCATCTTTACATATGTGGATCCTTCAAACTAGACAAAGGGAAAATACGGGCTTCAAGCCTCAATTAGAAATATGGAATGGTGCCATGCTGACAACTGGTGGTCCCTGACCTGTATCTTCTGAGATTAGAACACAGTGTGGTGGATGACCAATTCATGCGTTGAACAAAGAAGACCTCCTACAGGGCAGTGTAGCTGTTCGTTACAGGTATGGCACTTAGGGCTAAGTACCATAAGGACTACAAGAGAAAAAGAAAAACAAGTAACACATGAAGCATATACGATAAGGAGGCACCACAATCCAGAGCACGAGCTCTGGAATCACACAGGCTTGGATCGAATCCCAGCTAAGCCACTACCATCTATATACCCTGAAGGGCAGGCCAAGGTTTAAATGGTGTTTTACCAGATTTCAAAAAAGAAGTGAAGAAAGAACCTATCTTCCAGGAAGGGACATCGTGGGGTGCAGTATCCAGTCGGATCAGGGCTCTGCATCTCCTGCTCAGAAACCTTGGCCACCTGGCTCATGGTGATGCTGGCAGCTGAGCAGCCCTGGAGAAGGCGATCCTGTCTCCAGGTCTCGCAGAGAAGCTGGGGAGGACTCCAGACGAGGTGGCCCACACCCTGGTAAGTTCTGGCTGCCTCCTGCCCTCAGGTCTGAGCAGGCTCTGGTCTCTGGGCCCCGTGGTGGGGAAGGCCTGGCCAATACATACACAGGGCTGAGGGGCCTGCAGAGCCAGTCCCCAGGCAGGGTGAGCTCTGGAGGAGGCTTCCACAGTCCCCAGCAGTCTCCGCATGGTGGCCCATCTGGTGCCAAACACCTGCCACCCACAGCGAGAAGTCCCAGCCACTAGAAAGTCCAGAAGGGGCCCCGCCCTTTGCCTTTGGGCCTGGGTTAAGCCACCAGCTGGGCTTGCACGTGACCCCTGCCTCACCCCCTGCCCCGCCCGCCCTTTCTCTGTGACACGTACAATGGATATGTCATAAAGCCAGGCTGAGCCAGTGCTATAAATTCAGAGGAGTTAGAATCTAGGAAGAAGCTCTCCCACTTTCACTCTCTGCTCTCAGATCAGGCAGGCAGTACCTCTAATATGGAAGCTATGGACACCACACCTCCTTCCCAGGCTGTCCTCTACCATTCTGCTCATGTTTTCCCCAGCACCCCATTGACGGCTTTGGCGGGTATCGGGGCTTCAGCAGGCAGCACGTCTGACCCCGAACCTATGGACACCACACCTCCTTCACATGCTGTTATCTTCCATTCTGCTCCTGTTTTCCCCAGCACCACATTGACGGCTTTGGCGGGCATCGGTGCTTCAGCAGGCAGCACCTCAGACCCCGAACCTATGGATACCACACCTCCTTCACATGCTGTCATCTTCCATTCTGCTCCTGTTTTCCCAAGCACCCCATTTACGGGTTTGGCGGGCATCGGTGCTTCAGCAGGAAGCACGTCAGACCCCGAACCTATGGACACCACACCTCCTTCACACGCTGTCATCTTCCATTCTGCTCCTGTTTTCCCCAGCACCCCATTTACGGCCCTGGCGGGCATCGGTGCTTCCGCAGTCAGCACGTCTGACCCCGAACCTATGGACACCACACCTCCTTCCCAGGCTGTCATCTTCTATTCTGCTCCTGTTTTCTCCAGCACCCCATTTTCGGCTTTGGTGGGCATCGGTGCCTCAGCAGTCAGCACCTCAGACCCCGAACCTATGGACACCACACCTCCTTCCCAGGCTGTCATCTTCCATCCTGCTCCTCTTTACCCCAGCACCCCATTTACCGCTTAGGCCGGCACTGGTGTTTCAGCAGGCAGCACCTCTAACACCAAAGCTATGGACACCACACCTCCTTCCCAGGCTGTCATTTTCCAGTCTGCCCTGTCTCCAAGTAGAACCACTACCCATTTCACACTGCTGTTCCAAGTTCTGGGAACACACCACCCAGTGGTAGCAATACCTCAGCCCATGCCTCGACTCATTTACCTGCAACGTGAGCCAACAGATAGACCAACACTTCAAAGTTATGACAGAAAATTGAGTAAGTTATACGCTTGGAATTTCATTTATTATTATTAACAAGCACAACTGTAGTGCTTAGACTATAACAAGTACTATTCTAAGGGCTTACCAAATATTAACTCACTTATTCCTCATAATGGCAACCCTCGTGGTAGGGAATATTCATAATGTTCACTTTTTGGGGGGAAACTGAGGCTCAGAGTCGTTGAATAGCTTGCCTAATGCCACACAGTTAGTAGGTGGCAAAACCCGGGATTAAAACCAGACCATCTAGACTTTCATCACTTTGCTGTGTCACCTTATTATAAGTTGTGGTTAGGGAAGGGACTAAATGGACAAGACTCTGAACTAAAAGGAGAAGGGAGAAATGAGAAAATGAGTGATCCTAGAAACTAGAGAAGATTTAGGCTCAGAAATTTCTGGTGATGAGACCCAGAAGAACAAGAACTTGGTTGGAATGTTAACTTGGGGTAGTATCTGAATCCATTGAGAAATGGTTTTGTTTCCTGTAAAATTTAGAAAGGTCAGTTGGATGAAGATTAACGAAGACAAAAGTAGAAAGGAAAAGAGAAAGGTGCCTTAAGTGAGACATAACCGCTCCCCTCTACGTACCGACAGGTTGTGTCCTGTGGGAAAGGATGGAGCTCTCTCTACCGGGTTGGTCACCAGGCTGAACAAGGAGAAACATGGCAACCATTGTACTGGTTCTGATGATCCCTCAAAACCAAGGCTTCAGTTTCCAAGAACGACCTACAGTAGCATAACTAGTGTGTGTCACACATGCCACTAAGTGTGTTTCCAGTCACACATTTTAATTGGAGAAATACTTCCTATGAGGTAGGCATTAGTTTGCTATGGCTGCTGTAACAAATTACTACAAATGTGCTTGCTTCTAACAAAACACACTTATTTTCTTATGGTTCTGGAAGACAGAGGTCCAAAACCAGTTTCCCTGGGCTGAAACCAGGAGTCAACAGGGCCATCCATCCTCCTTCTAGAGGCTCTAAGCGAGAATCTGTTTCCTCGCCAGCATTCCTTCACTTCTGGCCACATCAATCCAACCCCAACTTCATCATCACATTCTCTTTGGGGTAAAAATTCCCTCTGCCTCTCTCTTACGAGAACACCAGTGGTTATATTTGGGCCCGTCCAGGTAGTCCAGGAGAATCTTCCCATCTGAGAACCATTACTTTCATCCCACTGGCAAAGTGCCTTCTGCCATTTAAGGTGACATTCACAGGTTCTGGAGAGTAGAATGTGGACATTTGGGGGCAATGGTATTATTCAGTCTACTACAAGGTAGATACTATTATCTTTCTCAGATGTACGAAATGACGTTTAGGGAAGTAGTCTGTCTCAGGTCTACAATTTCCAGAGTAGAGACTTACATTCTGCCACTGACACTTTAGGACACACCCTAAACAACTTTAATCTGTGTCCTTAACTACTGCATAATCCTTGGTTAAGAGTCACACTTAGGTATCAAGACCCAATTGAATAGGACACAAGTACTGTCTCCTCTTTCACTATGTTTGCCTGGTGTACTGATGAATCTTGCCCAGAGCAGAAGAGTTCAGAAAAGTGTTATGCAGGTTTACGAAGAGAAAGCATTTACTGTTTGACGTGCACGGAGGAACGGAAGGCTTTTTCAAATAAAATAAAATAAAATATGCCACCAAATAGTCAATTGTCACAACAGAGGTAACCCCGTGGGAGTCATGAGGAGACTAAAATTATCTCCAATTGTGCAGGGCAGAAAAGTTTCAATGAAGGCAGGTGTAGTTCAGCCAAGCCCTACAGCACAGAAGTAGGAAGTTGGGTATGTACGAATGGGAAAAAAGACATTTGAGGCATGGGAAATAGTTTAATGCAGAATGGACGAGAAATATGCATTAGACCTTTTCTAAAACAACTGGCTTATTGACTCAGTAAATCGATTTAGTCAGTCAAACTAGCTTTAGCTGATTACTTATCCAGGGGATAGCTGTTGAGAGTAATTTTTGTCACAGAACAGTAAATAAAATGGTTGAACTATAGCTTTAGGCTTGCTAAGTGAAATAGATTGCTCTAGATGATTTTCAAGTGACTTACTTGGTAGTACTCACGAAATTGGGGGTTAACAATTGCTTAAGAAAACAAAGAGAATTGATTTTAAATAAAGTAGCTACTGTGTAAACTATCTGTTCAGTAGCTCATGTTAAACGGATGTTTATAATCCCCATTGGACAACCAACTACATTTTTGCAAATGGCAATGTGAATTGCTGTTGCCTAAACTATAGCAATGATCACCTATGTAATTTGTTGTCCAAACCAGAAATCTTCTAACAATACTGGTGTCCTAATAAAAATAAGCACGAAGGGAACACACAGTGGGTGTCTCCCGTGTGCCTGTGCATACATCTATATCTCACTGAGCCCTCATAACAGCCCCCAAGAGAGGGACTCTGGGCGTCCCCATGCTGCTTGTGGAGAAACAGGCACAGGAAGGTTCAAGAGTCTATCTACCTAATATCGCACAGAGGGTGGCAGAGCCCGTTTTGAAACCACCTGCCTCCAATACCAGGTGCCAGGAGCCAGACTCAGCCTACAGCTCTCTTCTGCTCGCCTGGAGGTGAAACAGTGTGTCATGATTAGTCAAATCCCGTCTTCACTCATCAAGGTAGGTTGAACACCTGCACGTCCTCCAAGTAGCATGTAGCATAAGCAATAAGATGTTTGTCCCGTGATCGTCCAGGAACTTGGAATCAGCTGTGCCTGGTTAGGCTGAGCTTGTTTAGAGTGGAGAGGACCACCGATCTTCCACCTGGGCAAGTGCCTTTTGACCTCCTGCCATCAGAGGGCCGAAATCTCCAGCCTGAGAATGTGCTGAGCCCTGTAGCCTAGTTACGCCAGCTCAGAACAATGATGAGCACACCTTTTTCCAGTCACCTTTCCTCATGCTCCCCATGCCTCATACTGCCCTGCTTCTTTATTCTTTATCCCACAGATACCCAAAGCCCCTTGCCTTTGGGGAGGCGGATTTGAGACCTATTGTCACGTCACGTCCTCGCTTGGCTGCCCTGTGAATAAACCTCCTCTTTGCTGCAAACCTCAGCATTTCAGTGTTTTGGCTTGCTGCGCCTCAGACAGAATGGTTGGGAGCAGTGGTACAGCTCCCTTGCCTGTGAGGGATGCTGGTTCCTAGTAGTCACGTTGCGGATGTTTTCTCCTCTCGGGGTGGGGGCGGGGCAGACATCCTGCTCTTCCGGAAAGGGAGAAACACAGGTGCCAAACCCTTGCCCTCAGCGTCACCGTCACCTAGGAGCTTGTTAGAAGCACAGAATCCAGGCCCCACCCAGAACTACTGAATACCAGCCTGCATTTAACAAGATCCACAAGAGAGGCATACCCATATTAAAGTTGGAGAGGCACCAAGCTGTCATCGTCTTCTCCACGGCTAATGAAAACGAAGCAAAGGTGCATCCTGAGCCGACTCTGCCTCAGTCACCTGGATATCACATGAGCTCATTTCATCCTCCCCAGAACCTGCAAATGAGACTGAGGGTCAGAGTGGTCTAGCACCCAAGGTTCCATAAAAGAACATGACCAAGGCTCACTGGAGCCCAGACTTCCAAAAAAGAAGGCCCCTGAGCACAGCATGGCACCACCGCAGCCCAAACCGTGGGCCTGGAGGGTAGGCCAGGCTCCCCACGCAGAGTTCACGCCATTCGACAGATGCCCACAGCAGACCACAAGGCAATATGAGAAGTAAGTTCTGATTGTGGAATCTCTGAATTTTGAGATTTAAAGAAAAATATCTGTTTTTGGGGGATGGTTAAAACAGTTCTACCAAGGAGTAAAGAGAGGGCATCTCAAGGCCCCTTCTGGACTTAGAATTTAATGCCTACTTATTGAGAAATGCTCCGCGCCTTTGCTCAGCCCTACGTCAAGGTGAAGTTCTCTGTGCCCTAGGAGCTTAGGTTCTAAAAAGGCCACAGAAATGGGTGAGACCTAAAAAATGCCAGAACAATGCGACGGCATTAATCAGACTGTCTTTGCTTTGCCTTGCTTACAAGTCACTGACTTTAAACTGAATATGGTGTCATGTCTTTATGTTTCTTGAAGCTTTTTTTTACAAAAGATCATATAAAGATTTTCTTCCATGGTAAGACTTTTATATTGTATTTCTCTTAAACTGGAGTGTGGTACATTTACCCTCCATCAGATGATTGCTTACAACTCACCTTGCTTTATTAAGAATACCGCTAGAGGCTTCTATGTCCCTACTAACAAAAATACATTTTCAGGCCCATTCAAACCACTGAAATTCCAAGATTTCAGAGCACAAGATAATGAAAATTCTCTCTATCCACGTCTTTTACTACATTTAGCCTGTTAACAGTCCCTAAGTGTGTCAGATGAAAGGTACTGTCGCGGGAATTGACATCTTTAACAGCATTCCATACAGGTAAGTCTTGATTGTTCCAATTTCTCAAAAAGTTGGACACATTTACTGCCTCTATGACATCTCTAGGGTGTGTGGAAGAAATAAAAAAGAGGCCTGTACAATGTATTTCTCAAAATATACACACAAAGGGTTTGCACATACAAACAGGGAAACCTTATAATAATGTATGGGGAGCCAAGTATTGTCGGTAACGGACCTACTCATTTCGAAAGACAACACTGTCACCAAGTGTCCCTTCACCAAAATTGACTGGGAATGTTTAGGGGCCACGAAACCAGAGGTGGAGATTTTTAGGCACATTCTTGCCAGAAAAGAGAGCCTAGGGCATAAACCACTCAACTGGTTGGCACGAATGCCAGGGCAACCCAAGCAAGTGGATATAGAAGCCTACGTAATGCTTGGAAGTAGGAAGCTTTGGGGGACTACACCTAGGCTGGTACTGGCCTCCCTCCCCAAAGGGACAAGGAGAGCAGAAACCTGGATGGAGTCAAGAGAGAGCAAAAGAAAGGCAAGGCTGGGTATGGAGCAACGTGTGGATCCAGGAGCATGTGTCTGAGAACTGCCGGGGCTCTGCAGACCAGTTGCATCCCCATTCTCCTTGACCCTCATTGGCATAATGAACTCAGGGTGGGCGCATCCCGGCTGCCAAGTCACTTCCACCCGTCCATGGAGTTGACAGTTACTTGCTCACAGTGAACCAACCGCTCTGGACCTAAGAGCTACTGCAGGGGGCGGTAGTGGAGAACAAGGTGACGACAACGACCAGATGCGAAGGAGGAAGAGACATTCAGCGGACCGACTGGGTGGACTGATGGTGTGGCCTTAAGTCTGCAGAGCTAAAGGGGCCAGATGTAGAAAAGGGAAGGGGAATCATGAGGATATGGTTAAGCCCCTTCGTATAGATATTTCATCCGTATGTTGTATGCAAATTCCATTCAATTTGCTCTGAGTGAAAAAGAGAGAACAAAATTATCCTTTCAACCATGTCAGTGACTTTATTTACCATCTCATTTGATGAGCTCATAGCCCAGGTTCAGAGGGAAATGGGAGCTGTGAGTCTGCCATCTCTCAGGAAGTCTCAGGCCTCAGAGGCCCCTCATAGCCAAACTAGCTCACCTTTTGCACCTTTCAAGCAACGTTATTCCTAAGTGCGAGTCACCCTCTTCATCAGGTTCTCCAAGAGACAGCAGTCTCTCCCAATGACAGAGGAAAAATGGGCTACTTTGGCTTTCTGAGGCACAATATGTAGTTCTCCAAAATGGTACCTGCCTGGGGGATTTTTCAAGAAAATTAAGCATCAGTGGTGATTTGTTTGTCTTCACATAACGTATGACCCAGATGTGCTGAGAAATAAGAAAAGGACGAACGAATCAAGGGCAGCTGATCCAAGGAGGCAAGGTGCAACTTCCACAGCCTACGTGGAAAGCTAGAGGAAGGGAACATCCAGCTGGTGGGAGCTGAACACAGGGGCCAGTCCTCCTTGGGCTCGGGATGCCACCGCCTCTTCCTACATCTTCACGCTCTCCTTCTCTGTTGGCCCCTCCCAGCCATATGAAAGAGCCACAAGGAAATGCTCTCCTCCATTCCATTTTCCTGTCCTCCTATCCACCCCTCCCTTCTTTCCCTTTGCCATCAATTTCTTGACTTGCCCCCCATTTCTCCCCTCCCATCTACACTGCAATCTGGTTTCTGCCCCACTACTCCCGTGAAACTGACCTCCTTGAAGCCCCCAATGATTTCTCTGTTGACAAGTCCAGGGGACTACTTCTCAATCCTTATCTTTGTGCCCGCCAAGCCGAGTTAGATCTTAAACAACGTCTCTGTCTTGAAAATCTCTTCCCTTGGCTTCTGCGCCACCTTTCCTTTTCTTTTCTTGACACCGATCACAACCAGTGCTGCAGATTCCATCGAATTAAGGAATGCTGTTGCCTACATGTGTGAATGAGCTAAAGTGAGTACAGTACTGAAGTAGAGGACACCTAAAGTGAAACGTCTTCATGTACGTCCACGTGGCTGAGCAGCAAGTTAACCTTTCATACATGTGCTAGAGAAGAAGAGTTGGGTTTTATTTTATTTACTTTTGCCTGGACTGTGTTGAATGACTATCATCTACAAGTTCAGGCTACTTTTTGCTGAGGATTAATAATGCACTGGGAGAGCTGAGAGAAAACTGAATAATAGAGCTGTCTTTTTCTTGACCAGCTCACCTTACTTTCCCAAACTCTAAGTCTTTCTCTAATTCTTTCCCCTTTTTATTGTAGTAAAATGAACATAACACAAAATTCACCATTTGGATCATTTTACAATTCACTGTACCATTCAGTGGAATTTACTACTGTCACAATGTTGTGCAACTATCACCACTGCCTAGCTGCAAAACATTTTCATCAACCAAGAGGAAACCTACACCCATTTTAAGGAGTCATTCCCAATTTCCCTCTCTTCCAAACCCCTGGCAACCACTAATGTATAATCTTTTCTGTGTGTATGGATTTGCCACTGCTGGACATTTCATATAAATGGAACCATACAATATGTAGCCTTTCATGCCTGACCTCTTTCACTTAGTTGCATCCATCATGTAGCATGTATCAGAAATCCACTCACTGTTACAGCTGAATCCTTCATACTGTTTGAATACAAAATTAAAAATACGTTGAGAGTGAAGCTCTGTTTTAATGGCACATCTATTAGGCCAATTCATTGAAAGAAACTGAAGATGGAGATGTTGTTGTCAAATGATAATCGTTGAGAAGCCTCAGCCAATTGGATAATGAAAAGTTTGGGAAATGTTGCAAAAAATTAGCTGATTTATATTAAAAGCCTATTAAACAAGGATTCAGGAGATTGTCTTTTTCTTGCAGGTAACTTAAATGAGGCAGAAAGAAATAACTGCCCTTTAAAACACATTTTGAAAGGATTCTATTTATTCTTAATAGACGAATGGGAGGGAGTACAGGAAGTTCACATCCAATATGGACTCCCTGTCCAAACACTGTTTGTCGTTCTAGCCACCACTATCGAATTATATTTCTTGAGAGTAAGGCAGCTCAATTCCTGCATATTACTTTCTAAACTTCATCCATCAAATCCATTAATACAGTATAAACAAGAGTTGTTCATGTTTAAGTGCCGTTCAAATATCAGGTATAAAGAACCCCCAGTAAGAAAAAGAATCCTATATCTCTTGCCAGAATGTGGTCAGCTCTGGGGTGCTCTGCTAGCTGAAAGACACATTCATTATTAAGAGGATAGAGGCTGTTTAAGAGGGATGAGAGCCAAAAAAATTTAACTACATATATGTGTTAAGAACAGTGCTAGGTTATCTCATGTTCTATATCAGTAAAGGCTCACCATTTTACATATGTGAAAAGCAAAGTTAAAAGTGTATTCGTAGGGCTTCCCTGTTGGCGCAGTGGTTAAGGATCCACCTGCCAGTGCACGGGACACACGTATGAGCCCTGGTCCGGGAAGATCCCACATGCCACGGAGCAACTAAGACCATGTGCCACAACTACTGAGACTGCGTGCTAGAGCCCGTGAACCACAACTACTGAAGCCCACGCACCTAGGCCCCGTGCTCAGCAACAGCGAGAAGCCACCACAATGAGAATGCCGTGTACTGCAACAGAGTAGCCGCCGCTCACTGCAACTAGAGAAAGGCTGCGCACAGCAACGAAGAGCCTAGGCAGCCAAAGATAAATAAATAAATACGTCTATTTTTAAAAAAATGTGTTTCAGTAACTTACTAAAAGGCACGCAATCAGTAAACATGAGCAAGGATTCAATCCCAAATCTGTCACACTGAAGTTTAAGCTAATACTCGAGATTGATAAAAACAGCACTAATTTAAAACTTCAGAGGTATTTTTTACTTCATACTTTCACTAATGCTCTTTGGAGATAATCATTTCATTTATATGGGCCTTAGTTTTTACAACTATAATAGTTGGAAGCTTGACTAGGTGATCTCTATGTAGTCTTCCAATTCTAAAATGTTCCACTAATTTGGAGTCCTACAGTAATTGCCCTTGCAATACATGCATGCTGCCACCAAGTAGCAGTAGAGACTACTAGTTCCTTTTTTATCCCTAGTGGGGGTGCATTTTGACAGCAGACTTATCCGTCAATAGTACAACCTGTTAGTATAACTATAAGATAACAAAATAATCTGGTATTCTTTCCTGTAAAAGAGAAGCTTTACATTGTGTCTGTGAATCGTACCAGAATCACCTGTAAGTTTATAAATATAGAGGAAATCCTGAACCCATTGAATGAGAATCTTCAGAGACAGGAATTGGGCATCTGGAATTCTGGGCTCCAATCATTTGTATATTTTATTTCATTTTATTTTTGCCTATGTACAATATTTGTCACATCCTTTTGAATCTTTAAAAGTTTCTTTCTGTTTTAAATTTTAGAATATTCCATAATCTTCACCTACTTTTCATAAGGTGTTATCTGTTATGTTTATTCGATCTTGTGCTTCTCCTGGTTAAGACTTCTTTCTTTCCTCTTTTTTCTCGTGGCCCTGCCGCATGTCTTGCAGGATCTTAGTTTCCTGACATGGGATTGGACCCCAGGGTCCCAGCAGTGAAAGCGCCATGTTCTAAACACTGGACCACCAGGGAAGTCCCAAGATTTCAGTTTTAAATGACTTTTTTCCCACTCTAATTCATTCCTGGGATCAGTTTCATGTTTGGACATTAAAGCAACCTTGCATTGCCAGAATAAAGCTACTTTGATTTTGATATATGATTGTTTTACATACCATGGATACAGTTTGTGCTTCTCTTTACACATTTTGCATGCATGTTCAAAGGAGAAACTGGCCTGTGATTCTATTCTTGTAATATCCTTTATAGATTTGTTTTAAGAGTCTATACTTTATTTTTTATTTATTTATATTTTTGGCTGCATTGGGTCTTCATTGCTGCATGCATGCTTTCTCTAGTTTTGGCGAGCGGGGGTCTATTCTTTGTTGCAGTGAGTAGGCTTCTCATTGCAGCCTTCTGACCGCATGGGCTTCTGACCCCATTCGTCGGTGCTACTTCAGTTCCTTACCCCTTCCCTTCTGACCCTGGGCGGTGAAATCCTCTTTCTGCAGCTGGCCTGCGGCAGAAAGTCAATGAGGCAAGAGTAGGCTTGGAGTATCCAAGGAGCAGAAAGGATGTCAGCGTGTGAAAAACAGAGCGAGCAAATTGGAGAGGAGAAGGAAACACTCAGAGAGGAAACAGAGGCCCAGATTTCTAGGTCTGTGGAGGCACTGAGGACTTTGCATTTCCTGTGAAGAAGCCACTGAAGAAATTTGAGTGACATGATCTGACTTATGTTTTAACAAGATCTCTCTGGATGCCACGTTGATTAGAGACTGTAGGAGAGCAAGGACAAGCCCCAGAACACCAACAGTTGATTCAAAGAAGTGATTACTCAAACATGGTCCCCCTCCTCAATGAGGACGCAGAGCAGGAATCGGCAAATAATGGCCACAAATCAAATCAGGCTCTCAGCCTGGATCTGTGGGACTGTGAGCTAATAATGGTTCTCACGTTCAGAAAGCTTGTTGAAGAAGAAAGAGGAGGAGAAGCTACAGAAACTGTATATGGCCCACAAAGCCTAAGATATTTAAAATCCAGAAGATGCTTTCCAACACCTGATGTAAAGCATGTGGCTGGTAGGAGGTCCTCAACCACATTTGGAAGAGGAATACATGAGTCACTTCGTTCCTGAAAACACTGTAAAGTGATAGGGGTCAAGAAACATTTACCCGTTCACCCTTAACCTTCACAAATGATGCCAGTTCCATTGAGCTATTGAAAAATACATTCTGGCTTTCAAAAAAGTAACCCAGAGGGCATTTTCTCACATAGGCAAGGTCATAAACAACTGTCAAGTGAAGTTGAAATAGCAACAAATCAAATAATAACAAAAACATTTTTACAGAACTTTAAATCTTACAAAGCATTTTCATGTTCATTATCTAATTTAATCCCCAAATCAACGGCATGAGATAGTTATTATTTCCCCATTAGAAATGACCACATATTAAATCCTTAGTGATTGCTCAAGAAAAGCTGAAATCTTGAGTGTAACATCCATTAATGCCATGGTTGGGTGTTTTCCCATGGGAACACTGGATGCTAAAATCCACAGGGATTTTCAGCTCAAGATGGCAGACTAGGAAATATATTTACTTTCTGTTCCTCCTGAAACCATATCTAAATAAAACTGTAGAGATACCAAAACTAATCAACCAATAAAAGCCAAGATATTTTGGAAGTCATCAACCACAGAAAGATTTCAACACATTTCGAGAAGGCAAACAATGAAATGGAGGAGCCGTGAATAAAAGAATGAAGAAAAAAAGGCTGAACCTAAGTAAGGTCTGCACAAAGCCACTCAGCTTTTGCTGAGCTCTGGTTATAGTAAAGGGCAGAGGAAGGAAGAGGGGCTGAAAACAAGGAGACAAACGTCATTTAAGGAAAAACAGTTCATTTAATGAGCTCCAGGGAACACTCAGCCTGCTGCCATACTAACTCATGAATTACAATGGATTGTTGGTAAGCAAGACAAGAAAACAGGGAAGAAACAAAAGAAACAAAAATCAAGACATTGTTTCTAACTGAACTCTTCTCAAATGAGATTGAGGAATTATGTTTCAATGCCACAGCTGTAAATCATTTCTGCTCTTGGAGAGGTTACAAAGGGCTTATAATATTTCCCTTTTGTTCAGACAGAATTGAGGTCTGAGCAAAAGCTTTTGTGTCCTCCAACCCCAACATTTATTGGGGATGGAAGCCCAGATTTGCTGGGACATACCATAAAAAGAATCTCATGAGCAGAGGGTCAAACTGACTGTGGAATATATGAATTATGTCCTGTGTGAGTTTCAATAGGTTTTAAAATATATACATACATACATATATATATATATATACGTTTTATATGATCTATATGATTTTGGGTTCTGAAATTTCTACATGTCACATGCGTGATACATAACAGACAATGTCAGCCTCAGGAGGGAGAAAACACTCCAATGAAGCAAGCCAAAGTAACAAGTTTTAAGCAAGGTCAAGTGATGTGTAGACCAGGATTGTTCAATTCCTACCTGTCATGCTGAAGCTTCCAGCTCCTGAATAACAAAACATGCTTCCCTTGTCCTAGACAGCCAAGAGTATGTCTCCTCTCTTGGGCAGAAGAATCTCTAGAGTTACATATCTGTAGTAAGAGTGGACCCAGCTGGCATACTCACAATGACCAAATTGTGTTGATCGTACTTTATACCAATACATCGCTCCACGCTGAAGTTGCAATAAATGATATATTTGCTTTCTAGACATGAATGAGACGACTTACTGGATATACTCCAGGAAGGCCAGAGAAGCTGGCTTCTAATCCATACGGAACAATTCACTGGTGAATTTCTTTCACGATAGCCCATGATTTATCTAGAATATCATCTTTACATATGTGGATCCTTCAAACTAGACAAAGGGAAAATACGGGCTTCAAGCCTCAATTAGAAATATGGAATGGTGCCATGCTGACAACTGGTGGTCCCTGACCTGTATCTTCTGAGATTAGAACACAGTGTGGTGGATGACCAATTCATGCGTTGAACAAAGAAGACCTCCTACAGGGCAGTGTAGCTGTTCGTTACAGGTATGGCACTTAGGGCTAAGTACCATAAGGACTACAAGAGAAAAAGAAAAACAAGTAACACATGAAGCATATACGATAAGGAGGCACCACAATCCAGAGCACGAGCTCTGGAATCACACAGGCTTGGATCGAATCCCAGCTAAGCCACTACCATCTATATACCCTGAAGGGCAGGCCAAGGTTTAAATGGTGTTTTACCAGATTTCAAAAAAGAAGTGAAGAAAGAACCTATCTTCCAGGAAGGGACATCGTGGGGTGCAGTATCCAGTCGGATCAGGGCTCTGCATCTCCTGCTCAGAAACCTTGGCCACCTGGCTCATGGTGATGCTGGCAGCTGAGCAGCCCTGGAGAAGGCGATCCTGTCTCCAGGTCTCGCAGAGAAGCTGGGGAGGACTCCAGACGAGGTGGCCCACACCCTGGTAAGTTCTGGCTGCCTCCTGCCCTCAGGTCTGAGCAGGCTCTGGTCTCTGGGCCCCGTGGTGGGGAAGGCCTGGCCAATACATACACAGGGCTGAGGGGCCTGCAGAGCCAGTCCCCAGGCAGGGTGAGCTCTGGAGGAGGCTTCCACAGTCCCCAGCAGTCTCCGCATGGTGGCCCATCTGGTGCCAAACACCTGCCACCCACAGCGAGAAGTCCCAGCCACTAGAAAGTCCAGAAGGGGCCCCGCCCTTTGCCTTTGGGCCTGGGTTAAGCCACCAGCTGGGCTTGCACGTGACCCCTGCCTCACCCCCTGCCCCGCCCGCCCTTTCTCTGTGACACGTACAATGGATATGTCATAAAGCCAGGCTGAGCCAGTGCTATAAATTCAGAGGAGTTAGAATCTAGGAAGAAGCTCTCCCACTTTCACTCTCTGCTCTCAGATCAGGCAGGCAGTACCTCTAATATGGAAGCTATGGACACCACACCTCCTTCCCAGGCTGTCCTCTACCATTCTGCTCATGTTTTCCCCAGCACCCCATTGACGGCTTTGGCGGGTATCGGGGCTTCAGCAGGCAGCACGTCTGACCCCGAACCTATGGACACCACACCTCCTTCACATGCTGTTATCTTCCATTCTGCTCCTGTTTTCCCCAGCACCACATTGACGGCTTTGGCGGGCATCGGTGCTTCAGCAGGCAGCACCTCAGACCCCGAACCTATGGATACCACACCTCCTTCACATGCTGTCATCTTCCATTCTGCTCCTGTTTTCCCAAGCACCCCATTTACGGGTTTGGCGGGCATCGGTGCTTCAGCAGGAAGCACGTCAGACCCCGAACCTATGGACACCACACCTCCTTCACACGCTGTCATCTTCCATTCTGCTCCTGTTTTCCCCAGCACCCCATTTACGGCCCTGGCGGGCATCGGTGCTTCCGCAGTCAGCACGTCTGACCCCGAACCTATGGACACCACACCTCCTTCCCAGGCTGTCATCTTCTATTCTGCTCCTGTTTTCTCCAGCACCCCATTTTCGGCTTTGGTGGGCATCGGTGCCTCAGCAGTCAGCACCTCAGACCCCGAACCTATGGACACCACACCTCCTTCCCAGGCTGTCATCTTCCATCCTGCTCCTCTTTACCCCAGCACCCCATTTACCGCTTAGGCCGGCACTGGTGTTTCAGCAGGCAGCACCTCTAACACCAAAGCTATGGACACCACACCTCCTTCCCAGGCTGTCATTTTCCAGTCTGCCCTGTCTCCAAGTAGAACCACTACCCATTTCACACTGCTGTTCCAAGTTCTGGGAACACACCACCCAGTGGTAGCAATACCTCAGCCCATGCCTCGACTCATTTACCTGCAACGTGAGCCAACAGATAGACCAACACTTCAAAGTTATGACAGAAAATTGAGTAAGTTATACGCTTGGAATTTCATTTATTATTATTAACAAGCACAACTGTAGTGCTTAGACTATAACAAGTACTATTCTAAGGGCTTACCAAATATTAACTCACTTATTCCTCATAATGGCAACCCTCGTGGTAGGGAATATTCATAATGTTCACTTTTTGGGGGGAAACTGAGGCTCAGAGTCGTTGAATAGCTTGCCTAATGCCACACAGTTAGTAGGTGGCAAAACCCGGGATTAAAACCAGACCATCTAGACTTTCATCACTTTGCTGTGTCACCTTATTATAAGTTGTGGTTAGGGAAGGGACTAAATGGACAAGACTCTGAACTAAAAGGAGAAGGGAGAAATGAGAAAATGAGTGATCCTAGAAACTAGAGAAGATTTAGGCTCAGAAATTTCTGGTGATGAGACCCAGAAGAACAAGAACTTGGTTGGAATGTTAACTTGGGGTAGTATCTGAATCCATTGAGAAATGGTTTTGTTTCCTGTAAAATTTAGAAAGGTCAGTTGGATGAAGATTAACGAAGACAAAAGTAGAAAGGAAAAGAGAAAGGTGCCTTAAGTGAGACATAACCGCTCCCCTCTACGTACCGACAGGTTGTGTCCTGTGGGAAAGGATGGAGCTCTCTCTACCGGGTTGGTCACCAGGCTGAACAAGGAGAAACATGGCAACCATTGTACTGGTTCTGATGATCCCTCAAAACCAAGGCTTCAGTTTCCAAGAACGACCTACAGTAGCATAACTAGTGTGTGTCACACATGCCACTAAGTGTGTTTCCAGTCACACATTTTAATTGGAGAAATACTTCCTATGAGGTAGGCATTAGTTTGCTATGGCTGCTGTAACAAATTACTACAAATGTGCTTGCTTCTAACAAAACACACTTATTTTCTTATGGTTCTGGAAGACAGAGGTCCAAAACCAGTTTCCCTGGGCTGAAACCAGGAGTCAACAGGGCCATCCATCCTCCTTCTAGAGGCTCTAAGCGAGAATCTGTTTCCTCGCCAGCATTCCTTCACTTCTGGCCACATCAATCCAACCCCAACTTCATCATCACATTCTCTTTGGGGTAAAAATTCCCTCTGCCTCTCTCTTACGAGAACACCAGTGGTTATATTTGGGCCCGTCCAGGTAGTCCAGGAGAATCTTCCCATCTGAGAACCATTACTTTCATCCCACTGGCAAAGTGCCTTCTGCCATTTAAGGTGACATTCACAGGTTCTGGAGAGTAGAATGTGGACATTTGGGGGCAATGGTATTATTCAGTCTACTACAAGGTAGATACTATTATCTTTCTCAGATGTACGAAATGACGTTTAGGGAAGTAGTCTGTCTCAGGTCTACAATTTCCAGAGTAGAGACTTACATTCTGCCACTGACACTTTAGGACACACCCTAAACAACTTTAATCTGTGTCCTTAACTACTGCATAATCCTTGGTTAAGAGTCACACTTAGGTATCAAGACCCAATTGAATAGGACACAAGTACTGTCTCCTCTTTCACTATGTTTGCCTGGTGTACTGATGAATCTTGCCCAGAGCAGAAGAGTTCAGAAAAGTGTTATGCAGGTTTACGAAGAGAAAGCATTTACTGTTTGACGTGCACGGAGGAACGGAAGGCTTTTTCAAATAAAATAAAATAAAATATGCCACCAAATAGTCAATTGTCACAACAGAGGTAACCCCGTGGGAGTCATGAGGAGACTAAAATTATCTCCAATTGTGCAGGGCAGAAAAGTTTCAATGAAGGCAGGTGTAGTTCAGCCAAGCCCTACAGCACAGAAGTAGGAAGTTGGGTATGTACGAATGGGAAAAAAGACATTTGAGGCATGGGAAATAGTTTAATGCAGAATGGACGAGAAATATGCATTAGACCTTTTCTAAAACAACTGGCTTATTGACTCAGTAAATCGATTTAGTCAGTCAAACTAGCTTTAGCTGATTACTTATCCAGGGGATAGCTGTTGAGAGTAATTTTTGTCACAGAACAGTAAATAAAATGGTTGAACTATAGCTTTAGGCTTGCTAAGTGAAATAGATTGCTCTAGATGATTTTCAAGTGACTTACTTGGTAGTACTCACGAAATTGGGGGTTAACAATTGCTTAAGAAAACAAAGAGAATTGATTTTAAATAAAGTAGCTACTGTGTAAACTATCTGTTCAGTAGCTCATGTTAAACGGATGTTTATAATCCCCATTGGACAACCAACTACATTTTTGCAAATGGCAATGTGAATTGCTGTTGCCTAAACTATAGCAATGATCACCTATGTAATTTGTTGTCCAAACCAGAAATCTTCTAACAATACTGGTGTCCTAATAAAAATAAGCACGAAGGGAACACACAGTGGGTGTCTCCCGTGTGCCTGTGCATACATCTATATCTCACTGAGCCCTCATAACAGCCCCCAAGAGAGGGACTCTGGGCGTCCCCATGCTGCTTGTGGAGAAACAGGCACAGGAAGGTTCAAGAGTCTATCTACCTAATATCGCACAGAGGGTGGCAGAGCCCGTTTTGAAACCACCTGCCTCCAATACCAGGTGCCAGGAGCCAGACTCAGCCTACAGCTCTCTTCTGCTCGCCTGGAGGTGAAACAGTGTGTCATGATTAGTCAAATCCCGTCTTCACTCATCAAGGTAGGTTGAACACCTGCACGTCCTCCAAGTAGCATGTAGCATAAGCAATAAGATGTTTGTCCCGTGATCGTCCAGGAACTTGGAATCAGCTGTGCCTGGTTAGGCTGAGCTTGTTTAGAGTGGAGAGGACCACCGATCTTCCACCTGGGCAAGTGCCTTTTGACCTCCTGCCATCAGAGGGCCGAAATCTCCAGCCTGAGAATGTGCTGAGCCCTGTAGCCTAGTTACGCCAGCTCAGAACAATGATGAGCACACCTTTTTCCAGTCACCTTTCCTCATGCTCCCCATGCCTCATACTGCCCTGCTTCTTTATTCTTTATCCCACAGATACCCAAAGCCCCTTGCCTTTGGGGAGGCGGATTTGAGACCTATTGTCACGTCACGTCCTCGCTTGGCTGCCCTGTGAATAAACCTCCTCTTTGCTGCAAACCTCAGCATTTCAGTGTTTTGGCTTGCTGCGCCTCAGACAGAATGGTTGGGAGCAGTGGTACAGCTCCCTTGCCTGTGAGGGATGCTGGTTCCTAGTAGTCACGTTGCGGATGTTTTCTCCTCTCGGGGTGGGGGCGGGGCAGACATCCTGCTCTTCCGGAAAGGGAGAAACACAGGTGCCAAACCCTTGCCCTCAGCGTCACCGTCACCTAGGAGCTTGTTAGAAGCACAGAATCCAGGCCCCACCCAGAACTACTGAATACCAGCCTGCATTTAACAAGATCCACAAGAGAGGCATACCCATATTAAAGTTGGAGAGGCACCAAGCTGTCATCGTCTTCTCCACGGCTAATGAAAACGAAGCAAAGGTGCATCCTGAGCCGACTCTGCCTCAGTCACCTGGATATCACATGAGCTCATTTCATCCTCCCCAGAACCTGCAAATGAGACTGAGGGTCAGAGTGGTCTAGCACCCAAGGTTCCATAAAAGAACATGACCAAGGCTCACTGGAGCCCAGACTTCCAAAAAAGAAGGCCCCTGAGCACAGCATGGCACCACCGCAGCCCAAACCGTGGGCCTGGAGGGTAGGCCAGGCTCCCCACGCAGAGTTCACGCCATTCGACAGATGCCCACAGCAGACCACAAGGCAATATGAGAAGTAAGTTCTGATTGTGGAATCTCTGAATTTTGAGATTTAAAGAAAAATATCTGTTTTTGGGGGATGGTTAAAACAGTTCTACCAAGGAGTAAAGAGAGGGCATCTCAAGGCCCCTTCTGGACTTAGAATTTAATGCCTACTTATTGAGAAATGCTCCGCGCCTTTGCTCAGCCCTACGTCAAGGTGAAGTTCTCTGTGCCCTAGGAGCTTAGGTTCTAAAAAGGCCACAGAAATGGGTGAGACCTAAAAAATGCCAGAACAATGCGACGGCATTAATCAGACTGTCTTTGCTTTGCCTTGCTTACAAGTCACTGACTTTAAACTGAATATGGTGTCATGTCTTTATGTTTCTTGAAGCTTTTTTTTACAAAAGATCATATAAAGATTTTCTTCCATGGTAAGACTTTTATATTGTATTTCTCTTAAACTGGAGTGTGGTACATTTACCCTCCATCAGATGATTGCTTACAACTCACCTTGCTTTATTAAGAATACCGCTAGAGGCTTCTATGTCCCTACTAACAAAAATACATTTTCAGGCCCATTCAAACCACTGAAATTCCAAGATTTCAGAGCACAAGATAATGAAAATTCTCTCTATCCACGTCTTTTACTACATTTAGCCTGTTAACAGTCCCTAAGTGTGTCAGATGAAAGGTACTGTCGCGGGAATTGACATCTTTAACAGCATTCCATACAGGTAAGTCTTGATTGTTCCAATTTCTCAAAAAGTTGGACACATTTACTGCCTCTATGACATCTCTAGGGTGTGTGGAAGAAATAAAAAAGAGGCCTGTACAATGTATTTCTCAAAATATACACACAAAGGGTTTGCACATACAAACAGGGAAACCTTATAATAATGTATGGGGAGCCAAGTATTGTCGGTAACGGACCTACTCATTTCGAAAGACAACACTGTCACCAAGTGTCCCTTCACCAAAATTGACTGGGAATGTTTAGGGGCCACCAAACCAGAGGTGGAGATTTTTAGGCACATTCTTGCCAGAAAAGAGAGCCTAGGGCATAAACCACTCAACTGGTTGGCACGAATGCCAGGGCAACCCAAGCAAGTGGATATAGAAGCCTACGTAATGCTTGGAAGTAGGAAGCTTTGGGGGACTACACCTAGGCTGGTACTGGCCTCCCTCCCCAAAGGGACAAGGAGAGCAGAAACCTGGATGGAGTCAAGAGAGAGCAAAAGAAAGGCAAGGCTGGGTATGGTATGGAGCAACGTGTGGATCCAGGAGCATGTGTCTGAGAACTGCCGGGGCTCTGCAGACCAGTTGCATCCCCATTCTCCTTGACCCTCATTGGCATAATGAACTCAGGGTGGGCGCATCCCGGCTGCCAAGTCACTTCCACCCGTCCATGGAGTTGACAGTTACTTGCTCACAGTGAACCAACCGCTCTGGACCTAAGAGCTACTGCAGGGGGCGGTAGTGGAGAACAAGGTGACGACAACGACCAGATGCGAAGGAGGAAGAGACATTCAGCGGACCGACTGGGTGGACTGATGGTGTGGCCTTAAGTCTGCAGAGCTAAAGGGGCCAGATGTAGAAAAGGGAAGGGGAATCATGAGGATATGGTTAAGCCCCTTCGTATAGATATTTCATCCGTATGTTGTATGCAAATTCCATTCAATTTGCTCTGAGTGAAAAAGAGAGAACAAAATTATCCTTTCAACCATGTCAGTGACTTTATTTACCATCTCATTTGATGAGCTCATAGCCCAGGTTCAGAGGGAAATGGGAGCTGTGAGTCTGCCATCTCTCAGGAAGTCTCAGGCCTCAGAGGCCCCTCATAGCCAAACTAGCTCACCTTTTGCACCTTTCAAGCAACGTTATTCCTAAGTGCGAGTCACCCTCTTCATCAGGTTCTCCAAGAGACAGCAGTCTCTCCCAATGACAGAGGAAAAATGGGCTACTTTGGCTTTCTGAGGCACAATATGTAGTTCTCCAAAATGGTACCTGCCTGGGGGATTTTTCAAGAAAATTAAGCATCAGTGGTGATTTGTTTGTCTTCACATAACGTATGACCCAGATGTGCTGAGAAATAAGAAAAGGACGAACGAATCAAGGGCAGCTGATCCAAGGAGGCAAGGTGCAACTTCCACAGCCTACGTGGAAAGCTAGAGGAAGGGAACATCCAGCTGGTGGGAGCTGAACACAGGGGCCAGTCCTCCTTGGGCTCGGGATGCCACCGCCTCTTCCTACATCTTCACGCTCTCCTTCTCTGTTGGCCCCTCCCAGCCATATGAAAGAGCCACAAGGAAATGCTCTCCTCCATTCCATTTTCCTGTCCTCCTATCCACCCCTCCCTTCTTTCCCTTTGCCATCAATTTCTTGACTTGCCCCCCATTTCTCCCCTCCCATCTACACTGCGATCTGGTTTCTGCCCCACTACTCCCGTGAAACTGACCTCCTTGAAGCCCCCAATGATTTCTCTGTTGACAAGTCCAGGGGACTACTTCTCAATCCTTATCTTTGTGCCCGCCAAGCCGAGTTAGATCTTAAACAACGTCTCTGTCTTGAAAATCTCTTCCCTTGGCTTCTGCGCCACCTTTCCTTTTCTTTTCTTGACACCGATCACAACCAGTGCTGCAGATTCCATCGAATTAAGGAATGCTGTTGCCTACATGTGTGAATGAGCTAAAGTGAGTACAGTACTGAAGTAGAGGACACCTAAAGTGAAACGTCTTCATGTACGTCCACGTGGCTGAGCAGCAAGTTAACCTTTCATACATGTGCTAGAGAAGAAGAGTTGGGTTTTATTTTATTTACTTTTGCCTGGACTGTGTTGAATGACTATCATCTACAAGTTCAGGCTACTTTTTGCTGAGGATTAATAATGCACTGGGAGAGCTGAGAGAAAACTGAATAATAGAGCTGTCTTTTTCTTGACCAGCTCACCTTACTTTCCCAAACTCTAAGTCTTTCTCTAATTCTTTCCCCTTTTTATTGTAGTAAAATGAACATAACACAAAATTCACCATTTGGATCATTTTACAATTCACTCTACCATTCAGTGGAATTTACTACTGTCACAATGTTGTGCAACTATCACCACTGCCTAGCTGCAAAACATTTTCATCAACCAAGAGGAAACCTACACCCATTTTAAGGAGTCATTCCCAATTTCCCTCTCTTCCAAACCCCTGGCAACCACTAATGTATAATCTTTTCTGTGTGTATGGATTTGCCACTGCTGGACATTTCATATAAATGGAACCATACAATATGTAGCCTTTCATGCCTGACCTCTTTCACTTAGTTGCATCCATCATGTAGCATGTATCAGAAATCCACTCACTGTTACAGCTGAATCCTTCATACTGTTTGAATACAAAATTAAAAATACGTTGAGAGTGAAGCTCTGTTTTAATGGCACATCTATTAGGCCAATTCATTGAAAGAAACTGAAGATGGAGATGTTGTTGTCAAATGATAATCGTTGAGAAGCCTCAGCCAATTGGATAATGAAAAGTTTGGGAAATGTTGCAAAAAATTAGCTGATTTATATTAAAAGCCTATTAAACAAGGATTCAGGAGATTGTCTTTTTCTTGCAGGTAACTTAAATGAGGCAGAAAGAAATAACTGCCCTTTAAAACACATTTTGAAAGGATTCTATTTATTCTTAATAGACGAATGGGAGGGAGTTCAGGAAGTTCACATCCAATATGGACTCCCTGTCCAAACACTGTTTGTCGTTCTAGCCACCACTATCGAATTATATTTCTTGAGAGTAAGGCAGCTCAATTCCTGCATATTACTTTCTAAACTTCATCCATCAAATCCATTAATACAGTATAAACAAGAGTTGTTCATGTTTAAGTGCCGTTCAAATATCAGGTATAAAGAACCCCCAGTAAGAAAAAGAATCCTATATCTCTTGCCAGAATGTGGTCAGCTCTGGGGTGCTCTGCTAGCTGAAAGACACATTCATTATTAAGAAGATAGAGGCTGTTTAAGAGGGATGAGAGCCAAAAAAATTTAACTACATATATGTGTTAAGAACAGTGCTAGGTTATCTCATGTTCTATATCAGTAAAGGCTCACCATTTTACATATGTGAAAAGCAAAGTTAAAAGTGTATTCGTAGGAATTCCCTGTTGGCGCAGTGGTTAAGGATCCACCTGCCAGTGCACGGGACACACGTATGAGCCCTGGTCCGGGAAGATCCCACATGCCACGGAGCAACTAAGACCATGTGCCACAACTACTGAGACTGCGTGCTAGAGCCCGTGAACCACAACTACTGAAGCCCACGCACCTAGGCCCCGTGCTCAGCAACAGCGAGAAGCCACCACAATGAGAATGCCGTGTACTGCAACAGAGTAGCCGCCGCTCACTGCAACTAGAGAAAGGCTGCGCACAGCAACGAAGAGCCTAGGCAGCCAAAGATAAATAAATAAATACGTCTATTTTTAAAAAAATGTGTTTCAGTAACTTACTAAAAGGCACGCAATCAGTAAACATGAGCAAGGATTCAATCCCAAATCTGTCACACTGAAGTTTAAGCTAATACTCGAGATTGATAAAAACAGCACTAATTTAAAACTTCAGAGGTATTTTTTACTTCATACTTTCACTAATGCTCTTTGGAGATAATCATTTCATTTATATGGGCCTTAGTTTTTACAACTATAATAGTTGGAAGCTTGACTAGGTGATCTCTATGTAGTCTTCCAATTCTAAAATGTTCCACTAATTTGGAGTCCTACAGTAATTGCCCTTGCAATACATGCATGCTGCCACCAAGTAGCAGTAGAGACTACTAGTTCCTTTTTTATCCCTAGTGGGGGTGCATTTTGACAGCAGACTTATCCGTCAATAGTACAACCTGTTAGTATAACTATAAGATAACAAAATAATCTGGTATTCTTTCCTGTAAAAGAGAAGCTTTACATTGTGTCTGTGAATCGTACCAGAATCACCTGTAAGTTTATAAATATAGAGGAAATCCTGAACCCATTGAATGAGAATCTTCAGAGACAGGAATTGGGCATCTGGAATTCTGGGCTCCAATCATTTGTATATTTTATTTCATTTTATTTTTGCCTATGTACAATATTTGTCACATCCTTTTGAATCTTTAAAAGTTTCTTTCTGTTTTAAATTTTAGAATATTCCATAATCTTCACCTACTTTTCATAAGGTGTTATCTGTTATGTTTATTCGATCTTGTGCTTCTCCTGGTTAAGACTTCTTTCTTTCCTCTTTTTTCTCGTGGCCCTGCCGCATGTCTTGCAGGATCTTAGTTTCCTGACATGGGATTGGACCCCAGGGTCCCAGCAGTGAAAGCGCCATGTTCTAAACACTGGACCACCAGGGAAGTCCCAAGATTTCAGTTTTAAATGACTTTTTTCCCACTCTAATTCATTCCTGGGATCAGTTTCATGTTTGGACATTAAAGCAACCTTGCATTGCCAGAATAAAGCTACTTTGATTTTGATATATGATTGTTTTACATACCATGGATACAGTTTGTGCTTCTCTTTACACATTTTGCATGCATGTTCAAAGGAGAAACTGGCCTGTGATTCTATTCTTGTAATATCCTTTATAGATTTGTTTTAAGAGTCTATACTTTATTTTTTATTTATTTATATTTTTGGCTGCATTGGGTCTTCATTGCTGCATGCATGCTTTCTCTAGTTTTGGCGAGCGGGGGTCTATTCTTTGTTGCAGTGAGTAGGCTTCTCATTGCAGCCTTCTGACCGCATGGGCTTCTGACCCCATTCGTCGGTGCTACTTCAGTTCCTTACCCCTTCCCTTCTGACCCTGGGCGGTGAAATCCTCTTTCTGCAGCTGGCCTGCGGCAGAAAGTCAATGAGGCAAGAGTAGGCTTGGAGTATCCAAGGAGCAGAAAGGATGTCAGCGTGTGAAAAACAGAGCGAGCAAATTGGAGAGGAGAAGGAAACACTCAGAGAGGAAACAGAGGCCCAGATTTCTAGGTCTGTGGAGGCACTGAGGACTTTGCATTTCCTGTGAAGAAGCCACTGAAGAAATTTGAGTGACATGATCTGACTTATGTTTTAACAAGATCTCTCTGGATGCCACGTTGATTAGAGACTGTAGGAGAGCAAGGACAAGCCCCAGAACACCAACAGTTGATTCAAAGAAGTGATTACTCAAACATGGTCCCCCTCCTCAATGAGGACGCAGAGCAGGAATCGGCAAATAATGGCCACAAATCAAATCAGGCTCTCAGCCTGGATCTGTGGGACTGTGAGCTAATAATGGTTCTCACGTTCAGAAAGCTTGTTGAAGAAGAAAGAGGAGGAGAAGCTACAGAAACTGTATATGGCCCACAAAGCCTAAGATATTTAAAATCCAGAAGATGCTTTCCAACACCTGATGTAAAGCATGTGGCTGGTAGGAGGTCCTCAACCACATTTGGAAGAGGAATACATGAGTCACTTCGTTCCTGAAAACACTGTAAAGTGATAGGGGTCAAGAAACATTTACCCGTTCACCCTTAACCTTCACAAATGATGCCAGTTCCATTGAGCTATTGAAAAATACATTCTGGCTTTCAAAAAAGTAACCCAGAGGGCATTTTCTCACATAGGCAAGGTCATAAACAACTGTCAAGTGAAGTTGAAATAGCAACAAATCAAATAATAACAAAAACATTTTTACAGAACTTTAAATCTTACAAAGCATTTTCATGTTCATTATCTAATTTAATCCCCAAATCAACGGCATGAGATAGTTATTATTTCCCCATTAGAAATGACCACATATTAAATCCTTAGTGATTGCTCAAGAAAAGCTGAAATCTTGAGTGTAACATCCATTAATGCCATGGTTGGGTGTTTTCCCATGGGAACACTGGATGCTAAAATCCACAGGGATTTTCAGCTCAAGATGGCAGACTAGGAAATATATTTACTTTCTGTTCCTCCTGAAACCATATCTAAATAAAACTGTAGAGATACCAAAACTAATCAACCAATAAAAGCCAAGATATTTTGGAAGTCATCAACCACAGAAAGATTTCAACACATTTCGAGAAGGCAAACAATGAAATGGAGGAGCCGTGAATAAAAGAATGAAGAAAAAAAGGCTGAACCTAAGTAAGGTCTGCACAAAGCCACTCAGCTTTTGCTGAGCTCTGGTTATAGTAAAGGGCAGAGGAAGGAAGAGGGGCTGAAAACAAGGAGACAAACGTCATTTAAGGAAAAACAGTTCATTTAATGAGCTCCAGGGAACACTCAGCCTGCTGCCATACTAACTCATGAATTACAATGGATTGTTGGTAAGCAAGACAAGAAAACAGGGAAGAAACAAAAGAAACAAAAATCAAGACATTGTTTCTAACTGAACTCTTCTCAAATGAGATTGAGGAATTATGTTTCAATGCCACAGCTGTAAATCATTTCTGCTCTTGGAGAGGTTACAAAGGGCTTATAATATTTCCCTTTTGTTCAGACAGAATTGAGGTCTGAGCAAAAGCTTTTGTGTCCTCCAACCCCAACATTTATTGGGGATGGAAGCCCAGATTTGCTGGGACATACCATAAAAAGAATCTCATGAGCAGAGGGTCAAACTGACTGTGGAATATATGAATTATGTCCTGTGTGAGTTTCAATAGGTTTTAAAATATATACATACATACATATATATATATATATACGTTTTATATGATCTATATGATTTTGGGTTCTGAAATTTCTACATGTCACATGCGTGATACATCACAGACAATGTCAGCCTCAGGAGGGAGAAAACACTCCAATGAAGCAAGCCAAAGTAACAAGTTTTAAGCAAGGTCAAGTGATGTGTAGACCAGGATTGTTCAATTCCTACCTGTCATGCTGAAGCTTCCAGCTCCTGAATAACAAAACATGCTTCCCTTGTCCTAGACAGCCAAGAGTATGTCTCCTCTCTTGGGCAGAAGAATCTCTAGAGTTACATATCTGTAGTAAGAGTGGACCCAGCTGGCATACTCACAATGACCAAATTGTGTTGATCGTACTTTATACCAATACATCGCTCCACGCTGAAGTTGCAATAAATGATATATTTGCTTTCTAGACATGAATGAGACGACTTACTGGATATACTCCAGGAAGGCCAGAGAAGCTGGCTTCTAATCCATACGGAACAATTCACTGGTGAATTTCTTTCACGATAGCCCATGATTTATCTAGAATATCATCTTTACATATGTGGATCCTTCAAACTAGACAAAGGGAAAATACGGGCTTCAAGCCTCAATTAGAAATATGGAATGGTGCCATGCTGACAACTGGTGGTCCCTGACCTGTATCTTCTGAGATTAGAACACAGTGTGGTGGATGACCAATTCATGCGTTGAACAAAGAAGACCTCCTACAGGGCAGTGTAGCTGTTCGTTACAGGTATGGCACTTAGGGCTAAGTACCATAAGGACTACAAGAGAAAAAGAAAAACAAGTAACACATGAAGCATATACGATAAGGAGGCACCACAATCCAGAGCACGAGCTCTGGAATCACACAGGCTTGGATCGAATCCCAGCTAAGCCACTACCATCTATATACCCTGAAGGGCAGGCCAAGGTTTAAATGGTGTTTTACCAGATTTCAAAAAAGAAGTGAAGAAAGAACCTATCTTCCAGGAAGGGACATCGTGGGGTGCAGTATCCAGTCGGATCAGGGCTCTGCATCTCCTGCTCAGAAACCTTGGCCACCTGGCTCATGGTGATGCTGGCAGCTGAGCAGCCCTGGAGAAGGCGATCCTGTCTCCAGGTCTCGCAGAGAAGCTGGGGAGGACTCCAGACGAGGTGGCCCACACCCTGGTAAGTTCTGGCTGCCTCCTGCCCTCAGGTCTGAGCAGGCTCTGGTCTCTGGGCCCCGTGGTGGGGAAGGCCTGGCCAATACATACACAGGGCTGAGGGGCCTGCAGAGCCAGTCCCCAGGCAGGGTGAGCTCTGGAGGAGGCTTCCACAGTCCCCAGCAGTCTCCGCATGGTGGCCCATCTGGTGCCAAACACCTGCCACCCACAGCGAGAAGTCCCAGCCACTAGAAAGTCCAGAAGGGGCCCCGCCCTTTGCCTTTGGGTCTGGGTTAAGCCACCAGCTGGGCTTGCACGTGACCCCTGCCTCACCCCCTGCCCCGCCCGCCCTTTCTCTGTGACACGTACAATGGATATGTCATAAAGCCAGGCTGAGCCAGTGCTATAAATTCAGAGGAGTTAGAATCTAGGAAGAAGCTCTCCCACTTTCACTCTCTGCTCTCAGATCAGGCAGGCAGTACCTCTAATATGGAAGCTATGGACACCACACCTCCTTCCCAGGCTGTCCTCTACCATTCTGCTCATGTTTTCCCCAGCACCCCATTGACGGCTTTGGCGGGTATCGGGGCTTCAGCAGGCAGCACGTCTGACCCCGAACCTATGGACACCACACCTCCTTCACATGCTGTTATCTTCCATTCTGCTCCTGTTTTCCCCAGCACCACATTGACGGCTTTGGCGGGCATCGGTGCTTCAGCAGGCAGCACCTCAGACCCCGAACCTATGGATACCACACCTCCTTCACATGCTGTCATCTTCCATTCTGCTCCTGTTTTCCCAAGCACCCCATTTACGGGTTTGGCGGGCATCGGTGCTTCAGCAGGAAGCACGTCAGACCCCGAACCTATGGACACCACACCTCCTTCACACGCTGTCATCTTCCATTCTGCTCCTGTTTTCCCCAGCACCCCATTTACGGCCCTGGCGGGCATCGGTGCTTCCGCAGTCAGCACGTCTGACCCCGAACCTATGGACACCACACCTCCTTCCCAGGCTGTCATCTTCTATTCTGCTCCTGTTTTCTCCAGCACCCCATTTTCGGCTTTGGTGGGCATCGGTGCCTCAGCAGTCAGCACCTCAGACCCCGAACCTATGGACACCACACCTCCTTCCCAGGCTGTCATCTTCCATCCTGCTCCTCTTTACCCCAGCACCCCATTTACCGCTTAGGCCGGCACTGGTGTTTCAGCAGGCAGCACCTCTAACACCAAAGCTATGGACACCACACCTCCTTCCCAGGCTGTCATTTTCCAGTCTGCCCTGTCTCCAAGTAGAACCACTACCCATTTCACACTGCTGTTCCAAGTTCTGGGAACACACCACCCAGTGGTAGCAATACCTCAGCCCATGCCTCGACTCATTTACCTGCAACGTGAGCCAACAGAGAGACCAACACTTCAAAGTTATGACAGAAAATTGAGTAAGTTATACGCTTGGAATTTCATTTATTATTATTAACAAGCACAACTGTAGTGCTTAGACTATAACAAGTACTATTCTAAGGGCTTACCAAATATTAACTCACTTATTCCTCATAATGGCAACCCTCGTGGTAGGGAATATTCATAATGTTCACTTTTTGGGGGGAAACTGAGGCTCAGAGTCGTTGAATAGCTTGCCTAATGCCACACAGTTAGTAGGTGGCAAAACCCGGGATTAAAACCAGACCATCTAGACTTTCATCACTTTGCTGTGTCACCTTATTATAAGTTGTGGTTAGGGAAGGGACTAAATGGACAAGACTCTGAACTAAAAGGAGAAGGGAGAAATGAGAAAATGAGTGATCCTAGAAACTAGAGAAGATTTAGGCTCAGAAATTTCTGGTGATGAGACCCAGAAGAACAAGAACTTGGTTGGAATGTTAACTTGGGGTAGTATCTGAATCCATTGAGAAATGGTTTTGTTTCCTGTAAAATTTAGAAAGGTCAGTTGGATGAAGATTAACGAAGACAAAAGTAGAAAGGAAAAGAGAAAGGTGCCTTAAGTGAGACATAACCGCTCCCCTCTACGTACCGACAGGTTGTGTCCTGTGGGAAAGGATGGAGCTCTCTCTACCGGGTTGGTCACCAGGCTGAACAAGGAGAAACATGGCAACCATTGTACTGGTTCTGATGATCCCTCAAAACCAAGGCTTCAGTTTCCAAGAACGACCTACAGTAGCATAACTAGTGTGTGTCACACATGCCACTAAGTGTGTTTCCAGTCACACATTTTAATTGGAGAAATACTTCCTATGAGGTAGGCATTAGTTTGCTATGGCTGCTGTAACAAATTACTACAAATGTGCTTGCTTCTAACAAAACACACTTATTTTCTTATGGTTCTGGAAGACAGAGGTCCAAAACCAGTTTCCCTGGGCTGAAACCAGGAGTCAACAGGGCCATCCATCCTCCTTCTAGAGGCTCTAAGCGAGAATCTGTTTCCTCGCCAGCATTCCTTCACTTCTGGCCACATCAATCCAACCCCAACTTCATCATCACATTCTCTTTGGGGTAAAAATTCCCTCTGCCTCTCTCTTACGAGAACACCAGTGGTTATATTTGGGCCCGTCCAGGTAGTCCAGGAGAATCTTCCCATCTGAGAACCATTACTTTCATCCCACTGGCAAAGTGCCTTCTGCCATTTAAGGTGACATTCACAGGCTCTGGAGAGTAGAATGTGGACATTTGGGGGCAATGGTATTATTCAGTCTACTACAAGGTAGATACTATTATCTTTCTCAGATGTACGAAATGACGTTTAGGGAAGTAGTCTGTCTCAGGTCTACAATTTCCAGAGTAGAGACTTACATTCTGCCACTGACACTTTAGGACACACCCTAAACAACTTTAATCTGTGTCCTTAACTACTGCATAATCCTTGGTTAAGAGTCACACTTAGGTATCAAGACCCAATTGAATAGGACACAAGTACTGTCTCCTCTTTCACTATGTTTGCCTGGTGTACTGATGAATCTTGCCCAGAGCAGAAGAGTTCAGAAAAGTGTTATGCAGGTTTACGAAGAGAAAGCATTTACTGTTTGACGTGCACGGAGGAACGGAAGGCTTTTTCAAATAAAATAAAATAAAATATGCCACCAAATAGTCAATTGTCACAACAGAGGTAACCCCGTGGGAGTCATGAGGAGACTAAAATTATCTCCAATTGTGCAGGGCAGAAAAGCTTCAATGAAGGCAGGTGTAGTTCAGCCAAGCCCTACAGCACAGAAGTAGGAATTTGGGTATGTACGAATGGGAAAAAAGACATTTGAGGCATGGGAAATAGTTTAATGCAGAATGGACGAGAAATATGCATTAGACCTTTTCTAAAACAACTGGCTTATTAACTCAGTAAATCGATTTAGTCAGTCAAACTAGCTTTAGCTGATTACTTATCCAGGGGATAGCTGTTGAGAGTAATTTTTGTCAGAGAACAGTAAATAAAATGGTTGAACTATAGCTTTAGGCTTGCTAAGTGAAATAGATTGCTCTAGATGATTTTCAAGTGACTTACTTGGTAG
The DNA here is from genome assembly GCF_059928025.1 of Delphinapterus leucas. NCBI lineage: Eukaryota > Metazoa > Chordata > Mammalia > Artiodactyla > Monodontidae > Delphinapterus > Delphinapterus leucas. Next base: position 107,437,219 of record NC_143137.1, on the reverse strand, counting down.
TACTCACGAAATTGGGGGTTAACAATTGCTTAAGAAAACAAAGAGAATTGATTTTAAATAAAGTAGCTACTGTGTAAACTATCTGTTCAGTAGCTCATGTTAAACGGATGTTTATAATCCCCATTGGACAACCAACTACATTTTTGCAAATGGCAATGTGAATTGCTGTTGCCTAAACTATAGCAATGATCACCTATGTAATTTGTTGTCCAAACCAGAAATCTTCTAACAATACTGGTGTCCTAATAAAAATAAGCACGAAGGGAACACACAGTGGGTGTCTCCCGTGTGCCTGTGCATACATCTATATCTCACTGAACCCTCATAACAGCCCCCAAGAGAGGGACTCTGGGCGTCCCCATGCTGCTTGTGGAGAAACAGGCACAGGAAGGTTCAAGAGTCTATCTACCTAATAACGCACAGAGGGTGGCAGAGCCCGTTTTTAAACCACCTGCCTCCAATACCAGGTGCCAGGAGCCAGACTCAGCCTACAGCTCTCTTCTGCTCGCCTGGAGGTGAAACAGTGTGTCATGATTAGTCAAATCCCGTCTTCACTCATCAAGGTAGGTTGAACACCTGCACGTCCTCCAAGTAGCATGTAGCATAAGCAATAAGATGTTTGTCCCGTGATCGTCCAGGAACTTGGAATCAGCTGTGCCTGGTTAGGCTGAGCTTGTTTAGAGTGGAGAGGACCACCGATCTTCCACCTGGGCAAGTGCCTTTTGACCTCCTGCCATCAGAGGGCCGAAACCTCCAGCCTGAGAATGTGCTGAGCCCTGTAGCCTAGTTACGCCAGCTCAGAACAATGATGAGCACACCTTTTTCCAGTCACCTTTCCTCATGCTCCCCATGCCTCATACTGCCCTGCTTCTTTATTCTTTATCCCACAGATACCCAAAGCCCCTTGACTTTGGGGAGGCGGATTTGAGACCTATTGTCACATCACCTCCTCGCTTGGCTGCCCTGTGAATAAACCTCTTCTTTGCTGCAAACCTCAGCATTTCAGTGTTTTGGCTTGCTGCGCCTCAGACAGAATGGTTGGGAGCAGTGGTACAGCTCCCTTGCCTGTGAGGGATGCTGGTTCCTAGTAGTCACATTGCGGATGTTTTCTCCTCTCGGGGTGGGGGCGGGGCAGACATCCTGCTCTTCCGGAAAGGGAGAAACACAGGTGCCAAACCCTTGCCCTCAGCGTCACCGTCACCTAGGAGCTTGTTAGGAGCACAGAATCCAGGCCCCACCCAGAACTACTGAATACCAGCCTGCATTTAACAAGATCCACAAGAGAGGCATACCCATATTAAAGTTGGAGAGGCACCAAGCTGTCATCGTCTTCTCCACGGCTAATGAAAACGAAGCAAAGGTTCATCCCGAGCCGACTCTGCCTCAGTCACCTGGATATCACATGAGCTCATTTCATCCTCCCCAGAACCTGCAAATGAGACTGAGGGTCAGAGTGGTCTAGCACCCAAGGTTCCATAAAAGAACATGACCAAGGCTCACTGGAGCCCAGACTTCCAAAAAAGAAGGCCCCTGAGCACAGCATGGCACCACCGCAGCCCAAACCGTGGGCATGGAGGGTAGGCCAGGCTCCCCACGCAGAGTTCACGCCATTCGACAGATGCCCACAGCAGACCACAAGGCAATATGAGAAGTAAGTTCTGATTGTGGAATCTCTGAATTTTGAGATTTAAAGAAAAAACTCTGTTTTGGGGGATGGTTAAAACAGTTCTACCAAGGAGTAAAGAGAGGGCATCTCAAGGCCCCTTCTGGACTTAGAATTTAATGCCTACTTATTGAGAAATGCTCCGCGCCTTTGCTCAGCCCTACGTCAAGGTGAAGTTCTCTGTGCCCTAGAAGCTTAGGTTCTAAAAAGGCCACAGAAATGGGTGAGACCTAAAGAATGCCAGAACAATGCAACGGCATTAATCAGACTGTCTTTGCTTTGCCTTGCTTACAAGTCACTGACTTTAAACTGAATATGGTGTCATGTCTTTATGTTTCTTGAAGCTTTTTTTTTACAAAAGATCATATAAAGATTTTCTTCCATGGTAAGACTTTTATATTGTATTTCTCTTAAACTGGAGTGTGGTACATTTACCCTCCATCAGATGATTGCTTACAACTCACCTTGCTTTATTAAGAATACCGCTAGAGGCTTCTATGTCCCTACTAACAAAAATACATTTTCAGGCCCATTCAAACCACTGAAATTCCAAGATTTCAGAGCACAAGATAATGAAAATTCTCTCTATCCACGTCTTTTACTACATTTAGCCTGTTAACAGTCCCTAAGTGTGTCAGATGAAAGGTACTGTCGCAGGAATTGACATCTTTAACAGCATTCCATACAGATAAGTCTTGATTGTTCCAATTTCTCAAAAAGTTGGACACATTTACTGCCTCTATGACATCTCTAGGGTGTGTGGAAGAAATAAAAAAGAGGCCTGTACAATGTATTTCTCAAAATATACACACAAAGGGTTTGCACATACAAACAGGGAAACCTTATAAATAATGTATGGGAAGCAAAGTATTGTCGGTAACGGACCTACTCATTTCGAAAGACAACACTGTCACCAAGTGTCCCCTCACCAAAACTGACTGGGAATGTTTAGGGGCCACCAAACCAGAGGTGGAGATTTTTAGGCACATTCTTGCCAGAAAAGAGAGCCTAGGGCATAAACCACTCAACTGGTTGGCACGAATGCCAGGGAAACCCAAGCAAGTGGATATAGAAGCCTACGTAATGCTTGGAAGTAGGAAGCTTTGGGGGACTACACCTGGGCTGGTACTGGCCTCCCTCCCCAAAGGGACAAGGAGAGCAGAAACCTGGATGGAGTCAAGAGAGAGCAAAAAGAAAGGCAAGGCTGGGTATGGAGCAACGTGTGGATCCAGGAGCATGTGTCTCAGAACTGCCGGGGCTCTGCAGACCAGCTGCATCCCCATTCTCCTTGACCCTCATTGGTATAATGAACTCAGGGTGGGCGCATCCCGGCTGCCAAGTCACTTCCACCCGTCCATGGAGTTGACAGTTACTTGCTCACAGTGAACCAACCGCTCTGGACCTAAGAGCTACTGCAGGGGGCGGTAGTGGAGAACAAGGTGACGACAAGGACCAGATGCGAAGGAGGAAGAGACATTCAGCGGACCGACTGGGTAGACTGATGGGGTGGCTTTAAGTCTGCAGAGCTAAAGGGGCCAGATGTAGAAAAGGGAAGGGGAATCATGAGGATATGGTCAAGCCCCTTCGTATAGATATTTCATCCGTATGTTGTATGCAAATTCCATTCAATTTGCTCTGAGTGAAAAAGAGAGAACAAAATTATCCTTTCAACCATGTCAGTGACTTTATTTACCATCTCATTTGATGAGCTCATAGCCCAGGTTCAGAGGGAAATGGGAGCTGTGAGTCTGCCATCTCTCAGGAAGTCTCAGGCCTCAGAGGCCCCTCATAGCCAAACTAGCTCACCTTTTGCACCTTTCAAGCAACGTTATTCCTAAGTGCGAGTCACCCTCTTCATCAGGTTCTCCAAGAGACAGCAGTCTCTCCCAATGACAGAGGAAAAATGGGCTACTTTGGCTTTCTGAGGCACAATATGTAGTTCTCCAAAATGGTACCTGCCTGGGGGATTTTTCAAGAAAATTAAGCATCAGTGGTGATTTGTTTGTCTTCACATAACGTATGACCCAGATGTGCTGAGAAATAAGAAAAGGACGAACGAATCAAGGGCAGCTGATCCAAGGAGGCAAGGCGCAACTTCCACAGCCTACGTGGAAAGCTAGAGGAAGGGAACATCCAGCTGGTGGGAGCTGAACACAGGGGCCAGTCCTCCTTGGGCTCGGGATGCCACCGCCTCTTCCTACATCTTCACGCTCTCCTTCTCTGTTGGCCCCTCCCAGCCATATGAAAGAGCCACAAGGAAATGCTCTCCTCCATTCCATTTTCCTGTCCTCCTATCCACCCCTCCCTTCTTTCCCTTTGCCATCAATTTCTTGACTTGCCCCCCATTTCTCCCCTCCCATCTACACTGCAATCTGGTTTCTGCCCCACTACTCCCGTGAAACTGACCTCCTTGAAACCCCCAATGATTTCTCTGTTGACAAGTCCAGGGGACTACTTCTCAATCCTTATCTTTGTGACCGCCAAGCCGAGTTAGATCTTAAACAACGTCTCTGTCTTGAAAATCTCTTCCCTTGGCTTCTGTGCCACCTTTCCTTTTCTTTTCATGACACCGATCACAACCAGTGCTGCAGATTCCATCGAATTAAGGAATGCTGTTGCCTACATGTGTGAATGAGCTAAAGTGAGTACAGTACTGAAGTAGAGGACACCTAAAGTGAAACGTCTTCATGTACGTCCACGTGGCTGAGCAGCAAGTTAACCTTTCATACATGTGCTAGAGAAGAAGAGTTGGGTTTTATTTTATTTACTTTTGCCTGGACTGTGTTGAATGACTATCATCTACAAGTTCAGGCTACTTTTTGCTGAGGATTAATAATGCACTGGGAGAGCTGAGAGAAAACTGAATAATAGAGCTGTCTTTTTCTTGACCAGCTCACCTTACTTTCCCAAACTCTAAGTCTTTCTCTAATTCTTTCCCCTTTTTATTGTAGTAAAATGAACATAACACAAAATTCACCATTTGCATCATTTTACAATTCACTCTACCATTCAGTGGAATTTACTACTGTCACAATGTTGTGCAACTATCACCACTGCCTAGCTGCAAAACATTTTCATCAACCAAGAGGAAACCTACACCCATTTTAAGGAGTCATTCCCAATTTCCCTCTCTTCCAAACCCCTGGCAACCACTAATGTATAATCTTTTCTGTGTGTATGGATTTGCCACTGCTGGACATTTCATATAAATGGAACCATACAATATGTAGCCTTTCATGCCTGACCTCTTTCACTTAGTTGCATCCATCATGTAGCATGTATCAGAAATCCACTCACTGTTACGGCTGAATCCTTCATACTGTTTGAATACAAAATTAAAAATACGTTGAGAGTGAAGCTCTGTTTTAATGGCACATCTATTAGGCCAATTCATTGAAAGAAACTGAAGATGGAGATGTTGTTGTCAAATGATAATCGTTGAGAAGCCTCAGCCAATTGGATAATGAAAAGTTTGGGAAATGTTGCAAAAAATTAGCTGATTTATATTAAAAGCCTATTAAACAAGGATTCAGGAGATTGTCTTTTTCTTGCAGGTAACTTAAATGAGGCAGAAAGAAATAACTGCCCTTTAAAACACATTTTGAAAGGATTCTATTTATTCTTAATAGACGAATGGGAGGGAGTACAGGAAGTTCACATCCAATATGGACTCCCTGTCCAAACACTGTTTGTCGTTCTAGCCACCACTATCGAATTATATTTCTTGAGAGTAAGGCAGCTCAATTCCTGCATATTACTTTCTAAACTTCATCCATGAAATCCATTAATACAGTATAAACAAGAGTTGTTCATGTTTAAGTGCCGTTCAAATATCAGGTATAAAGAACCCCCAGTAAGAAAAAGAATCCTATATCTCTTGCCAGAATGTGGTCAGCTCTGGGGTGCTCTGCTAGCTGAAAGACACATTCATTATTAAGAGGATAGAGGCTGTTTAAGAGGGATGAGAGCCAAAAAAATTTAACTACATATATGTGTTAAGAACAGTGCTAGGTTATCTCATGTTCTATATCAGTCAAGGCTCACCATTATACATACGTGAAAAGCAAAGTTAAAAGTGTATTCGTAGGGCTTCCCTGTTGGCGCAGTGGTTAAGGATCCACCTGCCAGTGCACGGGACACACGTATGAGCCCTGGTCCGGGAAGATCCCACATGCCACGGAGCAACTAAGACCATGTGCCACAACTACTGAGACTGCGTGCTAGAGCCCGTGAACCACAACTACTGAAGCCCACGCACCTAGGCCCCGTGCTCAGCAACAGCGAGAAGCCACCACAATGAGAATGCCGTGTACTGCAACAGAGTAGCCGCCGCTCACTGCAACTAGAGAAAGCCTGCGCACAGCAACGAAGAGCCTAGGCAGCCAAAGATAAATAAATAAATACGTCTATTTTTAAAAACATGTGTTTCAGTAACTTACTAAAAGGCACGCAATCAGTAAACATGAGCAAGGATTCAACCCCAAATCTGTCACACTGAAGTTTAAGCTAATACTCGAGATTGATATAAACAGCACTAATTTAAAACTTCAGAGGTATTTTTTACTTCATACTTTCACTAATGCTCTTTGGAGATAAATCATTTCATTTATATGGGCCTTAGTTTTTACAACTATAATAGTTGGAAGCTTGACTAGGTGATCTCTATGTAGTCTTCCAATTCTAAAATGTTCCACTAATTTGGATTCCTACAGTAATTGCCCTTGCAATACATGCATGCTGCCACCAAGTAGCAGTAGAGACTACTAGTTCCTTTTTTATCCCTAGTGGGGGTGCATTTTGACAGCAGACTTATCCGTCAATAGTACAACCTGTTAGTATAACTATAAGATAACAAAATAATCTGGTATTCTTTCCTGTAAAAGAGAAGCTTTACATTGTGTCTGTGAATCGTACCAGAATCACCTGTAAGTTTATAAATATAGAGGAAATCCTGAACCCATTGAATGAGAATCTTCAGAGACAGGAATTGGGCATCTGGAATTTTGGGCTCCCATCATTTGTATATTTTATTTCATTTTATTTTTGCCTATGTACAATATTTGTCACATCCTTTTGAATCTTTAAAAGTTTCTTTCTGTTTTAAATTTTAGAATATTCCATAATCTTCACCTACTTTTCATAAGGTGTTATCTGTTATGTTTATTCGATCTTGTGCTTCTCCTGGTTAAGACTTCTTTCTTTCCTTCTTTTTTTCTCGTGGCCCTGCCTCATGTCTTGCAGGATCTTAGTTTCCTGACATGGGATTGGACCCCAGGGTCCCAGCAGTGAAAGCGCCATGTTCTAAACACTGGACCACCAGGGAAGTCCCAAGATTTCAGTTTTAAATGACTTTTTTCCCACTCTAATTCATTCCTGGGATCAGTTTCATGTTTGGACATTAAAGCAACCTTGCATTGCCAGAATAAAGCTACTTTGATTTTGATATATGATTGTTTTACATACCATGGATACAGTTTGTGCTTCTCTTTACACATTGTGCATGCATGTTCAAAGGAGAAACTGGCCTGTGATTCTATTCTTGTAATATCCTTTATAGATTTGTTTTAAGAGTCTATACTTTATTTTTTATTTATTTATATTTTTGGCTGCATTGGGTCTTCATTGCTGCATGCATGCTTTCTCTAGTTTTGGCGAGCGGGGGTCTATTCTTTGTTGCAGTGAGTAGGCTTCTCATTGCAGCCTTCTGACCGCATGGGCTTCTGACCCCATTCGTCGGTGCTACTTCAGTTCCTTACCCCTTCCCTTCTGACCCTGGGCGGTGAAATCCTCTTTCTGCAGCTGGCCTGCGGCAGAAAGTCAATGAGGCAAGAGTAGGCTTGGAGTATCCAAGGAGCAGAAAGGATGTCAGCGTGTGAAAAACAGAGCGAGCAAATTGGAGAGGAGAAGGAAACACTCAGAGAGGAAACAGAGGCCCAGATTTCTAGGTCTGTGGAGGCACTGAGGACTTTGCATTTCCTGTGAAGAAGCCACTGAAGAAATTTGAGTGACATGATCTGACTTATGTTTTAACAAGATGTCTCTGGATGCCACGTTGATTAGAGATGGGAGGAGAGCAAGGACAAGCCCCAGAACACCAACAGTTGATTCAAAGAAGTGATTACTCAAACATGGTCCCCCTCCTCAATGAGGACGCAGAGCAGGAATCGGCAAATAATGGCCACAAATCAAATCAGGCTCTCAGCCTGCATCTGTGGGACTGTGAGCTAATAATGGTTCTCACGTTCAGAAAGCTTGTTGAAGAAGAAAGAGGAGGAGAAGCTACAGAAACTGTATATGGCCCACAAAGCCTAAGATATTTAAAATCCAGAAGATGCTTTCCAACACCTGATGTAAAGCATGTGGCTGGTAGGAGGTCCTCAACCACATTTGGAAGAGGAATACATGAGTCACTTCGTTCCTGAAAACACTGTAAAGTGATAGGGGTCAAGAAACATTTACCCGTTCACCCTTAACGTTCACAAATGATGCCAGTTCCATTGAGGTATTGAAAAAAACATTCTGGCTTTCAAAAAAGTAACCCAGAGGGCATTTTCTCACATAGGCAAGGTCATAAACAACTGTCAAGTGAAGTTGAAATAGCAACAAATCAAATAGTAACAAAAACATTTTTACAGAACTTTAAATCTTACAAAGCATTTTCATGTTCATTATCTAATTTAATCCCCAAATCAACGGCATGAGATAGTTATTATTTCCCCATTAGAAATGACCACATATTAAATCCTTAGTGATTGCTCAAGAAAAGCTGAAATCTTGAGTGTAACATCCATTAATGCCATGGTTGGGTGTTTTCCCATGGGAACACTGGATGCTAAAATCCACGGGGATTTTCAGCTCAAGATGGCAGACTAGGAAATATATTTACTTTCTGTTCCTCCTGAAACCATATCTAAATAAAACTGTAGAGATACCAAAACTAATCAACCAATAAAAGCCAAGATATTTTGGAAGTCATCAACCACAGAAAGATTTCAACACATTTCGAGAAGGCAAACAATGAAATGGAGGAGCCGTGAATAAAAGAATGAAGAAAAAAAGGCTGAACCTAAGTAAGGTCTGCACAAAGCCACTCAGCTTTTGCTGAGCTCTGGTTATAGTAAAGGGCAGAGGAAGGAAGAGGGGCTGAAAACAAGGAGACAAACGTCATTTAAGGAAAAACAGTTCATTTAATGAGCTCCAGGGAACACTCAGCCTGCTGCCATACTAACTCATGAATTACAATGGATTGTTGGTAAGCAAGACAAGAAAACAGGGAAGAAACAAAAGAAACAAAAATCAAGACATTGTTTCTAACTGAACTCTTCTCAAATGAGATTGAGGAATTATGTTTCAATGCCACAGCTGTAAATCATTTCTGCTCTTGGAGAGGTTACAAAGGGCTTATAATATTTCCCTTTTGTTCAGACAGAATTGAGGTCTGAGCAAAAGCTTTAGTGTCCTCCAACCCCAACATTTATTGGGGATGGAAGCCCAGATTTGCTGGGACATACCATAAAAAGAATCTCATGAGCAGAGGGTCAAACTGACTGTGGAATATATGAATTATGTCCTGTGTGAGTTTCAATAGGTTTTAAAATATATACATACATACATATATATATATACGTTTTGAATGATCTATATGATTTTGGGTTCTGAAATTTCTACATGTCACATGCGTGATACATAACAGACAATGTCAGCCCCAGGAGGGAGAAAACACTCCAATGAAGCAAGCCAAAGAAACAAGTTTTAAGCAAGGTCAAGTGATGTGTAGACCAGGATTGTTCAATTCCTACCTGTCATGCTGAAGCTTCCAGCTCCTGAATAACAACACATGCTTCCCCTGTCCTAGACAGCCAAGAGTATGTCTCCTCTCTTGGGCATAAGAATCTCTAGAGTTACATATCTGTAGTAAGAGTGGACCCAGCTGGCATACTCACAATGACCAAATTGTGTTGATCGTACTTTATACCAATACATCGCTCCACGCTGAAGTTGCAATAAATGACATATTTGCTTTCTAGACATGAATGAGACGCCTTACTGGATATACTCCAGGAAGGCCAGAGAAGCTGGCTTCTAATCCATACGGAACAATTCACTGGTGAATTTCTTTCACGATAGCCCATGATTTATCTAGAATATCACCTTTACATATCTGGATCCTTCAAACTAGACAAAGGGAAAATACGGGCTTCAAGCCTCAATTAGAAATATGGAATGGTGCCATGCTGACAACTGGTGGTCCCTGACCTGTATCTTCTGAGATTAGAACACAGTGTGGTGGATGACCAATTCATGCGTTGAACAAAAGAAGACCTCCTACAGGGCAGTGTAGCTGTTCGTTACAGGTATGGCACTTAGGGCTAAGTACCATAAGGACTACAAGAGAAAAAGAAAAACAAGTAACACATGAAGCATATACGATAAGGAGGCGCCACAGTCCAGAGCACGAGCTCTGGAATCACACAGGCTTGGATCGAATCCCAGCTAAGCCACTACCATCTATATACCCTGAAGGACAGGCCAAGGTTTAAATGGTGTTTTACCAGATTTCAAAAAAGAAGTGAAGAAAGAACCTATCTTCCAGGAAGGGACATCGTGGGGTGCAGTATCCAGTCGGATCAGGGCTCTGCATCTCCTGCTCAGAAACCTTGGCCACCTGGCTCATGGTGATGCTGGCAGCTGAGCAGCCCTGGAGAAGGCGATCCTGTCTCCAGGTCTCGCAGAGAAGCTGGGGAGGACTCCGGACGAGGTGGCCCACACCCTGGTAAGTTCTGGCTGCCTCCTGCCCTCAGGTCTGAGCAGGCTCTGGTCTCTGGGCCCCGTGGTGGGGAAGGCCTGGCCAATACATACACAGGGCTGAGGGGCCTGCAGAGCCAGTCCCCAGGCAGGGTGAGCTCTGGAGGAGGCTTCCACAGTCCCCAGCAGTCTCCGCATGGTGGCCCATCTGGTGCCAAACACCTGCCACCCACAGCGAGAAGTCCCAGCCACTAGAAAGTCCAGAAGGGGCCCCACCCTTTGCCTTTGGGCCTGGGTTAAGCCACCAGCTGGGCTTGCACGTGACCCCTGCCTCACCCCCTGCCCCGCCCGCCCTTTCTCTGTGGCACGTACAATGGATATGTCATAAAGCCAGGCTGAGCCAGTGCTATAAATTCAGAGGAGTTAGAATCTAGGAAGAAGCTCTCCCACTTTCACTCTCTGCTCTCAGATCAGGCAGGCAGTACCTCTAATATGGAAGCTATGGACACCACACCTCCTTCCCAGGCTGTCCTCTACCATTCTGCTCATGTTTTCCCCAGCACCCCATTGACGGCTTTGGCGGGTATCGGGGCTTCAGCAGGCAGCACGTCTGACCCCGAACCTATGGACACCACACCTCCTTCACATGCTGTTATCTTCCATTCTGCTCCTGTTTTCCCCAGCACCCCATTGACGGCTTTGGCGGGCATCGGTGCTTCAGCAGGCAGCACCTCAGACCCCGAACCTATGGACACCACACCTCCTTCACACGCTGTCATCTTCCACTCTGCTCCTGTTTTCCCCAGCACCCCATTGACGGGTTTGGCGGGCATCGGTGCTTCAGCAGGAAGCACGTCAGACCCCGAACCTATGGACACCACACCTCCTTCCCAGGCTGTCATCTTCTATTCTGCTCCTGTTTTCTCCAGCACCCCATTTTCGGCTTTGGTGGGCATCGGTGCCTCAGCAGTCAGCACCTCAGACCCCGAACCTATGGACACCACACCTCCTTCCCAGGCTGTCATCTTCCATCCTGCTCCTCTTTACCCCAGCACCCCATTTACCGCTTAGGCCGGCACTGGTGTTTCAGCAGGCAGCACCTCTAACACCAAAGCTATGGACACCACACCTCCTTCCCAGGCTGTCATTTTCCAGTCTGCCCTGTCTCCAAGTAGAACCACTACCCATTTCACACTGCTGTTCCAAGTTCTGGGAACACACCACCCAGTGGTAGCAATACCTCAGCCCATGCCTCGACTCATTTACCTGCAACGTGACCCAACAGAGAGACCAACACTTCAAAGTTATGACAGAAAATTGAGTAAGTTATACGCTTGGAATTTCATTTATTATTATTAACAAGCACAACTGTAGTGCTTAGACTATAACAAGTACTATTCTAAGGGCTTACCAAATATTAACTCACTTATTCCTCATAATGGCAACCCTAGTGGTAGGGAATATTCATAATGTTCACTTTTTGGGGGGAAACTGAGGCTCAGAGTCGTTGAATAGCTTGCCTAATGCCACACAGTTAGTAGGTGGCAAAACCCGGGATTAAAACCAGACCATCTAGACTTTCATCACTTTGCTGTGTCACCTTATTATAAGTTGTGGTTAGGGAAGGGACTAAATGGACAAGACTCTGAACTAAAAGGAGAAGGGAGAAATGAGAAAATGAGTGATCCTAGAAACTAGAGAAGATTTAGGCTCAGAAATTTCTGGTGATGAGACCCAGAAGAACAAGAACTTGGTTGGAATGTTAACTTGGGGTAGTATCTGAATCCATTGAGAAATGGTTTTGTTTCCTGTAAAATTTAGAAAGGTCAGTTGGATGAAGATTAACGAAGACAAAAGTAGAAAGGAAAAGAGAAAGGTGCCTTAAGTGAGACATAACCGCTCCCCTCTACGTACCGACAGGTTGTGTCCTGTGGGAAAGGATGGAGCTCTCTCTACCGGGTTGGTCACCAGGCTGAACAAGGAGAAACATGGCAACCATTGTACTGGTTCTGATGATCCCTCAAAACCAAGGCTTCAGTTTCCAAGAACGACCTACAGTAGCATAACTAGTGTGTGTCACACATGCCACTAAGTGTGTTTCCAGTCACACATTTTAATTGGAGAAATACTTCCTATGAGGTAGGCATTAGTTCGCTATGGCTGCTGTAACAAATTACTACAAATGTGCTTGCTTCTAACAAAACACACTTATTTTCTTATGGTTCTGGAAGACAGAGGTCCAAAACCAGTTTCCCTGGGCTGAAACCAGGAGTCAACAGGGCCATCCATCCTCCTTCTAGAGGCTCTAAGCGAGAATCTGTTTCCTCGCCAGCATTCCTTCACTTCTGGCCACATCAATCCAACCCCAACTTCATCATCACATTCTCTTTGGGGTAAAAATTCCCTCTGCCTCTCTCTTACGAGAACACCAGTGGTTATATTTGGGCCCGTCCAGGTAGTCCAGGAGAATCTTCCCATCTGAGAACCATTACTTCCATCCCACTGGCAAAGTGCCTTCTGCCATTTAAGGTGACATTCACAGGTTCTGGAGAGTAGAATGTGGACATTTGGGGTCAATGGTATTATTCAGTCTACTACAAGGTAGATACTATTATCTTTCTCAGATGTACGAAATGACGTTTAGGGAAGTAGTCTGTCTCAGGTCTACAATTTCCAGAGTAGAGACTTACATTCTGCCACTGACACTTTAGGACACACCCTAAACAACTTTAATCTGTGTCCTTAACTACTGCATAATCCTTGGTTAAGAGTCACACTTAGGTATCAAGACCCAATTGAATAGGACACAAGTACTGTCTCCTCTTTCACTATGTTTGCCTGGTGTACTGATGAATCTTGCCCAGAGCAGAAGAGTTCAGAAAAGTGTTATGCAGGTTTACGAAGAGAAAGCATTTACTGTTTGACGTGCACGGAGGAACGGAAGGCTTTTTCAAATAAAATAAAATAAAATATGCCACCAAATAGTCAATTGTCACAACAGAGGTAACCCCGTGGGAGTCATGAGGAGACTAAAATTATCTCCAATTGTGCAGGGCAGAAAAGTTTCAATGAAGGCAGGTGTAGTTCAGCCAAGCCCTACAGCACAGAAGTAGGAATTTGGGTATGTACGAATGGGAAAAAAGACATCTGAGGCATGGGAAATAGTTTAATGCAGAATGGACGAGAAATATGCATTAGACCTTTTCTAAAACAACTGGCTTATTAACTCAGTAAATCGATTTAGTCAGTCAAACTAGCTTTAGCTGATTACTTATCCAGGGGATAGCTGTTGAGAGTAATTTTTGTCACAGAACAGTAAATAAAATGGTTGAACTATAGCTTTAGGCTTGCTAAGTGAAATAGATTGCTCTAGATGATTTTCAAGTGACTTACTTGGTAGTACTCACGAAATTGGGGGTTAACAATTGCTTAAGAAAACAAAGAGAATTGATTTTAAATAAAGTAGCTACTGTGTAAACTATCTGTTCAGTAGCTCATGTTAAACGGATGTTTATAATCCCCATTGGACAACCAACTACATTTTTGCAAATGGCAATGTGAATTGCTGCTGCATAAACTATAGCAATGATCACCTATGTAATTTGTTGTCCAAACCAGAAATCTTCTAACAATACTGGTGTCCTAATAAAAATAAGCACGAAGGGAACACACAGTGGGTGTCTCCCGTGTGCCTGTGCATACATCTATATCTCACTGAACCCTCATAACAGCCCCCAAGAGAGGGACTCTGGGCGTCCCCATGTTGCTTGTGGAGAAACAGGCACAGGAAGGTTCAAGAGTCTATCTACCTAATATCGCACAGAGGGTGGCAGAGCCCGTTTTTAAACCACCTGCCTCCAATACCAGGTGCCAGGAGCCAGACTCAGCCTACAGCTCTCTTCTGCTCGCCTGGAGGTGAAACAGTGTGTCATGATTAGTCAAATCCCGTCTTCACTCATCAAGGTAGGTTGAACACCTGCACGTCCTCCAAGTAGCATGTAGCATAAGCAATAAGATGTTTGTCCCGTGATCGTCCAGGAACTTGGAATCAGCTGTGCCTGGTTAGGCTGAGCTTGTTTAGAGTGGAGAGGACCACCGGTCTTCCACCTGGGCAAGTGCCTTTTGACCTCCTGCCATCAGAGGGCCGAAATCTCCAGCCTGAGAATGTGCTGAGCCCTGTAGCCTAGTTGCGCCAGCTCAGAACAATGATGAGCACACCTTTTTCCAGTCACCTTTCCTCATGCTCCCCATGCCTCATACTGCCCTGCTTCTTTATTCTTTATCCCACAGATACCCAAAGCCCCTTGCCTTTGGGGAGGCGGATTTGAGACCTATTGTCACGTCACGTCCTCGCTTGGCTGCCCTGTGAATAAACCTCCTCTTTGCATCAAACCTCAGCATTTCAGTGTTTTGGCTTGCTGCGCCTCAGACAGAATGGTTGGGAGCAGTGGTACAGCTCCCTTGCCTGTGAGGGATGCTGGTTCCTAGTAGTCACGTTGTGGATGTTTTCTCCTCTCGGGGTGGGGGCGGGGCAGACATCCTGCTCTTCCGGAAAGGGAGAAACACAGGTGCCAAACCCTTGCCCTCAGCGTCACCGTCACCTAGGAGCTTGTTAGAAGCACAGAATCCAGGCCCCACCCAGAACTACTGAATACCAGCCTGCATTTAACAAGATCCACAAGAGAGGCATACCCATATTAAAGTTGGAGAGGCACCAAGCTGTCATCGTCTTCTCCACGGCTAATGAAAACGAAGCAAAGGTTCATCCTGAGCCGACTCTGCCTCAGTCACCTGGATATCACATGAGCTCATTTCATCCTCCCCAGAACCTGCAAATGAGACTGAGGGTCAGAGTGGTCTAGCACCCAAGGTTCCATAAAAGAACATGACCAAGGCTCACTGGAGCCCAGACTTCCAAAAAAGAAGGCCCCTGAGCACAGCATGGCACCACCGCAGCCCAAACCGTGGGCCTGGAGGGTAGGCCAGGCTCCCCACGCAGAGTTCACGCCATTCGACAGATGCCCACAGCAGACCACAAGGCAATATGAGAAGTAAGTTCTGATTGTGGAATCTCTGAATTTTGAGATTTAAAGAAAAAATCTGTTTTTGGGGGATGGTTAAAACAGTTCTACCAAGGAGTAAAGAGAGGGCATCTCAAGGCCCCTTCTGGACTTAGAATTTAATGCCTACTTATTGAGAAATGCTCCGCGCCTTTGCTCAGCCCTACGTCAAGGTGAAGTTCTCTGTGCCCTGGGAGCTTAGGTTCTAAAAAGGCCACAGAAATGGGTGAGACCTAAAGAATGCCAGAACAATGCGACGGCATTAATCAGACTGTCTTTGCTTTGCCTTGCTTACAAGTCACTGACTTTAAACTGAATATGGTGTCATGTCTTTATGTTTCTTGATGCTTTTTTTTACAAAAGATCATATAAAGATTTTCTTCCATGGTAAGACTTTTATATTGTATTTCTCTTAAACTGGAGTGTGGTACATTTACCCTCCATCAGATGATTGCTTACAACTCACCTTGCTTTATTAAGAATACCGCTAGAGGCTTCTATGTCCCTACTAACAAAAATACATTTTCAGGCCCATTCAAACCACTGAAATTCCAAGATTTCAGAGCACAAGATAATGAAAATTCTCTCTATCCACGTCTTTTACTACATTTAGCCTCTTACCAGTCCCTAAGTGTGTCAGATGAAAGGTACTGTCGCGGGAATTGACATCTTTAACAGCATTCCATACTGGTAAGTCTTGATTGTTCCAATTTCTCAAAAAGTTGGACACATTTACTGCCTCTATGACATCTCTAGGGTGTGTGGAAGAAATAAAAAAAGAGGCCTGTACAATGTATTTCTCAAAATATACACACAAAGGGTTTGCACATACAAACAGGGAAACCTTATAATAATGTATGGGGAGCCAAGTATTGTCGGTAACGGACCTACTCATTTCGAAAGACAACACTGTCACCAAGTGTCCCTTCACCAAAATTGACTGGGAATGTTTAGGGGCCACCAAACCAGAGGTGGAGATTTTTAGGCACATTCTTGCCAGAAAAGAGAGCCTAGGGCATAAACCACTCAACTGGTTGGCACGAATGCCAGGGCAACCCAAGCAAGTGGATATAGAAGCCTACGTAATGCTTGGAAGTAGGAAGCTTTGGGGGACTACACCTAGGCTGGTACTGGCCTCCCTCCCCAAAGGGACAAGGAGATCAGAAACCTGGATGGAGTCAAGAGAGAGCAAAAAGAAAGGCAAGGCTGGGTATGGAGCAACGTGTGGATCCAGGAGCATGTGTCTGAGAACTGCCGGGGCTCTGCAGACCAGCTGCATCCCCATTCTCCTTGACCCTCATTGGCATAATGAACTCAGGGTGGGCGCATCCCGGCTGCCAAGTCACTTCCACCCGTCCATGGAGTTGACAGTTACTTGCTCACAGTGAACCAACCGCTCTGGACCTAAGAGCTACTGCAGGGTGCGGTAGTGGAGAACAAGGTGACGACAAGGACCAGATGCGAAGGAGGAAGAGACATTCAGCGGACCGACTGGGTAGACTGATGGGGTGGCTTTAAGTCTGCAGAGCTAAAGGGGCCAGATGTAGAAAAGGGAAGGGGAATCATGAGGATATGGTCAAGCCCCTTCGTATAGATATTTCATCCGTATGTTGTATGCAAATTCCATTCAATTTGCTCTGAGTGAAAAAGAGAGAACAAAATTATCCTTTCAACCATGTCAGTGACTTTATTTACCATCTCATTTGATGAGCTCATAGCCCAGGTTCAGAGGGAAATGGGAGCTGTGAGTCTGCCATCTCTCAGGAAGTCTCAGGCCTCAGAGGCCCCTCATAGCCAAACTAGCTCACCTTTTGCACCTTTCAAGCAACGTTATTCCTAAGTGCGAGTCACCCTCTTCATCAGGTTCTCCAAGAGACAGCAGTCTCTCCCAATGACAGAGGAAAAATGGGCTACTTTGGCTTTCTGAGGCACAATATGTAGTTCTCCAAAATGGTACCTGCCTGGGGGATTTTTCAAGAAAATTAAGCATCAGTGGTGATTTGTTTGTCTTCACATAACGTATGACCCAGATGTGCTGAGAAATAAGAAAAGGACGAACGAATCAAGGGCAGCTGATCCAAGGAGGCAAGGCGCAACTTCCACAGCCTACGTGGAAAGCTAGAGGAAGGGAACATCCAGCTGGTGGGAGCTGAACACAGGGGCCAGTCCTCCTTGGGCTCGGGATGCCACTGCCTCTTCCTACATCTTCACGCTCTCCTTCTCTGTTGGCCCCTCCCAGCCATATGAAAGAGCCACAAGGAAATGCTCTCCTCCATTCCATTTTCCTGTCCTCCTATCCACCCCTCCCTTCTTTCCCTTTGCCATCAATTTCTTGACTTGCCCCCCATTTCTCCCCTCCCATCTACACTGCGATCTGGTTTCTGCCCCACTACTCCCGTGAAACTGACCTCCTTGAAACCCCCAATGATTTCTCTGTTGACAAGTCCAGGGGACTACTTCTCAATCCTTATCTTTGTGACCGCCAAGCCGAGTTAGATCTTAAACAACGTCTCTGTCTTGAAAATCTCTTCCCTTGGCTTCTGTGCCACCTTTCCTTTTCTTTTCATGACACCGATCACAACCAGTGCTGCAGATTCCATCGAATTAAGGAATGCTGTTGCCTACATGTGTGAATGAGCTAAAGTGAGTACAGTACTGAAGTAGAGGACACCTAAAGTGAAACGTCTTCATGTACGTCCACGTGGCTGAGCAGCAAGTTAACCTTTCATACATGTGCTAGAGAAGAAGAGTTGGGTTTTATTTTATTTACTTTTGCCTGGACTGTGTTGAATGACTATCATCTACAAGTTCAGGCTACTTTTTGCTGAGGATTAATAATGCACTGGGAGAGCTGAGAGAAAACTGAATAATAGAGCTGTCTTTTTCTTGACCAGCTCACCTTACTTTCCCAAACTCTAAGTCTTTCTCTAATTCTTTCCCCTTTTTATTGTAGTAAAATCAACATAACACAAAATTCACCATTTGGATCATTTTACAATTCACTCTACCATTCAGTGGAATTTACTACTGTCACAATGTTGTGCAACTATCACCACTGCCTAGCTGCAAAACATTTTCATCAACCAAGAGGAAACCTACACCCATTTTAAGGAGTCATTCCCAATTTCCCTCTCTTCCAAACCCCTGGCAACCACTAATGTATAATCTTTTCTGTGTGTATGGATTTGCCACTGCTGGACATTTCATATAAATGGAACCATACAATATGTAGCCTTTCATGCCTGACCTCTTTCACTTAGTTGCATCCATCATGTAGCATGTATCAGAAATCCACTCACTGTTACGGCTGAATCCTTCATACTGTTTGAATACAAAATTAAAAATACGTTGAGAGTGAAGCTCTGTTTTAATGGCACATCTATTAGGCCAATTCATTGAAAGAAACTGAAGATGGAGATGTTGTTGTCAAATGATAATCGTTGAGAAGCCTCAGCCAATTGGATAATGAAAAGTTTGGGAAATGTTGCAAAAAATTAGCTGATTTATATTAAAAGCCTATTAAACAAGGATTCAGGAGATTGTCTTTTTCTTGCAGGTAACTTAAATGAGGCAGAAAGAAATAACTGCCCTTTAAAACACATTTTGAAAGGATTCTATTTATTCTTAATAGACGAATGGGAGGGAGTACAGGAAGTTCACATCCAATATGGACTCCCTGTCCAAACACTGTTTGTCGTTCTAGCCACCACTATCGAATTATATTTCTTGAGAGTAAGGCAGCTCAATTCCTGCATATTACTTTCTAAACTTCATCCATCAAATCCATTAATACAGTATAAACAAGAGTTGTTCATGTTTAAGTGCCATTCAAATATCAGGTATAAAGAACCCCCAGTAAGAAAAAGAATCCTATATCTCTTGCCAGAATGTGGTCAGCTCTGGGGTGCTCTGCTAGCTGAAAGACACATTCATTATTAAGAGGATAGAGGCTGTTTAAGAGGGATGAGAGCCAAAAAAATTTAACTACATATATGTGTTAAGAACAGTGCTAGGTTATCTCATGTTCTATATCAGTCAAGGCTCACCATTATACATACGTGAAAAGCAAAGTTAAAAGTGTATTCGTAGGGCTTCCCTGTTGGCGCAGTGGTTAAGGATCCACCTGCCAGTGCACGGGACACACGTATGAGCCCTGGTCCGGGAAGATCCCACATGCCACGGAGCAACTAAGACCATGTGCCACAACTACTGAGACTGCGTGCTAGAGCCCGTGAACCACAACTACTGAAGCCCACGCACCTAGGCCCCGTGCTCAGCAACAGCGAGAAGCCACCACAATGAGAATGCCGTGTACTGCAACAGAGTAGCCGCCGCTCACTGCAACTAGAGAAAGCCTGCGCACAGCAACGAAGAGCCTAGGCAGCCAAAGATAAATAAATAAATACGTCTATTTTTAAAAACATGTGTTTCAGTAACTTACTAAAAGGCACGCAATCAGTAAACATGAGCAAGGATTCAACCCCAAATCTGTCACACTGAAGTTTAAGCTAATACTCGAGATTGATATAAACAGCACTAATTTAAAACTTCAGAGGTATTTTTTACTTCATACTTTCACTAATGCTCTTTGGAGATAAATCATTTCATTTATATGGGCCTTAGTTTTTACAACTATAATAGTTGGAAGCTTGACTAGGTGATCTCTATGTAGTCTTCCAATTCTAAAATGTTCCACTAATTTGGATTCCTACAGTAATTGCCCTTGCAATACATGCATGCTGCCACCAAGTAGCAGTAGAGACTACTAGTTCCTTTTTTATCCCTAGTGGGGGTGCATTTTGACAGCAGACTTATCCGTCAATAGTACAACCTGTTAGTATAACTATAAGATAACAAAATAATCTGGTATTCTTTCCTGTAAAAGAGAAGCTTTACATTGTGTCTGTGAATCGTACCAGAATCACCTGTAAGTTTATAAATATAGAGGAAATCCTGAACCCATTGAATGAGAATCTTCAGAGACAGGAATTGGGCATCTGGAATTTTGGGCTCCCATCATTTGTATATTTTATTTCATTTTATTTTTGCCTATGTACAATATTTGTCACATCCTTTTGAATCTTTAAAAGTTTCTTTCTGTTTTAAATTTTAGAATATTCCATAATCTTCACCTACTTTTCATAAGGTGTTATCTGTTATGTTTATTCGATCTTGTGCTTCTCCTGGTTAAGACTTCTTTCTTTCCTTCTTTTTTTCTCGTGGCCCTGCCTCATGTCTTGCAGGATCTTAGTTTCCTGACATGGGATTGGACCCCAGGGTCCCAGCAGTGAAAGCGCCATGTTCTAAACACTGGACCACCAGGGAAGTCCCAAGATTTCAGTTTTAAATGACTTTTTTCCCACTCTAATTCATTCCTGGGATCAGTTTCATGTTTGGACATTAAAGCAACCTTGCATTGCCAGAATAAAGCTACTTTGATTTTGATATATGATTGTTTTACATACCATGGATACAGTTTGTGCTTCTCTTTACACATTTTGCATGCATGTTCAAAGGAGAAACTGGCCTGTGATTCTATTCTTGTAATATCCTTTATAGATTTGTTTTAAGAGTCTATACTTTATTTTTTATTTATTTATATTTTTGGCTGCATTGGGTCTTCATTGCTGCATGCATGCTTTCTCTAGTTTTGGCGAGCGGGGGTCTATTCTTTGTTGCAGTGAGTAGGCTTCTCATTGCAGCCTTCTGACCGCATGGGCTTCTGACCCCATTCGTCGGTGCTACTTCAGTTCCTTACCCCTTCCCTTCTGACCCTGGGCGGTGAAATCCTCTTTCTGCAGCTGGCCTGCGGCAGAAAGTCAATGAGGCAAGAGTAGGCTTGGAGTATCCAAGGAGCAGAAAGGATGTCAGCGTGTGAAAAACAGAGCGAGCAAATTGGAGAGGAGAAGGAAACACTCAGAGAGGAAACAGAGGCCCAGATTTCTAGGTCTGTGGAGGCACTCTGAGGACTTTGCATTTCCTGTGAAGAAGCCACTGAAGAAATTTGAGTGACATGATCTGACTTATGTTTTAACAAGATCTCTCTGGATGCCACGTTGATTAGAGATTGTAGGAGAGCAAGGACAAGCCCCAGAAGACCAACAGTTGATTCAAAGAAGTGATTACTCAAACATGGTCCCCCTCATCAATGAGGACGCAGAGCAGGAATCGGCAAATAATGGCCACAAATCAAATCAGGCTCTCAGACTGCATCTGTGGGACTGTGAGCTAATAATGGTTCTCACGTTCAGAAAGCTTGTTGAAGAAGAAAGAGGAGGAGAAGCTACAGAAACTGTATATGGCCCACAAAGCCTAAGATATTTAAAATCCAGAAGATGCTTTCCAACACCTGATGTAAAGCATGTGGCTGGTAGGAGGTCCTCAACCACATTTGGAAGAGGAATACATGAGTCACTTCGTTCCTGAAAACACTGTAAAGTGATAGGGGTCAAGAAACATTTACCCGTTCACCCTTAACGTTCACAAATGATGCCAGTTCCATTGAGGTATTGAAAAAAACATTCTGGCTTTCAAAAAAGTAACCCAGAGGGCATTTTCTCACATAGGCAAGGTCATAAACAACTGTCAAGTGAAGTTGAAATAGCAACAAATCAAATAGTAACAAAAACATTTTTACAGAACTTTAAATCTTACAAAGCATTTTCATGTTCATTATCTAATTTAATCCCCAAATCAACGGCATGAGATAGTTATTATTTCCCCATTAGAAATGACCACATATTAAATCCTTAGTGATTGCTCAAGAAAAGCTGAAATCTTGAGTGTAACATCCATTAATGCCATGGTTGGGTGTTTTCCCATGGGAACACTGGATGCTAAAATCCACGGGGATTTTCAGCTCAAGATGGCAGACTAGGAAATATATTTACTTTCTGTTCCTCCTGAAACCATATCTAAATAAAACTGTAGAGATACCAAAACTAATCAACCAATAAAAGCCAAGATATTTTGGAAGTCATCAACCACAGAAAGATTTCAACACATTTCGAGAAGGCAAACAATGAAATGGAGGAGCCGTGAATAAAAGAATGAAGAAAAAAAGGCTGAACCTAAGTAAGGTCTGCACAAAGCCACTCAGCTTTTGCTGAGCTCTGGTTATAGTAAAGGGCAGAGGAAGGAAGAGGGGCTGAAAACAAGGAGACAAACGTCATTTAAGGAAAAACAGTTCATTTAATGAGCTCCAGGGAACACTCAGCCTGCTGCCATACTAACTCATGAATTACAATGGATTGTTGGTAAGCAAGACAAGAAAACAGGGAAGAAACAAAAGAAACAAAAATCAAGACATTGTTTCTAACTGAACTCTTCTCAAATGAGATTGAGGAATTATGTTTCAATGCCACAGCTGTAAATCATTTCTGCTCTTGGAGAGGTTACAAAGGGCTTATAATATTTCCCTTTTGTTCAGACAGAATTGAGGTCTGAGCAAAAGCTTTAGTGTCCTCCAACCCCAACATTTATTGGGGATGGAAGCCCAGATTTGCTGGGACATACCATAAAAAGAATCTCATGAGCAGAGGGTCAAACTGACTGTGGAATATATGAATTATGTCCTGTGTGAGTTTCAATAGGTTTTAAAATATATACATACATACATATATATATATACGTTTTGAATGATCTATATGATTTTGGGTTCTGAAATTTCTACATGTCACATGCGTGATACATAACAGACAATGTCAGCCCCAGGAGGGAGAAAACACTCCAATGAAGCAAGCCAAAGAAACAAGTTTTAAGCAAGGTCAAGTGATGTGTAGACCAGGATTGTTCAATTCCTACCTGTCATGCTGAAGCTTCCAGCTCCTGAATAACAACACATGCTTCCCCTGTCCTAGACAGCCAAGAGTATGTCTCCTCTCTTGGGCATAAGAATCTCTAGAGTTACATATCTGTAGTAAGAGTGGACCCAGCTGGCATACTCACAATGACCAAATTGTGTTGATCGTACTTTATACCAATACATCGCTCCACGCTGAAGTTGCAATAAATGATATATTTGCTTTCTAGACATGAATGAGACGCCTTACTGGATATACTCCAGGAAGGCCAGAGAAGCTGGCTTCTAATCCATACGGAACAATTCACTGGTGAATTTCTTTCACGATAGCCCATGATTTATCTAGAATATCACCTTTACATATCTGGATCCTTCAAACTAGACAAAGGGAAAATACGGGCTTCAAGCCTCAATTAGAAATATGGAATGGTGCCATGCTGACAACTGGTGGTCCCTGACCTGTATCTTCTGAGATTAGAACACAGTGTGGTGGATGACCAATTCATGCGTTGAACAAAAGAAGACCTCCTACAGGGCAGTGTAGCTGTTCGTTACAGGTATGGCACTTAGGGCTAAGTACCATAAGGACTACAAGAGAAAGAGAAAAACAAGTAACACATGAAGCATATACGATAAGGAGGCGCCACAGTCCAGAGCACGAGCTCTGGAATCACACAGGCTTGGATCGAATCCCAGCTAAGCCACTACCATCTATATACCCTGAAGGACAGGCCAAGGTTTAAATGGTGTTTTACCAGATTTCAAAAAAGAAGTGAAGAAAGAACCTATCTTCCAGGAAGGGACATCGTGGGGTGCAGTATCCAGTCGGATCAGGGCTCTGCATCTCCTGCTCAGAAACCTTGGCCACCTGGGTCATGGTGATGCTGGCAGCTGAGCAGCCCTGGAGAAGGCGATCCTGTCTCCAGGTCTCGCAGAGAAGCTGGGGAGGACTCCGGACGAGGTGGCCCACACCCTGGTAAGTTCTGGCTGCCTCCTGCCCTCAGGTCTGAGCAGGCTCTGGTCTCTGGGTCCCGTGGTGGGGAAGGCCTGGCCAATACATACACAGGGCTGAGGGGCCTGCAGAGCCAGTCCCCAGGCAGGGTGAGCTCTGGAGGAGGCTTCCACAGTCCCCAGCAGTCTCCGCATGGTGGCCCATCTGGTGCCAAACACCTGCCACCCACAGCGAGAAGTCCCAGCCACTAGAAAGTCCAGAAGGGGCCCCACCCTTTGCCTTTGGGCCTGGGTTAAGCCACCAGCTGGGCTTGCACGTGACCCCTGCCTCACCCCCTGCCCCGCCCACCCTTTCTCTGTGACACGTACAATGGATATGTCATAAAGCCAGGCTGAGCCAGTGCTATAAATTCAGAGGAGTTAGAATCTAGGAAGAAGCTCTCCCACTTTCACTCTCTGCTCTCAGATCAGGCAGGCAGTACCTCTAATATGGAAGCTATGGACACCACACCTCCTTCCCAGGCTGTCCTCTACCATTCTGCTCATGTTTTCCCCAGCACCCCATTGACGGCTTTGGCGGGTATCGGGGCTTCAGCAGGCAGCACGTCTGACCCCGAACCTATGGACACCACACCTCCTTCACATGCTGTTATCTTCCATTCTGCTCCTGTTTTCCCCAGCACCCCATTGACGGCTTTGGCGGGCATCGGTGCTTCAGCAGGCAGCACCTCAGACCCCGAACCTATGGACACCACACCTCCTTCACACGCTGTCATCTTCCACTCTGCTCCTGTTTTCCCCAGCACCCCATTGACGGGTTTGGCGGGCATCGGTGCTTCAGCAGGAAGCACGTCAGACCCCGAACCTATGGACACCACACCTCCTTCCCAGGCTGTCATCTTCTATTCTGCTCCTGTTTTCTCCAGCACCCCATTTTCGGCTTTGGTGGGCATCGGTGCCTCAGCAGTCAGCACCTCAGACCCCGAACCTATGGACACCACACCTCCTTCCCAGGCTGTCATCTTCCATCCTGCTCCTCTTTACCCCAGCACCCCATTTACCGCTTAGGCCGGCACTGGTGTTTCAGCAGGCAGCACCTCTAACACCAAAGCTATGGACACCACACCTCCTTCCCAGGCTGTCATTTTCCAGTCTGCCCTGTCTCCAAGTAGAACCACTACCCATTTCACACTGCTGTTCCAAGTTCTGGGAACACACCACCCAGTGGTAGCAATACCTCAGCCCATGCCTCGACTCATTTACCTGCAACGTGAGCCAACAGATAGACCAACACTTCAAAGTTATGACAGAAAATTGAGTAAGTTATACGCTTGGAATTTCATTTATTATTATTAACAAGCACAACTGTAGTGCTTAGACTATAACAAGTACTATTCTAAGGGCTTACCAAATATTAACTCACTTATTCCTCATAATGGCAACCCTAGTGGTAGGGAATATTCATAATGTTCACTTTTTGGGGGGAAACTGAGGCTCAGAGTCGTTGAATAGCTTGCCTAATGCCACACAGTTAGTAGGTGGCAAAACCCGGGATTAAAACCAGACCATCTAGACTTTCATCACTTTGCTGTGTCACCTTATTATAAGTTGTGGTTAGGGAAGGGACTAAATGGACAAGACTCTGAACTAAAAGGAGAAGGGAGAAATGAGAAAATGAGTGATCCTAGAAACTAGAGAAGATTTAGGCTCAGAAATTTCTGGTGATGAGACCCAGAAGAACAAGAACTTGGTTGGAATGTTAACTTGGGGTAGTATCTGAATCCATTGAGAAATGGTTTTGTTTCCTGTAAAATTTAGAAAGGTCAGTTGGATGAAGATTAACGAAGACAAAAGTAGAAAGGAAAAGAGAAAGGTGCCTTAAGTGAGACATAACCTCTCCCCTCTACGTACCGACAGGTTGTGTCCTGTGGGAAAGGATGGAGCTCTCTCTACCGGGTTGGTCACCAGGCTGAACAAGGAGAAACATGGCAGCCATTGTACTGGTTCTGATGATCCCTCAAAACCAAGGCTTCAGTTTCCAAGAACGACCTACAGTAGCATAACTAGTGTGTGTCACACATGCCACTAAGTGTGTTTCCAGTCACACATTTTAATTGGAGAAATACTTCCTATGAGGTAGGCATTAGTTCGCTATGGCTGCTGTTACAAATTACTACAAATGTGCTTGCTTCTAACAAAACACACTTATTTTCTTATGGTTCTGGAAAACAGAGGTCCAAAATCAGTTTCCCTGGGCTGAAACCAGGAGTCAACAGGGCCATCCATCCTCCTTCTAGAGGCTCTAAGCGAGAATCTGTTTCCTCGCCAGCATTCCTTCACTTCTGGCCACATCAATCCAACCCCAACTTCATCATCACATTCTCTTTGGGGTAAAAATTCCCTCTGCCTCTCTCTTACGAGAACACCAGTGGTTATATTTGGGCCCGTCCAGGTAGTCCAGGAGAATCTTCCCATCTGAGAACCATTACTTTCATCCCACTGGCAAAGTGCCTTCTGCCATTTAAGGTGACACTCACAGGTTCTGGAGAGTAGAATGTGGACATTTGGGGGCAATGGTATTATTCAGTCTACTACTAGGTAGATATATTATCTTTCTCAGATGTACGAAATGACGTTTAGGGAAGTAGTGTGTCTCAGGTCTACAATTTCCAGAGTAGAGACTCACATTCTGCCACTGACACTTTAGGACACACCCTAAACAACTTTAATCTGTGTCCTTAACTACTGCATAATCCTTGGTTAAGAGTCACACTTAGGTATCAAGACCCAATTGAATAGGACACAAGTACTGTCTCCTCTTTCACTATGTTTGCCTGGTGTACTGATGAATCTTGCCCAGAGCAGAAGAGTTCAGAAAAGTGTTATGCAGGTTTACGAAGAGAAAGCATTTACTGTTTGACGTGCACGGAGGAACGGAAGGCTTTTTCAAATAAAATAAAATAAAATATGCCACCAAATAGTCAATTGTCACAACAGAGGTAACCCCGTGGGAGTCATGAGGAGACTAAAATTATCTCCAATTGTGCAGGGCAGAAAAGTTTCAATGAAGGCAGGTGTAGTTCAGCCAAGCCCTACAGCACAGAAGTAGGAATTTGGGTATGTACGAATGGGAAAAAAGACATTTGAGGCATGGGAAATAGTTTAATGCAGAATGGACGAGAAATATGCATTAGACCTTTTCTAAAACAACTGGCTTATTAACTCAGTAAATCGATTTAGTCAGTCAAGCTAGCTTTAGCTGATTACTTATCCAGGGGATAGCTGTTAAGAGTAATTTTTGTCACAGAACAGTAAATAAAATGGTTGAACTATAGCTTTAGGCTTGCTAAGTGAAATAGATTGCTCTAGATGATTTTCAAGTGACTTACTTGGTAGTACTCACGAAATTGGGGGTTAACAATTGCTTAAGAAAACAAAGAGAATTGATTTTAAATAAAGTAGCTACTGTGTAAACTATCTGTTCAGTAGCTCATGTTAAACGGATGTTTATAATCCCCATTGGACAACCAACTACATTTTTGCAAATGGCAATGTGAATTGCTGTTGCCTAAACTATAGCAATGATCACCTATGTAATTTGTTGTCCAAACCAGAAATCTTTTAACAATACTGGTGTCCTAATAAAAATAAGCACGAAGGGAACACACAGTGGGTGTCTCCAATGTGCCTGTGCATACATCTATATCTCACTGAACCCTCATAACAGCCCCCAAGAGAGGGACTCTGGGCGTCCCCATGCTGCTTGTGGAGAAACAGGCACAGGAAGGTTCAAGAGTCTATCTACCTAATATCGCACAGAGGGTGGCAGAGCCCGTTTTGAAACCACCTGCCTCCAATACCAGGTGCCAGGAGCCAGACTCAGCCTACAGCTCTCTTCTGCTCGCCTGGAGGTGAAACAGTGTGTCATGATTAGTCAAATCCCGTCTTCACTCATCAAGGTAGGTTGAACACCTGCACGTCCTCCAAGTAGCATGTAGCATAAGCAATAAGATGTTTGTCCCGTGATCGTCCAGGAACTTGGAATCAGCTGTACCTGGTTAGGCTGAGCTTGTTTAGAGTGGAGAGGACCACCGATCTTCCACCTGGGCAAGTGCCTTTTGACCTCCTGCCATCAGAGGGCCGAAATCTCCAGCCTGAGAATGTGCTGAGCCCTGTAGCCTAGTTACGCCAGCTCAGAACAATGATGAGCACACCTTTTTCCAGTCACCTTTCCTCATGCTCCCCATGCCTCATACTGCCCTGCTTCTTTATTCTTTATCCCACAGATACCCAAAGCCCCTTGCCTTTGGGGAGGCGGATTTGAGACCTATTGTCACGTCACGTCCTCGCTTGGCTGCCCTGTGAATAAACCTCCTCTTTGCTGCAAACCTCAGCATTTCAGTGTTTTGGCTTGCTGCGCCTCAGACAGAATGGTTGGGAGCAGTGGTACAGCTCCCTTGCCTGTGAGGGATGCTGGTTCCTAGTAGTCACTTGCGGATGTTTTCTCCTCTCGGGGTGGGGGCGGGGCAGACATCCTGCTCTTCCGGAAAGGGAGAAACACAGGTGCCAAACCCTTGCCCTCAGCGTCACCGTCACCTAGGAGCTTGTTAGAAGCACAGAATCCAGGCCCCACCCAGAACTACTGAATACCAGCCTGCATTTAACAAGATCCACAAGAGAGGCATACCCATATTAAAGTTGGAGAGGCACCAAGCTGTCATCGTCTTCTCCACGGCTAATGAAAACGAAGCAAAGGTTCATCCCGAGCCGACTCTGCCTCAGTCACCTGGATATCACATGAGCTCATTTCATCCTCCCCAGAACCTGCAAATGAGACTGAGGGTCAGAGTGGTCTAGCACCCAAGGTTCCATAAAAGAACATGACCAAGGCTCACTGGAGCCCAGACTTCCAAAAAAGAAGGCCCCTGAGCACAGCATGGCACCACCGCAGCCCAAACCGTGGGCCTGGAGGGTAGGCCAGGCTCCCCACGCAGAGTTCACGCCATTCGACAGATGCCCACAGCAGACCACAAGGCAATATGAGAAGTAAGTTCTGATTGTGGAATCTCTGAATTTTGAGATTTAAAGAAAAAAATCTGTTTTGGGGGGATGGTTAAAACAGTTCTACCAAGGAGTAAAGAGAGGGCATCTCAAGGCCCCTTCTGGACTTAGAATTTAATGCCTACTTATTGAGAAATGCTCCGCGCCTTTGCTCAGCCCTACGTCAAGGTGAAGTTCTCTGTGCCCTAGGAGCTTAGGTTCTAAAAAGGCCACAGAAATGGGTGAGACCTAAAGAATGCCAGAACAATGCGACGGCATTAATCAGACTGTCTTTGCTTTGCCTTGCTTACAAGTCACTGACTTTAAACTGAATATGCTGTCATGTCTTTACGTTTCTTGAAGCTTTTTTTTACAAAAGATCATATAAAGATTTTCTTCCATGGTAAGACTTTTATATTGTATTTCTCTTAAACTGGAGTGTGGTACATTTACCCTCCATCAGATGATTGCTTACAACTCACCTTGCTTTATTAAGAATACCGCTAGAGGCTTCTATGTCCCTACTAACAAAAATACATTTTCAGGCCCATTCAAACCACTGAAATTCCAAGATTTCAGAGCACAAGATAATGAAAATTCTCTCTATCCACGTCTTTTACTACATTTAGCCTGTTAACAGTCCCTAAGTGTGTCAGATGAAAGGTACTGTCGCGGGAATTGACATCTTTAACAGCATTCCATACAGGTAAGTCTTGATTGTTCCAATTTCTCAAAAAGTTGGACACATTTACTGCCTCTATGACATCTCTAGGGTGTGTGGAAGAAATAAAAAAAGAGGCCTGTACAATGTATTTCTCAAAATATACACACAAAGGGTTTGCACATACAAACAGGGAAACCTTATAATAATGTATGGGGAGCCAAGTATTGTCGGTAACGGACCTACTCATTTCGAAAGACAACACTGTCACCAAGTGTCCCTTCACCAAAATTGACTGGGAATGTTTAGGGGCCACCAAACCAGAGGTGGAGATTTTTAGGCACATTCTTGCCAGAAAAGAGAGCCTAGGGCATAAACCACTCAACTGGTTGGCACGAATGCCAGGGCAACCCAAGCAAGTGGATATAGAAGCCTACGTAATGCTTGGAAGTAGGAAGCTTTGGGGGACTACACCTAGGCTGGTACTGGCCTCCCTCCCCAAAGGGACAAGGAGAGCAGAAACCTGGATGGAGTCAAGAGAGAGCAAAAAGAAAGGCAAGGCTGGGTATGGAGCAACGTGTGGATCCAGGAGCATGTGTCTGAGAACTGCCGGGGCTCTGCAGACCAGCTGCATCCCCATTCTCCTTGACCCTCATTGGTATAATGAACTCAGGGTGGGCGCATCCCGGCTGCCAAGTCACTTCCACCCGTCCATGGAGTTGACAGTTACTTGCTCACAGTGAACCAACCGCTCTGGACCTAAGAGCTACTGCAGGGGGCGGTAGTGGAGAACAAGGTGACGACAAGGACCAGATGCGAAGGAGGAAGAGACATTCAGCGGACCGACTGGGTAGACTGATGGGGTGGCTTTAAGTCTGCAGAGCTAAAGGGGCCAGATGTAGAAAAGGGAAGGGGAATCATGAGGATATGGTCAAGCCCCTTCGTATAGATATTTCATCCGTATGTTGTATGCAAATTCCATTCAATTTGCTCTGAGTGAAAAAGAGAGAACAAAATTATCCTTTCAACCATGTCAGTGACTTTATTTACCATCTCATTTGATGAGCTCATAGCCCAGGTTCAGAGGGAAATGGGAGCTGTGAGTCTGCCATCTCTCAGGAAGTCTCAGGCCTCAGAGGCCCCTCATAGCCAAACTAGCTCACCTTTTGCACCTTTCAAGCAACGTTATTCCTAAGTGCGAGTCACCCTCTTCATCAGGTTCTCCAAGAGACAGCAGTCTCTCCCAATGACAGAGGAAAAATGGGCTACTTTGGCTTTCTGAGGCACAATATGTAGTTCTCCAAAATGGTACCTGCCTGGGGGATTTTTCAAGAAAATTAAGCATCAGTGGTGATTTGTTTGTCTTCACATAACGTATGACCCAGATGTGCTGAGAAATAAGAAAAGGACGAACGAATCAAGGGCAGCTGATCCAAGGAGGCAAGGCGCAACTTCCACAGCCTACGTGGAAAGCTAGAGGAAGGGAACATCCAGCTGGTGGGAGCTGAACACAGGGGCCAGTCCTCCTTGGGCTCGGGATGCCACCGCCTCTTCCTACATCTTCACGCTCTCCTTCTCTGTTGGCCCCTCCCAGCCATATGAAAGAGCCACAAGGAAATGCTCTCCTCCATTCCATTTTCCTGTCCTCCTATCCACCCCTCCCTTCTTTCCCTTTGCCATCAATTTCTTGACTTGCCCCCCATTTCTCCCCTCCCATCTACACTGCGATCTGGTTTCTGCCCCACTACTCCCGTGAAACTGACCTCCTTGAAGCCCCCAATGATTTCTCTGTTGACAAGTCCAGGGGACTACTTCTCAATCCTTATCTTTGTGACCGCCAAGCCGAGTTAGATCTTAAACAACGTCTCTGTCTTGAAAATCTCTTCCCTTGGCTTCTGCGCCACCTTTCCTTTTCTTTTCTTGACACCGATCACAACCAGTGCTGCAGATTCCATCGAATTAAGGAATGCTGTTGCCTACATGTGTGAATGAGCTAAAGTGAGTACAGTACTGAAGTAGAGGACACCTAAAGTGAAACGTCTTCATGTACGTCCACGTGGCTGAGCAGCAAGTTAACCTTTCATACATGTGCTAGAGAAGAAGAGTTGGGTTTTATTTTATTTACTTTTGCCTGGACTGTGTTGAATGACTATCATCTACAAGTTCAGGCTACTTTTTGCTGAGGATTAATAATGCACTGGGAGAGCTGAGAGAAAACTGAATAATAGAGCTGTCTTTTTCTTGACCAGCTCACCTTACTTTCCCAAACTCTAAGTCTTTCTCTAATTCTTTCCCCTTTTTATTGTAGTAAAATCAACATAACACAAAATTCACCATTTGGATCATTTTACAATTCACTCTACCATTCAGTGGAATTTACTACTGTCACAATGTTGTGCAACTATCACCACTGCCTAGCTGCAAAACATTTTCATCAACCAAGAGGAAACCTACACCCATTTTAAGGAGTCATTCCCAATTTCCCTCTCTTCCAAACCCCTGGCAACCACTAATGTATAATCTTTTCTGTGTGTATGGATTTGCCACTGCTGGACATTTCATATAAATGGAACCATACAATATGTAGCCTTTCATGCCTGACCTCTTTCACTTAGTTGCATCCATCATGTAGCATGTATCAGAAATCCACTCACTGTTACAGCTGAATCCTTCATACTGTTTGAATACAAAATTAAAAATACGTTGAGAGTGAAGCTCTGTTTTAATGGCACATCTATTAGGCCAATTCATTGAAAGAAACTGAAGATGGAGATGTTGTTGTCAAATGATAATCGTTGAGAAGCCTCAGCCAATTGGATAATGAAAAGTTTGGGAAATGTTGCAAAAAATTAGCTGATTTATATTAAAAGCCTATTAAACAAGGGTTCAGGAGATTGTCTTTTTCTTGCAGGTAACTTAAATGAGGCAGAAAGAAATAACTGCCCTTTAAAACACATTTTGAAAGGATTCTATTTATTCTTAATAGACGAATGGGAGGGAGTACAGGAAGTTCACATCCAATATGGACTCCCTGTCCAAACACTGTTTGTCGTTCTAGCCACCACTATCGAATTATATTTCTTGAGAGTAAGGCAGCTCAATTCCTGCATATTACTTTCTAAACTTCATCCATCAAATCCATTAATACAGTATAAACAAGAGTTGTTCATGTTTAAGTGCCGTTCAAATATCAGGTATAAAGAACCCCCAGTAAGAAAAAGAATCCTATATCTCTTGCCAGAATGTGGTCAGCTCTGGGGTGCTCTGCTAGCTGAAAGACACATTCATTATTAAGAGGATAGAGGCTGTTTAAGAGGGATGAGAGCCAAAAAAATTTAACTACATATATGTGTTAAGAACAGTGCTAGGTTATCTCATGTTCTATATCAGTAAAGGCTCACCATTTTACATATGTGAAAAGCAAAGTTAAAAGTGTATTCGTAGGGCTTCCCTGTTGGCGCAGTGGTTAAGGATCCACCTGCCAGTGCACGGGACACACGTATGAGCCCTGGTCCGGGAAGATCCCACATGCCACGGAGCAACTAAGACCATGTGCCACAACTACTGAGACTGCGTGCTAGAGCCCGTGAACCACAACTACTGAAGCCCACGCACCTAGGCCCCGTGCTCAGCAACAGCGAGAAGCCACCACAATGAGAATGCCGTGTACTGCAACAGAGTAGCCGCCGCTCACTGCAACTAGAGAAAGGCTGCGCACAGCAACGAAGAGCCTAGGCAGCCAAAGATAAATAAATAAATACGTCTATTTTTAAAAAAATGTGTTTCAGTAACTTACTAAAAGGCACGCAATCAGTAAACATGAGCAAGGATTCAATCCCAAATCTGTCACACTGAAGTTTAAGCTAATACTCGAGATTGATAAAAACAGCACTAATTTAAAACTTCAGAGGTATTTTTTACTTCATACTTTCACTAATGCTCTTTGGAGATAATCATTTCATTTATATGGGCCTTAGTTTTTACAACTATAATAGTTGGAAGCTTGACTAGGTGATCTCTATGTAGTCTTCCAATTCTAAAATGTTCCACTAATTTGGAGTCCTACAGTAATTGCCCTTGCAATACATGCATGCTGCCACCAAGTAGCAGTAGAGACTACTAGTTCCTTTTTTATCCCTAGTGGGGGTGCATTTTGACAGCAGACTTATCCGTCAATAGTACAACCTGTTAGTATAACTATAAGATAACAAAATAATCTGGTATTCTTTCCTGTAAAAGAGAAGCTTTACATTGTGTCTGTGAATCGTACCAGAATCACCTGTAAGTTTATAAATATAGAGGAAATCCTGAACCCATTGAATGAGAATCTTCAGAGACAGGAATTGGGCATCTGGAATTCTGGGCTCCAATCATTTGTATATTTTATTTCATTTTATTTTTGCCTATGTACAATATTTGTCACATCCTTTTGAATCTTTAAAAGTTTCTTTCTGTTTTAAATTTTAGAATATTCCATAATCTTCACCTACTTTTCATAAGGTGTTATCTGTTATGTTTATTCGATCTTGTGCTTCTCCTGGTTAAGACTTCTTTCTTTCCTCTTTTTTCTCGTGGCCCTGCCGCATGTCTTGCAGGATCTTAGTTTCCTGACATGGGATTGGACCCCAGGGTCCCAGCAGTGAAAGCGCCATGTTCTAAACACTGGACCACCAGGGAAGTCCCAAGATTTCAGTTTTAAATGACTTTTTTCCCACTCTAATTCATTCCTGGGATCAGTTTCATGTTTGGACATTAAAGCAACCTTGCATTGCCAGAATAAAGCTACTTTGATTTTGATATATGATTGTTTTACATACCATGGATACAGTTTGTGCTTCTCTTTACACATTTTGCATGCATGTTCAAAGGAGAAACTGGCCTGTGATTCTATTCTTGTAATATCCTTTATAGATTTGTTTTAAGAGTCTATACTTTATTTTTTATTTATTTATATTTTTGGCTGCATTGGGTCTTCATTGCTGCATGCATGCTTTCTCTAGTTTTGGCGAGCGGGGGTCTATTCTTTGTTGCAGTGAGTAGGCTTCTCATTGCAGCCTTCTGACCGCATGGGCTTCTGACCCCATTCGTCGGTGCTACTTCAGTTCCTTACCCCTTCCCTTCTGACCCTGGGCGGTGAAATCCTCTTTCTGCAGCTGGCCTGCGGCAGAAAGTCAATGAGGCAAGAGTAGGCTTGGAGTATCCAAGGAGCAGAAAGGATGTCAGCGTGTGAAAAACAGAGCGAGCAAATTGGAGAGGAGAAGGAAACACTCAGAGAGGAAACAGAGGCCCAGATTTCTAGGTCTGTGGAGGCACTGAGGACTTTGCATTTCCTGTGAAGAAGCCACTGAAGAAATTTGAGTGACATGATCTGACTTATGTTTTAACAAGATCTCTCTGGATGCCACGTTGATTAGAGACTGTAGGAGAGCAAGGACAAGCCCCAGAACACCAACAGTTGATTCAAAGAAGTGATTACTCAAACATGGTCCCCCTCCTCAATGAGGACGCAGAGCAGGAATCGGCAAATAATGGCCACAAATCAAATCAGGCTCTCAGCCTGGATCTGTGGGACTGTGAGCTAATAATGGTTCTCACGTTCAGAAAGCTTGTTGAAGAAGAAAGAGGAGGAGAAGCTACAGAAACTGTATATGGCCCACAAAGCCTAAGATATTTAAAATCCAGAAGATGCTTTCCAACACCTGATGTAAAGCATGTGGCTGGTAGGAGGTCCTCAACCACATTTGGAAGAGGAATACATGAGTCACTTCGTTCCTGAAAACACTGTAAAGTGATAGGGGTCAAGAAACATTTACCCGTTCACCCTTAACCTTCACAAATGATGCCAGTTCCATTGAGCTATTGAAAAATACATTCTGGCTTTCAAAAAAGTAACCCAGAGGGCATTTTCTCACATAGGCAAGGTCATAAACAACTGTCAAGTGAAGTTGAAATAGCAACAAATCAAATAATAACAAAAACATTTTTACAGAACTTTAAATCTTACAAAGCATTTTCATGTTCATTATCTAATTTAATCCCCAAATCAACGGCATGAGATAGTTATTATTTCCCCATTAGAAATGACCACATATTAAATCCTTAGTGATTGCTCAAGAAAAGCTGAAATCTTGAGTGTAACATCCATTAATGCCATGGTTGGGTGTTTTCCCATGGGAACACTGGATGCTAAAATCCACAGGGATTTTCAGCTCAAGATGGCAGACTAGGAAATATATTTACTTTCTGTTCCTCCTGAAACCATATCTAAATAAAACTGTAGAGATACCAAAACTAATCAACCAATAAAAGCCAAGATATTTTGGAAGTCATCAACCACAGAAAGATTTCAACACATTTCGAGAAGGCAAACAATGAAATGGAGGAGCCGTGAATAAAAGAATGA
The DNA here is from genome assembly GCF_059928025.1 of Delphinapterus leucas. Lineage (NCBI taxonomy): Eukaryota > Metazoa > Chordata > Mammalia > Artiodactyla > Monodontidae > Delphinapterus > Delphinapterus leucas. The sequence goes on along the minus strand of NC_143137.1, from coordinate 107,400,895 downwards.
AGAAAAAAAGGCTGAACCTAAGTAAGGTCTGCACAAAGCCACTCAGCTTTTGCTGAGCTCTGGTTATAGTAAAGGGCAGAGGAAGGAAGAGGGGCTGAAAACAAGGAGACAAACGTCATTTAAGGAAAAACAGTTCATTTAATGAGCTCCAGGGAACACTCAGCCTGCTGCCATACTAACTCATGAATTACAATGGATTGTTGGTAAGCAAGACAAGAAAACAGGGAAGAAACAAAAGAAACAAAAATCAAGACATTGTTTCTAACTGAACTCTTCTCAAATGAGATTGAGGAATTATGTTTCAATGCCACAGCTGTAAATCATTTCTGCTCTTGGAGAGGTTACAAAGGGCTTATAATATTTCCCTTTTGTTCAGACAGAATTGAGGTCTGAGCAAAAGCTTTTGTGTCCTCCAACCCCAACATTTATTGGGGATGGAAGCCCAGATTTGCTGGGACATACCATAAAAAGAATCTCATGAGCAGAGGGTCAAACTGACTGTGGAATATATGAATTATGTCCTGTGTGAGTTTCAATAGGTTTTAAAATATATACATACATACATATATATATATATATACGTTTTATATGATCTATATGATTTTGGGTTCTGAAATTTCTACATGTCACATGCGTGATACATAACAGACAATGTCAGCCTCAGGAGGGAGAATACACTCCAATGAAGCAAGCTAAAGTAACAAGTTTTAAGCAAGGTCAAGTGATGTGTAGACCAGGATTGTTCAATTCCTACCTGTCATGCTGAAGCTTCCAGCTCCTGAATAACAAAACATGCTTCCCTTGTCCTAGACAGCCAAGAGTATGTCTCTTCTCTTGGGCAGAAGAATCTCTAGAGTTACATATCTGTAGTAAGAGTGGACCCAGCTGGCATACTCACAATGACCAAATTGTGTTGATCGTACTTTATACCAATACATCGCTCCACGCTGAAGTTGCAATAAATGATATATTTGCTTTCTAGACATGAATGAGACGACTTACTGGATATACTCCAGGAAGGCCAGAGAAGCTGGCTTCTAATCCATACGGAACAATTCACTGGTGAATTTCTTTCACGATAGCCCATGATTTATCTAGAATATCATCTTTACATATGTGGATCCTTCAAACTAGACAAAGGGAAAATACGGGCTTCAAGCCTCAATTAGAAATATGGAATGGTGCCATGCTGACAACTGGTGGTCCCTGACCTGTATCTTCTGAGATTAGAACACAGTGTGGTGGATGACCAATTCATGCGTTGAACAAAGAAGACCTCCTACAGGGCAGTGTAGCTGTTCGTTACAGGTATGGCACTTAGGGCTAAGTACCATAAGGACTACAAGAGAAAAAGAAAAACAAGTAACACATGAAGCATATACGATAAGGAGGCACCACAATCCAGAGCACGAGCTCTGGAATCACACAGGCTTGGATCGAATCCCAGCTAAGCCACTACCATCTATATACCCTGAAGGGCAGGCCAAGGTTTAAATGGTGTTTTACCAGATTTCAAAAAAGAAGTGAAGAAAGAACCTATCTTCCAGGAAGGGACATCGTGGGGTGCAGTATCCAGTCGGATCAGGGCTCTGCATCTCCTGCTCAGAAACCTTGGCCACCTGGCTCATGGTGATGCTGGCAGCTGAGCAGCCCTGGAGAAGGCGATCCTGTCTCCAGGTCTCGCAGAGAAGCTGGGGAGGACTCCAGACGAGGTGGCCCACACCCTGGTAAGTTCTGGCTGCCTCCTGCCCTCAGGTCTGAGCAGGCTCTGGTCTCTGGGCCCCGTGGTGGGGAAGGCCTGGCCAATACATACACAGGGCTGAGGGGCCTGCAGAGCCAGTCCCCAGGCAGGGTGAGCTCTGGAGGAGGCTTCCACAGTCCCCAGCAGTCTCTGCATGGTGGCCCATCTGGTGCCAAACACCTGCCACCCACAGCGAGAAGTCCCAGCCACTAGAAAGTCCAGAAGGGGCCCCACCCTTTGCCTTTGGGCCTGGGTTAAGCCACCAGCTGGGCTTGCACGTGACCCCTGCCTCACCCCCTGCCCCGCCCGCCCTTTCTCTGTGACACGTACAATGGATATGTCATAAAGCCAGGCTGAGCCAGTGCTATAAATTCAGAGGAGTTAGAATCTAGGAAGAAGCTCTCCCACTTTCACTCTCTGCTCTCAGATCAGGCAGGCAGTACCTCTAATATGGAAGCTATGGACACCACACCTCCTTCCCAGGCTGTCCTCTACCATTCTGCTCATGTTTTCCCCAGCACCCCATTGACGGCTTTGGCGGGTATCGGGGCTTCAGCAGGCAGCACGTCTGACCCCGAACCTATGGACACCACACCTCCTTCACATGCTGTTATCTTCCATTCTGCTCCTGTTTTCCCCAGCACCCCATTGACGGCTTTGGCGGGCATCGGTGCTTCAGCAGGCAGCACCTCAGACCCCGAACCTATGGATACCACACCTCCTTCACATGCTGTCATCTTCCATTCTGCTCCTGTTTTCCCAAGCACCCCATTTACGGGTTTGGCGGGCATCGGTGCTTCAGCAGGAAGCACGTCAGACCCCGAACCTATGGACACCACACCTCCTTCACACGCTGTCATCTTCCATTCTGCTCCTGTTTTCCCCAGCACCCCATTTACGGCCCTGGCGGGCATCGGTGCTTCCGCAGTCAGCACGTCTGACCCCGAACCTATGGACACCACACCTCCTTCCCAGGCTGTCATCTTCTATTCTGCTCCTGTTTTCTCCAGCACCCCATTTTCGGCTTTGGTGGGCATCGGTGCCTCAGCAGTCAGCACCTCAGACCCCGAACCTATGGACACCACACCTCCTTCCCAGGCTGTCATCTTCCATCCTGCTCCTCTTTACCCCAGCACCCCATTTACCGCTTAGGCCGGCACTGGTGTTTCAGCAGGCAGCACCTCTAACACCAAAGCTATGGACACCACACCTCCTTCCCAGGCTGTCATTTTCCAGTCTGCCCTGTCTCCAAGTAGAACCACTACCCATTTCACACTGCTGTTCCAAGTTCTGGGAACACACCACCCAGTGGTAGCAATACCTCAGCCCATGCCTCGACTCATTTACCTGCAACGTGAGCCAACAGATAGACCAACACTTCAAAGTTATGACAGAAAATTGAGTAAGTTATACGCTTGGAATTTCATTTATTATTATTAACAAGCACAACTGTAGTGCTTAGACTATAACAAGTACTATTCTAAGGGCTTACCAAATATTAACTCACTTATTCCTCATAATGGCAACCCTAGTGGTAGGGAATATTCATAATGTTCACTTTTTGGGGGGAAACTGAGGCTCAGAGTCGTTGAATAGCTTGCCTAATGCCACACAGTTAGTAGGTGGCAAAACCCGGGATTAAAACCAGACCATCTAGACTTTCATCACTTTGCTGTGTCACCTTATTATAAGTTGTGGTTAGGGAAGGGACTAAATGGACAAGACTCTGAACTAAAAGGAGAAGGGAGAAATGAGAAAATGAGTGATCCTAGAAACTAGAGAAGATTTAGGCTCAGAAATTTCTGGTGATGAGACCCAGAAGAACAAGAACTTGGTTGGAATGTTTACTTGGGGTAGTATCTGAATCCATTGAGAAATGGTTTTGTTTCCTGTAAAATTTAGAAAGGTCAGTTGGATGAAGATTAACGAAGACAAAAGTAGAAAGGAAAAGAGAAAGGTGCCTTAAGTGAGACATAACCGCTCCCCTCTACGTACCGACAGGTTGTGTCCTGTGGGAAAGGATGGAGCTCTCTCTACCGGGTTGGTCACCAGGCTGAACAAGGAGAAACATGGCAACCATTGTACTGGTTCTGATGATCCCTCAAAACCAAGGCTTCAGTTTCCAAGAACGACCTACAGTAGCATAACTAGTGTGTGTCACACATGCCACTAAGTGTGTTTCCAGTCACACATTTTAATTGGAGAAATACTTCCTATGAGGTAGGCATTAGTTTGCTATGGCTGCTGTAACAAATTACTACAAATGTGCTTGCTTCTAACAAAACACACTTATTTTCTTATGGTTCTGGAAAACAGAGGTCCAAAACCAGTTTCCCTGGGCTGAAACCAGGAGTCAACAGGGCCATCCATCCTCCTTCTAGAGGCTCTAAGCGAGAATCTGTTTCCTCGCCAGCATTCCTTCACTTCTGGCCACATCAATCCAACCCCAACTTCATCATCACATTCTCTTTGGGGTAAAAATTCCCTCTGCCTCTCTCTTACGAGAACACCAGTGGTTATATTTGGGCCCGTCCAGGTAGTCCAGGAGAATCTTCCCATCTGAGAACCATTACTTTCATCCCACTGGCAAAGTGCCTTCTGCCATTTAAGGTGACATTCACAGGTTCTGGAGAGTAGAATGTGGACATTTGGGGGCAATGGTATTATTCAGTCTACTACAAGGTAGATACTATTATCTTTCTCAGATGTACGAAATGACGTTTAGGGAAGTAGTCTGTCTCAGGTCTACAATTTCCAGAGTAGAGACTTACATTCTGCCACTGACACTTTAGGACACACCCTAAACAACTTTAATCTGTGTCCTTAACTACTGCATAATCCTTGGTTAAGAGTCACACTTAGGTATCAAGACCCAATTGAATAGGACACAAGTACTGTCTCCTCTTTCACTATGTTTGCCTGGTGTACTGATGAATCTTGCCCAGAGCAGAAGAGTTCAGAAAAGTGTTATGCAGGTTTACGAAGAGAAAGCATTTACTGTTTGATGTGCACGGAGGAACGGAAGGCTTTTTCAAATAAAATAAAATAAAATATGCCACCAAATAGTCAATTGTCACAACAGAGGTAACCCCGTGGGAGTCATGAGGAGACTAAAATTATCTCCAATTGTGCAGGGCAGAAAAGTTTCAATGAAGGCAGGTGTAGTTCAGCCAAGCCCTACAGCACAGAAGTAGGAAGTTGGGTATGTACGAATGGGAAAAAAGACATTTGAGGCATGGGAAATAGTTTAATGCAGAATGGACGAGAAATATGCATTAGACCTTTTCTAAAACAACTGGCTTATTGACTCAGTAAATCGATTTAGTCAGTCAAACTAGCTTTAGCTGATTACTTATCCAGGGGATAGCTGTTGAGAGTAATTTTTGTCACAGAACAGTAAATAAAATGGTTGAACTATAGCTTTAGGCTTGCTAAGTGAAATAGATTGCTCTAGATGATTTTCAAGTGACTTACTTGGTAGTACTCACGAAATTGGGGGTTAACAATTGCTTAAGAAAACAAAGAGAATTGATTTTAAATAAAGTAGCTACTGTGTAAACTATCTGTTCAGTAGCTCATGTTAAACGGATGTTTATAATCCCCATTGGACAACCAACTACATTTTTGCAAATGGCAATGTGAATTGCTGTTGCCTAAACTATAGCAATGATCACCTATGTAATTTGTTGTCCAAACCAGAAATCTTCTAACAATACTGGTGTCCTAATAAAAATAAGCACGAAGGGAACACACAGTGGGTGTCTCCCGTGTGCCTGTGCATACATCTATATCTCACTGAGCCCTCATAACAGCCCCCAAGAGAGGGACTCTGGGCGTCCCCATGCTGCTTGTGGAGAAACAGGCACAGGAAGGTTCAAGAGTCTATCTACCTAATATCGCACAGAGGGTGGCAGAGCCCGTTTTGAAACCACCTGCCTCCAATACCAGGTGCCAGGAGCCAGACTCAGCCTACAGCTCTCTTCTGCTCGCCTGGAGGTGAAACAGTGTGTCATGATTAGTCAAATCCCGTCTTCACTCATCAAGGTAGGTTGAACACCTGCACGTCCTCCAAGTAGCATGTAGCATAAGCAATAAGATGTTTGTCCCGTGATCGTCCAGGAACTTGGAATCAGCTGTGCCTGGTTAGGCTGAGCTTGTTTAGAGTGGAGAGGACCACCGATCTTCCACCTGGGCAAGTGCCTTTTGACCTCCTGCCATCAGAGGGCCGAAACCTCCAGCCTGAGAATGTGCTGAGCCCTGTAGCCTAGTTACACCAGCTCAGAACAATGATGAGCACACCTTTTTCCAGTCACCTTTCCTCATGCTCCCCATGCCTCATACTGCCCTGCTTCTTTATTCTTTATCCCACAGATACCCAAAGCCCCTTGCCTTTGGGGAGGCGGATTTGAGACCTATTGTCACGTCACGTCCTCGCTTGGCTGCCCTGTGAATAAACCTCCTCTTTGCTGCAAACCTCAGCATTTCAGTGTTTTGGCTTGCTGCGCCTCAGACAGAATGGTTGGGAGCAGTGGTACAGCTCCCTTGCCTGTGAGGGATGCTGGTTCCTAGTAGTCACGTTGCGGATGTTTTCTCCTCTCGGGGTGGGGGCGGGGCAGACATCCTGCTCTTCCGGAAAGGGAGAAACACAGGTGCCAAACCCTTGCCCTCAGCGTCACCGTCACCTAGGAGCTTGTTAGAAGCACAGAATCCAGGCCCCACCCAGAACTACTGAATACCAGCCTGCATTTAACAAGATCCACAAGAGAGGCATACCCATATTAAAGTTGGAGAGGCACCAAGCTGTCATCGTCTTCTCCACGGCTAATGAAAACGAAGCAAAGGTGCATCCTGAGCCGACTCTGCCTCAGTCACCTGGATATCACATGAGCTCATTTCATCCTCCCCAGAACCTGCAAATGAGACTGAGGGTCAGAGTGGTCTAGCACCCAAGGTTCCATAAAAGAACATGACCAAGGCTCACTGGAGCCCAGACTTCCAAAAAAGAAGGCCCCTGAGCACAGCATGGCACCACCGCAGCCCAAACCGTGGGCCTGGAGGGTAGGCCAGGCTCCCCACGCAGAGTTCACGCCATTCGACAGATGCCCACAGCAGACCACAAGGCAATATGAGAAGTAAGTTCTGATTGTGGAATCTCTGAATTTTGAGATTTAAAGAAAAAAATCTGTTTTGGGGGATGGTTAAAACAGTTCTACCAAGGAGTAAAGAGAGGGCATCTCAAGGCCCCTTCTGGACTTAGAATTTAATGCCTACTTATTGAGAAATGCTCCGCGCCTTTGCTCAGCCCTACGTCAAGGTGAAGTTCTCTGTGCCCTAGGAGCTTAGGTTCTAAAAAGGCCACAGAAATGGGTGAGACCTAAAAAATGCCAGAACAATGCGACGGCATTAATCAGACTGTCTTTGCTTTGCCTTGCTTACAAGTCACTGACTTTAAACTGAATATGGTGTCATGTCTTTATGTTTCTTGAAGCTTTTTTTTACAAAAGATCATATAAAGATTTTCTTCCATGGTAAGACTTTTATATTGTATTTCTCTTAAACTGGAGTGTGGTACATTTACCCTCCATCAGATGATTGCTTACAACTCACCTTGCTTTATTAAGAATACCGCTAGAGGCTTCTATGTCCCTACTAACAAAAATACATTTTCAGGCCCATTCAAACCACTGAAATTCCAAGATTTCAGAGCACAAGATAATGAAAATTCTCTCTATCCACGTCTTTTACTACATTTAGCCTGTTAACAGTCCCTAAGTGTGTCAGATGAAAGGTACTGTCGCGGGAATTGACATCTTTAACAGCATTCCATACAGATAAGTCTTGATTGTTCCAATTTCTCAAAAAGTTGGACACATTTACTGCCTCTATGACATCTCTAGGGTGTGTGGAAGAAATAAAAAAGAGGCCTGTACAATGTATTTCTCAAAATATACACACAAAGGGTTTGCACATACAAACAGGGAAACCTTATAATAATGTATGGGGAGCCAAGTATTGTCGGTAACGGACCTACTCATTTCGAAAGACAACACTGTCACCAAGTGTCCCTTCACCAAAATTGACTGGGAATGTTTAGGGGCCACCAAACCAGAGGTGGAGATTTTTAGGCACATTCTTGCCAGAAAAGAGAGCCTAGGGCATAAACCACTCAACTGGTTGGCACGAATGCCAGGGCAACCCAAGCAAGTGGATATAGAAGCCTACGTAATGCTTGGAAGTAGGAAGCTTTGGGGGACTACACCTAGGCTGGTACTGGCCTCCCTCCCCAAAGGGACAAGGAGAGCAGAAACCTGGATGGAGTCAAGAGAGAGCAAAAGAAAGGCAAGGCTGGGTATGGAGCAACGTGTGGATCCAGGAGCATGTGTCTGAGAACTGCCGGGGCTCTGCAGACCAGTTGCATCCCCATTCTCCTTGACCCTCATTGGCATAATGAACTCAGGGTGGGCGCATCCCGGCTGCCAAGTCACTTCCACCCGTCCATGGAGTTGACAGTTACTTGCTCACAGTGAACCAACCGCTCTGGACCTAAGAGCTACTGCAGGGGGCGGTAGTGGAGAACAAGGTGACGACAACGACCAGATGCGAAGGAGGAAGAGACATTCAGCGGACCGACTGGGTGGACTGATGGTGTGGCCTTAAGTCTGCAGAGCTAAAGGGGCCAGATGTAGAAAAGGGAAGGGGAATCATGAGGATATGGTTAAGCCCCTTCGTATAGATATTTCATCCGTATGTTGTATGCAAATTCCATTCAATTTGCTCTGAGTGAAAAAGAGAGAACAAAATTATCCTTTCAACCATGTCAGTGACTTTATTTACCATCTCATTTGATGAGCTCATAGCCCAGGTTCAGAGGGAAATGGGAGCTGTGAGTCTGCCATCTCTCAGGAAGTCTCAGGCCTCAGAGGCCCCTCATAGCCAAACTAGCTCACCTTTTGCACCTTTCAAGCAACGTTATTCCTAAGTGCGAGTCACCCTCTTCATCAGGTTCTCCAAGAGACAGCAGTCTCTCCCAATGACAGAGGAAAAATGGGCTACTTTGGCTTTCTGAGGCACAATATGTAGTTCTCCAAAATGGTACCTGCCTGGGGGATTTTTCAAGAAAATTAAGCATCAGTGGTGATTTGTTTGTCTTCACATAACGTATGACCCAGATGTGCTGAGAAATAAGAAAAGGACGAACGAATCAAGGGCAGCTGATCCAAGGAGGCAAGGCGCAACTTCCACAGCCTACGTGGAAAGCTAGAGGAAGGGAACATCCAGCTGGTGGGAGCTGAACACAGGGGCCAGTCCTCCTTGGGCTCGGGATGCCACCGCCTCTTCCTACATCTTCACGCTCTCCTTCTCTGTTGGCCCCTCCCAGCCATATGAAAGAGCCACAAGGAAATGCTCTCCTCCATTCCATTTTCCTGTCCTCCTATCCACCCCTCCCTTCTTTCCCTTTGCCATCAATTTCTTGACTTGCCCCCCATTTCTCCCCTCCCATCTACACTGCGATCTGGTTTCTGCCCCACTACTCCCGTGAAACTGACCTCCTTGAAGCCCCCAATGATTTCTCTGTTGACAAGTCCAGGGGACTACTTCTCAATCCTTATCTTTGTGACCGCCAAGCCGAGTTAGATCTTAAACAACGTCTCTGTCTTGAAAATCTCTTCCCTTGGCTTCTGCGCCACCTTTCCTTTTCTTTTCTTGACACCGATCACAACCAGTGCTGCAGATTCCATCGAATTAAGGAATGCTGTTGCCTACATGTGTGAATGAGCTAAAGTGAGTACAGTACTGAAGTAGAGGACACCTAAAGTGAAACGTCTTCATGTACGTCCACGTGGCTGAGCAGCAAGTTAACCTTTCATACATGTGCTAGAGAAGAAGAGTTGGGTTTTATTTTATTTACTTTTGCCTGGACTGTGTTGAATGACTATCATCTACAAGTTCAGGCTACTTTTTGCTGAGGATTAATAATGCACTGGGAGAGCTGAGAGAAAACTGAATAATAGAGCTGTCTTTTTCTTGACCAGCTCACCTTACTTTCCCAAACTCTAAGTCTTTCTCTAATTCTTTCCCCTTTTTATTGTAGTAAAATCAACATAACACAAAATTCACCATTTGGATCATTTTACAATTCACTCTACCATTCAGTGGAATTTACTACTGTCACAATGTTGTGCAACTATCACCACTGCCTAGCTGCAAAACATTTTCATCAACCAAGAGGAAACCTACACCCATTTTAAGGAGTCATTCCCAATTTCCCTCTCTTCCAAACCCCTGGCAACCACTAATGTATAATCTTTTCTGTGTGTATGGATTTGCCACTGCTGGACATTTCATATAAATGGAACCATACAATATGTAGCCTTTCATGCCTGACCTCTTTCACTTAGTTGCATCCATCATGTAGCATGTATCAGAAATCCACTCACTGTTACAGCTGAATCCTTCATACTGTTTGAATACAAAATTAAAAATACGTTGAGAGTGAAGCTCTGTTTTAATGGCACATCTATTAGGCCAATTCATTGAAAGAAGCTGAAGATGGAGATGTTGTTGTCAAATGATAATCGTTGAGAAGCCTCAGCCAATTGGATAATGAAAAGTTTGGGAAATGTTGCAAAAAATTAGCTGATTTATATTAAAAGCCTATTAAACAAGGATTCAGGAGATTGTCTTTTTCTTGCAGGTAACTTAAATGAGGCAGAAAGAAATAACTGCCCTTTAAAACACATTTTGAAAGGATTCTATTTATTCTTAATAGACGAATGGGAGGGAGTACAGGAAGTTCACATCCAATATGGACTCCCTGTCCAAACACTGTTTGTCGTTCTAGCCACCACTATCGAATTATATTTCTTGAGAGTAAGGCAGCTCAATTCCTGCATATTACTTTCTAAACTTCATCCATCAAATCCATTAATACAGTATAAACAAGAGTTGTTCATGTTTAAGTGCCATTCAAATATCAGGTATAAAGAACCCCCAGTAAGAAAAAGAATCCTATATCTCTTGCCAGAATGTGGTCAGCTCTGGGGTGCTCTGCTAGCTGAAAGACACATTCATTATTAAGAGGATAGAGGCTGTTTAAGAGGGATGAGAGCCAAAAAAATTTAACTACATATATGTGTTAAGAACAGTGCTAGGTTATCTCATGTTCTATATCAGTAAAGGCTCACCATTTTACATATGTGAAAAGCAAAGTTAAAAGTGTATTCGTAGGGCTTCCCTGTTGGCGCAGTGGTTAAGGATCCACCTGCCAGTGCACGGGACACACGTATGAGCCCTGGTCCGGGAAGATCCCACATGCCACGGAGCAACTAAGACCATGTGCCACAACTACTGAGACTGCATGCTAGAGCCCGTGAACCACAACTACTGAAGCCCACGCACCTAGGCCCCGTGCTCAGCAACAGCGAGAAGCCACCACAATGAGAATGCCGTGTACTGCAACAGAGTAGCCGCCGCTCACTGCAACTAGAGAAAGGCTGCGCACAGCAACGAAGAGCCTAGGCAGCCAAAGATAAATAAATAAATACGTCTATTTTTAAAAAAATGTGTTTCAGTAACTTACTAAAAGGCACGCAATCAGTAAACATGAGCAAGGATTCAATCCCAAATCTGTCACACTGAAGTTTAAGCTAATACTCGAGATTGATAAAAACAGCACTAATTTAAAACTTCAGAGGTATTTTTTACTTCATACTTTCACTAATGCTCTTTGGAGATAATCATTTCATTTATATGGGCCTTAGTTTTTACAACTATAATAGTTGGAAGCTTGACTAGGTGATCTCTATGTAGTCTTCCAATTCTAAAATGTTCCACTAATTTGGAGTCCTACAGTAATTGCCCTTGCAATACATGCATGCTGCCACCAAGTAGCAGTAGAGACTACTAGTTCCTTTTTTATCCCTAGTGGGGGTGCATTTTGACAGCAGACTTATCCGTCAATAGTACAACCTGTTAGTATAACTATAAGATAACAAAATAATCTGGTATTCTTTCCTGTAAAAGAGAAGCTTTACATTGTGTCTGTGAATCGTACCAGAATCACCTGTAAGTTTATAAATATAGAGGAAATCCTGAACCCATTGAATGAGAATCTTCAGAGACAGGAATTGGGCATCTGGAATTCTGGGCTCCAATCATTTGTATATTTTATTTCATTTTATTTTTGCCTATGTACAATATTTGTCACATCCTTTTGAATCTTTAAAAGTTTCTTTCTGTTTTAAATTTTAGAATATTCCATAATCTTCACCTACTTTTCATAAGGTGTTATCTGTTATGTTTATTCGATCTTGTGCTTCTCCTGGTTAAGACTTCTTTCTTTCCTCTTTTTTTCTCGTGGCCCTGCCGCATGTCTTGCAGGATCTTAGTTTCCTGACATGGGATTGGACCCCAGGGTCCCAGCAGTGAAAGCGCCATGTTCTAAACACTGGACCACCAGGGAAGTCCCAAGATTTCAGTTTTAAATGACTTTTTTCCCACTCTAATTCATTCCTGGGATCAGTTTCATGTTTGGACATTAAAGCAACCTTGCATTGCCAGAATAAAGCTACTTTGATTTTGATATATGATTGTTTTACATACCATGGATACAGTTTGTGCTTCTCTTTACACATTTTGCATGCATGTTCAAAGGAGAAACTGGCCTGTGATTCTATTCTTGTAATATCCTTTATAGATTTGTTTTAAGAGTCTATACTTTATTTTTTATTTATTTATATTTTTGGCTGCATTGGGTCTTCATTGCTGCATGCATGCTTTCTCTAGTTTTGGCGAGCGGGGGTCTATTCTTTGTTGCAGTGAGTAGGCTTCTCATTGCAGCCTTCTGACCGCATGGGCTTCTGACCCCATTCGTCGGTGCTACTTCAGTTCCTTACCCCTTCCCTTCTGACCCTGGGCGGTGAAAACCTCTTTCTGCAGCTGGCCTGCGGCAGAAAGTCAATGAGGCAAGAGTAGGCTTGGAGTATCCAAGGAGCAGAAAGGATGTCAGCGTGTGAAAAACAGAGCGAGCAAATTGGAGAGGAGAAGGAAACACTCAGAGAGGAAACAGAGGCCCAGATTTCTAGGTCTGTGGAGGCACTGAGGACTTTGCATTTCCTGTGAAGAAGCCACTGAAGAAATTTGAGTGACATGATCTGACTTATGTTTTAACAAGATCTCTCTGGATGCCACGTTGATTAGAGACTGTAGGAGAGCAAGGACAAGCCCCAGAACACCAACAGTTGATTCAAAGAAGTGATTACTCAAACATGGTCCCCCTCCTCAATGAGGACGCAGAGCAGGAATCGGCAAATAATGGCCACAAATCAAATCAGGCTCTCAGCCTGGATCTGTGGGACTGTGAGCTAATAATGGTTCTCACGTTCAGAAAGCTTGTTGAAGAAGAAAGAGGAGGAGAAGCTACAGAAACTGTATATGGCCCACAAAGCCTAAGATATTTAAAATCCAGAAGATGCTTTCCAACACCTGATGTAAAGCATGTGGCTGGTAGGAGGTCCTCAACCACATTTGGAAGAGGAATACATGAGTCACTTCGTTCCTGAAAACACTGTAAAGTGATAGGGGTCAAGAAACATTTACCCGTTCACCCTTAACCTTCACAAATGATGCCAGTTCCAATGAGCTATTGAAAAATACATTCTGGCTTTCAAAAAAGTAACCCAGAGGGCATTTTCTCACATAGGCAAGGTCATAAACAACTGTCAAGTGAAGTTGAAATAGCAACAAATCAAATAGTAACAAAAACATTTTTACAGAACTTTAAATCTTACAAAGCATTTTCATGTTCATTATCTAATTTAATCCCCAAATCAACGGCATGAGATAGTTATTATTTCCCCATTAGAAATGACCACATATTAAATCCTTAGTGATCGCTCAAGAAAAGCTGAAATCTTGAGTGTAACATCCATTAATGCCATGGTTGGGTGTTTTCCCATGGGAACACTGGATGCTAAAATCCACGGGGATTTTCAGCTCAAGATGGCAGACTAGGAAATATATTTACTTTCTGTTCCTCCTGAAACCATATCTAAATAAAACTGTAGAGATACCAAAACTAATCAACCAATAAAAGCCAAGATATTTTGGAAGTCATCAACCACAGAAAGATTTCAACACATTTCGAGAAGGCAAACAATGAAATGGAGGAGCCGTGAATAAAAGAATGAAGAAAAAAAGGCTGAACCTAAGTAAGGTCTGCACAAAGCCACTCAGCTTTTGCTGAGCTCTGGTTATAGTAAAGGGCAGAGGAAGGAAGAGGGGCTGAAAACAAGGAGACAAACGTCATTTAAGGAAAAACAGTTCATTTAATGAGCTCCAGGGAACACTCAGCCTGCTGCCATACTAACTCATGAATTACAATGGATTGTTGGTAAGCAAGACAAGAAAACAGGGAAGAAACAAAAGAAACAAAAATCAAGACATTGTTTCTAACTGAACTCTTCTCAAATGAGATTGAGGAATTATGTTTCAATGCCACAGCTGTAAATCATTTCTGCTCTTGGAGAGGTTACAAAGGGCTTATAATATTTCCCTTTTGTTCAGACAGAATTGAGGTCTGAGCAAAAGCTTTAGTGTCCTCCAACCCCAACATTTATTGGGGATGGAAGCCCAGATTTGCTGGGACATACCATAAAAAGAATCTCATGAGCAGAGGGTCAAACTGACTGTGGAATATATGAATTATGTCCTGTGTGAGTTTCAATAGGTTTTAAAATATATACATACATACATATATATATATACGTTTTTAATGATCTATATGAGTTTGGGTTCTGAAATTTCTACATGTCACATGCGTGATACATAACAGACAATGTCAGCCCCAGGAGGGAGAAAACACTCCAATGAAGCAAGCCAAAGAAACAAGTTTTAAGCAAGGTCAAGTGATGTGTAGACAAGGATTGTTCAATTCCTACCTGTCATGCTGAAGCTTCCAGCTCCTGAATAACAACACATGCTTCCCCTGTCCTAGACAGCCAAGAGTATGTCTCCTCTCTTGGGCATAAGAATCTCTAGAGTTACATATCTGTAGTAAGAGTGGACCCAGCTGGCATACTCACAATGACCAAATTGTGTTGATCGTACTTTATACCAATACATCGCTCCACGCTGAAGTTGCAATAAATGATATATTTGCTTTCTAGACAGGAATGAGACGCCTTACTGGATATACTCCAGGAAGGCCAGAGAAGCTGGCTTCTAATCCATACGGAACAATTCACTGGTGAATTTCTTCACGATAGCCCATGATTTATCTAGAATATCATCTTTACATATCTGGATCCTTCAAACTAGACAAAGGGAAAATACGGGCTTCAAGCCTCAATTAGAAATATGGAATGGTGCCATGCTGACAACTGGTGGTCCCTGACCTGTATCTTCTGAGATTAGAACACAGTGTGGTGGATGACCAATTCATGCGTTGAACAAAAGAAGACCTCCTACAGGGCAGTGTAGCTGTTCGTTACAGGTATGGCACTTAGGGCTAAGTACCATAAGGACTACAAGAGAAAGAGAAAAACAAGTAACACATGAAGCATATACGATAAGGAGGCGCCACAGTCCAGAGCACGAGCTCTGGAATCACACAGGCTTGGATCGAATCCCAGCTAAGCCACTACCATCTATATACCCTGAAGGACAGGCCAAGGTTTAAATGGTGTTTTACCAGATTTCAAAAAAGAAGTGAAGAAAGAACCTATCTTCCAGGAAGGGACATCGTGGGGTGCAGTATCCAGTCGGATCAGGGCTCTGCATCTCCTGCTCAGAAACCTTGGCCACCTGGCTCATGGTGATGCTGGCAGCTGAGCAGCCCTGGAGAAGGCGATCCTGTCTCCAGGTCTCGCAGAGAAGCTGGGGAGGACTCCGGACGAGGTGGCCCACACCCTGGTAAGTTCTGGCTGCCTCCTGCCCTCAGGACTGAGCAGGCTCTGGTCTCTGGGTCCCGTGGTGGGGAAGGCCTGGCCAATACATACACAGGGCTGAGGGGCCTGCAGAGCCAGTCCCCAGGCAGGGTGAGCTCTGGAGGAGGCTTCCACAGTCCCCAGCAGTCTCCGCATGGTGGCCCATCTGGTGCCAAACACCTGCCACCCACAGCGAGAAGTCCCAGCCACTAGAAAGTCCAGAAGGGGCCCCACCCTTTGCCTTTGGGCCTGGGTTAAGCCACCAGCTGGGCTTGCACGTGACCCCTGCCTCACCCCCTGCCCCGCCCGCCCTTTCTCTGTGACACGTACAATGGATATGTCATAAAGCCAGGCTGAGCCAGTGCTATAAATTCAGAGGAGTTAGAATCTAGGAAGAAGCTCTCCCACTTTCACTCTCTGCTCTCAGATCAGGCAGGCAGTACCTCTAATATGGAAGCTATGGACACCACACCTCCTTCCCAGGCTGTCCTCTACCATTCTGCTCATGTTTTCCCCAGCACCCCATTGACGGCTTTGGCGGGTATCGGGGCTTCAGCAGGCAGCACGTCTGACCCCGAACCTATGGACACCACACCTCCTTCACATGCTGTTATCTTCCATTCTGCTCCTGTTTTCCCCCGCACCCCATTGACGGCTTTGGCGGGCATCGGTGCTTCAGCAGGCAGCACCTCAGACCCCGAACCTATGGACACCACACCTCCTTCACACGCTGTCATCTTCCACTCTGCTCCTGTTTTCCCCAGCACCCCATTGACGGGTTTGGCGGGCATCGGTGCTTCAGCAGGAAGCACGTCAGACCCCGAACCTATGGACACCACACCTCCTTCCCAGGCTGTCATCTTCTATTCTGCTCCTGTTTTCTCCAGCACCCCAGTTTCGGCTTTGGTGGGCATCGGTGCCTCAGCAGTCAGCACCTCAGACCCCGAACCTATGGACACCACACCTCCTTCCCAGGCTGTCATCTTCCATCCTGCTCCTCTTTACCCCAGCACCCCATTTACCGCTTAGGCCGGCACTGGTGTTTCAGCAGGCAGCACCTCTAACACCAAAGCTATGGACACCACACCTCCTTCCCAGGCTGTCATTTTCCAGTCTGCCCTGTCTCCAAGTAGAACCACTACCCATTTCACACTGCTGTTCCAAGTTCTGGGAACACACCACCCAGTGGTAGCAATAGCTCAGCCCATGCCTCGACTCATTTACCTGCAACGTGACCCAACAGAGAGACCAACACTTCAAAGTTATGACAGAAAATTGAGTAAGTTATACGCTTGGAATTTCATTTATTATTATTAACAAGCACAACTGTAGTGCTTAGACTATAACAAGTACTATTCTAAGGGCTTACCAAATATTAACTCACTTATTCCTCATAATGGCAACCCTAGTGGTAGGGAATATTCATAATGTTCACTTTTTGGGGGGAAACTGAGGCTCAGAGTCGTTGAATAGCTTGCCTAATGCCACACAGTTAGTAGGTGGCAAAACCCGGGATTAAAACCAGACCATCTAGACTTTCATCACTTTGCTGTGTCACCTTATTATAAGTTGTGGTTAGGGAAGGGACTAAATGGACAAGACTCTGAACTAAAAGGAGAAGGGAGAAATGAGAAAATGAGTGATCCTAGAAACTAGAGAAGATTTAGGCTCAGAAATTTCTGGTGATGAGACCCAGAAGAACAAGAACTTGGTTGGAATGTTAACTTGGGGTAGTATCTGAATCCATTGAGAAATGGTTTTGTTTCCTGTAAAATTTAGAAAGGTCAGTTGGATGAAGATTAACGAAGACAAAAGTAGAAAGGAAAAGAGAAAGGTGCCTTAAGTGAGACATAACCGCTCCCCTCTACGTACCGACAGGTTGTGTCCTGTGGGAAAGGATGGAGCTCTCTCTACCGGGTTGGTCACCAGGCTGAACAAGGAGAAACATGGCAACCATTGTACTGGTTCTGATGATCCCTCAAAACCAAGGCTTCAGTTTCCAAGAACGACCTACAGTAGCATAACTAGTGTGTGTCACACATGCCACTAAGTGTGTTTCCAGTCACACATTTTAATTGGAGAAATACTTCCTATGAGGTAGGCATTAGTTCGCTATGGCTGCTGTAACAAATTACTACAAATGTGCTTGCTTCTAACCAAACACACTTATTTTCTTATGGTTCTGGAAGACAGAGGTCCAAAACCAGTTTCCCTGGGCTGAAACCAGGAGTCAACAGGGCCATCCATCCTCCTTCTAGAGGCTCTAAGCGAGAATCTGTTTCCTCGCCAGCATTCCTTCACTTCTGGCCACATCAATCCAACCCCAACTTCATCATCACATTCTCTTTGGGGTAAAAATTCCCTCTGCCTCTCTCTTACGAGAACACCAGTGGTTATATTTGGGCCCGTCCAGGTAGTCCAGGAGAATCTTCCCATCTGAGAACCATTACTTCCATCCCACTGGCAAAGTGCCTTCTGCCATTTAAGGTGACATTCACAGGTTCTGGAGAGTAGAATGTGGACATTTGGGGGCAATGGTATTATTCAGTCTACTACAAGGTAGATACTATTATCTCAGATGTACGAAATGACGTTTAGGGAAGTAGTCTGTCTCAGGTCTACAATTTCCAGAGTAGAGACTTACATTCTGCCACTGACACTTTAGGACACACCCTAAACAACTTTAATCTGTGTCCTTAACTACTGCATAATCCTTGGTTAAGAGTCACACTTAGGTATCAAGACCCAATTGAATAGGACGCAAGTACTGTCTCCTCTTTCACTATGTTTGCCTGGTGTACTGATGAATCTTGCCCAGAGCAGAAGAGTTCAGAAAAGTGTTATGCAGGTTTACGAAGAGAAAGCATTTACTGTTTGACGTGCACGAAGGAACGGGAGGCTTTTTCAAATAAAATAAAATAAAATATGCCACCAAATAGTCAATTGTCACAACAGAGGTAACCCCGTGGGAGTCATGAGGAGACTAAAATTATCTCCAATTGTGCAGGGCAGAAAAGTTTCAATGAAGGCAGGTGTAGTTCAGCCAAGCCCTACAGCACAGAAGTAGGAATTTGGTTATGTACGAATGGGAAAAAAGACATTT
The DNA here is from genome assembly GCF_059928025.1 of Delphinapterus leucas. NCBI lineage: Eukaryota > Metazoa > Chordata > Mammalia > Artiodactyla > Monodontidae > Delphinapterus > Delphinapterus leucas. The sequence continues at coordinate 107,382,126 of NC_143137.1, read as the reverse complement.
GAGGCATGGGAAATAGTTTAATGCAGAATGGACGAGAAATATGCATTAGACCTTTTCTAAAACTACTGGCTTATTAACTCAGTAAATTGATTTAGTCAGTCAAACTAGCTTTAGCTGATTACTTATCCAGGGGATAGCTGTTGAGAGTAATTTTTGTCACAGAACAGTAAATAAAATGGTTGAACTATAGCTTTAGGCTTGCTAAGTGACATAGATTGCTCTAGATGATTTTCAAGTGACTTACTTGGTAGTACTCACGAAATTGGGGGTTAACAATTGCTTAAGAAAACAAAGAGAATTGATTTTAAATAAAGTAGCTACTGTGTAAACTATCTGTTCAGTAGCTCATGTTAAACGGATGTTTATAATCCCCATTGGACAACCAACTACATTTTTGCAAATGGCAATGTGAATTGCTGTTGCCTAAACTATAGCAATGATCACCTATGTAATTTGTTGTCCAAACCAGAAATCTTCTAACAATACTGGTGTCCTAATAAAAATAAGCACGAAGGGAACACACAGTGGGTGTCTCCCGTGTGCCTGTGCATACATCTATATCTCACTGAACCCTCATAACAGCCCCCAAGAGAGGGACTCTGGGCGTCCCCATGCTGCTTGTGGAGAAACAGGCACAGGAAGGTTCAAGAGTCTATCTACCTAATATCGCACAGAGGGTGGCAGAGCCCGTTTTTAAACCACCTGCCTCCAATACCAGGTGCCAGGAGCCAGACTCAGCCTACAGCTCTCTTCTGCTCGCCTGGAGGTGAAACAGTGTGTCATGATTAGTCAAATCCCGTCTTCACTCATCAAGGTAGGTTGAACACCTGCACGTCCTCCAAGTAGCATGTAGCATAAGCAATAAGATGTTTGTCCCGTGATCGTCCAGGAACTTGGAATCAGCTGTGCCTGGTTAGGCTGAGCTTGTTTAGAGTGGAGAGGACCACCGATCTTCCACCTGGGCAAGTGCCTTTTGACCTCCTGCCATCAGAGGGCCGAAATCTCCAGCCTGAGAATGTGCTGAGCCCTGTAGCCTAGTTACGCCAGCTCAGAACAATGATGAGCACACCTTTTTCCAGTCACCTTTCCTCATGCTCCCCATGCCTCATACTGCCCTGCTTCTTTATTCTTTATCCCACAGATACCCAAAGCCCCTTGCCTTTGGGGAGGCGGATTTGAGACCTATTGTCACGTCACGTCCTCGCTTGGCTGCCCTGTGAATAAACCTCCTCTTTGCTGCAAACCTCAGCATTTCAGTGTTTTGGCTTGCTGCGCCTCAGACAGAATGGTTGGGAGCAGTGGTACAGCTCCCTTGCCTGTGAGGGATGCTGGTTCCTAGTAGTCACGTTGCGGATGTTTTCTCCTCTCGGGGTGGGGGCGGGGCAGACATCCTGCTCTTCCGGAAAGGGAGAAACACAGGTGCCAAACCCTTGCCCTCAGCGTCACCGTCACCTAGGAGCTTGTTAGAAGCACAGAATCCAGGCCCCACCCAGAACTACTGAATACCAGCCTGCATTTAACAAGATCCACAAGAGAGGCATACCCATATTAAAGTTGGAGAGGCACCAAGCGGTCATCGTCTTCTCCACGGCTAATGAAAACGAAGCAAAAGTTCATCCTGAGCCGACTCTGCCTCAGTCACCTGGATATCACATGAGCTCATTTCATCCTCCCCAGAACCTGCAAATGAGACTGAGGGTCAGAGTGGTCTAGCACCCAAGGTTCCATAAAAGAACATGACCAAGGCTCACTGGAGCCCAGACTTCCAAAAAAGAAGGCCCCTGAGCACAGCATGGCACCACCGCAGCCCAAACCGTGGGCCTGGAGGGTAGGCCAGGCTCCCCACGCAGAGTTCACGCCATTCGACAGATGCCCACAGCAGACCACAAGGCAATATGAGAAGTAAGTTCTGATTGTGGAATCTCTGAATTTTGAGATTTAAAGAAAAATATCTGTTTTTGGGGGATGGTTAAAACAGTTCTACCAAGGAGTAAAGAGAGGGCATCTCAAGGCCCCTTCTGGACTTAGAATTTAATGCCTACTTATTGAGAAATGCTCCGTGCCTTTGCTCAGCCCTACGTCAAGGTGAAGTTCTCTGTGCCCTAGGAGCTTAGGTTCTAAAAAGGCCACAGAAATGGGTGAGACCTAAAGAATGCCAGAACAATGCGACGGCATTAATCAGACTGTCTTTGCTTTGCCTTGCTTACAAGTCACTGACTTTAAACTGAATATGGTGTCATGTCTTTATGTTTCTTGAAGCTTTTTTTTTACAAAAGATCATATAAAGATTTTCTACCATGGTAAGACTTTTATATTGTATTTCTCTTAAACTGGAGTGTGGTACATTTACCCTCCATCAGATGATTGCTTACAACTCACCTTGCTTTATTAAGAATACCGCTAGAGGCTTCTATGTCCCTACTAACAAAAATACATTTTCAGGCCCATTTAAACCACTGAAATTCCAAGATTTCAGAGCACAAGATAATGAAAATTCTCTCTATCCACGTCTTTTACTACATTTAGCCTGTTAACAATCCCTAAGTGTGTCAGATGAAAGGTACTGTCGCGGGAATTGACATCTTTAACAGCATTCCATACAGGTAAGTCTTGATTGTTCCAATTTCTCAAAAAGTTGGACACATTTACTGCCTCTATGACATCTCTAGGGTGTGTGGAAGAAATAAAAAAGAGGCCTGTACAATGTATTTCTCAAAATATACACACAAAGGGTTTGCACATACAAACAGGGAAAGCTTATAATAATGTATGGGGAGCCAAGTATTGTCGGTAACGGACCTACTCATTTCGAAAGACAACACTGTCACCAAGTGTCCCTTCACCAAAATTGACTGGGAATGTTTAGGGGCCACCAAACCAGAGGTGGAGATTTTTAGGCACATTCTTGCCAGAAAAGAGAGCCTAGGGCATAAACCACTCAACTGGTTGGCACGAATGCCAGGGCAACCCAAGCAAGTGGATATAGAAGCCTACGTAATGCTTGGAAGTAGGAAGCTTTGGGGGACTACACCTAGGCTGGTACTGGCCTCCCTCCCCAAAGGGACAAGGAGAGCAGAAACCTGGATGGAGTCAAGAGAGAGAAAAAAGAAAGGCAAGGCTGGGTATGGAGCAACGTGTGGATCCAGGAGCATGTGTCTCAGAACTGCCGGGGCTCTGCAGACCAGTTGCATCCCGATTCTCCTTGACCCTCATTGGTATAATGAACTCAGGGTGGGCGCATCCCGGCTGCCAAGTCACTTCCACCCGTCCATGGAGTTGACAGTTACTTGCTCACAGTGAACCAACCGCTCTGGACCTAAGAGCTACTGCAGGGGGCGGTAGTGGAGAACAAGGTGACGACAACGACCAGATGCGAAGGAGGAAGAGACATTCAGCGGACCGACTGGGTGGACTGATGGTGTGGCCTTAAGTCTGCAGAGCTAAAGGGGCCAGATGTAGAAAAGGGAAGGGGAATCATGAGGATATGGTCAAGCCCCTTCGTATAGATATTTCATCCGTATGTTGTATGCAAATTCCATTCAATTTGCTCTGAGTGAAAAAGAGAGAACAAAATTATCCTTTCAACCATGTCAGTGACTTTATTTACCATCTCATTTGATGAGCTCATAGCCCAGGTTCAGAGGGAAATGGGAGCTGTGAGTCTGCCATCTCTCAGGAAGTCTCAGGCCTCAGAGGCCCCTCATAGCCAAACTAGCTCACCTTTTGCACCTTTCAAGCAACGTTATTCCTAAGTGCGAGTCACCCTCTTCATCAGGTTCTCCAAGAGACAGCAGTCTCTCCCAATGACAGAGGAAAAATGGGCTACTTTGGCTTTCTGAGGCACAATATGTAGTTCTCCAAAATGGTACCTGCCTGGGGGATTTTTCAAGAAAATTAAGCATCAGTGGTGATTTGTTTGTCTTCACATAACGTATGACCCAGATGTGCTGAGAAATAAGAAAAGGACGAACGAATCAAGGGCAGCTGATCCAAGGAGGCAAGGCGCAACTTCCACAGCCTACGTGGAAAGCTAGAGGAAGGGAACATCCAGCTGGTGGGAGCTGAACACAGGGGCCAGTCCTCCTTGGGCTCGGGATGCCACCACCTCTTCCTACATCTTCACGCTCTCCTTCTCTGTTGGCCCCTCCCAGCCATATGAAAGAGCCACAAGGAAATGCTCTCCTCCATTCCATTTTCCTGTCCTCCTATCCACCCCTCCCTTCTTTCCCTTTGCCATCAATTTCTTGACTTGCCCCCCATTTCTCCCCTCCCATCTACACTGCGATCTGGTTTCTGCCCCACTACTCCCGTGAAACTGACCTCCTTGAAGCCCCCAATGATTTCTCTGTTGACAAGTCCAGGGGACTACTTCTCAATCCTTATCTTTGTGACCGCCAAGCCGAGTTAGATCTTAAACAACGTCTCTGTCTTGAAAATCTCTTCCCTTGGCTTCTGTGCCACCTTTCCTTTTCTTTTCATGACACCGATCACAACCAGTGCTGCAGATTCCATCGAATTAAGGAATGCTGTTGCCTACATGTGTGAATGAGCTAAAGTGAGTACAGTACTGAAGTAGAGGACACCTAAAGTGAAACGTCTTCATGTACGTCCACGTGGCTGAGCAGCAAGTTAACCTTTCATACATGTGCTAGAGAAGAAGAGTTGGGTTTTATTTTATTTACTTTTGCCTGGACTGTGTTGAATGACTATCATCTACAAGTTCAGGCTACTTTTTGCTGAGGATTAATAATGCACTGGGAGAGCTGAGAGAAAACTGAATAATAGAGCTGTCTTTTTCTTGACCAGCTCACCTTACTTTCCCAAACTCTAAGTCTTTCTCTAATTCTTTCCCCTTTTTATTGTAGTAAAATGAACATAACACAAAATTCACCATTTGGATCATTTTACAATTCACTCTACCATTCAGTGGAATTTACTACTGTCACAATGTTGTGCAACTATCACCACTGCCTAGCTGCAAAACATTTTCATCAACCAAGAGGAAACCTACACCCATTTTAAGGAGTCATTCCCAATTTCCCTCTCTTCCAAACCCCTGGCAACCACTAATGTATAATCTTTTCTGTGTGTATGGATTTGCCACTGCTGGACATTTCATATAAATGGAACCATACAATATGTAGCCTTTCATGCCTGACCTCTTTCACTTAGTTGCATCCATCATGTAGCATGTATCAGAAATCCACTCACTGTTACGGCTGAATCCTTCATACTGTTTGAATACAAAATTAAAAATACGTTGAGAGTGAAGCTCTGTTTTAATGGCACATCTATTAGGCCAATTCATTGAAAGAAACTGAAGATGGAGATGTTGTTGTCAAATGATAATCGTTGAGAAGCCTCAGCCAATTGGATAATGAAAAGTTTGGGAAATGTTGCAAAAAATTAGCTGATTTATATTAAAAGCCTATTAAACAAGGATTCAGGAGATTGTCTTTTTCTTGCAGGTAACTTAAATGAGGCAGAAAGAAATAACTGCCCTTTAAAACACATTTTGAAAGGATTCTATTTATTCTTAATAGACGAATGGGAGGGAGTACAGGAAGTTCACACCCAATATGGACTCCCTGTCCAAACACTGTTTGTCGTTCTAGCCACCACTATCGAATTATATTTCTTGAGAGTAAGGCAGCTCAATTCCTGCATATTACTTTCTAAACTTCATCCATCAAATCCATTAATACAGTATAAACAAGAGTTGTACATGTTTAAGTGCAGTTCAAATATCAGGTATAAAGAACCCCCAGTAAGAAAAAGAATCCTATATCTCTTGCCAGAATGTGGTCAGCTCTGGGGTGCTCTGCTAGCTGAAAGACACATTCATTATTAAGAGGATAGAGGCTGTTTAAGAGGGATGAGAGCCAAAAAATTTTAACTCCATATATGTGTTAAGAACAGTGCTAGGTTATCTCATGTTCTATATCAGTCAAGGCTCACCATTTTACATACGTGAAAAGCAAAGTTAAAAGTGTATTTGTAGGGCTTCCCTGTTGGCACAGTGGTTAAGGATCCACCTGCCAGTGCACGGGACACACGTATGAGCCCTTGTCCGGGAAGATCCCACATGCCACGGAGCAACTAAGGCCATGTGCCACAACTACTGAGACTGCGTGCTAGAGCCCGTGAACCACAACTACTGAAGCCCACGCACCTAGGCTCCGTGCTCAGCAACAGCGAGAAGCCACCACAATGAGAATGCCGTGTACTGCAACAGAGTAGCCGCCGCTCACTGCAACTAGAGAAAGCCTGCGCACAGCAACGAAGAGCCTAGGCAGCCAAAGATAAATAAATAAATACGTCTATTTAAAAAAAAATGTGTTTCAGTAACTTACTAAAAGGCACGCAATCAGTAAACATGAGCAAGGATTCAATCCCAAATCTGTCACACTGAAGTTTAAGCTAATACTCGAGATTGATAAAAACAGCACTAATTTAAAACTTCAGAGGTATTTTTTACTTCATACTTTCACTAATGCTCTTTGGAGATAAATCATTTCATTTATATGGGCCTTAGTTTTTACAACTATAATAGTTGGAATCTTGACTAGGTGATCTCTATGTAGTCTTCCAATTCTAAAATGTTCCACTAATTTGGATTCCTACAGTAATTGCCCTTGCAATACATGCATGCTGCCACCAAGTAGCAGTAGAGACTACTAGTTCCTTTTTTATCCCTAGTGGGGGTGCATTTTGACAGCAGACTTATCCGTCAATAGTACAACCTGTTAGTATAACTATAAGATAACAAAATAATCTGGTATTCTTTCCTGTAAAAGAGAAGCTTTACATTGTGTCTGTGAATCGTACCAGAATCACCTGTAAGTTTATAAATATAGAGGAAATCCTGAACCCATTGAATGAGAATCTTCAGAGACAGGAATTGGGCATCTGGAATTTTGGGCTCCCATCATTTGTATATTTTATTTCATTTTATTTTTGCCTATGTACAATATTTGTCACATCCTTTTGAATCTTTAAAAGTTTCTTTCTGTTTTAAATTTTAGAATATTCCATAATCTTCACCTACTTTTCATAAGGTGTTATCTGTTATGTTTATTCGATCTTGTGCTTCTCCTGGTTAAGACTTCTTTCTTTCCTTCTTTTTTTCTCGTGGCCCTGCCTCATGTCTTGCAGGATCTTAGTTTCCTGACATGGGATTGGACCCCAGGGTCCCAGCAGTGAAAGCGCCATGTTCTAAACACTGGACCACCAGGGAAGTCCCAAGATTTCAGTTTTAAATGACTTTTTTCCCACTCTAATTCATTCCTGGGATCAGTTTCATGTTTGGACATTAAAGCAACCTTGCATTGCCAGAATAAAGCTACTTTGATTTTGATATATGATTGTTTTACATACCATGGATACAGTTTGTGCTTCTCTTTACACATTTTGCATGCATGTTCAAAGGAGAAACTGGCCTGTGATTCTATTCTTGTAATATCCTTTATAGATTTGTTTTAAGAGTCTATACTTTATTTTTTATTTATTTATATTTTTGGCTGCATTGGGTCTTCATTGCTGCATGCATGCTTTCTCTAGTTTTGGCGAGCGGGGGTCTATTCTTTGTTGCAGTGAGTAGGCTTCTCATTGCAGCCTTCTGACCGCATGGGCTTCTGACCCCATTCGTCGGTGCTACTTCAGTTCCTTACCCCTTCCCTTCTGACCCTGGGCGGTGAAATCCTCTTTCTGCAGCTGGCCTGCGGCAGAAAGTCAATGAGGCAAGAGTAGGCTTGGAGTATCCAAGGAGCAGAAAGGATGTCAGCGTGTGAAAAACAGAGCGAGCAAATTGGAGAGGAGAAGGAAACACTCAGAGAGGAAACAGAGGCCCAGATTTCTAGGTCTGTGGAGGCACTCTGAGGACTTTGCATTTCCTGTGAAGAAGCCACTGAAGAAATTTGAGTGACATGATCTGACTTATGTTTTAACAAGATCTCTCTGGATGCCACGTTGATTAGAGATGGTAGGAGAGCAAGGACAAGCCCCAGAACACCAACAGTTGATGCAAAGAAGTGATTACTCAAACATGGTCTCCCTCCTCAATGAGGACGCAGAGCAGGAATCGGCAAATAATGGCCACAAATCAAATCAGGCTCTCAGCCTGGATCTGTGGGACTGTGAGCTAATAATGGTTCTCACGTTCAGAAAGCTTGTTGAAGAAGAAAGAGGAGGAGAAGCTACAGAAACTGTATATGGCCCACAAAGCCTAAGATATTTAAAATCCAGAAGATGCTTTCCAACACCTGATGTAAAGCATGTGGCTGGTAGGAGGTCCTCAACCACATTTGGAAGAGGAATACATGAGTCACTTCGTTCCTGAAAACACTGTAAAGTGATAGGGGTCAAGAAACATTTACCCGTTCACCCTTAACCTTCACAAATGATGCCAGTTCCATTGAGCTATTGAAAAATACATTCTGGCTTTCAAAAAAGTAACCCAGAGGGCATTTTCTCACATAGGCAAGGTCATAAACAACTGTCAAGTGAAGTTGAAATAGCAACAAATCAAATAGTAACAAAAACATTTTTACAGAACTTTAAATCTTACAAAGCATTTTCATGTTCATTATCTAATTTAATCCCCAAATCAACGTCATGAGATAGTTATTATTTCCCCATTAGAAATGACCACATATTAAATCCTTAGTGATTGCTCAAGAAAAGCTGAAATCTTGAGTGTAACATCCATTAATGCCATGGTTGGGTGTTTTCCCATGGGAACACTGGATGCTAAAATCCACGGGGATTTTCAGCTCAAGATGGCAGACTAGGAAATATATTTACTTTCTGTTCCTCCTGAAACCATATCTAAATAAAACTGTAGAGATACCAAAACTAATCAACCAATAAAAGCCAAGATATTTTGGAAGTCATCAACCACAGAAAGATTTCAACACATTTCGAGAAGGCAAACAATGAAATGGAGGAGCCGTGAATAAAAGAATGAAGAAAAAAAGGCTGAACCTAAGTAAGGTCTGCGCAAAGCCACTCAGCTTTTGCTGAGCTCTGGTTATAGTAAAGGGCAGAGGAAGGAAGAGGGGCTGAAAACAAGGAGACAAACGTCATTTAAGGAAAAACAGTTCATTTAATGAGCTCCAGGGAACACTCAGCCTGCTGCCATACTAACTCATGAATTACAATGGATTGTTGGTAAGCAAGACAAGAAAACAGGGAAGAAACAAAAGAAACAAAAATCAAGACATTGTTTCTAACTGAACTCTTCTCAAATGAGATTGAGGAATTATGTTTCAATGCCACAGCTGTAAATCATTTCTGCTCTTGGAGAGGTTACAAAGGGCTTATAATATTTCCCTTTTGTTCAGACAGAATTGAGGTCTGAGCAAAAGCTTTAGTGTCCTCCAACCCCAACATTTATTGGGGATGGAAGCCCAGATTTGCTGGGACATACCATAAAAAGAATCTCATGAGCAGAGGGTCAAACTGACTGTGGAATATATGAATTATGTCCTGTGTGAGTTTCAATAGGTTTTAAAATATATACATACATACATATATATATATACGTTTTGAATGATCTATATGATTTTGGGTTCTGAAATTTCTACATGTCACATGCGTGATACATAACAGACAATGTCAGCCCCAGGAGGGAGAAAACACTCCAATGAAGCAAGCCAAAGAAACAAGTTTTAAGCAAGGTCAAGTGATGTGTAGACCAGGATTGTTCAATTCCTACCTGTCATGCTGAAGCTTCCAGCTCCTGAATAACAACACATGCTTCCCCTGTCCTAGACAGCCAAGAGTATGTCTCCTCTCTTGGGCATAAGAATCTCTAGAGTTACATATCTGTAGTAAGAGTGGACCCAGCTGGCATACTCACAATGACCAAATTGTGTTGATCGTACTTTATACCAATACATCGCTCCACGCTGAAGTTGCAATAAATGATATATTTGCTTTCTAGACATGAATGAGACGCCTTACTGGATATACTCCAGGAAGGCCAGAGAAGCTGGCTTCTAATCCATACGGAACAATTCACTGGTGAATTTCTTTCACGATAGCCCATGATTTATCTAGAATATCACCTTTACATATCTGGATCCTTCAAACTAGACAAAGGGAAAATACGGGCTTCAAGCCTCAATTAGAAATATGGAATGGTGCCATGCTGACAACTGGTGGTCCCTGACCTGTATCTTCTGAGATTAGAACACAGTGTGGTGGATGACCAATTCATGCGTTGAACAAAAGAAGACCTCCTACAGGGCAGTGTAGCTGTTCGTTACAGGTATGGCACTTAGGGCTAAGTACCATAAGGACTACAAGAGAAAAAGAAAAACAAGTAACACATGAAGCATATACGATAAGGAGGCACCACAGTCCAGAGCACGAGCTCTGGAATCACACAGGCTTGGATCGAATCCCAGCTAAGCCACTACCATCTATATACCCTGAAGGACAGGCCAAGGTTTAAATGGTGTTTTACCAGATTTCAAAAAAGAAGTGAAGAAAGAACCTATCTTCCAGGAAGGGACATCGTGGGGTGCAGTATCCAGTCGGATCAGGGCTCTGCATCTCCTGCTCAGAAACCTTGGCCACCTGGCTCATGGTGATGCTGGCAGCTGAGCAGCCCTGGAGAAGGCGATCCTGTCTCCAGGTCTCGCAGAGAAGCTGGGGAGGACTCCGGACGAGGTGGCCCACACCCTGGTAAGTTCTGGCTGCCTCCTGCCCTCAGGTCTGAGCAGGCTCTGGTCTCTGGGCCCCGTGGTGGGGAAGGCCTGGCCAATACATACACAGGGCTGAGGGGCCTGCAGAGCCAGTCCCCAGGCAGGGTGAGCTCTGGAGGAGGCTTCCACAGTCCCCAGCAGTCTCCGCATGGTGGCCCATCTGGTGCCAAACACCTGCCACCCACAGCGAGAAGTCCCAGCCACTAGAAAGTCCAGAAGGGGCCCCACCCTTTGCCTTTGGGCCTGGGTTAAGCCACCAGCTGGGCTTGCACGTGACCCCTGCCTCACCCCCTGCCCCGCCCGCCCTTTCTCTGTGGAACGTACAATGGATATGTCATAAAGCCAGGCTGAGCCAGTGCTATAAATTCAGAGGAGTTAGAATCTAGGAAGAAGCTCTCCCACTTTCACTCTCTGCTCTCAGATCAGGCAGGCAGTACCTCTAATATGGAAGCTATGGACACCACACCTCCTTCCCAGGCTGTCCTCTACCATTCTGCTCATGTTTTCCCCAGCACCCCATTGACGGCTTTGGCGGGTATCGGGGCTTCAGCAGGCAGCACCTCAGACCCCGAACCTATGGACACCACACCTCCTTCACATGCTGTTATCTTCCATTCTGCTCCTGTTTTCCCCAGCACCCCATTGACGGCTTTGGCGGGCATCGGTGCTTCAGCAGGCAGCACCTCAGACCCCGAACCTATGGACACCACACCTCCTTCACACGCTGTCATCTTCCACTCTGCTCCTGTTTTCCCCAGCACCCCATTGACGGGTTTGGCGTGCATCGGTGCTTCAGCAGGAAGCACGTCAGACCCCGAACCTATGGACACCACACCTCCTTCCCAGGCTGTCATCTTCTATTCTGCTCCTGTTTTCTCCAGCACCCCAGTTTCGGCTTTGGTGGGCATCGGTGCCTCAGCAGTCAGCACCTCAGACCCCGAACCTATGGACACCACACCTCCTTCCCAGGCTGTCATCTTCCATCCTGCTCCTCTTTACCCCAGCACCCCATTTACCGCTTAGGCCGGCACTGGTGTTTCAGCAGGCAGCACCTCTAACACCAAAGCTATGGACACCACACCTCCTTCCCAGGCTGTCATTTTCCAGTCTGCCCTGTCTCCAAGTAGAACCACTACCCATTTCACACTGCTGTTCCAAGTTCTGGGAACACACCACCCAGTGGTAGCAATACCTCAGCCCATGCCTCGACTCATTTACCTGCAACGTGAGCCAACAGATAGACCAACACTTCAAAGTTATGACAGAAAATTGAGTAAGTTATACGCTTGGAATTTCATTTATTATTATTAACAAGCACAACTGTAGTGCTTAGACTATAACAAGTACTATTCTAAGGGCTTACCAAATATTAACTCACTTATTCCTCATAATGGCAACCCTAGTGGTAGGGAATATTCATAATGTTCACTTTTTGGGGGGAAACTGAGGCTCAGAGTCGTTGAATAGCTTGCCTAATGCCACACAGTTAGTAGGTGGCAAAACCCGGGATTAAAACCAGACCATCTAGACTTTCATCACTTTGCTGTGTCACCTTATTATAAGTTGTGGTTAGGGAAGGGACTAAATGGACAAGACTCTGAACTAAAAGGAGAAGGGAGAAATGAGAAAATGAGTGATCCTAGAAACTAGAGAAGATTTAGGCTCAGAAATTTCTGGTGATGAGACCCAGAAGAACAAGAACTTGGTTGGAATGTTAACTTGGGGTAGTATCTGAATCCATTGAGAAATGGTTTTGTTTCCTGTAAAATTTAGAAAGGTCAGTTGGATGAAGATTAACGAAGACAAAAGTAGAAAGGAAAAGAGAAAGGTGCCTTAAGTGAGACATAACCGCTCCCCTCTACGTACCGACAGGTTGTGTCCTGTGGGAAAGGATGGAGCTCTCTCTACCGGGTTGGTCACCAGGCTGAACAAGGAGAAACATGGCAACCATTGTACTGGTTCTGATGATCCCTCAAAACCAAGGCTTCAGTTTCCAAGAACGACCTACAGTAGCATAACTAGTGTGTGTCACACATGCCACTAAGTGTGTTTCCAGTCACACATTTTAATTGGAGAAATACTTCCTATGAGGTAGGCATTAGTTCGCTATGGCTGCTGTAACAAATTACTACAAATGTGCTTGCTTCTAACCAAACACACTTATTTTCTTATGGTTCTGGAAGACAGAGGTCCAAAACCAGTTTCCCTGGGCTGAAACCAGGAGTCAACAGGGCCATCCATCCTCCTTCTAGAGGCTCTAAGCGAGAATCTGTTTCCTCGCCAGCATTCCTTCACTTCTGGCCACATCAATCCAACCCCAACTTCATCATCACATTCTCTTTGGGGTAAAAATTCCCTCTGCCTCTCTCTTACGAGAACACCAGTGGTTATATTTGGGCCCGTCCAGGTAGTCCAGGAGAATCTTCCCATCTGAGAACCATTACTTCCATCCCACTGGCAAAGTGCCTTCTGCCATTTAAGGTGACATTCACAGGTTCTGGAGAGTAGAATGTGGACATTTGGGGGCAATGGTATTATTCAGTCTACTACAAGGTAGATACTATTATCTTTCTCAGATGTACGAAATGACGTTTAGGGAAGTAGTCTGTCTCAGGTCTACAATTTCCAGAGTAGAGACTTACATTCTGCCACTGACACTTTAGGACACACCCTAAACAACTTTAATCTGTGTCCTTAACTACTGCATAATCCTTGGTTAAGAGTCACACTTAGGTATCAAGACCCAATTGAATAGGACACAAGTACTGTCTCCTCTTTCACTATGTTTGCCTGGTGTACTGATGAATCTTGCCCAGAGCAGAAGAGTTCAGAAAAGTGTTATGCAGGTTTACGAAGAGAAAGCATTACTGTTTGACGTGCACGAAGGAACGGGAGGCTTTTTCAAATAAAATAAAATAAAATATGCCACCAAATAGTCAATTGTCACAACAGAGGTAACCCCGTGGGAGTCATGAGGAGACTAAAATTATCTCCAATTGTGCAGGGCAGAAAAGTTTCAATGAAGGCAGGTGTAGTTCAGCCAAGCCCTACAGCACAGAAGTAGGAATTTGGTTATGTACGAATGGGAAAAAAGACATTTGAGGCATGGGAAATAGTTTAATGCAGAATGGACGAGAAATATGCATTAGACCTTTTCTAAAACAACTGGCTTATTAACTCAGTAAATTGATTTAGTCAGTCAAACTAGCTTTAGCTGATTACTTATCCAGGGGATAGCTGTTGAGAGTAATTTTTGTCACAGAACAGTAAATAAAATGGTTGAACTATAGCTTTAGGCTTGCTAAGTGAAATAGATTGCTCTAGATGATTTTCAAGTGACTTACTTGGTAGTACTCACGAAATTGGGGGTTAACAATTGCTTAAGAAAACAAAGAGAATTGATTTTAAATAAAGTAGCTACTGTGTAAACTATCTGTTCAGTAGCTCATGTTAAACGGATGTTTATAATCCCCATTGGACAACCAACTACATTTTTGCAAATGGCAATGTGAATTGCTGTTGCCTAAACTATAGCAATGATCACCTATGTAATTTGTTGTCCAAACCAGAAATCTTCTAACAATACTGGTGTCCTAATAAAAATAAGCACGAAGGGAACACACAGTGGGTGTCTCCCGTGTGCCTGTGCATACATCTATATCTCACTGAACCCTCATAACAGCCCCCAAGAGAGGGACTCTGGGCGTCCCCATGCTGCTTGTGGAGAAACAGGCACAGGAAGGTTCAAGAGTCTATCTACCTAATATCGCACAGAGGGTGGCAGAGCCCGTTTTTAAACCACCTGCCTCCAATACCAGGTGCCAGGAGCCAGACTCAGCCTACAGCTCTCTTCTGCTCGCCTGGAGGTGAAACAGTGTGTCATGATTAGTCAAATCCCGTCTTCACTCATCAAGGTAGGTTGAACACCTGCACGTCCTCCAAGTAGCATGTAGCATAAGCAATAAGATGTTTGTCCCGTGATCGTCCAGGAACTTGGAATCAGCTGTGCCTGGTTAGGCTGAGCTTGTTTAGAGTGGAGAGGACCACCGATCTTCCACCTGGGCAAGTGCCTTTTGACCTCCTGCCATCAGAGGGCCGAAATCTCCAGCCTGAGAATGTGCTGAGCCCTGTAGCCTAGTTACGCCAGCTCAGAACAATGATGAGCACACCTTTTTCCAGTCACCTTTCCTCATGCTCCCCATGCCTCATACTGCCCTGCTTCTTTATTCTTTATCCCACAGATACCCAAAGCCCCTTGCCTTTGGGGAGGCGGATTTGAGACCTATTGTCACGTCACGTCCTCGCTTGGCTGCCCTGTGAATAAACCTCCTCTTTGCTGCAAACCTCAGCATTTCAGTGTTTTGGCTTGCTGCGCCTCAGACAGAATGGTTGGGAGCAGTGGTACAGCTCCCTTGCCTGTGAGGGATGCTGGTTCCTAGTAGTCACGTTGCGGATGTTTTCTCCTCTCGGGGTGGGGGCGGGGCAGACATCCTGCTCTTCCGGAAAGGGAGAAACACAGGTGCCAAACCCTTGCCCTCAGCGTCACCGTCACCTAGGAGCTTGTTAGAAGCACAGAATCCAGGCCCCACCCAGAACTACTGAATACCAGCCTGCATTTAACAAGATCCACAAGAGAGGCATACCCATATTAAAGTTGGAGAGGCACCAAGCTGTCATCGTCTTCTCCACGGCTAATGAAAACGAAGCAAAGGTTCATCCTGAGCCGACTCTGCCTCAGTCACCTGGATATCACATGAGCTCATTTCATCCTCCCCAGAACCTGCAAATGAGACTGAGGGTCAGAGTGGTCTAGCACCCAAGGTTCCATAAAAGAACATGACCAAGGCTCACTGGAGCCCAGACTTCCAAAAAAGAAGGCCCCTGAGCACAGCATGGCACCACCGCAGCCCAAACCGTGGGCCTGGAGGGTAGGCCAGGCTCCCCACGCAGAGTTCACGCCATTCGACAGATGCCCACAGCAGACCACAAGGCAATATGAGAAGTAAGTTCTGATTGTGGAATCTCTGAATTTTGAGATTTAAAGAAAAATATCTGTTTTTGGGGGATGGTTAAAACAGTTCTACCAAGGAGTAAAGAGAGGGCATCTCAAGGCCCCTTCTGGACTTAGAATTTAATGCCTACTTATTGAGAAATGCTCCGTGCCTTTGCTCAGCCCTACGTCAAGGTGAAGTTCTCTGTGCCCTAGGAGCTTAGGTTCTAAAAAGGCCACAGAAATGGGTGAGACCTAAAGAATGCCAGAACAATGCGACGGCATTAATCAGACTGTCTTTGCTTTGCCTTGCTTACAAGTCACTGACTTTAAACTGAATATGGTGTCATGTCTTTATGTTTCTTGAAGCTTTTTTTTTACAAAAGATCATATAAAGATTTTCTTCCATGGTAAGACTTTTATATTGTATTTCTCTTAAACTGGAGTGTGGTACATTTACCCTCCATCAGATGATTGCTTACAACTCACCTTGCTTTATTAAGAATACCGCTAGAGGCTTCTATGTCCCTACTAACAAAAATACATTTTCAGGCCCATTTAAACCACTGAAATTCCAAGATTTCAGAGCACAAGATAATGAAAATTCTCTCTATCCACGTCTTTTACTACATTTAGCCTGTTAACAATCCCTAAGTGTGTCAGATGAAAGGTACTGTCGCGGGAATTGACATCTTTAACAGCATTCCATACAGGTAAGTCTTGATTGTTCCAATTTCTCAAAAAGTTGGACACATTTACTGCCTCTATGACATCTCTAGGGTGTGTGGAAGAAATAAAAAAGAGGCCTGTACAATGTATTTCTCAAAATATACACACAAAGGGTTTGCACATACAAACAGGGAAAGCTTATAATAATGTATGGGGAGCCAAGTATTGTCGGTAACGGACCTACTCATTTCGAAAGACAACACTGTCACCAAGTGTCCCTTCACCAAAATTGACTGGGAATGTTTAGGGGCCACCAAACCAGAGGTGGAGATTTTTAGGCACATTCTTGCCAGAAAAGAGAGCCTAGGGCATAAACCACTCAACTGGTTGGCACGAATGCCAAGGCAACCCAAGCAAGTGGATATAGAAGCCTACGTAATGCTTGGAAGTAGGAAGCTTTGGGGGACTACACCTAGGCTGGTACTGGCCTCCCTCCCCAAAGGGACAAGGAGAGCAGAAACCTGGATGGAGTCAAGAGAGAGCAAAAAGAAAGGCAAGGCTGGGTATGGAGCAAGGTGTGGATCCAGGAGCATGTGTCTCAGAACTGCCGGGGCTCTGCAGACCAGTTGCATCCCGATTCTCCTTGACCCTCATTGGTATAATGAACTCAGGGTGGGCGCATCCCGGCTGCCAAGTCACTTCCACCCGTCCATGGAGTTGACAGTTACTTGCTCACAGTGAACCAACCGCTCTGGACCTAAGAGCTACTGCAGGGGGCGGTAGTGGAGAACAAGGTGACGACAACGACCAGATGCGAAGGAGGAAGAGACATTCAGCGGACCGACTGGGTGGACTGATGGTGTGGCCTTAAGTCTGCAGAGCTAAAGGGGCCAGATGTAGAAAAGGGAAGGGGAATCATGAGGATATGGTCAAGCCCCTTCGTATAGATATTTCATCCGTATGTTGTATGCAAATTCCATTCAATTTGCTCTGAGTGAAAAAGAGAGAACAAAATTATCCTTTCAACCATGTCAGTGACTTTATTTACCATCTCATTTGATGAGCTCATAGCCCAGGTTCAGAGGGAAATGGGAGCTGTGAGTCTGCCATCTCTCAGGAAGTCTCAGGCCTCAGAAGCCCCTCATAGCCAAACTAGCTCACCTTTTGCACCTTTCAAGCAACGTTATTCCTAAGTGCGAGTCACCCTCTTCATCAGGTTCTCCAAGAGACAGCAGTCTCTCCCAATGACAGAGGAAAAATGGGCTACTTTGGCTTTCTGAGGCACAATATGTAGTTCTCCAAAATGGTACCTGCCTGGGGGATTTTTCAAGAAAATTAAGCATCAGTGGTGATTTGTTTGTCTTCACATAACGTATGACCCAGATGTGCTGAGAAATAAGAAAAGGACGAACGAATCAAGGGCAGCTGATCCAAGGAGGCAAGGCGCAACTTCCACAGCCTACGTGGAAAGCTAGAGGAAGGGAACATCCAGCTGGTGGGAGCTGAACACAGGGGCCAGTCCTCCTTGGGCTCGGGATGCCACCGCCTCTTCCTACATCTTCACGCTCTCCTTCTCTGTTGGCCCCTCCCAGCCATATGAAAGAGCCACAAGGAAATGCTCTCCTCCATTCCATTTTCCTGTCCTCCTATCCACCCCTCCCTTCTTTCCCTTTGCCATCAATTTCTTGACTTGCCCCCCATTTCTCCCCTCCCATCTACACTGCGATCTGGTTTCTGCCCCACTACTCCCGTGAAACTGACCTCCTTGAAGCCCCCAATGATTTCTCTGTTGACAAGTCCAGGGGACTACTTCTCAATCCTTATCTTTGTGACCGCCAAGCCGAGTTAGATCTTAAACAACGTCTCTGTCTTGAAAATCTCTTCCCTTGGCTTCTGTGCCACCTTTCCTTTTCTTTTCATGACACCGATCACAACCAGTGCTGCAGATTCCATCGAATTAAGGAATGCTGTTGCCTACATGTGTGAATGAGCTAAAGTGAGTACAGTACTGAAGTAGAGGACACCTAAAGTGAAAGGTCTTCATGTACGTCCACGTGGCTGAGCAGCAAGTTAACCTTTCATACATGTGCTAGAGAAGAAGAGTTGGGTTTTATTTTATTTACTTTTGCCTGGACTGTGTTGAATGACTATCATCTACAAGTTCAGGCTACTTTTTGCTGAGGATTAATAATGCACTGGGAGAGCTGAGAGAAAACTGAATAATAGAGCTGTCTTTTTCTTGACCAGCTCACCTTACTTTCCCAAACTCTAAGTCTTTCTCTAATTCTTTCCCCTTTTTATTGTAGTAAAATGAACATAACACAAAATTCACCATTTGGATCATTTTACAATTCACTCTACCATTCAGTGGAATTTACTACTGTCACAATGTTGTGCAACTATCACCACTGCCTAGCTGCAAAACATTTTCATCAACCAAGAGGAAACCTACACCCATTTTAAGGAGTCATTCCCAATTTCCCTCTCTTCCAAACCCCTGGCAACCACTAATGTATAATCTTTTCTGTGTGTATGGATTTGCCACTGCTGGACATTTCATATAAATGGAACCATACAATATGTAGCCTTTCATGCCTGACCTCTTTCACTTAGTTGCATCCATCATGTAGCATGTATCAGAAATCCACTCACTGTTACGGCTGAATCCTTCATACTGTTTGAATACAAAATTAAAAATACGTTGAGAGTGAAGCTCTGTTTTAATGGCACATCTATTAGGCCAATTCATTGAAAGAAACTGAAGATGGAGATGTTGTTGTCAAATGATAATCGTTGAGAAGCCTCAGCCAATTGGATAATGAAAAGTTTGGGAAATGTTGCAAAAAATTAGCTGATTTATATTAAAAGCCTATTAAACAAGGATTCAGGAGATTGTCTTTTTCTTGCAGGTAACTTAAATGAGGCAGAAAGAAATAACTGCCCTTTAAAACACATTTTGAAAGGATTCTATTTATTCTTAATAGACGAATGGGAGGGGGTACAGGAAGTTCACATCCAATATGGACTCCCTGTCCAAACACTGTTTGTCGTTCTAGCCACCACTATCGAATTATATTTCTTGAGAGTAAGGCAGCTCAATTCCTGCATATTACTTTCTAAACTTCATCCATCAAATCCATTAATACAGTATAAACAAGAGTTGTACATGTTTAAGTGCAGTTCAAATATCAGGTATAAAGAACCCCCAGTAAGAAAAAGAATCCTATATCTCTTGCCAGAATGTGGTCAGCTCTGGGGTGCTCTGCTAGCTGAAAGACACATTCATTATTAAGAGGATAGAGGCTGTTTAAGAGGGATGAGAGCCAAAAAAATTTAACTACATATATGTGTTAAGAACAGTGCTAGGTTATCTCATGTTCTATATCAGTCAAGGCTCACCATTTTGCATACGTGAAAAGCAAAGTTAAAAGTGTATTTGTAGGGCTTCCCTGTTGGCACAGTGGTTAAGGATCCACCTGCCAGTGCACGGGACACACGTATGAGCCCTTGTCCGGGAAGATCCCACATGCCACGGAGCAACTAAGACCATGTGCCACAACTACTGAGACTGCGTGCTAGAGCCCGTGAACCACAACTACTGAAGCCCACGCACCTAGGCTCCGTGCTCAGCAACAGCGAGAAGCCACCACAATGAGAATGCCGTGTACTGCAACAGAGTAGCCGCCGCTCACTGCAACTAGAGAAAGCCTGCGCACAGCAACGAAGAGCCTAGGCAGCCAAAGATAAATAAATAAATACGTCTATTTTAAAAAAAATGTGTTTCAGTAACTTACTAAAAGGCACGCAATCAGTAAACATGAGCAAGGATTCAATCCCAAATCTGTCACACTGAAGTTTAAGCTAATACTCGAGATTGATAAAAACAGCACTAATTTAAAACTTCAGAGGTATTTTTTACTTCATACTTTCACTAATGCTCTTTGGAGATAAATCATTTCATTTATATGGGCCTTAGTTTTTACAACTATAATAGTTGGAATCTTGACTAGGTGATCTCTATGTAGTCTTCCAATTCTAAAATGTTCCACTAATTTGGATTCCTACAGTAATTGCCCTTGCAATACATGCATGCTGCCACCAAGTAGCAGTAGAGACTACTAGTTCCTTTTTTATCCCTAGTGGGGGTGCATTTTGACAGCAGACTTATCCGTCAATAGTACAACCTGTTAGTATAACTATAAGATAACAAAATAATCTGGTATTCTTTCCTGTAAAAGAGAAGCTTTACATTGTGTCTGTGAATCGTACCAGAATCACCTGTAAGTTTATAAATATAGAGGAAATCCTGAACCCATTGAATGAGAATCTTCAGAGACAGGAATTGGGCATCTGGAATTTTGGGCTCCCATCATTTGTATATTTTATTTCATTTTATTTTTGCCTATGTACAATATTTGGCACATCCTTTTGAATCTTTAAAAGTTTCTTTCTGTTTTAAATTTTAGAATATTCCATAATCTTCACCTACTTTTCATAAGGTGTTATCTGTTATGTTTATTCGATCTTGTGCTTCTCCTGGTTAAGACTTCTTTCTTTCCTTCTTTTTTTCTCGTGGCCCTGCCTCATGTCTTGCAGGATCTTAGTTTCCTGACATGGGATTGGACCCCAGGGTCCCAGCAGTGAAAGCGCCATGTTCTAAACACTGGACCACCAGGGAAGTCCCAAGATTTCAGTTTTAAATGACTTTTTTCCCACTCTAATTCATTCCTGGGATCAGTTTCATGTTTGGACATTAAAGCAACCTTGCATTGCCAGAATAAAGCTACTTTGATTTTGATATATGATTGTTTTACATACCATGGATACAGTTTGTGCTTCTCTTTACACATTTTGCATGCATGTTCAAAGGAGAAACTGGCCTGTGATTCTATTCTTGTAATATCCTTTATAGATTTGTTTTAAGAGTCTATACTTTATTTTTTATTTATTTATAGTTTTGGCTGCATTGGGTCTTCATTGCTGCATGCATGCTTTCTCTAGTTTTGGCGAGCGGGGGTCTATTCTTTGTTGCAGTGAGTAGGCTTCTCATTGCAGCCTTCTGACCGCATGGGCTTCTGACCCCATTCGTCGGTGCTACTTCAGTTCCTTACCCCTTCCCTTCTGACCCTGGGCGGTGAAATCCTCTTTCTGCAGCTGGCCTGCGGCAGAAAGTCAATGAGGCAAGAGTAGGCTTGGAGTATCCAAGGAGCAGAAAGGATGTCAGCGTGTGAAAAACAGAGCGAGCAAATTGGAGAGGAGAAGGAAACACTCAGAGAGGAAACAGAGGCCCAGATTTCTAGGTCTGTGGAGGCACTCTGAGGACTTTGCATTTCCTGTGAAGAAGCCACTGAAGAAATTTGAGTGACATGATCTGACTTATGTTTTAACAAGATCTCTCTGGATGCCACGTTGATTAGAGATTGTAGGAGAGCAAGGACAAGCCCCAGAACACCAACAGTTGATTCAAAGAAGTGATTACTCAAACATGGTCTCCCTCCTCAATGAGGACGCAGAGCAGGAATCGGCAAATAATGGCCACAAATCAAATCAGGCTCTCAGCCTGGATCTGTGGGACTGTGAGCTAATAATGGTTCTCACGTTCAGAAAGCTTGTTGAAGAAGAAAGAGGAGGAGAAACTACAGAAACTGTATATGGCCCACAAAGCCTAAGATATTTAAAATCCAGAAGATGCTTTCCAACACCTGATGTAAAGCATGTGGCTGGTAGGAGGTCCTCAACCACATTTGGAAGAGGAATACATGAGTCACTTCGTTCCTGAAAACACTGTAAAGTGATAGGGGTCAAGAAACATTTACCCGTTCACCCTTAACCTTCACAAATGATGCCAGTTCCATTGAGCTATTGAAAAATACATTCTGGCTTTCAAAAAAGTAACCCAGAGGGCATTTTCTCACATAGGCAAGGTCATAAACAACTGTCAAGTGAAGTTGAAATAGCAACAAATCAAATAGTAACAAAAACATTTTTACAGAACTTTAAATCTTACAAAGCATTTTCATGTTCATTATCTAATTTAATCCCCAAATCAACGGCATGAGATAGTTATTATTTCCCCATTAGAAATGACCACATATTAAATCCTTAGTGATTGCTCAAGAAAAGCTGAAATCTTGAGTGTAACATCCATTAATGCCATGGTTGGGTGTTTTCCCATGGGAACACTGGATGCTAAAATCCACGGGGATTTTCAGCTCAAGATGGCAGACTAGGAAATATATTTACTTTCTGTTCCTCCTGAAACCATATCTAAATAAAACTGTAGAGATACCAAAACTAATCAACCAATAAAAGCCAAGATATTTTGGAAGTCATCAACCACAGAAAGATTTCAACACATTTCGAGAAGGCAAACAATGAAATGGAGGAGCCGTGAATAAAAGAATGAAGAAAAAAAGGCTGAACCTAAGTAAGGTCTGCGCAAAGCCACTCAGCTTTTGCTGAGCTCTGGTTATAGTAAAGGGCAGAGGAAGGAAGAGGGGCTGAAAACAAGGAGACAAACGTCATTTAAGGAAAAACAGTTCATTTAATGAGCTCCAGGGAACACTCAGCCTGCTGCCATACTAACTCATGAATTACAATGGATTGTTGGTAAGCAAGACAAGAAAACAGGGAAGAAACAAAAGAAACAAAAATCAAGACATTGTTTCTAACTGAACTCTTCTCAAATGAGATTGAGGAATTATGTTTCAATGCCACAGCTGTAAATCATTTCTGCTCTTGGAGAGGTTACAAAGGGCTTATAATATTTCCCTTTTGTTCAGACAGAATTGAGGTCTGAGCAAAAGCTTTTGTGTCCTCCAACCCCAACATTTATTGGGGATGGAAGCCCAGATTTGCTGGGACATACCATAAAAAGAATCTCATGAGCAGAGGGTCAAACTGACTGTGGAATATATGAATTATGTCCTGTGTGAGTTTCAATAGGTTTTAAAATATATACATACATACATATATATATATACGTTTTTAATGATCTATATGATTTTGGGTTCTGAAATTTCTACATGTCACATGCGTGATACATAACAGACAATGTCAGCCCCAGGAGGGAGAAAACACTCCAATGAAGCAAGCCAAAGAAACAAGTTTTAAGCAAGGTCAAGTGATGTGTAGACCAGGATTGTTCAATTCCTACCTGTCATGCTGAAGCTTCCAGCTCCTGAATAACAACACATGCTTCCCCTGTCCTAGACAGCCAAGAGTATGTCTCCTCTCTTGGGCATAAGAATCTCTAGAGTTACATATCTGTAGTAAGAGTGGACCCAGCTGGCATACTCACAATGACCAAATTGTGTTGATCGTACTTTATACCAATACATCGCTCCACGCTGAAGTTGCAATAAATGATATATTTGCTTTCTAGACATGAATGAGACGCCTTACTGGATATACTCCAGGAAGGCCAGAGAAGCTGGCTTCTAATCCATACGGAACAATTCACTGGTGAATTTCTTTCACGATAGCCCATGATTTATCTAGAATATCACCTTTACATATCTGGATCCTTCAAACTAGACAAAGGGAAAATACGGGCTTCAAGCCTCAATTAGAAATATGGAATGGTGCCATGCTGACAACTGGTGGTCCCTGACCTGTATCTTCTGAGATTAGAACACAGTGTGGTGGATGACCAATTCATGCGTTGAACAAAAGAAGACCTCCTACAGGGCAGTGTAGCTGTTCGTTACAGGTATGGCACTTAGGGCTAAGTACCATAAGGACTACAAGAGAAAAAGAAAAACAAGTAACACATGAAGCATATACAATAAGGAGGCGCCACAGTCCAGAGCACGAGCTCTGGAATCACACAGGCTTGGATCGAATCCCAGCTAAGCCACTACCATCTATATACCCTGAAGGACAGGCCAAGGTTTAAATGGTGTTTTACCAGATTTCAAAAAAGAAGTGAAGAAAGAACCTATCTTCCAGGAAGGGACATCGTGGGGTGCAGTATCCAGTCGGATCAGGGCTCTGCATCTCCTGCTCAGAAACCTTGGCCACCTGGCTCATGGTGATGCTGGCAGCTGAGCAGCCCTGGAGAAGGCGATCCTGTCTCCAGGTCTCGCAGAGAAGCTGGGGAGGACTCCGGACGAGGTGGCCCACACCCTGGTAAGTTCTGGCTGCCTCCTGCCCTCAGGTCTGAGCAGGCTCTGGTCTCTGGGCCCCGTGGTGGGGAAGGCCTGGCCAATACATACACAGGGCTGAGGGGCCTGCAGAGCCAGTCCCCAGGCAGGGTGAGCTCTGGAGGAGGCTTCCACAGTCCCCAGCAGTCTCCGCATGGTGGCCCATCTGGTGCCAAACACCTGCCACCCACAGCGAGAAGTCCCAGCCACTAGAAAGTCCAGAAGGGGCCCCACCCTTTGCCTTTGGGCCTGGGTTAAGCCACCAGCTGGGCTTGCACGTGACCCCTGCCTCACCCCCTGCCCCGCCCGCCCTTTCTCTGTGACACGTACAATGGATATGTCATAAAGCCAGGCTGAGCCAGTGCTATAAATTCAGAGGAGTTAGAATCTAGGAAGAAGCTCTCCCACTTTCACTCTCTGCTCTCAGATCAGGCAGGCAGTACCTCTAATATGGAAGCTATGGACACCACACCTCCTTCCCAGGCTGTCCTCTACCATTCTGCTCATGTTTTCCCCAGCACCCCATTGACGGCTTTGGCGGGTATCGGGGCTTCAGCAGGCAGCACGTCTGACCCCGAACCTATGGACACCACACCTCCTTCACATGCTGTTATCTTCCATTCTGCTCCTGTTTTCCCCAGCACCCCATTGACGGCTTTGGCGGGCATCGGTGCTTCAGCAGGCAGCACCTCAGACCCCGAACCTATGGACACCACACCTCCTTCACACGCTGTCATCTTCCACTCTGCTCCTGTTTTCCCCAGCACCCCATTTACGGGTTTGGCGGGCATCGGTGCTTCAGCAGGCAGCACCTCAGACCCCGAACCTATGGACACCACACCTCCTTCACATGCTGTCATCTTCCATTCTGCTCCTGTTTTCCCAAGCACCCCATTTACGGCTTTGGCGGGCATCGGTGCTTCAGCAGGAAGCACGTCAGACCCCGAACCTATGGACACCACACCTCCTTCACACGCTGTCATCTTCCATTCTGCTCCTGTTTTCTCCAGCACCCCATTTACGGCCCTGGCGGGCATCGGTGCTTCCGCAGTCAGCACGTCTGACCCCGAACCTATGGACACCACACCTCCTTCCCAGGCTGTCATCTTCCATC
Source organism: Delphinapterus leucas (assembly GCF_059928025.1). Taxonomy (NCBI): domain Eukaryota; kingdom Metazoa; phylum Chordata; class Mammalia; order Artiodactyla; family Monodontidae; genus Delphinapterus; species Delphinapterus leucas. Next base: position 107,356,500 of record NC_143137.1, on the reverse strand, counting down.
CTGCTCCTCTTTACCCCAGCACCCCATTTACCGCTTAGGCCGGCACTGGTGTTTCAGCAGGCAGCACCTCTAACACCAAAGCTATGGACACCACACCTCCTTCCCAGGCTGTCATTTTCCAGTCTGCCCTGTCTCCAAGTAGAACCACTACCCATTTCACACTGCTGTTCCAAGTTCTGGGAACACACCACCCAGTGGTAGCAATACCTCAGCCCATGCCTCGACTCATTTACCTGCAACGTGACCCAACAGATAGACCAACACTTCAAAGTTATGACAGAAAATTGAGTAAGTTATACGCTTGGAATTTCATTTATTATTATTAACAAGCACAACTGTAGTGCTTAGACTATAACAAGTACTATTCTAAGGGCTTACCAAATATTAACTCACTTATTCCTCATAATGGCAACCCTAGTGGTAGGGAATATTCATAATGTTCACTTTTTGGGGGGAAACTGAGGCTCAGAGTCGTTGAATAGCTTGCCTAATGCCACACAGTTAGTAGGTGGCAAAACCCGGGATTAAAACCAGACCATCTAGACTTTCATCACTTTGCTGTGTCACCTTATTATAAGTTGTGGTTAGGGAAGGGACTAAATTGACAAGACTCTGAACTAAAAGGAGAAGGGAGAAATGAGAAAATGAGTGATCCTAGAAACTAGAGAAGATTTAGGCTCAGAAATTTCTGGTGATGAGACCCAGAAGAACAAGAACTTGGTTGGAATGTTAACTTGGGGTAGTATCTGAATCCATTGAGAAATGGTTTTGTTTCCTGTAAAATTTAGAAAGGTCAGTTGGATGAAGATTAACGAAGACAAAAGTAGAAAGGAAAAGAGAAAGGTGCCTTAAGTGAGACATAACCGCTCCCCTCTACGTACCGACAGGTTGTGTCCTGTGGGAAAGGATGGAGCTCTCTCTACCGGGTTGGTCACCAGGCTGAACAAGGAGAAACATGGCAACCATTGTACTGGTTCTGATGATCCCTCAAAACCAAGGCTTCAGTTTCCAAGAACGACCTACAGTAGCATAACTAGTGTGTGTCACACATGCCACTAAGTGTGTTTCCAGTCACACATTTTAATTGGAGAAATACTTCCTATGAGGTAGGCATTAGTTCGCTATGGCTGCTGTAACAAATTACTACAAATGTGCTTGCTTCTAACCAAACACACTTATTTTCTTATGGTTCTGGAAGACAGAGGTCCAAAACCAGTTTCCCTGGGCTGAAACCAGGAGTCAACAGGGCCATCCATCCTCCTTCTAGAGGCTCTAAGCGAGAATCTGTTTCCTCGCCAGCATTCCTTCACTTCTGGCCACATCAATCCAACCCCAACTTCATCATCACATTCTCTTTGGGGTAAAAATTCCCTCTGCCTCTCTCTTACGAGAACACCAGTGGTTATATTTGGGCCCGTCCAGGTAGTCCAGGAGAATCTTCCCATCTGAGAACCATTACTTCCATCCCACTGGCAAAGTGCCTTCTGCCATTTAAGGTGACATTCACAGGTTCTGGAGAGTAGAATGTGGACATTTGGGGTCAATGGTATTATTCAGTCTACTACAAGGTAGATACTATTATCTTTCTCAGATGTACGAAATGACGTTTAGGGAAGTAGTCTGTCTCAGGTCTACAATTTCCAGAGTAGAGACTTACATTCTGCCACTGACACTTTAGGACACACCCTAAACAACTTTAATCTGTGTCCTTAACTACTGCATAATCCTTGGTTAAGAGTCACACTTAGGTATCAAGACCCAATTGAATAGGACACAAGTACTGTCTCCTCTTTCACTATGTTTGCCTGGTGTACTGATGAATCTTGCCCAGAGCAGAAGAGTTCAGAAAAGTGTTATGCAGGTTTACGAAGAGAAAGCATTTACTGTTTGACGTGCACGGAGGAACGGAAGGCTTTTTCAAATAAAATAAAATAAAATATGCCACCAAATAGTCAATTGTCACAACAGAGGTAACCCCGTGGGAGTCATGAGGAGACTAAAATTATCTCCAATTGTGCAGGGCAGAAAAGTTTCAATGAAGGCAGGTGTAGTTCAGCCAAGCCCTACAGCACAGAAGTAGGAATTTGGGTATGTACGAATGGGAAAAAAGACATTTGAGGCATGGGAAATAGTTTAATGCAGAATGGACGAGAAATATGCATTAGACCTTTTCTAAAACAACTGGCTTATTAACTCAGTAAATCGATTTAGTCAGTCAAACTAGCTTTAGCTGATTACTTATCCAGGGGATAGCTGTTGAGAGTAATTTTTGTCACAGAACAGTAAATAAAATGGTTGAACTATAGCTTTAGGCTTGCTAAGTGAAATAGATTGCTCTAGATGATTTTCAAGTGACTTACTTGGTAGTACTCACGAAATTGGGGGTTAACAATTGCTTAAGAAAACAAAGAGAATTGATTTTAAATAAAGTAGCTACTGTGTAAACTATCTGTTCAGTAGCTCATGTTAAACGGATGTTTATAATCCCCATTGGACAACCAACTACATTTTTGCAAATGGCAATGTGAATTGCTGTTGCCTAAACTATAGCAATGATCACCTATGTAATTTGTTGTCCAAACCAGAAATCTTCTAACAATACTGGTGTCCTAATAAAAATAAGCACGAAGGGAACACACAGTGGGTGTCTCCCGTGTGCCTGTGCATACATCTATATCTCACTGAACCCTCATAACAGCCCCCAAGAGAGGGACTCTGGGCGTCCCCATGCTGCTTGTGGAGAAACAGGCACAGGAAGGTTCAAGAGTCTATCTACCTAATATCGCACAGAGGGTGGCAGAGCCCGTTTTTAAACCACCTGCCTCCAATACCAGGTGCCAGGAGCCAGACTCAGCCTACAGCTCTCTTCTGCTCGCCTGGAGGTGAAACAGTGTGTCATGATTAGTCAAATCCCGTCTTCACTCATCAAGGTAGGTTGAACACCTGCACGTCCTCCAAGTAGCATGTAGCATAAGCAATAAGATGTTTGTCCCGTGATCGTCCAGGAACTTGGAATCAGCTGTGCCTGGTTAGGCTGAGCTTGTTTAGAGTGGAGAGGACCACCGATCTTCCACCTGGGCAAGTGCCTTTTGACCTCCTGCCATCAGAGGGCCGAAATCTCCAGCCTGAGAATGTGCTGAGCCCTGTAGCCTAGTTACGCCAGCTCAGAACAATGATGAGCACACCTTTTTCCAGTCACCTTTCCTCATGCTCCCCATGCCTCATACTGCCCTGCTTCTTTATTCTTTATCCCACAGATACCCAAAGCCCCTTGCCTTTGGGGAGGCGGATTTGAGACCTATTGTCACGTCACGTCCTCGCTTGGCTGCCCTGTGAATAAACCTCCTCTTTGCTGCAAACCTCAGCATTTCAGTGTTTTGGCTTGCTGCGCCTCAGACAGAATGGTTGGGAGCAGTGGTACAGCTCCCTTGCCTGTGAGGGATGCTGGTTCCTAGTAGTCACGTTGCGGATGTTTTCTCCTCTCGGGGTGGGGGCGGGGCAGACATCCTGCTCTTCCGGAAAGGGAGAAACACAGGTGCCAAACCCTTGCCCTCAGCGTCACCGTCACCTAGGAGCTTGTTAGAAGCACAGAATCCAGGCCACACCCAGAACTACTGAATACCAGCCTGCATTTAACAAGATCCACAAGAGAGGCATACCCATATTAAAGTTGGAGAGGCACCAAGCTGTCATCGTCTTCTCCACGGCTAATGAAAACGAAGCAAAGGTTCATCCTGAGCCGACTCTGCCTCAGTCACCTGGATATCACATGAGCTCATTTCATCCTCCCCAGAACCTGCAAATGAGACTGAGGGTCAGAGTGGTCTAGCACCCAAGTTTCCATAAAAGAACATGACCAAGGCTCACTGGAGCCCAGACTTCCAAAAAAGAAGGCCCCTGAGCACAGCATGGCACCACCGCAGCCCAAACCGTGGGCCTGGAGGGTAGGCCAGGCTCCCCACGCAGAGTTCACGCCATTCGACAGATGCCCACAGCAGACCACAAGGCAATATGACAAGTAAGTTCTGATTGTGGAATCTCTGAATTTTGAGATTTAAAGAAAAAAATCTGTTTTTGGGGGATGGTTAAAACAGTTCTACCAAGGAGTAAAGAGAGGGCATCTCAAGGCCCCTTCTGGACTTAGAATTTAATGCCTACTTATTGAGAAATGCTTCGCGCCTTTGCTCAGCCCTACATAAAGGTGAAGTTCTCTGTGCCCTAGGAGCTTAGGTTCTAAAAAGGCCACAGAAATGGGTGAGACCTAAAGAATGCCAGAACAATGCGACGGCATTAATCAGACTGTCTTTGCTTTGCCTTGCTTACAAGTCACTGACTTTAAACTGAATATGGTGTCATGTCTTTATGTTTCTTGAAGCTTTTTTTTTACAAAAGATCATATAAAGATTTTCTTCCATGGTAAGACTTTTATATTGTATTTCTCTTAAACTGGAGTGTGGTACATTTACCCTCCATCAGATGATTGCTTACAACTCACCTTGCTTTATTAAGAATACTGCTAGAGGCTTCTATGTCCCTACTAACAAAAATACATTTTCAGGCCCATTCAAACCACTGAAATTCCAAGATTTCAGAGCACAAGATAATGAAAATTCTCTCTATCCACGTCTTTTACTACATTTAGCCTGTTAACAGTCCCTAAGTGTGTCAGATGAAAGGTACTGTCGCGGGAATTGACATCTTTAACAGCATTCCATACAGGTAAGTCTTGATTGTTCCAATTTCTCAAAAAGTTGGACACATTTACTGCCTCTATGACATCTCTAGGCTGTGTGGAAGAAATAAAAAAGAGGCCTGTACAATGTATTTCTCAAAATATACACACAAAGGGTTTGCACATACAAACAGGGAAAGCTTATAATAATGTATGGGGAGCCAAGTATTGTCGGTAACGGACCTACTCATTTCGAAAGACAACACTGTCACCAAGTGTCCCTTCACCAAAATTGACTGGGAATGTTTAGGGGCCACCAAACCAGAGGTGGAGATTTTTAGGCACATTCTTGCCAGAAAAGAGAGCCTAGGGCATAAACCACTCAACTGGTTGGCACGAATGCCAGGGCAACCCAAGCAAGTGGATATAGAAGCCTACGTAATGCTTGGAAGTAGGAAGCTTTGGGGGACTACACCTAGGCTGGTACTGGCCTCCCTCCCCAAAGGGACAAGGAGAGCAGAAACCTGGATGGAGTCAAGAGAGAGCAAAAAGAAAGGCAAGGCTGGGTATGGAGCAACGTGTGGATCCAGGAGCATGTGTCTCAGAACTGCCGGGGCTCTGCAGACCAGTTGCATCCCGATTCTCCTTGACCCTCATTGGTATAATGAACTCAGGGTGGGCGCATCCCGGCTGCCAAGTCACTTCCACCCGTCCATGGAGTTGACAGTTACTTGCTCACAGTGAACCAACCGCTCTGGACCTAAGAGCTACTGCAGGGGGCGGTAGTGGAGAACAAGGTGACGACAACGACCAGATGCGAAGGAGGAAGAGACATTCAGCGGACCGACTGGGTGGACTGATGGTGTGGCCTTAAGTCTGCAGAGCTAAAGGGGCCAGATGTAGAAAAGGGAAGGGGAATCATGAGGATATGGTCAAGCCCCTTCGTATAGATATTTCATCCGTATGTTGTATGCAAATTCCATTCAATTTGCTCTGAGTGAAAAAGAGAGAACAAAATTATCCTTTCAACCATGTCAGTGACTTTATTTACCATCTCATTTGATGAGCTCATAGCCCAGGTTCAGAAGGAAATGGGAGCTGTGAGTCTGCCATCTCTCAGGAAGTCTCAGGCCTCAGAGGCCCCTCATAGCCAAACTAGCTCACCTTTTGCACCTTTCAAGCAACGTTATTCCTAAGTGCGAGTCACCCTCTTCATCAGGTTCTCCAAGAGACAGCAGTCTCTCCCAATGACAGAGGAAAAATGGGCTACTTTGGCTTTCTGAGGCACAATATGTAGTTCTCCAAAATGGTACCTGTCTGGGGGATTTTTCAAGAAAATTAAGCATCAGTGGTGATTTGTTTGTCTTCACATAACGTATGACCCAGATGTGCTGAGAAATAAGAAAAGGACGAACGAATCAAGGGCAGCTGATCCAAGGAGGCAAGGCGCAACTTCCACAGCCTACGTGGAAAGCTAGAGGAAGGGAACATCCAGCTGGTGGGAGCTGAACACAGGGGCCAGTCCTCCTTGGGCTCGGGATGCCACCGCCTCTTCCTACATCTTCACGCTCTCCTTCTCTGTTGGCCCCTCCCAGCCATATGAAAGAGCCACAAGGAAATGCTCTCCTCCATTCCATTTTCCTGTCCTCCTATCCACCCCTCCCTTCTTTCCCTTTGCCATCAATTTCTTGACTTGCCCCCCATTTCTCCCCTCCCATCTACACTGCGATCTGGTTTCTGCCCCACTACTCCCGTGAAACTGACCTCCTTGAAGCCCCCAATGATTTCTCTGTTGACAAGTCCAGGGGACTACTTCTCAATCCTTATCTTTGTGACCGCCAAGCCGAGTTAGATCTTAAACAACGTCTGTGTCTTGAAAATCTCTTCCCTTGGCTTCTGTGCCACCTTTCCTTTCCTTTTCATGACACCGATCACAACCAGTGCTGCAGATTCCATCGAATTAAGGAATGCTGTTGCCTACATGTGTGAATGAGCTAAAGTGAGTACAGTACTGAAGTAGAGGACACCTAAAGTGAAACGTCTTCATGTACGTCCACGTGGCTGAGCAGCAAGTTAACCTTTCATACATGTGCTAGAGAAGAAGAGTTGGGTTTTATTTTATTTACTTTTCCCTGGACTGTGTTGAATGACTATCATCTACAAGTTCAGGCTACTTTTTGCTGAGGATTAATAATGCACTGGGAGAGCTGAGAGAAAACTGAATAATAGAGCTGTCTTTTTCTTGACCAGCTCACCTTACTTTCCCAAACTCTAAGTCTTTCTCTAATTCTTTCCCCTTTTTATTGTAGTAAAATGAACATAACACAAAATTCACCATTTGGATCATTTTACAATTCACTCTACCATTCAGTGGAATTTACTACTGTCACAATGTTGTGCAACTATCACCACTGCCTAGCTGCAAAACATTTTCATCAACCAAGAGGAAACCTACACCCATTTTAAGGAGTCATTCCCAATTTCCCTCTCTTCCAAACCCCTGGCAACCACTAATGTATAATCTTTTCTGTGTGTATGGATTTGCCACTGCTGGACATTTCATATAAATGGAACCATACAATATGTAGCCTTTCATGCCTGACCTCTTTCACTTAGTTGCATCCATCATGTAGCATGTATCAGAAATCCACTCACTGTTACAGCTGAGTCCTTCATACTGTTTGAATACAAAATTAAAAATACGTTGAGAGTGAAGCTCTGTTTTAATGGCACATCTATTAGGCCAATTCATTGAAAGAAACTGAAGATGGAGATGTTGTTGTCAAATGATAATCGTTGAGAAGCCTCAGCCAATTGGATAATGAAAAGTTTGGGAAATGTTGCAAAAAATTAGCTGATTTATATTAAAAGCCTATTAAACAAGGATTCAGGAGATTGTCTTTTTCTTGCAGGTAACTTAAATGAGGCAGAAAGAAATAACTGCCCTTTAAAACACATTTTGAAAGGATTCTATTTATTCTTAATAGACGAATGGGAGGGAGTACAGGAAGTTCACATCCAATATGGACTCCCTGTCCAAACACTGTTTGTCGTTCTAGCCACCACTATCGAATTATATTTCTTGAGAGTAAGGCAGCTCAATTCCTGCATATTACTTTCTAAACTTCATCCATCAAATCCATTAATACAGTATAAACAAGAGTTGTTCATGTTTAAGTGCCGTTCAAATATCAGGTATAAAGAACCCCCAGTAAGTAAAAGAATCCTATATCTCTTGCCAGAATGTGGTCAGCTCTGGTGTGCTCTGCTAGCTGAAAGACACATTCATTATTAAGAGGATAGAGGCTGTTTAAGAGAGCCAAAAAAATTTAACTACATATATGTGTTAAGAACAGTGCTAGGTTATCTCATGTTCTATATCAGTCAAGGCTCACCATTTTACATACGTGAAAAGCAAAGTTAAAAGTGTATTCGTAGGGCTTCCCTGTTGGCGCAGTGGTTAAGGATCCACCTGCCAGTGCACGGGACACACGTATGAGCCCTGGTCCGGGAAGATCCCACATGCCACGGAGCAACTAAGACCATGTGCCACAACTACTGAGACTGCGTGCTAGAGCCCGTGAACCACAACTACTGAAGCCCATGCGCCTAGGCCCCGTGCTCAGCAACAGCGAGAAGCCACCACAATGAGAATGCCGTGTACTGCAACAGAGTAGCCGCCGCTCACTGCAACTAGAGAAAGCCTGCGCACAGCAACGAAGAGCCTAGGCAGCCAAAGATAAATAAATAAATACGTCTATTTTTAAAAACATGTGTTTCAGTAACTTACGAAAAGGCACGCAATCAGTAAACATGAGCAAGGATTCAATCCCAAATCTGTCACACTGAAGATTAAGCTAATACTCGAGATTGATAAAAACAGCACTAATTTAAAACTTCAGAGGTATTTTTTACTTCATACTTTCACTAATGCTCTTTGGAGATAAATCATTTCATTTATATGGGCCTTAGTTTTTACAACTATAATAGTTGGAAGCTTGACTAGGTGATCTCTATGTAGTCTTCCAATTCTAAAATGTTCCACTAATTTGGATTCCTACAGTAATTGCCCTTGCAATACATGCATGCTGCCACCAAGTAGCAGTAGAGACTACTAGTTCCTTTTTTATCCCTAGTGGGGGTGCATTTTGACAGCAGACTTATCCGTCAATAGTACAACCTGTTAGTATAACTATAAGATAACAAAATAATCTGGTATTCTTTCCTGTAAAAGAGAAGCTTTACATTGTGTCTGTGAATCGTACCAGAATCACCTGTAAGTTTATAAATATAGAGGAAATCCTGAACCCATTGAATGAGAATCTTCAGAGACAGGAATTGGGCATCTGGAATTTTGGGCTCCCATCATTTGTATATTTTATTTCATTTTATTTTTGCCTATGTACAATATTTGTCACATCCTTTTGAATCTTTAAAAGTTTCTTTCTGTTTTAAATTTTAGAATATTCCATAATCTTCACCTACTTTTCATAAGGTGTTATCTGTTATGTTTATTCGATCTTGTGCTTCTCCTGGTTAAGACTTCTTTCTTTCCTTCTTTTTTTCTCGTGGCCCTGCCTCATGTCTTGCAGGATCTTAGTTTCCTGACATGGGATTGGACCCCAGGGTCCCAGCAGTGAAAGCGCCATGTTCTAAACACTGGACCACCAGGGAAGTCCCAAGATTTCAGTTTTAAATGACTTTTTTCCCACTCTAATTCATTCCTGGGATCAGTTTCATGTTTGGACATTAAAGCAACCTTGCATTGCCAGAATAAAGCTACTTTGATTTTGATATATGATTGTTTTACATACCATGGATACAGTTTGTACTTCTCTTTACACATTTTGCATGCATGTTCAAAGGAGAAACTGGCCTGTGATTCTATTCTTGTAATATCCTTTATAGATTTGTTTTAAGAGTCTATACTTTATTTTTTATTTATTTATATTTTTGGCTGCATTGGGTCTTCATTGCTGCATGCATGCTTTCTCTAGTTTTGGCGAGCGGGGGTCTATTCTTTGTTGCAGTGAGTAGGCTTCTCATTGCAGCCTTCTGACCGCATGGGCTTCTGACCCCATTCGTCGGTGCTACTTCAGTTCCTTACCCCTTCCCTTCTGACCCTGGGTGGTGAAATCCTCTTTCTGCAGCTGGCCTGCGGCAGAAAGTCAATGAGGCAAGAGTAGGCTTGGAGTATCCAAGGAGCAGAAAGGATGTCAGCGTGTGAAAAACAGAGCGAGCAAATTGGAGAGGAGAAGGAAACACTCAGAGAGGAAACAGAGGCCCAGATTTCTAGGTCTGTGGAGGCACTCTGAGGACTTTGCATTTCCTGTGAAGAAGCCACTGAAGAAATTTGAGTGACATGATCTGACTTATGTTTTAACAAGATCTCTCTGGATGCCACGTTGATTAGAGATTGTAGGAGAGCAAGGACAAGCCCCAGAACACCAACAGTTGATTCAAAGAAGTGATTACTCAAACATGGTCCCCCTCCTCAATGAGGACGCAGAGCAGGAATCGGCAAATAATGGCCACAAATCAAATCAGGCTCTCAGCCTGGATCTGTGGGACTGTGAGCTAATAATGGTTCTCACGTTCAGAAAGCTTGTTGAAGAAGAAAGAGGAGGAGAAGCTACAGAAACTGTATATGGCCCACAAAGCCTAAGATATTTAAAATCCAGAAGGTGCTTTCCAACACCTGATGTAAAGCATGTGGCTGGTAGGAGGTCCTCAACCACATTTGGAAGAGGAATACATGAGTCACTTCGTTCCTGAAAACACTGTAAAGTGATAGGGGTCAAGAAACATTTACCCGTTCACCCTTAACCTTCACAAATGATGCCAGTTCCATTGAGCTATTGAAAAATACATTCTGGCTTTCAAAAAAGTAACCCAGAGGGCATTTTCTCACATAGGCAAGGTCATAAACAACTGTCAAGTGAAGTTGAAATAGCAACAAATCAAATAGTAACAAAAACATTTTTACAGAACTTTAAATCTTACAAAGCATTTTCATGTTCATTATCTAATTTAATCCCCAAATCAACGGCATGAGATAGTTATTATTTCCCCATTAGAAATGACCACATATTAAATCCTTAGTGATTGCTCAAGAAAAGCTGAAATCTTGAGTGTAACATCCATTAATGCCATGGTTGGGTGTTTTCCCATGGGAACACTGGATGCTAAAATCCACAGGGATTTTCAGCTCAAGATGGCAGACTAGGAAATATATTTACTTTCTGTTCCTCCTGAAACCATATCTAAATAAAACTGTAGAGATACCAAAACTAATCAACCAATAAAAGCCAAGATATTTTGGAAGTCATCAACCACAGAAAGATTTCAACACATTTCGAGAAGGCAAACAATGAAATGGAGGAGCCGTGAATAAAAGAATGAAGAAAAAAAGGCTGAACCTAAGTAAGGTCTGCACAAAGCCACTCAGCTTTTGCTGAGCTCTGGTTATAGTAAAGGGCAGAGGAAGGAAGAGGGGCTGAAAACAAGGAGACAAACGTCATTTAAGGAAAAACAGTTCATTTAATGAGCTCCAGGGAACACTCAGCCTGCTGCCATACTAACTCATGAATTACAATGGATTGTTGGTAAGCAAGACAAGAAAACAGGGAAGAAACAAAAGAAACAAAAATCAAGACATTGTTTCTAACTGAACTCTTCTCAAATGAGATTGAGGAATTATGTTTCAATGCCACAGCTGTAAATCATTTCTGCTCTTGGAGAGGTTACAAAGGGCTTATAATATTTCCCTTTTGTTCAGACAGAATTGAGGTGTGAGCAAAAGCTTTAGTGTCCTCCAACCCCAACATTTTTGGGGATGGAAGCCCAGATTTGCTGGGACATACCATAAAAAGAATCTCATGAGCAGAGGGTCAAACTGACTGTGGAATATATGAATTATGTCCTGTGTGAGTTTCAATAGGTTTTAAAATATATACATACATACATATATATATATACGTTTTTAATGATCTATATGATTTTGGGTTCTGAAATTTCTACATGTCACATGCGTGATACATAAAGGACAATGTCAGCCCCAGGAGGGAGAAAACACTCCAATGAAGCAAGCCAAAGAAACAAGTTTTAAGCAAGGTCAAGTGATGTGTAGACAAGGATTGTTCAATTCCTACCTGTCATGCTGAAGCTTCCAGCTCCTGAATAACAACACATGCTTCCCCTGTCCTAGACAGCCAAGAGTATGTCTCCTCTCTTGGGCATAAGAATCTCTAGAGTTACATATCTGTAGTAAGAGTGGACCCAGCTGGCATACTCACAATGACCAAATTGTGTTGATCGTACTTTATACCAATACATCGCTCCACGCTGAAGTTGCAATAAATGATATATTTGCTTTCTAGACATGAATGAGACGCCTTACTGGATATACTCCAGGAAGGCCAGAGAAGCTGGCTTCTAATCCATACGGAACAATTCACTGGTGAATTTCTTTCACGATAGCCCATGATTCATCTAGAATATCACCTTTACATATCTGGATCCTTCAAACTAGACAAAGGGAAAATACGGGCTTCAAGCCTCAATTAGAAATATGGAATGGTGCCATGCTGACAACTGGTGGTCCCTGACCTGTATCTTCTGAGATTAGAACACAGTGTGGTGGATGACCAATTCATGCGTTGAACAAAAGAAGACCTCCTACAGGGCAGTGTAGCTGTTCGTTACAGGTATGGCACTTAGGGCTAAGTACCATAAGGACTACAAGAGAAAAAGAAAAACAAGTAACACATGAAGCATATACGATAAGGAGGCGCCACAGTCCAGAGCACGAGCTCTGGAATCACACAGGCTTGGATCGAATCCCAGCTAAGCCACTACCATCTATATACCCGGAAGGACAGGCCAAGGTTTAAATGGTGTTTTACCAGATTTCAAAAAAGAAGTGAAGAAAGAACCTATCTTCCAGGAAGGGACATCGTGGGGTGCAGTATCCAGTCGGATCATGGCTCTGCATCTCCTGCTCAGAAACCTTGGCCACCTGGCTCATGGTGATGCTGGCAGCTGAGCAGCCCTGGAGAAGGCGATCCTGTCTCCAGGTCTCGCAGAGAAGCTGGGGAGGACTCCGGACGAGGTGGCCCACACCCTGGTAAGTTCTGGCTGCCTCCTGCCCTCAGGTCTGAGCAGGCTCTGGTCTCTGGGCCCCGTGGTGGGGAAGGCCTGGCCAATACATACACAGGGCTGAGGGGCCTGCAGAGCCAGTCCCCAGGCAGGGTGAGCTCTGGAGGAGGCTTCCACAGTCCCCAGCAGTCTCCGCATGGTGGCCCATCTGGTGCCAAACACCTGCCACCCACAGCGAGAAGTCCCAGCCACTAGAAAGTCCAGAAGGGGCCCCACCCTTTGCCTTTGGGCCTGGGTTAAGCCACCAGCTGGGCTTGCACGTGACCCCTGCCTCACCCCCTGCCCCGCCCGCCCTTTCTCTGTGACACGTACAATGGATATGTCATAAAGCCAGGCTGAGCCAGTGCTATAAATTCAGAGGAGTTAGAATCTAGGAAGAAGCTCTCCCACTTTCACTCTCTGCTCTCAGATCAGGCAGGCAGTACCTCTAATATGGAAGCTATGGACACCACACCTCCTTCCCAGGCTGTCCTCTACCATTCTGCTCATGTTTTCCCCAGCACCCCATTGACGGCTTTGGCGGGCATCGGTGCTTCAGCAGGCAGCACGTCAGACCCCGAACCTATGGACACCACACCTCCTTCACATGCTGTCATCTTCCATTCTGCTCCTGTTTTCCCAAGCACCCCATTTACGGCTTTGGCGGGCATCGGTGCTTCAGCAGGAAGCACGTCAGACCCCGAACCTATGGACACCACACCTCCTTCCCAGGCTGTCATCTTCTATTCTGCTCCTGTTTTCTCCAGCACCCCATTTTCGGCTTTGGTGGGCATCGGTGCCTCAGCAGTCAGCACCTCAGACCCCGAACCTATGGACACCACACCTCCTTCCCAGGCTGTCATCTTCCATCCTGCTCCTCTTTACCCCAGCACCCCATTTACCGCTTAGGCCGGCACTGGTGTTTCAGCAGGCAGCACCTCTAACACCAAAGCTATGGACACCACACCTCTTTCCCAGGCTGTCATTTTCCAGTCTGCCCTGTCTCCAAGTAGAACCACTACCCATTTCACACTGCTGTTCCAAGTTCTGGGAACACACCACCCAGTGGTAGCAATACCTCAGCCCATGCCTCGACTCATTTACCTGCAACGTGAGCCAACAGATAGACCAACACTTCAAAGTTATGACAGAAAATTGAGTAAGTTATACGCTTGGAATTTCATTTATTATTATTAACAAGCACAACTGTAGTGCTTAGACTATAACAAGTACTATTCTAAGGGCTTACCAAATATTAACTCACTTATTCCTCATAATGGCAACCCTAGTGGTAGGGAATATTCATAATGTTCACTTTTTGGGGGGAAACTGAGGCTCAGAGTCGTTGAATAGCTTGCCTAATGCCACACAGTTAGTAGGTGGCAAAACCCGGGATTAAAACCAGACCATCTAGACTTTCATCACTTTGCTGTGTCACCTTATTATAAGTTGTGGTTAGGGAAGGGACTAAATGGACAAGACTCTGAACTAAAAGGAGAAGGGAGAAATGAGAAAATGAGTGATCCTAGAAACTAGAGAAGATTTAGGCTCAGAAATTTCTGGTGATGAGACCCAGAAGAACAAGAACTTGGTTGGAATGTTAACTTGGGGTAGTATCTGAATCCATTGAGAAATGGTTTTGTTTCCTGTAAAATTTAGAAAGGTCAGTTGGATGAAGATTAACGAAGACAAAAGTAGAAAGGAAAAGAGAAAGGTGCCTTAAGTGAGACATAACCGCTCCCCTCTACGTACCCACAGGTTGTGTCCTGTGGGAAAGGATGGAGCTCTCTCTACCGGGTTGGTCACCAGGCTGAACAAGGAGAAACATGGCAACCATTGTACTGGTTTTGATGATCCCTCAAAACCAAGGCTTCAGTTTCCAAGAACGACCTACAGTAGCATAACTAGTGTGTGTCACACATGCCACTAAGTGTGTTTCCAGTCACACATTTTAATTGGAGAAATACTTCCTATGAGGTAGGCATTAGTTCGCTATGGCTGCTGTAACAAATTACTACAAATGTGCTTGCTTCTAACCAAACACACTTATTTTCTTATGGTTCTGGAAGACAGAGGTCCAAAACCAGTTTCCCTGGGCTGAAACCAGGAGTCAACAGGGCCATCCATCCTCCTTCTAGAGGCTCTAAGCGAGAATCTGTTTCCTCGCCAGCATTCCTTCACTTCTGGCCACATCAATCCAACCCCAACTTCATCATCACATTCTCTTTGGGGTAAAAATTCCCTCTGCCTCTCTCTTACGAGAACACCAGTGGTTATATTTGGGCCCGTCCAGGTAGTCCAGGAGAATCTTCCCATCTGAGAACCATTACTTTCATCCCACTGGCAAAGTGCCTTCTGCCATTTAAGGTGACATTCACAGGTTCTGGAGAGTAGAATGTGGACATTTGGGGTCAATGGTATTATTCAGTCTACTACAAGGTAGATACTATTATCTTTCTCAGATGTACGAAATGACGTTTAGGGAAGTAGTCTGTCTCAGGTCTACAATTTCCAGAGTAGAGACTTACATTCTGCCACTGACACTTTAGGACACACCCTAAACAACTTTAATCTGTGTCCTTAACTACTGCATAATCCTTGGTTAAGAGTCACACTTAGGTATCAAGACCCAATTGAATAGGACACAAGTACTGTCTCCTCTTTCACTATGTTTGCCTGGTGTACTGATGAATCTTGCCCAGAGCAGAAGAGTTCAGAAAAGTGTTATGCAGGTTTACGAAGAGAAAGCATTTACTGTTTGACGTGCACGGAGGAACGGAAGGCTTTTTCAAATAAAATAAAATAAAATATGCCACCAAATAGTCAATTGTCACAACAGAGGTAACCCCGTGGGAGTCATGAGGAGACTAAAATTATCTCCAATTGTGCAGGGCAGAAAAGTTTCAATGAAGGCAGGTGTAGTTCAGCCAAGCCCTACAGCACAGAAGTAGGAATTTGGGTATGTACGAATGGGAAAAAAGACATTTGAGGCATGGGAAATAGTTTAATGCAGAATGGACGAGAAATATGCATTAGACCTTTTCTAAAACAACTGGCTTATTAACTCAGTAAATCGATTTAGTCAGTCAAACTAGCTTTAGCTGATTACTTATCCAGGGGATAGCTGTTGAGAGTAATTTTTGTCACAGAACAGTAAATAAAATGGTTGAACTATAGCTTTAGGCTTGCTAAGTGAAATAGATTGCTCTAGATGATTTTCAAGTGACTTACTTGGTAGTACTCACGAAATTGGGGGTTAACAATTGCTTAAGAAAACAAAGAGAATTGATTTTAAATAAAGTAGCTACTGTGTAAACTATCTGTTCAGTAGCTCATGTTAAACGGATGTTTATAATCCCCATTGGACAACCAACTACATTTTTGCAAATGGCAATGTGAATTGCTGCTGCCTAAACTATAGCAATGATCACCTATGTAATTTGTTGTCCAAACCAGAAATCTTCTAACAATACTGGTGTCCTAATAAAAATAAGCACGAAGGGAACACACAGTGGGTGTCTCCCGTGTGCCTGTGCATACATCTATATCTCACTGAACCCTCATAACAGCCCCCAAGAGAGGGACTCTGGGCGTCCCCATGCTGCTTGTGGAGAAACAGGCACAGGAAGGTTCAAGAGTCTATCTACCTAATATCGCACAGAGGGTGGCAGAGCCCGTTTTTAAGCCACCTGCCTCCAATACCAGGTGCCAGGAGCCAGACTCAGCCTACAGCTCTCTTCTGCTCGCCTGGAGGTGAAACAGTGTGTCATGATTAGTCAAATCCCGTCTTCACTCATCAAGGTAGGTTGAACACCTGCACGTCCTCCAAGTAGCATGTAGCATAAGCAATAAGATGTTTGTCCCGTGATCGTCCAGGAACTTGGAATCAGCTGTGCCTGGTTAGGCTGAGCTTGTTTAGAGTGGAGAGGACCACCGATCTTCCACCTGGGCAAGTGCCTTTTGACCTCCTGCCATCAGAGGGCCGAAATCTCCAGCCTGAGAATGTGCTGAGCCCTGTAGCCTAGTTACGCCAGCTCAGAACAATGATGAGCACACCTTTTTCCAGTCACCTTTCCTCATGCTCCCCATGCCTCATACTGCCCTGCTTCTTTATTCTTTATCCCACAGATACCCAAAGCCCCTTGCCTTTGGGGAGGCGGATTTGAGACCTATTGTCACGTCACGTCCTCGCTTGGCTGCCCTGTGAATAAACCTCCTCTTTGCTGCAAACCTCAGCATTTCAGTGTTTTGGCTTGCTGCGCCTCAGACAGAATGGTTGGGAGCAGTGGTACAGCTCCCTTGCCTGTGAGGGATGCTGGTTCCTAGTAGTCACGTTGCGGATGTTTTCTCCTCTCGGGGTGGGGGCGGGGCAGACATCCTGCTCTTCCGGAAAGGGAGAAACACAGGTGCCAAACCAAGCCCTCAGCGTCACCGTCACCTAGGAGCTTGTTAGAAGCACAGAATCCAGGCCCCACCCAGAACTACTGAATACCAGCCTGCATTTAACAAGATCCACAAGAGAGGCATACCCATATTAAAGTTGGAGAGGCACCAAGCTGTCATCGTCTTCTCCACGGCTAATGAAAACGAAGCAAAGGTTCATCCTGAGCCGACTCTGCCTCAGTCACCTGGATATCACATGAGCTCATTTCATCCTCCCCAGAACCTGCAAATGAGACTGAGGGTCAGAGTGCTCTAGCACCCAAGGTTCCATAAAAGAACATGACCAAGGCTCACTGGAGCCCAGACTTCCAAAAAAGAAGGCCCCTGAGCACAGCATGGCACCACCGCAGCCCAAACCGTGGGCCTGGAGGGTAGGCCAGGCTCCCCACGCAGAGTTCACGCCATTCGACAGATGCCCACAGCAGACCACAAGGCAATATGACAAGTAAGTTCTGATTGTGGAATCTCTGAATTTTGAGATTTAAAGAAAAAAATCTGTTTTTGGGGGATGGTTAAAACAGTTCTACCAAGGAGTAAAGAGAGGGCATCTCAAGGCCCCTTCTGGACTTAGAATTTAATGCCTACTTATTGAGAAATGCTCCGCGCCTTTGCTCAGCCCTACATAAAGGTGAAGTTCTCTGTGCCCTAGGAGCTTAGGTTCTAAAAAGGCCACAGAAATGGGTGAGACCTAAAGAATGCCAGAACAATGCGACAGCATTAATCAGACTGTCTTTGCTTTGCCTTGCTTACAAGTCACTGACTTTAAACTGAATATGGTGTCATGTCTTTATGTTTCTTGAAGCTTTTTTTTTACAAAAGATCATATAAAGATTTTCTTCCATGGTAAGACTTTTATATTGTATTTCTCTTAAACTGGAGTGTGGTACATTTACCCTCCATCAGATGATTGCTTACAACTCACCTTGCTTTATTAAGAATACCGCTAGAGGCTTCTATGTCCCTACTAACAAAAATACATTTTCAGGCCCATTCAAACCACTGAAATTCCAAGATTTCAGAGCACAAGATAATGAAAATTCTCTCTATCCACGTCTTTTACTACATTTAGCCTGTTAACAGTCCCTAAGTGTGTCAGATGAAAGGTACTGTCGCGGGAATTGACATCTTTAACAGCATTCCATACAGGTAAGTCTTGATTGTTCCAATTTCTCAAAAAGTTGGACACATTTACTGCCTCTATGACATCTCTAGGCTGTGTGGAAGAAATAAAAAAGAGGCCTGTACAATGTATTTCTCAAAATATACACACAAAGGGTTTGCACATACAAACAGGGAAAGCTTATAATAATGTATGGGGAGCCAAGTATTGTCGGTAACGGACCTACTCATTTCGAAAGACAACACTGTCACCAAGTGTCCCTTCACCAAAATTGACTGGGAATGTTTAGGGGCCACCAAACCAGAGGTGGAGATTTTTAGGCACATTCTTGCCAGAAAAGAGAGCCTAGGGCATAAACCACTCAACTGGTTGGCACGAATGCCAGGGAAACCCAAGCAAGTGGATATAGAAGCCTACGTAATGCTTGGAAGTAGGAAGCTTTGGGGGACTACACCTAGGCTGGTACTGGCCTCCCTCCCCAAAGGGACAAGGAGAGCAGAAACCTGGATGGAGTCAAGAGAGAGCAAAAAGAAAGGCAAGGCTGGGTATGGAGCAACGTGTGGATCCAGGAGCATGTGTCTCAGAACTGCCGGGGCTCTGCAGACCAGTTGCATCCCGATTCTCCTTGACCCTCATTGGTATAATGAACTCAGGGTGGGCGCATCCCGGCTGCCAAGTCACTTCCACCCGTCCATGGAGTTGACAGTTACTTGCTCACAGTGAACCAACCGCTCTGGACCTAAGAGCTACTGCAGGGGGCGGTAGTGGAGAAAAAGGTGACGACAACGACCAGATGCGAAGGAGGAAGAGACATTCAGCGGACCGACTGGGTGGACTGATGGTGTGGCCTTAAGTCTGCAGAGCTAAAGGGGCCAGATGTAGAAAATGGGAGGGGAATCATGAGGATATGGTCAAGCCCCTTCGTATAGATATTTCATCCGTATGTTGTATGCAAATTCCATTCAATTTGCTCCGAGTGAAAAAGAGAGAACAAAATTATCCTTTCAACCATGTCAGTGACTTTATTTACCATCTCATTTGATGAGCTCATAGCCCAGGTTCAGAGGGAAATGGGAGCTGTGAGCCTGCCATCTCTCAGGAAGTCTCAGGCCTCAGAGGCCCCTCGTAGCCAAACTACCTCACCTTTTGCACCTTTCAAGCAACGTTATTCCTAAGTGCGAGTCACCCTCTTCATCAGGTTCTCCAAGAAACAGCAGTCTCTCCCAATGACAGAGGAAAAATGGGCTACTTTGGCTTTCTGAGGCACAATATGTAGTTCTCCAAAATGGTACCTGCCTGGGGGATTTTTCAAGAAAATTAAGCATCAGTGGTGATTTGTTTGTCTTCACATAACGTATGACCCAGATGTGCTGAGAAATAAGAAAAGGACGGACGAATCAAGGGCAGCTGATCCAAGGAGGTAAGGCGCAACTTCCACAGCCTACGTGGAAAGCTAGAGGAAGGGAACATCCAGCTGGTGGGAGCTGAACACAGGGGCCAGTCCTCCTTGGGCTCGGGATGCCACCGCCTCTTCCTACATCTTCACGCTCTCCTTCTCTGTTGGCCCCTCCCAGCCATATGAAAGAGCCACAAGGAAATGCTCTCCTCCATTCCATTTTCCTGTCCTCCTATCCACCCCTCCCTTCTTTCCCTTTGCCATCAATTTCTTGACTTGCCCCCCATTTCTCCCCTCCCATCTACACTGCAATCTGGTTTCTGCCCCACTACTCCCGTGAAACTGACCTCCTTGAAGCCCCCAATGATTTCTCTGTTGACAAGTCCAGGGGACTACTTCTCAATCCTTATCTTTGTGACTGCCAAGCCGAGTTAGATCTTAAACAACGTCTCTGTCTTGAAAATCTCTTCCCTTGGCTTCTGTGCCACCTTTCCTTTTCTTTTCATGACACCGATCACAACCAGTGCTGCAGATTCTATCGAATTAAGGAATGCTGTTGCCTACATGTGTGAATGAGCTAAAGTGAGTACAGTACTGAAGTAGAGGACACCTAAAGTGAAACGTCTTCGTGTACGTCCACGTGGCTGAGCAGCAAGTTAACCTTTCATACATGTGCTAGAGAAGAAGAGTTGGGTTTTATTTTATTTACTTTTGCCTGGACTGTGTTGAATGACTATCATCTACAAGTTCAGGCTACTTTTTGCTGAGGAGTAATAATGCACTGGGAGAGCTGAGAGAAAACTGAATAATAGAGCTGTCTTTTTCTTGACCAGCTCACCTTACTTTCCCAAACTCTAAGTCTTTCTCTAATTCTTTCCCCTTTTTATTGTAGTAAAATGAACATAACTCAAAATTCACCATTTGGATCATTTTACAATTCACTGTACCATTCAGTGGAATTTACTACTGTCACAATGTTGTGCAACTATCACCACTGCCTAGCTGCAAAACATTTTCATCAACCAAGAGGAAACCTACACCCATTTTAAGGAGTCATTCCCAATTTCCCTCTCTTCCAAACCCCTGGCAACCACTAATGTATAATCTTTTCTGTGTGTATGGATTTGCCACTGCTGGACATTTCATATAAATGGAACCATACAATATGTAGCCTTTCATGCCTGACTTCTTTCACTTAGTTGCATCCATCATGTAGCATGTATCAGAAATCCACTCACTGTTACAGCTGAGTCCTTCATACTGTTTGAATACAAAATTAAAAATACGTTGAGAGTGAAGCTCTGTTTTAATGGCACATCTATTAGGCCAATTCATTGAAAGAAACTGAAGATGGAGATGTTGTTGTCAAATGATAATCGTTGAGAAGCCTCAGCCAATTGGATAATGAAAAGTTTGGGAAATGTTGCAAAAAATTAGCTGATTTATATTAAAAGCCTATTAAACAAGGATTCAGGAGATTGTCTTTTTCTTGCAGGTAACTTAAATGAGGCAGAAAGAAATAACTGCCCTTTAAAACACATTTTGAAAGGATTCTATTTATTCTTAATAGACGAATGGGAGGGAGTACAGGAAGTTCACATCCAATATGGACTCCCTGTCCAAACACTGTTTATCGTTCTAGCCGCCACTATCGAATTATATTTCTTGAGAGTAAGGCAGCTCAATTCCTGCATATTACTTTCTAAACTTCATCCATCAAATCCATTAATACAGTATAAACAAGAGTTGTTCATGTTTAAGTGCAGTTCAAATATCAGGTATAAAGAACCACCAGTAAGAAAAAGAATCCTATATCTCTTGCCAGAATGTGGTCAGCTCTGGGGTGCTCTGCTAGCTGAAAGACACATTCATTATTAACAGGATAGAGGCTGTTTAAGAGGGATGAGAGCCAAAAAAATTTAACTACATATATGTGTTAAGAACAGTGCTAGGTTATCTCATGTTCTATATCAGTCAAGGCTCACCATTTTACATACGTGAAAAGCAAAGTTAAAAGTGTATTCGTAGGGCTTCCCTGTTGGCGCAGTGGTTAAGTATCCACCTGCCAGTGCACGGGACACACGTTTGAGCCCTGGTCTGGGAAGATCCCACATGCCACAGAGCAACTAAGACCATGTGCCACAACTACTGAGACTGCATGCTAGAGCCCGTGAACCACAACTACTGAAGCCCACGCACCTAGGCCCCGTGCTCAGCAACAGCGAGAAGCCACCACAATGAGAATGCCGTGTACTGCAACAGAGTAGCCGCCGCTCACTGCAACTAGAGAAAGCCCGCGCACAGCAACGAAGAGCCTAGGCAGCCAAAGATAAATAAATAAATACGTCTATTTTAACAAAAATGTGTTTTAGTAGCTTACTAAAAGGCACGCAATCAGTAAACATGAGCAAGGATTCAGTCCCAAATCTGTCACACTGAAGTTGAAGCTAATACTCGAGATTGATACAAACAGCACTAATTTAAAACTTCAGAGGTATTTTTTACTTCATACTTTCACTAATGCTCTTTGGAGATAAATCATTTCATTTATATGGGCCTTAGTTTTTACAACTATAATAGTTGGAAGCTTGACTAGGTGATCTCTATGTAGTCTTCCAATTCTAAAATGTTCCACTCTTTTGGATTCCTACAGTAATTGCCCTTGCAATACATGCATGCTGCCACCAAGTAGCAGTAGAGACTACTAGTTCCTTTTTTATCCCTAGTGGGGGTGAATTTTGACAGCAGACTTATCCGTCAATAGTACAACCTGTTAGTATAACTATAAGATAACAAAATAATCTGGTATTCTTTCCTGTAAAAGAGAAGCTTTACATTGTGTCTGTGAATCGTACCAGAATCACCTGTAAGTTTATAAATATAGAGGAAATCCTGAACCCATTGAATGAGAATCCTCAGAGACAGGAATTGGGCATCTGGAATTTTGGGTTCCCATCATTTGTATATTTTATTTCATTTTATTTTTGCCTATGTACAATATTTGTCACATCCTTTTGAATCTTTAAAAGTTTCTTTCTGTTTTAAATTTTAGAATATTCCATAATCTTCACCTACTTTTCATAAGGTGTTATCTGTTATGTTTATTCGATCTTGTGCTTCTCCTGGTTAAGACTGCTTTCTTTCCTTTTTTTTTCTCGTGGCCCTGCCTCATGTCTTGCAGGATCTTAGTTTCCTGACATGGGATTGGACCCCAGGGTCCCAGCAGTGAAAGAGCCATGTTGTAAACACTGGACCACCAGGGAAGTCCCAAGATTTCAGTTTTAAATGACTTTTTTCCCACTCTAATTCATTCCTGGGATCAGTTTCATGTTTGGACATTAAAGCAACCTTGCATTGCCAGAATAAAGCTACTTTGATTTTGATATATGATTGTTTTACATACCATGGATACAGTTTGTACTTCTCTTTACACATTGTGCATGCATGTTCAAAGGAGAAACTGGCCTGTGATTCTATTCTTGTAATATCCTTTATAGATTTGTTTTAAGAGTCTATACTTTATTTTTTATTTATTTATATTTTTGGCTGCATTGGGTCTTCATTGCTGCATGCATGCTTTCTCTAGTTTTGGCGAGCGGGGGTCTATTCTTTGTTGCAGTGAGTAGGCTTCTCATTGCAGCCTTCTGACCGCATGGGCTTCTGACCCCATTCGTCGGTGCTACTTCAGTTCCTTACCCCTTCCCTTCTGACCCTGGGCGGTGAAATCCTCTTTCTGCAGCTGGCCTGCGGCAGAAAGTCAATGAGGCAAGAGTAGGCTTGGAGTATCCAAGGAGCAGAAAGGATGTCAGCGTGTGGAAAACAGAGCGAGCAAATTGGAGAGGAGAAGGAAACACTCAGAGAGGAAACAGAGGCCCAGATTTCTAGGTCTGTGGAGGCACTCTGAGGACTTTGCATTTCCTGTGAAGAAGCCACTGAAGAAATTTGAGTGACATGATCTGACTTATGTTTTAACAAGATCTCTCTGGATGCCACGTTGATTAGAGATTGTAGGAGAGCAAGGACAAGCCCCAGGACACCAACAGTTGATTCAAAGAAGTGATTACTCAAACATGGTCCCCCTCCTCAATGAGGACGCAGAGCAGGAATCGGCAAATAATGGCCACAAATCAAATCAGGGTCTCAGCCTGGATCTGTGGGACTGTGAGCTAATAATGGTTCTCACGTTCAGAAAGCTTGTTGAAGAAGAAAGAGGAGGAGAAGCTACAGAAACTGTATATGGCCCACAAAGCCTAAGATATTTAAAATCCAGAAGATGCTTTCCAACACCTGATGTAAAGCATGTGGCTGGTAGGAGGTCCTCAACCACATTTGGAAGAGGAATACATGAGTTAGTTCGTTCCTGAAAACACTGTAAAGTGATAGGGGTCAAGAAACATTTACCCGTTCACCCTTAACCTTCACAAATGATGCCAGTTCCATTGAGCTATTGAAAAATACATTCTGGCTTTCAAAAAAGTAACCCAGAGGGCATTTTCTCACATAGGCAAGGTCATAAACAACTGTCAAGTGAAGTTGAAATAGCAACAAAACAAATGATAACAAAAACATTTTTACAGAACTTTAAATCTTACAAAGCATTTTCATGTTCATTATCTAATTTAATCCCCAAATCAACGTCATGAGATAGTTATTATTTCCCCATTAGAAATGACCACATATTAAATCCTTAGTGATTGCTCAAGAAAAGCTGAAATCTTGAGTGTAACATCCATTAATGCCATGGTTGGGTGTTTTCCCATGGGAACACTGGATGCTAAAATCCACAGGGATTTTCAGCTCAAGATGGCAGACTAGGAAATATATTTACTTTCTGTTCCTCCTGAAACCATATCTAAATAAAACTGTAGAGATACCAAAACTAATCAACCAATAAAAGCCAAGATATTTTGGAAGTCATCAACCACAGAAAGATTTCAACACATTTCGAGAAGGCAAACAATGAAATGGAGGAGCCGTGAATAAAAGAATGAAGAGAAAAAGGCTGAACCTAAGTAAGGTCTGCACAAAGCCACTCAGCTTTTGCTGAGCTCTGGTTATAGTAAAGGGCAGAGGAAGGAAGAGGGGCTGAAAACAAGGAGACAAACGTCATTTAAGGAAAAACAGTTCATTTAATGAGCTCCAGGGAACACTCAGCCTGCTGCCATACTAACTCATGAATTACAATGGATTGTTGGTAAGCAAGACAAGAAAACAGGGAAGAAACAAAAGAAACAAAAATCAAGACATTGTTTCTAACTGAACTCTTCTCAAATGAGATTGAGGAATTATGTTTCAATGCCACAGCTGTAAATCATTTCTGCTCTTGGAGAGGTTACAAAGGGCTTATAATATTTCCCTTTTGTTCAGACAGAATTGAGGTCTGAGCAAAAGCTTTTGTGTCCTCCAACCCCAAAATTTATTGGGGATGGAAGCCCAGATTTGCTGGGACATACCATAAAAAGAATCTCATGAGCAGAGGGTCAAACTGACTGTGGAATATATGAATTAGGTCCTGTGTGAGTTTCAACAGGTTTTAAAATATATACATACATACATATATATATATACGTTTTTAATGATCTATATGATTTTGGGTTCTGAAATTTCTACATGTCACATGCGTGATACATAACAGACAATGTCAGCCCCAGGAGGGAGAAAACACTCCAATGAAGCAAGCCAAAGAAACAAGTTTTAAGCAAGGTCAAGTGATGTGTAGACCAGGATTGTTCAATTCCTACCTGTCATGCTGAAGCTTCCAGCTCCTGAATAACAACACATGCTTCCCTTGTCCTACCCACCCAAGAGTACGTCTCCTCTCTTGGGCATAAGAATCTCTAGAGTTACATATCTGTAGTAAAGAGTGGACCCGGCTGGCATACTCACAATGACCAAATTGTGTTGATCGTACTTTATACCAATACATCGCTCCACGCTGAAGTTGCAATAAATGATATATTTGCTTTCTAGACATGAATGAGACGCCTTACTGGATATAATCCAGGAAGGCCAGAGAAGCTGGCTTCTAATCCATACGGAACAATTCACTGCTGAATTTCTTTCAGGATAGCCCATGATTTATCTAGAATATCATCTTTACATATCTGGATCCTTCAAACTAGACAAAGGGAAAATACGGGCTTAAGCCTCGATTAGAAATATGGAATGGTGCCATGCTGACAACTGGTGGTCCCTGACCAGTATCTTCTGAGATTAGAACACAGTGTGGTGGATGACCAATTCATGCGTTGAACAAAAGAAGACCTCCTACAGGGCAGTGTAGCTGTTCGTTACAGGTATGGCACTTAGGGCTAAGTACCATAATGACTACAAGGAAAAACGAAAAACAAGTAACACATGAAGCATATACGATAAGGAGGCGCCACAGTCCAGAGCACGAGCTCTGGAATCACACAGGCTTGGATCGAATCCCGGCTAAGCCACTACCGTCTATATACCCTGAAGGACAGGCCAAGGTTTAAATGTTGTTTTACCACATTTCAAAAAAGAAGTGAAGAAAGAACCTATCTGCCAGGAAGGGACATCGTGGGGTGCAACATCCAGTCGGATCAGGGCCCTGCATCTCCTGCTCAGAAACCTTGGCCACCTGGCTCGTGGTGATGCTGGCAGCTGAGCAGCCCTGGAGAAGGCGATCCTGTCTCCAGGTCTCGCAGAGAAGCTGGGGAGGTCTCCGGACGAGGTGGCCCACACCCTGGTAAGCTCTGGCTGCCTCCTGCCCTCAGGTCTCAGCAGGCTCTGGCCTCTGGGCCCCGTGGTGGGGAAGGCCTGGCCGATACATACGCAGGGCTGAGGGGCCTGCAGAGCCAGTCCCCAGGCAGGGTGAGCTCTGGAGGAGGCTTCCACAGTCCCCAACAGTCTCCGCATGGTGGCCCATCTGGTGCCAAACACCTGCCACCCACAGCGAGAAGTCCCAGCCACTAGAAAGTCCAGAAGGGGCCCCGCCCTTTGCCTTTGGGCCGGGGTTAAGCCACCAGCTGGGCTTGCATGTGACCCCTGCCACGCCCCCTGCCCCGCCCGCCCTTTCTCTGTGACACGTACAATGGATATGTCATAAAGCCAGGCTGAGCCAGTGCTATAAATTCGGAGGAGTTAGAATCTAGGAAGAAGCTCTCCCACTTTCACTCTCTGCTCTCAGATCAGGCAGGCAGTACCTCTAATATGGAAGCTATGGACACCACACCTCCCTCCCAGGCTGTCCTCTTCCATTCTGCTCATGTTGTCCCCAGCACCCCACTGATGGCTTTGGCGGGTATCGGTGCTTCAACAGGCAGCACGTCTCACCCCGAACCTATGGACACCACACCTCCTTCTCACGATGCCATCTTCCATTCTGCTCCTGTTTTCCCCAGCACCCAATCTATGGCTTTGGCGGGCATCGGTGCTTCAGCAGGCAGCACATCAGACCCCGAACCTATGGACACCACACCTCCTTCACACGCTGTCATCTTCCATTCTGCTCCTGTTTTCCCCAGCACCCCATTTACGGCTTTGACGGGCATCGGTGCTTCAGCAGGAAGCACGTCAGGCCCCGAACCTATGGACACCACACCTCCTTCACACGCTGTCATCTTCCATTCTGCTCCCGTTTTCCCCAACTCCAGCCTCAGAATGCGCTGAGGCCTGTAGCCTAGTTACGCCAGCTCAGAACAATGATGAGCACACCTTTTTCCAATCACCTTTCCTCATGCTCCCCATGCCTCATACTGCCCTGCTTCTTTATTCTTAATGCCACAGATACCCAAAGCCCCTTGCATTTGGGGAGGCGGATTTGAGACCTATTGTCAGGTCACTTCCCCGCTTGGCTGGCCTGTGAATAAACCTCCTCTTTGCTGCAAACCTCAGCATTTCAGTGTTTTGGCTTGCTGCGCCTCAGACAGAATGGTTGGGAGCAGTGGTACAGGTCCCTTCCCTGTGAGGGAAGCTGCTTCCTAGTGGTCACGTTGTGGATGTTTTCTCCTCTCGGGGTGGGGGTGGGGCAGACATCCTGCTCTTCAGGAAAGGGAGAAACGCAGGTGCCAAACCCTTGCCCTCAGCGTCACCGTCACCTAGGAGCTTGTTAGAAGCACAGAATCCAGGCCCCACCCAGAACTACTGGATACCAGCCTGCATTTAACAAGATCCACAAGAGAGGCATACCCATATTAAAGTTGGAGAGGCACCAAGCTGTCATCGTCTTCTCCACGGCTAATGAAAACGAAGCAAAGGTTCATCCCGAGCCGACTCTGCCTCAGTCACCTGGATATCACATGAGCTCATTTCATCCTCCCCAGAACCTGCAAATGAGACTGAGGGTCAGAGTGGTCTAGCACCCAAGGTTCCATAAAAGAACATGACCAAGGCTCACTGGAGCCCAGACTTCCAAAAAAGAAGGCCCCTGGGCACAGCATGGCACCACTGCATCCCAAACCGTGGGCCTGGAGGGTAGGCCAGGCTCCCCACGCAGAGTTCACACCATTCGCCAGATGCCCACAGCAGACCGCAAGGCGATAGGAGAAGTAAGTTCTGATTGTGGAATCTCTGAATTTTGCGATTTAAAGAAAAAAATCTGTTTTCGGGGGATGGTTAAAACAGTTCTACCAAGGAGTAAAGAGAGGGCATCTCAAGGCCCCTTCTGGACTTAGAATTTAATGCCTACTTATTGAGAAATGCTCCGTGCATTTGCTCAGCCCTACGTCGAGATGAAGTTCTCTCTCTGTGCCGTAGAAGCTTAGGTTCTAAAAAGGCCACAGAAATGGGTGAGACCTAAAAAATGCCAGAACAATGCAACGGCCTTAATCAGACTGTCTTTGCTTTGCCTTGCTTACAAGTCACTGACTTTAAACTGAATATGGTGTCATGTCTTTAAGTTTCTTGAAGCTTTTTTTACAAAAGATCATATAAAGATTTTCTTCCATGGTAAGACTTTTATATTGTATTTTTCTTAAACTGGAGTGTGGTACATTTACCCTCCATCAGATGATTGCTTATAACTCACCTTGCTTTATTAAGGATACCGCTAGAGGCTTCTATGTCCCTACTAACAAGAATACATTTTCACGCCCATGCAAACCAATGAAAATCCAAGATTTCAGAGCACAAGATAATGAAAATTCTCTCTATCCACATCTTTTACTACTTTTAATCTGGTAACAGTCCCTAAGTGTGTCAGATGAAAGGTACTGTCGCGGGAATTGACATCGTTAACAGCATTCCATACAGGTAAGTCTTGATTGTTCCAATTTCTCAAAAAGTTGGACACATTTACTGCCTCTATGACATCTCTAGGGTGTGTGGAAGAAATAAAAAAGAGGCCTGTACAATGTATTTCTCAAAATATACACACATAGAGTTTGCACATACAAACAGGGAAACCTTATAAATAATGTATGGGGAGCAAAGCATTGTCGGTAATGGAACTACTCATTTCGAAAGCCAACACTGTCACCAAGTTTCCACGCACCAAACCTGACTGGGAATTTTCACGGGCCACCAAACCAGAGGTGGAGATTTTTAGGCACATTCTTGCCAGAAAAGAGAGCCTAGGGCATAAACCACTCAACTGGCTGGCACGAATGCCAGGGCAACCCAAGCAAGTGGACATACAAGCCTACGTAACGCTTGGAAGTAGGAAGCTTTGGGGAACTACACCTAGGCTGGAACTGGCCTCCCTCCCCAAAGGGACAAGGAGAGCAGATACCTGGATGGAGTCAAGAGAGAGAAAAAAGAAAGGCAAGGCTGGGTGTGGAGCAACGTGTGGATCCAGGAGCATGTGTCTCAGAACTGCCGGGGCTCTGCAGACCAGCTGCATCCCCATTCTCCTTGACCCTCATTGGTATAATGAACTCAGGGTGGGCGCATCCCGGCTGCCAAGTCACTTCCACCTGTCCATGGAGTTGACAGTTACTTGCTCAGAGTGAACCAGCCTCTCTGGACCTAACAGCTACTGCAGGAGGCGGTAGTGGAGATCAAGCTGAAGACAACGACCAGATGCGAAGGAGGAAGGGACGTTCAGCGGACCGACTGGGTGGACTGATGGTGTGGGGTTAAGTCTGCAGAGCTAAAGGGGCCAGATGTAGAAAAGGGAAGGGGAATCATGAGGATATGGTCAAGCCCCATCGTATGGATATTTCATCCATATGTTGTATACAAATTCCATTCAATTTGCTCCGAGTGAAAAAGAGAGAACAAAATTATCCTTTCAACCATGTCAGTGACTTTATTTACCATCTCATTTGATGAGCTCATAGCCCAGGGTCAGAGGGAAATGGGAGCTGTGAGCCTGCCATCTCTCAGGAAGTCTCAGGCCTCAGAGGCCCCTCATAGCCAAACTACCTCACCTTTTGCACTTTTCAAGCAACGTTATTCCTTAGTGCGAGTCACCCTCTTCATCAGGTTCGCCAAGAAACAGCAATCTCTCCCAATGAGAGAGGAAAGATGGGCTACTTTGGCTTTCTGAGGCACAATATGTAGTTCTCCAAAATGGTACCTGCCTGGGGGATTTTTCAAGAAAATTAAGCATCAGTGGTGATTTGTTTGTCTTCACATAACGTATGACCCAGATGTGCTGAGAAATAAGAAAAGGACGAACGAATCAAGGGCAGCTGATCCAAGGAGGCAAGGGGCAACTTCCACAGCCTACGTGGAAAGCTAGAGGAAGGGAACATCCAGCTGGTGGGAGCTGAACACAGGGGCCAGTCCTCCTTGGGCTCGGGATGCCACCCCCTCTTCCTACATCTTCACGCTCCCCTTCTCTGTTTGCCCCTCCCAGCCATATTAAAGAGTCACAAGGAAATGCTCTCCTCCACTCCATTCTCCTGTCCTCCTATCCATCCCTCCCTTCTTTCCCTTTGCCATCAATTTCTTCACTTGTGCCCCATTTCTCCCCTCCCATCTCCACTGCGATCTGGTTTCTGCCCCACTACTCTCGGAAACTGATCTCCTCGAAGCCCCCAATGATTTCTCCGTTGACAAGTCCAGGGGACTACTTCTCAATCCTTATCTTTGTGACCACCAAGCCGAGTTAGATCTTAAACAACGTGTCTGTCTTGAAAATCTCTTCCCTTGACTTCTGCGCCACCTTTCCTTTTCTTTTCATGAGACTGATCACAACCAGTGCTGCAGATTCCATCGAATTAAGGAATGCTGTTGCCTACACGTGTGAATGAGCTGTGAGTAAACTACTGAAGTAGAGGACACCAGAAGTGAAACGTCTTCATGAATGTCCACGTGGCTGAGCAGCAAGTTAACCTTTCATACGTGTGCTAGAGAAGAAGAGTTGGGTTTTATTTTATTTACTTTTCCCTGGACGGTGTTGAATGACTACCATGTACAAGTTCAGGCTACCTTTTGCTGAGGAGAGCTGAGAGAAAACTGAACAATAGAGCTGTCTTTTCTTGACCAGTTCACCTTAGTTTCCCAAACCCTAAGTCTTTCCCTAATTCTTTCTCCTTTTTATTCTAGTAAAATGAACATAACACAAAATTCACCATTTGGATCATCTTACAATTCACTGTACCATTCAGTGGAATTTACTACTGTCAAAATGTTGTGCAACTATCACCACTGCCTAGCTGCAAAACATTTTCATCAACCAAGAGGAAACCTACACCCATTTTAAGGAGTCATTCCCTATCTCCCTCTCTTCCAAACCCCTGGCAACCACTAATGTATAATCTTTTCTGTGTGTATGGATTTGCCACTGCTGGACATTTCATATAAATGGAACCATACAATATGTAGCCTTTCATGCCTGACTTCTTTCACTTAGTTGCATCCATCATGTAGCATGTATCAGAAATCCACTCACTCTTATGGCTGAATCCTTCATACTGTTTGAATACAAAATTAAAAATACGTTGAGAGTGAAGCTCTGTTTTAATGGCACATCTATTAGGCCAATTCATTGAAAGAAGCTGAAGATGGAGATATTGTGAAATGATAATCGTTGAGAAGCCTCAGCCAATTGGATAATGAAAAGTTTGGGAAATGTTGCAAAAAATTAGCTGATTTATATTAAAAGCCTATTAAACAAGGATTCAGGAGATTGTCTTTTTCTTGCAGGTAACTTAAATGAGGCAGAAAGACATAACTGCCCTTTAAAACACATTTTGAAGGGATTCTATTTATTCTTAATAGATGAATGGGAGTACAGGAAGTTCACATCCAATATGGACTGCCTGTCCAAACACTGTTTATCGTTCTAGCCACCACTATCGAATTATATTTCTTGAGAGTAAGGCAGCTCAATTCCTGCATATTACTTTCTAAAATTCATCCATCAAATCCATTAATACAGTATAAACAAGAGTTGTTCATGTTTAAGTGCAGTTCAAATATCAGGTATAAAGAACCCCCAGTAAGAAAAAGAATCTTGTATCTCTTGCCAGAATGTGGTCAGCTCTGGGGTGCTCTGCTAGCTGAAAGACACATTCATTATTAAGAGGATAGAGGCTGTTTAAGAGGGATGAGAGCCAAAAAATTTTAACTACATATATGTGTTAAGAACAGTGCTAGGTTATCTCATGTTCTATATCAGTCAAGGCTCACCATTTTACATACGTGGAAAGCAAAGTTAAAAGTGTATTCGTAGGGCTTCCCTGTTGGCGCAGTGGTTAAGGATCCACCTGCCAGTGCAGGGGACACGCGTTTGAGCCCTGGTCCCGGAAGATCCCACATGCCACGGAGCAACTAAGACCATGTACCACAACTACTGAGCCTGCGTGCTAGAGCCCGTGAACAACAACTACTGAAGCTCACGCACCTAGACCCCGTGCTCAGCAACAATGAGAAGCCACCACAATGAGAAGCCCGCGTACTGCAACAAAGAGTAGCCCCCGCCCACCGCAACTAGAGAAAGCCCGCGCACAGCAACGAAGAGCCTAGGCAGCCAAAGATAAATAAATAAATACGTCTATTTTAAAAAAAAAGTGTTTTAGTAACTTACTAAAAGGCACGCAATCAGTAAACGTGAGCAAGGATTCAATCCCAAATCTGTCACACTGAAGTTTAAGCTAATACTTGAAATTAATAAAAAGAGCACTAAATTGAAAGTTCAGAGATATTTTTTATTTCATACTTTCACTAATGCTCTTTGGAGATAAATCATTTCATTTATATGGGCCTTAGTTTTCACAACTATAAGAGTTGGAAGCTTGACTAGATGATCTGTATGTAGTCTTCCAATTCTAAAATGTTCCACTAATTTGGATTCCTACAATAATTGCCCTTGCAATACACGCATGCTGCCACCAAGTAGCAGGAGAGACTACTAGTTCCTTTTTTATCCCTAGTGGGGGTGCATTTTGACAGCAGACTTATCCGTCAATAGTACAACCTGTTAGTATAACTATAAGATAACAAAATAATCTGGTATTCTTTCCTGTAAAAGAGAAGCTTTACATTGTGTCTGTGAATCGTACCAGAATCACCTGTAGGTTTATAAATATAGAGGAAATCCTGAACCCATTGAATGAGAATCTTCAGAGACAGGAATTGGGCATCTGGAATTTTGGGCTCCCATCATTTGTATATTTTATTTCATTTTAATTTTGCCTATGTACAATATTTGTCACATCCTTTTGAATCTTTAAAAGGTTCTTTCTGTTTTAAATTTTAGAATATCCCATAATCTTCACCTACTTTTCATAAGGTGTTATCTGTTATGTTTATTCGATCTTGTGCTTCTCCTGGTTAAGGCTTCTTTCTTTCCTTTTTTTTGTTTCGTGGCCCTGCCTCATGTCTTGCAGGATCTTAGTTCCCTGACCTGGGATTGGACCCCAGGGCCCCAGCAGTGAAAGCGCCATGTTCTAAACACTGGACCACCAGGGAAGTCCCAAGATTTCAGTTTTAAATGACTTTTTTCCCACTCTAATTCATTCCTGGGATCAGTTTCATGTTTGGACATTAAAGCAACCTTGCATTGCCAGAATAAAGCTACTTTGATTCTGATATATGATTGTTTTACATACCATGGATATAGTTTGTGCTTCTCTTTACACATTGTGCATGCATGTTCAAAGGAGAAACTGGCCTGTGATTCTATTCTTGTAATATCCTTTATAGATTTGTTTTAAGAGTCTATACTTTATATTTTATTTATTTATTTTTGGGTGCATTGGGTCTTCATTGCTGCATGCGAGCTTTCTCTAGTTTCGGCGAGCGGGGGTCTATTCTTGGTTGCGGCGAGTAGGACTCTCATTGCAGCCTTCTGACCCCATGGGCTTCTGACCCCATTCGTCGGTGCTACTTCAGTTCCTTACCCCTTCCCTTCTGACCCTGGGCAGTGAAATCCTCTTTCTGCGGCTGGCCTGCGGCAGAAAGTCAATGAGGCAAGAGTAGGCTTGGAGTATCCAAGGAGCAGAAAGGATGTCAGCGTGTGGAAAACAGAGCGAGCAAATTGGAGAGGAGAAGGAAACACTCAGAGAGGAAACAGAGGCCCAGATTTCTAGGTCTGTGGAGGCACTCTGAGGACTTTGCATTTTCTGTGAAGAAGCCACTGAAGAAATTTGAGTGACATGATCTTACTTAAGTTTTAACAACATCTCTCTGGATGCCACGTTGATTAGAGACTGTAGGAGAGCAAGGACAAGCCCCAGAACACCAACAGTTGATTCAAAGAAGTGATTACTCAAACACGGTCCCCCTCCTCAGTGAAGACACAGAGCAGGAATTGGCAAATAATGGCCACAAATCAAATCAGGCTCTCAGCCTGGATCTGTGGGACTGTGAGCTAATAATGGTTCTCACGTTCAGAAAGCTTGTTGAAGAAGAAAGAGGAGGAGAAGCTACAGAAACTGTATATGGCCCACAAAGCCTAAGATATTTAAAATCCAGAAGATGCTTTCCAACACCTGATGTAAAGCATGTGGCTGGTAGGAGGTCCTCAACCACATTTGGAAGAGGAATACATGAGTCAGTTCGTTCCTGAAAACACTGTAAAGTGATAGGGGTCAAGAAACATTTACCCCTTCACCCTTAACCTTCACAAATGATGCCAGTTCCATTGAGCTATGGAAAAATACATTCTGGCTTTCAAAAGAATAACCCAGAGGGCATTTTCTCACATAGGCAAGGTCATAAACAACTGTCAAGTGAAGTTGAAATAACAACAAATCAAATAATAACAGAAAACATTTTTACAGATTTTTAAATCTTACAAAGCATTTTCATGTTCATTATCTAATTTAATCCTCAAATCAACGTCATGAGATAGTATTTCCCCATTAGAAATGACCACATATGAAATCCTTAGTGATTGCTCAAGAAAAGCTGAAATCTTGAGTATTACATCTATTAATGCCATGGTTGGGTGTTTTCCCATGGGAACACTGGATGCTAAAATCCACAGGGATTTTCAGCTCAAGATGGCAGACTAGGAAATATATTTACTTTCTGTTCCTCCTGAAACCATATCTAAATAAAACTGCAGAAATACCAAAATTAATCAACCAATAAAAGCCAAGATATTTTGCAAGTCATCAACCACAGAAAGATTTCAACACATTTCGAGAAGGCAAACAATGAAATGGAGGAGCCGTGAATAAAATAATGAAGAAAAAAAGGCTGACCCTAAGTAAGGTCTGCACAAAGCCACTCAGCTTTTGCTGAGCTCTGCTTACAGTAAAGGCCACAGGAAAGAAGAGGGGCTGAAAACAAGGAGGCAAACGTCATTTAAGGAAAAACAGTTCATTTAATGAGCTCCAGGGAACACTCAGCCTGCTGCCATACTAACTCATGAATTACAATGGATAGTTGGTAAGCAAGACAAGAAAACAGGGAAGAAACAAAAGAAACAAAAATCAAGACACTGTTTCTAACTGAACTCTTCTCAAATGAGATCGAGGAATTATGGTTCAATGCCACAGCTGTAAATCATTTCTGCTCTTGGAGAGGTTACAAAGGGCTCATAATATTTCCCTTATTTTCAGACAGAATTTAGGTCTGAGCAAAAGCTTTTGTGTCCTCCAACCCCAAAATTTATTGGTGATGGAAGCCCAGATTTGCTGGGACATACCATAAAAAGAATCTCATGAGCAGAGGGTCAAACTGATTTTGGAATATATGAATTATGCCCAGTGTGAGTTTCAATCGGTATATATATATATATATATATATATATATATATATATATATACACATTTGTACTGATCTATATGATTTTGGGTTCTGAAACTCCTACATGTCACATGCGTGATACATAACAGACAATGTCAGCCCCAGGAGGGAGAAAACACTCCAATGAAGCAAGCCAAAGAAACAAGTTTTGAGCAAGGTCAAGTGATGAGTAGACCAGGATTGTTCAATTCCTACCTGTCATGCTGAAGCTTCCAGCTCCTGAATAACAACACATGCTTCCCTTGTCCTACACATCCAAGAGTACGTCTCCTCTCTTGGGCATAAGAATCTCTAGAGTTACATATGTGTAGTAAAGAGTGGACCCGGCTGGCATACTCACAATGACCAAATTGTGTTGATCCTACTTTATACCAATACATCGCTCCACGCTGAAGTTGCAATAAATGATATATTTGCTTTCTAGACATGAATGAGACGCCTTACTGGATATAATCCAGGAAGGCCAGAGAAGCTGGCTTCTAATCCATACGGAACAATTCACTGCTGAATTTCTTTCACGATAGCCCATGATTTATCTAGAATATCATCTTTACATATCTGGATCCTTCAAACTTGACAAAGGGAAAATACGGGCTTAAGCCTCGATTAGAAATATGGAATGGTGCCATGCTGACAACTGGTGGTCCCTGACCAGTATCTTCTGAGATTAGAACACAGTGTGGTGGATGACCAATTCATGCGTTGAACAAAAGAAGACCTCCTACAGGGCAGTGTAGCTGTTCGTTACAGGTATGGCACTTAGGGCTAAGTACCATAAGGACTACAAGGAAAAACGAAAAACAAGTAACACATGAAGCATATACGATAAGGAGGCGCCACAGTCCAGAGCACGAGCTCTGGAATCACACAGGCTTGGATCGAATCCCGGCTAAGCCACTACCGTCTATATACCCTGAAGGACAGGCCAAGGTTTAAATGTTGTTTTACCACATTTCAAAAAAGAAGTGAAGAAAGAACCTATCTGCCAGGAAGGGACATCGTGGGGTGCAGCATCCAGTCAGATCAGGGCCCTGCATCTCCTGCTCAGAAACCTTGGCCACCTGGCTCATGGTGATGCTGGCAGCTGAGCAGCCCTGGAGAAGGCGATCCTGTCTCCAGGTTTCGCAGAGAAGCTGGGAGGTCTCCAGACGAGGTGGCCCACACCCTGGTAAGCTCTGGCTGCCTCCTGCCCTCAGGTCTCAGCAGGCTCTCGCCTCTGGGCCCCGTGGTGGGGAAGGCCTGGCCGATACATACGCAGGGCTGAGGGGCCTGCAGAGCCAGTCCCCAGGCAGGGTGAGCTCTGGAGGAGGCTTCCACAGTCCCCAACAGTCTCCGCATGGTGGCCCATCTGGTGCCAAACACCTGCCACCCACAGCGAGAAGTCCCAGCCACTAGAAAGTCCAGAAGGGGCCCCGCCCTTTGCCTTTGGGCCAGGGTTAAGCCACCAGCTGGGCTTGCATGTGACCCCTGCCACGCCCCCTGCCCCGCCCGCCCTTTCTCTGTGACACGTACAATGGATATGTCATAAAGCCAGGCTGAGCCAGTGCTATAAATTCGGAGGAGTTAGAATCTAGGAAGAAGCTCTCCCACTTTCACTCTCTGCTCTCACATCAGGCAGGCAGTACCTCTAATATGGAAGCTATGGACACCACACCTCCCTCCCAGGCTGTCCTCTTCCATTCTGCTCATGTTGTCCCCAGCACCCCACTGACGGCTTTGGCGGGTATCGGTGCTTCAGCAGGCAGCACGTCTCACCCCGAACCTATGGACACCACACCTCCTTCTCACGATGCCATCTTCCATTCTGCTCCTGTTTTCCCCAGCACCCAATCTATGGCTTTGGCGGGCATCGGTGCTTCAGCAGGCAGCACCTCAGACCCCGAACCTATGGACACCACACCTCCTTCACACGCTGTCATCTTCCATTCTACTCCTGTTTTCCCCAGCACCCCACTGACGGCTTTGGCGGGCATCGGTGCTTCAGCAGGAAGCACGTCAGACCCCGAACCTATGGACACCACACCTCCTTCACACGCTGTTATCTTCCATTCTGCTCCTGTGTTCCCCAGCACCCCATTGACGGCTTTGGCGGGCATCGGTGCTTCAGCAGGAAGCACGTCAGACCCCGAACCTATGGACACCACACCTCCTTCATACGCTGTCATCTTCCATTCTGCTCCTGTTTTCCCCAGCACCCCATTTACGGCTTTGGCGGGCATCGGTGCTTCAGCAGGAAGCACGTCAGGCCCCGAACCTATGGACACCACACCTCCTTCACATGCTGTCATCTTCCATTCTGCTCCCGTTTTCCCCAACTCCACCCTCAGAATGCGCTGAGGCCTGTAGCCTAGTTACGCCAGCTCAGAACAATGATGAGCACACCTTTTTCCAATCACCTTTCCTCATGCTCCCCATGCCTCATACTGCCCTGCTTCTTTATTCTTTATGCCACAGATACCCAAAGCCCCTTGCATTTGGGGAGGCGGATTTGAGACCTATTGTCACGTCACGTCCTCGCTTGGCTGCCCTGTGAATAAACCTCCTCTTTGCTGCAAACCTCAGCATTTCAGTGTTTTGGCTTGCTGCGCCTCAGACAGAATGGTTGGGAGCAGTGGTACAGCTCCCTTGCCTGTGAGGGAAGCTGCTTCCTAGTGGTCACGTTGTGGATATTTTCT
The DNA here is from genome assembly GCF_059928025.1 of Delphinapterus leucas. NCBI lineage: Eukaryota > Metazoa > Chordata > Mammalia > Artiodactyla > Monodontidae > Delphinapterus > Delphinapterus leucas. The sequence continues at coordinate 107,317,945 of NC_143137.1, read as the reverse complement.
TTTCTCGTGGTGGGGGCGGGGCAGACATCCTGCTCTTCAGGAAAGGGAGAAACGCAGGTGCCAAACCCTTGCCCTCAGCGTCACCGTCACCTAGGAACTTGTTAGAAGCACAGAATCCAGGCCCCACCCAGAACTACTGGATACCAGCCTGCATTTAACAAGATCCACAAGAGAGGCATACCCATATTAAAGTTGGAGAGGCACCAAGCTGTCATCGTCTTCTCCACGGCTAATGAAAACGAAGCAAAGGTTCATCCTGAGCCGACTCTGCCTCAGTCACCTGGATATCACATGAGCTCATTTCATCCTCCCCAGAACCTGCAAATGAGACTGAGGGTCAGAGTGCTCTAGCACCCAAGGTTCCATTAAAGAACATGACCAAGGCTCACTGGAGCCCAGACTTCCAAAAAAGAAGGCCCCTGAGCACAGCATGGCACCACCGCAGCCCAAACCGTGGGCCTGGAGGGTAGGCCAGGCTCCCCACGCAGAGTTCACGCCATTCGACAGATGCCCACAGCAGACCACAAGGCAATATGACAAGTAAGTTCTGATTGTGGAATCTCTGAATTTTGAGATTTAAAGAAAAAAATCTGTTTTTGGGGGATGGTTAAAACAGTTCTACCAAGGAGTAAAGAGAGGGCATCTCAAGGCCCCTTCTGGACTTAGAATTTAATGCCTACTTATTGAGAAATGCTCCGCGCCTTTGCTCAGCCCTACGTCAAGGTGAAGTTCTCTGTGCCCTAGGAGCTTAGGTTCTAAAAAGGCCACAGAAATGGGTGAGACCTAAAGAATGCCAGAACAATGCAACGGCATTAATCAGACTGTCTTTGCTTTGCCTTGCTTACAAGTCACTGACTTTAAACTGAATATGGTGTCATGTGTTTATGTTTCTTGTAGCTTTTTTTTTACAAAAGATCATATAAAGATTTTCTTCCATGGTAAGACTTTTATATTGTATTTCTCTTAAACTGGAGTGTGGTACATTTACCCTCCATCAGATGATTGCTTACAACTCACCTTGCTTTATTAAGAATACCGCTAGAGGCTTCTATGTCCCTACTAACAAAAATACATTTTCAGGCCCATTCAAACCACTGAAATTCCAAGATTTCAGAGCACAAGATAATGAAAATTCTCTCTATCCACGTCTTTTACTACATTTAGCCTGTTAACAGTCCCTAAGTGTGTCAGATGAAAGGTACTGTCGCGGGAATTGACATCTTTAACAGCATTCCATACAGGTAAGTCTTGATTGTTCCAATTTCTCAAAAAGTTGGACACATTTACTGCCTCTATGACATCTCTAGGGTGTGTGGAAGAAATAAAAAAGAGGCCTGTACAATGTATTTCTCAAAATATACACACAAAGGGTTTGCACATACAAACAGGGAAACCTTATAAATAATGTATGGGGAGCAAAGTATTGTCGGTAACGGACCTACTCATTTCGAAAGACAACACTGTCACCAAGTGTCCCCTCACCAAAACTGACTGGGAATGTTTAGGAGCCGCCAAACCAGAGGTGGAGATTTTTAGGCACATTCTTGCCAGAAAAGAGAGCCTAGGGCATAAACCACTCAACTGGTTGGCACGAATGCCAGGGAAACCCAAGCAAGTGGATATAGAAGCCTACGTAATGCTTGGAAGTAGGAAGCTTTGGGGGACTACACCTGGGCTGGTACTGGCCTCCCTCCCCAAAGGGACAAGGAGAGCAGAAACCTGGATGGATTCAAGAGAGAGTAAAAAGAAAGGCAAGGCTTGGTATGGAGCAACGTGTGGATCCAGGAGCATGTGTCTCAGAACTGCCGGGGCTCTGCAGACCAGCTGCATCCCGATTCTCCTTGACCCTCATTGGTATAATGAACTCAGCGTGGGCGCATCCCGCCTGCCAAGTCACTTCCACCCGTCCATGGAGTTGACAGTTACTTGCACACAGTGAACCAACCGCTCTGGACCTAACAGCTACTGCAGGGTGCGGTAGTGGAGAACAAGGTGACGACAAGGACCAGATGCGAAGGAGGAAGAGACATTCAGCGGACCGACTGGGTGGACTGATGGTGTGGCCTCAACTCTGCAGAGCTAAAGGGGCCAGATGTAGAAAAGGGAAGGGGAATCATGAGGATATGGTCAAGCCCCTTCGTATAGATATTTCATCCGTATGTTGTATGCAAATTCCAATCAATTTGCTCCGAGTGAAAAAGAGAGAACAAAATTATCCTTTCAACCATGTCAGTGACTTTATTTACCATCTCATTTGATGAGCTCATAGCCCAGGTTCAGAGGGAAATGGGAGCTGTGAGTCTGCCATCTCTCAGGAAGTCTCAGGTCTCAGAGGCCCCTCGTAGCCAAACTAGCTCACCTTTTGCACCTTTCAAGCAACGTTATTCCTAAGTGCGAGTCACCCTCTTCATCAGGTTCTCCAAGAGACAGCAGTCTCTCCCAATGACAGAGGAAAAATGGGCTACTTTGGCTTTCTGAGGCACAATATGTAGTTCTCCAAAATGGTACCTGCCTGGGGGATTTTTCAAGAAAATTAATCATCAGTGGTGATTTGTCTTCACATAACGTATGACCCAGATGTGCTGAGAAATAAGAAAAGGACGAACGAATCAAGGGCAGCTGATCCAAGGAGGCAAGGCGCAACTTCCACAGCCTACGTGGAAAGCTAGAGGAAGGGAACATCCAGCTGGTGGGAGCTGAACACAGGGGCCAGTCCTCCTTGGGCTCGGGATGCCACCGCCTCTTCCTACATCTTCACGCTCTCCTTCTCTGTTGGCCCCTCCCAGCCATATGAAAGAGCCACAAGGAAATGCTCTCCTCCATTCCATTTTCCTGTCCTCCTATCCACCCCTCCCTTCTTTCCCTTTGCCATCAATTTCTTGACTTGCCCCCCATTTCTCCCCTCCCATCTACACTGCGATCTGGTTTCTGCCCCACTACTCCCGTGAAACTGACCTCCTTGAAGCCCCCAATGATTTCTCTGTTGACAAGTCCAGGGGACTACTTCTCAATCCTTATCTTTGTGACCGCCAAGCCGAGTTAGATCTTAAACAACGTCTCTGTCTTGAAAATCTCTTCCCTTGGCTTCTGCGCCACCTTTCCTTTTCTTTTCATGACACCGATCACAACCAGTGCTGCAGATTCCATCGAATTAAGGAATGCTGTTGCCTACATGTGTGAATGAGCTAAAGTGAGTACAGTACTGAAGTAGAGGACACCTAAAGTGAAACGTCTTCATGTACGTCCACGTGGCTGAGCAGCAAGTTAACCTTTCATACATGTGCTAGAGAAGAAGAGTTGGGTTTTATTTTATTTACTTTTGCCTGGACTGTGTTGAATGACTATCATCTACAAGTTCAGGCTACTTTTTGCTGAGGATTAATAATGCACTGGGAGAGCTGAGAGAAAACTGAATAATAGAGCTGTCTTTTTCTTGACCAGCTCACCTTAGTTTCCCAAACTCTAAGTCTTTCTCTAATTCTTTCCCCTTTTTATTGTAGTAAAATGAACATAACACAAAATTCACCATTTGCATCATTTTACAATTCACTCTACCATTCAGTGGAATTTACTACTGTCACAATGTTGTGCAACTATCACCACTGCCTAGCTGCAAAATATTTTCATCAACCAAGAGGAAACCTACACCCATTTTAAGGAGTCATTCCCAATTTCCCTCTCTTCCAAACCCCTGGCAACCACTAATGTATAATCTTTTCTGTGTGTATGGATTTGCCACTGCTGGACATTTCATATAAATGGAACCATACAATATGTAGCCTTTCATGCCTGACTTCTTTCACTTAGTTGCATCCATCATGTAGCATGTATCAGAAATCCACTCACTGTTACAGCTGAATCCTTCATACTGTTTGAATACAAAATTAAAAATACGTTGAGAGTGAAGCTCTGTTTTAATGGCACATCTATTAGGCCAATTCATTGAAAGAAGCTAAAGATGGAGATGTTGTTGTCAAATGTTAATCGTTGAGAAGCCTCAGCCAATTGGATAATGAAAAGTTTGGGAAATGTTGCAAAAAATTAGCTGATTTATATTAAAAGCCTATTAAACAAGGATTCAGGAGATTGTCTTTTTCTTGCAGGTAACTTAAATGAGGCAGAAAGAAATAACTGCCCTTTAAAACACATTTTGAAAGGATTCTATTTATTCTTAATAGACGAATGGGAGGGAGTACAGGAAGTTCACATCCAATATGGACTCCCTGTCCAAACACTGTTTATCTTTCTAGCCACCACTATCGAATTATATTTCTTGAGAGTAAGGCAGCTCAATTCCTGCATATTACTTTCTAAACTTCATCCATCAAATCCATTAATACAGTATAAACAAGAGTTGTTCATGTTTAAGTGCAGTTCAAATATCAGGTATAAAGAACCCCCAGTAAGAAAAAGAATCCTATATCTCTTGCCAGAATGTGGTCAGCTCTGGGGTGCTCTGCTAGCTGAAAGACAGATTCATTATTAACGGGATAGAGGCTGTTTAAGAGGGATGAGAGCCAAAAAAATTTAACTACATATATGTGTTAAGAGCAGTGCTAGGTTATCTCATGTTCTATATCAGTCAAGGCTCACAATTTTACATACGTGAAAAGCAAAGTTAAAAGTGTATTCATAGGGCTTCCCTGTTGGCGCAGTGGTTAAGGATCCACCTGCCAGTGCACGGGACACACGTTTGAGCCCTGGTCCGGGAAGATCCCACATGCCACGGAGCAACTAAGACCATGTGCCACAACTACTGAGCCTGCGTGCTAGAGCCCGTGAACCACAACTACTGAAGCCCACGCACCTAGGCCCCGTGCTCAGCAACAGCGAGAAGCCACCACAATGAGAATGCCGTGTACTGCAACAGAGTAGCCGCTTCTCACTGCAACTAGAGAAAGCCTGCGCACAGCAACGAAGAGCCTAGGCAGCCAAAGATAAATAAATAAATACGTCTATTTTAAAAAAAATGTGTTTCAGTAACTTACTAAAAGGCACGCAATCAGTAAACATGAGCAAGGATTCAATCCCAAATCTGTCACACTGAAGTTTAAGCTAATACTCGAGATTGATAAAAACAGCACTAATTTAAAACTTCAGAGGTATTTTTTACTTCATACTTTCACTAATGCTCTTTGGAGATAAATCATTTCATTTATATGGGCCTTAGTTTTTACAACTATAATAGTTGGAAGCTTGACTAGGTGATCTCTATGTAGTCTTCCAATTCTAAAATGTTCCACTAATTTGGATTCCTACAGTAATTGCCCTTGCAATACATGCATGCTGCCACCAAGTAGCAGTAGAGACTACTAGTTCCTTTTTTATCCCTAGTGGGGGTGAATTTTGACAGCAGACTTATCCGTCAATAGTACAACCTGTTAGTATAACTATAAGATAACAAAATAATCTGGTATTCTTTCCTGTAAAAGAGAAGCTTTACATTGTGTCTGTGAATCGTACCAGAATCACCTGTAAGTTTATAAATATAGAGGAAATCCTGAACCCATTGAATGAGAATCTTCAGAGACAGGAATTGGGCATCTGGAATTTTGGGCTCCCATCATTTGTATATTTTATTTCATTTTATTTTTGCCTATGTACAATATTTGGCACATCCTTTTGAATCTTTAAAAGTTTCTTTCTGTTTTAAATTTTAGAATATTCCATAATCTTCACCTACTTTTCATAAGGTGTTATCTGTTATGTTTATTCGATCTTGTGCTTCTCCTGGTTAAGACTTCTTTCTTTCCTTCTTTTTTTCTCGTGGCCCTGCCTCATGTCTTGCAGGATCTTAGTTTCCTGACATGGGATTGGACCCCAGGGTCCCAGCAGTGAAAGCGCCATGTTCTAAACACTGGACCACCAGGGAAGTCCCAAGATTTCAGTTTTAAATGACTTTTTTCCCACTCTAATTCATTCCTGGGATCAGTTTCATGTTTGGACATTAAAGCAACCTTGCATTGCCAGAATAAAGCTACTTTGATTTTGATATATGATTGTTTTACATACCATGGATACAGTTTGTGCTTCTCTTTACACATTTTGCATGCATGTTCAAAGGAGAAACTGGCCTGTGATTCTATTCTTGTAATATCCTTTATAGATTTGTTTTAAGAGTCTATACTTTATTTTTTATTTATTTATATTTTTGGCTGCATTGGGTCTTCATTGCTGCATGCATGCTTTCTCTAGTTTTGGCGAGCGGGGGTCTATTCTTTGTTGCAGTGAGTAGGCTTCTCATTGCAGCCTTCTGACCGCATGGGCTTCTGACCCCATTCGTCGGTGCTACTTCAGTTCCTTACCCCTTCCCTTCTGACCCTGGGCGGTGAAATCCTCTTTCTGCAGCTGGCCTGCGGCAGAAAGTCAATGAGGCAAGAGTAGGCTTGGAGTATCCAAGGAGCAGAAAGGATGTCAGCGTGTGAAAAACAGAGCGAGCAAATTGGAGAGGAGAAGGAAACACTCAGAGAGGAAACAGAGGCCCAGATTTCTAGGTCTGTGGAGGCACTCTGAGGACTTTGCATTTCCTGTGAAGAAGCCACTGAAGAAATTTGAGTGACATGATCTGACTTATGTTTTAACAAGATCTCTCTGGATGCCACGTTGATTAGAGATTGTAGGAGAGCAAGGACAAGCCCCAGAACACCAACAGTTGATTCAAAGAAGTGATTACTCAAACATGGTCCCCCTCCGCAATGAGGACGCAGAGCAGGAATCGGCAAATAATGGCCACAAATCAAATCAGGCTCTCAGCCTGGATCTGTGGGACTGTGAGCTAATAATGGTTCTCAAGTTCAGAAAGCTTGTTGAAGAAGAAAGAGGCGGAGAAGCTACAGAAACTGTATATGGCCCACAAAGCCTAAGATATTTAAAATCCAGAAGATGCTTTCCAACACCTGATGTAAAGCATGTGGCTGGTAGGAGGTCCTCAACCACATTTGGAAGAGGAATACATGAGTCACTTCGTTCCTGAAAACACTGTAAAGTGATAGGGGTCAAGAAACATTTACCCGTTCACCCTTAACCTTCACAAATGATGCCAGTTCCATTGAGCTATTGAAAAATACATTCTGGCTTTCAAAAAAGTAACCCAGAGGGCATTTTCTCACATAGGCAAGGTCATAAACAACTGTCAAGTGAAGTTGAAATAGCAACAAATCAAATAGTAACAAAAACATTTTTACAGAACTTTAAATCTTACAAAGCATTTTCATGTTCATTATCTAATTTAATCCCCAAATCAACGGCATGAGATAGTTATTATTTCCCCATTAGAAATGACCACATATTAAATCCTTAGTGATTGCTCAAGAAAAGCTGAAATCTTGAGTGTAACATCCATTAATGCCATGGTTGGGTGTTTTCCCATGGGAACACTGGATGCTAAAATCCACGGGGATTTTCAGCTCAAGATGGCAGACTAGGAAATATATTTACTTTCTGTTCCTCCTGAAACCATATCTAAATAAAACTGTAGAGATACCAAAACTAATCAACCAATAAAAGCCAAGATATTTTGGAAGTCATCAACCACAGAAAGATTTCAACACATTTCGAGAAGGCAAACAATGAAATGGAGGAGCCGTGAATAAAAGAATGAAGAAAAAACGGCTGACCCTAAGTAAGGTCTGCACAAAGCCACTCAGCTTTTGCTGAGCTCTGGTTATAGTAAAGGGCAGAGGAAGGAAGAGGGGCTGAAAACAAGGAGACAAACGTCATTTAAGGAAAAACAGTTCATTTAATGAGCTCCAGAGAACACTCAGCCTGCTGCCATACTAACTCATGAATTACAATGGATTGTTGGTAAGCAAGACAAGAAAACAGGGAAGAAACAAAAGAAACAAAAATCAAGACATTGTTTCTAACTGAACTCTTCTCAAATGAGATTGAGGAATTATGTTTCAATGCCACAGCTGTAAATCATTTCTGCTCTTGGAGAGGTTACAAAGGGCTTATAATATTTCCCTTTTGTTCAGACAGAATTGAGGTCTGAGCAAAAGCTTTAGTGTCCTCCAACCCCAACATTTATTGGGGATGGAAGCCCAGATTTGCTGGGACATACCATAAAAAGAATCTCATGAGCAGAGGGTCAAACTGACTGTGGAATATATGAATTATGTCCTGTGTGAGTTTCAATAGGTTTTAAAATATATACATACATACATATATATATATACGTTTTGAATGATCTATATGATTTTGGGTTCTGAAATTTCTACATGTCACATGCGTGATACATAACAGACAATGTCAGCCCCAGGAGGGAGAAAACACTCCAATGAAGCAAGCCAAAGAAACAAGTTTTAAGCAAGGTCAAGTGATGTGTAGACCAGGATTGTTCAATTCCTACCTGTCATGCTGAAGCTTCCAGCTCCTGAATAACAACACATGCTTCCCCTGTCCTAGACAGCCAAGAGTATGTCTCCTCTCTTTGGCATAAGAATCTCTAGAGTTACATATCTGTAGTAAGAGTGGACCCAGCTGGCATACTCACAATGACCAAATTGTGTTGATCGTACTTTATACCAATACATCGCTCCACGCTGAAGTTGCAATAAATGATATATTTGCTTTCTAGACATGAATGAGACGCCTTACTGGATATACTCCAGGAAGGCCAGAGAAGCTGGCTTCTAATCCATACGGAACAATTCACTGGTGAATTTCTTTCACGATAGCCCATGATTTATCTAGAATATCACCTTTACATATCTGGATCCTTCAAACTAGACAAAGGGAAAATACGGGCTTCAAGCCTCAATTAGAAATATGGAATGGTGCCATGCTGACAACTGGTGGTCCCTGACCTGTATCTTCTGAGATTAGAACACAGTGTGGTGGATGACCAATTCATGCGTTGAACAAAAGAAGACCTCCTACAGGGCAGTGTAGCTGTTCGTTACAGGTATGGCACTTAGGGCTAAGTACCATAAGGACTACAAGAGAAAAAGAAAAACAAGTAACACATGAAGCATATACGATAAGGAGGCGCCACAGTCCAGAGCACGAGCTCTGGAATCACACAGGCTTGGATCGAATCCCAGCTAAACCACTACCATCTATATACCCGGAAGGACAGGCCAAGGTTTAAATGGTGTTTTACCAGATTTCAAAAAAGAAGTGAAGAAAGAACCTATCTTCCAGGAAGGGACATCGTGGGGTGCAGTATCCAGTCGGATCAGGGCTCTGCATCTCCTGCTCAGAAACCTTGGCCACCTGGCTCATGGTGATGCTGGCAGCTGAGCAGCCCTGGAGAAGGCGATCCTGTCTCCAGGTCTCGCAGAGAAGCTGGGGAGGACTCTGGACGAGGTGGCCCACACCCTGGTAAGTTCTGGCTGCCTCCTGCCCTCAGGTCTGAGCAGGCTCTGGTCTCTGGGCCCCGTGGTGGGGAAGGCCTGGCCAATACATACACAGGGCTGAGGGGCCTGCAGAGCCAGTCCCCAGGCAGGGTGAGCTCTGGAGGAGGCTTCCACAGTCCCCAGCAGTCTCCGCATGGTGGCCCATCTGGTGCCAAACACCTGCCACCCACAGCGAGAAGTCCCAGCCACTAGAAAGTCCAGAAGGGGCCCCACCCTTTGCCTTTGGGCCTGGGTTAAGCCACCAGCTGGGCTTGCACGTGACCCCTGCCTCACCCCCTGCCCCGCCCGCCCTTTCTCTGTGACACGTACAATGGATATGTCATAAAGCCAGGCTGAGCCAGTGCTATAAATTCAGAGGAGTTAGAATCTAGGAAGAAGCTCTCCCACTTTCACTCTCTGCTCTCAGATCAGGCAGGCAGTACCTCTAATATGGAAGCTATGGACACCACACCTCCTTCCCAGGCTGTCCTCTACCATTCTGCTCATGTTTTCCCCAGCACCCCATTGACGGCTTTGGCGGGTATCGGGGCTTCAGCAGGCAGCACGTCTGACCCCGAACCTATGGACACCACACCTCCTTCACATGCTGTTATCTTCCATTCTGCTCCTGTTTTCCCCAGCACCCCATTGACGGCTTTGGCGGGCATCGGTGCTTCAGCAGGCAGCACCTCAGACCCCGATCCTATGGACACCACACCTCCTTCACACGCTGTCATCTTCCACTCTGCTCCTGTTTTCCCCAGCACCCCATTTACGGGTTTGGCGGGCATCGGTGCTTCAGCAGGAATCACGTCAGACCCCGAACCTATGGACACCACACCTCCTTCACATGCTGTCATCTTCCATTCTGCTCCTGTTTTCCCCAGCACCCCATTTACGGCTTTGGCGGGCATCGGTGCTTCAGCAGGAAGCACGTCAGACCCCGAACCTATGGACACCACACCTCCTTCACACGCTGTCATCTTCCATTCTGCTTCTGTTTTCCCCAGCACCCCATTTACGGCCCTGGCAGGCATCGGTGCTTCCGCAGTCAGCACGTCTGACCCCGAACCTATGGACACCACACCTCCTTCCCAGGCTGTCATTTTCCAGTCTGCCCTGTCTCCAAGTAGAACCACTACCCATTTCACACTGCTGTTCCAAGTTCTGGGAACACACCACCCAGTGGTAGCAATACCTCAGCCCATGCCTCGACTCATTTACCTGCAACGTGAGCCAACAGATAGACCAACACTTCAAAGTTATGACAGAAAATTGAGTAAGTTATACGCTTGGAATTTCATTTATTATTATTAACAAGCACAACTGTAGTGCTTAGACTATAACAAGTACTATTCTAAGGGCTTACCAAATATTAACTCACTTATTCCTCATAATGGCAACCCTAGTGGTAGGGAATATTCATAATGTTCACTTTTTGGGGGGAAACTGAGGCTCAGATTCGTTGAATAGCTTGCCTAATGCCACACAGTTAGTAGGTGGCAAAACCCGGGATTAAAACCAGACCATCTAGACTTTCATCACTTTGCTGTGTCACCTTATTATAAGTTGTGGTTAGGGAAGGGACTAAATGGACAAGACTCTGAACTAAAAGGAGAAGGGAGAAATGAGAAAATGAGTGATCCTAGAAACTAGAGAAGATTTAGGCTCAGAAATTTCTGGTGATGAGACCCAGAAGAACAAGAACTTGGTTGGAATGTTAACTTGGGGTAGTATCTGAATCCATTGAGAAATGGTTTTGTTTCCTGTAAAATTTAGAAAGGTCAGTTGGATGAAGATTAACGAAGACAAAAGTAGAAAGGAAAAGAGAAAGGTGCCTTAAGTGAGACATAACCGCTCCCCTCTACGTACCGACAGGTTGTGTCATGTGGGAAAGGATGGAGCTCTCTCTACCGGGTTGGTCACCAGGCTGAACAAGGAGAAACATGGCAACCATTGTACTGGGTCTGATGATCCCTCAAAACCAAGGCTTCAGTTTCCAAGAACGACCTACAGTAGCATAACTAGTGTGTGTCACACATGCCACTAAGTGTGTTTCCAGTCACACATTTTAATTGGAGAAATACTTCCTATGAGGTAGGCATTAGTTCGCTATGGCTGCTGTTACAAATTACTACAAATGTGCTTGCTTCTAACAAAACACACTTATTTTCTTATGGTTCTGGAAGACAGAGGTCCAAAACCAGTTTCCCTGGGCTGAAACCAGGAGTCAACAGGGCCATCCATCCTCCTTCTAGAGGCTCTAAGCGAGAATCTGTTTCCTCGCCAGCATTCCTTCACTTCTGGCCACATCAATCCAACCCCAACTTCATCATCACATTCTCTTTGGGGTAAAAATTCCCTCTGCCTCTCTCTTACGAGAACACCAGTGGTTATATTTGGGCCCGTCCAGGTAGTCCAGGAGAACCTTCCCATCTGAGAACCATTACTTTCATCCCACTGGCAAAGTGCCTTCTGCCATTTAAGGTGACATTCACAGGTTCTGGAGAGTAGAATGTGGACATTTGGGGGCAATGGTATTATTCAGTCTACTACAAGGTAGATACTATTATCTTTCTCAGATGTACGAAATGACGTTTAGGGAAGTAGTCTGTCTCAGGTCTACAATTTCCAGAGTAGAGACTTACATTCTGCCACTGACACTTTAGGACACACCCTAAACAACTTTAATCTGTGTCCTTAACTACTGCATAATCCTTGGTTAAGAGTCACACTTAGGTATCAAGACCCAATTGAATAGGACACAAGTACTGTCTCCTCTTTCACTATGTTTGCCTGGTGTACTGATGAATCTTGCCCAGAGCAGAAGAGTTCAGAAAAGTGTTATGCAGGTTTACGAAGAGAAAGCATTTACTGTTTGACGTGCACGGAGGAACGGAAGGCTTTTTCAAATAAAATAAAATAAAATATGCCACCAAATAGTCAATTGTCACAACAGAGGTAACCCCGTGGGAGTCATGAGGAGACTAAAATTATCTCCAATTGTGCAGGGCAGAAAAGTTTCAATGAAGGCAGGTGTAGTTCAGCCAAGCCCTACAGCACAGAAGTAGGAATTTGGGTATGTACGAATGGGAAAAAGACATTTGAGGCATGGGAAATAGTTTAATGCAGAATGGACGAGAAATATGCATTAGACCTTTTCTAAAACAACTGGCTTATTAACCCAGTAAATCGATTTAGTCAGTCAAACTAGCTTTAGCTGATTACTTATCCAGGGGATAGCTGTTGAGAGTAATTTTTGTCACAGAACAGTAAATAAAATGGTTGAACTATAGCTTCAGGCTTGCTAAGTGAAATAGATTGCTCTAGATGATTTTCAAGTGACTTACTTGGTAGTACTCACGAAATTGGGGGTTAACAATTGCTTAAGAAAACAAAGAGAATTGATTTTAAATAAAGTAGCTACTGTGTAAACTATCTGTTCAGTAGCTCATGTTAAACGGATGTTTATAATCCCCATTGGACAACCAACTACATTTTTGCAAATGGCAATGTGAATTGCTGTTGCCTAAACTATAGCAATGATCACCTATGTAATTTGTTGTCCAAACCAGAAATCTTCTAACAATACTGGTGTCCTAATAAAAATAAGCACGAAGGGAACACACAGTGGGTGTCTCCCGTGTGCCTGTGCATACATCTATATCTCACTGAACCCTCATAACAGCCCCCAAGAGAGGGACTCTGGGCGTCCCCATGCTGCTTGTGGAGAAACAGGCACAGGAAGGTTCAAGAGTCTATCTACCTAATATCGCACAGAGGGTGGCAGAGCCCGTTTTTAAACCACCTGCCTCCAATACCAGGTGCCAGGAGCCAGACTCAGCCTACAGCTCTCTTCTGCTCGCCTGGAGGTGAAACAGTGTGTCATGATTAGTCAAATCCCGTCTTCACTCATCAAGGTAGGTTGAACACCTGCACGTCCTCCAAGTAGCATGTAGCATAAGCAATAAGATGTTTGTCCCGTGATCGTCCAGGAACTTGGAATCAGCTGTGCCTGGTTAGGCTGAGCTTGTTTAGAGTGGAGAGGACCACCGATCTTCCACCTGGGCAAGTGCCTTTTGACCTCCTGCCATCAGAGGGCCGAAATCTCCAGCCTGAGAATGTGCTGAGCCCTGTAGCCTAGTTACGCCAGCTCAGAACAATGATGAGCACACCTTTTTCCAGTCACCTTTCCTCATGCTCCCCATGCCTCATACTGCCCTGCTTCTTTATTCTTTATCCCACAGATACCCAAAGCCCCTTGCCTTTGGGGAGGCGGATTTGAGACCTATTGTCACGTCACGTCCTCGCTTGGCTGCCCTGTGAATAAACCTCCTCTTTGCTGCAAACCTCAGCATTTCAGTGTTTTGGCTTGCTGCGCCTCAGACAGAATGGTTGGGAGCAGTGGTACAGCTCCCTTGCCTGTGAGGGATGCTGGTTCCTAGTAGTCACGTTGCGGATGTTTTCTCCTCTCGGGGTGGGGGCGGGGCAGACATCCTGCTCTTCCGGAAAGGGAGAAACACAGGTGCCAAACCCTTGCCCTCAGCGTCACCGTCACCTAGGAGCTTGTTAGAAGCACAGAATCCAGGCCACACCCAGAACTACTGAATACCAGCCTGCATTTAACAAGATCCACAAGAGAGGCATACCCATATTAAAGTTGGAGAGGCACCAAGCTGTCATCGTCTTCTCCACGGCTAATGAAAACGAAGCAAAGGTTCATCCCGAGCCGACTCTGCCTCAGTCACCTGGATATCACATGAGCTCATTTCATCCTCCCCAGAACCTGCAAATGAGACTGAGGGTCAGAGTGGTCTAGCACCCAAGGTTCCATAAAAGAACATGACCAAGGCTCACTGGAGCCCAGACTTCCAAAAAAGAAGGCCCCTGAGCACAGCATGGCACCACCGCAGCCCAAACCGTGGGCCTGGAGGGTAGGCCAGGCTCCCCACGCAGAGTTCACGCCATTCGACAGATGCCCACAGCAGACCACAAGGCAATATGACAAGTAAGTTCTGATTGTGGAATCTCTGAATTTTGAGATTTAAAGAAAAAATCTGTTTTTGGGGGATGGTTAAAACAGTTCTACCAAGGAGTAAAGAGAGGGCATCTCAAGGCCCCTTCTGGACTTAGAATTTAATGCCTACTTATTGAGAAATGCTCCGCGCCTTTGCTCAGCCCTACGTCAAGGTGAAGTTCTCTGTGCCCTGGGAGCTTAGGTTCTAAAAAGGCCACAGAAATGGGTGAGACCTAAAGAATGCCAGAACAATGCGACGGCATTAATCAGACTGTCTTTGCTTTGCCTTGCTTACAAGTCACTGACTTTAAACTGAATATGGTGTCATGTCTTTATGTTTCTTGAAGCTTTTTTTTACAAAAGATCATATAAAGATTTTCTTCCATGGTAAGACTTTTATATTGTATTTCTCTTAAACTGGAGTGTGGTACATTTACCCTCCATCAGATGATTGCTTACAACTCACCTTGCTTTATTAAGAATACCGCTAGAGGCTTCTATGTCCCTACTAACAAAAATACATTTTCAGGCCCATTCAAACCACTGAAATTCCAAGATTTCAGAGCACAAGATAATGAAAATTCTCTCTATCCACGTCTTTTACTACATTTAGCTTCTTAACAGTCCCTAAGTGTGTCAGATGAAAGGTACTGTCGCGGGAATTGACATCTTTAACAGCATTCCATACAGGTAAGTCTTGATTGTTCCAATTTCTCAAAAAGTTGGACACATTTACTGCCTCTATGACATCTCTAGGGTGTGTGGAAGAAATAAAAAAGAGGCCTGTACAATGTATTTCTCAAAATATACACACAAAGGGTTTGCACATACAAACAGGGAAACCTTATAATAATGTATGGGGAGCCAAGTATTGTCGGTAACGGACCTACTCATTTCGAAAGACAACACTGTCACCAAGTGTCCCTTCACCAAATTTGACTGGGAATATTTAGGGGACACCAAACCAGAGGTGGAGATTTTTAGGCACATTCTTGCCAGAAAAGAGAGCCTAGGGCATAAACCACTCAACTGGTTGGCACGAATGCCAGGGCAACCCAAGCAAGTGGATATAGAAGCCTACGTAATGCTTGGAAGTAGGAAGCTTTGGGGGACTACACCTAGGCTGGTACTGGCCTCCCTCCCCAAAGGGACAAGGAGAGCAGAAACCTGGATGGAGTCAAGAGAGAGAAAAAAGAAAGGCAAGGCTGGGTATGGAGCAACGTGTGGATCCAGGAGCATGTGTCTCAGAACTGCCGGGGCTCTGCAGACCAGTTGCATCCCGATTCTCCTTGACCCTCATTGTTATAATGAACTCAGGGTGGGCGCATCCCTGCTGCCAAGTCACTTCCACCAGTCCATGGAGTTGACAGTTACTTGCTCACAGTGAACCAACCGCTCTGGACCTAACAGCTACTGCAGGGGGCGGTAGTGGAGAACAATGTGACGACAACGACCAGATGCGAAGGAGGAAGAGACATTCAGCGGACCGACTGGGTGGACTGATGGTGTGGCCTTAACTCTGCAGAGCTAAAGGGGCCAGATGTAGAAAAGGGAAGGGGAATCATGAGGATATGGTCAAGCCCCTTCGTATAGATATTTCATCCGTATGTTGTATGCAAATTCCATTCAATTTGCTCTGAGTGAAAAAGAGAGAACAAAATTATCCTTTCAACCATGTCAGTGACTTTATTTACCATCTCATTTGATGAGCTCATAGCCCAGGTTCAGAGGGAAATGGGAGCTGTGAGTCTGCCATCTCTCAGGAAGTCTCAGGCCTCAGAGGCCCCTCATAGCCAAACTAGCTCACCTTTTGCACCTTTCAAGCAACGTTATTCCTAAGTGCGAGTCACCCTCTTCATCAGGTTCTCCAAGAGACAGCAGTCTCTCCCAATGACAGAGGAAAAATGGGCTACTTTGGCTTTCTGAGGCACAATATGTAGTTCTCCAAAATGGTACCTGCCTGGGGGATTTTTCAAGAAAATTAAGCTTCAGTGGTGATTTGTTTGTCTTCACATAACGTATGACCCAGATGTGCTGAGAAATAAGAAAAGGACGAACGAATCAAGGGCAGCTGATCCAAGGAGGCAAGGCGCAACTTCCACAGCCTACGTGGAAAGCTAGAGGAAGGGAACATCCAGCTGGTGGGAGCTGAACACAGGGGCCAGTCCTCCTTGGGCTCGGGATGCCACCGCCTCTTCCTACATCTTCACGCTCTCCTTCTCTGTTGGCCCCTCCCAGCCATATGAAAGAGCCACAAGGAAATGCTCTCCTCCATTCCATTTTCCTGTCCTCCTATCCACCCCTCCCTTCTTTCCCTTTGCCATCAATTTCTTGACTTGCCCCCCATTTCTCCCCTCCCATCTACACTGCGATCTGGTTTCTGCCCCACTACTCCCGTGAAACTGACCTCCTTGAAGCCCCCAATGATTTCTCTGTTGACAAGTCCAGGGGACTACTTCTCAATCCTTATCTTTGTGACCGCCAAGCCGAGTTAGATCTTAAACAACGTCTCTGTCTTGAAAATCTCTTCCCTTGGCTTCTGCGCCACCTTTCCTTTTCTTTTCATGACACCGATCACAACCAGTGCTGCAGATTCCATCGAATTAAGGAATGCTGTTGCCTACATGTGTGAATGAGCTAAAGTGAGTACAGTACTGAAGTAGAGGACACCTAAAGTGAAACGTCTTCATGTACGTCCACGTGGCTGAGCAGCAAGTTAACCTTTCATACATGTGCTAGAGAAGAAGAGTTGGGTTTTATTTTATTTACTTTTCCCTGGACTGTGTTGAATGACTATCATCTACAAGTTCAGGCTACTTTTTGCTGAGGATTAATAATGCACTGGGAGAGCTGAGAGAAAACTGAATAATAGAGCTGTCTTTTTCTTGACCAGCTCACCTTACTTTCCCAAACTCTAAGTCTTTCTCTAATTCTTTCCCCTTTTTATTGTAGTAAAATGAACATAACACAAAATTCACCATTTGCATCATTTTACAATTCACTCTACCATTCAGTGGAATTTACTACTGTCACAATGTTGTGCAACTATCACCACTGCCTAGCTGCAAAACATTTTCATCAACCAAGAGGAAACCTACACCCATTTTAAGGAGTCATTCCCAATTTCCCTCTCTTCCAAACCCCTGGCAACCACTAATGTATAATCTTTTCTGTGTGTATGGATTTGCCACTGCTGGACATTTCATATAAATGGAACCATACAATATGTAGCCTTTCATGCCTGACCTCTTTCACTTAGTTGCATCCATCATGTAGCATGTATCAGAAATCCACTCACTGTTACGGCTGAATCCTTCATACTGTTTGAAATCAAAATTAAAAATACGTTGAGAGTGAAGCTCTGTTTTAATGGCACATCTATTAGGCCAATTCATTGAAAGAAACTGAAGATGGAGATGTTGTTGTCAAATGATAATCGTTGAGAAGCCTCAGCCAATTGGATAATGAAAAGTTTGGGAAATGTTGCAAAAAATTATCTGCTTTATATTAAAAGCCTATTAAACAAGGATTCAGGAGATTGTCTTTTTCTTGCAGGTAACTTAAATGAGGCTGAAAGAAATAACTGCCCTTTAAAACACATTTTGAAAGGATTCTATTTATTCTTAATAGACGAATGGGAGGGAGTACAGGAAGTTCACATCCAATATGGACTCCCTGTCCAAACACTGTTTATCTTTCTAGCCACCACTATCGAATTATATTTCTTGAGAGTAAGGCAGCTCAATTCCTGCATATTACTTTCTAAACTTCATCCATCAAATCCATTAATACAGTATAAACAAGAGTTGTTCATGTTTAAGTGCAGTTCAAATATCAGGTATAAAGAACCCCCAGTAAGAAAAAGAATCCTATATCTCTTGCCAGAATGTGGTCAGCTCTGGGGTGCTCTGCTAGCTGAAAGACAGATTCATTATTAACGGGATAGAGGCTGTTTAAGAGGGATGAGAGCCAAAAAAATTTAACTACATATATGTGTTAAGAGCAGTGCTAGGTTATCTCATGTTCTATATCAGTCAAGGCTCACAATTTTACATACGTGAAAAGCAAAGTTAAAAGTGTATTCATAGGGCTTCCCTGTTGGCGCAGTGGTTAAGGATCCACCTGCCAGTGCACGGGACACACGTTTGAGCCCTGGTCCGGGAAGATCCCACATGCCACGGAGCAACTAAGACCATGTGCCACAACTACTGAGCCTGCGTGCTAGAGCCCGTGAACCACAACTACTGAAGCCCACGCACCTAGGCCCCGTGCTCAGCAACAGCGAGAAGCCACCACAATGAGAATGCCGTGTACTGCAACAGAGTAGCCGCCGCTCACTGCAACTAGAGAAAGCCTGCGCACAGCAACGAAGAGCCTAGGCAGCCAAAGATAAATAAATAAATACGTCTATTTTAAAAAAAATGTGTTTCAGTAACTTACTAAAAGGCACGCAATCAGTAAACATGAGCAAGGATTCAATCCCAAATCTGTCACACTGAAGTTGAAGCTAATACTCGAGATTGATAAAAACAGCACTAATTTAAAACTTCAGAGGTATTTTTTACTTCATACTTTCACTAATGCTCTTTGGAGATAAATCATTTCATTTATATGGGCCTTAGTTTTTACAACTATAATAGTTGGAAGCTTGACTAGGTGATCTCTATGTAGTCTTCCAATTCTAAAATGTTCCACTAATTTGGATTCCTACAGTAATTGCCCTTGCAATACATGCATGCTGCCACCAAGTAGCAGTAGAGACTACTAGTTCCTTTTTTATCCCTAGTGGGGGTGAATTTTGACAGCAGACTTATCCGTCAATAGTACAACCTGTTAGTATAACTATAAGATAACAAAATAATCTGGTATTCTTTCCTGTAAAAGAGAAGCTTTACATTGTGTCTGTGAATCGTACCAGAATCACCTGTAAGTTTATAAATATAGAGGAAATCCTGAACCCATTGAATGAGAATCTTCAGAGACAGGAATTGGGCATCTGGAATTTTGGGCTCCCATCATTTGTATATTTTATTTCATTTTATTTTTGCCTATGTACAATATTTGGCACATCCTTTTGAATCTTTAAAAGTTTCTTTCTGTTTTAAATTTTAGAATATTCCATAATCTTCACCTACTTTTCATAAGGTGTTATCTGTTAAGTTTATTCGATCTTGTGCTTCTCCTGGTTAAGACTTCTTTCTTTCCTTCTTTTTTTCTCGTGGCCCTGCCTCATGTCTTGCAGGATCTTAGTTTCCTGACATGGGATTGGACCCCAGGGTCCCAGCAGTGAAAGCGCCATGTTCTAAACACTGGACCACCAGGGAAGTCCCAAGATTTCAGTTTTAAATGACTTTTTTCCCACTCTAATTCATTCCTGGGATCAGTTTCATGTTTGGACATTAAAGCAACCTTGCATTGCCAGAATAAAGCTACTTTGATTTTGATATATGATTGTTTTACATACCATGGATACAGTTTGTGCTTCTCTTTACACATTTTGCATGCATGTTCAAAGGAGAAACTGGCCTGTGATTCTATTCTTGTAATATCCTTTATAGATTTGTTTTAAGAGTCTATACTTTATTTTTTATTTATTTATAGTTTTGGCTGCATTGGGTCTTCATTGCTGCATGCATGCTTTCTCTAGTTTTGGCGAGCGGGGGTCTATTCTTTGTTGCAGTGAGTAGGCTTCTCATTGCAGCCTTCTGACCGCATGGGCTTCTGACCCCATTCGTCGGTGCTACTTCAGTTCCTTACCCCTTCCCTTCTGACCCTGGGCGGTGAAATCCTCTTTCTGCAGCTGGCCTGCGGCAGAAAGTCAATGAGGCAAGAGTAGGCTTGGAGTATCCAAGGAGCAGAAAGGATGTCAGCGTGTGAAAAACAGAGCGAGCAAATTGGAGAGGAGAAGGAAACACTCAGAGAGGAAACAGAGGCCCAGATTTCTAGGTCTGTGGAGGCACTCTGAGGACTTTGCATTTCCTGTGAAGAAGCCACTGAAGAAATTTGAGTGACATGATCTGACTTATGTTTTAACAAGATCTCTCTGGATGCCACGTTGATTAGAGATTGTAGGAGAGCAAGGACAAGCCCCAGAACACCAACAGTTGATTCAAAGAAGTGATTACTCAAACATGGTCCCCCTCCTCAATGAGGACGCAGAGCAGGAATCGGCAAATAATGGCCACAAATCAAATCAGGCTCTCAGCCTGGATCTGTGGGACTGTGAGCTAATAATGGTTCTCAAGTTCAGAAAGCTTGTTGAAGAAGAAAGAGGAGGAGAAGCTACAGAAACTGTATATGGCCCACAAAGCCTAAGATATTTAAAATCCAGAAGATGCTTTCCAACACCTGATGTAAAGCATGTGGCTGGTAGGAGGTCCTCAACCACATTTGGAAGAGGAATACATGAGTCACTTCGTTCCTGAAAACACTGTAAAGTGATAGGGGTCAAGAAACATTTACCCGTTCACCCTTAACCTTCACAAATGATGCCAGTTCCATTGAGCTATTGAAAAATACATTCTGGCTTTCAAAAAAGTAACCCAGAGGGCATTTTCTCACATAGGCAAGGTCATAAACAACTGTCAAGTGAAGTTGAAATAGCAACAAATCAAATAGTAACAAAAACATTTTTACAGAACTTTAAATCTTACAAAGCATTTTCATGTTCATTATCTAATTTAATCCCCAAATCAACGGCATGAGATAGTTATTATTTCCCCATTAGAAATGACCACATATTAAATCCTTAGTGATTGCTCAAGAAAAGCTGAAATCTTGAGTGTAACATCCATTAATGCCATGGTTGGGTGTTTTCCCATGGGAACACTGGATGCTAAAATCCACGGGGATTTTCAGCTCAAGATGGCAGACTAGGAAATATATTTACTTTCTGTTCCTCCTGAAACCATATCTAAATAAAACTGTAGAGATACCAAAACTAATCAACCAATAAAAGCCAAGATATTTTGGAAGTCATCAACCACAGAAAGATTTCAACACATTTCGAGAAGGCAAACAATGAAATGGAGGAGCCGTGAATAAAAGAATGAAGAAA
The DNA here is from genome assembly GCF_059928025.1 of Delphinapterus leucas. NCBI lineage: Eukaryota > Metazoa > Chordata > Mammalia > Artiodactyla > Monodontidae > Delphinapterus > Delphinapterus leucas. Next base: position 107,296,533 of record NC_143137.1, on the reverse strand, counting down.
AAACGGCTGACCCTAAGTAAGGTCTGCACAAAGCCACTCAGCTTTTGCTGAGCTCTGGTTATAGTAAAGGGCAGAGGAAGGAAGAGGGGCTGAAAACAAGGAGACAAACGTCATTTAAGGAAAAACAGTTCATTTAATGAGCTCCAGAGAACACTCAGCCTGCTGCCATACTAACTCATGAATTACAATGGATTGTTGGTAAGCAAGACAAGAAAACAGGGAAGAAACAAAAGAAACAAAAATCAAGACATTGTTTCTAACTGAACTCTTCTCAAATGAGATTGAGGAATTATGTTTCAATGCCACAGCTGTAAATCATTTCTGCTCTTGGAGAGGTTACAAAGGGCTTATAATATTTCCCTTTTGTTCAGACAGAATTGAGGTCTGAGCAAAAGCTTTAGTGTCCTCCAACCCCAACATTTATTGGGGATGGAAGCCCAGATTTGCTGGGACATACCATAAAAAGAATCTCATGAGCAGAGGGTCAAACTGACTGTGGAATATATGAATTATGTCCTGTGTGAGTTTCAATAGGTTTTAAAATATATACATACATACATATATATATATACGTTTTGAATGATCTATATGATTTTGGGTTCTGAAATTTCTACATGTCACATGCGTGATACATAACAGACAATGTCAGCCCCAGGAGGGAGAAAACACTCCAATGAAGCAAGCCAAAGAAACAAGTTTTAAGCAAGGTCAAGTGATGTGTAGACCAGGATTGTTCAATTCCTACCTGTCATGCTGAAGCTTCCAGCTCCTGAATAACAACACATGCTTCCCCTGTCCTAGACAGCCAAGAGTATGTCTCCTCTCTTGGGCATAAGAATCTCTAGAGTTACATATCTGTAGTAAGAGTGGACCCAGCTGGCATACTCACAATGACCAAATTGTGTTGATCGTACTTTATACCAATACATCGCTCCACGCTGAAGTTGCAATAAATGATATATTTGCTTTCTAGACATGAATGAGACGCCTTACTGGATATACTCCAGGAAGGCCAGAGAAGCTGGCTTCTAATCCATACGGAACAATTCACTGGTGAATTTCTTTCACGATAGCCCATGATTTATCTAGAATATCACCTTTACATATCTGGATCCTTCAAACTAGACAAAGGGAAAATACGGGCTTCAAGCCTCAATTAGAAATATGGAATGGTGCCATGCTGACAACTGGTGGTCCCTGACCTGTATCTTCTGAGATTAGAACACAGTGTGGTGGATGACCAATTCATGCGTTGAACAAAAGAAGACCTCCTACAGGGCAGTGTAGCTGTTCGTTACAGGTATGGCACTTAGGGCTAAGTACCATAAGGACTACAAGAGAAAAAGAAAAACAAGTAACACATGAAGCATATACGATAAGGAGGCGCCACAGTCCAGAGCACGAGCTCTGGAATCACACAGGCTTGGATCGAATCCCAGCTAAACCACTACCATCTATATACCCGGAAGGACAGGCCAAGGTTTAAATGGTGTTTTACCAGATTTCAAAAAAGAAGTGAAGAAAGAACCTATCTTCCAGGAAGGGACATCGTGGGGTGCAGTATCCAGTCGGATCAGGGCTCTGCATCTCCTGCTCAGAAACCTTGGCCACCTGGCTCATGGTGATGCTGGCAGCTGAGCAGCCCTGGAGAAGGCGATCCTGTCTCCAGGTCTCGCAGAGAAGCTGGGGAGGACTCCGGACGAGGTGGCCCACACCCTGGTAAGTTCTGGCTGCCTCCTGCCCTCAGGTCTGAGCAGGCTCTGGTCTCTGGGCCCCGTGGTGGGGAAGGCCTGGCCAATACATACACAGGGCTGAGGGGCCTGCAGAGCCAGTCCCCAGGCAGGGTGAGCTCTGGAGGAGGCTTCCACAGTCCCCAGCAGTCTCCGCATGGTGGCCCATCTGGTGCCAAACACCTGCCACCCACAGCGAGAAGTCCCAGCCACTAGAAAGTCCAGAAGGGGCCCCACCCTTTGCCTTTGGGCCTGGGTTAAGCCACCAGCTGGGCTTGCACGTGACCCCTGCCTCACCCCCTGCCCCGCCCGCCCTTTCTCTGTGACACGTACAATGGATATGTCATAAAGCCAGGCTGAGCCAGTGCTATAAATTCAGAGGAGTTAGAATCTAGGAAGAAGCTCTCCCACTTTCACTCTCTGCTCTCAGATCAGGCAGGCAGTACCTCTAATATGGAAGCTATGGACACCACACCTCCTTCCCAGGCTGTCCTCTACCATTCTGCTCATGTTTTCCCCAGCACCCCATTGACGGCTTTGGCGGGTATCGGGGCTTCAGCAGGCAGCACGTCTGACCCCGAACCTATGGACACCACACCTCCTTCACATGCTGTTATCTTCCATTCTGCTCCTGTTTTCCCCAGCACCCCATTGACGGCTTTGGCGGGCATCGGTGCTTCAGCAGGAATCACGTCAGACCCCGAACCTATGGACACCACACCTCCTTCACATGCTGTCATCTTCCATTCTGCTCCTGTTTTCCCAAGCACCCCATTTACGGCTTTGGCGGGCATCGGTGCTTCAGCAGGAAACACGTCAGACCCCGAACCTATGGACACCACACCTCCTTCACACGCTGTCATCTTCCATTCTGCTTCTGTTTTCCCCAGCACCCCATTTACGGCCCTGGCAGGCATCGGTGCTTCCGCAGTCAGCACCTCTGACCCCGAACCTATGGACACCACACCTCCTTCCCAGGCTGTCATTTTCCAGTCTGCCCTGTCTCCAAGTAGAACCACTACCCATTTCACACTGCTGTTCCAAGTTCTGGGAACACACCACCCAGTGGTAGCAATACCTCAGCCCATGCCTCGACTCATTTACCTGCAACGTGAGCCAACAGATAGACCAACACTTCAAAGTTATGACAGAAAATTGAGTAAGTTATACGCTTGGAATTTCATTTATTATTATTAACAAGCACAACTGTAGTGCTTAGACTATAACAAGTACTATTCTAAGGGCTTACCAAATATTAACTCACTTATTCCTCATAATGGCAACCCTAGTGGTAGGGAATATTCATAATGTTCACTTTTTGGGGGGAAACTGAGGCTCAGATTCGTTGAATAGCTTGCCTAATGCCACACAGTTAGTAGGTGGCAAAACCCAGGATTAAAACCAGACCATCTAGACTTTCATCACTTTGCTGTGTCACCTTATTATAAGTTGTGGTTAGGGAAGGGACTAAATGGACAAGACTCTGAACTAAAAGGAGAAGGGAGAAATGAGAAAATGAGTGATCCTAGAAACTAGAGAAGATTTAGGCTCAGAAATTTCTGGTGATGAGACCCAGAAGAACAAGAACTTGGTTGGAATGTTAACTTGGGGTAGTATCTGAATCCATTGAGAAATGGTTTTGTTTCCTGTAAAATTTAGAAAGGTCAGTTGGATGAAGATTAACGAAGACAAAAGTAGAAAGGAAAAGAGAAAGGTGCCTTAAGTGAGACATAACCGCTCCCCTCTACGTACCGACAGGTTGTGTCATGTGGGAAAGGATGGAGCTCTCTCTACCGGGTTGGTCACCAGGCTGAACAAGGAGAAACATGGCAACCATTGTACTGGGTCTGATGATCCCTCAAAACCAAGGCTTCAGTTTCCAAGAACGACCTACAGTAGCATAACTAGTGTGTGTCACACATGCCACTAAGTGTGTTTCCAGTCACACATTTTAATTGGAGAAATACTTCCTATGAGGTAGGCATTAGTTCGCTATGGCTGCTGTTACAAATTACTACAAATGTGCTTGCTTCTAACAAAACACACTTATTTTCTTATGGTTCTGGAAGACAGAGGTCCAAAACCAGTTTCCCTGGGCTGAAACCAGGAGTCAACAGGGCCATCCATCCTCCTTCTAGAGGCTCTAAGCGAGAATCTGTTTCCTCGCCAGCATTCCTTCACTTCTGGCCACATCAATCCAACCCCAACTTCATCATCACATTCTCTTTGGGGTAAAAATTCCCTCTGCCTCTCTCTTACGAGAACACCAGTGGTTATATTTGGGCCCGTCCAGGTAGTCCAGGAGAACCTTCCCATCTGAGAACCATTACTTTCATCCCACTGGCAAAGTGCCTTCTGCCATTTAAGGTGACATTCACAGGTTCTGGAGAGTAGAATGTGGACATTTGGGGGCAATGGTATTATTCAGTCTACTACAAGGTAGATACTATTATCTTTCTCAGATGTACGAAATGACGTTTAGGGAAGTAGTCTGTCTCAGGTCTACAATTTCCAGAGTAGAGACTTACATTCTGCCACTGACACTTTAGGACACACCCTAAACAACTTTAATCTGTGTCCTTAACTACTGCATAATCCTTGGTTAAGAGTCACACTTAGGTATCAAGACCCAATTGAATAGGACACAAGTACTGTCTCCTCTTTCACTATGTTTGCCTGGTGTACTGATGAATCTTGCCCAGAGCAGAAGAGTTCAGAAAAGTGTTATGCAGGTTTACGAAGAGAAAGCATTTACTGTTTGACGTGCACGGAGGAACGGAAGGCTTTTTCAAATAAAATAAAATAAAATATGCCACCAAATAGTCAATTGTCACAACAGAGGTAACCCCGTGGGAGTCATGAGGAGACTAAAATTATCTCCAATTGTGCAGGGCAGAAAAGTTTCAATGAAGGCAGGTGTAGTTCAGCCAAGCCCTACAGCACAGAAGTAGGAATTTGGGTATGTACGAATGGGAAAAAGACATTTGAGGCATGGGAAATAGTTTAATGCAGAATGGACGAGAAATATGCATTAGACCTTTTCTAAAACAACTGGCTTATTAACCCAGTAAATCGATTTAGTCAGTCAAACTAGCTTTAGCTGATTACTTATCCAGGGGATAGCTGTTGAGAGTAATTTTTGTCACAGAACAGTAAATAAAATGGTTGAACTATAGCTTCAGGCTTGCTAAGTGAAATAGATTGCTCTAGATGATTTTCAAGTGACTTACTTGGTAGTACTCACGAAATTGGGGGTTAACAATTGCTTAAGAAAACAAAGAGAATTGATTTTAAATAAAGTAGCTACTGTGTAAACTATCTGTTCAGTAGCTCATGTTAAACGGATGTTTATAATCCCCATTGGACAACCAACTACATTTTTGCAAATGGCAATGTGAATTGCTGTTGCCTAAACTATAGCAATGATCACCTATGTAATTTGTTGTCCAAACCAGAAATCTTCTAACAATACTGGTGTCCTAATAAAAATAAGCACGAAGGGAACACACAGTGGGTGTCTCCCGTGTGCCTGTGCATACATCTATATCTCACTGAACCCTCATAACAGCCCCCAAGAGAGGGACTCTGGGCGTCCCCATGCTGCTTGTGGAGAAACAGGCACAGGAAGGTTCAAGAGTCTATCTACCTAATATCGCACAGAGGGTGGCAGAGCCCGTTTTTAAACCACCTGCCTCCAATACCAGGTGCCAGGAGCCAGACTCAGCCTACAGCTCTCTTCTGCTCGCCTGGAGGTGAAACAGTGTGTCATGATTAGTCAAATCCCGTCTTCACTCATCAAGGTAGGTTGAACACCTGCACGTCCTCCAAGTAGCATGTAGCATAAGCAATAAGATGTTTGTCCCGTGATCGTCCAGGAACTTGGAATCAGCTGTGCCTGGTTAGGCTGAGCTTGTTTAGAGTGGAGAGGACCACCGATCTTCCACCTGGGCAAGTGCCTTTTGACCTCCTGCCATCAGAGGGCCGAAATCTCCAGCCTGAGAATGTGCTGAGCCCTGTAGCCTAGTTACGCCAGCTCAGAACAATGATGAGCACACCTTTTTCCAGTCACCTTTCCTCATGCTCCCCATGCCTCATACTGCCCTGCTTCTTTATTCTTTATCCCACAGATACCCAAAGCCCCTTGCCTTTGGGGAGGCAGATTTGAGACCTATTGTCACGTCACGTCCTCGCTTGGCTGCCCTGTGAATAAACCTCCTCTTTGCTGCAAACCTCAGCATTTCAGTGTTTTGGCTTGCTGCGCCTCAGACAGAATGGTTGGGAGCAGTGGTACAGCTCCCTTGCCTGTGAGGGATGCTGGTTCCTAGTAGTCACGTTGCGGATGTTTTCTCCTCTCGGGGTGGGGGCGGGGCAGACATCCTGCTCTTCCGGAAAGGGAGAAACACAGGTGCCAAACCCTTGCCCTCAGCGTCACCGTCACCTAGGAGCTTGTTAGAAGCACAGAATCCAGGCCACACCCAGAACTACTGAATACCAGCCTGCATTTAACAAGATCCACAAGAGAGGCATACCCATATTAAAGTTGGAGAGGCACCAAGCTGTCATCGTCTTCTCCACGGCTAATGAAAACGAAGCAAAGGTTCATCCCGAGCCGACTCTGCCTCAGTCACCTGGATATCACATGAGCTCATTTCATCCTCCCCAGAACCTGCAAATGAGACTGAGGGTCAGAGTGGTCTAGCACCCAAGGTTCCATAAAAGAACATGACCAAGGCTCACTGGAGCCCAGACTTCCAAAAAAGAAGGCCCCTGAGCACAGCATGGCACCACCGCAGCCCAAACCGTGGGCCTGGAGGGTAGGCCAGGCTCCCCACGCAGAGTTCACGCCATTCGACAGATGCCCACAGCAGACCACAAGGCAATATGACAAGTAAGTTCTGATTGTGGAATCTCTGAATTTTGAGATTTAAAGAAAAAATCTGTTTTTGGGGGATGGTTAAAACAGTTCTACCAAGGAGTAAAGAGAGGGCATCTCAAGGCCCCTTCTGGACTTAGAATTTAATGCCTACTTATTGAGAAATGCTCCGCGCCTTTGCTCAGCCCTACGTCAAGGTGAAGTTCTCTGTGCCCTGGGAGCTTAGGTTCTAAAAAGGCCACAGAAATGGGTGAGACCTAAAGAATGCCAGAACAATGCGACGGCATTAATCAGACTGTCTTTGCTTTGCCTTGCTTACAAGTCACTGACTTTAAACTGAATATGGTGTCATGTGTTTATGTTTCTTGAAGCTTTTTTTTACAAAAGATCATATAAAGATTTTCTTCCATGGTAAGACTTTTATATTGTATTTCTCTTAAACTGGAGTGTGGTACATTTACCCTCCATCAGATGATTGCTTACAACTCACCTTGCTTTATTAAGAATACCGCTAGAGGCTTCTATGTCCCTACTAACAAAAATACATTTTCAGGCCCATTCAAACCACTGAAATTCCAAGATTTCAGAGCACAAGATAATGAAAATTCTCTCTATCCACGTCTTTTACTACATTTAGCTTCTTAACAGTCCCTAAGTGTGTCAGATGAAAGGTACTGTCGCGGGAATTGACATCTTTAACAGCATTCCATACAGGTAAGTCTTGATTGTTCCAATTTCTCAAAAAGTTGGACACATTTACTGCCTCTATGACATCTCTAGGGTGTGTGGAAGAAATAAAAAAGAGGCCTGTACAATGTATTTCTCAAAATATACACACAAAGGGTTTGCACATACAAACAGGGAAACCTTATAATAATGTATGGGGAGCCAAGTATTGTCGGTAACGGACCTACTCATTTCGAAAGACAACACTGTCACCAAGTGTCCCTTCACCAAATTTGACTGGGAATATTTAGGGGACACCAAACCAGAGGTGGAGATTTTTAGGCACATTCTTGCCAGAAAAGAGAGCCTAGGGCATAAACCACTCAACTGGTTGGCACGAATGCCAGGGCAACCCAAGCAAGTGGATATAGAAGCCTACGTAATGCTTGGAAGTAGGAAGCTTTGGGGGACTACACCTAGGCTGGTACTGGCCTCCCTCCCCAAAGGGACAAGGAGAGCAGAAACCTGGATGGAGTCAAGAGAGAGAAAAAAGAAAGGCAAGGCTGGGTATGGAGCAACGTGTGGATCCAGGAGCATGTGTCTCAGAACTGCCGGGGCTCTGCAGACCAGTTGCATCCCGATTCTCCTTGACCCTCATTGTTATAATGAACTCAGGGTGGGCGCATCCCTGCTGCCAAGTCACTTCCACCAGTCCATGGAGTTGACAGTTACTTGCTCACAGTGAACCAACCGCTCTGGACCTAACAGCTACTGCAGGGGGCGGTAGTGGAGAACAATGTGACGACAACGACCAGATGCGAAGGAGGAAGAGACATTCAGCGGACCGACTGGGTGGACTGATGGTGTGGCCTTAACTCTGCAGAGCTAAAGGGGCCAGATGTAGAAAAGGGAAGGGGAATCATGAGGATATGGTCAAGCCCCTTCGTATAGATATTTCATCCGTATGTTGTATGCAAATTCCATTCAATTTGCTCTGAGTGAAAAAGAGAGAACAAAATTATCCTTTCAACCATGTCAGTGACTTTATTTACCATCTCATTTGATGAGCTCATAGCCCAGGTTCAGAGGGAAATGGGAGCTGTGAGTCTGCCATCTCTCAGGAAGTCTCAGGCCTCAGAGGCCCCTCATAGCCAAACTAGCTCACCTTTTGCACCTTTCAAGCAACGTTATTCCTAAGTGCGAGTCACCCTCTTCATCAGGTTCTCCAAGAGACAGCAGTCTCTCCCAATGACAGAGGAAAAATGGGCTACTTTGGCTTTCTGAGGCACAATATGTAGTTCTCCAAAATGGTACCTGCCTGGGGGATTTTTCAAGAAAATTAAGCTTCAGTGGTGATTTGTTTGTCTTCACATAACGTATGACCCAGATGTGCTGAGAAATAAGAAAAGGACGAACGAATCAAGGGCAGCTGATCCAAGGAGGCAAGGCGCAACTTCCACAGCCTACGTGGAAAGCTAGAGGAAGGGAACATCCAGCTGGTGGGAGCTGAACACAGGGGCCAGTCCTCCTTGGGCTCGGGATGCCACCGCCTCTTCCTACATCTTCACGCTCTCCTTCTCTGTTGGCCCCTCCCAGCCATATGAAAGAGCCACAAGGAAATGCTCTCCTCCATTCCATTTTCCTGTCCTCCTATCCACCCCTCCCTTCTTTCCCTTTGCCATCAATTTCTTGACTTGCCCCCCATTTCTCCCCTCCCATCTACACTGCGATCTGGTTTCTGCCCCACTACTCCCGTGAAACTGACCTCCTTGAAGCCCCCAATGATTTCTCTGTTGACAAGTCCAGGGGACTACTTCTCAATCCTTATCTTTGTGACCGCCAAGCCGAGTTAGATCTTAAACAACGTCTCTGTCTTGAAAATCTCTTCCCTTGGCTTCTGCGCCACCTTTCCTTTTCTTTTCATGACACCGATCACAACCAGTGCTGCAGATTCCATCGAATTAAGGAATGCTGTTGCCTACATGTGTGAATGAGCTAAAGTGAGTACAGTACTGAAGTAGAGGACACCTAAAGTGAAACGTCTTCATGTACGTCCACGTGGCTGAGCAGCAAGTTAACCTTTCATACATGTGCTAGAGAAGAAGAGTTGGGTTTTATTTTATTTACTTTTCCCTGGACTGTGTTGAATGACTATCATCTACAAGTTCAGGCTACTTTTTGCTGAGGATTAATAATGCACTGGGAGAGCTGAGAGAAAACTGAATAATAGAGCTGTCTTTTTCTTGACCAGCTCACCTTACTTTCCCAAACTCTAAGTCTTTCTCTAATTCTTTCCCCTTTTTATTGTAGTAAAATGAACATAACACAAAATTCACCATTTGCATCATTTTACAATTCACTCTACCATTCAGTGGAATTTACTACTGTCACAATGTTGTGCAACTATCACCACTGCCTAGCTGCAAAACATTTTCATCAACCAAGAGGAAACCTACACCCATTTTAAGGAGTCATTCCCAATTTCCCTCTCTTCCAAACCCCTGGCAACCACTAATGTATAATCTTTTCTGTGTGTATGGATTTGCCACTGCTGGACATTTCATATAAATGGAACCATACAATATGTAGCCTTTCATGCCTGACCTCTTTCACTTAGTTGCATCCATCATGTAGCATGTATCAGAAATCCACTCACTGTTACGGCTGAATCCTTCATACTGTTTGAAAACAAAATTAAAAATACGTTGAGAGTGAAGCTCTGTTTTAATGGCACATCTATTAGGCCAATTCATTGAAAGAAACTGAAGATGGAGATGTTGTTGTCAAATGATAATCGTTGAGAAGCCTCAGCCAATTGGATAATGAAAAGTTTGGGAAATGTTGCAAAAAATTATCTGCTTTATATTAAAAGCCTATTAAACAAGGATTCAGGAGATTGTCTTTTTCTTGCAGGTAACTTAAATGAGGCTGAAAGAAATAACTGCCCTTTAAAACACATTTTGAAAGGATTCTATTTATTCTTAATAGACGAATGGGAGGGAGTACAGGAAGTTCACATCCAATATGGACTCCCTGTCCAAACACTGTTTATCTTTCTAGCCACCACTATCGAATTATATTTCTTGAGAGTAAGGCAGCTCAATTCCTGCATATTACTTTCTAAACTTCATCCATCAAATCCATTAATACAGTATAAACAAGAGTTGTTCATGTTTAAGTGCAGTTCAAATATCAGGTATAAAGAACCCCCAGTAAGAAAAAGAATCCTATATCTCTTGCCAGAATGTGGTCAGCTCTGGGGTGCTCTGCTAGCTGAAAGACAGATTCATTATTAACGGGATAGAGGCTGTTTAAGAGGGATGAGAGCCAAAAAAATTTAACTACATATATGTGTTAAGAGCAGTGCTAGGTTATCTCATGATCTATATCAGTCAAGGCTCACAATTTTACATACGTGAAAAGCAAAGTTAAAAGTGTATTCATAGGGCTTCCCTGTTGGCGCAGTGGTTAAGGATCCACCTGCCAGTGCACGGGACACACGTTTGAGCCCTGGTCCGGGAAGATCCCACATGCCACGGAGCAACTAAGACCATGTGCCACAACTACTGAGCCTGCGTGCTAGAGCCCGTGAACCACAACTACTGAAGCCCACGCACCTAGGCCCCGTGCTCAGCAACAGCGAGAAGCCACCACAATGAGAATGCCGTGTACTGCAACAGAGTAGCCGCCGCTCACTGCAACTAGAGAAAGCCTGCGCACAGCAACGAAGAGCCTAGGCAGCCAAAGATAAATAAATAAATACGTCTATTTTAAAAAAAATGTGTTTCAGTAACTTACTAAAAGGCACGCAATCAGTAAACATGAGCAAGGATTCAATCCCAAATCTGTCACACTGAAGTTGAAGCTAATACTCGAGATTGATAAAAACAGCACTAATTTAAAACTTCAGAGGTATTTTTTACTTCATACTTTCACTAATGCTCTTTGGAGATAAATCATTTCATTTATATGGGCCTTAGTTTTTACAACTATAATAGTTGGAAGCTTGACTAGGTGATCTCTATGTAGTCTTCCAATTCTAAAATGTTCCACTAATTTGGATTCCTACAGTAATTGCCCTTGCAATACATGCATGCTGCCACCAAGTAGCAGTAGAGACTACTAGTTCCTTTTTTATCCCTAGTGGGGGTGAATTTTGACAGCAGACTTATCCGTCAATAGTACAACCTGTTAGTATAACTATAAGATAACAAAATAATCTGGTATTCTTTCCTGTAAAAGAGAAGCTTTACATTGTGTCTGTGAATCGTACCAGAATCACCTGTAAGTTTATAAATATAGAGGAAATCCTGAACCCATTGAATGAGAATCTTCAGAGACAGGAATTGGGCATCTGGAATTTTGGGCTCCCATCATTTGTATATTTTATTTCATTTTATTTTTGCCTATGTACAATATTTGGCACATCCTTTTGAATCTTTAAAAGTTTCTTTCTGTTTTAAATTTTAGAATATTCCATAATCTTCACCTACTTTTCATAAGGTGTTATCTGTTATGTTTATTCGATCTTGTGCTTCTCCTGGTTAAGACTTCTTTCTTTCCTTCTTTTTTTCTCGTGGCCCTGCCTCATGTCTTGCAGGATCTTAGTTTCCTGACATGGGATTCGACCCCAGGGTCCCAGCAGTGAAAGCGCCATGTTCTAAACACTGGACCACCAGGGAAGTCCCAAGATTTCAGTTTTAAATGACTTTTTTCCCACTCTAATTCATTCCTGGGATCAGTTTCATGTTTGGACATTAAAGCAACCTTGCATTGCCAGAATAAAGCTACTTTGATTTTGATATATGATTGTTTTACATACCATGGATACAGTTTGTGCTTCTCTTTACACATTTTGCATGCATGTTCAAAGGAGGAACTGGCCTGTGATTCTATTCTTGTAATATCCTTTATAGATTTGTTTTAAGAGTCTATACTTTATTTTTTATTTATTTATATTTTTGGCTGCATTGGGTCTTCATTGCTGCATGCATGCTTTCTCTAGTTTTGGCGAGCGGGGGTCTATTCTTTGTTGCAGTGAGTAGGCTTCTCATTGCAGCCTTCTGACCGCATGGGCTTCTGACCCCATTCGTCGGTGCTACTTCAGTTCCTTACCCCTTCCCTTCTGACCCTGGGCGGTGAAATCCTCTTTCTGCAGCTGGCCTGCGGCAGAAAGTCAATGAGGCAAGAGTAGGCTTGGAGTATCCAAGGAGCAGAAAGGATGTCAGCGTGTGAAAAACAGAGCGAGCAAATTGGAGAGGAGAAGGAAACACTCAGAGAGGAAACAGAGGCCCAGATTTCTAGGTCTGTGGAGGCACTCTGAGGACTTTGCATTTCCTGTGAAGAAGCCACTGAAGAAATTTGAGTGACATGATCTGACTTATGTTTTAACAAGATCTCTCTGGATGCCACGTTGATTAGAGATTGTAGGAGAGCAAGGACAAGCCCCAGAACACCAACAGTTGATTCAAAGAAGTGATTACTCAAACATGGTCCCCCTCCTCAATGAGGACGCAGAGCAGGAATCGGCAAATAATGGCCACAAATCAAATCAGGCTCTCAGCCTGGATCTGTGGGACTGTGAGCTAATAATGGTTCTCAAGTTCAGAAAGCTTGTTGAAGAAGAAAGAGGAGGAGAAGCTACAGAAACTGTATATGGCCCACAAAGCCTAAGATATTTAAAATCCAGAAGATGCTTTCCAACACCTGATGTAAAGCATGTGGCTGGTAGGAGGTCCTCAACCACATTTGGAAGAGGAATACATGAGTCACTTCGTTCCTGAAAACACTGTAAAGTGATAGGGGTCAAGAAACATTTACCCGTTCACCCTTAACCTTCACAAATGATGCCAGTTCCATTGAGCTATTGAAAAATACATTCTGGCTTTCAAAAAAGTAACCCAGAGGGCATTTTCTCACATAGGCAAGGTCATAAACAACTGTCAAGTGAAGTTGAAATAGCAACAAATCAAATAGTAACAAAAACATTTTTACAGAACTTTAAATCTTACAAAGCATTTTCATGTTCATTATCTAATTTAATCCCCAAATCAACGGCATGAGATAGTTATTTCCCCATTAGAAATGACCACATATTAAATCCTTAGTGATTGCTCAAGAAAAGCTGAAATCTTGAGTGTAACATCCATTAATGCCATGGTTGGGTGTTTTCCCATGGGAACACTGGATGCTAAAATCCACGGGGATTTTCAGCTCAAGATGGCAGACTAGGAAATATATTTACTTTCTGTTCCTCCTGAAACCATATCTAAATAAAACTGTAGAGATACCAAAACTAATCAACCAATAAAAGCCAAGATATTTTGGAAGTCATCAACCACAGAAAGATTTCAACACATTTCGAGAAGGCAAACAATGAAATGGAGGAGCCGTGAATAAAAGAATGAAGAAAAAAAGGCTGAACCTAAGTAAGGTCTGCACAAAGCCACTCAGCTTTTGCTGAGCTCTGGTTATAGTAAAGGGCAGAGGAAGGAAGAGGGGCTGAAAACAAGGAGACAAACGTCATTTAAGGAAAAACAGTTCATTTAATGAGCTCCAGGGAACACTCAGCCTGCTGCCATACTAACTCATGAATTACAATGGATTGTTGGTAAGCAAGACAAGAAAACAGGGAAGAAACAAAAGAAACAAAAATCAAGACATTGTTTCTAACTGAACTCTTCTCAAATGAGATTGAGGAATTATGTTTCAATGCCACAGCTGTAAATCATTTCTGCTCTTGGAGAGGTTACAAAGGGCTTATAATATTTCCCTTTTGTTCAGACAGAATTGAGGTCTGAGCAAAAGCTTTAGTGTCCTCCAACCCCAACATTTATTGGGGATGGAAGCCCAGATTTGCTGGGACATACCATAAAAAGAATCTCATGAGCAGAGGGTCAAACTGACTGTGGAATATATGAATTATGTCCTGTGTGAGTTTCAATAGGTTTTAAAATATATACATACATACATATATATATATACGTTTTGAATGATCTATATGATTTTGGGTTCTGAAATTTCTACATGTCACATGCGTGATACATAACAGACAATGTCAGCCCCAGGAGGGAGAAAACACTCCAATGAAGCAAGCCAAAGAAACAAGTTTTAAGCAAGGTCAAGTGATGTGTAGACCAGGATTGTTCAATTCCTACCTGTCATGCTGAAGCTTCCAGCTCCTGAATAACAACACATGCTTCCCCTGTCCTAGACAGCCAAGAGTATGTCTCCTCTCTTGGGCATAAGAATCTCTAGAGTTACATATCTGTAGTAAGAGTGGACCCAGCTGGCATACTCACAATGACCAAATTGTGTTGATCGTACTTTATACCAATACATCGCTCCACGCTGAAGTTGCAATAAATGATATATTTGCTTTCTAGACATGAATGAGACGCCTTACTGGATATACTCCAGGAAGGCCAGAGAAGCTGGCTTCTAATCCATACGGAACAATTCACTGGTGAATTTCTTTCACGATAGCCCATGATTCATCTAGAATATCACCTTTACATATCTGGATCCTTCAAACTAGACAAAGGGAAAATACGGGCTTCAAGCCTCAATTAGAAATATGGAATGGTGCCATGCTGACAACTGGTGGTCCCTGACCTGTATCTTCTGAGATTAGAACACAGTGTGGTGGATGACCAATTCATGCGTTGAACAAAAGAAGACCTCCTACAGGGCAGTGTAGCTGTTCGTTACAGGTATGGCACTTAGGGCTAAGTACCATAAGGACTACAAGAGAAAAAGAAAAACAAGTAACACATGAAGCATATACGATAAGGAGGCGCCACAGTCCAGAGCACGAGCTCTGGAATCACACAGGCTTGGATCGAATCCCAGCTAAACCACTACCATCTATATACCCGGAAGGACAGGCCAAGGTTTAAATGGTGTTTTACCAGATTTCAAAAAAGAAGTGAAGAAAGAACCTATCTTCCAGGAAGGGACATCGTGGGGTGCAGTATCCAGTCGGATCAGGGCTCTGCATCTCCTGCTCAGAAACCTTGGCCACCTGGCTCATGGTGATGCTGGCAGCTGAGCAGCCCTGGAGAAGGCGATCCTGTCTCCAGGTCTCGCAGAGAAGCTGGGGAGGACTCCGGACGAGGTGGCCCACACCCTGGTAAGTTCTGGCTGCCTCCTGCCCTCAGGTCTGAGCAGGCTCTGGTCTCTGGGCCCCGTGGTGGGGAAGGCCTGGCCAATACATACACAGGGCTGAGGGGCCTGCAGAGCCAGTCCCCAGGCAGGGTGAGCTCTGGAGGAGGCTTCCACAGTCCCCAGCAGTCTCCGCATGGTGGCCCATCTGGTGCCAAACACCTGCCACCCACAGCGAGAAGTCCCAGCCACTAGAAAGTCCAGAAGGGGCCCCACCCTTTGCCTTTGGGCCTGGGTTAAGCCACCAGCTGGGCTTGCACGTGACCCCTGCCTCACCCCCTGCCCCGCCCGCCCTTTCTCTGTGACACGTACAATGGATATGTCATAAAGCCAGGCTGAGCCAGTGCTATAAATTCAGAGGAGTTAGAATCTAGGAAGAAGCTCTCCCACTTTCACTCTCTGCTCTCAGATCAGGCAGGCAGTACCTCTAATATGGAAGCTATGGACACCACACCTCCTTCCCAGGCTGTCCTCTACCATTCTGCTCATGTTTTCCCCAGCACCCCATTGACGGCTTTGGCGGGTATCGGGGCTTCAGCAGGCAGCACGTCTGACCCCGAACCTATGGACACCACACCTCCTTCACATGCTGTTATCTTCCATTCTGCTCCTGTTTTCCCCAGCACCCCATTGACGGCTTTGGCGGGCATCGGTGCTTCAGCAGGCAGCACCTCAGACCCCGAACCTATGGACACCACACCTCCTTCACACGCTGTCATCTTCCACTCTGCTCCTGTTTTCCCCAGCACCCCATTTACGGGTTTGGCGGGCATCGGTGCTTCAGCAGGAATCACGTCAGACCCCGAACCTATGGACACCACACCTCCTTCACATGCTGTCATCTTCCATTCTGCTCCTGTTTTCCCAAGCACCCCATTTACGGCTTTGGCGGGCATCGGTGCTTCAGCAGGAAGCACGTCAGACCCCGAACCTATGGACACCACACCTCCTTCACACGCTGTCATCTTCCATTCTGCTTCTGTTTTCCCCAGCACCCCATTTACGGCCCTGGCAGGCATCGGTGCTTCCGCAGTCAGCACGTCTGACCCCGAACCTATGGACACCACACCTCCTTCCCAGGCTGTCATTTTCCAGTCTGCCCTGTCTCCAAGTAGAACCACTACCCATTTCACACTGCTGTTCCAAGTTCTGGGAACACACCACCCAGTGGTAGCAATACCTCAGCCCATGCCTCGACTCATTTACCTGCAACGTGAGCCAACAGATAGACCAACACTTCAAAGTTATGACAGAAAATTGAGTAAGTTATACGCTTGGAATTTCATTTATTATTATTAACAAGCACAACTGTAGTGCTTAGACTATAACAAGTACTATTCTAAGGGCTTACCAAATATTAACTCACTTATTCCTCATAATGGCAACCCTAGTGGTAGGGAATATTCATAATGTTCACTTTTTGGGGGGAAACTGAGGCTCAGATTCGTTGAATAGCTTGCCTAATGCCACACAGTTAGTAGGTGGCAAAACCCGGGATTAAAACCAGACCATCTAGACTTTCATCACTTTGCTGTGTCACCTTATTATAAGTTGTGGTTAGGGAAGGGACTAAATGGACAAGACTCTGAACTAAAAGGAGAAGGGAGAAATGAGAAAATGAGTGATCCTAGAAACTAGAGAAGATTTAGGCTCAGAAATTTCTGGTGATGAGACCCAGAAGAACAAGAACTTGGTTGGAATGTTAACTTGGGGTAGTATCTGAATCCATTGAGAAATGGTTTTGTTTCCTGTAAAATTTAGAAAGGTCAGTTGGATGAAGATTAACGAAGACAAAAGTAGAAAGGAAAAGAGAAAGGTGCCTTAAGTGAGACATAACCGCTCCCCTCTACGTACCGACAGGTTGTGTCATGTGGGAAAGGATGGAGCTCTCTCTACCGGGTTGGTCACCAGGCTGAACAAGGAGAAACATGGCAACCATTGTACTGGGTCTGATGATCCCTCAAAACCAAGGCTTCAGTTTCCAAGAACGACCTACAGTAGCATAACTAGTGTGTGTCACACATGCCACTAAGTGTGTTTCCAGTCACACATTTTAATTGGAGAAATACTTCCTATGAGGTAGGCATTAGTTCGCTATGGCTGCTGTTACAAATTACTACAAATGTGCTTGCTTCTAACAAAACACACTTATTTTCTTATGGTTCTGGAAGACAGAGGTCCAAAACCAGTTTCCCTGGGCTGAAACCAGGAGTCAACAGGGCCATCCATCCTCCTTCTAGAGGCTCTAAGCGAGAATCTGTTTCCTCGCCAGCATTCCTTCACTTCTGGCCACATCAATCCAACCCCAACTTCATCATCACATTCTCTTTGGGGTAAAAATTCCCTCTGCCTCTCTCTTACGAGAACACCAGTGGTTATATTTGGGCCCGTCCAGGTAGTCCAGGAGAACCTTCCCATCTGAGAACCATTACTTTCATCCCACTGGCAAAGTGCCTTCTGCCATTTAAGGTGACATTCACAGGTTCTGGAGAGTAGAATGTGGACATTTGGGGGCAATGGTATTATTCAGTCTACTACAAGGTAGATACTATTATCTTTCTCAGATGTACGAAATGACGTTTAGGGAAGTAGTCTGTCTCAGGTCTACAATTTCCAGAGTAGAGACTTACATTCTGCCACTGACACTTTAGGACACACCCTAAACAACTTTAATCTGTGTCCTTAACTACTGCATAATCCTTGGTTAAGAGTCACACTTAGGTATCAAGACCCAATTGAATAGGACACAAGTACTGTCTCCTCTTTCACTATGTTTGCCTGGTGTACTGATGAATCTTGCCCAGAGCAGAAGAGTTCAGAAAAGTGTTATGCAGGTTTACGAAGAGAAAGCATTTACTGTTTGACGTGCACGGAGGAACGGAAGGCTTTTTCAAATAAAATAAAATAAAATATGCCACCAAATAGTCAATTGTCACAACAGAGGTAACCCCGTGGGAGTCATGAGGAGACTAAAATTATCTCCAATTGTGCAGGGCAGAAAAGTTTCAATGAAGGCAGGTGTAGTTCAGCCAAGCCCTACAGCACAGAAGTAGGAATTTGGGTATGTACGAATGGGAAAAAGACATTTGAGGCATGGGAAATAGTTTAATGCAGAATGGACGAGAAATATGCATTAGACCTTTTCTAAAACAACTGGCTTATTAACCCAGTAAATCGATTTAGTCAGTCAAACTAGCTTTAGCTGATTACTTATCCAGGGGATAGCTGTTGAGAGTAATTTTTGTCACAGAACAGTAAATAAAATGGTTGAACTATAGCTTCAGGCTTGCTAAGTGAAATAGATTGCTCTAGATGATTTTCAAGTGACTTACTTGGTAGTACTCACGAAATTGGGGGTTAACAATTGCTTAAGAAAACAAAGAGAATTGATTTTAAATAAAGTAGCTACTGTGTAAACTATCTGTTCAGTAGCTCATGTTAAACGGATGTTTATAATCCCCATTGGACAACCAACTACATTTTTGCAAATGGCAATGTGAATTGCTGTTGCCTAAACTATAGCAATGATCACCTATGTAATTTGTTGTCCAAACCAGAAATCTTCTAACAATACTGGTGTCCTAATAAAAATAAGCACGAAGGGAACACACAGTGGGTGTCTCCCGTGTGCCTGTGCATACATCTATATCTCACTGAACCCTCATAACAGCCCCCAAGAGAGGGACTCTGGGCGTCCCCATGCTGCTTGTGGAGAAACAGGCACAGGAAGGTTCAAGAGTCTATCTACCTAATATCGCACAGAGGGTGGCAGAGCCCGTTTTTAAACCACCTGCCTCCAATACCAGGTGCCAGGAGCCAGACTCAGCCTACAGCTCTCTTCTGCTCGCCTGGAGGTGAAACAGTGTGTCATGATTAGTCAAATCCCGTCTTCACTCATCAAGGTAGGTTGAACACCTGCACGTCCTCCAAGTAGCATGTAGCATAAGCAATAAGATGTTTGTCCCGTGATCGTCCAGGAACTTGGAATCAGCTGTGCCTGGTTAGGCTGAGCTTGTTTAGAGTGGAGAGGACCACCGATCTTCCACCTGGGCAAGTGCCTTTTGACCTCCTGCCATCAGAGGGCCGAAATCTCCAGCCTGAGAATGTGCTGAGCCCTGTAGCCTAGTTACGCCAGCTCAGAACAATGATGAGCACACCTTTTTCCAGTCACCTTTCCTCATGCTCCCCATGCCTCATACTGCCCTGCTTCTTTATTCTTTATCCCACAGATACCCAAAGCCCCTTGCCTTTGGGGAGGCGGATTTGAGACCTATTGTCACGTCACGTCCTCGCTTGGCTGCCCTGTGAATAAACCTCCTCTTTGCTGCAAACCTCAGCATTTCAGTGTTTTGGCTTGCTGCGCCTCAGACAGAATGGTTGGGAGCAGTGGTACAGCTCCCTTGCCTGTGAGGGATGCTGGTTCCTAGTAGTCACGTTGCGGATGTTTTCTCCTCTCGGGGTGGGGGCGGGGCAGACATCCTGCTCTTCCGGAAAGGGAGAAACACAGGTGCCAAACCCTTGCCCTCAGCGTCACCGTCACCTAGGAGCTTGTTAGAAGCACAGAATCCAGGCCACACCCAGAACTACTGAATACCAGCCTGCATTTAACAAGATCCACAAGAGAGGCATACCCATATTAAAGTTGGAGAGGCACCAAGCTGTCATCGTCTTCTCCACGGCTAATGAAAACGAAGCAAAGGTTCATCCCGAGCCGACTCTGCCTCAGTCACCTGGATATCACATGAGCTCATTTCATCCTCCCCAGAACCTGCAAATGAGACTGAGGGTCAGAGTGGTCTAGCACCCAAGGTTCCATAAAAGAACATGACCAAGGCTCACTGGAGCCCAGACTTCCAAAAAAGAAGGCCCCTGAGCACAGCATGGCACCACCGCAGCCCAAACCGTGGGCCTGGAGGGTAGGCCAGGCTCCCCACGCAGAGTTCACGCCATTCGACAGATGCCCACAGCAGACCACAAGGCAATATGACAAGTAAGTTCTGATTGTGGAATCTCTGAATTTTGAGATTTAAAGAAAAAATCTGTTTTTGGGGGATGGTTAAAACAGTTCTACCAAGGAGTAAAGAGAGGGCATCTCAAGGCCCCTTCTGGACTTAGAATTTAATGCCTACTTATTGAGAAATGCTCCGCGCCTTTGCTCAGCCCTACGTCAAGGTGAAGTTCTCTGTGCCCTGGGAGCTTAGGTTCTAAAAAGGCCACAGAAATGGGTGAGACCTAAAGAATGCCAGAACAATGCGACGGCATTAATCAGACTGTCTTTGCTTTGCCTTGCTTACAAGTCACTGACTTTAAACTGAATATGGTGTCATGTCTTTATGTTTCTTGAAGCTTTTTTTTTACAAAAGATCATATAAAGATTTTCTTCCATGGTAAGACTTTTATATTGTATTTCTCTTAAACTGGAGTGTGGTACATTTACCCTCCATCAGATGATTGCTTACAACTCACCTTGCTTTATTAAGAATACCGCTAGAGGCTTCTATGTCCCTACTAACAAAAATACATTTTCAGGCCCATTCAAACCACTGAAATTCCAAGATTTCAGAGCACAAGATAATGAAAATTCTCTCTATCCACGTCTTTTACTACATTTAGCTTCTTAACAGTCCCTAAGTGTGTCAGATGAAAGGTACTGTCGCGGGAATTGACATCTTTAACAGCATTCCATACAGGTAAGTCTTGATTGTTCCAATTTCTCAAAAAGTTGGACACATTTACTGCCTCTATGACATCTCTAGGGTGTGTGGAAGAAATAAAAAAGAGGCCTGTACAATGTATTTCTCAAAATATACACACAAAGGGTTTGCACATACAAACAGGGAAACCTTATAATAATGTATGGGGAGCCAAGTATTGTCGGTAACGGACCTACTCATTTCGAAAGACAACACTGTCACCAAGTGTCCCTTCACCAAATTTGACTGGGAATATTTAGGGGACACCAAACCAGAGGTGGAGATTTTTAGGCACATTCTTGCCAGAAAAGAGAGCCTAGGGCATAAACCACTCAACTGGTTGGCACGAATGCCAGGGCAACCCAAGCAAGTGGATATAGAAGCCTACGTAATGCTTGGAAGTAGGAAGCTTTGGGGGACTACACCTAGGCTGGTACTGGCCTCCCTCCCCAAAGGGACAAGGAGAGCAGAAACCTGGATGGAGTCAAGAGAGAGCAAAAAGAAAGGCAAGGCTGGGTATGGAGCAACGTGTGGATCCAGGAGCATGTGTCTCAGAACTGCCGGGGCTCTGCAGACCAGTTGCATCCCGATTCTCCTTGACCCTCATTGGTATAATGAACTCAGGGTGGGCGCATCCCGGCTGCCAAGTCACTTCCACCCGTCCATGGAGTTGACAGTTACTTGCTCACAGTGAACCAACCGCTCTGGACCTAAGAGCTACTGCAGGGGGCGGTAGTGGAGAACAAGGTGACGACAACGACCAGATGCGAAGGAGGAAGAGACATTCAGCGGACCGACTGGGTGGACTGATGGTGTGGCCTTAAGTCTGCAGAGCTAAAGGGGCCAGATATAGAAAATGGGAGGGGAATCATGAGGATATGGTCAAGCCCCTTCGTATAGATATTTCATCCGTATGTTGTATGCAAATTCCATTCAATTTGCTCCGAGTGAAAAAGAGAGAACAAAATTATCCTTTAAACCATGTCAGTGACTTTATTTACCATCTCATTTGATGAGCTCATAGCCCAGGTTCAGAGGGAAATGGGAGCTGTGAGCCTGCCATCTCTCAGGAAGTCTCAGGCCTCAGAGGCCCCTCGTAGCCAAACTACCTCACCTTTTGCACCTTTCAAGCAACGTTATTCCTAAGTGCGAGTCACCCTCTTCATCAGGTTCTCCAAGAAACAGCAGTCTCTCCCAATGACAGAGGAAAAATGGGCTACTTTGGCTTTCTGAGGCACAATATGTAGTTCTCCAAAATGGTACCTGCCTGGGGGATTTTTCAAGAAAATTAAGCATCAGTGGTGATTTGTTTGTCTTCACATAACGTATGACCCAGATGTGCTGAGAAATAAGAAAAGGACGAACGAATCAAGGGCAGCTGATCCAAGGAGGTAAGGCGCAACTTCCACAGCCTACGTGGAAAGCTAGAGGAAGGGAACATCCAGCTGGTGGGAGCTGAACACAGGGGCCAGTCCTCCTTGGGCTCGGGATGCCACCGCCTCTTCCTACATCTTCACGCTCTCCTTCTCTGTTGGCCCCTCCCAGCCATATGAAAGAGCCACAAGGAAATGCTCTCCTCCATTCCATTTTCCTGTCCTCCTATCCACCCCTCCCTTCTTTCCCTTTGCCATCAATTTCTTGACTTGCCCCCCATTTCTCCCCTCCCACCTACACTGCGATCTGGTTTCTGCCCCACTACTCCCGTGAAACTGACCTCCTTGAAGCCCCCAATGATTTCTCTGTTGACAAGTCCAGGGGACTACTTCTCAATCCTTATCTTTGTGACTGCCAAGCCGAGTTAGATCTTAAACAACGTCTCTGTCTTGAAAATCTCTTCCCTTGGCTTCTGTGCCACCTTTCCTTTTCTTTTCATGACACCGATCACAACCAGTGCTGCAGATTCTATCGAATTAAGGAATGCTGTTGCCTACATGTGTGAATGAGCTAAAGTGAGTACAGTACTGAAGTAGAGGACACCTAAAGTGAAACGTCTTCGTGTACGTCCACGTGGCTGAGCAGCAAGTTAACCTTTCATACATGTGCTAGAGAAGAAGAGTTGGGTTTTATTTTATTTACTTTTGCCTGGACTGTGTTGAATGACTATCATCTACAAGTTCAGGCTACTTTTTGCTGAGGAGTAATAATGCACTGGGAGAGCTGAGAGAAAACTGAATAATAGAGCTGTCTTTTTCTTGACCAGCTCACCTTACTTTCCCAAACTCTAAGTCTTTCTCTAATTCTTTCCCCTTTTTATTGTAGTAAAATGAACATAACTCAAAATTCACCATTTGGATCATTTTACAATTCACTGTACCATTCAGTGGAATTTACTACTGTCACAATGTTGTGCAACTATCACCACTGCCTAGCTGCAAAACATTTTCATCAACCAAGAGGAAACCTACACCCATTTTAAGGAGTCATTCCCAATTTCCCTCTCTTCCAAACCCCTGGCAACCACTAATGTATAATCTTTTCTGTGTGTATGGATTTGCCACTGCTGGACATTTCATATAAATGGAACCATACAATATGTAGCCTTTCATGCCTGACTTCTTTCACTTAGTTGCATCCATCATGTAGCATGTATCAGAAATCCACTCACTGTTACAGCTGAGTCCTTCATACTGTTTGAATACAAAATTAAAAATACGTTGAGAGTGAAGCTCTGTTTTAATGGCACATCTATTAGGCCAATTCATTGAAAGAAACTGAAGATGGAGATGTTGTTGTCAAATGATAATCGTTGAGAAGCCTCAGCCAATTGGATAATGAAAAGTTTGGGAAATGTTGCAAAAAATTAGCTGATTTATATTAAAAGCCTATTAAACAAGGATTCAGGAGATTGTCTTTTTCTTGCAGGTAACTTAAATGAGGCAGAAAGAAATAACTGCCCTTTAAAACACATTTTGAAAGGATTCTATTTATTCTTAATAGACGAATGGGAGGGAGTACAGGAAGTTCACATCCAATATGGACTCCCTGTCCAAACACTGTTTATCGTTCTAGCCGCCACTATCGAATTATATTTCTTGAGAGTAAGGCAGCTCAATTCCTGCATATTACTTTCTAAACTTCATCCATCAAATCCATTAATACAGTATAAACAAGAGTTGTTCATGTTTAAGTGCAGTTCAAATATCAGGTATAAAGAACCACCAGTAAGAAAAAGAATCCTATATCTCTTGCCAGAATGTGGTCAGCTCTGGGGTGCTCTGCTAGCTGAAAGACACATTCATTATTAACAGGATAGAGGCTGTTTAAGAGGGATGAGAGCCAAAAAAATTTAACTACATATATGTGTTAAGAACAGTGCTAGGTTATCTCATGTTCTATATCAGTCAAGGCTCACCATTTTACATACGTGAAAAGCAAAGTTAAAAGTGTATTCGTAGGGCTTCCCTGTTGGCGCAGTGGTTAAGTATCCACCTGCCAGTGCACGGGACACACGTTTGAGCCCTGGTCTGGGAAGATCCCACATGCCACAGAGCAACTAAGACCATGTGCCACAACTACTGAGACTGCATGCTAGAGCCCGTGAACCACAACTACTGAAGCCCACGCACCTAGGCCCCGTGCTCAGCAACAGCGAGAAGCCACCACAATGAGAATGCCGTGTACTGCAACAGAGTAGCCGCCGCTCACTGCAACTAGAGAAAGCCCGCGCACAGCAACGAAGAGCCTAGGCAGCCAAAGATAAATAAATAAATACGTCTATTTTAACAAAAATGTGTTTTAGTAGCTTACTAAAAGGCACGCAATCAGTAAACATGAGCAAGGATTCAGTCCCAAATCTGTCACACTGAAGTTGAAGCTAATACTCGAGATTGATATAAACAGCACTAATTTAAAACTTCAGAGGTATTTTTTACTTCATACTTTCACTAATGCTCTTTGGAGATAAATCATTTCATTTATATGGGCCTTAGTTTTTACAACTATAATAGTTGGAAGCTTGACTAGGTGATCTCTATGTAGTCTTCCAATTCTAAAATGTTCCACTCTTTTGGATTCCTACAGTAATTGCCCTTGCAATACATGCATGCTGCCACCAAGTAGCAGTAGAGACTACTAGTTCCTTTTTTATCCCTAGTGGGGGTGAATTTTGACAGCAGACTTATCCGTCAATAGTACAACCTGTTAGTATAACTATAAGATAACAAAATAATCTGGTATTCTTTCCTGTAAAAGAGAAGCTTTACATTGTGTCTGTGAATCGTACCAGAATCACCTGTAAGTTTATAAATATAGAGGAAATCCTGAACCCATTGAATGAGAATCCTCAGAGACAGGAATTGGGCATCTGGAATTTTGGGCTCCCATCATTTGTATATTTTATTTCATTTTATTTTTGCCTATGTACAATATTTGTCACATCCTTTTGAATCTTTAAAAGTTTCTTTCTGTTTTAAATTTTAGAATATTCCATAATCTTCACCTACTTTTCATAAGGTGTTATCTGTTATGTTTATTCGATCTTGTGCTTCTCCTGGTTAAGACTGCTTTCTTTCCTTTTTTTTTCTCGTGGCCCTGCCTCATGTCTTGCAGGATCTTAGTTTCCTGACATGGGATTGGACCCCAGGGTCCCAGCAGTGAAAGAGCCATGTTGTAAACACTGGACCACCAGGGAAGTCCCAAGATTTCAGTTTTAAATGACTTTTTTCCCACTCTAATTCATTCCTGGGATCAGTTTCATGTTTGGACATTAAAGCAACCTTGCATTGCCAGAATAAAGCTACTTTGATTTTGATATATGATTGTTTTACATACCATGGATACAGTTTGTACTTCTCTTTACACATTGTGCATGCATGTTCAAAGGAGAAACTGGCCTGTGATTCTATTCTTGTAATATCCTTTATAGATTTGTTTTAAGAGTCTATACTTTATTTTTTATTTATTTATAGTTTTGGCTGCATTGGGTCTTCATTGCTGCATGCATGCTTTCTCTAGTTTTGGCGAGCGGGGGTCTATTCTTTGTTGCAGTGAGTAGGCTTCTCATTGCAGCCTTCTGACCGCATGGGCTTCTGACCCCATTCGTCGGTGCTACTTCAGTTCCTTACCCCTTCCCTTCTGACCCTGGGCGGTGAAATCCTCTTTCTGCAGCTGGCCTGCGGCAGAAAGTCAATGAGGCAAGAGTAGGCTTGGAGTATCCAAGGAGCAGAAAGGATGTCAGCGTGTGGAAAACAGAGCGAGCAAATTGGAGAGGAGAAGGAAACACTCAGAGAGGAAACAGAGGCCCAGATTTCTAGGTCTGTGGAGGCACTCTGAGGACTTTGCATTTCCTGTGAAGAAGCCACTGAAGAAATTTGAGTGACATGATCTGACTTATGTTTTAACAAGATCTCTCTGGATGCCACGTTGATTAGAGATTGTAGGAGAGCAAGGACAAGCCCCAGGACACCAACAGTTGATTCAAAGAAGTGATTACTCAAACATGGTCCCCCTCCTCAATGAGGACGCAGAGCAGGAATCGGCAAATAATGGCCACAAATCAAATCAGGGTCTCAGCCTGGATCTGTGGGACTGTGAGCTAATAATGGTTCTCACGTTCAGAAAGCTTGTTGAAGAAGAAAGAGGAGGAGAAGCTACAGAAACTGTATATGGCCCACAAAGCCTAAGATATTTAAAATCCAGAAGATGCTTTCCAACACCTGATGTAAAGCATGTGGCTGGTAGGAGGTCCTCAACCACATTTGGAAGAGGAATACATGAGTTAGTTCGTTCCTGAAAACACTGTAAAGTGATAGGGGTCAAGAAACATTTACCCGTTCACCCTTAACCTTCACAAATGATGCCAGTTCCATTGAGCTATTGAAAAATACATTCTGGCTTTCAAAAAAGTAACCCAGAGGGCATTTTCTCACATAGGCAAGGTCATAAACAACTGTCAAGTGAAGTTGAAATAGCAACAAAACAAATGATAACAAAAACATTTTTACAGAACTTTAAATCTTACAAAGCATTTTCATGTTCATTATCTAATTTAATCCCCAAATCAACGTCATGAGATAGTTATTATTTCCCCATTAGAAATGACCACATATTAAATCCTTAGTGATTGCTCAAGAAAAGCTGAAATCTTGAGTGTAACATCCATTAATGCCATGGTTGGGTGTTTTCCCATGGGAACACTGGATGCTAAAATCCACAGGGATTTTCAGCTCAAGATGGCAGACTAGGAAATATATTTACTTTCTGTTCCTCCTGAAACCATATCTAAATAAAACTGTAGAGATACCAAAACTAATCAACCAATAAAAGCCAAGATATTTTGGAAGTCATCAACCACAGAAAGATTTCAACACATTTCGAGAAGGCAAACAATGAAATGGAGGAGCCGTGAATAAAAGAATGAAGAGAAAAAGGCTGAACCTAAGTAAGGTCTGCACAAAGCCACTCAGCTTTTTCTGAGCTCTGGTTATAGTAAAGGGCAGAGGAAGGAAGAGGGGCTGAAAACAAGGAGACAAACGTCATTTAAGGAAAAACAGTTCATTTAATGAGCTCCAGGGAACACTCAGCCTGCTGCCATACTAACTCATGAATTACAATGGATTGTTGGTAAGCAAGACAAGAAAACAGGGAAGAAACAAAAGAAACAAAAATCAAGACATTGTTTCTAACTGAACTCTTCTCAAATGAGATTGAGGAATTATGTTTCAATGCCACAGCTGTAAATCATTTCTGCTCTTGGAGAGGTTACAAAGGGCTTATAATATTTCCCTTTTGTTCAGACAGAATTTAGGTCTGAGCAAAAGCTTTTGTGTCCTCCAACCCCAAAATTTATTGGGGATGGAAGCCCAGATTTGCTGGGACATACCATAAAAAGAATCTCATGAGCAGAGGGTCAAACTGACTGTGGAATATATGAATTATGTCCTGTGTGAGTTTCAATAGGTTTTAAAATATATACATACATACATATATATATATACGTTTTGAATGATCTATATGATTTTGGGTTCTGAAATTTCTACATGTCACATGCGTGATACATAACAGACAATGTCAGCCCCAGGAGGGAGAAAACACTCCAATGAAGCAAGCCAAAGAAACAAGTTTTAAGCAAGGTCAAGTGATGTGTAGACCAGGATTGTTCAATTCCTACCTGTCATGCTGAAGCTTCCAGCTCCTGAATAACAACACATGCTTCCCTTGTCCTACACACCCAAGAGTACGTCTCCTCTCTTGGGCATAAGAATCTCTAGAGTTACATATCTGTAGTAAAGAGTGGACCCGGCTGGCATACTCACAATGACCAAATTGTGTTGATCGTACTTTATACCAATACATCGCTCCACGCTGAAGTTGCAATAAATGATATATTTGCTTTCTAGACATGAATGAGACGCCTTACTGGATATAATCCAGGAAGGCCAGAGAAGCTGGCTTCTAATCCATACGGAACAATTCACTGCTGAATTTCTTTCAGGATAGCCCATGATTTATCTAGAATATCATCTTTACATATCTGGATCCTTCAAACTAGACAAAGGGAAAATACGGGCTTAAGCCTCGATTAGAAATATGGAATGGTGCCATGCTGACAACTGGTGGTCCCTGACCAGTATCTTCTGAGATTAGAACACAGTGTGGTGGATGACCAATTCATGCGTTGAACAAAAGAAGACCTCCTACAGGGCAGTGTAGCTGTTCGTTACAGGTATGGCACTTAGGGCTAAGTACCATAATGACTACAAGGAAAAACGAAAAACAAGTAACACATGAAGCATATACGATAAGGAGGCGCCACAGTCCAGAGCACGAGCTCTGGAATCACACAGGCTTGGATCGAATCCCGGCTAAGCCACTACCGTCTATATACCCTGAAGGACAGGCCAAGGTTTAAATGTTGTTTTACCACATTTCAAAAAAGAAGTGAAGAAAGAACCTATCTGCCAGGAAGGGACATCGTGGGGTGCAACATCCAGTCGGATCAGGGCGCTGCATCTCCTGCTCAGAAAACTTGGCCACCTGGCTCGTGGTGATGCTGGCAGCTGAGCAGCCCTGGAGAAGGCGATCCTGTCTCCAGGTCTCGCAGAGAAGCTGGGGAGGTCTCCGGACGAGGTGGCCCACACCCTGGTAAGCTCTGGCTGCCTCCTGCCCTCAGGTCTCAGCAGGCTCTGGCCTCTGAGCCCCGTGGTGGGGAAGGCCTGGCCGATACATACGCAGGGCTGAGGGGCCTGCAGAGCCAGTCCCCAGGCAGGGTGAGCTCTGGAGGAGGCTTCCACAGTCCCCAACAGTCTCCGCATGGTGGCCCATCTGGTGCCAAACACCTGCCACCCACAGCGAGAAGTCCCAGCCACTAGAAAGTCCAGAAGGGGCCCCGCCCTTTGCCTTTGGGCCGGGGTTAAGCCACCAGCTGGGCTTGCATGTGACCCCTGCCACGCCCCCTGCCCCGCCCGCCCTTTCTCTGTGACACGTACAATGGATATGTCATAAAGCCAGGCTGAGCCAGTGCTATAAATTCGGAGGAGTTAGAATCTAGGAAGAAGCTCTCCCACTTTCACTCTCTGCTCTCAGATCAGGCAGGCAGTACCTCTAATATGGAAGCTATGGACACCACACCTCCCTCCCAGGCTGTCCTCTTCCATTCTGCTCATGTTGTCCCCAGCACCCCACTGATGGCTTTGGCGGGTATCGGTGCTTCAACAGGCAGCACGTCTCACCCCGAACCTATGGACACCACACCTCCTTCTCACGCTGCCATCGTCCATTCTTCTCCTGTTTTCCCCAGCACCCAATCTATGGCTTTGGCGGGCATCGGTGCTTCAGCAGGCAGCACATCAGACCCCGAACCTATGGACACCACACCTCCTTCACACGCTGTCATCTTCCATTCTGCTCCTGTTTTCCCCAGCACCCCATTTACGGCTTTGGCGGGCATCGGTGCTTCAGCAGGAAGCACGTCAGGCCCCGAACCTATGGACACCACACCTCCTTCACACGCTGTCATCTTCCATTCTGCTCCCGTTTTCCCCAACTCCAGCCTCAGAATGCGCTGAGGCCTGTAGCCTAGTTACGCCAGCTCAGAACAATGATGAGCACACCTTTTTCCAATCACCTTTCCTCATGCTCCCCATGCCTCATACTGCCCTGCTTCTTTATTCTTAATGCCACAGATACCCAAAGCCCCTTGCATTTGGGGAGGCGGATTTGAGACCTATTGTCAGGTCACTTCCCCGCTTGGCTGGCCTGTGAATAAACCTCCTCTTTGCTGCAAACCTCAGCATTTCAGTGTTTTGGCTTGCTGCGCCTCAGACAGAATGGTTGGGAGCAGTGGTACAGGTCCCTTCCCTGTGAGGGAAGCTGCTTCCTAGTGGTCACGTTGTGGATGTTTTCTCCTCTCGGGGTGGGGGTGGGGCAGACATCCTGCTCTTCAGGAAAGGGAGAAACGCAGGTGCCAAACCCTTGCCCTCAGCGTCACCGTCACCTAGGAGCTTGTTAGAAGCACAGAATCCAGGCCCCACCCAGAACTACTGGATACCAGCCTGCATTTAACAAGATCCACAAGAGAGGCATACCCATATTAAAGTTGGAGAGGCACCAAGCTGTCATCGTCTTCTCCACGGCTAATGAAAACGAAGCAAAGGTTCATCCCGAGCCGACTCTGCCTCAGTCACCTGGATATCACATGAGCTCATTTCATCCTCCCCAGAACCTGCAAATGAGACTGAGGGTCAGAGTGGTCTAGCACCCAAGGTTCCATAAAAGAACATGACCAAGGCTCACTGGAGCCCAGACTTCCAAAAAAGAAGGCCCCTGGGCACAGCATGGCACCACTGCATCCCAAACCGTGGGCCTGGAGGGTAGGCCAGGCTCCCCACGCAGAGTTCACACCATTCGCCAGATGCCCACAGCAGACCGCAAGGCGATAGGAGAAGTAAGTTCTGATTGTGGAATCTCTGAATTTTGCGATTTAAAGAAAAAAATCTGTTTTCGGGGGATGGTTAAAACAGTTCTACCAAGGAGTAAAGAGAGGGCATCTCAAGGCCCCTTCTGGACTTAGAATTTAATGCCTACTTATTGAGAAATGCTCCGTGCATTTGCTCAGCCCTACGTCGAGATGAAGTTCTCTCTCTGTGCCGTAGAAGCTTAGGTTCTAAAAAGGCCACAGAAATGGGTGAGACCTAAAAAATGCCAGAACAATGCAACGGCCTTAATCAGACTGTCTTTGCTTTGCCTTGCTTACAAGTCACTGACTTTAAACTGAATATGGTGTCATGTCTTTAAGTTTCTTGAAGCTTTTTTTACAAAAGATCATATAAAGATTTTCTTCCATGGTAAGACTTTTATATTGTATTTTTCTTAAACTGGAGTGTGGTACATTTACCCTCCATCAGATGATTGCTTATAACTCACCTTGCTTTATTAAGGATACCGCTAGAGGCTTCTATGTCCCTACTAACAAGAATACATTTTCACGCCCATGCAAACCAATGAAAATCCAAGATTTCAGAGCACAAGATAATGAAAATTCTCTCTATCCACATCTTTTACTACTTTTAATCTGGTAACAGTCCCTAAGTGTGTCAGATGAAAGGTACTGTCGCGGGAATTGACATCGTTAACAGCATTCCATACAGGTAAGTCTTGATTGTTCCAATTTCTCAAAAAGTTGGACACATTTACTGCCTCTATGACATCTCTAGGGTGTGTGGAAGAAATAAAAAAGAGGCCTGTACAATGTATTTCTCAAAATATACACACATAGAGTTTGCACATACAAACAGGGAAACCTTATAAATAATGTATGGGGAGCAAAGCATTGTCGGTAATGGAACTACTCATTTCGAAAGCCAACACTGTCACCAAGTTTCCACGCACCAAACCTGACTGGGAATTTTCACGGGCCACCAAACCAGAGGTGGAGATTTTTAGGCACATTCTTGCCAGAAAAGAGAGCCTAGGGCATAAACCACTCAACTGGCTGGCACGAATGCCAGGGCAACCCAAGCAAGTGGACATACAAGCCTACGTAACGCTTGGAAGTAGGAAGCTTTGGGGAACTACACCTGGGCTGGAACTGGCCTCCCTCCCCAAAGGGACAAGGAGAGCAGATACCTGGATGGAGTCAAGAGAGAGAAAAAAGAAAGGCAAGGCTGGGTGTGGAGCAACGTGTGGATCCAGGAGCATGTGTCTCAGAACTGCCGGGGCTCTGCAGACCAGCTGCATCCCGATTCTCCTTGACCCTCATTGGTATAATGAACTCAGGGTGGGCGCATCCCGGCTGCCAAGTCACTTCCACCTGTCCATGGAGTTGACAGTTACTTGCTCACAGTGAACCAGCCTCTCTGGACCTAACAGCTACTGCAGGAGGCGGTAGTGGAGATCAAGCTGAAGACAACGACCAGATGCGAAGGAGGAAGGGACGTTCAGCGGACCGACTGGGTGGACTGATGGTGTGGGGTTAAGTCTGCAGAGCTAAAGGGGCCAGATGTAGAAAAGGGAAGGGGAATCATGAGGATATGGTCAAGCCCCATCGTATGGATATTTCATCCATATGTTGTATACAAATTCCATTCAATTTGCTCCGAGTGAAAAAGAGAGAACAAAATTATCCTTTCAACCATGTCAGTGACTTTATTTACCATCTCATTTGATGAGCTCATAGCCCAGGGTCAGAGGGAAATGGGAGCTGTGAGCCTGCCATCTCTCAGGAAGTCTCAGGCCTCAGAGGCCCCTCATAGCCAAACTACCTCACCTTTTGCACTTTTCAAGCAACGTTATTCCTTAGTGCGAGTCACCCTCTTCATCAGGTTCGCCAAGAAACAGCAATCTCTCCCAATGAGAGAGGAAAGATGGGCTACTTTGGCTTTCTGAGGCACAATATGTAGTTCTCCAAAATGGTACCTGCCTGGGGGATTTTTCAAGAAAATTAAGCATCAGTGGTGATTTGTTTGTCTTCACATAACGTATGACACAGATGTGCTGAGAAATAAGAAAAGGACGAACGAATCAAGGGCAGCTGATCCAAGGAGGCAAGGGGCAACTTCCACAGCCTACGTGGAAAGCTAGAGGAAGGGAACATCCAGCTGGTGGGAGCTGAACACAGGGGCCAGTCCTCCTTGGGCTCGGGATGCCACCCCCTCTTCCTACATCTTCACGCTCCCCTTCTCTGTTTGCCCCTCCCAGCCATATTAAAGAGTCACAAGGAAATGCTCTCCTCCACTCCATTCTCCTGTCCTCCTATCCATCCCTCCCTTCTTTCCCTTTGCCATCAATTTCTTCACTTGTGCCCCATTTCTCCCCTCCCATCTCCACTGCGATCTGGTTTCTGCCCCACTACTCTCGGAAACTGATCTCCTCGAAGCCCCCAATGATTTCTCCGTTGACAAGTCCAGGGGACTACTTCTCAATCCTTATCTTTGTGACCACCAAGCCGAGTTAGATCTTAAACAACGTGTCTGTCTTGAAAATCTCTTCCCTTGACTTCTGCGCCACCTTTCCTTTTCTTTTCATGAGACTGATCACAACCAGTGCTGCAGATTCCATCGAATTAAGGAATGCTGTTGCCTACACGTGTGAATGAGCTGTGAGTAAACTACTGAAGTAGAGGACACCAGAAGTGAAACGTCTTCATGAATGTCCACGTGGCTGAGCAGCAAGTTAACCTTTCATACGTGTGCTAGAGAAGAAGAGTTGGGTTTTATTTTATTTACTTTTCCCTGGACGGTGTTGAATGACTACCATGTACAAGTTCAGGCTACCTTTTGCTGAGGAGAGCTGAGAGAAAACTGAACAATAGAGCTGTCTTTTCTTGACCAGTTCACCTTAGTTTCCCAAACCCTAAGTCTTTCCCTAATTCTTTCTCCTTTTTATTCTAGTAAAATGAACATAACACAAAATTCACCATTTGGATCATCTTACAATTCACTGTACCATTCAGTGGAATTTACTACTGTCAAAATGTTGTGCAACTATCACCACTGCCTAGCTGCAAAACATTTTCATCAACCAAGAGGAAACCTACACCCATTTTAAGGAGTCATTCCCTATCTCCCTCTCTTCCAAACCCCTGGCAACCACTAATGTATAATCTTTTCTGTGTGTATGGATTTGCCACTGCTGGACATTTCATATAAATGGAACCATACAATATGTAGCCTTTCATGCCTGACTTCTTTCACTTAGTTGCATCCATCATGTAGCATGTATCAGAAATCCACTCACTCTTATGGCTGAATCCTTCATACTGTTTGAGTACAAAATTAAAAATACGTTGAGAGTGAAGCTCTGTTTTAATGGCACATCTATTAGGCCAATTCATTGAAAGAAGCTGAAGATGGAGATATTGTGAAATGATAATCGTTGAGAAGCCTCAGCCAATTGGATAATGAAAAGTTTGGGAAATGTTGCAAAAAATTAGCTGATTTATATTAAAAGCCTATTAAACAAGGATTCAGGAGATTGTCTTTTTCTTGCAGGTAACTTAAATGAGGCAGAAAGACATAACTGCCCTTTAAAACACATTTTGAAGGGATTCTATTTATTCTTAATAGATGAATGGGAGTACAGGAAGTTCACATCCAATATGGACTGCCTGTCCAAACACTGTTTATCGTTCTAGCCACCACTATCGAATTATATTTCTTGAGAGTAAGGCAGCTCAATTCCTGCATATTACTTTCTAAAATTCATCCATCAAATCCATTAATACAGTATAAACAAGAGTTGTTCATGTTTAAGTGCAGTTCAAATATCAGGTATAAAGAACCCCCAGTAAGAAAAAGAATCTTGTATCTCTTGCCAGAATGTGGTCAGCTCTGGGGTGCTCTGCTAGCTGAAAGACACATTCATTATTAAGAGGATAGAGGCTGTTTAAGAGGGATGAGAGCCAAAAAATTTTAACTACATATATGTGTTAAGAACAGTGCTAGGTTATCTCATGTTCTATATCAGTCAAGGCTCACCATTTTACATACGTGGAAAGCAAAGTTAAAAGTGTATTCGTAGGGCTTCCCTGTTGGCGCAGTGGTTAAGGATCCACCTGCCAGTGCAGGGGACACGCGTTTGAGCCCTGGTCCCGGAAGATCCCACATGCCACGGAGCAACTAAGACCATGTACCACAACTACTGAGCCTGCGTGCTAGAGCCCGTGAACAACAACTACTGAAGCTCACGCACCTAGACCCCGTGCTCAGCAACAACGAGAAGCCACCACAATGAGAAGCCCGCGTACTGCAACAAAGAGTAGCCCCCGCTCACCGCAACTAGAGAAAGCCCGTGCACAGCAACGAAGAGCCTAGGCAGCCAAAGATAAATAAATAAATACGTCTATTTTAAAAAAAAAGTGTTTTAGTAACTTACTAAAAGGCACGCAATCAGTAAACGTGAGCAAGGATTCAATCCCAAATCTGTCACACTGAAGTTTAAGCTAATACTTGAAATTAATAAAAAGAGCACTAAATTGAAAGTTCAGAGATATTTTTTATTTCATACTTTCACTAATGCTCTTTGGAGATAAATCATTTCATTTATATGGGCCTTAGTTTTCACAACTATAAGAGTTGGAAGCTTGACTAGATGATCTGTATGTAGTCTTCCAATTCTAAAATGTTCCACTAATTTGGATTCCTACAATAATTGCCCTTGCAATACACGCATGCTGCCACCAAGTAGCAGGAGAGACTACTAGTTCCTTTTTTATCCCTAGTGGGGGTGCATTTTGACAGCAGACTTATCCGTCAATAGTACAACCTGTTAGTATAACTATAAGATAACAAAATAATCTGGTATTCTTTCCTGTAAAAGAGAAGCTTTACATTGTGTCTGTGAATCGTACCAGAATCACCTGTAGGTTTATAAATATAGAGGAAATCCTGAACCCATTGAATGAGAATCTTCAGAGACAGGAATTGGGCATCTGGAATTTTGGGCTCCCATCATTTGTATATTTTATTTCATTTTAATTTTGCCTATGTACAATATTTGTCACATCCTTTTGAATCTTTAAAAGGTTCTTTCTGTTTTAAATTTTAGAATATTCCATAATCTTCACCTACTTTTCATAAGGTGTTATCTGTTATGTTTATTCGATCTTGTGCTTCTCCTGGTTAAGGCTTCTTTCTTTCCTTTTTTTTGTTTCGTGGCCCTGCCTCATGTCTTGCAGGATCTTAGTTCCCTGACCTGGGATTGGACCCCAGGGCCCCAGCAGTGAAAGCGCCATGTTCTACACACTGGACCACCAGGGAAGTCCCAAGATTTCAGTTTTAAATGACTTTTTTCCCACTCTAATTCATTCCTGGGATCAGTTTCATGTTTGGACATTAAAGCAACCTTGCATTGCCAGAATAAAGCTACTTTGATTCTGATATATGATTGTTTTACATACCATGGATATAGTTTGTGCTTCTCTTTACACATTGTGCATGCATGTTCAAAGGAGAAACTGGCCTGTGATTCTATTCTTGTAATATCCTTTATAGATTTGTTTTAAGAGTCTATACTTTATATTTTATTTATTTATTTTTGGGTGCATTGGGTCTTCATTGCTGCATGCGAGCTTTCTCTAGTTTCGGCGAGCGGGGGTCTATTCTTGGTTGCGGCGAGTAGGACTCTCATTGCAGCCTTCTGACCCCATGGGCTTCTGACCCCATTCGTCGGTGCTACTTCAGTTCCTTACCCCTTCCCTTCTGACCCTGGGCAGTGAAATCCTCTTTCTGCGGCTGGCCTGCGGCAGAAAGTCAATGAGGCAAGAGTAGGCTTGGAGTATCCAAGGAGCAGAAAGGATGTCAGCGTGTGGAAAACAGAGCGAGCAAATTGGAGAGGAGAAGGAAACACTCAGAGAGGAAACAGAGGCCCAGATTTCTAGGTCTGTGGAGGCACTCTGAGGACTTTGCATTTTCTGTGAAGAAGCCACTGAAGAAATTTGAGTGACATGATCTTACTTAAGTTTTAACAAGATCTCTCTGGATGCCACGTTGATTAGAGACTGTAGGAGAGCAAGGACAAGCCCCAGAACACCAACAGTTGATTCAAAGAAGTGATTACTCAAACACGGTCCCCCTCCTCAGTGAAGACACAGAGCAGGAATTGGCAAATAATGGCCACAAATCAAATCAGGCTCTCAGCCTGGATCTGTGGGACTGTGAGCTAATAATGGTTCTCACGTTCAGAAAGCTTGTTGAAGAAGAAAGAGGAGGAGAAGCTACAGAAACTGTATATGGCCCACAAAGCCTAAGATATTTAAAATCCAGAAGATGCTTTCCAACACCTGATGTAAAGCATGTGGCTGGTAGGAGGTCCTCAACCACATTTGGAAGAGGAATACATGAGTCACTTCGTTCCTGAAAACACTGTAAAGTGATAGGGGTCAAGAAACATTTACCCCTTCACCCTTAACCTTCACAAATGATGCCAGTTCCATTGAGCTATGGAAAAATACATTCTGGCTTTCAAAAGAATAACCCAGAGGGCATTTTCTCACATAGGCAAGGTCATAAACAACTGTCAAGTGAAGTTGAAATAACAACAAATCAAATAATAACAGAAAACATTTTTACAGATTTTTAAATCTTACAAAGCATTTTCATGTTCATTATCTAATTTAATCCTCAAATCAACGTCATGAGATAGTATTTCCCCATTAGAAATGACCACATATGAAATCCTTAGTGATTGCTCAAGAAAAGCTGAAATCTTGAGTATTACATCTATTAATGCCATGGTTGGGTGTTTTCCCATGGGAACACTGGATGCTAAAATCCACAGGGATTTTCAGCTCAAGATGGCAGACTAGGAAATATATTTACTTTCTGTTCCTCCTGAAACCATATCTAAATAAAACTGCAGAAATACCAAAATTAATCAACCAATAAAAGCCAAGATATTTTGCAAGTCATCAACCACAGAAAGATTTCAACACATTTCGAGAAGGCAAACAATGAAATGGAGGAGCCGTGAATAAAAGAATGAAGAAAAAAAGGCTGACCCTAAGTAAGGTCTGCACAAAGCCACTCAGCTTTTGCTGAGCTCTGCTTACAGTAAAGGCCACAGGAAAGAAGAGGGGCTGAAAACAAGGAGGCAAACGTCATTTAAGGAAAAACAGTTCATTTAATGAGCTCCAGGGAACACTCAGCCTGCTGCCATACTAACTCATGAATTACAATGGATAGTTGGTAAGCAAGACAAGAAAACAGGGAAGAAACAAAAGAAACAAAAATCAAGACACTGTTTCTAACTGAACTCTTCTCAAATGAGATCGAGGAATTATGGTTCAATGCCACAGCTGTAAATCATTTCTGCTCTTGGAGAGGTTACAAAGGGCTCATAATATTTCCCTTATTTTCAGACAGAATTTAGGTCTGAGCAAAAGCTTTTGTGTCCTCCAACCCCAAAATTTATTGGTGATGGAAGCCCAGATTTGCTGGGACAAACCATAAAAAGAATCTCATGAGCAGAGGGTCAAACTGATTTTGGAATATATGAATTATGCCCAGTGTGAGTTTCAATCGGTATATATATATATATATATATATATATATATATATATATATATACACATTTGTACTGATCTATATGATTTTGGGTTCTGAAACTCCTACATGTCACATGCGTGATACATAACAGACAATGTCAGCCCCAGGAGGGAGAAAACACTCCAATGAAGCAAGCCAAAGAAACAAGTTTTGAGCAAGGTCAAGTGATGAGTAGACCAGGATTGTTCAATTCCTACCTGTCATGCTGAAGCTTCCAGCTCCTGAATAACAACACATGCTTCCCTTGTCCTACACATCCAAGAGTACGTCTCCTCTCTTGGGCATAAGAATCTCTAGAGTTACATGTGTGTAGTAAAGAGTGGACCCGGCTGGCATACTCACAATGACCAAATTGTGTTGATCCTACTTTATACCAATACATCGCTCCACGCTGAAGTTGCAATAAATGATATATTTGCTTTCTAGACATGAATGAGACGCCTTACTGGATATAATCCAGGAAGGCCAGAGAAGCTGGCTTCTAATCCATACGGAACAATTCACTGCTGAATTTCTTTCACGATAGCCCATGATTTATCTAGAATATCATCTTTACATATCTGGATCCTTCAAACTTGACAAAGGGAAAATACGGGCTTAAGCCTCGATTAGAAATATGGAATGGTGCCATGCTGACAACTGGTGGTCCCTGACCAGTATCTTCTGAGATTAGAACACAGTGTGGTGGATGACCAATTCATGCGTTGAACAAAAGAAGACCTCCTACAGGGCAGTGTAGCTGTTCGTTACAGGTATGGCACTTAGGGCTAAGTACCATAAGGACTACAAGGAAAAACGAAAAACAAGTAACACATGAAGCATATACGATAAGGAGGCGCCACAGTCCAGAGCACGAGCTCTGGAATCACACAGGCTTGGATCGAATCCCGGCTAAGCCACTACCGTCTATATACCCTGAAGGACAGGCCAAGGTTTAAATGTTGTTTTACCACATTTCAAAAAAGAAGTGAAGAAAGAACCTATCTGCCAGGAAGGGACATCGTGGGGTGCAGCATCCAGTCAGATCAGGGCCCTGCATCTCCTGCTCAGAAACCTTGGCCACCTGGCTCATGGTGATGCTGGCAGCTGAGCAGCCCTGGAGAAGGCGATCCTGTCTCCAGGTTTCGCAGAGAAGCTGGGAGGTCTCCAGACGAGGTGGCCCACACCCTGGTAAGCTCTGGCTGCCTCCTGCCCTCAGGTCTCAGCAGGCTCTCGCCTCTGGGCCCCGTGGTGGGGAAGGCCTGGCCGATACATACGCAGGGCTGAGGGGCCTGCAGAGCCAGTCCCCAGGCAGGGTGAGCTCTGGAGGAGGCTTCCACAGTCCCCAACAGTCTCCGCATGGTGGCCCATCTGGTGCCAAACACCTGCCACCCACAGCGAGAAGTCCCAGCCACTAGAAAGTCCAGAAGGGGCCCCGCCCTTTGCCTTTGGGCCTGGGTTAAGCCACCAGCTGGGCTTGCATGTGACCCCTGCCACGCCCCCTGCCCCGCCCGCCCTTTCTCTGTGACACGTACAATGGATATGTCATAAAGCCAGGCTGAGCCAGAGCTATAAATTCGGAGGAGTTAGAATCTAGGAAGAAGCTCTCCCACTTTCACTCTCTGCTCTCAGATCAGGCAGGCAGTACCTCTAATATGGAAGCTATGGACACCACACCTCCCTCCCAGGCTGTCCTCTTCCATTCTGCTCATGTTGTCCCCAGCACCCCACTGACGGCTTTGGCGGGTATCGGTGCTTCAGCAGGCAGCACGTCTCACCCCGAACCTATGGACACCACACCTCCTTCTCACGATGCCATCTTCCATTCTGCTCCTGTTTTCCCCAGCACCCAATCTATGGCTTTGGCGGGCATCGGTGCTTCAGCAGGCAGCACCTCAGAC
Source organism: Delphinapterus leucas (assembly GCF_059928025.1). Lineage (NCBI taxonomy): Eukaryota > Metazoa > Chordata > Mammalia > Artiodactyla > Monodontidae > Delphinapterus > Delphinapterus leucas. The sequence goes on along the minus strand of NC_143137.1, from coordinate 107,256,048 downwards.
CCCGAACCTATGGACACCACACCTCCTTCACACGCTGTCATCTTCCATTCTACTCCTGTTTTCCCCAGCACCCCACTGACGGCTTTGGCGGGCATCGGTGCTTCAGCAGGAAGCACGTCAGACCCCGAACCTATGGACACCACACCTCCTTCACACGCTGTTATCTTCCATTCTGCTCCTGTGTTCCCCAGCACCCCATTGACGGCTTTGGCGGGCATCGGTGCTTCAGCAGGAAGCACGTCAGACCCCGAACCTATGGACACCACACCTCCTTCATACGCTGTCATCTTCCATTCTGCTCCTGTTTTCCCCAGCACCCCATTTACGGCTTTGGCGGGCATCGGTGCTTCAGCAGGAAGCACGTCAGGCCCCGAACCTATGGACACCACACCTCCTTCACATGCTGTCATCTTCCATTCTGCTCCCGTTTTCCCCAACTCCACCCTCAGAATGCGCTGAGGCCTGTAGCCTAGTTACGCCAGCTCAGAACAATGATGAGCACACCTTTTTCCAATCACCTTTCCTCATGCTCCCCATGCCTCATACTGCCCTGCTTCTTTATTCTTTATGCCACAGATACCCAAAGCCCCTTGCATTTGGGGAGGCGGATTTGAGACCTATTGTCACGTCACGTCCTCGCTTGGCTGCCCTGTGAATAAACCTCCTCTTTGCTGCAAACCTCAGCATTTCAGTGTTTTGGCTTGCTGCGCCTCAGACAGAATGGTTGGGAGCAGTGGTACAGCTCCCTTGCCTGTGAGGGAAGCTGCTTCCTAGTGGTCACGTTGTGGATATTTTCTCTTCTCGGGGTGGGGGCGGGGCAGACATCCTGCTCTTCAGGAAAGGGAGAAACGCAGGTGCCAAACCCTTGCCCTCAGCGTCACCGTGACCTAGGAACTTGTTAGAAGCACAGAATCCAGGCCCCACCCAGAACTACTGGATACCAGCCTGCATTTAACAAGATCCACAAGAGAGGCATACCCATATTAAAGTTGGAGAGGCACCAAGCTGTCATCGTCTTCTCCACGGCTAATGAAAACGAAGCAAAGGTTCATCCTGAGCCGACTCTGCCTCAGTCACCTGGATATCACATGAGCTCATTTCATCCTCCCCAGAACCTGCAAATGAGACTGAGGGTCAGAGTGCTCTAGCACCCAAGGTTCCATTAAAGAACATGACCAAGGCTCACTGGAGCCCAGACTTCCAAAAAAGAAGGCCCCTGAGCACAGCATGGCACCACCGCAGCCCAAACCGTGGGCCTGGAGGGTAGGCCAGGCTCCCCACGCAGAGTTCACGCCATTCGACAGATGCCCACAGCAGACCACAAGGCAATATGACAAGTAAGTTCTGATTGTGGAATCTCTGAATTTTGAGATTTAAAGAAAAAAATCTGTTTTTGGGGGATGGTTAAAACAGTTCTACCAAGGAGTAAAGAGAGGGCATCTCAAGGCCCCTTCTGGACTTAGAATTTAATGCCTACTTATTGAGAAATGCTCCGCGCCTTTGCTCAGCCCTACGTCAAGGTGAAGTTCTCTGTGCCCTAGGAGCTTAGGTTCTAAAAAGGCCACAGAAATGGGTGAGACCTAAAGAATGCCAGAACAATGCGACGGCATTAATCAGACTGTCTTTGCTTTGCCTTGCTTACAAGTCACTGACTTTAAACTGAATATGGTGTCATGTGTTTATGTTTCTTGTAGCTTTTTTTTTACAAAAGATCATATAAAGATTTTCTTCCATGGTAAGACTTTTATATTGTATTTCTCTTAAACTGGAGTGTGGTACATTTACCCTCCATCAGATGATTGCTTACAACTCACCTTGCTTTATTAAGAATACCGCTAGAGGCTTCTATGTCCCTACTAACAAAAATACATTTTCAGGCCCATTCAAACCACTGAAATTCCAAGATTTCAGAGCACAAGATAATGAAAATTCTCTCTATCCACGTCTTTTACTACATTTAGCCTGTTAACAGTCCCTAAGTGTGTCAGATGAAAGGTACTGTCGCGGGAATTGACATCTTTAACAGCATTCCATACAGGTAAGTCTTGATTGTTCCAATTTCTCAAAAAGTTGGACACATTTACTGCCTCTATGACATCTCTAGGGTGTGTGGAAGAAATAAAAAAGAGGCCTGTACAATGTATTTCTCAAAATATACACACAAAGGGTTTGCACATACAAACAGGGAAACCTTATAAATAATGTATGGGGAGCAAAGTATTGTCGGTAACGGACCTACTCATTTCGAAAGACAACACTGTCACCAAGTGTCCCCTCACCAAAACTGACTGGGAATGTTTAGGAGCCGCCAAACCAGAGGTGGAGATTTTTAGGCACATTCTTGCCAGAAAAGAGAGCCTAGGGCATAAACCACTCAACTGGTTGGCACGAATGCAAGGGAAACCCAAGCAAGTGGATATAGAAGCCTACGTAATGCTTGGAAGTAGGAAGCTTTGGGGGACTACACCTGGGCTGGTACTGGCCTCCCTCCCCAAAGGGACAAGGAGAGCAGAAACCTGGATGGATTCAAGAGAGAGTAAAAAGAAAGGCAAGGCTTGGTATGGAGCAACGTGTGGATCCAGGAGCATGTGTCTCAGAACTGCCGGGGCTCTGCAGACCAGCTGCATCCCGATTCTCCTTGACCCTCATTGGTATAATGAACTCAGGGTGGGCGCATCCCGCCTGCCAAGTCACTTCCACCCGTCCATGGAGTTGACAGTTACTTGCACACAGTGAACCAACCGCTCTGGACCTAACAGCTACTGCAGGGTGCGGTAGTGGAGAACAAGGTGACGACAAGGACCAGATGCGAAGGAGGAAGAGACATTCAGCGGACCGACTGGGTGGACTGATGGTGTGGCCTTAAGTCTGCAGAGCTAAAGGGGCCAGATGTAGAAAAGGGAAGGGGAATAATGAGGATATGGTCAAGCCCCTTCGTATAGATATTTCATCCGTATGTTGTATGCAAATTCCAATCAATTTGCTCCGAGTGAAAAAGAGAGAACAAAATTATCCTTTCAACCATGTCAGTGACTTTATTTACCATCTCATTTGATGAGCTCATAGCCCAGGTTCAGAGGGAAATGGGAGCTGTGAGTCTGCCATCTCTCAGGAAGTCTCAGGTCTCAGAGGCCCCTCATAGCCAAACTAGCTCACCTTTTGCACCTTTCAAGCAACGTTATTCCTAAGTGCGAGTCACCCTCTTCATCAGGTTCTCCAAGAGACAGCAGTCTCTCCCAATGACAGAGGAAAAATGGGCTACTTTGGCTTTCTGAGGCACAATATGTAGTTCTCCAAAATGGTACCTGCCTGGGGGATTTTTCAAGAAAATTAATCATCAGTGGTGATTTGTCTTCACATAACGTATGACCCAGATGTGCTGAGAAATAAGAAAAGGACGAACGAATCAAGGGCAGCTGATCCAAGGAGGCAAGGCGCAACTTCCACAGCCTACGTGGAAAGCTAGAGGAAGGGAACATCCAGCTGGTGGGAGCTGAACACAGGGGCCAGTCCTCCTTGGGCTCGGGATGCCACCGCCTCTTCCTACATCTTCACGCTCTCCTTCTCTGTTGGCCCCTCCCAGCCATATGAAAGAGCCACAAGGAAATGCTCTCCTCCATTCCATTTTCCTGTCCTCCTATCCACCCCTCCCTTCTTTCCCTTTGCCATCAATTTCTTGACTTGCCCCCCATTTCTCCCCTCCCATCTACACTGCGATCTGGTTTCTGCCCCACTACTCCCGTGAAACTGACCTCCTTGAAGCCCCCAATGATTTCTCTGTTGACAAGTCCAGGGGACTACTTCTCAATCCTTATCTTTGTGACCGCCAAGCCGAGTTAGATCTTAAACAACGTCTCTGTCTTGAAAATCTCTTCCCTTGGCTTCTGCGCCACCTTTCCTTTTCTTTTCATGACACCGATCACAACCAGTGCTGCAGATTCCATCGAATTAAGGAATGCTGTTGCCTACATGTGTGAATGAGCTAAAGTGAGTACAGTACTGAAGTAGAGGACACCTAAAGTGAAACGTCTTCATGTACGTCCACGTGGCTGAGCAGCAAGTTAACCTTTCATACATGTGCTAGAGAAGAAGAGTTGGGTTTTATTTTATTTACTTTTCCCTGGACTGTGTTGAATGACTATCATCTACAAGTTCAGGCTACTTTTTGCTGAGGATTAATAATGCACTGGGAGAGCTGAGAGAAAACTGAATAATAGAGCTGTCTTTTTCTTGACCAGCTCACCTTAGTTTCCCAAACTCTAAGTCTTTCTCTAATTCTTTCCCCTTTTTATTGTAGTAAAATGAACATAACACAAAATTCACCATTTGCATCATTTTACAATTCACTCTACCATTCAGTGGAATTTACTACTGTCACAATGTTGTGCAACTATCACCACTGCCTAGCTGCAAAACATTTTCATCAACCAAGAGGAAACCTACACCCATTTTAAGGAGTCATTCCCAATTTCCCTCTCTTCCAAACCCCTGGCAACCACTAATGTATAATCTTTTCTGTGTGTATGGATTTGCCACTGCTGGACATTTCATATAAATGGAACCATACAATATGTAGCCTTTCATGCCTGACTTCTTTCACTTAGTTGCATCCATCATGTAGCATGTATCAGAAATCCACTCACTGTTACAGCTGAATCCTTCATACTGTTTGAATACAAAATTAAAAATACGTTGAGAGTGAAGCTCTGTTTTAATGGCACATCTATTAGGCCAATTCATTGAAAGAAGCTAAAGATGGAGATGTTGTTGTCAAATGTTAATCGTTGAGAAGCCTCAGCCAATTGGATAATGAAAAGTTTGGGAAATGTTGCAAAAAATTAGCTGATTTATATTAAAAGCCTATTAAACAAGGATTCAGGAGATTGTCTTTTTCTTGCAGGTAACTTAAATGAGGCAGAAAGAAATAACTGCCCTTTAAAACACATTTTGAAAGGATTCTATTTATTCTTAATAGACGAATGGGAGGGAGTACAGGAAGTTCACATCCAATATGGACTCCCTGTCCAAACACTGTTTATCTTTCTAGCCACCACTATCGAATTATATTTCTTGAGAGTAAGGCAGCTCAATTCCTGCATATTACTTTCTAAACTTCATCCATCAAATCCATTAATACAGTATAAACAAGAGTTGTTCATGTTTAAGTGCAGTTCAAATATCAGGTATAAAGAACCCCCAGTAAGAAAAAGAATCCTATATCTCTTGCCAGAATGTGGTCAGCTCTGGGGTGCTCTGCTAGCTGAAAGACAGATTCATTATTAACGGGATAGAGGCTGTTTAAGAGGGATGAGAGCCAAAAAAATTTAACTACATATATGTGTTAAGAGCAGTGCTAGGTTATCTCATGTTCTATATCAGTCAAGGCTCACAATTTTACATACGTGAAAAGCAAAGTTAAAAGTGTATTCATAGGGCTTCCCTGTTGGCGCAGTGGTTAAGGATCCACCTGCCAGTGCACGGGACACACGTTTGAGCCCTGGTCCGGGAAGATCCCACATGCCACGGAGCAACTAAGACCATGTGCCACAACTACTGAGCCTGCGTGCTAGAGCCCGTGAACCACAACTACTGAAGCCCACGCACCTAGGCCCCGTGCTCAGCAACAGCGAGAAGCCACCACAATGAGAATGCCGTGTACTGCAACAGAGTAGCCGCCGCTCACTGCAACTAGAGAAAGCCTGCGCACAGCAACGAAGAGCCTAGGCAGCCAAAGATAAATAAATAAATACGTCTATTTTAAAAAAAATGTGTTTCAGTAACTTACTAAAAGGCACGCAATCAGTAAACATGAGCAAGGATTCAATCCCAAATCTGTCACACTGAAGTTGAAGCTAATACTCGAGATTGATAAAAACAGCACTAATTTAAAACTTCAGAGGTATTTTTTACTTCATACTTTCACTAATGCTCTTTGGAGATAAATCATTTCATTTATATGGGCCTTAGTTTTTACAACTATAATAGTTGGAAGCTTGACTAGGTGATCTCTATGTAGTCTTCCAATTCTAAAATGTTCCACTAATTTGGATTCCTACAGTAATTGCCCTTGCAATACATGCATGCTGCCACCAAGTAGCAGTAGAGACTACTAGTTCCTTTTTTATCCCTAGTGGGGGTGAATTTTGACAGCAGACTTATCCGTCAATAGTACAACCTGTTAGTATAACTATAAGATAACAAAATAATCTGGTATTCTTTCCTGTAAAAGAGAAGCTTTACATTGTGTCTGTGAATCGTACCAGAATCACCTGTAAGTTTATAAATATAGAGGAAATCCTGAACCCATTGAATGAGAATCTTCAGAGACAGGAATTGGGCATCTGGAATTTTGGGCTCCCATCATTTGTATATTTTATTTCATTTTATTTTTGCCTATGTACAATATTTGGCACATCCTTTTGAATCTTTAAAAGTTTCTTTCTGTTTTAAATTTTAGAATATTCCATAATCTTCACCTACTTTTCATAAGGTGTTATCTGTTATGTTTATTCGATCTTGTGCTTCTCCTGGTTAAGACTTCTTTCTTTCCTTCTTTTTTTCTCGTGGCCCTGCCTCATGTCTTGCAGGATCTTAGTTTCCTGACATGGGATTGGACCCCAGGGTCCCAGCAGTGAAAGCGCCATGTTCTAAACACTGGACCACCAGGGAAGTCCCAAGATTTCAGTTTTAAATGACTTTTTTCCCACTCTAATTCATTCCTGGGATCAGTTTCATGTTTGGACATTAAAGCAACCTTGCATTGCCAGAATAAAGCTACTTTGATTTTGATATATGATTGTTTTACATACCATGGATACAGTTTGTGCTTCTCTTTACACATTTTGCATGCATGTTCAAAGGAGAAACTGGCCTGGGATTCTATTCTTGTAATATCCTTTATAGATTTGTTTTAAGAGTCTATACTTTATTTTTTATTTATTTATAGTTTTGGCTGCATTGGGTCTTCATTGCTGCATGCATGCTTTCTCTAGTTTTGGCGAGCGGGGGTCTATTCTTTGTTGCAGTGAGTAGGCTTCTCATTGCAGCCTTCTGACCGCATGGGCTTCTGACCCCATTCGTCGGTGCTACTTCAGTTCCTTACCCCTTCCCTTCTGACCCTGGGCGGTGAAATCCTCTTTCTGCAGCTGGCCTGCGGCAGAAAGTCAATGAGGCAAGAGTAGGCTTGGAGTATCCAAGGAGCAGAAAGGATGTCAGCGTGTGAAAAACAGAGCGAGCAAATTGGAGAGGAGAAGGAAACACTCAGAGAGGAAACAGAGGCCCAGATTTCTAGGTCTGTGGAGGCACTCTGAGGACTTTGCATTTCCTGTGAAGAAGCCACTGAAGAAATTTGAGTGACATGATCTGACTTATGTTTTAACAAGATCTCTCTGGATGCCACGTTGATTAGAGATTGTAGGAGAGCAAGGACAAGCCCCAGAACACCAACAGTTGATTCAAAGAAGTGATTACTCAAACATGGTCCCCCTCCGCAATGAGGACGCAGAGCAGGAATCGGCAAATAATGGCCACAAATCAAATCAGGCTCTCAGCCTGGATCTGTGGGACTGTGAGCTAATAATGGTTCTCAAGTTCAGAAAGCTTGTTGAAGAAGAAAGAGGCGGAGAAGCTACAGAAACTGTATATGGCCCACAAAGCCTAAGATATTTAAAATCCAGAAGATGCTTTCCAACACCTGATGTAAAGCATGTGGCTGGTAGGAGGTCCTCAACCACATTTGGAAGAGGAATACATGAGTCACTTCGTTCCTGAAAACACTGTAAAGTGATAGGGGTCAAGAAACATTTACCCGTTCACCCTTAACCTTCACAAATGATGCCAGTTCCATTGAGCTATTGAAAAATACATTCTGGCTTTCAAAAAAGTAACCCAGAGGGCATTTTCTCACATAGGCAAGGTCATAAACAACTGTCAAGTGAAGTTGAAATAGCAACAAATCAAATAGTAACAAAAACATTTTTACAGAACTTTAAATCTTACAAAGCATTTTCATGTTCATTATCTAATTTAATCCCCAAATCAACGGCATGAGATAGTTATTATTTCCCCATTAGAAATGACCACATATTAAATCCTTAGTGATTGCTCAAGAAAAGCTGAAATCTTGAGTGTAACATCCATTAATGCCATGGTTGGGTGTTTTCCCATGGGAACACTGGATGCTAAAATCCACGGGGATTTTCAGCTCAAGATGGCAGACTAGGAAATATATTTACTTTCTGTTCCTCCTGAAACCATATCTAAATAAAACTGTAGAGATACCAAAACTAATCAACCAATAAAAGCCAAGATATTTTGGAAGTCATCAACCACAGAAAGATTTCAACACATTTCGAGAAGGCAAACAATGAAATGGAGGAGCCGTGAATAAAAGAATGAAGAAAAAACGGCTGACCCTAAGTAAGGTCTGCACAAAGCCACTCAGCTTTTGCTGAGCTCTGGTTATAGTAAAGGGCAGAGGAAGGAAGAGGGGCTGAAAACAAGGAGACAAACGTCATTTAAGGAAAAACAGTTCATTTAATGAGCTCCAGAGAACACTCAGCCTGCTGCCATACTAACTCATGAATTACAATGGATTGTTGGTAAGCAAGACAAGAAAACAGGGAAGAAACAAAAGAAACAAAAATCAAGACATTGTTTCTAACTGAACTCTTCTCAAATGAGATTGAGGAATTATGTTTCAATGCCACAGCTGTAAATCATTTCTGCTCTTGGAGAGGTTACAAAGGGCTTATAATATTTCCCTTTTGTTCAGACAGAATTGAGGTCTGAGCAAAAGCTTTAGTGTCCTCCAACCCCAACATTTATTGGGGATGGAAGCCCAGATTTGCTGGGACATACCATAAAAAGAATCTCATGAGCAGAGGGTCAAACTGACTGTGGAATATATGAATTATGTCCTGTGTGAGTTTCAATAGGTTTTAAAATATATACATACATACATATATATATATACGTTTTGAATGATCTATATGATTTTGGGTTCTGAAATTTCTACATGTCACATGCGTGATACATAACAGACAATGTCAGCCCCAGGAGGGAGAAAACACTCCAATGAAGCAAGCCAAAGAAACAAGTTTTAAGCAAGGTCAAGTGATGTGTAGACCAGGATTGTTCAATTCCTACCTGTCATGCTGAAGCTTCCAGCTCCTGAATAACAACACATGCTTCCCCTGTCCTAGACAGCCAAGAGTATGTCTCCTCTCTTGGGCATAAGAATCTCTAGAGTTACATATCTGTAGTAAGAGTGGACCCAGCTGGCATACTCACAATGACCAAATTGTGTTGATCGTACTTTATACCAATACATCGCTCCACGCTGAAGTTGCAATAAATGATATATTTGCTTTCTAGACATGAATGAGACGCCTTACTGGATATACTCCAGGAAGGCCAGAGAAGCTGGCTTCTAATCCATACGGAACAATTCACTGGTGAATTTCTTTCACGATAGCCCATGATTTATCTAGAATATCACCTTTACATATCTGGATCCTTCAAACTAGACAAAGGGAAAATACGGGCTTCAAGCCTCAATTAGAAATATGGAATGGTGCCATGCTGACAACTGGTGGTCCCTGACCTGTATCTTCTGAGATTAGAACACAGTGTGGTGGATGACCAATTCATGCGTTGAACAAAAGAAGACCTCCTACAGGGCAGTGTAGCTGTTCGTTACAGGTATGGCACTTAGGGCTAAGTACCATAAGGACTACAAGAGAAAAAGAAAAACAAGTAACACATGAAGCATATACGATAAGGAGGCGCCACAGTCCAGAGCACGAGCTCTGGAATCACACAGGCTTGGATCGAATCCCAGCTAAACCACTACCATCTATATACCCGGAAGGACAGGCCAAGGTTTAAATGGTGTTTTACCAGATTTCAAAAAAGAAGTGAAGAAAGAACCTATCTTCCAGGAAGGGACATCGTGGGGTGCAGTATCCAGTCGGATCAGGGCTCTGCATCTCCTGCTCAGAAACCTTGGCCACCTGGCTCATGGTGATGCTGGCAGCTGAGCAGCCCTGGAGAAGGCGATCCTGTCTCCAGGTCTCGCAGAGAAGCTGGGGAGGACTCCGGACGAGGTGGCCCACACCCTGGTAAGTTCTGGCTGCCTCCTGCCCTCAGGTCTGAGCAGGCTCTGGTCTCTGGGCCCCGTGGTGGGGAAGGCCTGGCCAATACATACACAGGGCTGAGGGGCCTGCAGAGCCAGTCCCCAGGCAGGGTGAGCTCTGGAGGAGGCTTCCACAGTCCCCAGCAGTCTCCGCATGGTGGCCCATCTGGTGCCAAACACCTGCCACCCACAGCGAGAAGTCCCAGCCACTAGAAAGTCCAGAAGGGGCCCCACCCTTTGCCTTTGGGCCTGGGTTAAGCCACCAGCTGGGCTTGCACGTGACCCCTGCCTCACCCCCTGCCCCGCCCGCCCTTTCTCTGTGACACGTACAATGGATATGTCATAAAGCCAGGCTGAGCCAGTGCTATAAATTCAGAGGAGTTAGAATCTAGGAAGAAGCTCTCCCACTTTCACTCTCTGCTCTCAGATCAGGCAGGCAGTACCTCTAATATGGAAGCTATGGACACCACACCTCCTTCCCAGGCTGTCCTCTACCATTCTGCTCATGTTTTCCCCAGCACCCCATTGACGGCTTTGGCGGGTATCGGGGCTTCAGCAGGCAGCACGTCTGACCCCGAACCTATGGACACCACACCTCCTTCACATGCTGTTATCTTCCATTCTGCTCCTGTTTTCCCCAGCACCCCATTGACGGCTTTGGCGGGCATCGGTGCTTCAGCAGGCAGCACCTCAGACCCCGATCCTATGGACACCACACCTCCTTCACACGCTGTCATCTTCCACTCTGCTCCTGTTTTCCCCAGCACCCCATTTACGGGTTTGGCGGGCATCGGTGCTTCAGCAGGAATCACGTCAGACCCCGAACCTATGGACACCACACCTCCTTCACATGCTGTCATCTTCCATTCTGCTCCTGTTTTCCCCAGCACCCCATTTACGGCTTTGGCGGGCATCGGTGCTTCAGCAGGAAGCACGTCAGACCCCGAACCTATGGACACCACACCTCCTTCACATGCTGTTATCTTCCATTCTGCTCCTGTTTTCCCCAGCACCCCATTGACGGCTTTGGCGGGCATCGGTGCTTCAGCAGGCAGCACCTCAGACCCCGAACCTATGGACACCACACCTCCTTCACACGCTGTCATCTTCCACTCTGCTCCTGTTTTCCCCAGCACCCCATTGACGGGTTTGGCGGGCATCGGTGCTTCAGCAGGAAGCACGTCAGACCCCGAACCTATGGACACCACACCTCCTTCCCAGGCTGTCATCTTCTATTCTGCTCCTGTTTTCTCCAGCACCCCATTTTCGGCTTTGGTGGGCATCGGTGCCTCAGCAGTCAGCACCTCAGACCCCGAACCTATGGACACCACACCTCCTTCCCAGGCTGTCATCTTCCATCCTGCTCCTCTTTACCCCAGCACCCCATTTACCGCTTAGGCCGGCACTGGTGTTTCAGCAGGCAGCACCTCTAACACCAAAGCTATGGACACCACACCTCCTTCCCAGGCTGTCATTTTCCAGTCTGCCCTGTCTCCAAGTAGAACCACTACCCATTTCACACTGCTGTTCCAAGTTCTGGGAACACACCACCCAGTGGTAGCAATACCTCAGCCCATGCCTCGACTCATTTACCTGCAACGTGAGCCAACAGATAGACCAACACTTCAAAGTTATGACAGAAAATTGAGTAAGTTATACGCTTGGAATTTCATTTATTATTATTAACAAGCACAACTGTAGTGCTTAGACTATAACAAGTATTATTCTAAGGGCTTACCAAATATTAACTCACTTATTCCTCATAATGGCAACCCTAGTGGTAGGGAATATTCATAATGTTCACTTTTTAGGGGGAAACTGAGGCTCAGATTCGTTGAATAGCTTGCCTAATGCCACACAGTTAGTAGGTGGCAAAACCCGGGATTAAAACCAGACCATCTAGACTTTCATCACTTTGCTGTGTCACCTTATTATAAGTTGTGGTTAGGGAAGGGACTAAATGGACAAGACTCTGAACTAAAAGGAGAAGGGAGAAATGAGAAAATGAGTGATCCTAGAAACTAGAGAAGATTTAGGCTCAGAAATTTCTGGTGATGAGACCCAGAAGAACAAGAACTTGGTTGGAATGTTAACTTGGGGTAGTATCTGAATCCATTGAGAAATGGTTTTGTTTCCTGTAAAATTTAGAAAGGTCAGTTGGATGAAGATTAACGAAGACAAAAGTAGAAAGGAAAAGAGAAAGGTGCCTTAAGTGAGACATAACCGCTCCCCTCTACGTACCGACAGGTTGTGTCATGTGGGAAAGGATGGAGCTCTCTCTACCGGGTTGGTCACCAGGCTGAACAAGGAGAAACATGGCAACCATTGTACTGGGTCTGATGATCCCTCAAAACCAAGGCTTCAGTTTCCAAGAACGACCTACAGTAGCATAACTAGTGTGTGTCACACATGCCACTAAGTGTGTTTCCAGTCACACATTTTAATTGGAGAAATACTTCCTATGAGGTAGGCATTAGTTCGCTATGGCTGCTGTTACAAATTACTACAAATGTGCTTGCTTCTAACAAAACACACTTATTTTCTTATGGTTCTGGAAGACAGAGGTCCAAAACCAGTTTCCCTGGGCTGAAACCAGGAGTCAACAGGGCCATCCATCCTCCTTCTAGAGGCTCTAAGCGAGAATCTGTTTCCTCGCCAGCATTCCTTCACTTCTGGCCACATCAATCCAACCCCAACTTCATCATCACATTCTCTTTGGGGTAAAAATTCCCTCTGCCTCTCTCTTACGAGAACACCAGTGGTTATATTTGGGCCCGTCCAGGTAGTCCAGGAGAATCTTCCCATCTGAGAACCATTACTTCCATCCCACTGGCAAAGTGCCTTCTGCCATTTAAGGTGACATTCACAGGTTCTGGAGAGTAGAATGTGGACATTTGGGGGCAATGGTATTATTCAGTCTACTACAAGGTAGATAGTATTATCTTTCTCAGATGTACGAAATGACGTTTAGGGAAGTAGTCTGTCTCAGGTCTACAATTTCCAGAGTAGAGACTTACATTCTGCCACTGACACTTTAGGACACACCCTAAACAACTTTAATCTGTGTCCTTAACTACTGCATAATCCTTGGTTAAGAGTCACACTTAGGTATCAAGACCCAATTGAATAGGACACAAGTACTGTCTCCTCTTTCACTATGTTTGCCTGGTGTACTGATGAATCTTGCCCAGAGCAGAAGAGTTCAGAAAAGTGTTATGCAGGTTTACGAAGAGAAAGCATTTACTGTTTGACGTGCACGGAGGAACGGAAGGCTTTTTCAAATAAAATAAAATAAAATATGCCACCAAATAGTCAATTGTCACAACAGAGGTAACCCCGTGGGAGTCATGAGGAGACTAAAATTATCTCCAATTGTGCAGGGCAGAAAAGTTTCAATGAAGGCAGGTGTAGTTCAGCCAAGCCCTACAGCACAGAAGTAGGAATTTGGGTATGTACGAATGGGAAAAAGACATTTGAGGCATGGGAAATAGTTTAATGCAGAATGGACGAGAAATATGCATTAGACCTTTTCTAAAACAACTGGCTTATTAACCCAGTAAATCGATTTAGTCAGTCAAACTAGCTTTAGCTGATTACTTATCCAGGGGATAGCTGTTGAGAGTAATTTTTGTCACAGAACAGTAAATAAAATGGTTGAACTATAGCTTCAGGCTTGCTAAGTGAAATAGATTGCTCTAGATGATTTTCAAGTGACTTACTTGGTAGTACTCACGAAATTGGGGGTTAACAATTGCTTAAGAAAACAAAGAGAATTGATTTTAAATAAAGTAGCTACTGTGTAAACTATCTGTTCAGTAGCTCATGTTAAACGGATGTTTATAATCCCCATTGGACAACCAACTACATTTTTGCAAATGGCAATGTGAATTGCTGTTGCCTAAACTATAGCAATGATCACCTATGTAATTTGTTGTCCAAACCAGAAATCTTCTAACAATACTGGTGTCCTAATAAAAATAAGCACGAAGGGAACACACAGTGGGTGTCTCCCGTGTGCCTGTGCATACATCTATATCTCACTGAACCCTCATAACAGCCCCCAAGAGAGGGACTCTGGGCGTCCCCATGCTGCTTGTGGAGAAACAGGCACAGGAAGGTTCAAGAGTCTATCTACCTAATATCGCACAGAGGGTGGCAGAGCCCGTTTTTAAACCACCTGCCTCCAATACCAGGTGCCAGGAGCCAGACTCAGCCTACAGCTCTCTTCTGCTCGCCTGGAGGTGAAACAGTGTGTCATGATTAGTCAAATCCCGTCTTCACTCATCAAGGTAGGTTGAACACCTGCACGTCCTCCAAGTAGCATGTAGCATAAGCAATAAGATGTTTGTCCCGTGATCGTCCAGGAACTTGGAATCAGCTGTGCCTGGTTAGGCTGAGCTTGTTTAGAGTGGAGAGGACCACCGATCTTCCACCTGGGCAAGTGCCTTTTGACCTCCTGCCATCAGAGGGCCGAAATCTCCAGCCTGAGAATGTGCTGAGCCCTGTAGCCTAGTTACGCCAGCTCAGAACAATGATGAGCACACCTTTTTCCAGTCACCTTTCCTCATGCTCCCCATGCCTCATACTGCCCTGCTTCTTTATTCTTTATCCCACAGATACCCAAAGCCCCTTGCCTTTGGGGAGGCGGATTTGAGACCTATTGTCACGTCACGTCCTCGCTTGGCTGCCCTGTGAATAAACCTCCTCTTTGCTGCAAACCTCAGCATTTCAGTGTTTTGGCTTGCTGCGCCTCAGACAGAATGGTTGGGAGCAGTGGTACAGCTCCCTTGCCTGTGAGGGATGCTGGTTCCTAGTAGTCACGTTGCGGATGTTTTCTCCTCTCGGGGTGGGGGCGGGGCAGACATCCTGCTCTTCCGGAAAGGGAGAAACACAGGTGCCAAACCCTTGCCCTCAGCGTCACCGTCACCTAGGAGCTTGTTAGAAGCACAGAATCCAGGCCACACCCAGAACTACTGAATACCAGCCTGCATTTAACAAGATCCACAAGAGAGGCATACCCATATTAAAGTTGGAGAGGCACCAAGCTGTCATCGTCTTCTCCACGGCTAATGAAAACGAAGCAAAGGTTCATCCCGAGCCGACTCTGCCTCAGTCACCTGGATATCACATGAGCTCATTTCATCCTCCCCAGAACCTGCAAATGAGACTGAGGGTCAGAGTGCTCTAGCACCCAAGGTTCCATAAAAGAACATGACCAAGGCTCACTGGAGCCCAGACTTCCAAAAAAGAAGGCCCCTGAGCACAGCATGGCACCACCGCAGCCCAAACCGTGGGCCTGGAGGGTAGGCCAGGCTCCCCACGCAGAGTTCACACCATTCGACAGATGCCCACAGCAGACCACAAGGCAATATGACAAGTAAGTTCTGATTGTGGAATCTCTGAATTTTGAGATTTAAAGAAAAAATCTGTTTTTGGGGGATGGTTAAAACAGTTCTACCAAGGAGTAAAGAGAGGGCATCTCAAGGCCCCTTCTGGACTTAGAATTTAATGCCTACTTATTGAGAAATGCTCCGCGCCTTTGCTCAGCCCTACGTCAAGGTGAAGTTCTCTGTGCCCTGGGAGCTTAGGTTCTAAAAAGGCCACAGAAATGGGTGAGACCTAAAGAATGCCAGAACAATGCGACGGCATTAATCAGACTGTCTTTGCTTTGCCTTGCTTACAAGTCACTGACTTTAAACTGAATATGGTGTCATGTCTTTATGTTTCTTGAAGCTTTTTTTTACAAAAGATCATATAAAGATTTTCTTCCATGGTAAGACTTTTATATTGTATTTCTCTTAAACTGGAGTGTGGTACATTTACCCTCCATCAGATGATTGCTTACAACTCACCTTGCTTTATTAAGAATACCGCTAGAGGCTTCTATGTCCCTACTAACAAAAATACATTTTCAGGCCCATTCAAACCACTGAAATTCCAAGATTTCAGAGCACAAGATAATGAAAATTCTCTCTATCCACGTCTTTTACTACATTTAGCTTCTTAACAGTCCCTAAGTGTGTCAGATGAAAGGTACTGTCGCGGGAATTGACATCTTTAACAGCATTCCATACAGGTAAGTCTTGATTGTTCCAATTTCTCAAAAAGTTGGACACATTTACTGCCTCTATGACATCTCTAGGGTGTGTGGAAGAAATAAAAAAGAGGCCTGTACAATGTATTTCTCAAAATATACACACAAAGGGTTTGCACATACAAACAGGGAAACCTTATAATAATGTATGGGGAGCCAAGTATTGTCGGTAACGGACCTACTCATTTCGAAAGACAACACTGTCACCAAGTGTCCCTTCACCAAATTTGACTGGGAATATTTAGGGGACACCAAACCAGAGGTGGAGATTTTTAGGCACATTCTTGCCAGAAAAGAGAGCCTAGGGCATAAACCACTCAACTGGTTGGCACGAATGCCAGGGCAACCCAAGCAAGTGGATATAGAAGCCTACGTAATGCTTGGAAGTAGGAAGCTTTGGGGGACTACACCTAGGCTGGTACTGGCCTCCCTCCCCAAAGGGACAAGGAGAGCAGAAACCTGGATGGAGTCAAGAGAGAGAAAAAAGAAAGGCAAGGCTGGGTATGGAGCAACGTGTGGATCCAGGAGCATGTGTCTCAGAACTGCCGGGGCTCTGCAGACCAGTTGCATCCCGATTCTCCTTGACCCTCATTGTTATAATGAACTCAGGGTGGGCGCATCCCTGCTGCCAAGTCACTTCCACCAGTCCATGGAGTTGACAGTTACTTGCTCACAGTGAACCAACCGCTCTGGACCTAACAGCTACTGCAGGGGGCGGTAGTGGAGAACAATGTGACGACAACGACCAGATGCGAAGGAGGAAGAGACATTCAGCGGACCGACTGGGTGGACTGATGGTGTGGCCTTAACTCTGCAGAGCTAAAGGGGCCAGATGTAGAAAAGGGAAGGGGAATCATGAGGATATGGTCAAGCCCCTTCGTATAGATATTTCATCCGTATGTTGTATGCAAATTCCATTCAATTTGCTCTGAGTGAAAAAGAGAGAACAAAATTATCCTTTCAACCATGTCAGTGACTTTATTTACCATCTCATTTGATGAGCTCATAGCCCAGGTTCAGAGGGAAATGGGAGCTGTGAGTCTGCCATCTCTCAGGAAGTCTCAGGCCTCAGAGGCCCCTCATAGCCAAACTAGCTCACCTTTTGCACCTTTCAAGCAACGTTATTCCTAAGTGCGAGTCACCCTCTTCATCAGGTTCTCCAAGAGACAGCAGTCTCTCCCAATGACAGAGGAAAAATGGGCTACTTTGGCTTTCTGAGGCACAATATGTAGTTCTCCAAAATGGTACCTGCCTGGGGGATTTTTCAAGAAAATTAAGCTTCAGTGGTGATTTGTTTGTCTTCACATAACGTATGACCCAGATGTGCTGAGAAATAAGAAAAGGACGAACGAATCAAGGGCAGCTGATCCAAGGAGGCAAGGCGCAACTTCCACAGCCTACGTGGAAAGCTAGAGGAAGGGAACATCCAGCTGGTGGGAGCTGAACACAGGGGCCAGTCCTCCTTGGGCTCGGGATGCCACCGCCTCTTCCTACATCTTCACGCTCTCCTTCTCTGTTGGCCCCTCCCAGCCATATGAAAGAGCCACAAGGAAATGCTCTCCTCCATTCCATTTTCCTGTCCTCCTATCCACCCCTCCCTTCTTTCCCTTTGCCATCAATTTCTTGACTTGCCCCCCATTTCTCCCCTCCCATCTACACTGCGATCTGGTTTCTGCCCCACTACTCCCGTGAAACTGACCTCCTTGAAGCCCCCAATGATTTCTCTGTTGACAAGTCCAG
This sequence comes from Delphinapterus leucas, assembly GCF_059928025.1. Lineage (NCBI taxonomy): Eukaryota > Metazoa > Chordata > Mammalia > Artiodactyla > Monodontidae > Delphinapterus > Delphinapterus leucas. The sequence goes on along the minus strand of NC_143137.1, from coordinate 107,238,079 downwards.
GGGACTACTTCTCAATCCTTATCTTTGTGACCGCCAAGCCGAGTTAGATCTTAAACAACGTCTCTGTCTTGAAAATCTCTTCCCTTGGCTTCTGCGCCACCTTTCCTTTTCTTTTCATGACACCGATCACAACCAGTGCTGCAGATTCCATCGAATTAAGGAATGCTGTTGCCTACATGTGTGAATGAGCTAAAGTGAGTACAGTACTGAAGTAGAGGACACCTAAAGTGAAACGTCTTCATGTACGTCCACGTGGCTGAGCAGCAAGTTAACCTTTCATACATGTGCTAGAGAAGAAGAGTTGGGTTTTATTTTATTTACTTTTCCCTGGACTGTGTTGAATGACTATCATCTACAAGTTCAGGCTACTTTTTGCTGAGGATTAATAATGCACTGGGAGAGCTGAGAGAAAACTGAATAATAGAGCTGTCTTTTTCTTGACCAGCTCACCTTACTTTCCCAAACTCTAAGTCTTTCTCTAATTCTTTCCCCTTTTTATTGTAGTAAAATGAACATAACACAAAATTCACCATTTGCATCATTTTACAATTCACTCTACCATTCAGTGGAATTTACTACTGTCACAATGTTGTGCAACTATCACCACTGCCTAGCTGCAAAACATTTTCATCAACCAAGAGGAAACCTACACCCATTTTAAGGAGTCATTCCCAATTTCCCTCTCTTCCAAACCCCTGGCAACCACTAATGTATAATCTTTTCTGTGTGTATGGATTTGCCACTGCTGGACATTTCATATAAATGGAACCATACAATATGTAGCCTTTCATGCCTGACCTCTTTCACTTAGTTGCATCCATCATGTAGCATGTATCAGAAATCCACTCACTGTTACGGCTGAATCCTTCATACTGTTTGAAAACAAAATTAAAAATACGTTGAGAGTGAAGCTCTGTTTTAATGGCACATCTATTAGGCCAATTCATTGAAAGAAACTGAAGATGGAGATGTTGTTGTCAAATGATAATCGTTGAGAAGCCTCAGCCAATTGGATAATGAAAAGTTTGGGAAATGTTGCAAAAAATTATCTGCTTTATATTAAAAGCCTATTAAACAAGGATTCAGGAGATTGTCTTTTTCTTGCAGGTAACTTAAATGAGGCTGAAAGAAATAACTGCCCTTTAAAACACATTTTGAAAGGATTCTATTTATTCTTAATAGACGAATGGGAGGGAGTACAGGAAGTTCACATCCAATATGGACTCCCTGTCCAAACACTGTTTATCTTTCTAGCCACCACTATCGAATTATATTTCTTGAGAGTAAGGCAGCTCAATTCCTGCATATTACTTTCTAAACTTCATCCATCAAATCCATTAATACAGTATAAACAAGAGTTGTTCATGTTTAAGTGCAGTTCAAATATCAGGTATAAAGAACCCCCAGTAAGAAAAAGAATCCTATATCTCTTGCCAGAATGTGGTCAGCTCTGGGGTGCTCTGCTAGCTGAAAGACAGATTCATTATTAACGGGATAGAGGCTGTTTAAGAGGGAGGAGAGCCAAAAAAATTTAACTACATATATGTGTTAAGAGCAGTGCTAGGTTATCTCATGTTCTATATCAGTCAAGGCTCACAATTTTACATACGTGAAAAGCAAAGTTAAAAGTGTATTCATAGGGCTTCCCTGTTGGCGCAGTGGTTAAGGATCCACCTGCCAGTGCACGGGACACACGTTTGAGCCCTGGTCCGGGAAGATCCCACATGCCACGGAGCAACTAAGACCATGTGCCACAACTACTGAGCCTGCGTGCTAGAGCCCGTGAACCACAACTACTGAAGCCCACGCACCTAGGCCCCGTGCTCAGCAACAGCGAGAAGCCACCACAATGAGAATGCCGTGTACTGCAACAGAGTAGCCGCCGCTCACTGCAACTAGAGAAAGCCTGCGCACAGCAACGAAGAGCCTAGGCAGCCAAAGATAAATAAATAAATACGTCTATTTTAAAAAAAATGTGTTTCAGTAACTTACTAAAAGGCACGCAATCAGTAAACATGAGCAAGGATTCAATCCCAAATCTGTCACACTGAAGTTTAAGCTAATACTCGAGATTGATAAAAACAGCACTAATTTAAAACTTCAGAGGTATTTTTTACTTCATACTTTCACTAATGCTCTTTGGAGATAAATCATTTCATTTATATGGGCCTTAGTTTTTACAACTATAATAGTTGGAAGCTTGACTAGGTGATCTCTATGTAGTCTTCCAATTCTAAAATGTTCCACTAATTTGGATTCCTACAGTAATTGCCCTTGCAATACATGCATGCTGCCACCAAGTAGCAGTAGAGACTACTAGTTCCTTTTTTATCCCTAGTGGGGGTGAATTTTGACAGCAGACTTATCCGTCAATAGTACAACCTGTTAGTATAACTATAAGATAACAAAATAATCTGGTATTCTTTCCTGTAAAAGAGAAGCTTTACATTGTGTCTGTGAATCGTACCAGAATCACCTGTAAGTTTATAAATATAGAGGAAATCCTGAACCCATTGAATGAGAATCTTCAGAGACAGGAATTGGGCATCTGGAATTTTGGGCTCCCATCATTTGTATATTTTATTTCATTTTATTTTTGCCTATGTACAATATTTGGCACATCCTTTTGAATCTTTAAAAGTTTCTTTCTGTTTTAAATTTTAGAATATTCCATAATCTTCACCTACTTTTCATAAGGTGTTATCTGTTATGTTTATTCGATCTTGTGCTTCTCCTGGTTAAGACTTCTTTCTTTCCTTCTTTTTTTCTCGTGGCCCTGCCTCATGTCTTGCAGGATCTTAGTTTCCTGACATGGGATTGGACCCCAGGGTCCCAGCAGTGAAAGCGCCATGTTCTAAACACTGGACCACCAGGGAAGTCCCAAGATTTCAGTTTTAAATGACTTTTTTCCCACTCTAATTCATTCCTGGGATCAGTTTCATGTTTGGACATTAAAGCAACCTTGCATTGCCAGAATAAAGCTACTTTGATTTTGATATATGATTGTTTTACATACCATGGATACAGTTTGTGCTTCTCTTTACACATTTTGCATGCATGTTCAAAGGAGAAACTGGCCTGTGATTCTATTCTTGTAATATCCTTTATAGATTTGTTTTAAGAGTCTATACTTTATTTTTTATTTATTTATATTTTTGGCTGCATTGGGTCTTCATTGCTGCATGCATGCTTTCTCTAGTTTTGGCGAGCGGGGGTCTATTCTTTGTTGCAGTGAGTAGGCTTCTCATTGCAGCCTTCTGACCGCATGGGCTTCTGACCCCATTCGTCGGTGCTACTTCAGTTCCTTACCCCTTCCCTTCTGACCCTGGGCGGTGAAATCCTCTTTCTGCAGCTGGCCTGCGGCAGAAAGTCAATGAGGCAAGAGTAGGCTTGGAGTATCCAAGGAGCAGAAAGGATGTCAGCGTGTGAAAAACAGAGCGAGCAAATTGGAGAGGAGAAGGAAACACTCAGAGAGGAAACAGAGGCCCAGATTTCTAGGTCTGTGGAGGCACTCTGAGGACTTTGCATTTCCTGTGAAGAAGCCACTGAAGAAATTTGAGTGACATGATCTGACTTATGTTTTAACAAGATCTCTCTGGATGCCACGTTGATTAGAGACTGTAGGAGAGCAAGGACAAGCCCCAGAACACCAACAGTTGATTCAAAGAAGTGATTACTCAAACATGGTCCCCCTCCTCAATGAGGACGCAGAGCAGGAATCGGCAAATAATGGCCACAAATCAAATCAGGCTCTCAGCCTGGATCTGTGGGACTGTGAGCTAATAATGGTTCTCAAGTTCAGAAAGCTTGTTGAAGAAGAAAGAGGAGGAGAAGCTACAGAAACTGTATATGGCCCACAAAGCCTAAGATATTTAAAATCCAGAAGATGCTTTCCAACACCTGATGTAAAGCATGTGGCTGGTAGGAGGTCCTCAACCACATTTGGAAGAGGAATACATGAGTCACTTCGTTCCTGAAAACACTGTAAAGTGATAGGGGTCAAGAAACATTTACCCCTTCACCCTTAACCTTCACAAATGATGCCAGTTCCATTGAGCTATTGAAAAATACATTCTGGCTTTCAAAAAAGTAACCCAGAGGGCATTTTCTCACATAGGCAAGGTCATAAACAACTGTCAAGTGAAGTTGAAATAGCAACAAATCAAATAGTAACAAAAACATTTTTACAGAACTTTAAATCTTACAAAGCATTTTCATGTTCATTATCTAATTTAATCCCCAAATCAACGGCATGAGATAGTTATTATTTCCCCATTAGAAATGACCACATATTAAATCCTTAGTGATTGCTCAAGAAAAGCTGAAATCTTGAGTGTAACATCCATTAATGCCATGGTTGGGTGTTTTCCCATGGGAACACTGGATGCTAAAATCCACGGGGATTTTCAGCTCAAGATGGCAGACTAGGAAATATATTTACTTTCTGTTCCTCCTGAAACCATATCTAAATAAAACTGTAGAGATACCAAAACTAATCAACCAATAAAAGCCAAGATATTTTGGAAGTCATCAACCACAGAAAGATTTCAACACATTTCGAGAAGGCAAACAATGAAATGGAGGAGCCGTGAATAAAAGAATGAAGAAAAAACGGCTGACCCTAAGTAAGGTCTGCACAAAGCCACTCAGCTTTTTCTGAGCTCTGGTTATAGTAAAGGGCAGAGGAAGGAAGAGGGGCTGAAAACAAGGAGACAAACGTCATTTAAGGAAAAACAGTTCATTTAATGAGCTCCAGAGAACACTCAGCCTGCTGCCATACTAACTCATGAATTACAATGGATTGTTGGTAAGCAAGACAAGAAAACAGGGAAGAAACAAAAGAAACAAAAATCAAGACATTGTTTCTAACTGAACTCTTCTCAAATGAGATTGAGGAATTATGTTTCAATGCCACAGCTGTAAATCATTTCTGCTCTTGGAGAGGTTACAAAGGGCTTATAATATTTCCCTTTTGTTCAGACAGAATTGAGGTCTGAGCAAAAGCTTTAGTGTCCTCCAACCCCAACATTTATTGGGGATGGAAGCCCAGATTTGCTGGGACATACCATAAAAAGAATCTCATGAGCAGAGGGTCAAACTGACTGTGGAATATATGAATTATGTCCTGTGTGAGTTTCAATAGGTTTTAAAATATATACATACATACATATATATATATACGTTTTGAATGATCTATATGATTTTGGGTTCTGAAATTTCTACATGTCACATGCGTGATACATAACAGACAATGTCAGCCCCAGGAGGGAGAAAACACTCCAATGAAGCAAGCCAAAGAAACAAGTTTTAAGCAAGGTCAAGTGATGTGTAGACCAGGATTGTTCAATTCCTACCTGTCATGCTGAAGCTTCCAGCTCCTGAATAACAACACATGCTTCCCCTGTCCTAGACAGCCAAGAGTATGTCTCCTCTCTTGGGCATAAGAATCTCTAGAGTTACATATCTGTAGTAAGAGTGGACCCAGCTGGCATACTCACAATGACCAAATTGTGTTGATCGTACTTTATACCAATACATCGCTCCACGCTGAAGTTGCAATAAATGATATATTTGCTTTCTAGACATGAATGAGACGCCTTACTGGATATACTCCAGGAAGGCCAGAGAAGCTGGCTTCTAATCCATACGGAACAATTCACTGGTGAATTTCTTTCACGATAGCCCATGATTTATCTAGAATATCACCTTTACATATCTGGATCCTTCAAACTAGACAAAGGGAAAATACGGGCTTCAAGCCTCAATTAGAAATATGGAATGGTGCCATGCTGACAACTGGTGGTCCCTGACCTGTATCTTCTGAGATTAGAACACAGTGTGGTGGATGACCAATTCATGCGTTGAACAAAAGAAGACCTCCTACAGGGCAGTGTAGCTGTTCGTTACAGGTATGGCACTTAGGGCTAAGTACCATAAGGACTACAAGAGAAAAAGAAAAACAAGTAACACATGAAGCATATACGATAAGGAGGCGCCACAGTCCAGAGCACGAGCTCTGGAATCACACAGGCTTGGATCGAATCCCAGCTAAACCACTACCATCTATATACCCGGAAGGACAGGCCAAGGTTTAAATGGTGTTTTACCAGATTTCAAAAAAGAAGTGAAGAAAGAACCTATCTTCCAGGAAGGGACATCGTGGGGTGCAGTATCCAGTCGGATCAGGGCTCTGCATCTCCTGCTCAGAAACCTTGGCCACCTGGCTCATGGTGATGCTGGCAGCTGAGCAGCCCTGGAGAAGGCGATCCTGTCTCCAGGTCTCGCAGAGAAGCTGGGGAGGACTCCGGACGAGGTGGCCCACACCCTGGTAAGTTCTGGCTGCCTCCTGCCCTCAGGTCTGAGCAGGCTCTGGTCTCTGGGCCCCGTGGTGGGGAAGGCCTGGCCAATACATACACAGGGCTGAGGGGCCTGCAGAGCCAGTCCCCAGGCAGGGTGAGCTCTGGAGGAGGCTTCCACAGTCCCCAGCAGTCTCCGCATGGTGGCCCATCTGGTGCCAAACACCTGCCACCCACAGCGAGAAGTCCCAGCCACTAGAAAGTCCAGAAGGGGCCCCACCCTTTGCCTTTGGGCCTGGGTTAAGCCACCAGCTGGGCTTGCACGTGACCCCTGCCTCACCCCCTGCCCCGCCCGCCCTTTCTCTGTGACACGTACAATGGATATGTCATAAAGCCAGGCTGAGCCAGTGCTATAAATTCAGAGGAGTTAGAATCTAGGAAGAAGCTCTCCCACTTTCACTCTCTGCTCTCAGATCAGGCAGGCAGTACCTCTAATATGGAAGCTATGGACACCACACATCCTTCCCAGGCTGTCCTCTACCATTCTGCTCATGTTTTCCCCAGCACCCCATTGACGGCTTTGGCGGGTATCGGGGCTTCAGCAGGCAGCACGTCTGACCCCGAACCTATGGACACCACACCTCCTTCACATGCTGTTATCTTCCATTCTGCTCCTGTTTTCCCCAGCACCCCATTGACGGCTTTGGCGGGCATCGGTGCTTCAGCAGGCAGCACCTCAGACCCCGAACCTATGGACACCACACCTCCTTCACACGCTGTCATCTTCCACTCTGCTCCTGTTTTCCCCAGCACCCCATTTACGGGTTTGGCGGGCATCGGTGCTTCAGCAGGAATCACGTCAGACCCCGAACCTATGGACACCACACCTCCTTCACATGCTGTCATCTTCCATTCTGCTCCTGTTTTCCCAAGCACCCCATTTACGGCTTTGGCGGGCATCGGTGCTTCAGCAGGAAGCACGTCAGACCCCGAACCTATGGACACCACACCTCCTTCACACGCTGTCATCTTCCATTCTGCTTCTGTTTTCCCCAGCACCCCATTTACGGCCCTGGCAGGCATCGGTGCTTCCGCAGTCAGCACCTCTGACCCCGAACCTATGGACACCACACCTCCTTCCCAGGCTGTCATTTTCCAGTCTGCCCTGTCTCCAAGTAGAACCACTACCCATTTCACACTGCTGTTCCAAGTTCTGGGAACACACCACCCAGTGGTAGCAATACCTCAGCCCATGCCTCGACTCATTTACCTGCAACGTGAGCCAACAGATAGACCAACACTTCAAAGTTATGACAGAAAATTGAGTAAGTTATAAGCTTGGAATTTCATTTATTATTATTAACAAGCACAACTGTAGTGCTTAGACTATAACAAGTACTATTCTAAGGGCTTACCAAATATTAACTCACTTATTCCTCATAATGGCAACCCTAGTGGTAGGGAATATTCATAATGTTCACTTTTTGGGGGGAAACTGAGGCTCAGATTCGTTGAATAGCTTGCCTAATGCCACACAGTTAGTAGGTGGCAAAACCCGGGATTAAAACCAGACCATCTAGACTTTCATCACTTTGCTGTGTCACCTTATTATAAGTTGTGGTTAGGGAAGGGACTAAATGGACAAGACTCTGAACTAAAAGGAGAAGGGAGAAATGAGAAAATGAGTGATCCTAGAAACTAGAGAAGATTTAGGCTCAGAAATTTCTGGTGATGAGACCCAGAAGAACAAGAACTTGGTTGGAATGTTAACTTGGGGTAGTATCTGAATCCATTGATAAATGGTTTTGTTTCCTGTAAAATTTAGAAAGGTCAGTTGGATGAAGATTAACGAAGACAAAAGTAGAAAGGAAAAGAGAAAGGTGCCTTAAGTGAGACATAACCGCTCCCCTCTACGTACCGACAGGTTGTGTCATGTGGGAAAGGATGGAGCTCTCTCTACCGGGTTGGTCACCAGGCTGAACAAGGAGAAACATGGCAACCATTGTACTGGGTCTGATGATCCCTCAAAACCAAGGCTTCAGTTTCCAAGAACGACCTACAGTAGCATAACTAGTGTGTGTCACACATGCCACTAAGTGTGTTTCCAGTCACACATTTTAATTGGAGAAATACTTCCTATGAGGTAGGCATTAGTTCGCTATGGCTGCTGTTACAAATTACTACAAATGTGCTTGCTTCTAACAAAACACACTTATTTTCTTATGGTTCTGGAAGACAGAGGTCCAAAACCAGTTTCCCTGGGCTGAAACCAGGAGTCAACAGGGCCATCCATCCTCCTTCTAGAGGCTCTAAGCGAGAATCTGTTTCCTCGCCAGCATTCCTTCACTTCTGGCCACATCAATCCAACCCCAACTTCATCATCACATTCTCTTTGGGGTAAAAATTCCCTCTGCCTCTCTCTTACGAGAACACCAGTGGTTATATTTGGGCCCGTCCAGGTAGTCCAGGAGAACCTTCCCATCTGAGAACCATTACTTTCATCCCACTGGCAAAGTGCCTTCTGCCATTTAAGGTGACATTCACAGGTTCTGGAGAGTAGAATGTGGACATTTGGGGGCAATGGTATTATTCAGTCTACTACAAGGTAGATACTATTATCTTTCTCAGATGTACGAAATGACGTTTAGGGAAGTAGTCTGTCTCAGGTCTACAATTTCCAGAGTAGAGACTTACATTCTGCCACTGACACTTTAGGACACACCCTAAACAACTTTAATCTGTGTCCTTAACTACTGCATAATCCTTGGTTAAGAGTCACACTTAGGTATCAAGACCCAATTGAATAGGACACAAGTACTGTCTCCTCTTTCACTATGTTTGCCTGGTGTACTGATGAATCTTGCCCAGAGCAGAAGAGTTCAGAAAAGTGTTATGCAGGTTTACAAAGAGAAAGCATTTACTGTTTGACGTGCACGGAGGAACGGAAGGCTTTTTCAAATAAAATAAAATAAAATATGCCACCAAATAGTCAATTGTCACAACAGAGGTAACCCCGTGGGAGTCATGAGGAGACTAAAATTATCTCCAATTGTGCAGGGCAGAAAAGTTTCAATGAAGGCAGGTGTAGTTCAGCCAAGCCCTACAGCACAGAAGTAGGAATTTGGGTATGTACGAATGGGAAAAAGACATTTGAGGCATGGGAAATAGTTTAATGCAGAATGGACGAGAAATATGCATTAGACCTTTTCTAAAACAACTGGCTTATTAACCCAGTAAATCGATTTAGTCAGTCAAACTAGCTTTAGCTGATTACTTATCCAGGGGATAGCTGTTGAGAGTAATTTTTGTCACAGAACAGTAAATAAAATGGTTGAACTATAGCTTCAGGCTTGCTAAGTGAAATAGATTGCTCTAGATGATTTTCAAGTGACTTACTTGGTAGTACTCACGAAATTGGGGGTTAACAATTGCTTAAGAAAACAAAGAGAATTGATTTTAAATAAAGTAGCTACTGTGTAAACTATCTGTTCAGTAGCTCATGTTAAACGGATGTTTATAATCCCCATTGGACAACCAACTACATTTTTGCAAATGGCAATGTGAATTGCTGTTGCCTAAACTATAGCAATGATCACCTATGTAATTTGTTGTCCAAACCAGAAATCTTCTAACAATACTGGTGTCCTAATAAAAATAAGCACGAAGGGAACACACAGTGGGTGTCTCCCGTGTGCCTGTGCATACATCTATATCTCACTGAACCCTCATAACAGCCCCCAAGAGAGGGACTCTGGGCGTCCCCATGCTGCTTGTGGAGAAACAGGCACAGGAAGGTTCAAGAGTCTATCTACCTAATATCGCACAGAGGGTGGCAGAGCCCGTTTTTAAACCACCTGCCTCCAATACCAGGTGCCAGGAGCCAGACTCAGCCTACAGCTCTCTTCTGCTCGCCTGGAGGTGAAACAGTGTGTCATGATTAGTCAAATCCCGTCTTCACTCATCAAGGTAGGTTGAACACCTGCACGTCCTCCAAGTAGCATGTAGCATAAGCAATAAGATGTTTGTCCCGTGATCGTCCAGGAACTTGGAATCAGCTGTGCCTGGTTAGGCTGAGCTTGTTTAGAGTGGAGAGGACCACCGATCTTCCACCTGGGCAAGTGCCTTTTGACCTCCTGCCATCAGAGGGCCGAAATCTCCAGCCTGAGAATGTGCTGAGCCCTGTAGCCTAGTTACGCCAGCTCAGAACAATGATGAGCACACCTTTTTCCAGTCACCTTTCCTCATGCTCCCCATGCCTCATACTGCCCTGCTTCTTTATTCTTTATCCCACAGATACCCAAAGCCCCTTGCCTTTGGGGAGGCGGATTTGAGACCTATTGTCACGTCACGTCCTCGCTTGGCTGCCCTGTGAATAAACCTCCTCTTTGCTGCAAACCTCAGCATTTCAGTGTTTTGGCTTGCTGCGCCTCAGACAGAATGGTTGGGAGCAGTGGTACAGCTCCCTTGCCTGTGAGGGATGCTGGTTCCTAGTAGTCACGTTGCGGATGTTTTCTCCTCTCGGGGTGGGGGCGGGGCAGACATCCTGCTCTTCCGGAAAGGGAGAAACACAGGTGCCAAACCCTTGCCCTCAGCGTCACCGTCACCTAGGAGCTTGTTAGAAGCACAGAATCCAGGCCACACCCAGAACTACTGAATACCAGCCTGCATTTAACAAGATCCACAAGAGAGGCATACCCATATTAAAGTTGGAGAGGCACCAAGCTGTCATCGTCTTCTCCACGGCTAATGAAAACGAAGCAAAGGTTCATCCCGAGCCGACTCTGCCTCAGTCACCTGGATATCACATGAGCTCATTTCATCCTCCCCAGAACCTGCAAATGAGACTGAGGGTCAGAGTGGTCTAGCACCCAAGGTTCCATAAAAGAACATGACCAAGGCTCACTGGAGCCCAGACTTCCAAAAAAGAAGGCCCCTGAGCACAGCATGGCACCACCGCAGCCCAAACCGTGGGCCTGGAGGGTAGGCCAGGCTCCCCACGCAGAGTTCACGCCATTCGACAGATGCCCACAGCAGACCACAAGGCAATATGACAAGTAAGTTCTGATTGTGGAATCTCTGAATTTTGAGATTTAAAGAAAAAATCTGTTTTTGGGGGATGGTTAAAACAGTTCTACCAAGGAGTAAAGAGAGGGCATCTCAAGGCCCCTTCTGGACTTAGAATTTAATGCCTACTTATTGAGAAATGCTCCGCGCCTTTGCTCAGCCCTACGTCAAGGTGAAGTTCTCTGTGCCCTGGGAGCTTAGGTTCTAAAAAGGCCACAGAAATGGGTGAGACCTAAAGAATGCCAGAACAATGCGACGGCATTAATCAGACTGTCTTTGCTTTGCCTTGCTTACAAGTCACTGACTTTAAACTGAATATGGTGTCATGTCTTTATGTTTCTTGAAGCTTTTTTTTACAAAAGATCATATAAAGATTTTCTTCCATGGTAAGACTTTTATATTGTATTTCTCTTAAACTGGAGTGTGGTACATTTACCCTCCATCAGATGATTGCTTACAACTCACCTTGCTTTATTAAGAATACCGCTAGAGGCTTCTATGTCCCTACTAACAAAAATACATTTTCAGGCCCATTCAAACCACTGAAATTCCAAGATTTCAGAGCACAAGATAATGAAAATTCTCTCTATCCACGTCTTTTACTACATTTAGCTTCTTAACAGTCCCTAAGTGTGTCAGATGAAAGGTACTGTCGCGGGAATTGACATCTTTAACAGCATTCCATACAGGTAAGTCTTGATTGTTCCAATTTCTCAAAAAGTTGGACACATTTACTGCCTCTATGACATCTCTAGGGTGTGTGGAAGAAATAAAAAAGAGGCCTGTACAATGTATTTCTCAAAATATACACACAAAGGGTTTGCACATACAAACAGGGAAACCTTATAATAATGTATGGGGAGCCAAGTATTGTCGGTAACGGACCTACTCATTTCGAAAGACAACACTGTCACCAAGTGTCCCTTCACCAAATTTGACTGGGAATATTTAGGGGACACCAAACCAGAGGTGGAGATTTTTAGGCACATTCTTGCCAGAAAAGAGAGCCTAGGGCATAAACCACTCAACTGGTTGGCACGAATGCCAGGGCAACCCAAGCAAGTGGATATAGAAGCCTACGTAATGCTTGGAAGTAGGAAGCTTTGGGGGACTACACCTAGGCTGGTACTGGCCTCCCTCCCCAAAGGGACAAGGAGAGCAGAAACCTGGATGGAGTCAAGAGAGAGAAAAAAGAAAGGCAAGGCTGGGTATGGAGCAACGTGTGGATCCAGGAGCATGTGTCTCAGAACTGCCGGGGCTCTGCAGACCAGTTGCATCCCGATTCTCCTTGACCCTCATTGTTATAATGAACTCAGGGTGGGCGCATCCCTGCTGCCAAGTCACTTCCACCAGTCCATGGAGTTGACAGTTACTTGCTCACAGTGAACCAACCGCTCTGGACCTAACAGCTACTGCAGGGGGCGGTAGTGGAGAACAATGTGACGACAACGACCAGATGCGAAGGAGGAAGAGACATTCAGCGGACCGACTGGGTGGACTGATGGTGTGGCCTTAACTCTGCAGAGCTAAAGGGGCCAGATGTAGAAAAGGGAAGGGGAATCATGAGGATATGGTCAAGCCCCTTCGTATAGATATTTCATCCGTATGTTGTATGCAAATTCCATTCAATTTGCTCTGAGTGAAAAAGAGAGAACAAAATTATCCTTTCAACCATGTCAGTGACTTTATTTACCATCTCATTTGATGAGCTCATAGCCCAGGTTCAGAGGGAAATGGGAGCTGTGAGTCTGCCATCTCTCAGGAAGTCTCAGGCCTCAGAGGCCCCTCATAGCCAAACTAGCTCACCTTTTGCACCTTTCAAGCAACGTTATTCCTAAGTGCGAGTCACCCTCTTCATCAGGTTCTCCAAGAGACAGCAGTCTCTCCCAATGACAGAGGAAAAATGGGCTACTTTGGCTTTCTGAGGCACAATATGTAGTTCTCCAAAATGGTACCTGCCTGGGGGATTTTTCAAGAAAATTAAGCTTCAGTGGTGATTTGTTTGTCTTCACATAACGTATGACCCAGATGTGCTGAGAAATAAGAAAAGGACGAACGAATCAAGGGCAGCTGATCCAAGGAGGCAAGGCGCAACTTCCACAGCCTACGTGGAAAGCTAGAGGAAGGGAACATCCAGCTGGTGGGAGCTGAACACAGGGGCCAGTCCTCCTTGGGCTCGGGATGCCACCGCCTCTTCCTACATCTTCACGCTCTCCTTCTCTGTTGGCCCCTCCCAGCCATATGAAAGAGCCACAAGGAAATGCTCTCCTCCATTCCATTTTCCTGTCCTCCTATCCACCCCTCCCTTCTTTCCCTTTGCCATCAATTTCTTGACTTGCCCCCCATTTCTCCCCTCCCATCTACACTGCGATCTGGTTTCTGCCCCACTACTCCCGTGAAACTGACCTCCTTGAAGCCCCCAATGATTTCTCTGTTGACAAGTCCAGGGGACTACTTCTCAATCCTTATCTTTGTGACCGCCAAGCCGAGTTAGATCTTAAACAACGTCTCTGTCTTGAAAATCTCTTCCCTTGGCTTCTGCGCCACCTTTCCTTTTCTTTTCATGACACCGATCACAACCAGTGCTGCAGATTCCATCGAATTAAGGAATGCTGTTGCCTACATGTGTGAATGAGCTAAAGTGAGTACAGTACTGAAGTAGAGGACACCTAAAGTGAAACGTCTTCATGTACGTCCACGTGGCTGAGCAGCAAGTTAACCTTTCATACATGTGCTAGAGAAGAAGAGTTGGGTTTTATTTTATTTACTTTTCCCTGGACTGTGTTGAATGACTATCATCTACAAGTTCAGGCTACTTTTTGCTGAGGATTAATAATGCACTGGGAGAGCTGAGAGAAAACTGAATAATAGAGCTGTCTTTTTCTTGACCAGCTCACCTTAGTTTCCCAAACTCTAAGTCTTTCTCTAATTCTTTCCCCTTTTTATTGTAGTAAAATGAACATAACACAAAATTCACCATTTGCATCATTTTACAATTCACTCTACCATTCAGTGGAATTTACTACTGTCACAATGTTGTGCAACTATCACCACTGCCTAGCTGCAAAACATTTTCATCAACCAAGAGGAAACCTACACCCATTTTAAGGAGTCATTCCCAATTTCCCTCTCTTCCAAACCCCTGGCAACCACTAATGTATAATCTTTTCTGTGTGTATGGATTTGCCACTGCTGGACATTTCATATAAATGGAACCATACAATATGTAGCCTTTCATGCCTGACCTCTTTCACTTAGTTGCATCCATCATGTAGCATGTATCAGAAATCCACTCACTGTTACGGCTGAATCCTTCATACTGTTTGAAAACAAAATTAAAAATACGTTGAGAGTGAAGCTCTGTTTTAATGGCACATCTATTAGGCCAATTCATTGAAAGAAACTGAAGATGGAGATGTTGTTGTCAAATGATAATCGTTGAGAAGCCTCAGCCAATTGGATAATGAAAAGTTTGGGAAATGTTGCAAAAAATTATCTGCTTTATATTAAAAGCCTATTAAACAAGGATTCAGGAGATTGTCTTTTTCTTGCAGGTAACTTAAATGAGGCTGAAAGAAATAACTGCCCTTTAAAACACATTTTGAAAGGATTCTATTTATTCTTAATAGACGAATGGGAGGGAGTACAGGAAGTTCACATCCAATATGGACTCCCTGTCCAAACACTGTTTATCTTTCTAGCCACCACTATCGAATTATATTTCTTGAGAGTAAGGCAGCTCAATTCCTGCATATTACTTTCTAAACTTCATCCATCAAATCCATTAATACAGTATAAACAAGAGTTGTTCATGTTTAAGTGCAGTTCAAATATCAGGTATAAAGAACCCCCAGTAAGAAAAAGAATCCTATATCTCTTGCCAGAATGTGGTCAGCTCTGGGGTGCTCTGCTAGCTGAAAGACAGATTCATTATTAACGGGATAGAGGCTGTTTAAGAGGGAGGAGAGCCAAAAAAATTTAACTACATATATGTGTTAAGAGCAGTGCTAGGTTATCTCATGTTCTATATCAGTCAAGGCTCACAATTTTACATACGTGAAAAGCAAAGTTAAAAGTGTATTCATAGGGCTTCCCTGTTGGCGCAGTGGTTAAGGATCCACCTGCCAGTGCACGGGACACACGTTTGAGCCCTGGTCCGGGAAGATCCCACATGCCACGGAGCAACTAAGACCATGTGCCACAACTACTGAGCCTGCGTGCTAGAGCCCGTGAACCACAACTACTGAAGCCCACGCACCTAGGCCCCGTGCTCAGCAACAGCGAGAAGCCACCACAATGAGAATGCCGTGTACTGCAACAGAGTAGCCGCCGCTCACTGCAACTAGAGAAAGCCTGCGCACAGCAACGAAGAGCCTAGGCAGCCAAAGATAAATAAATAAATACGTCTATTTTAAAAAAAATGTGTTTCAGTAACTTACTAAAAGGCACGCAATCAGTAAACATGAGCAAGGATTCAATCCCAAATCTGTCACACTGAAGTTGAAGCTAATACTCGAGATTGATAAAAACAGCACTAATTTAAAACTTCAGAGGTATTTTTTACTTCATACTTTCACTAATGCTCTTTGGAGATAAATCATTTCATTTATATGGGCCTTAGTTTTTACAACTATAATAGTTGGAAGCTTGACTAGGTGATCTCTATGTAGTCTTCCAATTCTAAAATGTTCCACTAATTTGGATTCCTACAGTAATTGCCCTTGCAATACATGCATGCTGCCACCAAGTAGCAGTAGAGACTACTAGTTCCTTTTTTATCCCTAGTGGGGGTGAATTTTGACAGCAGACTTATCCGTCAATAGTACAACCTGTTAGTATAACTATAAGATAACAAAATAATCTGGTATTCTTTCCTGTAAAAGAGAAGCTTTACATTGTGTCTGTGAATCGTACCAGAATCACCTGTAAGTTTATAAATATAGAGGAAATCCTGAACCCATTGAATGAGAATCTTCAGAGACAGGAATTGGGCATCTGGAATTTTGGGCTCCCATCATTTGTATATTTTATTTCATTTTATTTTTGCCTATGTACAATATTTGGCACATCCTTTTGAATCTTTAAAAGTTTCTTTCTGTTTTAAATTTTAGAATATTCCATAATCTTCACCTACTTTTCATAAGGTGTTATCTGTTATGTTTATTCGATCTTGTGCTTCTCCTGGTTAAGACTTCTTTCTTTCCTTCTTTTTTTCTCGTGGCCCTGCCTCATGTCTTGCAGGATCTTAGTTTCCTGACATGGGATTGGACCCCAGGGTCCCAGCAGTGAAAGCGCCATGTTCTAAACACTGGACCACCAGGGAAGTCCCAAGATTTCAGTTTTAAATGACTTTTTTCCCACTCTAATTCATTCCTGGGATCAGTTTCATGTTTGGACATTAAAGCAACCTTGCATTGCCAGAATAAAGCTACTTTGATTTTGATATATGATTGTTTTACATACCATGGATACAGTTTGTGCTTCTCTTTACACATTTTGCATGCATGTTCAAAGGAGAAACTGGCCTGTGATTCTATTCTTGTAATATCCTTTATAGATTTGTTTTAAGAGTCTATACTTTATTTTTTATTTATTTATAGTTTTGGCTGCATTGGGTCTTCATTGCTGCATGCATGCTTTCTCTAGTTTTGGCGAGCGGGGGTCTATTCTTTGTTGCAGTGAGTAGGCTTCTCATTGCAGCCTTCTGACCGCATGGGCTTCTGACCCCATTCGTCGGTGCTACTTCAGTTCCTTACCCCTTCCCTTCTGACCCTGGGCCGTGAAATCCTCTTTCTGCAGCTGGCCTGCGGCAGAAAGTCAATGAGGCAAGAGTAGGCTTGGAGTATCCAAGGAGCAGAAAGGATGTCAGCGTGTGAAAAACAGAGCGAGCAAATTGGAGAGGAGAAGGAAACACTCAGAGAGGAAACAGAGGCCCAGATTTCTAGGTCTGTGGAGGCACTCTGAGGACTTTGCATTTCCTGTGAAGAAGCCACTGAAGAAATTTGAGTGACATGATCTGACTTATGTTTTAACAAGATCTCTCTGGATGCCACGTTGATTAGAGACTGTAGGAGAGCAAGGACAAGCCCCAGAACACCAACAGTTGATTCAAAGAAGTGATTACTCAAACATGGTCCCCCTCCTCAATGAGGACGCAGAGCAGGAATCGGCAAATAATGGCCACAAATCAAATCAGGCTCTCAGCCTGGATCTGTGGGACTGTGAGCTAATAATGGTTCTCAAGTTCAGAAAGCTTGTTGAAGAAGAAAGAGGAGGAGAAGCTACAGAAACTGTATATGGCCCACAAAGCCTAAGATATTTAAAATCCAGAAGATGCTTTCCAACACCTGATGTAAAGCATGTGGCTGGTAGGAGGTCCTCAACCACATTTGGAAGAGGAATACATGAGTCACTTCGTTCCTGAAAACACTGTAAAGTGATAGGGGTCAAGAAACATTTACCCGTTCACCCTTAACCTTCACAAATGATGCCAGTTCCATTGAGCTATTGAAAAATACATTCTGGCTTTCAAAAAAGTAACCCAGAGGGCATTTTCTCACATAGGCAAGGTCATAAACAACTGTCAAGTGAAGTTGAAATAGCAACAAATCAAATAGTAACAAAAACATTTTTACAGAACTTTAAATCTTACAAAGCATTTTCATGTTCATTATCTAATTTAATCCCCAAATCAACGGCATGAGATAGTTATTATTTCCCCATTAGAAATGACCACATATTAAATCCTTAGTGATTGCTCAAGAAAAGCTGAAATCTTGAGTGTAACATCCATTAATGCCATGGTTGGGTGTTTTCCCATGGGAACACTGGATGCTAAAATCCACGGGGATTTTCAGCTCAAGATGGCAGACTAGGAAATATATTTACTTTCTGTTCCTCCTGAAACCATATCTAAATAAAACTGTAGAGATACCAAAACTAATCAACCAATAAAAGCCAAGATATTTTGGAAGTCATCAACCACAGAAAGATTTCAACACATTTCGAGAAGGCAAACAATGAAATGGAGGAGCCGTGAATAAAAGAATGAAGAAAAAACGGCTGACCCTAAGTAAGGTCTGCACAAAGCCACTCAGCTTTTTCTGAGCTCTGGTTATAGTAAAGGGCAGAGGAAGGAAGAGGGGCTGAAAACAAGGAGACAAACGTCATTTAAGGAAAAACAGTTCATTTAATGAGCTCCAGAGAACACTCAGCCTGCTGCCATACTAACTCATGAATTACAATGGATTGTTGGTAAGCAAGACAAGAAAACAGGGAAGAAACAAAAGAAACAAAAATCAAGACATTGTTTCTAACTGAACTCTTCTCAAATGAGATTGAGGAATTATGTTTCAATGCCACAGCTGTAAATCATTTCTGCTCTTGGAGAGGTTACAAAGGGCTTATAATATTTCCCTTTTGTTCAGACAGAATTGAGGTCTGAGCAAAAGCTTTAGTGTCCTCCAACCCCAACATTTATTGGGGATGGAAGCCCAGATTTGCTGGGACATACCATAAAAAGAATCTCATGAGCAGAGGGTCAAACTGACTGTGGAATATATGAATTATGTCCTGTGTGAGTTTCAATAGGTTTTAAAATATATACATACATACATATATATATATACGTTTTGAATGATCTATATGATTTTGGGTTCTGAAATTTCTACATGTCACATGCGTGATACATAACAGACAATGTCAGCCCCAGGAGGGAGAAAACACTCCAATGAAGCAAGCCAAAGAAACAAGTTTTAAGCAAGGTCAAGTGATGTGTAGACCAGGATTGTTCAATTCCTACCTGTCATGCTGAAGCTTCCAGCTCCTGAATAACAACACATGCTTCCCCTGTCCTAGACAGCCAAGAGTATGTCTCCTCTCTTGGGCATAAGAATCTCTAGAGTTACATATCTGTAGTAAGAGTGGACCCAGCTGGCATACTCACAATGACCAAATTGTGTTGATCGTACTTTATACCAATACATCGCTCCACGCTGAAGTTGCAATAAATGATATATTTGCTTTCTAGACATGAATGAGACGCCTTACTGGATATACTCCAGGAAGGCCAGAGAAGCTGGCTTCTAATCCATACGGAACAATTCACTGGTGAATTTCTTTCACGATAGCCCATGATTTATCTAGAATATCACCTTTACATATCTGGATCCTTCAAACTAGACAAAGGGAAAATACGGGCTTCAAGCCTCAATTAGAAATATGGAATGGTGCCATGCTGACAACTGGTGGTCCCTGACCTGTATCTTCTGAGATTAGAACACAGTGTGGTGGATGACCAATTCATGCGTTGAACAAAAGAAGACCTCCTACAGGGCAGTGTAGCTGTTCGTTACAGGTATGGCACTTAGGGCTAAGTACCATAAGGACTACAAGAGAAAAAGAAAAACAAGTAACACATGAAGCATATACGATAAGGAGGCGCCACAGTCCAGAGCACGAGCTCTGGAATCACACAGGCTTGGATCGAATCCCAGCTAAACCACTACCATCTATATACCCTGAAGGACAGGCCAAGGTTTAAATGGTGTTTTACCAGATTTCAAAAAAGAAGTGAAGAAAGAACCTATCTTCCAGGAAGGGACATCGTGGGGTGCAGTATCCAGTCGGATCAGGGCTCTGCATCTCCTGCTCAGAAACCTTGGCCACCTGGCTCATGGTGATGCTGGCAGCTGAGCAGCCCTGGAGAAGGCGATCCTGTCTCCAGGTCTCGCAGAGAAGCTGGGGAGGACTCCGGACGAGGTGGCCCACACCCTGGTAAGTTCTGGCTGCCTCCTGCCCTCAGGTCTGAGCAGGCTCTGGTCTCTGGGCCCCGTGGTGGGGAAGGCCTGGCCAATACATACACAGGGCTGAGGGGCCTGCAGAGCCAGTCCCCAGGCAGGGTGAGCTCTGGAGGAGGCTTCCACAGTCCCCAGCAGTCTCCGCATGGTGGCCCATCTGGTGCCAAACACCTGCCACCCACAGCGAGAAGTCCCAGCCACTAGAAAGTCCAGAAGGGGCCCCACCCTTTGCCTTTGGGCCTGGGTTAAGCCACCAGCTGGGCTTGCACGTGACCCCTGCCTCACCCCCTGCCCCGCCCGCCCTTTCTCTGTGACACGTACAATGGATATGTCATAAAGCCAGGCTGAGCCAGTGCTATAAATTCAGAGGAGTTAGAATCTAGGAAGAAGCTCTCCCACTTTCACTCTCTGCTCTCAGATCAGGCAGGCAGTACCTCTAATATGGAAGCTATGGACACCACACCTCCTTCCCAGGCTGTCCTCTACCATTCTGCTCATGTTTTCCCCAGCACCCCATTGACGGCTTTGGCGGGTATCGGGGCTTCAGCAGGCAGCACGTCTGACCCCGAACCTATGGACACCACACCTCCTTCACATGCTGTTATCTTCCATTCTGCTCCTGTTTTCCCCAGCACCCCATTGACGGCTTTGGCGGGCATCGGTGCTTCAGCAGGCAGCACCTCAGACCCCGAACCTATGGACACCACACCTCCTTCACACGCTGTCATCTTCCACTCTGCTCCTGTTTTCCCCAGCACCCCATTTACGGGTTTGGCGGGCATCGGTGCTTCAGCAGGAATCACGTCAGACCCCGAACCTATGGACACCACACCTCCTTCACATGCTGTCATCTTCCATTCTGCTCCTGTTTTCCCAAGCACCCCATTTACGGCTTTGGCGGGCATCGGTGCTTCAGCAGGAAGCACGTCAGACCCCGAACCTATGGACACCACACCTCCTTCACACGCTGTCATCTTCCATTCTGCTTCTGTTTTCCCCAGCACCCCATTTACGGCCCTGGCAGGCATCGGTGCTTCCGCAGTCAGCACCTCTGACCCCGAACCTATGGACACCACACCTCCTTCCCAGGCTGTCATTTTCCAGTCTGCCCTGTCTCCAAGTAGAACCACTACCCATTTCACACTGCTGTTCCAAGTTCTGGGAACACACCACCCAGTGGTAGCAATACCTCAGCCCATGCCTCGACTCATTTACCTGCAACGTGAGCCAACAGATAGACCAACACTTCAAAGTTATGACAGAAAATTGAGTAAGTTATAAGCTTGGAATTTCATTTATTATTATTAACAAGCACAACTGTAGTGCTTAGACTATAACAAGTACTATTCTAAGGGCTTACCAAATATTAACTCACTTATTCCTCATAATGGCAACCCTAGTGGTAGGGAATATTCATAATGTTCACTTTTTGGGGGGAAACTGAGGCTCAGATTCGTTGAATAGCTTGCCTAATGCCACACAGTTAGTAGGTGGCAAAACCCGGGATTAAAACCAGACCATCTAGACTTTCATCACTTTGCTGTGTCACCTTATTATAAGTTGTGGTTAGGGAAGGGACTAAATGGACAAGACTCTGAACTAAAAGGAGAAGGGAGAAATGAGAAAATGAGTGATCCTAGAAACTAGAGAAGATTTAGGCTCAGAAATTTCTGGTGATGAGACCCAGAAGAACAAGAACTTGGTTGGAATGTTAACTTGGGGTAGTATCTGAATCCATTGATAAATGGTTTTGTTTCCTGTAAAATTTAGAAAGGTCAGTTGGATGAAGATTAACGAAGACAAAAGTAGAAAGGAAAAGAGAAAGGTGCCTTAAGTGAGACATAACCGCTCCCCTCTACGTACCGACAGGTTGTGTCATGTGGGAAAGGATGGAGCTCTCTCTACCGGGTTGGTCACCAGGCTGAACAAGGAGAAACATGGCAACCATTGTACTGGGTCTGATGATCCCTCAAAACCAAGGCTTCAGTTTCCAAGAACGACCTACAGTAGCATAACTAGTGTGTGTCACACATGCCACTAAGTGTGTTTCCAGTCACACATTTTAATTGGAGAAATACTTCCTATGAGGTAGGCATTAGTTCGCTATGGCTGCTGTTACAAATTACTACAAATGTGCTTGCTTCTAACAAAACACACTTATTTTCTTATGGTTCTGGAAGACAGAGGTCCAAAACCAGTTTCCCTGGGCTGAAACCAGGAGTCAACAGGGCCATCCATCCTCCTTCTAGAGGCTCTAAGCGAGAATCTGTTTCCTCGCCAGCATTCCTTCACTTCTGGCCACATCAATCCAACCCCAACTTCATCATCACATTCTCTTTGGGGTAAAAATTCCCTCTGCCTCTCTCTTACGAGAACACCAGTGGTTATATTTGGGCCCGTCCAGGTAGTCCAGGAGAACCTTCCCATCTGAGAACCATTACTTTCATCCCACTGGCAAAGTGCCTTCTGCCATTTAAGGTGACATTCACAGGTTCTGGAGAGTAGAATGTGGACATTTGGGGGCAATGGTATTATTCAGTCTACTACAAGGTAGATACTATTATCTTTCTCAGATGTACGAAATGACGTTTAGGGAAGTAGTCTGTCTCAGGTCTACAATTTCCAGAGTAGAGACTTACATTCTGCCACTGACACTTTAGGACACACCCTAAACAACTTTAATCTGTGTCCTTAACTACTGCATAATCCTTGGTTAAGAGTCACACTTAGGTATCAAGACCCAATTGAATAGGACACAAGTACTGTCTCCTCTTTCACTATGTTTGCCTGGTGTACTGATGAATCTTGCCCAGAGCAGAAGAGTTCAGAAAAGTGTTATGCAGGTTTACAAAGAGAAAGCATTTACTGTTTGACGTGCACGGAGGAACGGAAGGCTTTTTCAAATAAAATAAAATAAAATATGCCACCAAATAGTCAATTGTCACAACAGAGGTAACCCCGTGGGAGTCATGAGGAGACTAAAATTATCTCCAATTGTGCAGGGCAGAAAAGTTTCAATGAAGGCAGGTGTAGTTCAGCCAAGCCCTACAGCACAGAAGTAGGAATTTGGGTATGTACGAATGGGAAAAAGACATTTGAGGCATGGGAAATAGTTTAATGCAGAATGGACGAGAAATATGCATTAGACCTTTTCTAAAACAACTGGCTTATTAACCCAGTAAATCGATTTAGTCAGTCAAACTAGCTTTAGCTGATTACTTATCCAGGGGATAGCTGTTGAGAGTAATTTTTGTCACAGAACAGTAAATAAAATGGTTGAACTATAGCTTCAGGCTTGCTAAGTGAAATAGATTGCTCTAGATGATTTTCAAGTGACTTACTTGGTAGTACTCACGAAATTGGGGGTTAACAATTGCTTAAGAAAACAAAGAGAATTGATTTTAAATAAAGTAGCTACTGTGTAAACTATCTGTTCAGTAGCTCATGTTAAACGGATGTTTATAATCCCCATTGGACAACCAACTACATTTTTGCAAATGGCAATGTGAATTGCTGTTGCCTAAACTATAGCAATGATCACCTATGTAATTTGTTGTCCAAACCAGAAATCTTCTAACAATACTGGTGTCCTAATAAAAATAAGCACGAAGGGAACACACAGTGGGTGTCTCCCGTGTGCCTGTGCATACCTCTATATCTCACTGAACCCTCATAACAGCCCCCAAGAGAGGGACTCTGGGCGTCCCCATGCTGCTTGTGGAGAAACAGGCACAGGAAGGTTCAAGAGTCTATCTACCTAATATCGCACAGAGGGTGGCAGAGCCCGTTTTTAAACCACCTGCCTCCAATACCAGGTGCCAGGAGCCAGACTCAGCCTACAGCTCTCTTCTGCTCGCCTGGAGGTGAAACAGTGTGTCATGATTAGTCAAATCCCGTCTTCACTCATCAAGGTAGGTTGAACACCTGCACGTCCTCCAAGTAGCATGTAGCATAAGCAATAAGATGTTTGTCCCGTGATCGTCCAGGAACTTGGAATCAGCTGTGCCTGGTTAGGCTGAGCTTGTTTAGAGTGGAGAGGACCACCGATCTTCCACCTGGGCAAGTGCCTTTTGACCTCCTGCCATCAGAGGGCCGAAATCTCCAGCCTGAGAATGTGCTGAGCCCTGTAGCCTAGTTACGCCAGCTCAGAACAATGATGAGCACACCTTTTTCCAGTCACCTTTCCTCATGCTCCCCATGCCTCATACTGCCCTGCTTCTTTATTCTTTATCCCACAGATACCCAAAGCCCCTTGCCTTTGGGGAGGCGGATTTGAGACCTATTGTCACGTCACGTCCTCGCTTGGCTGCCCTGTGAATAAACCTCCTCTTTGCTGCAAACCTCAGCATTTCAGTGTTTTGGCTTGCTGCGCCTCAGACAGAATGGTTGGGAGCAGTGGTACAGCTCCCTTGCCTGTGAGGGATGCTGGTTCCTAGTAGTCACGTTGCGGATGTTTTCTCCTCTCGGGGTGGGGGCGGGGCAGACATCCTGCTCTTCCGGAAAGGGAGAAACACAGGTGCCAAACCCTTGCCCTCAGCGTCACCGTCACCTAGGAGCTTGTTAGAAGCACAGAATCCAGGCCACACCCAGAACTACTGAATACCAGCCTGCATTTAACAAGATCCACAAGAGAGGCATACCCATATTAAAGTTGGAGAGGCACCAAGCTGTCATCGTCTTCTCCACGGCTAATGAAAACGAAGCAAAGGTTCATCCCGAGCCGACTCTGCCTCAGTCACCTGGATATCACATGAGCTCATTTCATCCTCCCCAGAACCTGCAAATGAGACTGAGGGTCAGAGTGGTCTAGCACCCAAGGTTCCATAAAAGAACATGACCAAGGCTCACTGGAGCCCAGACTTCCAAAAAAGAAGGCCCCTGAGCACAGCATGGCACCACCGCAGCCCAAACCGTGGGCCTGGAGGGTAGGCCAGGCTCCCCACGCAGAGTTCACGCCATTCGACAGATGCCCACAGCAGACCACAAGGCAATATGACAAGTAAGTTCTGATTGTGGAATCTCTGAATTTTGAGATTTAAAGAAAAAATCTGTTTTTGGGGGATGGTTAAAACAGTTCTACCAAGGAGTAAAGAGAGGGCATCTCAAGGCCCCTTCTGGACTTAGAATTTAATGCCTACTTATTGAGAAATGCTCCGCGCCTTTGCTCAGCCCTACGTCAAGGTGAAGTTCTCTGTGCCCTGGGAGCTTAGGTTCTAAAAAGGCCACAGAAATGGGTGAGACCTAAAGAATGCCAGAACAATGCGACGGCATTAATCAGACTGTCTTTGCTTTGCCTTGCTTACAAGTCACTGACTTTAAACTGAATATGGTGTCATGTCTTTATGTTTCTTGAAGCTTTTTTTTACAAAAGATCATATAAAGATTTTCTTCCATGGTAAGACTTTTATATTGTATTTCTCTTAAACTGGAGTGTGGTACATTTACCCTCCATCAGATGATTGCTTACAACTCACCTTGCTTTATTAAGAATACCGCTAGAGGCTTCTATGTCCCTACTAACAAAAATACATTTTCAGGCCCATTCAAACCACTGAAATTCCAAGATTTCAGAGCACAAGATAATGAAAATTCTCTCTATCCACGTCTTTTACTACATTTAGCTTCTTAACAGTCCCTAAGTGTGTCAGATGAAAGGTACTGTCGCGGGAATTGACATCTTTAACAGCATTCCATACAGGTAAGTCTTGATTGTTCCAATTTCTCAAAAAGTTGGACACATTTACTGCCTCTATGACATCTCTAGGGTGTGTGGAAGAAATAAAAAAGAGGCCTGTACAATGTATTTCTCAAAATATACACACAAAGGGTTTGCACATACAAACAGGGAAACCTTATAATAATGTATGGGGAGCCAAGTATTGTCGGTAACGGACCTACTCATTTCGAAAGACAACACTGTCACCAAGTGTCCCTTCACCAAATTTGACTGGGAATATTTAGGGGACACCAAACCAGAGGTGGAGATTTTTAGGCACATTCTTGCCAGAAAAGAGAGCCTAGGGCATAAACCACTCAACTGGTTGGCACGAATGCCAGGGCAACCCAAGCAAGTGGATATAGAAGCCTACGTAATGCTTGGAAGTAGGAAGCTTTGGGGGACTACACCTAGGCTGGTACTGGCCTCCCTCCCCAAAGGGACAAGGAGAGCAGAAACCTGGATGGAGTCAAGAGAGAGAAAAAAGAAAGGCAAGGCTGGGTATGGAGCAACGTGTGGATCCAGGAGCATGTGTCTCAGAACTGCCGGGGCTCTGCAGACCAGTTGCATCCCGATTCTCCTTGACCCTCATTGGTATAATGAACTCAGGGTGGGCGCATCCCTGCTGCCAAGTCACTTCCACCAGTCCATGGAGTTGACAGTTACTTGCTCACAGTGAACCAACCGCTCTGGACCTAACAGCTACTGCAGGGGGCGGTAGTGGAGAACAATGTGACGACAACGACCAGATGCGAAGGAGGAAGAGACATTCAGCGGACCGACTGGGTGGACTGATGGTGTGGCCTTAACTCTGCAGAGCTAAAGGGGCCAGATGTAGAAAAGGGAAGGGGAATCATGAGGATATGGTCAAGCCCCTTCGTATAGATATTTCATCCGTATGTTGTATGCAAATTCCATTCAATTTGCTCCGAGTGAAAAAGAGAGAACAAAATTATCCTTTCAACCATGTCAGTGACTTTATTTACCATCTCATTTGATGAGCTCATAGCCCAGGTTCAGAGGGAAATGGGAGCTGTGAGTCTGCCATCTCTCAGGAAGTCTCAGGCCTCAGAGGCCCCTCATAGCCAAACTAGCTCACCTTTTGCACCTTTCAAGCAACGTTATTCCTAAGTGCGAGTCACCCTCTTCATCAGGTTCTCCAAGAGACAGCAGTCTCTCCCAATGACAGAGGAAAAATGGGCTACTTTGGCTTTCTGAGGCACAATATGTAGTTCTCCAAAATGGTACCTGCCTGGGGGATTTTTCAAGAAAATTAAGCTTCAGTGGTGATTTGTTTGTCTTCACATAACGTATGACCCAGATGTGCTGAGAAATAAGAAAAGGACGAACGAATCAAGGGCAGCTGATCCAAGGAGGCAAGGCGCAACTTCCACAGCCTACGTGGAAAGCTAGAGGAAGGGAACATCCAGCTGGTGGGAGCTGAACACAGGGGCCAGTCCTCCTTGGGCTCGGGATGCCACCGCCTCTTCCTACATCTTCACGCTCTCCTTCTCTGTTGGCCCCTCCCAGCCATATGAAAGAGCCACAAGGAAATGCTCTCCTCCATTCCATTTTCCTGTCCTCCTATCCACCCCTCCCTTCTTTCCCTTTGCCATCAATTTCTTGACTTGCCCCCCATTTCTCCCCTCCCATCTACACTGCGATCTGGTTTCTGCCCCACTACTCCCGTGAAACTGACCTCCTTGAAGCCCCCAATGATTTCTCTGTTGACAAGTCCAGGGGACTACTTCTCAATCCTTATCTTTGTGACCGCCAAGCCGAGTTAGATCTTAAACAACGTCTCTGTCTTGAAAATCTCTTCCCTTGGCTTCTGCGCCACCTTTCCTTTTCTTTTCATGACACCGATCACAACCAGTGCTGCAGATTCCATCGAATTAAGGAATGCTGTTGCCTACATGTGTGAATGAGCTAAAGTGAGTACAGTACTGAAGTAGAGGACACCTAAAGTGAAACGTCTTCATGTACGTCCACGTGGCTGAGCAGCAAGTTAACCTTTCATACATGTGCTAGAGAAGAAGAGTTGGGTTTTATTTTATTTACTTTTCCCTGGACTGTGTTGAATGACTATCATCTACAAGTTCAGGCTACTTTTTGCTGAGGATTAATAATGCACTGGGAGAGCTGAGAGAAAACTGAATAATAGAGCTGTCTTTTTCTTGACCAGCTCACCTTAGTTTCCCAAACTCTAAGTCTTTCTCTAATTCTTTCCCCTTTTTATTGTAGTAAAATGAACATAACACAAAATTCACCATTTGGATCATTTTACAATTCACTCTACCATTCAGTGGAATTTACTACTGTCACAATGTTGTGCAACTATCACCACTGCCTAGCTGCAAAACATTTTCATCAACCAAGAGGAAACCTACACCCATTTTAAGGAGTCATTCCCAATTTCCCTCTCTTCCAAACCCCTGGCAACCACTAATGTATAATCTTTTTTGTGTGTATGGATTTGCCACTGCTGGACATTTCATATAAATGGAACCATACAATATGTAGCCTTTCATGCCTGACTTCTTTCACTTAGTTGCATCCATCATGTAGCATGTATCAGAAATCCACTCACTGTTACGGCTGAATCCTTCATACTGTTTGAATACAAAATTAAAAATACGTTGAGAGTGAAGCTCTGTTTTAATGGCACATCTATTAGGCCAATTCATTGAAAGAAACTGAAGATGGAAATGTTGTTGTCAAATGATAATCGTTGAGAAGCCTCAGCCAATTGGATAATGAAAAGTTTGGGAAATGTTGCAAAAAATTAGCTGATTTATATTAAAAGCCTATTAAACAAGGATTCAGGAGATTGTCTTTTTCTTGCAGGTAACTTAAATGAGGCAGAAAGAAATAACTGCCCTTTAAAACACATTTTGAAAGGATTCTATTTATTCTTAATAGACGAATGGGAGGGAGTACAGGAAGTTCACATCCAATATGGACTCCCTGTCCAAACACTGTTTGTCGTTCTAGCCACCACTATCGAATTATATTTCTTGAGAGTAAGGCAGCTCAATTCCTGCATATTACTTTCTAAACTTCATCCATCAAATCCATTAATACAGTATAAACAAGAGTTTTTCATGTTTAAGTGCAGTTCAAATATCAGGTATAAAGAACCCCCAGTAAGAAAAAGAATCCTATATCTCTTGCCAGAATGTGGTCAGCTCTGGGGTGCTCTGCTAGCTGAAAGACACATTCATTATTAAGTGGATAGAGGCTGTTTAAGAGGGATGAGAGCCAAAAAATTTTAACTCCATATATGTGTTAAGAACAGTGCTAGGTTATCTCATGTTCTATATCAGTCAAGGCTCACCATTTTACATACGTGAAAAGCAAAGTTAAAAGTGTATTCGTAGGGCTTCCCTGTTGGCGCAGTGGTTAAGGATCCACCTGCCAGTGCACGGGACACACGTTTGAGCCCTGGTCCGGGAAGATCCCACGTGCCACGGAGCAACTAAGACCATGTGCCAAAACTACTGAGACTGCGTGCTAGAGCCCGTGAACCACAACTACTGAAGCCCACGCACCTAGGCCCCGTGCTCAGCAACAGCGAGAAGCCACCACAATGAGAATGCCGTGTACTGCAACAGAGTAGCCGCCGCTCACTGCAACTAGAGAAAGCCTGCGCACAGCAACGAAGAGCCTAGGCAGCCAAAGATAAATAAATAAATACGTCTATTTAAAAAAAAATGTGTTTCAGTAACTTACTAAAAGGCACGCAATCAGTAAACATGAGCAAGGATTCAATCCCAAATCTGTCACACTGAAGTTTAAGCTAATACTCGAGATTGATAAAAACAGCACTAATTTAAAACTTCAGAGGTATTTTTTACTTCATACTTTCACTAATGCTCTTTGGAGATAAATCATTTCATTTATATGGGCCTTAGTTTTTACAACTATAATAGTTGGAAGCTTGACTAGGTGATCTCTATGTAGTCTTCCAATTCTAAAATGTTCCACTAATTTGGAGTCCTACAGTAATTGCCCTTGCAATACATGCATGCTGCCACCAAGTAGCAGTAGAGACTACTAGTTCCTTTTTTATCCCTAGTGGGGGTGCAGTTTGACAGCAGACTTATCCGTCAATAGTACAACCTGTTAGTATAACTATAAGATAACAAAATAATCTGGTATTCTTTCCTGTAAAAGAGAAGCTTTACATTGTGTCTGTGAATCGTACCAGAATCACCTGTAAGTTTATAAATATAGAGGAAATCCTGAACCCATTGAATGAGAATCTTCAGAGACAGGAATTGGGCATCTGGAATTTTGGGCTCCCATCATTTGTATATTTTATTTCATTTTATTTTTGCCTATGTACAATATTTGGCACATCCTTTTGAATCTTTAAAAGTTTCTTTCTGTTTTAAATTTTAGAATATTCCATAATCTTCACCTACTTTTCATAAGGTGTTATCTGTTATGTTTATTCGATCTTGTGCTTCTCCTGGTTAAGACTTCTTTCTTTCCTTCTTTTTTTCTCGTGGCCCTGCCTCATGTCTTGCAGGATCTTAGTTTCCTGACATGGGATTGGACCCCAGGGTCCCAGCAGTGAAAGCGCCATGTTCTAAACACTGGACCACCAGGGAAGTCCCAAGATTTCAGTTTTAAATGACTTTTTTCCCACTCTAATTCATTCCTGGGATCAGTTTCATGTTTGGACATTAAAGCAACCTTGCATTGCCAGAATAAAGCTACTTTGATTTTGATATATGATTGTTTTACATACCATGGATACAGTTTGTGCTTCTCTTTACACATTTTGCATGCATGTTCAAAGGAGAAACTGGCCTGTGATTCTATTCTTGTAATATCCTTTATAGATTTGTTTTAAGAGTCTATACTTTATTTTTTATTTATTTATAGTTTTGGCTGCATTGGGTCTTCATTGCTGCATGCATGCTTTCTCTAGTTTTGGCGAGCGGGGGTCTATTCTTTGTTGCAGTGAGTAGGCTTCTCATTGCAGCCTTCTGACCGCATGGGCTTCTGACCCCATTCGTCGGTGCTACTTCAGTTCCTTACCCCTTCCCTTCTGACCCTGGGCAGTGAAATCCTCTTTCTGCAGCTGGCCTGCGGCAGAAAGT
The DNA here is from genome assembly GCF_059928025.1 of Delphinapterus leucas. NCBI lineage: Eukaryota > Metazoa > Chordata > Mammalia > Artiodactyla > Monodontidae > Delphinapterus > Delphinapterus leucas. Next base: position 107,207,094 of record NC_143137.1, on the reverse strand, counting down.
CAATGAGGCAAGAGTAGGCTTGGAGTATCCAAGGAGCAGAAAGGATGTCAGCGTGTGAAAAACAGAGTGAGCAAATTGGAGAGGAGAAGGAAACACTCAGAGAGGAAACAGAGGCCCAGATTTCTAGGTCTGTGGAGGCACTCTGAGGACTTTGCATTTCCTGTGAAGAAGCCACTGAAGAAATTTGAGTGACATGATCTGACTTATGTTTTAACAAGATCTCTCTGGATGCCACGTTGATTAGAGACTGTAGGAGAGCAAGGACAAGCCCCAGAACACCAACAGTTGATTCAAAGAAGTGATTACTCAAACATGGTCCCCCTCCTCAATGAGGACGCAGAGCAGGAATCGGCAAATAATGGACACAAATCAAATCAGGCTCTCAGCCTGGATCTGTGGGACTGTGAGCTAATAATGGTTCTCACGTTCAGAAAGCTTGTTGAAGAAGAAAGAGGAGGAGAAGCTACAGAAACTGTATATGGCCCACAAAGCCTAAGATATTTAAAATCCAGAAGATGCTTTCCAACACCTGATGTAAAGCATGTGGCTGGTAGGAGGTCCTCAACCACATTTGGAAGAGGAATACATGAGTCACTTCGTTCCTGAAAACACTGTAAAGTGATAGGGGTCAAGAAACATTTACCCGTTCACCCTTAACCTTCACAAATGATGCCAGTTCCATTGAGCTATTGAAAAATACATTCTGGCTTTCAAAAAAGTAACCCAGAGGGCATTTTCTCACATAGGCAAGGTCATAAACAACTGTCAAGTGAAGTTGAAATAGCAACAAATCAAATAATAACAAAAACATTTTTACAGAACTTTAAATCTTACAAAGCATTTTCATGTTCATTATCTAATTTAATCCCCAAATCAACGTCATGAGATAGTTATTATTTCCCCATTAGAAATGACCACATATTAAATCCTTAGTGATTGCTCAAGAAAAGCTGAAATCTTGAGTGTAACATCCATTAATGCCATGGTTGGGTGTTTTCCCATGGGAACACTGGATGCTAAAATCCACAGGGATTTTCAGCTCAAGATGGCAGACTAGGAAATATATTTACTTTCTGTTCCTCCTGAAACCATATCTAAATAAAACTGTAGAGATACCAAAACTAATCAACCAATAAAAGCCAAGATATTTTGGAAGTCATCAACCACAGAAAGATTTCAACACATTTCGAGAAGGCAAACAATGAAATGGAGGAGCCGTGAATAAAAGAATGAAGAAAAAAAGGCTGAACCTAAGTAAGGTCTGCACAAAGCCACTCAGCTTTTTCTGAGCTCTGGTTATAGTAAAGGGCAGAGGAAGGAAGAGGGGCTGAAAACAAGGAGACAAACGTCATTTAAGGAAAAACAGTTCATTTAATGAGCTCCAGGGAACACTCAGCCTGCTGCCATACTAACTCATGAATTACAATGGATTGTTGGTAAGCAAGACAAGAAAACAGGGAAGAAACAAAAGAAACAAAAATCAAGACATTGTTTCTAACTGAACTCTTCTCAAATGAGATTGAGGAATTATGTTTCAATGCCACAGCTGTAAATCATTTCTGCTCTTGGAGAGGTTACAAAGGGCTTATAATATTTCCCTTTTGTTCAGACAGAATTTAGGTCTGAGCAAAAGCTTTTGTGTCCTCCAACCCCAACATTTATTGGGGATGGAAGCCCAGATTTGCTGGGACATACTATAAAAAGAATCTCATGAGCAGAGGGTCAAACTGACTGTGGAATATATGAATTATGTCCTGTGTGAGTTTCAATAGGTTTTAAAATATACACATACATACATATATATATATACGTTTTTAATGATCTATATGATTTTGGGTTCTGAAATTTCTACATGTCACATGCGTGATACATAACAGACAATGTCAGCCCCAGGAGGGAGAAAACACTCCAATGAAGCAAGCCAAAGAAACAAGTTTTAAGCAAGGTCAAGTGATGTGTAGACCAGGATTGTTCAATTCCTACCTGTCATGCTGAAGCTTCCAGCTCCTGAATAACAACACATGCTTCCCCTGTCCTAGACAGCCAAGAGTATGTCTCCTCTCTTGGGCATAAGAATCTCTAGAGTTACATATCTGTAGTAAGAGTGGACCCAGCTGGCATACTCACAATGACCAAATTGTGTTGATCGTACTTTATACCAATACATCGCTCCACGCTGAAGTTGCAATAAATGATATATTTGCTTTCTAGACATGAATGAGACGCCTTACTGGATATACTCCAGGAAGGCCAGAGAAGCTGGCTTCTAATCCATACGGAACAATTCACTGGTGAATTTCTTTCACGATAGCCCATGATTTATCTAGAATATCATCTTTACATATCTGGATCCTTCAAACTAGACAAAGGGAAAATACGGGCTTCAAGCCTCAATTAGAAATATGGAATGGTGCCATGCTGACAACTGGTGGTCCCTGACCTGTATCTTCTGAGATTAGAACACAGTGTGGTGGATGACCAATTCATGCGTTGAACAAAAGAAGACCTCCTACAGGGCAGTGTAGCTGTTCGTTACAGGTATGGCACTTAGGGCTAAGTACCATAAGGACTACAAGAGAAAGAGAAAAACAAGTAACACATGAAGCATATACGATAAGGAGGCGCCACAGTCCAGAGCACGAGCTCTGGAATCACACAGGCTTGGATCGAATCCCAGCTAAGCCACTACCATCTATATACCCTGAAGGACAGGCCAAGGTTTAAATGGTGTTTTACCAGATTTCAAAAAAGAAGTGAAGAAAGAACCTATCTTCCAGGAAGGGACATCGTGGGGTGCAGTATCCAGTCGGATCAGGGCTCTGCATCTCCTGCTCAGAAACCTTGGCCACCTGGCTCATGGTGATGCTGGCAGCTGAGCAGCCCTGGAGAAGGCGATCCTGTCTCCAGGTCTCGCAGAGAAGCTGGGGAGGACTCCGCACGAGGTGGCCCTCACCCTGGTAAGTTCTGGCTGCCTCCTGCCCTCAGGTCTGAGCAGCCGCTGGTCTCTGGGCCCCGTGGTGGGGAAGGCCTGGCCAATACATTCACAGGGCTGAGGGGCCTGCAGAGCCAGTCCCCAGGCAGGGTGAGCTCTGGAGGAGGCTTCCACAGTCCCCAGCAGTCTCCGCATGGTGGCCCATCTGGTGCCAAACACCTGCCACCCACAGCGAGAAGTCCCAGCCACTAGAAAGTCCAGAAGGGGCCCCACCCTTTGCCTTTGGGCCTGGGTTAAGCCACCAGCTGTGCTTGCACGTGACCCCTGCCTCAACCCCTGCCCCGCCCGCCCTTTCTCTGTGACACGTACAATAGATATGTCATAAAGCCAGGCTGAGCCAGTGCTATAAATTCAGAGGAGTTAGAATCTAGGAAGAAGCTCTCCCACTTTCACTCTCTGCTCTCAGATCAGGCAGGCAGTACCTCTAATATGGAAGCTATGGACACCACACCTCCTTCCCAGGCTGTCCTCTACCATTCTGCTCATGTTTTCCCCAGCACCCCATTGACGGCTTTGGCGGGTATCGGGGCTTCAGCAGGCAGCACGTCTGACCCCGAACCTATGGACACCACACCTCCTTCACACGCTGCCATCTTCCACTCTGCTCCTGTTTTCCCCAGCACACCATTTACGAGTTTGGCGGGCATCGGTGCTTCAGCAGGAATCACGTCAGACCCCGAACCTATGGACACCACACCTCCTTCACATGCTGTCATCTTCCATTCTGCTCCTGTTTTCCCAAGCACCCCATTTACGGCTTTGGCGGGCATCGGTGCTTCAGCAGGAAGCACGTCAGACCCCGAACCTATGGACACCACACCTCCTTCCCAGGCTGTCATCTTCTATTCTGCTCCTGTTTTCTCCAGCACCCCATTTTCTGCTTTGGTGGGCATCGGTGCCTCAGCAGTCAGCACCTCAGACCCCGAACCTATGGACACCACACCTCCTTCCCAGGCTGTCATCTTCCATCCTGCTCCTCTTTACCCCAGCACCCCATTTACCTCTTAGGCCGGCACCGGTGTTTCAGCAGGCAGCACCTCTAACACCAAAGCTATGGACTCCACACCTCCTTCCCAGGCTGTCATTTTCCAGTCTGCCGTGTCTCCAAGTAGAACCACTACCCATTTCACACTGCTGTTCCAAGTTCTGGGAACACACCACCCAGTGGTAGCAATACCCCAGCCCATGCCTCGACTCATTTACCTGCAACGTGAGCCAACAGATAGACCAACACTTCAAAGTTATGACAGAAATTTGAGTAAGTTATACGCTTGGAATTTCATTTATTATTATTAACAAGCACAACTGTAGTGCTTAGACTATAACAAGTACTATTCTAAGGGCTTACCAAATACTAACTCACTTATTCCTCATAATGGCAACCCTAGTGGTAGGGAATATTCATAATGTTCACTTTTTGGGGGGAAACTGAGGCTCAGAGTCGTTGAATAGCTTGCCTAATGCCACACATTTAGTAGGTGGCAAAACCCGGGATTAAAACCAGACCATCTAGACTTTCATCACTTTGCTGTGTCACCTTATTATAAGTTGTGGTTAGGGAAGGGACTAAATGGACAAGACTCTGAACTAAAAGGAGAAGGGAGAAATGAGAAAATGAGTGATCCTAGAAACTAGAGAAGATTTAGGCTCAGAAATTTCTGGTGATGAGACCCAGAAGAACAAGAACTTGGTTGGAATGTTAACTTGGGGTAGTATCTGAATCCATTGAGAAATGGTTTTGTTTCCTGTAAAATTTAGAAAGGTCAGTTGGATGAAGATTAACGAAGACAAAAGTAGAAAGGCAAAGAGAAAGGTGCCTTAAGTGAGACATAACCGCTCCCCTCTACGTACCCACAGGTTGTGTCCTGTGGGAAAGGATGGAGCTCTCTCTACCGGGTTGGTCACCAGGCTGAACAAGGAGAAACATGGCAACCATTGTACTGGTTCTGATGATCCCTCAAAACCAAGGCTTCAGTTTCCAAGAACGACCTACAGTAGCATAACTAGTGTGTGTCACACATGCCACTAAGTGTGTTTCCAGTCACACATTTTAATTGGAGAAATACTTCCTATGAGGTAGGCATTAGTTCGCTATGGCTGCTGTAACAAATTACTACAAGTGTGCTTGCTTCTAACCAAACACACTTATTTTCTTATGGTTCTGGAAGACAGAGGTCCAAAACCAGTTTCCCTGGGCTGAAACCAGGAGTCAACAGGGCCATCCATCCTCCTTCTAGAGGCTCTAAGCGAGAATCTGTTTCCTCGCCAGCATTCCTTCACTTCTGGCCACATCAATCCAACCCCAACTTCATCATCACATTCTCTTTGGGGTAAAAATTCCCTCTGCCTCTCTCTTACGAGAACACCAGTGGTTATATTTGGGCCCGTCCAGGTAGTCCAGGAGAATCTTCCCATCTGAGAACCATTACTTTCATCCCACTGGCAAAGTGCCTTCTGCCAATTAAGGTGACATTCACAGGTTCTGGAGAGGAGAATGTGGACATTTGGGGGCAATGGTATTATTCAGTCTACTACAAGGTAGATATATTATCTTTCTCAGATGTACGAAATGACGTTTAGGGAAGTAGTCTGTCTCAGGTCTACAATTTCCAGAGTAGAGACTTACATTCTGCCACTGACACTTTAGGACACACCCTAAACAACTTTAATCTGTGTCCTTAACTACTGCATAATCCTTGGTTAAGAGTCACACTTAGGTATCAAGATCCAATTGAATAGGACACAAGTACTGTCTCCTCTTTCACTATGTTTGCCTGGTGTACTGATGAATCTTGCCCAGAGCAGAAGAGTTCAGAAAAGTGTTATGCAGGTTTACGAAGAGAAAGCATTTACTGTTTGACGTGCACGGAGGAACGGAAGCCTTTTTCAAATAAAATAAAATAAAATATGCCACCAAATAGTCAATTGTCACAACAGAGGTAACCCCGTGGGAGTCATGAGGAGACTAAAATTATCTCCAATTGTGCAGGGCAGAAAAGTTTCAATGAAGGCAGGTGTAGTTCAGCCAAGCCCTACAGCACAGAAGTAGGAATTTGGGTATGTACGAATGGGAAAAAAGACATTTGAGGCATGGGAAATAGTTTAATGCAGAATGGACGAGAAATATGCATTAGACCTTTTCTAAAACAACTGGCTTATTAACTCAGTAAATCGATTTAGTCAGTCAAACTAGCTTTAGCTGATTACTTATCCAGGGGATAGCTGTTGAGAGTAATTTTTGTCACAGAACAGTAAATAAAATGGTTGAACTATAGCTTTAGGCTTGCTAAGTGAAATAGATTGCTCTAGATGATTTTCAAGTGACTTACTTGGTAGTACTCATGAAATTGGGGGTTAAGAATTGCTTAAGAAAACAAAGAGAATTGATTTTAAATAAAGTAGCTACTGTGTAAACTATCTGTTCAGTAGCTCATGTTAAACGGATGTTTATAATCCCCATTGGACAACCAACTACATTTTTGCAAATGGCAATGTGAATTGCTGTTGCCTAAACTATAGCAATGATCACCTATGTAATTTGTTGTCCAAACCAGAAATCTTCTAACAATACTGGTGTCCTAATAAAAATAAGCACGAAGGGAACACACAGTGGGTGTCTCCCGTGTGCCTGTGCATACATCTATATCTCACTGAGCCCTCATAACAGCCCCCAAGAGAGGGACTCTGGGCGTCCCCATGCTGCTTGTGGAGAAACAGGCACAGGAAGGTTCAAGAGTCTATCTACCTAATATCGCACAGAGGGTGGCAGAGCCCGTTTTTAAACCACCTGCCTCCAATACCAGGTGCCAGGAGCCAGACTCAGCCTACAGCTCTCTTCTGCTCGCCTGGAGGTGAAACAGTGTGTCATGATTAGTCAAATCCCGTCTTCACTCATCAAGGTAGGTTGAACACCTGCACGTCCTCCAAGTAGCATGTAGCATAAGCAATAAGATGTTTGTCCCGTGATCGTCCAGGAACTTGGAATCAGCTGTGCCTGGTTAGGCTGAGCTTGTTTAGAGTGGAGAGGACCACCGATCTTCCACCTGGGCAAGTGCCTTTTGACCTCCTGCCATCAGAGGGCCGAAATCTCCAGCCTGAGAATGTGCTGAGCCCTGTAGCCTAGTTACGCCAGCTCAGAACAATGATGAGCACACCTTTTTCCAGTCACCTTTCCTCATGCTCCCCATGCCTCATACTGCCCTGCTTCTTTATTCTTTATCCCACAGATACCCAAAGCCCCTTGCCTTTGGGGAGGCGGATTTGAGACCTATTGTCACGTCACGTCCTCGCTTGGCTGCCCTGTGAATAAACCTCCTCTTTGCTGCAAACCTCAGCATTTCAGTGTTTTGGCTTGCTGCGCCTCAGACAGAATGGTTGGGAGCAGTGGTACAGCTCCCTTGCCTGTGAGGGATGCTGGTTCCTAGTAGTCACGTTGCGGATGTTTTCTCCTCTCGGGGTGGGGGCGGGGCAGACATCCTGCTCTTCCGGAAAGGGAGAAACACAGGTGCCAAACCCTTGCCCTCAGCGTCACCGTCACCTAGGAGCTTGTTAGAAGCACAGAATCCAGGCCCCACCCAGAACTACTGAATACCAGCCTGCATTTAACAAGATCCACAAGAGAGGCATACCCATATTAAAGTTGGAGAGGCACCAAGCGGTCATCGTCTTCTCCACGGCTAATGAAAACGAAGCAAAGGTTCATCCCGAGCCGACTCTGCCTCAGTCACCTGGATATCACATGAGCTCATTTCATCCTCCCCAGAACCTGCAAATGAGACTGAGGGTCAGAGTGGTCTAGCACCCAAGGTTCCATAAAAGAACATGACCAAGGCTCACTGGAGCCCAGACTTCCAAAAAAGAAGGCCCCTGAGCACAGCATGGCACCACCGCAGCCCAAACCGTGGGCCTGGAGGGTAGGCCAGGCTCCCCACGCAGAGTTCACGCCATTCGACAGATGCCCACAGCAGACCACAAGGCAATATGACAAGTAAGTTCTGATTGTGGAATCTCTGAATTTTGAGATTTAAAGAAAAAAATCTGTTTTTGGGGGATGGTTAAAACAGTTCTACCAAGGAGTAAAGAGAGGGCATCTCAAGGCCCCTTCTGGACTTAGAATTTAATGCCTACTTATTGAGAAATGCTCCGCGCCTTTGCTCAGCCCTACGTCAAGGTGAAGTTCTCTGTGCCCTAGGAGCTTAGGTTCTAAAAAGGCCACAGAAATGGGTGAGACCTAAAGAATGCCAGAACAATGCGACGGCATTAATCAGACTGTCTTTGCTTTGCCTTGCTTACAAGTCACTGACTTTAAACTGAATATGGTGTCATGTCTTTACGTTTCTTGAAGCTTTTTTTTACAAAAGATCATATAAAGATTTTCTTCCATGGTAAGACTTTTATATTGTATTTCTCTTAAACTGGAGTGTGGTACATTTACCCTCCATCAGATGATTGCTTACAACTCACCTCGCTTTATTAAGAATACCGCTAGAGGCTTCTATGTCCCTACTAACAAAAATACATTTTCAGGCCCATTCAAACCACTGAAATTCCAAGATTTCAGAGCACAAGATAATGAAAATTCTCTCTATCCACGTCTTTTACTACATTTAGCCTGTTAACAGTCCCTAAGTGTGTCAGATGAAAGATACTGTCGCGGGAATTGACATCTTTAACAGCATTCCATACAGGTAAGTCTTGATTGTTCCAATTTCTCAAAAAGTTGGACACATTTACTGCCTCTATGACATCTCTAGGGTGTGTGGAAGAAATAAAAAGAGGCCTGTACAATGTATTTCTCAAAATATACACACAAAGGGTTTGCACATACAAACAGGGAAACCTTATAATAATGTATGGGGAGCCAAGTATTGTCGGTAACGGACCTACTCATTTCGAAAGACAACACTGTCACCAAGTGTCCCTTCACCAAAATTGACTGGGAATGTTTAGGGGCCACCAAACCAGAGGTGGAGATTTTTAGGCACATTCTTGCCAGAAAAGAGAGCCTAGGGCATAAACCACTCAACTGGTTGGCACGAATGCCAGGGCAACCCAAGCAAGTGGATATAGAAGCCTACGTAATGCTTGGAAGTAGGAAGCTTTGGGGGACTACACCTAGGCTGGTACTGGCCTCCCTCCCCAAAGGGACAAGGAGAGCAGAAACCTGGATGGAGTCAAGAGAGAGCAAAAAGAAAGGCAAGGCTGGGTATGGAGCAACGTGTGGATCCAGGAGCATGTGTCTCAGAACTGCCGGGGCTCTGCAGACCAGCTGCATCCCGATTCTCCTTGACCCTCATTGGTATAATGAACTCAGGGTGGGCGCATCCCGGCTGCCAAGTCACTTCCACCCGTCCATGGAGTTGACAGTTACTTGCTCACAGTGAACCAACCGCTCTGGACCTAACAGCTACTGCAGGGGGCGGTAGTGGAGAACAAGGTGACGACAACGACCAGATGCGAAGGAGGAAGAGACATTCAGCGGACCGACTGGGTGGACTGATGGTGTGGCCTTAAGTCTGCAGAGCTAAAGGGGCCAGATGTAGAAAAGGGAAGGGGAATCATGAGGATATGGTCAAGCCCCTTCGTATAGATATTTCATCTGTATGTTGTATGCAAATTGCATTCAATTTGCTCCGAGTGAAAAAGAGAGAACAAAATTATCCTTTCAACCATGTCAGTGACTTTATTTACCATCTCATTTGATGAGCTCATAGCCAAGGTTCAGAGGGAAATGGGAGCTGTGAGTCTGCCATCTCTCAGGAAGTCTCAGGCCTCAGAGGCCCCTCATAGCCAAACTACCTCACCTTTTGCACCTTTCAAGCAACGTTATTCCTAAGTGCGAGTCACCCTCTTCATCAGGTTCTCCAAGAGACAGCAGTCTCTCCCAATGACAGAGGAAAAATGAGCTACTTTGGCTTTCTGAGGCACAATATGTAGTTCTCCAAAATGGTACCTGCCTGGGGGATTTTTCAAGAAAATTAAGCATCAGTGGTGATTTGTTTGTCTTCACATAACGTATGACCCAGATGTGCTGAGAAATAAGAAAAGGACGAACGAATCAAGGGCAGCTGATCCAAGGAGGCAAGGCGCAACTTCCACAGCCTACGTGGAAAGCTAGAGGAAGGGAACATCCAGCTGGTGGGAGCTGAACACAGGGGCCAGTCCTCCTTGGGCTCGGGATGCCACCGCCTCTTCCTACATCTTCACACTCTCCTTCTCTGTTTGCCCCTCCCAGCCATATGAAAGAGCCACAAGGAAATGCTCTCCTCCATTCCATTTTCCTGTCCTCCTATCCACCCCTCCCTTCTTTCCCTTTGCCATCAATTTCTTGACTTGCCCCCCATTTCTCCCCTCCCATCTACACTGCGATCTGGTTTCTGCCCCACTACTCCCGTGAAACTGACCTCCTTGAAGCCCCCAATGATTTCTCTGTTGACAAGTCCAGGGGACTACTTCTCAATCCTTATCTTTGTGCCTGCCAAGCCGAGTTAGATCTTAAACAACGTCTCTGTCTTGAAAATCTCTTCCCTTGGCTTCTGCGCCACCTTTCCTTTTCTTTTCTTGACACCGATCACAACCAGTGCTGCAGATTCTATCGAATTAAGGAATGCTGTTGCCTACATGTGTGAATGAGCTAAAGTGAGTACAGTACTGAAGTAGAGGACACCTAAAGTGAAACGTCTTCATGTACGTCCACGTGGCTGAGCAGCAAGTTAACCTTTCATACATGTGCTAGAGAAGAAGAGTTGGGTTTTATTTTATTTACTTTTCCCTGGACTGTGTTGAATGACTATCATCTACAAGTTCAGGCTACTTTTTGCTGAGGATTAATAATGCACTGGGAGAGCTGAGAGAAAACTGAATAATAGAGCTGTCTTTTTCTTGACCAGCTCACCTTACTTTCCCAAACTCTAAGTCTTTCTCTAATTCTTTCCCCTTTTTATTGTAGTAAAATGAACATAACACAAAATTCACCATTTGGATCATTTTACAATTCACTCTACCATTCAGTGGAATTTACTACTGTCACAATGTTGTGCAACTATCACCACTGCCTAGCTGCAAAACATTTTCATCAACCAAGAGGAAACCTACACCCATTTTAAGGAGTCATTCCCAATTTCCCTCTCTTCCAAACCCCTGGCAACCACTAATGTATAATCTTTTCTGTGTGTATGGATTTGCCACTGCTGGACATTTCATATAAATGGAACCATACAATATGTAGCCTTTCATGCCTGACCTCTTTCACTTAGTTGCATCCATCATGTAGCATGTATCAGAAATCCACTCACTGTTACGGCTGAATCCTTCATACTGTTTGAATACAAAATTAAAAATACGTTGAGAGTGAAGCTCTGTTTTAATGGCACATCTATTAGGCCAATTCATTGAAAGAAACTGAAGATGGAGATGTTGTTGTCAAATGATAATCGTTGAGAAGCCTCAGCCAATTGGATAATGAAAAGTTTGGGAAATGTTGCAAAAAATTAGCTGATTTATATTAAAAGCCTATTAAACAAGGATTCAGGAGATTGTCTTTTTCTTGCAGGTAACTTAAATGAGGCAGAAAGAAATAACTGCCCTTTAAAACACATTTTGAAAGGATTCTATTTATTCTTAATAGACGAATGGGAGGGAGTACAGGAAGTTCACATCCAATATGGACTCCCTATCCAAACACTGTTTGTCGTTCTAGCCACCACTATCGAATTATATTTCTTGAGAGTAAGGCAGCTCAATTCCTGCATATTACTTTCTAAACGTCATCCATCAAAGCCATTAATACAGTATAAACAAGACTTGTTCATGTTTAAGTGCCGTTCAAATATCAGGTATAAAGAACCCCCAGTAAGAAAAAGAATCCTATATCTCTTGCCAGAATGTGGTCAGCTCTGGGGTGCTCTGCTAGCTGAAAGACACATTCATTATTAAGAGGATAGAGGCTGTTTAAGAGGGATGAGAGCCAAAAAAATTTAACTACATATATGTGTTAAGAACAGTGCTAGGTTATCTCATGTTCTATATCAGTCAAGGCTCACCATTTTACATACGTGAAAAGCAAAGTTAAAAGTGTATTCGTAGGGCTTCCCTGTTGGCGCAGTGGTTAAGGATCCACCTGCCAGTGCACGGGACACACGTATGAGCCCTGGTCCGGGAAGATCCCACATGCCACGGAGCAACTAAGACCATGTGCCACAACTACTGAGACTGCGTGCTAGAGCCCGTGAACCACAACTACTGAAGCCCACGCACCTAGGCCCCGTGCTCAGCAACAGCGAGAAGCCACCACAATGAGAATGCCGTGTACTGCAACAGAGTAGCCACCACTGACTGCAACTAGAGAAAGCCTGCGCACAGCAACGAAGAGCCTAGGCAGCCAAAGATAAATAAATAAATACGTCTATTTTTAAAAACATGTGTTTCAGTAACTTACTAAAAGGCACGCAATCAGTAAACATGAGCAAGGATTCAATCCCAAATCTGTCACACTGAAGTTGAAGCTAATACTCGAGATTGATAAAAACAGCACTAATTTAAAACTTCAGAGGTATTTTTTACTTCATACTTTCACTAATGCTCTTTGGAGATAAATCATTTCATTTATATGGGCCTTAGTTTTTACAACTATAATAGTTGGAAGCTTGACTAGGTGATCTCTATGTAGTCTTCCAATTCTAAAATGTTCCACTAATTTGGAGTCCTACAGTAATTGCCCTTGCAATACATGCATGCTGCCACCAAGTAGCAGTAGAGACTACTAGTTCCTTTTTTATCCCTAGTGGGGGTGCATTTTGACAGCAGACTTATCCGTCAATAGTACAACCTGTTAGTATAACTATAAGATAACAAAATAATCTGGTATTCTTTCCTGTAAAAGAGAAGCTTTACATTGTGTCTGTGAATCGTACCAGAATCACCTGTAAGTTTATAAATATAGAGGAAATCCTGAACCCATTGAATGAGAATCTTCAGAGACAGGAATTGGGCATCTGGAATTTTGGGCTCCCATCATTTGTATATTTTATTTCATTTTATTTTTGCCTATGTACAATATTTGGCACATCCTTTTGAATCTTTAAAAGTTTCTTTCTGTTTTAAATTTTAGAATATTCCATAATCTTCACCTACTTTTCATAAGGTGTTATCTGTTATGTTTATTCGATCTTGTGCTTCTCCTGGTTAAGACTTCTTTCTTTCCTTCTTTTTTTCTCGTGGCCCTGCCGCATGTCTTGCAGGATCTTAGTTTCCTGACATGGGATTGGACCCCAGGGTCCCAGCAGTGAAAGCGCCATGTTCTAAACACTGGACCACCAGGGAAGTCCCAAGATTTCAGTTTTAAATGACTTTTTTCCCACTCTAATTCATTCCTGGGATCAGTTTCATGTTTGGACATTAAAGCAACCTTGCATTGCCAGAATAAAGCTACTTTGATTTTGATATATGATTGTTTTACATACCATGGATACAGTTTGTGCTTCTCTTTACACATTTTGCATGCATGTTCAAAGGAGAAACTTGCCTGTGATTCTATTCTTGTAATATCCTTTATAGATTTGTTTTAAGAGTCTATACTTTATTTTTTATTTATTTATATTTTTGGCTGCATTGGGTCTTCATTGCTGCATGCATGCTTTCTCTAGTTTTGGCGAGCGGGGGTCTATTCTTTGTTGCAGTGAGTAGGCTTCTCATTGCAGCCTTCTGACCGCATGGGCTTCTGACCCCATTCGTCGGTGCTACTTCAGTTCCTTACCCCTTCCCTTCTGACCCTGGGCGGTGAAATCCTCTTTCTGCAGCTGGCCTGCGGCAGAAAGTCAATGAGGCAAGAGTAGGCTTGGAGTATCCAAGGAGCAGAAAGGATGTCAGCGTGTGAAAAACAGAGCGAGCAAATTGGAGAGGAGAAGGAAACACTCAGAGAGGAAACAGAGGCCCAGATTTCTAGGTCTGTGGAGGCACTCTGAGGACTTTGCATTTCCTGTGAAGAAGCCACTGAAGAAATTTGAGTGACATGATCTGACTTATGTTTTAACAAGATCTCTCTGGATGCCACGTTGATTAGAGACTGTAGGAGAGCAAGGACAAGCCCCAGAACACCAACAGTTGATTCAAAGAAGTGATTACTCAAACATGGTCCCCCTCCTCAATGAGGACGCAGAGCAGGAATCGGCAAATAATGGCCACAAATCAAATCAGGCTCTCAGCCTGGATCTGTGGGACTGTGAGCTAATAATGGTTCTCACGTTCAGAAAGCTTGTTGAAGAAGAAAGAGGAGGAGAAGCTACAGAAACTGTATATGGCCCACAAAGCCTAAGATATTTAAAATCCAGAAGATGCTTTCCAACACCTGATGTAAAGCATGTGGCTGGTAGGAGGTCCTCAACCACATTTGGAAGAGGAATACATGAGTCACTTCGTTCCTGAAAACACTGTAAAGTGATAGGGGTCAAGAAACATTTACCCGTTCACCCTTAACCTTCACAAATGATGCCAGTTCCATTGAGCTATTGAAAAATACATTCTGGCTTTCAAAAAAGTAACCCAGAGGGCATTTTCTCACATAGGCAAGGTCATAAACAACTGTCAAGTGAAGTTGAAATAGCAACAAATCAAATAATAACAAAAACATTTTTACAGAACTTTAAATCTTACAAAGCATTTTCATGTTCATTATCTAATTTAATCCCCAAATCAACGGCATGAGATAGTTATTATTTCCCCATTAGAAATGACCACATATTAAATCCTTAGTGATTGCTCAAGAAAAGCTGAAATCTTGAGTGTAACATCCATTAATGCCATGGTTGGGTGTTTTCCCATGGGAACACTGGATGCTAAAATCCACAGGGATTTTCAGCTCAAGATGGCAGACTAGGAAATATATTTACTTTCTGTTCCTCCTGAAACCATATCTAAATAAAACTGTAGAGATACCAAAACTAATCAACCAATAAAAGCCAAGATATTTTGGAAGTCATCAACCACAGAAAGATTTCAACACATTTCGAGAAGGCAAACAATGAAATGGAGGAGCCGTGAATAAAAGAATGAAGAAAAAAAGGCTGAACCTAAGTAAGGTCTGCACAAAGCCACTCAGCTTTTGCTGAGCTCTGGTTATAGTAAAGGGCAGAGGAAGGAAGAGGGGCTGAAAACAAGGAGACAAACGTCATTTAAGGAAAAACAGTTCATTTAATGAGCTCCAGGGAACACTCAGCCTGCTGCCATACTAACTCATGAATTACAATGGATTGTTGGTAAGCAAGACAAGAAAACAGGGAAGAAACAAAAGAAACAAAAATCAAGACATTGTTTCTAACTGAACTCTTCTCAAATGAGATTGAGGAATTATGTTTCAATGCCACAGCTGTAAATCATTTCTGCTCTTGGAGAGGTTACAAAGGGCTTATAATATTTCCCTTTTGTTCAGACAGAATTGAGGTCTGAGCAAAAGCTTTTGTGTCCTCCAACCCCAACATTTATTGGGGATGGAAGCCCAGATTTGCTGGGACATACCATAAAATGAATCTCATGAGCAGAGGGTCAAACTGACTGTGGAATATATGAATTATGTCCTGTGTGAGTTTCAATAGGTTTTAAAATATATACATACATACATATATATATATATAAGTTTTTAATGATCTATATGATTTTGGGTTCTGAAATTTCTACATGTCACATGCGTGATACATAACAGACAATGTCAGCCCCAGGAGGGAGAAAACACTCCAATGAAGCAAGCCAAAGAAACAAGTTTTAAGCAAGGTCAAGTGATGTGTAGACCAGGATTGTTCAATTCCTACCTGTCATGCTGAAGCTTCCAGCTCCTGAATAACAACACATGCTTCCCCTGTCCTAGACTGCCAAGAGTATGTCTCCTCTCTTGGGCATAAGAATCTCTAGAGTTACATATCTGTAGTAAGAGTGGACCCAGCTGGCATACTCACAATGACCAAATTGTGTTGATCGTACTTTATACCAATACATCGCTCCACGCTGAAGTTGCAATAAATGATATATTTGCTTTCTAGACATGAATGAGACGCCTTACTGGATATACTCCAGGAAGGCCAGAGAAGCTGGCTTCTAATCCATACGGAACAATTCACTGGTGAATTTCTTTCACGATAGCCCATGATTTATCTAGAATATCACCTTTACATATCTGGATCCTTCAAACTAGACAAAGGGAAAATACGGGCTTCAAGCCTCAATTAGAAATATGGAATGGTGCCATGCTGACAACTGGTGGTCCCTGACCTGTATCTTCTGAGATTAGAACACAGTGTGGTGGATGACCAATTCATGCGTTGAACAAAAGAAGACCTCCTACAGGGCAGTGTAGCTGTTCGTTACAGGTATGGCACTTAGGGCTAAGTACCATAAAGACTACAAGAGAAAAAGAAAAACAAGTAACACATGAAGCATATACGATAAGGAGGCGCCACAGTCCAGAGCACGAGCTCTGGAATCACACAGGCTTGGATCGAATCCCAGCTAAGCCACTACCATCTATATACCCTGAAGGACAGGCCAAGGTTTAAATGGTGTTTTACCAGATTTCAAAAAAGAAGTGAAGAAAGAACCTATCTTCCAGGAAGGGACATCGTGGGGTGCAGTATCCAGTCGGATCAGGGCTCTGCATCTCCTGCGCAGAAACCTTGGCCACCTGGCTCATGGTGATGCTGGCAGCTGAGCAGCCCTGGAGAAGGCGATCCTGTCTCCAGGTCTCGCAGAGAAGCTGGGGAGGACTCCGGACGAGGTGGCCCACACCCTGGTAAGTTCTGGCTGCCTCCTGCCCTCAGGTCTGAGCAGGCTCTGGTCTCTGGGCCCCGTGGTGGGGAAGGCCTGGCCAATACATACACAGGGCTGAGGGGCCTGCAGAGCCAGTCCCCAGGCAGGGTGAGCTCTGGAGGAGGCTTCCACAGTCCCCAGCAGTCTCCGCATGGTGGCCCATCTGGTGCCAAACACCTGCCACCCACAGCGAGAAGTCCCAGCCACTAGAAAGTCCAGAAGGGGCCCCACCCTTTGCCTTTGGGCCTGGGTTAAGCCACCAGCTGGGCTTGCACGTGACCCCTGCCTCACCCCCTGCCCCGCCCGCCCTTTCTCTGTGACACGTACAATGGATATGTCATAAAGCCAGGCTGAGCCAGTGCTATAAATTCAGAGGAGTTAGAATCTAGGAAGAAGCTCTCCCACTTTCACTCTCTGCTCTCAGATCAGGCAGGCAGTACCTCTAATATGGAAGCTATGGACACCACACCTCCTTCCCAGGCTGTCCTCTACCATTCTGCTCATGTTTTCCCCAGCACCCCATTTACGGCTTTGGCAGGCATCGGTGCTTCAGCAGGAAGCACGTCAGACCCCGAACCTATGGACACCACACCTCCTTCCCAGGCTGTCATCTTCTATTCTGCTCCTGTTTTCTCCAGCACCCCATTTTCGGCTTTCGTGGGCATCGGTGCCTCAGCAGTCAGCACCTCAGACCCCGAACCTATGGACACCACACCTCCTTCCCAGGCTGTCATCTTCCATCCTGCTCCTCTTTACCCCAGCACCCCATTTACCGCTTAGGCCGGCACTGGTGTTTCAGCAGGCAGCACCTCTAACACCAAAGCTATGGACACCACACCTCCTTCCCAGGCTGTCATTTTCCAGTCTGCCCTGTCTCCAAGTAGAACCACTACCCATTTCACACTGCTGTTCCAAGTTCTGGGAACACACCACCCAGTGGTAGCAATACCTCAGCCCATGCCTCGACTCATTTACCTGCAACGTGAGCCAACAGAGAGACCAACACTTCAAAGTTATGACAGAAAATTGAGTAAGTTATACGCTTGGAATTTCATTTATTATTATTAACAAGCACAACTGTAGTGCTTAGACTATAACAAGTACTATTCTAAGGGCTTACCAAATATTAACTCACTTATTCCTCATAATGGCAACCCTAGTGGTAGGGAATATTCATAATGTTCACTTTTTGGGGGGAAACTGAGGCTCAGAGTCGTTGAATAGCTTGCCTAATGCCACACAGTTAGTAGGTGGCAAAACCCAGGATTAACACCAGACCATCTAGACTTTCATCACTTTGCTGTGTCAACTTATTATAACTTGTGGTTAGGGAAGGGACTAAATTGACAAGACTCTGAACTAAAAGGAGAAGGGAGAAATGAGAAAATGAGTGATCCTAGAAACTAGAGAAGATTTAGGCTCAGAAATTTCTGGTGATGAGACCCAGAAGAACAAGAACTTGGTTGGAATGTTAACTTGGGGTAGTATCTGAATCCATTGAGAAATGGTTTTGTTTCCTGTAAAATTTAGAAAGGTCAGTTGGATGAAGATTAACGAAGACAAAAGTAGAAAGGAAAAGAGAAAGGTGCCTTAAGTGAGACATAACCGCTCCCCTCTACGTACCCACAGGTTGTGTCCTGTGGGAAAGGATGGAGCTCTCTCTACCGGGTTGGTCACCAGGCTGAACAAGGAGAAACATGGCAACCATTGTACTGGTTCTGATGATCCCTCAAAACCAAGGCTTCAGTTTCCAAGAACGACCTACAGTAGCATAACTAGTGTGTGTCACACATGCCACTAAGTGTGTTTCCAGTCACACATTTTAATTGGAGAAATACTTCCTATGAGGTAGGCATTAGTTCGCTATGGCTGCTGTAACAAATTACTACAAATGTGCTTGCTTCTAACCAAACACACTTATTTTCTTATGGTTCTGGAAGACAGAGGTCCAAAACCAGTTTCCCTGGGCTGAAACCAGGAGTCAACAGGGCCATCCATCCTCCTTCTAGAGGCTCTAAGCGAGAATCTGTTTCCTCGCCAGCATTCCTTCACTTCTGGCCACATCAATCCAACCCCAACTTCATCATCACATTCTCTTTGGGGTAAAAATTCCCTCTGCCTCTCTCTTACGAGAACACCAGTGGTTATATTTGGGCCCGTCCAGGTAGTCCAGGAGAATCTTCCCATCTGAGAACCATTACTTTCATCCCACTGGCAAAGTGCCTTCTGCCATTTAAGGTGACATTCACAGGTTCTGGAGAGTAGAATGTGGACATTTGGGGGCAATGGTATTATTCAGTCTACTACAAGGTAGATATATTATCTTTCTCAGATGTACGAAATGACGTTTAGGGAAGTAGTCTGTCTCAGGTCTACAATTTCCAGAGTAGAGACTTACATTCTGCCACTGACACTTTAGGACACACCCTAAACAACTTTAATCTGTGTCCTTAACTACTGCATAATCCTTGGTTAAGAGTCACACTTAGGTATCAAGACCCAATTGAATAGGACACAAGTACTGTCTCCTCTTTCACTATGTTTGCCTGGTGTACTGATGAATCTTGCCCAGAGCAGAAGAGTTCAGAAAAGTGTTATGCAGGTTTACGAAGAGAAAGCATTTACTGTTTGACGTGCACGGAGGAACGGAAGCCTTTTTCAAATAAAATAAAATAAAATATGCCACCAAATAGTCAATTGTCACAACAGAGGTAACCCCGTGGGAGTCATGAGGAGACTAAAATTATCTCCAATTGTGCAGGGCAGAAAAGTTTCAATGAAGGCAGGTGTAGTTCAGCCAAGCCCTACAGCACAGAAGTAGGAATTTGGGTATGTACGAATGGGAAAAAAGACATTTGAGGCATGGGAAATAGTTTAATGCAGAATGGACGAGAAATATGCATTAGACCTTTTCTAAAACAACTGGCTTATTAACTCAGTAAATCGATTTAGTCAGTCAAACTAGCTTTAGCTGATTACTTATCCAGGGGATAGCTGTTGAGAGTAATTTTTGTCACAGAACAGTAAATAAAATGGTTGAACTATAGCTTTAGGCTTGCTAAGTGAAATAGATTGCTCTAGATGATTTTCAAGTGACTTACTTGGTAGTACTCACGAAATTGGGGGTTAACAATTGCTTAAGAAAACAAAGAGAATTGATTTTAAATAAAGTAGCTACTGTGTAAACTATCTGTTCAGTAGCTCATGTTAAACGGATGTTTATAATCCCCATTGGACAACCAACTACATTTTTGCAAATGGCAATGTGAATTGCTGTTGCCTAAACTATAGCAATGATCACCTATGTAATTTGTTGTCCAAACCAGAAATCTTCTAACAATACTGGTGTCCTAATAAAAATAAGCACGAAGGGAACACACAGTGGGTGTCTCCCGTGTGCCTGTGCATACATCTATATCTCACTGAGCCCTCATAACAGCCCCCAAGAGAGGGACTCTGGGCGTCCCCATGCTGCTTGTGGAGAAACAGGCACAGGAAGGTTCAAGAGTCTATCTACCTAATATCGCACAGAGGGTGGCAGAGCCCGTTTTTAAACCACCTGCCTCCAATACCAGGTGCCAGGAGCCAGACTCAGCCTACAGCTCTCTTCTGCTCGCCTGGAGGTGAAACAGTGTGTCATGATTAGTCAAATCCCGTCTTCACTCATCAAGGTAGGTTGAACACCTGCACGTCCTCCAAGTAGCATGTAGCATAAGCAATAAGATGTTTGTCCCGTGATCGTCCAGGAACTTGGAATCAGCTGTGCCTGGTTAGGCTGAGCTTGTTTAGAGTGGAGAGGACCACCGATCTTCCACCTGGGCAAGTGCCTTTTGACCTCCTGCCATCAGAGGGCCGAAATCTCCAGCCTGAGAAAATGCTGAGCCCTGTAGCCTAGTTACGCCAGCTCAGAACAATGATGAGCACACCTTTTTCCAGTCACCTTTCCTCATGCTCCCCATGCCTCATACTGCCCTGCTTCTTTATTCTTTATCCCACAGATACCCAAAACCCCTTGCCTTTGGGGAGGCGGATTTGAGACCTATTGTCACGTCACGTCCTCACTTGGCTGCCCTGTGAATAAACCTCCTCTTTGCTGCAAACCTCAGCATTTCAGTGTTTTGGCTTGCTGCGCCTCAGACAGAATGGTTGGGAGCAGTGGTACAGCTCCCTTGCCTGTGAGGGATGCTGGTTCCTAGTAGTCACCTTGCGGATGTTTTCTCCTCTCGGGGTGGGGGCGGGGCAGACATCCTGCTCTTCCAGAAAGGGAGAAACACAGGTGCCAAACCCTTGCCCTCAGCGTCACCGTCACCTAGGAGCTTGTTAGAAGCACAGAATCCAGGCCCCACCCAGAACTACTGAATACCAGCCTGCATTTAACAAGATCCACAAGAGAGGCATACCCATATTAAAGTTGGAGAGGCACCAAGCTGTCATCGTCTTCTCCACGGCTAATGAAAACGAAGCAAAGGTTCATCCCGAGCCGACTCTGCCTCAGTCACCTGGATATCACATGAGCTCATTTCATCCTCCCCAGAACCTGCAAATGAGACTGAGGGTCAGAGTGGTCTAGCACCCAAGGTTCCATAAAAGAACATGACCAAGGCTCACTGGAGCCCAGACTTCCAAAAAAGAAGGCCCCTGAGCACAGCATGGCACCACCGCAGCCCAAACCGTGGGCCTGGAGGGTAGGCCAGGCTCCCCACGCAGAGTTCACGCCATTCGACAGATGCCCACAGCAGACCACAAGGCAATATGACAAGTAAGTTCTGATTGTGGAATCTCTGAATTTTGAGATTTAAAGAAAAAAATCTGTTTTTGGGGGATGGTTAAAACAGTTCTACCAAGGAGTAAAGAGAGGGCATCTCAAGGCCCCTTCTGGACTTAGAATTTAATGCCTACTTATTGAGAAATGCTCCGCGCCTTTGCTCAGCCCTACGTCAAGGTGAAGTTCTCTGTGCCCTAGGAGCTTAGGTTCTAAAAAGGCCACAGAAATGGGTGAGACCTAAAGAATGCCAGAACAATGCGACGGCATTAATCAGACTGTCTTTGCTTTGCCTTGCTTACAAGTCACTGACTTTAAACTGAATATGGTGTCATGTCTTTATGTTTCTTGAAGCTTTTTTTTACAAAAGATAATATAAAGATTTTCTTCCATGGTAAGACTTTTATATTGTATTTCTCTTAAACTGGAGTGTGGTACATTTACCCTCCATCAGATGATTGCTTACAACTCACCTTGCTTTATTAAGAATACCGCTAGAGGCTTCTATGTCCCTACTAACAAAAATACATTTTCAGGCCCATTCAAACCACTGAAATTCCAAGATTTCAGAGCACAAGATAATGAAAATTCTCTCTATCCACGTCTTTTACTACATTTAGCCTGTTAACAGTCCCTAAGTGTGTCAGATGAAAGGTACTGTCGTGGGAATTGACATCTTTAACAGCATTCCATACAGGTAAGTCTTGATTGTTCCAATTTCTCAAAAAGTTGGACACATTTACTGCCTCTATGACATCTCTAGGGTGTGTGGAAGAAATAAAAAAGAGGCCTGTACAATGTATTTCTCAAAATATACACAAAAAGGGTTTGCACATACAAACAGGAAAACCTTATAATAATGTATGGGGAGCCAATTATTGTCGGTAACGGACCTACTCATTTCGAAAGACAACACTGTCACCAAGTGTCCCTTCACCAAAATTGACTGGGAATGTTTAGGGGCCACCAAACCAGAGGTGGAGATTTTTAGGCACATTCTTGCCAGAAAAGAGAGCCTAGGGCATAAACCACTCAACTGGTTGGCACGAATGCCAGGGCAACCCAAGCAAGTGGATATAGAAGCCTACGTAATGCTTGGAAGTAGGAAGCTTTGGGGGACTACACCTAGGCTGGTACTGGCCTCCCTCCCCAAAGGGACAAGGAGAGCAGAAACCTGGATGGAGTCAAGAGAGAGCAAAAGAAAGGCAAGGCTGGGTATGGAGCAACGTGTGGATCCAGGAGCATGTGTCTCAGAACTGCCGGGTCTCTGCAGACAAGTTGCATCCCCATTCTCCTTGACCCTCATTGGTATAATGAACTCAGGGTGGGCGCATCCCGGCTGCCAAGTCACTTCCACCCGTCCATGGAGTTGACAGTTACTTGCTCACAGTGAACCAACCGCTCTGTACCTAACAGCTACTGCAGGGGGCGGTAGTGGAGAACAAGGTGACGACAACGACCAGATGTGAAGGAGGAAGAGACATTCAGCGGACCGACTGGGTGGACTGATGGTGTGTCCTTAAGTCTGCAGAGCTAAAGGGGCCAGATGTAGAAAAGGGAAGGGGAATCATGAGGATATGGTCAAGCCCCTTCGTATAGATATTTCATCCGTATGTTGTATGCAAATTCCATTCAATTTGCTCTGAGTGAAAAAGAGAGAACAAAATTATCCTTTCAACCATGTCAGTGACTTTATTTACCATCTCATTTGATGAGCTCATAGCCCAGGTTCAGAGGGAAATGGGAGCTGTGAGTCTGCCATCTCTCAGGAAGTCTCAGGCCTCAGAGGCCCCTCATAGCCAAACTACCTCACCTTTTGCACCTTTCAAGCAACGTTATTCCTAAGTGCGAGTCACCCTCTTCATCAGGTTCTCCAAGAGACAGCAGTCTCTCCCAATGACAGAGGAAAAATGAGCTACTTTGTCTTTCTGAGGCACAATATGTAGTTCTCCAAAATGGTACCTGCCTGGGGGATTTTTCAAGAAAATTAAGCATCAGTGGTGATTTGTTTGTCTTCACATAACGTATGACCCAGATGTGCTGAGAAATAAGAAAAGGACGAACGAATCAAGGGCAGCTGATCCAAGGAGGCAAGGCGCAACTTCCACAGCCTACGTGGAAAGCTAGAGGAAGGGAACATCCAGCTGGTGGGAGCTGAACACAGGGGCCAGTCCTCCTTGGGCTCGGGATGCCACCGCCTCTTCCTACATCTTCACGCTCTCCTTCTCTGTTGGCTCCTCCCATCCATATGAAAGAGCCACAAGGAAATGCTCTCCTCCATTCCATTTTCCTGTCCTCCTATCCACCCCTCCCTTCTTTCCCTTTGCCATCAATTTCTTGACTTGCCCCCCATTTCTCCCCTCCCATCTACACTGCGATCTGGTTTCTGCCCCACTACTCCCGTGAAACTGACCTCCTTGAAGCCCCCAATGATTTCTCTGTTGACAAGTCCAGGGGACTACTTCTCAATCCTTATCTTTGTGACCGCCAAGCCGAGTTAGATCTTAAACAACGTCTCTGTCTTGAAAATCTCTTCCCTTGGCTTCTGTGCCACCTTTCCTTTTCTTTTCATGACACCGATCACAACCAGTGCTGCAGATTCCATCGAATTAAGGAATGCTGTTGCCTACATGTGTGAATGAGCTAAAGTGAGTACAGTACTGAAGTAGAGGACACCTAAAGTGAAACGTCTTCATGTACGTCCACGTGGCTGAGCAGCAAGTTAACCTTTCATACATGTGCTAGAGAAGAAGAGTTGGGTTTTATTTTATTTACTTTTCCCTGGACTGTGTTGAATGACTATCATCTACAAGTTCAGGCTACTTTTTGCTGAGGATTAATAATGCACTGGGAGAGCTGAGAGAAAACTGAATAATAGAGCTGTCTTTTTCTTGACCAGCTCACCTTACTTTCCCAAACTCTAAGTCTTTCTCTAATTCTTTCCCCTTTTTATTGTAGTAAAATGAACATAACACAAAATTCACCATTTGCATCATTTTACAATTCACTCTACCATTCAGTGGAATTTACTACTGTCACAATGTTGTGCAACTATCACCACTGCCTAGCTGCAAAACATTTTCATCAACCAAGAGGAAACCTACACCCATTTTAAGGAGTCATTCCCAATTTCCCTCTCTTCCAAACCCCTGGCAACCACTAATGTATAATCTTTTCTGTGTGTATGGATTTGCCACTGCTGGACATTTCATATAAATGGAACCATACAATATGTAGCCTTTCATGCCTGACCTCTTTCACTTAGTTGCATCCATCATGTAGCATGTATCAGAAATCCACTCACTGTTACGGCTGAATCCTTCATACTGTTTGAATACAAAATTAAAAATACGTTGAGAGTGAAGCTCTGTTTTAATGGCACATCTATTAGGCCAATTCATTGAAAGAAACTGAAGATGGAGATGTTGTTGTCAAATGATAATCGTTGAGAAGCCTCAGCCAATTGGATAATGAAAAGTTTGGGAAATGTTGCAAAAAATTAGCTGATTTATATTAAAAGCCTATTAAACAAGGATTCAGGAGATTGTCTTTTTCTTGCAGGTAACTTAAATGAGGCAGAAAGAAATAACTGCCCTTTAAAACACATTTTGAAAGGATTCTATTTATTCTTAATAGACGAATGGGAGGGAGTACAGGAAGTTCACATCCAATATGGACTCCCTATCCAAACGCTGTTTGTCGTTCTAGCCACCACTATCGAATTATATTTCTTGAGAGTAAGGCAGCTCAATTCCTGCATATTACTTTCTAAACTTCATCCATCAAATCCATTAATACAGTATAAACAAGAGTTGTTCATGTTTAAGTGCAGTTCAAATATCAGGTATAAAGAACTCCCAGTAAGAAAAAGAATCCTATATCTCTTGCCAGAATGTGGTCAGCTCTGGGGTGCTCTGCTAGCTGAAAGACACATTCATTATTAAGAGGATAGAGGCTGTTTAAGAGGGATGAGAGCCAAAAAAATTTAACTCCATATATGTGTTAAAACAGTGCTAGGTTATCTCATGTTCTATATCAGTCAAGGCTCACCATTTTACATACGTGAAAAGCAAAGTTAAAAGTGTATTCGTAGGGCTTCCCTGTTGGCGCAGTGGTTAAGGATCCACCTGCCAGTGAACGGGACACACGTATGAGCCCTGGTCCGGGAAGATCCCACATGCCACGGAGCAACTAAGACCATGTGCCACAACTACTGAGACTGCGTGCTAGAGCCCGTGAACCACAACTACTGAAGCCCACGCACCTAGGCCCCGTGCTCAGCAACAGCGAGAAGCCACCACAATGAGAATGCCGTGTACTGCAACAGAGTAGCCGCCGCTCACTGCAACTAGAGAAAGCCTGCGCACAGCAACGAAGAGCCTAGGCAGCCAAAGATAAATAAATAAATACGTCTATTTAAAAAAAAATGTGTTTCAGTAACTTACTAAAAGGCACGCAATCAGTAAACATGAGCAAGGATTCAATCCCAAATCTGTCACACTGAAGTTTAAGCTAATACTCGAGATTGATAAAAACAGCACTAATTTAAAACTTCAGAGGTATTTTTTACTTCATACTTTCACTAATGCTCTTTGGAGATAAATCATTTCATTTATATGGGCCTTAGTTTTTACAACTATAATAGTTGGAAGCTTGACTAGGTGATCTCTATGTAGTCTTCCAATTCTAAAATGTTCCACTAATTTGGAGTCCTACAGTAATTGCCCTTGCCATACATGCATGCTGCCACCAAGTAGCAGTAGAGACTACTAGTTCCTTTTTTATCCCTAGTGGGGGTGCATTTTGACAGCAGACTTATCCGTCAATAGTACAACCTGTTAGTATAACTATAAGATAACAAAATAATCTGGTATTCTTTCCTGTAAAAGAGAAGCTTTACATTGTGTCTGTGAATCGTACCAGAATCACCTGTAAGTTTATAAATATAGAGGAAATCCTGAACCCATTGAATGAGAATCTTCAGAGACAGGAATTGGGCATCTGGAATTTTGGGCTCCCATCATTTGTATATTTTATTTCATTTTATTTTTGCCTATGTACAATATTTGTCACATCCTTTTGAATCTTTAAAAGTTTCTTTCTGTTTTAAATTTTAGAATATTCCATAATCTTCACCTACTTTTCATAAGGTGTTATCTGTTATGTTTATTCGATCTTGTGCTTCTCCTGGTTAAGACTTCTTTCTTTCCTTCTTTTTTTCTCGTGGCCCTGCCTCATGTCTTGCAGGATCTTAGTTTCCTGACATGGGATTGGACCCCAGGGTCCCAGCAGTGAAAGTGCCATGTTCTAAACACTGGACCACCAGGGAAGTGCCAAGATTTCAGTTTTAAATGACTTTTTTCCCACTCTAATTCATTCCTGGGATCAGTTTCATGTTTGGACATTAAAGCAACCTTGCATTGCCAGAATAAAGCTACTTTGATTTTGATATATGATTGTTTTACATACCATGGATACAGTTTGTGCTTCTCTTTACACATTTTGCATGCATGTTCAAAGGAGAAACTGGCCTGTGATTCTATTCTTGTAATATCCTTTATAGATTTGTTTTAAGAGTCTATACTTTATTTTTTATTTATTTATATTTTTGGCTGCATTGGGTCTTCATTGCTGCATGCATGCTTTCTCTAGTTTTGGCGAGCGGGGGTCTATTCTTTGTTGTAGTGAGTAGGCTTCTCATTGCAGCCTTCTGACCGCATGGGCTTCTGACCCCATTCGTCGGTGCTACTTCAGTTCCTTACCCCTTCCCTTCTGACCCTGGGCGGTGAAATCCTCTTTCTGCAGCTGGCCTGCGGCAGAAAGTCAATGAGGCAAGAGTAGGCTTGGAGTATCCAAGGAGCAGAAAGGATGTCAGCGTGTGAAAAACAGAGCGAGCAAATTGGAGAGGAGAAGGAAACACTCAGAGAGGAAACAGAGGCCCAGATTTCTAGGTCTGTGGAGGCACTGAGGACTTTGCATTTCCTGTGAAGAAGCCACTGAAGAAATTTGAGTGACATGATCTGACTTATATTTTAACAAGATCTCTCTGGATGCCACGTTGATTAGAGACTGTAGGAGAGCAAGGACAAGCCCCAGAACACCAACAGTTGATTCAAAGAAGTGATTACTCAAACATGGTCCCCCTCCTCAATGAGGACGCAGAGCAGGAATCGGCAAATAATGGCCACAAATCAAATCAGGCTCTCAGCCTGGATCTGTGGGACTGTGAGCTAATAATGGTTCTCACGTTCAGAAAGCTTGTTGAAGAAGAAAGAGGAGGAGAAGCTACAGAAACTGTATATGGCCCACAAAGCCTAAGATATTTAAAATCCAGAAGATGCTTTCCAACACCTGATGTAAAGCATGTGGCTGGTAGGAGGTCCTCAACCACATTTGGAAGAGGAATACATGAGTCACTTCGTTCCTGAAAACACTGTAAAGTGATAGGGGTCAAGAAACATTTACCCGTTCACCCTTAACCTTCACAAATGATGCCAGTTCCATTGAGCTATTGAAAAATACATTCTGGCTTTCAAAAAAGTAACCCAGAGGGCATTTTCTCACATAGGCAAGGTCATAAACAACTGTCAAGTGAAGTTGAAATAGCAACAAATCAAATAATAACAAAAACATTTTTACAGAACTTTAAATCTTACAAAGCATTTTCATGTTCATTATCTAATTTAATCCCCAAATCAACGGCATGAGATAGTTATTATTTCCCCATTAGAAATGACCACATATTAAATCCTTAGTGATTGCTCAAGAAAAGCTGAAATCTTGAGTGTAACATCCATTAATGCCATGGTTGGGTGTTTTCCCATGGGAACACTGGATGCTAAAATCCACAGGGATTTTCAGCTCAAGATGGCAGACTAGGAAATATATTTACTTTCTGTTCCTCCTGAAACCATATCTAAATAAAACTGTAGAGATACCAAAACTAATCAACCAATAAAAGCCAAGATATTTTGGAAGTCATCAACCACAGAAAGATTTCAACACATTTCGAGAAGGCAAACAATGAAATGGAGGAGCCGTGAATAAAAGAATGAAGAAAAAAAGGCTGAACCTAAGTAAGGTCTGCACAAAGCCACTCAGCTTTTGCTGAGCTCTGGTTATAGTAAAGGGCAGAGGAAGGAAGAGGGGCTGAAAACAAGGAGACAAACGTCATTTAAGGAAAAACAGTTCATTTAATGAGCTCCAGGGAACACTCAGCCTGCTGCCATACTAACTCATGAATTACAATGGATTGTTGGTAAGCAAGACAAGAAAACAGGGAAGAAACAAAAGAAACAAAAATCAAGACATTGTTTCTAACTGAACTCTTCTCAAATGAGATTGAGGAATTATGTTTCAATGCCACAGCTGTAAATCATTTCTGCTCTTGGAGAGGTTACAAAGGGCTTATAATATTTCCCTTTTGTTCAGACAGAATTGAGGTCTGAGCAAAAGCTTTTGTGTCCTCCAACCCCAACATTTATTGGGGATGGAAGCCCAGATTTGCTGGGACATACCATAAAATGAATCTCATGAGCAGAGGGTCAAACTGACTGTGGAATATATGAATTATGTCCTGTGTGAGTTTCAATAGGTTTTAAAATATATACATACATACATATATATATATATAAGTTTTTAATGATCTATATGATTTTGGGTTCTGAAATTTCTACATGTCACATGCGTGATACATAACAGACAATGTCAGCCCCAGGAGGGAGAAAACACTCCAATGAAGCAAGCCAAAGAAACAAGTTTTAAGCAAGGTCAAGTGATGTGTAGACCAGGATTGTTCAATTCCTACCTGTCATGCTGAAGCTTCCAGCTCCTGAATAACAACACATGCTTCCCCTGTCCTAGACTGCCAAGAGTATGTCTCCTCTCTTGGGCATAAGAATCTCTAGAGTTACATATCTGTAGTAAGAGTGGACCCAGCTGGCATACTCACAATGACCAAATTGTGTTGATCGTACTTTATACCAATACATCGCTCCACGCTGAAGTTGCAATAAATGATATATTTGCTTTCTAGACATGAATGAGACGCCTTACTGGATATACTCCAGGAAGGCCAGAGAAGCTGGCTTCTAATCCATACGGAACAATTCACTGGTGAATTTCTTTCACGATAGACCATGATTTATCTAGAATATCACCTTTACATATCTGGATCCTTCAAACTAGACAAAGGGAAAATACGGGCTTCAAGCCTCAATTAGAAATATGGAATGGTGCCATGCTGACAACTGGTGGTCCCTGACCTGTATCTTCTGAGATTAGAACACAGTGTGGTGGATGACCAATTCATGCGTTGAACAAAAGAAGACCTCCTACAGGGCAGTGTAGCTGTTCGTTACAGGTATGGCACTTAGGGCTAAGTACCATAAGGACTACAAGAGAAAAAGAAAAACAAGTAACACATGAAGCATATACGATAAGGAGGCGCCACAGTCCAGAGCACGAGCTCTGGAATCACACAGGCTTGGATCGAATCCCAGCTAAGCCACTACCATCTATATACCCTGAAGGACAGGCCAAGGTTTAAATGGTGTTTTACCAGATTTCAAAAAAGAAGTGAAGAAAGAACCTATCTTCCAGGAAGGGACATCGTGGGGTGCAGTATCCAGTCGGATCAGGGCTCTGCATCTCCTGCTCAGAAACCTTGGCCACCTGGCTCATGGTGATGCTGGCAGCTGAGCAGCCCTGGAGAAGGCGATCCTGTCTCCAGGTCTCGCAGAGAAGCTGGGGAGGACTCCGGACGAGGTGGCCCACACCCTGGTAAGTTCTGGCTGCCTCCTGCCCTCAGGTCTGAGCAGGCTCTGGTCTCTGGGCCCCGTGGTGGGGAAGGCCTGGCCAATACATACACAGGGCTGAGGGGCCTGCAGAGCCAGTCCCCAGGCAGGGTGAGCTCTGGAGGAGGCTTCCACAGTCCCCAGCAGTCTCCGCATGGTGGCCCATCTGGTGCCAAACACCTGCCACCCACAGCGAGAAGTCCCAGCCACTAGAAAGTCCAGAAGGGGCCCCACCCTTTGCCTTTGGGCCTGGGTTAAGCCACCAGCTGGGCTTGCACGTGACCCCTGCCTCACCCCCTGCCCCGCCCGCCCTTTCTCTGTGACACGTACAATGGATATGTCATAAAGCCAGGCTGAGCCAGTGCTATAAATTCAGAGGAGTTAGAATCTAGGAAGAAGCTCTCCCACTTTCACTCTCTGCTCTCAGATCAGGCAGGCAGTACCTCTAATATGGAAGCTATGGACACCACACCTCCTTCCCAGGCTGTCCTCTACCATTCTGCTCATGTTTTCCCCAGCACCCCATTGACGGCTTTGGCGGGTATCGGGGCTTCAGCAGGCAGCACGTCTGACCCCGAACCTATGGACACCACACCTCCTTCACATGCTGTTATCTTCCATTCTGCTCCTGTTTTCCCCAGCACCCCATTGACGGCTTTGGCGGGCATCGGTGCTTCAGCAGGCAGCACCTCAGACCCCGAACCTATGGACACCACACCTCCTTCACACGCTGTCATCTTCCACTCTGCTCCTGTTTTCCCCAGCACCCCATTTACGGCTTTGGCGGGCATCGGTGCTTCAGCAGGAATCACGTCAGACCCCGAACCTATGGACACCACACCTCCTTCACATGCTGTCATCTTCCATTCTGCTCCTGTTTTCCCAAGCACCCCATTTACGGCTTTGGCAGGCATCGGTGCTTCAGCAGGAAGCACGTCAGACCCCGAACCTATGGACACCACACCTCCTTCCCAGGCTGTCATCTTCTATTCTGCTCCTGTTTTCTCCAGCACCCCATTTTCGGCTTTGGTGGGCATCGGTGCCTCAGCAGTCAGCACCTCAGACCCCGAACCTATGGACACCACACCTCCTTCCCAGGCTGTCATCTTCCATCCTGCTCCTCTTTACCCCAGCACCCCATTTACCGCTTAGGCCGGCACTGGTGTTTCAGCAGGCAGCACCTCTAACACCAAAGCTATGGACACCACACCTCCTTCCCAGGCTGTCATTTTCCAGTCTGCCCTGTCTCCAAGTAGAACCACTACCCATTTCACACTGCTGTTCCAAGTTCTGGGAACACACCACCCAGTGGTAGCAATACCTCAGCCCATGCCTCGACTCATTTACCTGCAACGTGAGCCAACAGAGAGACCAACACTTCAAAGTTATGACAGAAAATTGAGTAAGTTATACGCTTGGAATTTCATTTATTATTATTAACAAGCACAACTGTAGTGCTTAGACTATAACAAGTACTATTCTAAGGGCTTACCAAATATTAACTCACTTATTCCTCATAATGGCAACCCTAGTGGTAGGGAATATTCATAATGTTCACTTTTTGGGGGGAAACTGAGGCTCAGAGTCGTTGAATAGCTTGCCTAATGCCACACAGTTAG
This sequence comes from Delphinapterus leucas, assembly GCF_059928025.1. Taxonomy (NCBI): domain Eukaryota; kingdom Metazoa; phylum Chordata; class Mammalia; order Artiodactyla; family Monodontidae; genus Delphinapterus; species Delphinapterus leucas. The sequence goes on along the minus strand of NC_143137.1, from coordinate 107,175,135 downwards.
TAGGTGGCAAAACCCGGGATTAACACCAGACCATCTAGACTTTCATCACTTTGCTGTGTCAACTTATTATAAGTTGTGGTTAGGGAAGGGACTAAATGGACAAGACTCTGAACTAAAAGGAGAAGGGAGAAATGAGAAAATGAGTGATCCTAGAAACTAGAGAAGATTTAGGCTCAGAAATTTCTGGTGATGAGACCCAGAAGAACAAGAACTTGGTTGGAATGTTAACTTGGGGTAGTATCTGAATCCATTGAGAAATGGTTTTGTTTCCTGTAAAATTTAGAAAGGTCAGTTGGATGAAGATTAACGAAGACAAAAGTAGAAAGGCAAAGAGAAAGGTGCCTTAAGTGAGACATAACCGCTCCCCTCTACGTACCCACAGGTTGTGTCCTGTGGGAAAGGATGGAGCTCTCTCTACCGGGTTGGTCACCAGGCTGAACAAGGAGAAACATGGCAACCATTGTACTGGTTCTGATGATCCCTCAAAACCAAGGCTTCAGTTTCCAAGAACGACCTACAGTAGCATAACTAGTGTGTGTCACACATGCCACTAAGTGTGTTTCCAGTCACACATTTTAATTGGAGAAATACTTCCTATAAGGTAGGCATTAGTTCGCTACGGCTGCTGTTACAAATTACTACAAATGTGCTTGCTTCTAACAAAACACACTTATTTTCTTATGGTTCTGGAAGACAGAGGTCCAAAACCAGTTTCCCTGGGCTGAAACCAGGAGTCAACAGGGCCATCCATCCTCCTTCTAGAGGCTCTAAGCGAGAATCTGTTTCCTCGCCAGCATTCCTTCACTTCTGGCCACATCAATCCAACCCCAACTTCATCATCACATTCTCTTTGGGGTAAAAATTCCCTCTGCCTCTCTCTTACGAGAACACCAGTGGTTATATTTGGGCCCGTCCAGATAGTCCAGGAGAATCTTCCCATCTGAGAACCATTACTTTCATCCCACTGGCAAAGTGCCTTCTGCCATTTAAGGTGACATTCACAGGTTCTGGAGAGTAGAATGTGGACATTTGGGGGCAATGGTATTATTCAGTCTACTACAAGGTAGATACTATTATCTTTCTCAGATGTATGAAATGACGTTTAGGGAAGTAGTCTGTCTCAGGTCTACAATTTCCAGAGTAGAGACTTACATTCTGCCACTGACACTTTAGGACACACCCTAAACAACTTTAATCTGTGTCCTTAACTACTGCATAATCCTTGGTTAAGAGTCACACTTAGGTATCAAGACCCAATTGAATAGGACACAAGTACTGTCTCCTCTTTCACTATGTTTGCCTGGTGTACTGATGAATCTTGCCCAGAGCAGAAGAGTTCAGAAAAGTGTTATGCAGGTTTACGAAGAGAAAGCATTTACTGTTTGACGTGCACGGAGGAACGGAAGGCTTTTTCAAATAAAATAAAATAAAATATGCCACCAAATAGTCAATTGTCACAACAGAGGTAACCCCGTGGGAGTCATGAGGAGACTAAAATTATCTCCAATTGTGCAGGGCAGAAAAGTTTCAATGAAGGCAGGTGTAGTTCAGCCAAGCCCTACAGCACAGAAGTAGGAATTTGGGTATGTACGAATGGGAAAAAAGACATTTGAGGCATGGGAAATAGTTTAATGCAGAATGGACGAGAAATATGCATTAGACCTTTTCTAAAACAACTGGCTTATTAACTCAGTAAATCGATTTAGTCAGTCAAACTAGCTTTAGCTGATTACTTATCCAGGGGATAGCTGTTGAGAGTAATTTTTGTCACAGAACAGTAAATAAAATGGTTGAACTATAGCTTTAGGCTTGCTAAGTGAAATAGATTGCTCTAGATGATTTTCAAGTGACTTACTTGGTAGTACTTACGAAATTGGGGGTTAACAATTGCTTAAGAAAACAAAGAGAATTGATTTTAAATAAAGTAGCTACTGTGTAAACTATCTGTTCAGTAGCTCATGTTAAACGGATGTTTATAATCCCCATTGGACAACCAACTACATTTTTGCAAATGGCAATGTGAATTGCTGTTGCCTAAACTATAGCAATGATCACCTATGTAATTTGTTGTCCAAACCAGAAATCTTCTAACAATACTGGTGTCCTAATAAAAATAAGCACGAAGGGAACACACAGTGGGTGTCTCCCGTGTGCCTGTGCATACATCTATATCTCACTGAGCCCTCATAACAGCCCCCAAGAGAGGGACTCTGGGCGTCCCCATGCTGCTTGTGGAGAAACAGGCACAGGAAGGTTCAAGAGTCTATCTACCTAATATTGCACAGAGGGTGGCAGAGCCCGTTTTTAAACCACCTGCCTCCAATACCAGGTGCCAGGAGCCAGACTCAGCCTACAGCTCTCTTCTGCTCGCCTGGAGGTGAAACAGTGTGTCATGATTAGTCAAATCCCGTCTTCACTCATCAAGGTAGGTTGAACACCTGCACGTCCTCCAAGTAGCATGTAGCATAAGCAATAAGATGTTTGTCCCGTGATCGTCCAGGAACTTGGAATCAGCTGTGCCTGGTTAGGCTGAGCTTGTTTAGAGTGGAGAGGACCACCGATCTTCCACCTGGGCAAGTGCCTTTTGACCTCCTGCCATCAGAGGGCCGAAATCTCCAGCCTGAGAAAATGCTGAGCCCTGTAGCCTAGTTACGCCAGCTCAGAACAATGATGAGCACACCTTTTTCCAGCCACCTTTCCTCATGCTCCCCATGCCTCATACTGCCCTGCTTCTTTATTCTTTATCCCACAGATACCCAAAACCCCTTGCCTTTGGGGAGGCGGATTTGAGACCTATTGTCACGTCACGTCCTCACTTGGCTGCCCTGTGAATAAACCTCCTCTTTGCTGCAAACCTCAGCATTTCAGTGTTTTGGCTTGCTGCGCCTCAGACAGAATGGTTGGGAGCAGTGGTACAGCTCCCTTGCCTGTGAGGGATGCTGGTTCCTAGTAGTCACCTTGCGGATGTTTTCTCCTCTCGGGGTGGGGGCGGGGCAGACATCCTGCGCTTCCAGAAAGGGAGAAACACAGGTGCCAAACCCTTGCCCTCAGCGTCACCGTCACCTAGGAGCTTGTTAGAAGCACAGAATCCAGGCCCCACCCAGAACTACTGAATACCAGCCTGCATTTAACAAGATCCACAAGAGAGGCATACCCATATTAAAGTTGGAGAGGCACCAAGCTGTCATCGTCTTCTCCACGGCTAATGAAAACGAAGCAAAGGTTCATCCCGAGCCGACTCTGCCTCAGTCACCTGGATATCACATGAGCTCATTTCATCCTCCCCAGAACCTGCAAATGAGACTGAGGGTCAGAGTGGTCTAGCACCCAAGGTTCCATAAAAGAACATGACCAAGGCTCACTGGAGCCCAGACTTCCAAAAAAGAAGGCCCCTGAGCACAGCATGGCACCACCGCAGCCCAAACCGTGGGCCTGGAGGGTAGGCCAGGCTCCCCACGCAGAGTTCACGCCATTCGACAGATGCCCACAGCAGACCACAAGGCAATATGAGAAGTAAGTTCTGATTGTGGAATCTCTGAATTTTGAGATTTAAAGAAAAAAATCTGTTTTTGGGGGATGGTTAAAACAGTTCTACCAAGGAGTAAAGAGAGGGCATCTCAAGGCCCCTTCTGGACTTAGAATTTAATGCCTACTTATTGAGAAATGCTCCGCGCCTTTGCTCAGCCCTACGTCAAGGTGAAGTTCTCTGTGCCCTAGGAGCTTAGGTTCTAAAAAGGCCACAGAAATGGGTGAGACCTAAAGAATGCCAGAACAATGCGACGGCATTAATCAGACTGTCTTTGCTTTGCCTTGCTTACAAGTCACTGACTTTAAACTGAATATGGTGTCATGTCTTTATGTTTCTTGAAGCTTTTTTTTACAAAAGATCATATAAAGATTTTCTTCCATGGTAAGACTTTTATATTGTATTTCTCTTAAACTGGAGTGTGGTATATTTACCCTCCATCAGATGATTGCTTACAACTCACCTTGCTTTATTAAGAATACCGCTAGAGGCTTCTATGTCCCTACTAACAAAAATACATTTTCAGGCCCATTCAAACCACTGAAATTCCAAGATTTCAGAGCACAAGATAATGAAAATTCTCTCTATCCACGTCTTTTACTACATTTAGCCTGTTAACAGTCCCTAAGTGTGTCAGATGAAAGGTACTGTCGTGGGAATTGACATCTTTAACAGCATTCCATACAGGTAAGTCTTGATTGTTCCAATTTCTCAAAAAGTTGGACACATTTACTGCCTCTATGACATCTCTAGGGTGTGTGGAAGAAATAAAAAAGAGGCCTGTACAATGTATTTCTCAAAATATACACACAAAGGGTTTGCACATACAAACAGGGAAACCTTATAATAATGTATGGGGAGCCAATTATTGTCGGTAACGGACCTACTCATTTCGAAAGACAACACTGTCACCAAGTGTCCCTTTACCAAAATTGACTGGGAATGTTTAGGGGCCACCAAACCAGAGGTGGAGATTTTTAGGCACATTCTTGCCAGAAAAGAGAGCCTAGGGCATAAACCACTCAACTGGTTGGCACGAATGCCAGGGCAACCCAAGCAAGTGGATATAGAAGCCTACGTAATGCTTGGAAGTAGGAAGCTTTGGGGGACTACACCTAGGCTGGTACTGGCCTCCCTCCCCAAAGGGACAAGGAGAGCAGAAACCTGGATGGAGTCAAGAGAGAGCAAAAGAAAGGCAAGGCTGGGTATGGAGCAACGTGTGGATCCAGGAGCATGTGTCTCAGAACTGCCGGGTCTCTGCAGACAAGTTGCATCCCCATTCTCCTTGACCCTCATTGGTATAATGAACTCAGGGTGGGCGCATCCCGGCTGCCAAGTCACTTCCACCCGTCCATGGAGTTGACAGTTACTTGCTCACAGTGAACCAACCGCTCTGTACCTAACAGCTACTGCAGGGGGCGGTAGTGGAGAACAAGGTGACGACAACGACCAGATGTGAAGGAGGAAGAGACATTCAGCGGACCGACTGGGTGGACTGATGGTGTGTCCTTAAGTCTGCAGAGCTAAAGGGGCCAGATGTAGAAAAGGGAAGGGGAATCATGAGGATATGGTCAAGCCCCTTCGTATAGATATTTCATCCGTATGTTGTATGCAAATTCCATTCAATTTGCTCTGAGTGAAAAAGAGAGAACAAAATTATCCTTTCAACCATGTCAGTGACTTTATTTACCATCTCATTTGATGAGCTCATAGCCAAGGTTCAGAGGGAAATGGGAGCTGTGAGTCTGCCATCTCTCAGGAAGTCTCAGGCCTCAGAGGCCCCTCATAGCCAAACTACCTCACCTTTTGCACCTTTCAAGCAACGTTATTCCTAAGTGCGAGTCACCCTCTTCATCAGGTTCTCCAAGAGACAGCAGTCTCTCCCAATGACAGAGGAAAAATGAGCTACTTTGGCTTTCTGAGGCACAATATGTAGTTCTCCAAAATGGTACCTGCCTGGGGGATTTTTCAAGAAAATTAAGCATCAGTGGTGATTTGTTTGTCTTCACATAACGTATGACCCAGATGTGCTGAGAAATAAGAAAAGGACGAACGAATCAAGGGCAGCTGATCCAAGGAGGCAAGGCGCAACTTCCACAGCCTACGTGGAAAGCTAGAGGAAGGGAACATCCAGCTGGTGGGAGCTGAACACAGGGGCCAGTCCTCCTTGGGCTCGGGATGCCACCACCTCTTCCTACATCTTCACGCTCTCCTTCTCTGTTGGCTCCTCCCAGCCATATGAAAGAGCCACAAGGAAATGCTCTCCTCCATTCCATTTTCCTGTCCTCCTATCCACCCCTCCCTTCTTTCCCTTTGCCATCAATTTCTTGACTTGCCCCCCATTTCTCCCCTCCCATCTACACTGCGATCTGGTTTCTGCCCCACTACTCCCGTGAAACTGACCTCCTTGAAGCCCCCAATGATTTCTCTGTTGACAAGTCCAGGGGACTACTTCTCAATCCTTATCTTTGTGACCGCCAAGCCGAGTTAGATCTTAAACAACGTCTCTGTCTTGAAAATCTCTTCCCTTGGCTTCTGTGCCACCTTTCCTTTTCTTTTCATGACACCGATCACAACCAGTGCTGCAGATTCCATCGAATTAAGGAATGCTGTTGCCTACATGTGTGAATGAGCTAAAGTGAGTACAGTACTGAAGTAGAGGACACCTAAAGTGAAACGTCTTCATGTACGTCCACGTGGCTGAGCAGCAAGTTAACCTTTCATACATGTGCTAGAGAAGAAGAGTTGGGTTTTATTTTATTTACTTTTCCCTGGACTGTGTTGAATGACTATCATCTACAAGTTCAGGCTACTTTTTGCTGAGGATTAATAATGCACTGGGAGAGCTGAGAGAAAACTGAATAATAGAGCTGTCTTTTTCTTGACCAGCTCACCTTACTTTCCCAAACTCTAAGTCTTTCTCTAATTCTTTCCCCTTTTTATTGTAGTAAAATGAACATAACACAAAATTCACCATTTGGATCATTTTACAATTCACTCTACCATTCAGTGGAATTTACTACTGTCACAATGTTGTGCAACTATCACCACTGCCTAGCTGCCAAACATTTTCATCAACCAAGAGGAAACCTACACCCATTTTAAGGAGTCATTCCCAATTTCCCTCTCTTCCAAACCCCTGGCAACCACTAATGTATAATCTTTTCTGTGTGTATGGATTTGCCACTGCTGGACATTTCATATAAATGGAACCATACAATATGTAGCCTTTCATGCCTGACCTCTTTCACTTAGTTGCATCCATCATGTAGCATGTATCAGAAATCCACTCACTGTTACGGCTGAATCCTTCATACTGTTTGAATACAAAATTAAAAATACGTTGAGAGTGAAGCTCTGTTTTAATGGCACATCTATTAGGCCAATTCATTGAAAGAAACTGAAGATGGAGATGTTGTTGTCAAATGATAATCGTTGAGAAGCCTCAGCCAATTGGATAATGAAAAGTTTGGGAAATGTTGCAAAAAATTAGCTGATTTATATTAAAAGCCTATTAAACAAGGATTCAGGAGATTGTCTTTTTCTTGCAGGTAACTTAAATGAGGCAGAAAGAAATAACTGCCCTTTAAAACACATTTTGAAAGGATTCTATTTATTCTTAATAGACGAATGGGAGGGAGTACAGGAAGTTCACATCCAATATGGACTCCCTATCCAAACGCTGTTTGTCGTTCTAGCCACCACTATCGAATTATATTTCTTGAGAGTAAGGCAGCTCAATTCCTGCATATTACTTTCTAAACTTCATCCATCAAATCCATTAATACAGTATAAACAAGAGTTGTTCATGTTTAAGTGCAGTTCAAATATCAGGTATAAAGAACTCCCAGTAAGAAAAAGAATCCTATATCTCTTGCCAGAATGTGGTCAGCTCTGGGGTGCTCTGCTAGCTGAAAGACACATTCATTATTAAGAGGATAGAGGCTGTTTAAGAGGGATGAGAGCCAAAAAAATTTAACTCCATATATGTGTTAAGAACAGTGCTAGGTTATCTCATGTTCTATATCAGTCAAGGCTCACCATTTTACATACGTGAAAAGCAAAGTTAAAAGTGTATTCGTAGGGCTTCCCTGTTGGCGCAGTGGTTAAGGATCCACCTGCCAGTGAACGGGACACACGTATGAGCCCTGGTCCGGGAAGATCCCACATGCCACGGAGCAACTAAGACCATGTGCCACAACTACTGAGACTGCGTGCTAGAGCCCGTGAACCACAACTACTGAAGCCCACGCACCTAGGCCCCGTGCTCAGCAACAGCGAGAAGCCACCACAATGAGAATGCCGTGTACTGCAACAGAGTAGCCGCCGCTCACTGCAACTAGAGAAAGCCTGCGCACAGCAACGAAGAGCCTAGGCAGCCAAAGATAAATAAATAAATACGTCTATTTAAAAAAAAATGTGTTTCAGTAACTTACTAAAAGGCACGCAATCAGTAAACATGAGCAAGGATTCAATCCCAAATCTGTCACACTGAAGTTTAAGCTAATACTCGAGATTGATAAAAACAGCACTAATTTAAAACTTCAGAGGTATTTTTTACTTCATACTTTCACTAATGCTCTTTGGAGATAAATCATTTCATTTATATGGGCCTTAGTTTTTACAACTATAATAGTTGGAAGCTTGACTAGGTGATCTCTATGTAGTCTTCCAATTCTAAAATGTTCCACTAATTTGGAGTCCTACAGTAATTGCCCTTGCCATACATGCATGCTGCCACCAAGTAGCAGTAGAGACTACTAGTTCCTTTTTTATCCCTAGTGGGGGTGCATTTTGACAGCAGACTTATCCGTCAATAGTACAACCTGTTAGTATAACTATAAGATAACAAAATAATCTGGTATTCTTTCCTGTAAAAGAGAAGCTTTACATTGTGTCTGTGAATCGTACCAGAATCACCTGTAAGTTTATAAATATAGAGGAAATCCTGAACCCATTGAATGAGAATCTTCAGAGACAGGAATTGGGCATCTGGAATTTTGGGCTCCCATCATTTGTATATTTTATTTCATTTTATTTTTGCCTATGTACAATATTTGTCACATCCTTTTGAATCTTTAAAAGTTTCTTTCTGTTTTAAATTTTAGAATATTCCATAATCTTCACCTACTTTTCATAAGGTGTTATCTGTTATGTTTATTCGATCTTGTGCTTCTCCTGGTTAAGACTTCTTTCTTTCCTTCTTTTTTTCTCGTGGCCCTGCCTCATGTCTTGCAGGATCTTAGTTTCCTGACATGGGATTGGACCCCAGGGTCCCAGCAGTGAAAGTGCCATGTTCTAAACACTGGACCACCAGGGAAGTGCCAAGATTTCAGTTTTAAATGACTTTTTTCCCACTCTAATTCATTCCTGGGATCAGTTTCATGTTTGGACATTAAAGCAACCTTGCATTGCCAGAATAAAGCTACTTTGATTTTGATATATGATTGTTTTACATACCATGGATACAGTTTGTGCTTCTCTTTACACATTTTGCATGCATGTTCAAAGGAGAAACTGGCCTGTGATTCTATTCTTGTAATATCCTTTATAGATTTGTTTTAAGAGTCTATACTTTATTTTTTATTTATTTATATTTTTGGCTGCATTGGGTCTTCATTGCTGCATGCATGCTTTCTCTAGTTTTGGCGAGCGGGGGTCTATTCTTTGTTGCAGTGAGTAGGCTTCTCATTGCAGCCTTCTGACCGCATGGGCTTCTGACCCCATTCGTCGGTGCTACTTCAGTTCCTTACCCCTTCCCTTCTGACCCTGGGCGGTGAAATCCTCTTTCTGCAGCTGGCCTGCGGCAGAAAGTCAATGAGGCAAGAGTAGGCTTGGAGTATCCAAGGAGCAGAAAGGATGTCAGCGTGTGAAAAACAGAGCGAGCAAATTGGAGAGGAGAAGGAAACACTCAGAGAGGAAACAGAGGCCCAGATTTCTAGGTCTGTGGAGGCACTGAGGACTTTGCATTTCCTGTGAAGAAGCCACTGAAGAAATTTGAGTGACATGATCTGACTTATATTTTAACAAGATCTCTCTGGATGCCACGTTGATTAGAGACTGTAGGAGAGCAAGGACAAGCCCCAGAACACCAACAGTTGATTCAAAGAAGTGATTACTCAAACATGGTCCCCCTCCTCAATGAGGACGCAGAGCAGGAATCGGCAAATAATGGCCACAAATCAAATCAGGCTCTCAGCCTGGATCTGTGGGACTGTGAGCTAATAATGGTTCTCACGTTCAGAAAGCTTGTTGAAGAAGAAAGAGGAGGAGAAGCTACAGAAACTGTATATGGCCCACAAAGCCTAAGATATTTAAAATCCAGAAGATGCTTTCCAACACCTGATGTAAAGCATGTGGCTGGTAGGAGGTCCTCAACCACATTTGGAAGAGGAATACATGAGTCACTTCGTTCCTGAAAACACTGTAAAGTGATAGGGGTCAAGAAACATTTACCCGTTCACCCTTAACCTTCACAAATGATGCCAGTTCCATTGAGCTATTGAAAAATACATTCTGGCTTTCAAAAAAGTAACCCAGAGGGCATTTTCTCACATAGGCAAGGTCATAAACAACTGTCAAGTGAAGTTGAAATAGCAACAAATCAAATAATAACAAAAACATTTTTACAGAACTTTAAATCTTACAAAGCATTTTCATGTTCATTATCTAATTTAATCCCCAAATCAACGGCATGAGATAGTTATTATTTCCCCATTAGAAATGACCACATATTAAATCCTTAGTGATTGCTCAAGAAAAGCTGAAATCTTGAGTGTAACATCCATTAATGCCATGGTTGGGTGTTTTCCCATGGGAACACTGGATGCTAAAATCCACAGGGATTTTCAGCTCAAGATGGCAGACTAGGAAATATATTTACTTTCTGTTCCTCCTGAAACCATATCTAAATAAAACTGTAGAGATACCAAAACTAATCAACCAATAAAAGCCAAGATATTTTGGAAGTCATCAACCACAGAAAGATTTCAACACATTTCGAGAAGGCAAACAATGAAATGGAGGAGCCGTGAATAAAAGAATGAAGAAAAAAAGGCTGAACCTAAGTAAGGTCTGCACAAAGCCACTCAGCTTTTGCTGAGCTCTGGTTATAGTAAAGGGCAGAGGAAGGAAGAGGGGCTGAAAACAAGGAGACAAACGTCATTTAAGGAAAAACAGTTCATTTAATGAGCTCCAGGGAACACTCAGCCTGCTGCCATACTAACTCATGAATTACAATGGATTGTTGGTAAGCAAGACAAGAAAACAGGGAAGAAACAAAAGAAACAAAAATCAAGACATTGTTTCTAACTGAACTCTTCTCAAATGAGATTGAGGAATTATGTTTCAATGCCACAGCTGTAAATCATTTCTGCTCTTGGAGAGGTTACAAAGGGCTTATAATATTTCCCTTTTGTTCAGACAGAATTGAGGTCTGAGCAAAAGCTTTTGTGTCCTCCAACCCCAACATTTATTGGGGATGGAAGCCCAGATTTGCTGGGACATACCATAAAATGAATCTCCTGAGCAGAGGGTCAAACTGACTGTGGAATATATGAATTATGTCCTGTGTGAGTTTCAATAGGTTTTAAAATATATACATACATACATATATATATATATAAGTTTTTAATGATCTATATGATTTTGGGTTCTGAAATTTCTACATGTCACATGCGTGATACATAACAGACAATGTCAGCCCCAGGAGGGAGAAAACACTCCAATGAAGCAAGCCAAAGAAACAAGTTTTAAGCAAGGTCAAGTGATGTGTAGACCAGGATTGTTCAATTCCTACCTGTCATGCTGAAGCTTCCAGCTCCTGAATAACAACACATGCTTCCCCTGTCCTAGACTGCCAAGAGTATGTCTCCTCTCTTGGGCATAAGAATCTCTAGAGTTACATATCTGTAGTAAGAGTGGACCCAGCTGGCATACTCACAATGACCAAATTGTGTTGATCGTACTTTATACCAATACATCGCTCCACGCTGAAGTTGCAATAAATGATATATTTGCTTTCTAGACATGAATGAGACGCCTTACTGGATATACTCCAGGAAGGCCAGAGAAGCTGGCTTCTAATCCATACGGAACAATTCACTGGTGAATTTCTTTCACGATAGCCCATGATTTATCTAGAATATCACCTTTACATATCTGGATCCTTCAAACTAGACAAAGGGAAAATACGGGCTTCAAGCCTCAATTAGAAATATGGAATGGTGCCATGCTGACAACTGGTGGTCCCTGACCTGTATCTTCTGAGATTAGAACACAGTGTGGTGGATGACCAATTCATGCGTTGAACAAAAGAAGACCTCCTACAGGGCAGTGTAGCTGTTCGTTACAGGTATGGCACTTAGGGCTAAGTACCATAAGGACTACAAGAGAAAAAGAAAAACAAGTAACACATGAAGCATATACGATAAGGAGGCGCCACAGTCCAGAGCACGAGCTCTGGAATCACACAGGCTTGGATCGAATCCCAGCTAAGCCACTACCATCTATATACCCTGAAGGACAGGCCAAGGTTTAAATGGTGTTTTACCAGATTTCAAAAAAGAAGTGAAGAAAGAACCTATCTTCCAGGAAGGGACATCGTGGGGTGCAGTATCCAGTCGGATCAGGGCTCTGCATCTCCTGCTCAGAAACCTTGGCCACCTGGCTCATGGTGATGCTGGCAGCTGAGCAGCCCTGGAGAAGGCGATCCTGTCTCCAGGTCTCGCAGAGAAGCTGGGGAGGACTCCGGACGAGGTGGCCCACACCCTGGTAAGTTCTGGCTGCCTCCTGCCCTCAGGTCTGAGCAGGCTCTGGTCTCTGGGCCCCGTGGTGGGGAAGGCCTGGCCAATACATACACAGGGCTGAGGGGCCTGCAGAGCCAGTCCCCAGGCAGGGTGAGCTCTGGAGGAGGCTTCCACAGTCCCCAGCAGTCTCCGCATGGTGGCCCATCTGGTGCCAAACACCTGCCACCCACAGCGAGAAGTCCCAGCCACTAGAAAGTCCAGAAGGGGCCCCACCCTTTGCCTTTGGGCCTGGGTTAAGCCACCAGCTGGGCTTGCACGTGACCCCTGCCTCACCCCCTGCCCCGCCCGCCCTTTCTCTGTGACACGTACAATGGATATGTCATAAAGCCAGGCTGAGCCAGTGCTATAAATTCAGAGGAGTTAGAATCTAGGAAGAAGCTCTCCCACTTTCACTCTCTGCTCTCAGATCAGGCAGGCAGTACCTCTAATATGGAAGCTATGGACACCACACCTCCTTCCCAGGCTGTCCTCTACCATTCTGCTCATGTTTTCCCCAGCACCCCATTGACGGCTTTGGCGGGTATCGGGGCTTCAGCAGGCAGCACGTCTGACCCCGAACCTATGGACACCACACCTCCTTCACATGCTGTTATCTTCCATTCTGCTCCTGTTTTCCCCAGCACCCCATTGACGGCTTTGGCGGGCATCGGTGCTTCAGCAGGCAGCACCTCAGACCCCGAACCTATGGACACCACACCTCCTTCACACGCTGTCATCTTCCACTCTGCTCCTGTTTTCCCCAGCACCCCATTTACGGCTTTGGCGGGCATCGGTGCTTCAGCAGGAATCACGTCAGACCCCGAACCTATGGACACCACACCTCCTTCACATGCTGTCATCTTCCATTCTGCTCCTGTTTTCCCAAGCACCCCATTTACGGCTTTGGCAGGCATCGGTGCTTCAGCAGGAAGCACGTCAGACCCCGAACCTATGGACACCACACCTCCTTCCCAGGCTGTCATCTTCTATTCTGCTCCTGTTTTCTCCAGCACCCCATTTTCGGCTTTGGTGGGCATCGGTGCCTCAGCAGTCAGCACCTCAGACCCCGAACCTATGGACACCACACCTCCTTCCCAGGCTGTCATCTTCCATCCTGCTCCTCTTTACCCCAGCACCCCATTTACCGCTTAGGCCGGCACTGGTGTTTCAGCAGGCAGCACCTCTAACACCAAAGCTATGGACACCACACCTCCTTCCCAGGCTGTCATTTTCCAGTCTGCCCTGTCTCCAAGTAGAACCACTACCCATTTCACACTGCTGTTCCAAGTTCTGGGAGCACACCACCCAGTGGTAGCAATACCTCAGCCCATGCCTCGACTCATTTACCTGCAACGTGAGCCAACAGAGAGACCAACACTTCAAAGTTATGACAGAAAATTGAGTAAGTTATACGCTTGGAATTTCATTTATTATTATTAACAAGCACAACTGTAGTGCTTAGACTATAACAAGTACTATTCTAAGGGCTTACCAAATATTAACTCACTTATTCCTCATAATGGCAACCCTAGTGGTAGGGAATATTCATAATGTTCACTTTTTGGGGGGAAACTGAGGCTCAGAGTCGTTGAATAGCTTGCCTAATGCCACACAGTTAGTAGGTGGCAAAACCCGGGATTAACACCAGACCATCTAGACTTTCATCACTTTGCTGTGTCAACTTATTATAAGTTGTGGTTAGGGAAGGGACTAAATGGACAAGACTCTGAACTAAAAGGAGAAGGGAGAAATGAGAAAATGAGTGATCCTAGAAACTAGAGAAGATTTAGGCTCAGAAATTTCTGGTGATGAGACCCAGAAGAACAAGAACTTGGTTGGAATGTTAACTTGGGGTAGTATCTGAATCCATTGAGAAATGGTTTTGTTTCCTGTAAAATTTAGAAAGGTCAGTTGGATGAAGATTAACGAAGACAAAAGTAGAAAGGCAAAGAGAAAGGTGCCTTAAGTGAGACATAACCGCTCCCCTCTACGTACCCACAGGTTGTGTCCTGTGGGAAAGGATGGAGCTCTCTCTACCGGGTTGGTCACCAGGCTGAACAAGGAGAAACATGGCAACCATTGTACTGGTTCTGATGATCCCTCAAAACCAAGGCTTCAGTTTCCAAGAACGACCTACAGTAGCATAACTAGTGTGTGTCACACATGCCACTAAGTGTGTTTCCAGTCACACATTTTAATTGGAGAAATACTTCCTATAAGGTAGGCATTAGTTCGCTACGGCTGCTGTTACAAATTACTACAAATGTGCTTGCTTCTAACAAAACACACTTATTTTCTTATGGTTCTGGAAGACAGAGGTCCAAAACCAGTTTCCCTGGGCTGAAACCAGGAGTCAACAGGGCCATCCATCCTCTTTCTAGAGGCTCTAAGCGAGAATCTGTTTCCTCGCCAGCATTCCTTCACTTCTGGCCACATCAATCCAACCCCAACTTCATCATCACATTCTCTTTGGGGTAAAAATTCCCTCTGCCTCTCTCTTACGAGAACACCAGTGGTTATATTTGGGCCCGTCCAGGTAGTCCAGGAGAATCTTCCCATCTGAGAACCATTACTTTCATCCCACTGGCAAAGTGCCTTCTGCCATTTAAGGTGACATTCACAGGTTCTGGAGAGTAGAATGTGGACATTTGGGGGCAATGGTATTATTCAGTCTACTACAAGGTAGATACTATTATCTTTCTCAGATGTATGAAATGACGTTTAGGGAAGTAGTCTGTCTCAGGTCTACAATTTCCAGAGTAGAGACTTACATTCTGCCACTGACACTTTAGGACACACCCTAAACAACTTTAATCTGTGTCCTTAACTACTGCATAATCCTTGGTTAAGAGTCACACTTAGGTATCAAGACCCAATTGAATAGGACACAAGTACTGTCTCCTCTTTCACTATGTTTGCCTGGTGTACTGATGAATCTTGCCCAGAGCAGAAGAGTTCAGAAAAGTGTTATGCAGGTTTACGAAGAGAAAGCATTTACTGTTTGACGTGCACGGAGGAACGGAAGGCTTTTTCAAATAAAATAAAATAAAATATGCCACCAAATAGTCAATTGTCACAACAGAGGTAACCCCGTGGGAGTCATGAGGAGACTAAAATTATCTCCAATTGTGCAGGGCAGAAAAGTTTCAATGAAGGCAGGTGTAGTTCAGCCAAGCCCTACAGCACAGAAGTAGGAATTTGGGTATGTACGAATGGGAAAAAAGACATTTGAGGCATGGGAAATAGTTTAATGCAGAATGGACGAGAAATATGCATTAGACCTTTTCTAAAACAACTGGCTTATTAACTCAGTAAATCGATTTAGTCAGTCAAACTAGCTTTAGCTGATTACTTATCCAGGGGATAGCTGTTGAGAGTAATTTTTGTCACAGAACAGTAAATAAAATGGTTGAACTATAGCTTTAGGCTTGCTAAGTGAAATAGATTGCTCTAGATGATTTTCAAGTGACTTACTTGGTAGTACTTACGAAATTGGGGGTTAACAATTGCTTAAGAAAACAAAGAGAATTGATTTTAAATAAAGTAGCTACTGTGTAAACTATCTGTTCAGTAGCTCATGTTAAACGGATGTTTATAATCCCCATTGGACAACCAACTACATTTTTGCAAATGGCAATGTGAATTGCTGTTGCCTAAACTATAGCAATGATCACCTATGTAATTTGTTGTCCAAACCAGAAATCTTCTAACAATACTGGTGTCCTAATAAAAATAAGCACGAAGGGAACACACAGTGGGTGTCTCCCGTGTGCCTGTGCATACATCTATATCTCACTGAGCCCTCATAACAGCCCCCAAGAGAGGGACTCTGGGCGTCCCCATGCTGCTTGTGGAGAAACAGGCACAGGAAGGTTCAAGAGTCTATCTACCTAATATCGCACAGAGGGTGGCAGAGCCCGTTTTTAAACCACCTGCCTCCAATACCAGGTGCCAGGAGCCAGACTCAGCCTACAGCTCTCTTCTGCTCGCCTGGAGGTGAAACAATGTGTCATGATTAGTCAAATCCCGTCTTCACTCATCAAGGTAGGTTGAACACCTGCACGTCCTCCAAGTAGCATGTAGCATAAGCAATAAGACGTTTGTCCCGTGATCGTCCAGGAACTTGGAATCAGCTGTGCCTGGTTAGGCTGAGCTTGTTTAGAGTGGAGAGGACCACCGATCTTCCACCTGGGCAAGTGCCTTTTGACCTCCTGCCATCAGAGGGCCGAAATCTCCAGCCTGAGAATGTGCTGAGCCCTGTAGCCTAGTTACGCCAGCTCAGAACAATGATGAGCACACCTTTTTCCAGTCACCTTTCCTCATGCTCCCCATGCCTCATACTGCCCTGCTTCTTTATTCTTTATCCCACAGATACCCAAAACCCCTTGCCTTTGGGGAGGCGGATTTGAGACCTATTGTCACGTCACGTCCTCACTTGGCTGCCCTGTGAATAAACCTCCTCTTTGCTGCAAACCTCAGCATTTCAGTGTTTTGGCTTGCTGCGCCTCAGACAGAATGGTTGGGAGCAGTGGTACAGCTCCCTTGCCTGTGAGGGATGCTGGTTCCTAGTAGTCACCTTGCGGATGTTTTCTCCTCTCGGGGTGGGGGCGGGGCAGACATCCTGCTCTTCCGGAAAGGGAGAAACACAGGTGCCAAACCCTTGCCCTCAGCGTCACCGTCACCTAGGAGCTTGTTAGAAGCACAGAATCCAGGCCCCACCCAGAACTACTGAATACCAGCCTGCATTTAACAAGATCCACAAGAGAGGCATACCCATATTAAAGTTGGAGAGGCACCAAGCGGTCATCGTCTTCTCCACGGCTAATGAAAACGAAGCAAAGGTTCATCCCGAGCCGACTCTGCCTCAGTCACCTGGATATCACATGAGCTCATTTCATCCTCCCCAGAACCTGCAAATGAGACTGAGGGTCAGAGTGGTCTAGCACCCAAGGTTCCATAAAAGAACATGACCAAGGCTCACTGGAGCCCAGACTTCCAAAAAAGAAGGCCCCTGAGCACAGCATGGCACCACCGCAGCCCAAACCGTGGGCCTGGAGGGTAGGCCAGGCTCCCCACGCAGAGTTCACGCCATTCGACAGATGCCCACAGCAGACCACAAGGCAATATGAGAAGTAAGTTCTGATTGTGGAATCTCTGAATTTTGAGATTTAAAGAAAAAAATCTGTTTTGGGGGGATGGTTAAAACAGTTCTACCAAGGAGTAAAGAGAGGGCATCTCAAGGCCCCTTCTGGACTTAGAATTTAATGCCTACTTATTGAGAAATGCTCTGCGCCTTTGCTCAGCCCTACGTCAAGGTGAAGTTCTCTGTGCCCTAGGAGCTTAGGTTCTAAAAAGGCCACAGAAATGGGTGAGACCTAAAGAATGCCAGAACAATGCGACGGCATTAATCAGACTGTCTTTGCTTTGCCTTGCTTACAAGTCACTGACTTTAAACTGAATATGGTGTCATGTCTTTATGTTTCTTGAAGCTTTTTTTTACAAAAGATCATATAAAGATTTTCTTCCATGGTAAGACTTTTATATTGTATTTCTCTTAAACTGGAGTGTGGTACATTTACCCTCCATCAGATGATTGCTTACAACTCACCTTGCTTTATTAAGAATACCGCTAGAGGCTTCTATGTCCCTACTAACAAAAATACATTTTCAGGCCCATTCAAACCACTGAAATTCCAAGATTTCAGAGCACAAGATAATGAAAATTCTCTCTATCCACGTCTTTTACTACATTTAGCCTGTTAACAGTCCCTAAGTGTGTCAGATGAAAGGTACTGTCGCGGGAATTGACATCTTTAACAGCATTCCATACAGGTAAGTCTTGATTGTTCCAATTTCTCAAAAAGTTGGACACATTTACTGCCTCTATGACATCTCTAGGGTGTGTGGAAGAAATAAAAAAGAGGCCTGTACAATGTATTTCTCAAAATATACACAAAAAGGGTTTGCACATACAAACAGGAAAACCTTATAATAATGTATGGGGAGCCAAGTATTGTCGGTAACGGACCTACTCATTTCGAAAGACAACACTGTCACCAAGTGTCCCTTCACCAAAATTGACTGGGAATGTTTAGGGGCCACCAAACCAGAGGTGGAGATTTTTAGGCACATTCTTGCCAGAAAAGAGAGCCTAGGGCATAAACCACTCAACTGGTTGGCACGAATGCCAGGGCAACCCAAGCAAGTGGATATAGAAGCCTACGTAATGCTTGGAAGTAGGAAGCTTTGGGGGACTACACCTAGGCTGGTACTGGCCTCCCTCCCCAAAGGGACAAGGAGAGCAGAAACCTGGATGGAGTCAAGAGAGAGCAAAAGAAAGGCAAGGCTGGGTATGGAGCAACGTGTGGATCCAGGAGCATGTGTCTCAGAACTGCCGGGGCTCTGCAGACCAGTTGCATCCCGATTCTCCTTGAACCTCATTGGTATAATGAACTCAGGGTGGGCGCATCCCGGCTGCCAAGTCACTTCCACCCGTCCATGGAGTTGACAGTTACTTGCTCACAGTGAACCAACCGCTCTGGACCTAACAGCTACTGCAGGGGGCGGTAGTGGAGAACAAGGTGAAGACAACGACCAGAAGCGAAGGAGGAAGAGACATTCAGCGGACCGACTGGGTGGACTGATGGTGTGGCCTTAAGTCTGCAGAGCTAAAGGGGCCAGATGTAGCAAAGGGAAGGGGAATCATGAGGATATGGTCAAGCCCCTTCGTATAGATATTTCATCCGTATGTTGTATGTAAATTGCATTCAATTTGCTCTGAGTGAAAAAGAGAGAACAAAATTATCCTTTCAACCATGTCAGTGACTTTATTTACCATCTCATTTGATGAGCTCATAGCCCAGGTTCAGAGGGAAATGGGAGCTGTGAGTCTGCCATCTCTCAGGAAGTCTCAGGCCTCAGAGGCCCCTCATAGCCAAACTACCTCACCTTTTGCACCTTTCAAGCAACGTTATTCCTAAGTGCGAGTCACCCTCTTCATCAGGTTCTCCAAGAGACAGCAGTCTCTCCCAATGACAGAGGAAAAATGGGCTACTTTGGCTTTCTGAGGCACAATATGTAGTTCTCCAAAATGGTACCTGCCTGGGGGATTTTTCAAGAAAATTAAGCATCAGTGGTGATTTGTTTGTCTTCACATAACGTATGACCCAGATGTGCTGAGAAATAAGAAAAGGACGAACGAATCAAGGGCAGCTGATCCAAGGAGGCAAGGCGCAACTTCCACAGCCTACGTGGAAAGCTAGAGGAAGGGAACATCCAGCTGGTGGGAGCTGAACACAGGGGCCAGTCCTCCTTGGGCTCGGGATGCCACCGCCTCTTCCTACATCTTCACGCTCTCCTTCTCTGTTGGCCCCTCCCAGCCATATGAAAGAGCCACAAGGAAATGCTCTCCTCCATTCCATTTTCCTGTCCTCCTATCCACCCCTCCCTTCTTTCCCTTTGCCATCAATTTCTTGACTTGCCCCCCATTTCTCCCCTCCCATCTACACTGCGATCTGGTTTCTGCCCCACTACTCCCGTGAAACTGACCTCCTTGAAGCCCCCAATGATTTCTCTGTTGACAAGTCCAGGGGACTACTTCTCAATACTTATCTTTGTGCCCGCCAAGCCGAGTTAGATCTTAAACAACGTCTCTGTCTTGAAAATCTCTTCCCTTGGCTTCTGCGCCACCTTTCCTTTTCTTTTCTTGACACCGATCACAACCAGTGCTGCAGATTCCATCGAATTAAGGAATGCTGTTGCCTACATGTGTGAATGAGCTAAAGTGAGTACAGTACTGAAGTAGAGGACACCTAAAGTGAAACGTCTTCATGTACGTCCACGTGGCTGAGCAGCAAGTTAACCTTTCATACATGTGCTAGAGAAGAAGAGTTGGGTTTTATTTTATTTACTTTTCCCTGGACTGTGTTGAATGACTATCATCTACAAGTTCAGGCTACTTTTTGCTGAGGATTAATAATGCACTGGGAGAGCTGAGAGAAAACTGAATAATAGAGCTGTCTTTTTCTTGACCAGCTCACTTTACTTTCCCAAACTCTAAGTCTTTCTCTAATTCTTTCCCCTTTTTATTGTAGTAAAATGAACATAACACAAAATTCACCATTTGCATCATTTTACAATTCACTCTACCATTCAGTGGAATTTACTACTGTCACAATGTTGTGCAACTATCACCACTGCCTAGCTGCAAAACATTTTCATCAACCAAGAGGAAACCTACACCCATTTTAAGGAGTCATTCCCAATTTCCCTCTCTTCCAAACCCCTGGCAACCACTAATGTATAATCTTTTCTGTGTGTATGGATTTGCCACTGCTGGACATTTCATATAAATGGAACCATACAATATGTAGCCTTTCATGCCTGACCTCTTTCACTTAGTTGCATCCATCATGTAGCATGTATCAGAAATCCACTCACTGTTACGGCTGAATCCTTCATACTGTTTGAATACAAAATTAAAAATACGTTGAGAGTGAAGCTCTGTTTTAATGGCACATCTATTAGGCCAATTCATTGAAAGAAACTGAAGATGGAGATGTTGTTGTCAAATGATAATCGTTGAGAAGCCTCAGCCAATTGGATAATGAAAAGTTTGGGAAATGTTGCAAAAAATTAGCTGATTTATATTAAAAGCCTATTAAACAAGGATTCAGGAGATCGTCTTTTTCTTGCAGGTAACTTAAATGAGGCAGAAAGAAATAACTGCCCTTTAAAACACATTTTGAAAGGATTCTATTTATTCTTAATAGACGAATGGGAGGGAGTACAGGAAGTTCACATCCAATATGGACTCCCTGTCCAAACACTGTTTATCGTTCTAGCCACCACTATCGAATTATATTTCTTGAGAGTAAGGCAGCTCAATTCCTGCATATTACTTTCTAAACTTCATCCATCAAATCCATTAATACAGTATAAACAAGAGTTGTTCATGTTTAAGTGCCGTTCAAATATCAGGTATAAAGAACCCCCAGTAAGAAAAAGAATCCTATATCTCTTGCCAGAATGTGGTCAGCTCTGGGGTGCTCTGCTAGCTGAAAGACACATTCATTATTAAGAGGATAGAGGCTGTTTAAGAGGGATGAGAGCCAAAAAAATTTAACTACATATATGTGTTAAGAACAGTGCTAGGTTATCTCATGTTCTATATCAGTCAAGGCTCACCATTTTACATACGTGAAAAGCAAAGTTAAAAGTGTATTCGTAGGGCTTCCCTGTTGGCGCAGTGGTGAAGGATCCACCTGCCAGTGCACGGGACACACGTATGAGCCCTGGTCCGGGAAGATCCCACATGCCACGGAGCAACTAAGACCATGTGCCACAACTACTGAGACTGCGTGCTAGAGCCCGTGAACCACAACTACTGAAGCCCACGCACCTAGGCCCCGTGCTCAGCAACAGCGAGAAGCCACCACAATGAGAATGCCGTGTACTGCAACAGAGTAGCCGCCACTCACTGCAACTAGAGAAAGCCTGCGCACAGCAACGAAGAGCCTAGGCAGCCAAAGATAAATAAATAAATACGTCTATTTAAAAAAAAATGTGTTTCAGTAACTTACTAAAAGGCACGCAATCAGTAAACATGAGCAAGGATTCAATCCCAAATCTGTCACACTGAAGTTTAAGCTAATACTCGAGATTGATAAAAACAGCACTAATTTAAAACTTCAGAGGTATTTTTTACTTCATACTTTCACTAATGCTCTTTGGAGATAAATCATTTCATTTATATGGGCCTTAGTTTTTACAACTATAATAGTTGGAAGCTTGACTAGGTGATCTCTATGTAGTCTTCCAATTCTAAAATGTTCCACTAATTTGGAGTCCTACAGTAATTGCCCTTGCAATACATGCATGCTGCCACCAAGTAGCAGTAGAGACTACTAGTTCCTTTTTTATCCCTAGTGGGGGTGCATTTTGACAGCAGACTTATCCGTCAATAGTACAACCTGTTAGTATAACTATAAGATAACAAAATAATCTGGTATTCTTTCCTGTAAAAGAGAAGCTTTACATTGTGTCTGTGAATCGTACCAGAATCACCTGTAAGTTTATAAATATAGAGGAAATCCTGAACCCATTGAATGAGAATCTTCAGAGACAGGAATTGGGCATCTGGAATTTTGGGCTCCCATCATTTGTATATTTTATTTCATTTTATTTTTGCCTATGTACAATATTTGTCACATCCTTTTGAATCTTTAAAAGTTTCTTTCTGTTTTAAATTTTAGAATATTCCATAATCTTCACCTACTTTTCATAAGGTGTTATCTGTTATGTTTATTCGATCTTGTGCTTCTCCTGGTTAAGACTTCTTTCTTTCCTTCTTTTTTTCTCGTGGCCCTGCCTCATGTCTTGCAGGATCTTAGTTTCCTGACATGGGATTGGACCCCAGGGTCCCAGCAGTGAAAGTGCCATGTTCTAAACACTGGACCACCAGGGAAGTGCCAAGATTTCAGTTTTAAATGACTTTTTTCCCACTCTAATTCATTCCTGGGATCAGTTTCATGTTTGGACATTAAAGCAACCTTGCATTGCCAGAATAAAGCTACTTTGATTTTGATATATGATTGTTTTACATACCATGGATACAGTTTGTGCTTCTCTTTACACATTTTGCATGCATGTTCAAAGGAGAAACTGGCCTGTGATTCTATTCTTGTAATATCCTTTATAGATTTGTTTTAAGAGTCTATACTTTATTTTTTATTTATTTATATTTTTGGCTGCATTGGGTCTTCATTGCTGCATGCATGCTTTCTCTAGTTTTGGCGAGCGGGGGTCTATTCTTTGTTGCAGTGAGTAGGCTTCTCATTGCAGCCTTCTGACCGCATGGGCTTCTGACCCCATTCGTCGGTGCTACTTCAGTTCCTTACCCCTTCCCTTCTGACCCTGGGCGGTGAAATCCTCTTTCTGCAGCTGGCCTGTGGCAGAAAGTCAATGAGGCAAGAGTAGGCTTGGAGTATCTAAGGAGCAGAAAGGATGTCAGCGTGTGAAAAACAGAGCGAGCAAATTGGAGAGGAGAAGGAAACACTCAGAGAGGAAACAGAGGCCCAGATTTCTAGGTCTGTGGAGGCACTGAGGACTTTGCATTTCCTGTGAAGAAGCCACTGAAGAAATTTGAGTGACATGATCTGACTTATGTTTTAACAAGATCTCTCTGGATGCCACGTTGATTAGAGACTGTAGGAGAGCAAGGACAAGCCCCAGAAGACCAACAGTTGATTCAAAGAAGTGATTACTCAAACATGGTCCCCCTCCTCAATGAGGACGCAGAGCAGGAATCGGCAAATAATGGCCACAAATCAAATCAGGCTCTCAGCCTGGATCTGTGGGACTGTGAGCTAATAATGGTTCTCACGTTCAGAAAGCTTGTTGAAGAAGAAAGAGGAGGAGAAGCTACAGAAACTGTATATGGCCCACAAAGCCTAAGATATTTAAAATCCAGAAGATGCTTTCCAACACCTGATGTAAAGCATGTGGCTGGTAGGAGGTCCTCAACCACATTTGGAAGAGGAATACATGAGTCACTTCGTTCCTGAAAACACTGTAAAGTGATAGGGGTCAAGAAACATTTACCCGTTCACCCTTAACCTTCACAAATGATGCCAGTTCCATTGAGCTATTGAAAAATACATTCTGGCTTTCAAAAAAGTAACCCAGAGGGCATTTTCTCACATAGGCAAGGTCATAAACAACTGTCAAGTGAAGTTGAAATAGCAACAAATCAAATAATAACAAAAACATTTTTACAGAACTTTAAATCTTACAAAGCATTTTCATGTTCATTATCTAATTTAATCCCCAAATCAACGGCATGAGATAGTTATTATTTCCCCATTAGAAATGACCACATATTAAATCCTTAGTGATTGCTCAAGAAAAGCTGAAATCTTGAGTGTAACATCCATTAATGCCATGGTTGGGTGTTTTCCCATGGGAACACTGGATGCTAAAATCCACAGGGATTTTCAGCTCAAGATGGCAGACTAGGAAATATATTTACTTTCTGTTCCTCCTGAAACCATATCTAAATAAAACTGTAGAGATACCAAAACTAATCAACCAATAAAAGCCAAGATATTTTGGAAGTCATCAACCACAGAAAGATTTCAACACATTTCGAGAAGGCAAACAATGAAATGGAGGAGCCGTGAATAAAAGAATAAAGAAAAAAAGGCTGAACCTAAGTAAGGTCTGCACAAAGCCACTCAGCTTTTGCTGAGCTCTGGTTATAGTAAAGGGCAGAGGAAGGAAGAGGGGCTGAAAACAAGGAGACAAACGTCATTTAAGGAAAAACAGTTCATTTAATGAGCTCCAGGGAACACTCAGCCTGCTGCCATACTAACTCATGAATTACAATGGATTGTTGGTAAGCAAGACAAGAAAACAGGGAAGAAACAAAAGAAACAAAAATCAAGACATTGTTTCTAACTGAACTCTTCTCAAATGAGATTGAGGAATTATGTTTCAATGCCACAGCTGTAAATCATTTCTGCTCTTGGAGAGGTTACAAAGGGCTTATAATATTTCCCTTTTGTTCAGACAGAATTGAGGTCTGAGCAAAAGCTTTTGTGTCCTCCAACCCCAACATTCATTGGGGATGGAAGCCCAGATTTGCTGGGACATACCATAAAAAGAATCTCATGAGCAGAGGGTCAAACTGACTGTGGAATATATGAATTATGTCCTGTGTGAGTTTCAATAGGTTTTAAAATATATACATACATACATATATATATATACGTTTTTAATGATCTATATGATTTTGGGTTCTGAAATTTCTACATGTCACATGCGTGATACATAACAGACAATGTCAGCCCCAGGAGGGAGAAAACACTCCAATGAAGCAAGCCAAAGAAACAAGTTTTAAGCAAGGTCAAGTGATGTGTAGACCAGGATTGTTCAATTCCTACCTGTCATGCTGAAGCTTCCAGCTCCTGAATAACAACACATGCTTCCCCTGTCCTAGACTGCCAAGAGTATGTCTCCTCTCTTGGGCATAAGAATCTCTAGAGTTACATATCTGTAGTAAGAGTGGACCCAGCTGGCATACTCACAATGACCAAATTGTGTTGATCGTACTTTATACCAATACATCGCTCCACGCTGAAGTTGCAATAAATGATATATTTGCTTTCTAGACATGAATGAGACGCCTTACTGGATATACTCCAGGAAGGCCAGAGAAGCTGGCTTCTAATCCATACGGAACAATTCACTGGTGAATTTCTTTCACGATAGCCCATGATTTATCTAGAATATCACCTTTACATATCTGGATCCTTCAAACTAGACAAAGGGAAAATACGGGCTTCAAGCCTCAATTAGAAATATGGAATGGTGCCATGCTGACAACTGGTGGTCCCTGACCTGTATCTTCTGAGATTAGAACACAGTGTGGTGGATGACCAATTCATGCGTTGAACAAAAGAAGACCTCCTACAGGGCAGTGTAGCTGTTCGTTACAGGTATGGCACTTAGGGTTAAGTACCATAAAGACTACAAGAGAAAAAGAAAAACAAGTAACACATGAAGCATATACGATAAGGAGGCGCCACAGTCCAGAGCACGAGCTCTGGAATCACACAGGCTTGGATCGAATCCCAGCTAAGCCACTACCATCTATATACCCTGAAGGACAGGCCAAGGTTTAAATGGTGTTTTACCAGATTTCAAAAAAGAAGTGAAGAAAGAACCTATCTTCCAGGAAGGGACATCGTGGGGTGCAGTATCCAGTCGGATCAGGGCTCTGCATCTCCTGCTCAGAAACCTTGGCCACCTGGCTCATGGTGATGCTGGCAGCTGAGCAGCCCTGGAGAAGGCGATCCTGTCTCCAGGTCTCGCAGAGAAGCTGGGGAGGACTCCGGACGAGGTGGCCCACACCCTGGTAAGTTCTGGCTGCCTCCTGCCCTCAGGTCTGAGCAGGCTCTGGTCTCTGGGCCCCGTGGTGGGGAAGGCCTGGCCAATACATTCACAGGGCTGAGGGGCCTGCAGAGCCAGTCCCCAGGCAGGGTGAGCTCTGGAGGAGGCTTCCACAGTCCCCAGCAGTCTCCGCATGGTGGCCCATCTGGTGCCAAACACCTGCCACCCACAGCGAGAAGTCCCAGCCACTAGAAAGTCCAGAAGGGGCCCCACCCTTTGCCTTTGGGCCTGGGTTAAGCCACCAGCTGGGCTTGCACGTGACCCCTGCCTCACCCCCTGCCCCGCCCGCCCTTTCTCTGTGACACGTACAATGGATATGTCATAAAGCCAGGCTGAGCCAGTGCTATAAATTCAGAGGAGTTAGAATCTAGGAAGAAGCTCTCCCACTTTCACTCTCTGCTCTCAGATCAGGCAGGCAGTACCTCTAATATGGAAGCTATGGACACCACACCTCCTTCCCAGGCTGTCCTCTACCATTCTGCTCATGTTTTCCCCAGCACCCCATTGACGGCTTTGGCGGGTATCGGGGCTTCAGCAGGCAGCACGTCTGACCCCGAACCTATGGACACCACACCTCCTTCACACGCTGTCATCTTCCATTCTGCTCCTGTTTTCCCCAGCACCCCATTGACGGCTTTGGCGGGCATCGGTGCTTCAGCAGGAATCACGTCAGACCCCGAACCTATGGACACCACACCTCCTTCACATGCTGTCATCTTCCATTCTGCTCCTGTTTTCCCAAGCACCCCATTTACGGCTTTGGCGGGCATCGGTGCTTCAGCAGGAAGCACGTCAGACCCCGAACCTATGGACACCACACCTCCTTCCCAGGCTGTCATCTTCTATTCTGCTCCTGTTTTCTCCAGCACCCCATTTTCGGCTTTGGTGGGCATCGGTGCCTCAGCAGTCAGCACCTCAGACCCCGAACCTATGGACACCACACCTCCTTCCCAGGCTGTCATCTTCCATCCTGCTCCTCTTTACCCCAGCACCCCATTTACCGCTTAGGCCGGCACTGGTGTTTCAGCAGGCAGCACCTCTAACACCAAAGCTATGGACACCACACCTCCTTCCCAGGCTGTCATTTTCCAGTCTGCCCTGTCTCCAAGTAGAACCACTACCCATTTCACACTGCTGTTCCAAGTTCTGGGAACACACCACCCAGTGGTAGCAATACCTCAGCCCATGCCTCGACTCATTTACCTGCAACGTGAGCCAACAGATAGACCAACACTTCAAAGTTATGACAGAAAATTGAGTAAGTTATACGCTTGGAATTTCATTTATTATTATTAACAAGCACAACTGTAGTGCTTAGACTATAACAAGTACTATTCTAAGGGCTTACCAAATATTAACTCACTTATTCCTCATAATGGCAACCCTAGTGGTAGGGAATATTCATAATGTTCACTTTTTGGGGGGAAACTGAGGCTCAGAGTCGTTGAATAGCTTGCCTAATGCCACACAGTTAGTAGGTGGCAAAACCCAGGATTAACACCAGACCATCTAGACTTTCATCACTTTGCTGTGTCAACTTATTATAAGTTGTGGTTAGGGAAGGGACTAAATTGACAAGACTCTGAACTAAAAGGAGAAGGGAGAAATGAGAAAATGAGTGATCCTAGAAACTAGAGAAGATTTAGGCTCAGAAATTTCTGGTGATGAGACCCAGAAGAACAAGAACTTGGTTGGAATGTTAACTTGGGGTAGTATCTGAATCCATTGAGAAATGGTTTTGTTTCCTGTAAAATTTAGAAAGGTCAGTTGGATGAAGATTAACGAAGACAAAAGTAGAAAGGAAAAGAGAAAGGTGCCTTAAGTGAGACATAACCGCTCCCCTCTACGTACCCACAGGTTGTGTCCTGTGGGAAAGGATGGAGCTCTCTCTACCGGGTTGGTCACCAGGCTGAACAAGGAGAAACATGGCAACCATTGTACTGGTTCTGATGATCCCTCAAAACCAAGGCTTCAGTTTCCAAGAACGACCTACAATAGCATAACTAGTGTGTGTCACACATGCCACTAAGTGTGTTTCCAGTCACACATTTTAATTGGAGAAATACTTCCTATGAGGTAGGCATTAGTTCGCTATGGCTGCTGTTACAAATTACTACAAATGTGCTTGCTTCTAACCAAACACACTTATTTTCTTATGGTTCTGGAAGACAGAGGTCCAAAACCAGTTTCCCTGGGCTGAAACCAGGAGTCAACAGGGCCATCCATCCTCCTTCTAGAGGCTCTAAGCGAGAATCTGTTTCCTCGCCAGCATTCCTTCACTTCTGGCCACATCAATCCAACCCCAACTTCATCATCACATTCTCTTTGGGGTAAAAATTCCCTCTGCCTCTCTCTTACGAGAACACCAGTGGTTATATTTGGGCCCGTCCAGGTAGTCCAGGAGAATCTTCCCATCTGAGAACCATTACTTTCATCCCACTGGCAAAGTGCCTTCTGCCATTTAAGGTGACATTCACAGGTTCTGGAGAGTAGAATGTGGACATTTGGGGGCAATGGTATTATTCAGTCTACTACAAGGTAGATACTATTATCTTTCTCAGATGTACGAAATGACGTTTAGGGAAGTAGTCTGTCTCAGGTCTACAATTTCCAGAGTAGAGACGCACATTCTGCCACTGACACTTTAGGACACACCCTAAACAACTTTAATCTGTGTCCTTAACTACTGCATAATCCTTGGTTAAGAGTCACACTTAGGTATCAAGACCCAATTGAATAGGACACAAGTACTGTCTCCTCTTTCACTATGTTTGCCTGGTGTACTGATGAATCTTGCCCAGAGCAGAAGAGTTCAGAAAAGTGTTATGCAGGTTTACGAAGAGAAAGCATTTACTGTTTGACGTGCACGGAGGAACGGAAGGCTTTTTCAAATAAAATAAAATAAAATATGCCACCAAATAGTCAATTGTCACAACAGAGGTAACCCCGTGGGAGTCATGAGGAGACTAAAATTATCTCCAATTGTGCAGGGCAGAAAAGTTTCAATGAAGGCAGGTGTAGTTCAGCCAAGCCCTACAGCACAGAAGTAGGAATTTGGGTATGTACGAATGGGAAAAAGACATTTGAGGCATGGGAAATCGTTTAATGCAGAATGGACGAGCAATATGCATTAGACCTTTTCTTAAACAACTGGCTTATTAACTCAGTAAATCGATTTAGTCAGTCAAACTAGCTTTAGCTGATTACTTATCCAGGGGATAGCTGTTGAGAGTAATTTTTGTCACAGAACAGTAAATAAAATGGTTGAACTATAGCTTTAGGCTTGCTAAGTGAAATAGATTGCTCTAGATGATTTTCAAGTGACTTACTTGGTAGTACTCACGAAATTGGGGGTTAACAATTGCTTAAGAAAACAAAGAGAATTGATTTTAAATAAAGTAGCTACTGTGTAAACTATCTGTTCAGTAGCTCATGTTAAACGGATGTTTATAATCCCCATTGGACAACCAACTACATTTTTGCAAATGGCAATGTGAATTGCTGTTGCCTAAACTATAGCAATGATCACCTATGTAATTTGTTGTCCAAACCAGAAATCTTCTAACAATACTGGTGTCCTAATAAAAATAAGCACGAAGGGAACACACAGTGGGTGTCTCCCGTGTGCCTGTGCATACATCTATATCTCACTGAGCCCTCATAACAGCCCCCAAGAGAGGGACTCTGGGCGTCCCCATGCTGCTTGTGGAGAAACAGGCACAGGAAGGTTCAAGAGTCTATCTACCTAATATCGCACAGAGGGTGGCAGAGCCCGTTTTTAAACCACCTGCCTCCAATACCAGGTGCCAGGAGCCAGACTCAGCCTACAGCTCTCTTCTGCTCGCCTGGAGGTGAAACAGTGTGTCATGATTAGTCAAATCCCGTCTTCACTCATCAAGGTAGGTTGAACACCTGCACGTCCTCCAAGTAGCATGTAGCATAAGCAATAAGATGTTTGTCCCGTGATCGTCCAGGAACTTGGAATCAGCTGTGCCTGGTTAGGCTGAGCTTGTTTAGAGTGGAGAGGACCACCGATCTTCCACCTGGGCAAGTGCCTTTTGACCTCCTGCCATCAGAGGGCCGAAATCTCCAGCCTGAGAATGTGCTGAGCCCTGTAGCCTAGTTACGCCAGCTCAGAACAATGATGAGCACACCTTTTTCCAGTCACCTTTCCTCATGCTCCCCATGCCTCATACTGCCCTGCTTCTTTATTCTTTATCCCACAGATACCCAAAACCCCTTGCCTTTGGGGAGGCGGATTTGAGACCTATTGTCACGTCACGTCCTCACTTGGCTGCCCTGTGAATAAACCTCCTCTTTGCTGCAAACCTCAGCATTTCAGTGTTTTGGCTTGCTGCGCCTCAGACAGAATGGTTGGGAGCAGTGGTACAGCTCCCTTGCCTGTGAGGGATGCTGGTTCCTAGTAGTCACCTTGCGGATGTTTTCTCCTCTCGGGGTGGGGGCGGGGCAGACATCCTGCTCTTCCGGAAAGGGAGAAACACAGGTGCCAAACCCTTGCCCTCAGCGTCACCGTCACCTAGGAGCTTGTTAGAAGCACAGAATCCAGGCCCCACCCAGAACTACTGAATACCAGCCTGCATTTAACAAGATCCACAAGAGAGGCATACCCATATTAAAGTTGGAGAGGCACCAAGCGGTCATCGTCTTCTCCACGGCTAATGAAAACGAAGCAAAGGTTCATCCCGAGCCGACTCTGCCTCAGTCACCTGGATATCACATGAGCTCATTTCATCCTCCTTAGAACCTGCAAATGAGACTGAGGGTCAGAGTGGTCTAGCACCCAAGGTTCCATAAAAGAACATGACCAAGGCTCACTGGAGCCCAGACTTCCAAAAAAGAAGGCCCCTGAGCACAGCATGGCACCACCGCAGCCCAAACCGTGGGCCTGGAGGGTAGGCCAGGCTCCCCACGCAGAGTTCACGCCATTCGACAGATGCCCACAGCACACCACAAGGCAATATGAGAAGTAAGTTCTGATTGTGGAATCTCTGAATTTTGAGATTTAAAGAAAAAATCTGTTTTTGGGGGATGGTTAAAACAGTTCTACCAAGGAGTAAAGAGAGGGCATCTCAAGGCCCCTTCTGGACTTAGAATTTAATGCCTACTTATTGAGAAATGCTCCGCGCCTTTGCTCAGCCCTACGTCAAGGTGAAGTTCTCTGTGCCCTAGGAGCTTAGGTTCTAAAAAGGCCACAGAAATGGGTGAGACCTAAAGAATGCCAGAACAATGCGACGGCATTAATCAGACTGTCTTTGCTTTGCCTTGCTTACAAGTCACTGACTTTAAACTGAATATGGTGTCATGTCTTTATGTTTCTTGAAGCTTTTTTTTACAAAAGATCATATAAAGATTTTCTTCCATGGTAAGACTTTTATATTGTATTTCTCTTAAACTGGAGTGTGGTACATTTACCCTCCATCAGATGATTGCTTACAACTCACCTTGCTTTATTAAGAATACCGCTAGAGGCTTCTATGTCCCTACTAACAAAAATACATTTTCAGGCCCATTCAAACCACTGAAATTCCAAGATTTCAGAGCACAAGATAATGAAAATTCTCTCTATCCACGTCTTTTACTACATTTAGCCTGTTAACAGTCCCTAAGTGTTTCAGATGAAAGGTACTGTCGCGGGAATTGACATCTTTAACAGCATTCCATACAGGTAAGTCTTGATTGTTCCAATTTCTCAAAAAGTTGGACACATTTACTGCCTCTATGACATCTCTAGGGTGTGTGGAAGAAATAAAAAAGAGGCCTGTACAATGTATTTCTCAAAATATACACACAAAGCGTTTGCACATACAAACAGGGAAACCTTATAATAATGTATGGGGAGCCAAGTATTGTCGGTAACGGACCTACTCATTTCGAAAGACAACACTGTCACCAAGTGTCCCTTCACCAAAATTGACTGGGAATGTTTAGGGGCCACCAAACCAGAGGTGGAGATTTTTAGGCACATTCTTGCCAGAAAAGAGAGCCTAGGGCATAAACCACTCAACTGGTTGACACGAATGCCAGGGCAATCCAAGCAAGTGGATATAGAAGCCTACGTAATGCTTGGAAGTAGGAAGCTTTGGGGGACTACACCTAGGCTGGTACTGGCCTCCCTCCCCAAAGGGACAAGGAGAGCAGAAACCTGGATGGAGTCAAGAGAGAGCAAAAGAAAGGCAAGGCTGGGTATGGAGCAACGTGTGGATCCAGGAGCATGTGTCTCAGAACTGCCGGGGCTCTGCAGACCAGTTGCATCCCCATTCTCCTTGACCCTCATTGGTATAATGAACTCAGGGTGGGCGCATCCCGGCTGCCAAGTCACTTCCACCCGTCCATGGAGTTGACAGTTACTTGCTCACAGTGAACCAACCGCTCTGTACCTAACAGCTACTGCAGGGGGCGGTAGTGGAGAACAAGGTGATGACAACGACCAGATACGAAGGAGGAAGAGACATTCAGCGGACCGACTGGGTGGACTGATGGTGTGTCCTTAAGTCTGCAGAGCTAAAGGGGCCAGATGTAGAAAAGGGAAGGGGAATCATGAGGATATGGTCAAGCCCCTTTGTATAGATATTTCATCCGTATGTTGTATGCAAATTCCATTCAATTTGCTCTGAGTGAAAAAGAGAGAACAAAATTATCCTTTCAACCATGTCAGTGACTTTATTTACCATCTCATTTGATGAGCTCATAGCCCAGGTTCAGAGGGAAATCGGAGCTGTGAGTCTGCCATCTCTCAGGAAGTCTCAGGCCTCAGAGGCCCCTCATAGCCAAACTAGCTCACCTTTTGCACCTTTCAAGCAATGTTATTCCTAAGTGCGAGTCACCCTCTTCATCAGGTTCTCCAAGAGACAGCAGTCTCTCCCAATGACAGAGGAAAAATGAGCTACTTTGGCTTTCTGAGGCACAATATGTAGTTCTCCAAAATGGTACCTGCCTGGGGGATTTTTCAAGAAAATTAAGCATCAGTGGTGATTTGTTTGTCTTCACATAACGTATGACCCAGATGTGCTGAGAAATAAGAAAAGGACGAACGAATCAAGGGCAGCTGATCCAAGGAGGCAAGGCGCAACTTCCACAGCCTACGTGGAAAGCTAGAGGAAGGGAACATCCAGCTGGTGGGAGCTGAACACAGGGGCCAGTCCTCCTTGGGCTCGGGATGTCACCGCCTCTTCCTACATCTTCACGCTCTCCTTCTCTGTTGGCCCCTCCCAGCCATATGAAAGAGCCACAAGGAAATGCTCTCCTCCATTCCATTTTCCTGTCCTCCTATCCACCCCTCCCTTCTTTCCCTTTGCCATCAATTTCTTGACTTGCCCCCCATTTCTCCCCTCCCATCTACACTGCGATCTGGTTTCTGCCCCACTACTCCCGTGAAACTGACCTCCTTGAAGCCCCCAATGATTTCTCTGTTGACAAGTCCAGGGGACTACTTCTCAATCCTTATCTTTGTGACCGCCAAGCCGAGTTAGATCTTAAACAACGTCTCTGTCTTGAAAATCTCTTCCCTTGGCTTCTGTGCCACCTTTCCTTTTCTTTTCATTACACCGATCACAACCAGTGCTGCAGATTCCATCGAATTAAGGAATGCTGTTGCCTACATGTGTGAATGAGCTAAAGTGAGTACAGTACTGAAGTAGAGGACACCTAAAGTGAAACATCTTCATGTACGTCCACGTGGCTGAGCAGCAAGTTAACCTTTCATACATGTGCTAGAGAAGAAGAGTTGGGTTTTATTTTATTTACTTTTCCCTGGACTGTGTTGAATGACTATCATCTACAAGTTCAGGCTACTTTTTGCTGAGGATTAATAATGCACTGGGAGAGCTGAGAGAAAACTGAATAATAGAGCTGTCTTTTTCTTGACCAGCTCACCTTACTTTCCCAAACTCTAAGTCTTTCTCTAATTCTTTCCCCTTTTTATTGTAGTAAAATGAACATAACACAAAATTCACCATTTGGATCATTTTACAATTCACTCTACCATTCAGTGGAATTTACTACTGTCACAATGTTGTGCAACTATCACCACTGCCTAGCTGCAAAACATTTTCATCAACCAAGAGGAAACCTACACCCATTTTAAGGAGTCATTCCCAATTTCCCTCTCTTCCAAACCCCTGGCAACCACTAATGTATAATCTTTTCTGTGTGTATGGATTTGCCACTGCTGGACATTTCATATAAATGGAACCATACAATATGTAGCCTTTCATGCCTGACCTCTTTCACTTAGTTGCATCCATCATGTAGCATGTATCAGAAATCCACTCACTGTTACGGCTGAATCCTTCATACTGTTTGAATACAAAATTAAAAATACGTTGAGAGTGAAGCTCTGTTTTAATGGCACATCTATTAGGCCAGTTCATTGAAAGAAACTGAAGATGGAGATGTTGTTGTCAAATGATAATCGTTGAGAAGCCTCAGCCAATTGGATAATGAAAAGTTTGGGAAATGTTGCAAAAAATTAGCTGATTTATATTAAAAGCCTATTAAACAAGGATTCAGGAGATTGTCTTTTTCTTGCAGGTATCTTAAATGAGGCAGAAAGAAATAACTGTCCTTTAAAACACATTTTGAAAGGATTCTATTTATTCTTAATAGACGAATGGGAGGGAGTACAGGAAGTTCACATCCAATATGGACTCCCTGTCCAAACACTGTTTGTCGTTCTAGCCACCACTATCGAATTATATTTCTTGAGAGTAAGGCAGCTCAATTCCTGCATATTACTTTCTAAACTTCATCCATCAAATCCATTAATACAGTATAAACAAGAGTTTTTCATGTTTAAGTGCCGTTCAAATATCAGGTATAAAGAACCCCCAGTAAGAAAAAGAATCCTATATCTCTTGCCAGAATGTGGTCAGATCTGGGGTGCTCTGCTAGCTGAAAGACACATTCATGATTAAGAGGATAGACGCTGTTTAAGAGGGATGAGAGCCAAAAAAATTTAACTACATATATGTGTTAAGAACAGTGCTAGGTTATCTCATGTTCTATATCAGTCAAGGCTCAACATTTTACATACGTGAAAAGCAAAGTTAAAAGTGTATTCGTAGGGCTTCCCTGTTTGCGCAGTGGTTAAGGATCCACCTGCCAGTGCACGGGACACACGTATGAGCCCTGGTCCGGGAAGATCCCACATGCCACGGAGCAACTAAGACCATGTGCCACAACTACTGAGACTGCGTGCTAGAGCCCATGAACCACAACTACTGAAGCCCACGCACCTAGGCCCCGTGCTCAGCAACAGCGAGAAGCCACCACAATGAGAATGCCGTTTACGGCAACAGAGTAGCCGCCACTCACTGCAACTAGAGAAAGCCTGCGCACAGCAACGAAGAGCCTAGGCAGCCAAAGATAAATAAATAAATACGTCTATTTTTAAAAAAATGTGTTTCAGTAACTTACTAAAAGGCACGCAATCAGTAAACATGAGCAAGGATTCAATCCCAAATCTGTCACACTGAAGTTTAAGCTAATACTCGAGATTGATAAAAACAGCACTAATTTAAAACTTCAGAGGTATTTTTTACTTCATACTTTCACTAATGCTCTTTGGAGATAAATCATTTCATTTATATGGGCCTTAGTTTTTACAACTATAATAGTTGGAAGCTTGACTAGGTGATCTCTATGTAGTCTTCCAATTCTAAAATGTTCCACTAATTTGGATTCCTACAGTAATTGCCCTTGCAATACATGCATGCTGCCACCAAGTAGCAGTAGAGACTACTAGTTCCTTTTTTATCCCTAGTGGGGGTGCATTTTGACAGCAGACTTATCCGTCAATAGTACAACCTGTTAGTATAACTATAAGATAACAAAATAATCTGGTATTCTTTCCTGTAAAAGAGAAGCTTTACATTGTGTCTGTGAATCGTACCAGAATCACCTGTAAGTTTATAAATATAGAGGAAATCCTGAACCCATTGAATGAGAATCTTCAGAGACAGGAATTGGGCATCTGGAATTTTGGGCTCCCATCATTTGTATATTTTATTTCATTTTATTTTTGCCTATGTACAATATTTGTCACATCCTTTTGAATCTTTAAAAGTTTCTTTCTGTTTTAAATTTTAGAATATTCCATAATCTTCACCTACTTTTCATAAGGTGTTATCTGTTATGTTTATTCGATCTTGTGCTTCTCCTGGTTAAGACTTCTTTCTTTCCTTCTTTTTTTCTCGTGGCCCTGCCTCATGTCTTGCAGGATCTTAGTTTCCTGACATGGGATTGGACCCCAGGGTCCCAGCAGTGAAAGTGCCATGTTCTAAACACTGGACCACCAGGGAAGTGCCAAGATTTCAGTTTTAAATGACTTTTTTCCCACTCTAATTCATTCCTGGGATCAGTTTCATGTTTGGACATTAAAGCAACCTTGCATTGCCAGAATAAAGCTACTTTGATTTTGATATATGATTGTTTTACATACCATGGATACAGTTTGTGCTTCTCTTTACACATTTTGCATGCATGTTCAAAGGAGAAACTGGCCTGTGATTCTATTCTTGTAATATCCTTTATAGATTTGTTTTAAGAGTCTATACTTTATTTTTTATTTATTTATATTTTTGGCTGCATTGGGTCTTCATTGCTGCATGCATGCTTTCTCTAGTTTTGGCGAGCGGGGGTCTATTCTTTGTTGCAGTGAGTAGGCTTCTCATTGCAGCCTTCTGAGCGCATGGGCTTCTGACCCCATTCGTCGGAGCTACTTCAGTTCCTTACCCCTTCCCTTCTGACCCTGGGCGGTGAAATCCTCTTTCTGCAGCTGGCCTGCGGCAGAAAGTCAATGAGGCAAGAGTAGGCTTGGAGTATCCAAGGAGCAGAAAGGATGTCAGGGTGTGAAAAACAGAGCGAGCAAATTGGAGAGGAGAAGGAAACACTCAGAGAGAAAACAGAGGCCCAGATTTCTAGGTCTGTGGAGGCACTGAGGACTTTGCATTTCCTGTGAAGAAGCCACTGAAGAAATTTGAGTGACATGATCTGACTTATGTTTTAACAAGATCTCTCTGGATGCCACGTTGATTAGAGACTGTAGGAGAGCAAGGACAAGCCCCAGAAGACCAACAGTTGATTCAAAGAAGTGATTACTAAAACATGGTCCCCCTCCTCAATGAGGACGCAGAGCAGGAATCGGCAAATAATGGCCACAAATCAAATCAAGCTCTCAGCCTGGATCTGTGGGACTGTGAGCTAATAATGGTTCTCACGTTCAGAAAGCTTGTTGAAGAAGAAAGAGGAGGAGAAGCTACAGAAACTGTATATGGCCCACAAAGCCTAAGATATTTAAAATCCAGAAGATGCTTTCCAACACCTGATGTAAAGCATGTGGCTGGTAGGAGGTCCTCAACCACATTTGGAAGAGGAATACATGAGTCACTTCGTTCCTGAAAACACTGTAAAGTGATAGGGGTCAAGAAACATTTACCCGTTCACCCTTAACCTTCACAAATGATGCCAGTTCCATTGAGCTATTGAAAAATACATTCTGGCTTTCAAAAAAGTAACCCAGAGGGCATTTTCTCACATAGGCAAGGTCATAAACAACTGTCAAGTGAAGTTGAAATAGCAACAAATCAAATAATAACAAAAACATTTTTACAGAACTTTAAATCTTACAAAGCATTTTCATGTTCATTATCTAATTTAATCCCCAAATCAACGGCATGAGATAGTTATTATTTCCCCATTAGAAATGACCACATATTAAATCCTTAGTGATTGCTCAAGAAAAGCTGAAATCTTGAGTGTAACATCCATTAATGCCATGGTTGGGTGTTTTCCCATGGGAACACTGGATGCTAAAATCCACAGGGATTTTCAGCTCAAGATGGCAGACTAGGAAATATATTTACTTTCTGTTCCTCCTGAAACCATATCTAAATAAAACTGTAGAGATACCAAAACTAATCAACCAATAAAAGCCAAGATATTTTGGAAGTCATCAACCACAGAAAGATTTCAACACATTTCGAGAAGGCAAACAATGAAATGGAGGAGCCGTGAATAAAAGAATGAAGAAAAAAAGGCTGAACCTAAGTAAGGTCTGCACAAAGCCACTCAGCTTTTGCTGAGCTCTGGTTATAGTAAAGGGCAGAGGAAGGAAGAGGGGCTGAAAACAAGGAGACAAACGTCATTTAAGGAAAAACAGTTCATTTAATGAGCTCCAGGGAACACTCAGCCTGCTGCCATACTAACTCATGAATTACAATGGATTGTTGGTAAGCAAGACAAGAAAACAGGGAAGAAACAAAAGAAACAAAAATCAAGACATTGTTTCTAACTGAACTCTTCTCAAATGAGATTGAGGAATTATGTTTCAATGCCACAGCTGTAAATCATT
Source organism: Delphinapterus leucas (assembly GCF_059928025.1). Lineage (NCBI taxonomy): Eukaryota > Metazoa > Chordata > Mammalia > Artiodactyla > Monodontidae > Delphinapterus > Delphinapterus leucas. The sequence goes on along the minus strand of NC_143137.1, from coordinate 107,136,503 downwards.
TCTGCTCTTGGAGAGGTTACAAAGGGCTTATAATATTTCCCTTTTGTTCAGACAGAATTGAGGTCTGAGCAAAAGCTTTTGTGTCCTCCAACCCCAACATTTATTGGGGATGGAAGCCCAGATTTGCTGGGACATACCATAAAAAGAATCTCATGAGCAGAGGGTCAAACTGACTGTGGAATATATGAATTATGTCCTGTGTGAGTTTCAATAGGTTTTAAAATATATACATACATACATATATATATATACGTTTTTAATGATCTATATGATTTTGGGTTCTGAAATTTCTACATGTCACATGCGTGATACATAACAGACAATGTCAGCCCCAGGAGGGAGAAAACACTCCAATGAAGCAAGCCAAAGAAACAAGTTTTAAGCAAGGTCAAGTGATGTGTAGACCAGGATTGTTCAATTCCTACCTGTCATGCTGAAGCTTCCAGCTCCTGAATAACAACACATGCTTCCCCTGTCCTAGACAGCCAAGAGTATGTCTCCTCTCTTGGGCATAAGAATCTCTAGAGTTACATATCTGTAGTAAGAGTGGACCCAGCTGGCATACTCACAATGACCAAATTGTGTTGATCGTACGTTATACCAATACATCGCTCCACGCTGAAGTTGCAATAAATGATATATTTGCTTTCTAGACATGAATGAGACGCCTTACTGGATATACTCCAGGAAGGCCAGAGAAGCTGGCTTCTAATCCATACGGAACAATTCACTGGTGAATTTCTTTCACGATAGCCCATGATTTATCTAGAATATCACCTTTACATATCTGGATCCTTCAAACTAGACAAAGGGAAAATACGGGCTTCAAGCCTCAATTAGAAATATGGAATGGTGCCATGCTGACAACTGGTGGTCCCTGACCTGTATCTTCTGAGATTAGAACACAGTGTGGTGGATGACCAATTCATGCGTTGAACAAAAGAAGACCTCCTACAGGGCAGTGTAGCTGTTCGTTACAGGTATGGCACTTAGGGCTAAGTACCATAAGGACTACAAGAGAAAAAGAAAAACAAGTAACACATGAAGCATATACGATAAGGAGGCGCCACAGTCCAGAGCACGAGCTCTGGAATCACACAGGCTTGGATCGAATCCCAGCTAAGCCACTACCATCTATATACCCTGAAGGACAGGCCAAGGTTTAAATGGTGTTTTACCAGATTTCAAAAAAGAAGTGAAGAAAGAACCTATCTTCCAGGAAGGGACATCGTGGGGTGCAGTATCCAGTCGGATCAGGGCTCTGCATCTCCTGCGCAGAAACCTTGGCCACCTGGCTCATGGTGATGCTGGCAGCTGAGCAGCCCTGGAGAAGGCGATCCTGTCTCCAGGTCTCGCAGAGAAGCTGGGGAGGACTCCGGACGAGGTGGCCCACACCCTGGTAAGTTCTGGCTGCCTCCTGCCCTCAGGTCTGAGCAGGCTCTGGTCTCTGGGCCCCGTGGTGGGGAAGGCCTGGCCAATACATACACAGGGCTGAGGGGCCTGCAGAGCCAGTCCCCAGGCAGGGTGAGCTCTGGAGGAGGCTTCCACAGTCCCCAGCAGTCTCCGCATGGTGGCCCATCTGGTGCCAAACACCTGCCACCCACAGCGAGAAGTCCCAGCCACTAGAAAGTCCAGAAGGGGCCCCACCCTTTACCTTTGGGCCTGGGTTAAGCCACCAGCTGGGCTTGCACGTGACCCCTGCCTCAACCCCTGCCCCGCCCGCACTTTCTCTGTGACACGTACAATGGATATGTCATAAAGCCAGGCTGAGCCAGTGCTATAAATTCAGAGGAGTTAGAATCTCGGAAGAAGCTCTCCCACTTTCACTCTCTGCTCTCAGATCAGGCAGGCAGTACCTCTAATATGGAAGCTATGGACACCACACCTCCTTCCCAGGCTGTCCTCTACCATTCTGCTCATGTTTTCCCCAGCACCCCATTGACGGCTTTGGTGGGTATCGGGGCTTCAGCAGGCAGCACGTCTGACCCCGAACCTATGGACACCACACCTCCTTCACACGCTGTCATCTTCCACTCTGCTCCTGTTTTCCCCAGCACCCCATTTACGGGTTTGGCGGGCTTCGGTGCTTCAGCAGGAAGCACCTCAGACCCCGAACCTATGGACACCACACCTCCTTCACATGCTGTCATCTTCCATTCTGCTCCTGTTTTCCCCAGCACCCCATTTACGACCCTGGCGGGCATCGGTGCTTCTGCAGTCAGCACGTCTGACCCCGAACCTATGGACACCACACCTTCTTCCCAGGCTGTCATCTTCTATTCTTCTCCTGTTTTCTCCAGCACCCCATTTTCGGCTTTGGTGGGCATCGGTGCCTCAGCAGTCAGCACCTCAGACCCCGAACCTATGGACACCACACCTCCTTCCCAGGCTGTCATCTTCCATCCTGCTCCTCTTTACCCCAGCACCCCATTTACCGCTTAGGCTGGCACTGGTGTTTCAGCAGGCAGCACCTCTAACACCAAAGCTATGGACACCACACCTCCTTCCCAGGCTGTCATTTTCCAGTCTGCCCTGTCTCCAAGTAGAACCACTACCCATTTCACACTGGTGTTCCAAGTTCTGGGAACACACCACCGAGTGGTAACAATACCTCAGCCCATGCCTCGACTCATTTACCTGCAACGTGAGCCAACAGATAGACCAACACTTCAAAGTTATGACAGAAAATTGAGTAAGTTATACGCTTGGAATTTCATTTATTATTATTAACAAGCACAACTGTAGTGCTTAGACTATAACAAGTACTATTCTAAGGGCTTACCAAATATTAACTCACTTATTCCTCATAATGGCAACCCTAGTGGTAGGGAATATTCATAATGTTCACTTTTTAGGGGGAAACTGAGGCTCAGAGTCGTTGAATAGCTTGCCTAATGCCACACAGTTAGTAGGTGGCAAAACCCGGGATTAAAACCAGACCATCTAGACTTTCATCACTTTGCTGTGTCACCTTATTATAAGTTGTGGTTAGGGAAGGGACTAAATTGACAAGACTCTGAACTAAAAGGAGAAGGGAGAAATGAGAAAATGAGTGATCCTAGAAACTAGAGAAGATTTAGGCTCAGAAATTTCTGGTGATGAGACCCAGAAGAACAAGAACTTGGTTGGAATGTTAACTTGGGGTAGTATCTGAATCCATTGAGAAATGGTTTTGTTTCCTGTAAAATTTAGAAAGGTCAGTTGGATGAAGATTAACGAAGACAAAAGTAGAAAGGAAAAGAGAAAGGTGCCTTAAGTGAGACATAACCGCTCCCCTCTACGTACCCACAGGTTGTGTCCTGTGGGAAAGGATGGAGCTCTCTCTACCGGGTTGGTCACAAGGCTGAACAAGGAGAAACATGGCAACCATTGTACTGGTTCTGATGATCCCTCAAAACCAAGGCTTCAGTTTCCAAGAACGACCTACAGTAGCATAACTAGTGTGTGTCACACATGCCACTAAGTGTGTTTCCAGTCACACATTTTAATTGGAGAAATACTTCCTATGAGGTAGGCATTAGTTCGCTGTGGCTGCTGTAACAAATTACTACAAATGTGCTTGCTTCTAACCAAACACACTTATTTTCTTATGGTTCTGGAAGACAGAGGTCCAAAACCAGTTTCCCTGGGCTGAAACCAGGAGTCAACAGGGCCATCCATCCTCCTTCTAGAGGCTCTAAGCGAGAATCTGTTTCCTCGCCAGCATTCCTTCACTTCTGGCCACATCAATCCAACCCCAACTTCATCATCACATTCTCTTTGGGGTAAAAATTCCCTCTGCCTCTCTCTTACGAGAACACCAGTGGTTATATTTGGGCCCGTCCAGGTAGTCCAGGAGAATCTTCCCATCTGAGAACCATTACTTTCATCCCACTGGCAAAGTGCCTTCTGCCATTTAAGGTGACATTCACAGGTTCTGGAGAGTAGAATGTGGACATTTGGGGGCAATGGTATTATTCAGTCTACTACAAGGTAGATACTATTATCTTTCTCAGATGTACGAAATGACGTTTAGGGAAGTAGTCTGTCTCAGGTCTACAATTTCCAGAGTAGAGACGCACATTCTGCCACTGACACTTTAGGACACACCCTAAACAACTTTAATCTGTGTCCTTAACTACTGCATAATCCTTGGTTAAGAGTCACACTTAGGTATCAAGACCCAATTGAATAGGACACAAGTACTGTCTCCTCTTTCACTATGTTTGCCTGGTGTACTGATGAATCTTGCCCAGAGCAGAAGAGTTCAGAAAAGTGTTATGCAGGTTTACGAAGAGAAAGCATTTACTGTTTGACGTGCACGGAGGAACGGAAGGCTTTTTCAAATAAAATAAAATAAAATATGCCACCAAATAGTCAATTGTCACAACAGAGGTAACCCCGTGGGAGTCATGAGGAGACTAAAATTATCTCCAATTGTGCAGGGCAGAAAAGTTTCAATGAAGGCAGGTGTAGTTCAGCCAAGCCCTACAGCACAGAAGTAGGAATTTGGGTATGTACGAATGGGAAAAAAGACATTTGAGGCATGGGAAATAGTTTAATGCAGAATGGACGAGAAATATGCATTAGACCTTTTCTAAAACAACTGGCTTATTAACTCAGTAAATCGATTTAGTCAGTCAAACTAGCTTTAGCTGATTACTTATCCAGGGGATAGCTGTTGAGAGTAATTTTTGTCACAGAACAGTAAATAAAATGGTTGAACTATAGCTTTAGGCTTGCTAAGTGAAATAGATTGCTCTAGATGATTTTCAAGTGACTTACTTGGTAGTACTCACGAAATTGGGGGTTAACAATTGCTTAAGAAAACAAAGAGAATTGATTTTAAATAAAGTAGCTACTGTGTAAACTATCTGTTCAGTAGCTCATGTTAAACGGATGTTTATAATCCCCATTGGACAACCAACTACATTTTTGCAAATGGCAATGTGAATTGCTGTTGCCTAAACTATAGCAATGATCACCTATGTAATTTGTTGTCCAAACCAGAAATCTTCTAACAATACTCGTGTCCTAATAAAAATAAGCACGAAGGGAACACACAGTGGGTGTCTCCCGTGTGCCTGTGCATACATCTATATCTCACTGAGCCCTCATAACAGCCCCCAAGAGAGGGACTCTGGGCGTCCCCATGCTGCTTGTGGAGAAACAGGCACAGGAAGGTTCAAGAGTCTATCTACCTAATATCGCACAGAGGGTGGCAGAGCCCGTTTTTAAACCACCTGCCTCCAATACCAGGTGCCAGGAGCCAGACTCAGCCTACAGCTCTCTTCTGCTCGCCTGGAGGTGAAACAGTGTGTCATGATTAGTCAAATCCCGTCTTCACTCATCAAGGTAGGTTGAACACCTGCACGTCCTCCAAGTAGCATGTAGCATAAGCAATAAGATGTTTGTCCCGTGATCGTCCAGGAACTTGGAATCAGCTGTGCCTGGTTAGGCTGAGCTTGTTTAGAGTGGAGAGGACCACCGATCTTCCACCTGGGCAAGTGCCTTTTGACCTCCTGCCATCAGAGGGCCGAAATCTCCAGCCTGAGAATGTGCTGAGCCCTGTAGCCTAGTTACGCCAGCTCAGAACAATGATGAGCACACCTTTTTCCAGTCACCTTTCCTCATGCTCCCCATGCCTAATACTGTCCTGCTTCTTTATTCTTTATCCCACAGATACGCAAAGCCCCTTGCCTTTGGGGAGGCGGATTTGAGACCTATTGTCACGTCACGTCCTCGCTTGGCTGCCCTGTGAATAAACCTCCTCTTTGCTGCAAACCTCAGCATTTCAGTGTTTTGGCTTGCTGCGCCTCAGACAGAATGGTTGGGAGCAGTGGTACAGCTCCCTTGCCTGTGAGGGATGCTGGTTCCTAGTAGTCACGTTGCAGATGTTTTCTCCTCTCGGGGTGGGGGCGGGGCAGACATCCTGCTCTTCCGGAAAGGGAGAAACACAGGTGCCAAACCCTTGCCCTCAGCGTCACCGTCACCTAGGAGCTTGTTAGAAGCACAGAATCCAGGCCCCACCCAGAACTACTGAATACCAGCCTGCATTTAACAAGATCCACAAGAGAGGCATACCCATATTAAAGTTGGAGAGGCACCAAGCTGTCATCGTCTTCTCCACGGCTAATGAAAACGAAGCAAAGGTTCATCCCGAGCCGACTCTGCCTCAGTCACCTGGATATCACATGAGCTCATTTCATCCTCCCCAGAACCTGCAAATGAGACTGAGGGTCAGAGTGGTCTAGCACCCAAGGTTCCATAAAAGAACATGACCAAGGCTCACTGGAGCCCAGACTTCCAAAAAAGAAGGCCCCTGAGCACAGCATGGCACCACCGCAGCCCAAACCGTGGGCCTGGAGGGTAGGCCAGGCTCCCCACGCAGAGTTCACGCCATTCGACAGATGCCCACAGCAGACCACAAGGCAATATGAGAAGTAAGTTCTGATTGTGGAATCTCTGAATTTTGAGATTTAAAGAAAAAATCTGTTTTTGGGGGATGGTTAAAACAGTTCTACCAAGGAGTAAAGAGAGGGCATCTCAAGGCCCCTTCTGGACTTAGAATTTAATGCCTACTTATTGAGAAATGCTCCGCGCCTTTGCTCAGCCCTACGTCAAGGTGAAGTTCTCTGTGCCCTAGGAGCTTAGGTTCTAAAAAGGCCACAGAAATGGGTGAGACCTAAAGAATGCCAGAACAATGCGACGGCATTAATCAGACTGTCTTTGCTTTGCCTTGCTTACAAGTCACTGACTTTAAACTGAATATGGTGTCATGTCTTTATGTTTCTTGAAGCTTTTTTTTACAAAAGATCATATAAAGATTTTCTTCCATGGTAAGACTTTTATATTGTATTTCTCTTAAACTGGAGTGTGGTACATTTACCCTCCATCAGATGATTGCTTACAACTCACCTTGCTTTATTAAGAATACCGCTAGAGGCTTCTATGTCCCTACTAACAAAAATACATTTTCAGGCCCATTCAAACCACTGAAATTCCAAGATTTCAGAGCACAAGATAATGAAAATTCTCTCTATCCACGTCTTTTACTACATTTAGCCTGTTAACAGTCCCTAAGTGTGTCAGATGAAAGGTACTGTCGTGGGAATTGACATCTTTAACAGCATTCCATACAGGTAAGTCTTGATTGTTCCAATTTCTCAAAAAGTTGGACACATTTACTGCCTCTATGACATCTCTAGGGTGTGTGGAAGAAATAAAAAAGAGGCCTGTACAATGTATTTCTCAAAATATACACACAAAGGTTTTGCACATACAAACAGGGAAAGCTTATAATAATGTATGGGGAGCCAAGTATTGTCGGTAACGGACCTACTCATTTCGAAAGACAACACTGTCACCAAGTGTCCCTTCACCAAAATTGACTGGGAATGTTTAGGGGCCACCAAACCAGAGGTGGAGATTTTTAGGCACATTCTTGCCAGAAAAGAGAGCCTAGGGCATAAACCACTCAACTGGTTGGCACGAATGCCAGGGCAACACAAGCAAGTGGATATAGAAGCCTACGTAATGCTTGGAAGTAGGAAGCTTTGGGGGACTACACCTAGGCTGGTACTGGCCTCCCTCCCCAAAGGGACAAGGAGAGCAGAAACCTGGATGGAGTCAAGAGAGAGCAAAAAGAAAGGCAAGGCTGGGTATGGAGCAACGTGTGGATCCAGGAGCATGTGTCTCAGAACTGCCGGGGCTCTGCAGACCAGTTGCATCCCGATTCTCCTTGACCCTCATTGGTATAATGAACTCAGGGTGGGCGCATCCCGGCTGCCAACTCACTTCCACCCGTCCATGGAGTTGACAGTTACTTGCTCACAGTGAAATAACCGCTCTGGACCTAACAGCTACTGCAGGGGGCGGTAGTGGAGAACAAGGTGACGACAACGACCAGATGCGAAGGAGGAAGAGACATTCAGCGGACCGACTGGGTGGACTGATGGTGTGTCCTTACGTCTGCAGAGCTAAAGGGGCCAGATGTAGAAAAGGGAAGGGGAATCATGAGGATATGGTCAAGCCCCTTCGTATAGATATTTCATCCGTATGTTGTATGCAAATTCCATTCAATTTGCTCTGAGTGAAAAAGAGAGAACAAAATTATCCTTTCAACCATGTCAGTGACTTTATTTACCATCTCATTTGATGAGCTCATAGCCCAGGTTCAGAGGGAAATGGGAGCTGTGAGTCTGCCATCTCTCAGGAAGTCTCAGGCCTCAGAGGCCCCTCATAGCCAAACTAGCTCACCTTTTGCACCTTTCAAGCAACGTTATTCCTAAGTGCGAGTCACCCTCTTCATCAGGTTCTCCAAGAGACAGCAGTCTCTCCCAATGACAGAGGAAAAATGGGCTACTTTGGCTTTCTGAGGCACAATATGTAGTTCTCCAAAATGGTACCTGCCTGGGGGATTTTTCAAGAAAATTAAGCATCAGTGGTGATTTGTTTGTCTTCACATAACGTATGACCCAGATGTGCTGAGAAATAAGAAAAGGACGAACGAATCAAGGGCAGCTGATCCAAGGAGGCAAGGCGCAACTTCCACAGCCTACGTGGAAAGCTAGAGGAAGGGAACATCCAGCTGGTGGGAGCTGAACACAGGGGCCAGTCCTCCTTGGGCTCGGGATGCCACCGCCTCTTCCTACATCTTCACGCTCTCCTTCTCTGTTGGCCCCTCCCAGCCATATGAAAGAGCCACAAGGAAATGCTCTCCTCCATTCCATTTTCCTGTCCTCCTATCCACCCCTCCCTTCTTTCCCTTTGCCATCAATTTCTTGACTTGCCCCCCATTTCTCCCCTCCCATCTACACTGCGATCTGGTTTCTGCCCCACTACTCCCGTGAAACTGACCTCCTTGAAGCCCCCAATGATTTCTCTGTTGACAAGTCCAGGGGACTACTTCTCAATCCTTATCTTTGTGACCGCCAAGCCGAGTTAGATCTTAAACAACGTCTCTGTCTTGAAAATCTCTTCCCTTGGCTTCTGCGCCACCTTTCCTTTTCTTTTCATGACACCGATCACAACCAGTGCTGCAGATTCCATCGAATTAAGGAATGCTGTTGCCTACATGTGTGAATGAGCTAAAGTGAGTACAGTACTGAAGTAGAGGACACCTAAAGTGAAACGTCTTCATGTACGTCCACGTGGCTGAGCAGCAAGTTAACCTTTCATACATGTGCTAGAGAAGAAGAGTTGGGTTTTATTTTATTTACTTTTCCCTGGACTGTGTTGAATGACTATCATCTACAAGTTCAGGCTACTTTTTGCTGAGGATTAATAATGCACTGGGAGAGCTGAGAGAAAACTGAATAATAGAGCTGTCTTTTTCTTGACCAGCTCACGTTACTTTCCCAAACTCTAAGTCTTTCTCTAATTCTTTCCCCTTTTTATTGTAATAAAATGAACATAACACAAAATTCACCATTTGGATCATTTTACAATTCACTCTACCATTCAGTGGAATTTACTACTGTCACAATGTTGTGCAACTATCACCACTGCCTAGCTGCAAAACATTTTCATCAACCAAGAGGAAACCTACACCCATTTTAAGGAGTCATTCCCAATTTCCCTCTCTTCCAAACCCCTGGCAACCACTAATGTAGAATCTTTTCTGTGTGTATGGATTTGCCACTGCTGGACATTTCATATAAATGGAACCATACAATATGTAGCCTTTCATGCCTGACTTCTTTCACTTAGTTGCATCCATCATGTAGCATGTATCAGAAATCCACTCACTGTTACGGCTGAATCCTTCATACTGTTTGAATACAAAATTAAAAATACGTTGAGAGTGAAGCTCTGTTTTAATGGCACATCTATTAGGCCAATTCATTGAAAGAAACTGAAGATGGAGATGTTGTTGTCAAATGATAATCGTTGAGAAGCCTCAGCCAATTGGATAATGAAAAGTTTTGGAAATGTTGCAAAAAATTAGCTGATTTATATTAAAAGCCTATTAAACAAGGATTCAGGAGATCGTCTTTTTCTTGCAGGTAACTTAAATGAGGCAGAAAGAAATAACTGCCCTTTAAAACACATTTTGAAAGGATTCTATTTATTCTTAATAGACGAATGGGAGGGAGTACAGGAAGTTCACATCCAATATGGACTCCCTGTCCAAACACTGTTTGTCGTTCTAGCCACCACTATCGAATTATATTTCTTGAGAGTAAGGCAGCTCAATTCCTGCATATTACTTTCTAAACTTCATCCATCAAATCCATTAATACAGTATAAACAAGAGTTGTTCATGTTTAAGTGCAGTTCAAATATCAGGTATAAAGAACCCCCAGTAAGAAAAAGAATCCTATATCTCTTGCCAGAATGTGGTCAGCTCTGGGGTGCTCTGCTAGCTGAAAGACACATTCATTATTAACGGGATAGAGGCTGTTTAAGAGGGATGAGAGCCAAAAAATTTTAACTACATATATGTGTTAAGAACAGTGCTAGGTTATCTCATGTTCTATATCAGTCAAGGCTCACCATTTTACATACGTGAAAAGCAAAGTTAAAAGTGTATTCGTAGGGCTTCCCTGTTGGCGCAGTGGTTAAGGATCCACCTGCCAGTGCACGGGACACACGTTTGAGCCCTGGTCCGGGAAGATCTCACGTGCCACGGAGCAACTAAGACCATGTGCCACAACTACTGAGACTGCGTGCTAGAGCCCGTGAACCACAACTACTGAAGCCCACGCACCTAGGCCCCGTGCTCAGCAACAGCGAGAAGCCACCACAATGAGAATGCCGTGTACTGCAACAGAGTAGCCGCCGCTCACTGCAACTAGAGAAAGCCTGCGCACAGCAACGAAGAGCCTAGGCAGCCAAAGATAAATAAATAAATACGTCTATTTAAAAAAAATGTGTTTCAGTAACTTACTAAAAGGCACGCAATCAGTAAACATGAGCAAGGATTCAATCCCAAATCTGTCACACTGAAGTTTAAGCTAATACTCGAGATTGATAAAAACAGCACTAATTTAAAACTTCAGAGGTATTTTTTACTTCATACTTTCACTAATGCTCTTTGGAGATAAATCATTTCATTTATACGGGCCTTAGTTTTTACAACTATAATAGTTGGAAGCTTGACTAGGTGATCTCTATGTAGTCTTCCAATTCTAAAATGTTCCACTAATTTGGATTCCTACAGTAATTGCCCTTGCAATACATGCATGCTGCCACCAAGTAGCAGTAGAGACTACTAGTTCCTTTTTTATCCCTAGTGGGGGTGCATTTTGACAGCAGACTTATCCGTCAATAGTACAACCTGTTAGTATAACTATAAGATAACAAAATAATCTGGTATTCTTTCCTGTAAAAGAGAAGCTTTACATTGTGTCTGTGAATCGTACCAGAATCACCTGTAAGTTTATAAATATAGAGGAAATCCTGAACCCATTGAATGAGAATCTTCAGAGACAGGAATTGGGCATCTGGAATTTTGGGCTCCCATCATTTGTATATTTTATTTCATTTTATTTTTGCCTATGTACAATATTTGTCACATCCTTTTGAATCTTTAAAAGTTTCTTTCTGTTTTAAATTTTAGAATATTCCATAATCTTCACCTACTTTTCATAAGGTGTTATCTGTTATGTTTATTCGATCTTGTGCTTCTCCTGGTTAAGACTTCTTTCTTTCCTTCTTTTTTTCTCGTGGCCCTGTCTCATGTCTTGCAGGATCTTAGTTTCCTGACATGGGATTGGACCCCAGGGTCCCAGCAGTGAAAGCGCCATGTTCTAAACACTGGACCACCAGGGAAGTCCCAAGATTTCAGTTTTAAATGACTTTTTTCCCACTCTAATTCATTCCTGGGATCAGTTTCATGTTTGGACATTAAAGCAACCTTGCATTGCCAGACTAAAGCTACTTTGATTTTGATATATGATTGTTTTACATACCATGGATACAGTTTGTGCTTCTCTTTACACATTTTGCATGCATGTTCAAAGGAGAAACTGGCCTGGGATTCTATTCTTGTAATATCCTTTATAGATTTGTTTTAAGAGTCTATACTTTATTTTTTATTTATTTATATTTTTGGCTGCATTGGGTCTTCATTGCTGCATGCATGCTTTCTCTAGTTTTGGCGAGCGGGGGTCTATTCTTTGTTGCAGTGAGTAGGCTTCTCATTGCAGCCTTCTGACCGCATGGGCTTCTGACCCCATTCGTCGGTGCTACTTCAGTTCCTTACCCCTTCCCTTCTGACCCTGGGCGGTGAAATCCTCTTTCTGCAGCTGGCCTGCGGCAGAAAGTCAATGAGGCAAGAGTAGGCTTGGAGTATCCAAGGAGCAGAAAGGATGTCAGCGTGTGGAAAACAGAGCGAGCAAATTGGAGAGGAGAAGGAAACACTCAGAGAGGAAACAGAGGCCCAGATTTCTAGGTCTGTGGAGGCACTCTGAGGACTTTGCATTTCCTGTGAAGAAGCCACTGAAGAAATTTGAGTGACATGATCTGACTTATGTTTTAACAAGATCTCTCTGGATGCCACGTTGATCAGAGATTGTAGGAGAGCAAGGACAAGCCCCAGAACACCAACAGTTGATTCAAAGAAGTGATTACTCAAACATGGTCCCCCTCCTCAATGAGGACGCAGAGCAGGAATCGGCAAATAATGGCCACAAATCAAATCAGGCTCTCAGCCTGGATCTGTGGGACTGTGAGCTAATAATGGTTCTCACGTTCAGAAAGCTTGTTGAAGAAGAAAGACGAGGAGAAGCTACAGAAACTGTATATGGCCCACAAAGCCTAAGATATTTAAAATCCAGAAGATGCTTTCCAACACCTGATGTAAAGCATGTGGCTGGTAGGAGGTCCTCAACCACATTTGGAAGAGGAATACATGAGTTAGTTCGTTCCTGAAAACACTGTAAAGTGATAGGGGTCAAGAAACATTTACCCGTTCACCCTTAACCTTCACAAATGATGCCAGTTCCATTGAGCTATTGAAAAATACATTCTGGCTTTCAAAAAAGTAACCCAGAGGGCATTTTCTCACATAGGCAAGGTCATAAACAACTGTCAAGTGAAGTTGAAATAGCAACAAAACAAATGATAACAAAAACATTTTTACAGAACTTTAAATCTTACAAAGCATTTTCATGTTCATTATCTAATTTAATCCCCAAATCAACGTCATGAGATAGTTATTATTTCCCCATTAGAAATGACCACATATTAAATCCTTAGTGATTGCTCAAGAAAAGCTGAAATCTTGAGTGTAACATCCATTAATGCCATGGTGGGGTGTTTTCCCATGGGAACACTGGATGCTAAAATCCACAGGGATTTTCAGCTCAAGATGGCAGACTAGGAAATATATTTACTTTCTGTTCCTCCTGAAACCATATCTAAATAAAACTGTAGAGATACCAAAACTAATCAACCAATAAAAGCCAAGATATTTTGGAAGTCATCAACCACAGAAAGATTTCAACACATTTCGAGAAGGCAAACAATGAAATGGAGGAGCCGTGAATAAAAGAATGAAGAAAAAAAGGCTGACCCTAAGTAAGGTCTGCACAAAGCCACTCAGCTTTTGCTGAGCTCTGGTTATAGTAAAGGGCAGAGGAAGGAAGAGGGGCTGAAAACAAGGAGACAAACGTCATTTAAGGAAAAACAGTTCATTTAATGAGCTCCAGGGAACACTCAGCCTGCTGCCATACTAACTCATGAATTACAATGGATTGTTGGTAAGCAAGACAAGAAAACAGGGAAGAAACAAAAGAAACAAAAATCAAGACATTGTTTCTAACTGAACTCTTCTCAAATGAGATTGAGGAATTATGTTTCAATGCCACAGCTGTAAATCATTTCTGCTCTTGGAGAGGTTACAAAGGGCTTATAATATTTCCCTTTTGTTCAGACAGAATTGAGGTCTGAGCAAAAGCTTTAGTGTCCTCCAACCCCAACATTTATTGGGGATGGAAGCCCAGATTTGCTGGGACATACCATAAAAAGAATCTCATGAGCAGAGGGTCAAACTGACTGTGGAATATATGAATTATGTCCTGTGTGAGTTTCAATAGGTTTTAAAATATATACATACATACATATATATATATACGTTTTGAATGATCTATATGATTTTGGGTTCTGAAATTTCTACATGTCACATGCGTGATACATAACAGACAATGTCAGCCCCAGGAGGGAGAAAACACTCCAATGAAGCAAGCCAAAGAAACAAGTTTTAAGCAAGGTCAAGTGATGTGTAGACCAGGATTGTTCAATTCCTACCTGTCATGCTGAAGCTTCCAGCTCCTGAATAACAACACATGCTTCCCCTGTCCTAGACAGCCAAGAGTATGTCTCCTCTCTTGGGCATAAGAATCTCTAGAGTTACATATCTGTAGTAAGAGTGGACCCAGCTGGCATACTCACAATGACCAAATTGTGTTGATCGTACTTTATACCAATACATCGCTCCACGCTGAAGTTGCAATAAATGATATATTTGCTTTCTAGACATGAATGAGACGCCTTACTGGATATACTCCAGGAAGGCCAGAGAAGCTGGCTTCTAATCCATACGGAACAATTCACTGGTGAATTTCTTTCACGATAGCCCATGATTTATCTAGAATATCACCTTTACATATCTGGATCCTTCAAACTAGACAAAGGGAAAATACGGGCTTCAAGCCTCAATTAGAAATATGGAATGGTGCCATGCTGACAACTGGTGGTCCCTGACCTGTATCTTCTGAGATTAGAACACAGTGTGGTGGATGACCAATTCATGCGTTGAACAAAAGAAGACCTCCTACAGGGCAGTGTAGCTGTTCGTTACAGGTATGGCACTTAGGGCTAAGTACCATAAGGACTACAAGAGAAAAAGAAAAACAAGTAACACATGAAGCATATACGATAAGGAGGCGCCACAGTCCAGAGCACGAGCTCTGGAATCACACAGGCTTGGATCGAATCCCAGCTAAACCACTACCATCTATATACCCGGAAGGACAGGCCAAGGTTTAAATGGTGTTTTACCAGATTTCAAAAAAGAAGTGAAGAAAGAACCTATCTTCCAGGAAGGGACATCGTGGGGTGCAGTATCCAGTCGGATCAGGGCTCTGCATCTCCTGCTCAGAAACCTTGGCCACCTGGCTCATGGTGATGCTGGCAGCTGAGCAGCCCTGGAGAAGGCGATCCTGTCTCCAGGTCTCGCAGAGAAGCTGGGGAGGACTCCGGACGAGGTGGCCCACACCCTGGTAAGTTCTGGCTGCCTCCTGCCCTCAGGTCTGAGCAGGCTCTGGTCTCTGGGCCCCGTGGTGGGGAAGGCCTGGCCAATACATACACAGGGCTGAGGGGCCTGCAGAGCCAGTCCCCAGGCAGGGTGAGCTCTGGAGGAGGCTTCCACAGTCCCCAGCAGTCTCCGCATGGTGGCCCATCTGGTGCCAAACACCTGCCACCCACAGCGAGAAGTCCCAGCCACTAGAAAGTCCAGAAGGGGCCCCGCCCTTTGCCTTTGGGCCTGGGTTAAGCCACCAGCTGGGCTTGCACGTGACCCCTGCCTCACCCCCTGCCCCGCCCGCCCTTTCTCTGTGACACGTACAATGGATATGTCATAAAGCCAGGCTGAGCCAGTGCTATAAATTCAGAGGAGTTAGAATCTAGGAAGAAGCTCTCCCACTTTCACTCTCTGCTCTCAGATCAGGCAGGCAGTACCTCTAATATGGAAGCTATGGACACCACACCTCCTTCCCAGGCTGTCCTCTACCATTCTGCTCATGTTTTCCCCAGCACCCCATTGACGGCTTTGGCGGGTATCGGGGCTTCAGCAGGCAGCACGTCTGACCCCGAACCTATGGACACCACACCTCCTTCACATGCTGTTATCTTCCATTCTGCTCCTGTTTTCCCCAGCACCCCATTGACGGCTTTGGCGGGCATCGGTGCTTCAGCAGGCAGCACCTCAGACCCCGAACCTATGGACACCACACCTCCTTCACACGCTGTCATCTTCCACTCTGCTCCTGTTTTCCCCAGCACCCCATTTACGGGTTTGGCGGGCATCGGTGCTTCAGCAGGAATCACGTCAGACCCCGAACCTATGGACACCACACCTCCTTCACATGCTGTCATCTTCCATTCTGCTCCTGTTTTCCCAAGCACCCCATTTACGGCTTTGGCGGGCATCGGTGCTTCAGCAGGAAGCACGTCAGACCCCGAACCTATGGACACCACACCTCCTTCACACGCTGTCATCTTCCATTCTGCTCCTGTTTTCCCCAGCACCCCATTTACGGCCCTGGCGGGCATCGGTGCTTCCGCAGTCAGCACGTCTGACCCCGAACCTATGGACACCACACCTCCTTCCCAGGCTGTCATCTTCTATTCTGCTCCTGTTTTCTCCAGCACCCCATTTTCGGCTTTGGTGGGCATCGGTGCCTCAGCAGTCAGCACCTCAGACCCCGAACCTATGGACACCACACCTCCTTCCCAGGCTGTCATCTTCCATCCTGCTCCTCTTTACCCCAGCACCCCATTTACCGCTTAGGCCAGCACTGGTGTTTCAGCAGGCAGCACCTCTAACACCAAAGCTATGGACACCACACCTCCTTCCCAGGCTGTCATTTTCCAGTCTGCCCTGTCTCCAAGTAGAACCACTACCCATTTCACACTGCTGTTCCAAGTTCTGGGAACACACCACCCAGTGGTAGCAATACCTCAGCCCATGCCTCGACTCATTTACCTGCAACGTGAGCCAACAGAGAGACCAACACTTCAAAGTTATGACAGAAAATTGAGTAAGTTATACGCTTGGAATTTCATTTATTATTATTAACAAGCACAATTGTAGTGCTTAGACTATAACAAGTACTATTCTAAGGGCTTACCAAATATTAACTCACTTATTCCTCATAATGGCAACCCTAGTGGTAGGGAATATTCATAATGTTCACTTTTTGGGGGAAACTGAGGCTCAGAGTCGTTGAATAGCTTGCCTAATGCCACACAGTTAGTAGGTGGCAAAACCCGGGATTAAAACCAGACCATCTAGACTTTCATCACTTTGCTGTGTCACCTTATTATAAGTTGTGGTTAGGGAAGGGACTAAATTGACAAGACTCTGAACTAAAAGGAGAAGGGAGAAATGAGAAAATGAGTGATCCTAGAAACTAGAGAAGATTTAGGCTCAGAAATTTCTGGTGATGAGACCCAGAAGAACAAGAACTTGGTTGGAATGTTAACTTGGGGTAGTATCTGAATCCATTGAGAAATGGTTTTGTTTCCTGTAAACTTTAGAAAGGTCAGTTGGATGAAGATTAACGAAGACAAAAGTAGAAAGGAAAAGAAAAAGGTGCCTTAAGTGAGACATAACCGCTCCCCTCTACGTACCCACAGGTTGTGTCCTGTGGGAAAGGATGGAGCTCTCTCTACCGGGTTGGTCACCAGGCTGAACAAGGAGAAACATGGCAACCATTGTACTGGTTCTGATGATCCCTCAAAACCAAGGCTTCAGTTTCCAAGAACGACCTACAGTAGCATAACTAGTGTGTGTCACACATGCCACTAAGTGTGTTTCCAGTCACACATTTTAATTGGAGAAATACTTCCTATGAGGTAGGCATTAGTTCGCTGTGGCTGCTGTAACAAATTACTACAAATGTGCTTGCTTCTAACCAAACACACTTATTTTCTTATGGTTCTGGAAGACAGAGGTCCAAAACCAGTTTCCCTGGGCTGAAACCAGGAGTCAACAGGGCCATCCATCCTCCTTCTAGAGGCTCTAAGCGAGAATCTGTTTCCTCGCCAGCACTCCTTCACTTCTGGCCACATCAATCCAACCCCAACTTCATCATCACATTCTCTTTGGGGTAAAAATTCCCTCTGCCTCTCTCTTACGAGAACACCAGTGGTTATATTTGGGCCCGTCCAGGTAGTCCAGGAGAATCTTCCCATCTGAGAACCATTACTTTCATCCCACTGGCAAAGTGCCTTCTGCCATTTAAGGTGACATTCACAGGTTCTGGAGAGTAGAATGTGGACATTTGGGGGCAATGGTATTATTCAGTCTACTACAAGGTAGATACTATTATCTTTCTCAGATGTACGAAATGACGTTTAGGGAAGTAGTCTGTCTCAGGTCTACAATTTCCAGAGTAGAGACTCACATTCTGCCACTGACACTTTAGGACACACCCTAAACAACTTTAATCTGTGTCCTTAACTACTGCATAATCCTTGGTTAAGAGTCACACTTAGGTATCAAGACCCAATTGAATAGGACACAAGTACTGTCTCCTCTTTCACTATGTTTGCCTAGTGTACTGATGAATCTTGCCCAGAGCAGAAGAGTTCAGAAAAGTGTTATGCAGGTTTACGAAGAGAAAGCATTTACTGTTTGACGTGCACGGAGGAACGGAAGGCTTTTTCAAATGAAATAAAATAAA
The DNA here is from genome assembly GCF_059928025.1 of Delphinapterus leucas. Lineage (NCBI taxonomy): Eukaryota > Metazoa > Chordata > Mammalia > Artiodactyla > Monodontidae > Delphinapterus > Delphinapterus leucas. The sequence continues at coordinate 107,118,111 of NC_143137.1, read as the reverse complement.
ATATGCCACCAAATAGTCAATTGTCACAACAGAGGTAACCCCGTGGGAGTCATGAGGAGACTAAAATTATCTCCAATTGTGCAGGGCAGAAAAGTTTCAATGAAGGCAGGTGTAGTTCAGCCAAGCCCTACAGCACAGAAGTAGGAATTTGGGTATGTACGAATGGGAAAAAAGACATTTGAGGCATGGGAAATAGTTTAATGCAGAATGGACGAGAAATATGCATTAGACCTTTTCTAAAACAACTGGCTTATTAACTCAGTAAATCGATTTAGTCAGTCAAACTAGCTTTAGCTGATTACTTATCCAGGGGATAGCTGTTGAGAGTAATTTTTGTCACAGAACAGTAAATAAAATGGTTGAACTATAGCTTTAGGCTTGCTAAGTGAAATAGATTGCTCTAGATGATTTTCAAGTGACTTACTTGGTAGTACTCACGAAATTGGGGGTTAACAATTGCTTAAGAAAACAAAGAGAATTGATTTTAAATAAAGTAGCTACTGTGTAAACTATCTGTTCAGTAGCTCATGTTAAACGGATGTTTATAATCCCCATTGGACAACCAACTACATTTTTGCAAATGGCAATGTGAATTGCTGCTGCATAAACTATAGCAATGATCACCTATGTAATTTGTTGTCCAAACCAGAAATCTTCTAACAATACTGGTGTCCTAATAAAAATAAGCACGAAGGGAACACACAGTGGGTGTCTCCCGTGTGCCTGTGCATACATCTATATCTCACTGAGCCCTCATAACAGCCCCCAAGAGAGGGACTCTGGGCGTCGCCATGCTGCTTGTGGAGAAACAGGCACAGGAAGGTTCAAGAGTCTATCTACCTAATATTGCACAGAGGGTGGCAGAGCCCGTTTTTAAACCACCTGCCTCCAATACCAGGTGCCAGGAGCCAGACTCAGCCTACAGCTCTCTTCTGCTCGCCTGGAGGTGAAACAGTGTGTCATGATTAGTCAAATCCCGTCTTCACTCATCAAGGTAGGTTGAACACCTGCACGTCCTCCAAGTAGCATGTAGCATAAGCAATAAGATGTTTGTCCCGTGATCGTCCAGGAACTTGGAATCAGCTGTGCCTGGTTAGGCTGAGCTTGTTTAGAATGGAGAGGACCACCGATCTTCCACCTGGGCAAGTGCCTTTTGACCTCCTGCCATCAGAGGGCCGAAATCTCCAGCCTGAGAATGTGCTGAGCCCTGTAGCCTAGTTACGCCAGCTCAGAAGAATGATGAGCACACCTTTTTCCAGTCACCTTTCCTCATGCTCCCCATGCCTCATACTGCCCTGCTTCTTTATTCTTTATCCCACAGATACCCAAAGCCCCTTGCCTTTGAGGAGGCGGATTTGAGACCTATTGTCACGTCACGTCCTCGCTTGGCTGCCCTGTGAATAAACCTCCTCTTTGCTGCAAACCTCAGCATTTCAGTGTTTTGGCTTGCTGCGCCTCAGACAGAATGGTTGGGAGCAGTGGTACAGGTCCCTTGCCTGTGAGGGATGCTGGTTCCTAGTAGTCACGTTGCGGATGTTTTCTCCTCTCGGGGTGGGGGCGGGGCAGACATCCTGCTCTTCCGGAAAGGGAGAAACACAGGTGCCAAACCCTTGCCCTCAGCGTCACCATCACCTAGGAGCTTGTTAGAAGCACAGAATCCAGGCCCCACCCAGAACTACTGAATACCAGCCTGCCTTTAACAAGATCCACAAGAGAGGCATACCCATATTAAAGTTGGAGAGGCACCAAGCTGTCATCGTCTTCTCCACGGCTAATGAAAACGAAGCAAAGGTTCATCCTGAGCCGACTCTGCCTCAGTCACCTGGATATCACATGAGCTCATTTCATCCTCCCCAGAACCTGCAAATGAGACTGAGGGTCAGAGTGGTCTAGCACCCAAGGTTCCATAAAAGAACATGACCAAGGCTCACTGGAGCCCAGACTTCCAAAAAAGAAGGCCCCTGAGCACAGCATGGCACCACCGCAGCCCAAACCGTGGGGCTGGAGGGTAGGCCAGGCTCCCCACGCAGAGTTCACGCCATTCGACAGATGCCCACAGCAGACCACAAGGCAATATGAGAAGTAAGTCTTGATTGTGGAATCTCTGAATTTTGAGATTTAAAGAAAAAAATCTGTTTTTGGGGGATGGTTAAAACAGTTCTACCAAGGAGTAAAGAGAGGGCATCTCAAGGCCCCTTCTGGACTTAGAATTTAATGCCTACTTATTGAGAAATGCTCCGCGCCTTTGCTCAGCCCTACGTCAAGGTGAAGTTCTCTGTGCCCTAGAAGCTTAGGTTCTAAAAAGGCCACAGAAATGGGTGAGACCTAAAGAATGCCAGAACAATGCAACGGCATTAATCAGACTGTCTTTGCTTTGCCTTGCTTACAAGTCACTGACTTTAAACTGAATATGGTGTCATGTCTTTATGTTTCTTGAAGCTTTTTTTTTACAAAAGATCATATAAAGATTTTCTTCCATGGTAAGACTTTTATATTGTATGTCTCTTAAACTGGAGTGTGGTACATTTACCCTCCATCAGATGATTGCTTACAACTCACCTTGCTTTATTAAGAATACCGCTAGAGGCTTCTATGTCCCTACTAACAAAAATACATTTTCAGGCCCATTCAAACCACTGAAATTCCAAGATTTCAGAGCACAAGATAATGAAAATTCTCTCTATCCACGTCTTTTACTACATTTAGCCTGTTAACAGTCCCTAAGTGTGTCAGATGAAAGGTACTGTCGCGGGAATTGACATCTTTAACAGCATTCCATACAGGTAAGTCTTGATTGTTCCAATTTCTCAAAAAGTTGGACACATTTACTGCCTCTATGACATCTCTAGGGTGTGTGGAAGAAATAAAAAAGAGGCCTGTACAATGTATTTCTCAAAATATACACACAAAGGGTTTGCACATACAAACAGGGAAACCTTATAATAATGTATGGGGAGCCAAGTATTGTCGGTAACGGACCTACTCATTTCGAAAGACAACACTGTCACCAAGTGTCCCTTCACCAAAATTGACTGGGAATGTTTAGGGGCCACCAAACCAGAGGTGGAGATTTTTAGGCACATTCTTGCCAGAAAAGAGAGCCTAGGGCATAAACCACTCAACTGGTTGGCACGAATGCCAGGGCAACCCAAGCAAGTGGATATAGAAGCCTACGTAATGCTTGGAAGTAGGAAGCTTTGGGGGACTACACCTAGGCTGGTACTGGCCTCCCTCCCCAAAGGGACAAGGAGAGCAGAAACCTGGATGGAGTCAAGAGAGAGCAAAAGAAAGGCAAGGCTGGGTATGGAGCAACGTGTGGATCCAGGAGCATGTGTCTCAGAACTGCCGGGGCTCTGCAGACCAGCTGCATCCCCATTCTCCTTGACCCTCATTGGCATAATGAACTCAGGGTGGGCGCATCCCGGCTGCCAAGTCACTTCGACCTGTCCATGGAGTTGACAGTTACTTGCTCACAGTGAACCAACCACTCTGGACCTAAGAGCTACTGCACGGGGCGGTAGTGGAGAACAAGGTGACGACAACGACCAGATGCGAAGGAGGAAGAGACATTCAGCGGACCGACTGGGTGGACTGATGTTGTGGCGTTAAGTCTGCAGAGCTAAAGGGGCCAGATGTAGAAAAGGGAAGGGGAATCATGAGGATATGGTCAAGCCCCTTCGTATAGATATTTCATCCGTATGTTGTATGCAAATTCCATTCAATTTGCTCCGAGTGAAAAAGAGAGAACAAAATTATCCTTTCAACCATGTCAGTGACTTTATTTACCATCTCATTTGATGCGCTCATAGCCCAGGTTCAGAGGGAAATGGGAGCTGTGAGTCTGCCATCTCTCAGGAAGTCTCAGGCCTCAGAGGCCCCTCATAACCAAACTACCTCACCTTTTGCACCTTTCAAGCAACGTTATTCCTAAGTGCGAGTCACCCTCTTCATCAGGTTCTCCAAAAGACAGCAGTCTCTCCCAATGACAGAGGAAAAATGGGCTACTTTGGCTTTCTGAGGCACAATATGTAGTTCTCCAAAATGGTACCTGCCTGGGGGATTTTTCAAGAAAATTAAGCATCAGTGGTGATTTGTTTGTCTTCACATAACGTATGACCCAGATGTGCTGAGAAATAAGAAAAGGACGAACGAATCAAGGGCAGCTGATCCAAGGAGGCAAGGCGCAACTTCCACAGCCTACGTGGAAAGCTAGAGGAAGGGAACATCCAGCTGGTGGGAGCTGAACACAGGGGCCAGTCCTCCTTGGGCTCGGGATGCCACCGCCTCTTCCTACATCTTCACGCTCTCCTTCTCTGTTGGCCCCTCCCAGCCATATGAAAGAGCCACAAGGAAATGCTCTCCTCCATTCCATTTTCCTGTCCTCCTATCCACCCCTCCCTTCTTTCCCTTTGCCATCAATTTCTTGACTTGCCCCCCATTTCTCCCCTCCCATCTACACTGCGATCTGGTTTCTGCCCCACTACTCCCGTGAAACTGACCTCCTTGAAGCCCCCAATGATTTCTCTGTTGACAAGTCCAGGGGACTACTTCTCAATCCTTATCTTTGTGACCGCCAAGCCGAGTTAGATCTTAAACAACGTCTCTGTCTTGAAAATCTCTTCCCTTGGCTTCTGCGCCACCTTTCCTTTTCTTTTCATGACACCGATCACAACCAGTGCTGCAGATTCCATCGAATTAAGGAATGCTGTTGCCTACATGTGTGAATGAGCTAAAGTGAGTACAGTACTGAAGTAGAGGACACCTAAAGTGAAACGTCTTCGTGTACGTCCACGTGGCTGAGCAGCAAGTTAACCTTTCATACATGTGCTAGAGAAGAAGAGTTGGGTTTTATTTTATTTACTTTTCCCTGGACTGTGTTGAATGACTATCATCTACAAGTTCAGGCTACTTTTTGCTGAGGATTAATAATGCACTGGGAGAGCTGAGAGAAAACTGAATAATAGAGCTGTCTTTTTCTTGACCAGCTCACCTTACTTTCCCAAACTCTAAGTCTTTCTCTAATTCTTTCCCCTTTTTATTGTAGTAAAATGAACATAACACAAAATTCACCATTTGGATCATTTTACAATTCACTCTACCATTCAGTGGAATTTACTACTGTCACAATGTTGTGCAACTATCACCACTGCCTAGCTGCAAAACATTTTCATCAACCAAGAGGAAACCTACACCCATTTTAAGGAGTCATTCCCAATTTCCCTCTCTTCCAAACCCCTGGCAACCACTAATGTATAATCTTTTCTGTGTGTATGGATTTGCCACTGCTGGACATTTCATATAAATGGAACCATACAATATGTAGCCTTTCATGCCTGACTTCTTTCACTTAGTTGCATCCATCATGTAGCATGTATCAGAAATCCACTCACTGTTACGGCTGAATCCTTCATACTGTTTGAATACAAAATTAAAAATACGTTGAGAGTGAAGCTCTGTTTTAATGGCACATCTATTAGGCCAATTCATTGAAAGAAACTGAAGATGGAGATGTTGTTGTCAAATGATAATCGTTGAGAAGCCTCAGCCAATTGGATAATGAAAAGTTTGGGAAATGTTGCAAAAAATTAGCTGATTTATATTAAAAGCCTATTAAACAAGGATTCAGGAGATTGTCTTTTTCTTGCAGGTAACTTAAATGAGGCAGAAAGAAATAACTGCCCTTTAAAACACATTTTGAAAGGATTCTATTTATTCTTAATAGACGAATGGGAGGGAGTACAGGAAGTTCACATCCAATATGGACTCCCTGTCCAAACACTGTTTGTCGTTCTAGCCACCACTATCGAATTATATTTCTTGAGAGTAAGGCAGCTCAATTCCTGCATATTACTTTCTAAACTTCATCCATCAAATCCATTAATACAGTATAAACAAGAGTTGTTCATGTTTAAGTGCAGTTCAAATATCAGGTATAAAGAACCCCCAGTAAGAAAAAGAATCCTATATCTCTTGCCAGAATGTGGTCAGCTCTGGGGTGCTTTGCTAGCTGAAAGACACATTCATTATTAAGAGGATAGAGGCTGTTTAAGAGGGATGAGAGCCAAAAAATTTTAACTACATATATGTGTTAAGAACAGTGCTAGGTTATCTCATGTTCTATATCAGTCAAGGCTCACCATTTTACATACGTGAAAAGCAAAGTTAAAAGTGTATTCGTAGGGCTTCCCTGTTGGCGCAGTGGTTAAGGATCCACCTGCCAGTGCACGGGACACACGTTTGAGCCCTGGTCCGGGAAGATCCCACGTGCCACGGAGCAACTAAGACCATGTGCCACAACTACTGAGACTGCGTGCTAGAGCCCGTGAACCACAACTACTGAAGCCCACGCACCTAGGCCCCGTGCTCAGCAACAGCGAGAAGCCACCACAATGAGAATGCCGTGTACTGCAACAGAGTAGCCGCCGCTCACTGCAACTAGAGAAAGCCTGCGCACAGCAACGAAGAGCCTAGGCAGCCAAAGATAAATAAATAAATACGTCTATTTAAAAAAAATGTGTTTCAGTAACTTACTAAAAGGCACGCAATCAGTAAACATGAGCAAGGATTCAATCCCAAATCTGTCACACTGAAGTTGAAGCTAATACTCGAGATTGATAAAAACAGCACTAATTTAAAACTTCAGAGGTATTTTTTACTTCATACTTTCACTAATGCTCTTTGGAGATAAATCATTTCATTTATATGGGCCTTAGTTTTTACAACTATAATAGTTGGAAGCTTGACTAGGTGATCTCTATGTAGTCTTCCAATTCTAAAATGTTCCACTAATTTGGATTCCTACAGTAATTGCCCTTGCAATACATGCATGCTGCCACCAAGTAGCAGTAGAGACTACTAGTTCCTTTTTTATCCCTAGTGGGGGTGCATTTTGACAGCAGACTTATCCGTCAATAGTACAACCTGTTAGTATAACTATAAGATAACAAAATAATCTGGTATTCTTTCCTGTAAAAGAGAAGCTTTACATTGTGTCTGTGAATCGTACCAGAATCACCTGTAAGTTTATAAATATAGAGGAAATCCTGAACCCATTGAATGAGAATCTTCAGAGACAGGAATTGGGCATCTGGAATTTTGGGCTCCCATCATTTGTATATTTTATTTCATTTTATTTTTGCCTATGTACAATATTTGTCACATCCTTTTGAATCTTTAAAAGTTTCTTTCTGTTTTAAATTTTAGAATATTCCATAATCTTCACCTACTTTTCATAAGGTGTTATCTGTTATGTTTATTCGATCTTGTGCTTCTCCTGGTTAAGACTTCTTTCTTTCCTTCTTTTTTTCTCGTGGCCCTGTCTCATGTCTTGCAGGATCTTAGTTTCCTGACATGGGATTGGACCCCAGGGTCCCAGCAGTGAAAGCGCCATGTTCTAAACACTGGACCACCAGGGAAGTCCCAAGATTTCAGTTTTAAATGACTTTTTTCCCACTCTAATTCATTCCTGGGATCAGTTTCATGTTTGGACATTAAAGCAACCTTGCATTGCCAGACTAAAGCTACTTTGATTTTGATATATGATTGTTTTACATACCATGGATACAGTTTGTGCTTCTCTTTACACATTTTGCATGCATGTTCAAAGGAGAAACTGGCCTGGGATTCTATTCTTGTAATATCCTTTATAGATTTGTTTTAAGAGTCTATACTTTATTTTTTATTTATTTATATTTTTGGCTGCATTGGGTCTTCATTGCTGCATGCATGCTTTCTCTAGTTTTGGCGAGCGGGGGTCTATTCTTTGTTGCAGTGAGTAGGCTTCTCATTGCAGCCTTCTGACCGCATGGGCTTCTGACCCCATTCGTCGGTGCTACTTCAGTTCCTTACCCCTTCCCTTCTGACCCTGGGCGGTGAAATCCTCTTTCTGCAGCTGGCCTGCGGCAGAAAGTCAATGAGGCAAGAGTAGGCTTGGAGTATCCAAGGAGCAGAAAGGATGTCAGCGTGTGGAAAACAGAGCGAGCAAATTGGAGAGGAGAAGGAAACACTCAGAGAGGAAACAGAGGCCCAGATTTCTAGGTCTGTGGAGGCACTCTGAGGACTTTGCATTTCCTGTGAAGAAGCCACTGAAGAAATTTGAGTGACATGATCTGACTTATGTTTTAACAAGATCTCTCTGGATGCCACGTTGATCAGAGATTGTAGGAGAGCAAGGACAAGCCCCAGAACACCAACAGTTGATTCAAAGAAGTGATTACTCAAACATGGTCCCCCTCCTCAATGAGGACGCAGAGCAGGAATCGGCAAATAATGGCCACAAATCAAATCAGGCTCTCAGCCTGGATCTGTGGGACTGTGAGCTAATAATGGTTCTCACGTTCAGAAAGCTTGTTGCAGAAGAAAGACGAGGAGAAGCTACAGAAACTGTATATGGCCCACAAAGCCTAAGATATTTAAAATCCAGAAGATGCTTTCCAACACCTGATGTAAAGCATGTGGCTGGTAGGAGGTCCTCAACCACATTTGGAAGAGGAATACATGAGTTAGTTCGTTCCTGAAAACACTGTAAAGTGATAGGGGTCAAGAAACATTTACCCGTTCACCCTTAACCTTCACAAATGATGCCAGTTCCATTGAGCTATTGAAAAATACATTCTGGCTTTCAAAAAAGTAACCCAGAGGGCATTTTCTCACATAGGCAAGGTCATAAACAACTGTCAAGTGAAGTTGAAATAGCAACAAAACAAATGATAACAAAAACATTTTTACAGAACTTTAAATCTTACAAAGCATTTTCATGTTCATTATCTAATTTAATCCCCAAATCAACGTCATGAGATAGTTATTATTTCCCCATTAGAAATGACCACATATTAAATCCTTAGTGATTGCTCAAGAAAAGCTGAAATCTTGAGTGTAACATCCATTAATGCCATGGTGGGGTGTTTTCCCATGGGAACACTGGATGCTAAAATCCACAGGGATTTTCAGCTCAAGATGGCAGACTAGGAAATATATTTACTTTCTGTTCCTCCTGAAACCATATCTAAATAAAACTGTAGAGATACCAAAACTAATCAACCAATAAAAGCCAAGATATTTTGGAAGTCATCAACCACAGAAAGATTTCAACACATTTCGAGAAGGCAAACAATGAAATGGAGGAGCCGTGAATAAAATAATGAAGAGAAAAAGGCTGAACCTAAGTAAGGTCTGCACAAAGCCACTCAGCTTTTGCTGAGCTCTGGTTATAGTAAAGGGCAGAGGAAGGAAGAGGGGCTGAAAACAAGGAGACAAACGTCATTTAAGGAAAAACAGTTCATTTAATGAGCTCCAGGGAACACTCAGCCTGCTGCCATACTAACTCATGAATTACAATGGATAGTTGGTAAGCAAGACAAGAAAACAGGGAAGAAACAAAAGAAACAAAAATCAAGACATTGTTTCTAACTGAACTCTTCTCAAATGAGATTGAGGAATTATGTTTCAATGCCACAGCTGTAAATCATTTCTGCTCTTGGAGAGGTTACAAAGGGCTTATAATATTTCCCTTTTGTTCAGACAGAATTTAGGTCTGAGCAAAAGCTTTTGTGTCCTCCAACCCCAAAATTTATTGGGGATGGAAGCCCAGATTTGCTGGGACATACCATAAAAAGAATCTCATGAGCAGGGGGTCAAACTGACTGTGGAATATATGAATTATGTCCTGTGTGAGTTTCAATAGGTTTTAAAATATATACATACATACATATATATATATATAGGTTTTTAATGATCTATATGATTTTGGGTTCTGAAATTTCTACATGTCACATGCGTGATACATAACAGACAATGTCAGCCCCAGGAGGGAGAAAACACTCCAATGAAGCAAGCCAAAGAAACAAGTTTTAAGCAAGGTCAAGTGATGTGTAGACCAGGATTGTTCAATTCCTACCTGTCATGCTGAAGCTTCCAGCTCCTGAATAACAACACATGCTTCCCTTGTCCTACACACCCAAGAGTACGTCTCCTCTCTTGGGCATAAGAATCTCTAGAGTTACATATGTGTAGTAAAGAGTGGACCCGGCTGGCATACTCACAATGACCAAATTGTGTTGATCGTACTTTATACCAATACATCGCTCCACGCTGAAGTTGCAATAAATGATATATTTGCTTTCTAGACATGAATGAGACGCCTTACTGGATATAATCCAGGAAGGCCAGAGAAGCTGGCTTCTAATCCATACGGAACAATTCACTGCTGAATTTCTTTCAGGATAGCCCATGATTTATCTAGAATATCATCTTTACATATCTGGATCCTTCAAACTAGACAAAGGGAAAATACGGGCTTAAGCCTCGATTAGAAATATGGAATGGTGCCATGCTGACAACTGGTGGTCCCTGACCAGTATCTTCTGAGATTAGAACACAGTGTGGTGGATGACCAATTCATGCGTTGAACAAAAGAAGACCTCCTACAGGGCAGTGTAGCTGTTCGTTACAGGTATGGCACTTAGGGCTAAGTACCATAATGACTACAAGGAAAAACGAAAAACAAGTAACACATGAAGCATATACGATAAGGAGGCGCCACAGTCCAGAGCACGAGCTCTGGAATCACACAGGCTTGGATCGAATCCCGGCTAAGCCACTACCGTCTATATACCCTGAAGGACAGGCCAAGGTTTAAATGTTGTTTTACCACATTTCAAAAAAGAAGTGAAGAAAGAACCTATCTGCCAGGAAGGGACATCGTGGGGTGCAGCATCCAGTCGGATCAGGGCCCTGCATCTCCTGCTCAGAAACCTTGGCCACCTGGCTCGTGGTGATGCTGGCAGCTGAGCAGCCCTGGAGAAGGCGAACCTTTCTCCAGGTCTCGCAGAGAAGCTGGGGAGGTTTCCGGACGAGGTGGCCCACACCCTGGTAAGCTCTGGCTGCCTCCTGCCCTCAGGTCTCAGCAGGCTCTGGTCTCTGGGCCCCGTGGTGGGGAAGGCCTGGCCGATACATACGCAGGGCTGAGGGGCCTGCAGAGCCAGTCCCCAGGCAGGGTGAGCTCTGGAGGAGGCTTCCACAGTCCCCAACAGTCTCCGCATGGTGGTCCATCTGGTGCCAAACACCTGCCACCCACAGCGAGAAGTCCCAGCCACTAGAAAGTCCAGAAGGGTCCCCGCCCTTTGCCTTTGGGCCGGGGTTAAGCCACCAGCTGGGCTTGCATGTGACCCCTGCCACGCCCCCTGCCCCGCCCGCCCTTTCTCTGTGATACGTACAATGGATATGTCATAAAGCCAGGCTGAGCCAGTGCTATAAATTCGGAGGAGTTAGAATCTAGGAAGAAGCTCTCCCACTTTCACTCTCTGCTCTCAGATCAGGCAGGCAGTACCTCTAATATTGAAGCTATGGACACCACACCTCCCTCCCAGGCTGTCCTCTTCCATTCTGCTCATGTTGTCCCCAGCACCCCACTGATGGCTTTGGCGGGTATCGGTGCTTCAGCAGGCAGCAGGTCTCACCCCGAACCTATGGACACCACACCTCCTTCTCACGCTGCCATCGTCCATTCTTCTCCTGTTTTCCCCAGCACCCAATCTATGGCTTTGGCGGGCATCGGTGCTTCAGCAGGCAGCACATCAGACCCCGAACCTATGGACACCACACCTCCTTCACACGCTGTCATCTTCCATTCTGCTCCTGTTTTCCCCAGCACCCCATTGACGGCTTTGGCGGGCATCGGTGCTTCAGCAGGAAGCACGTCAGGCCCCGAACCTATGGACACCACACCTCCTTCACACGCTGTCATCTTCCATTCTGCTCCCGTTTTCCCCAACTCCAGCCTCAGAATGCGCTGAGGCCTGTAGCCTAGTTACGCCAGCTCAGAACAATGATGAGCACACCTTTTTCCAATCACCTTTCCTCATGCTCCCCATGCCTCATACTGCCCTGCTTCTTTATTCTTAATGCCACAGATACCCAAAGCCCCTTGCATTTGGGGAGGCGGATCTGAGACCTATTGTCAGGTCACTTCCCCGCTTGGCTGGCCTGTGAATAAACCTCCTCTTTGCTGCAAACCTCAGCATTTCAGTGTTTTGGCTTGCTGCGCCTCAGACAGAATGGTTGGGAGCAGTGGTACAGGTCCCTTCCCTGTGAGGGAAGCTGCTTCCTAGTGGTCACGTTGTGGATGTTTTCTCCTCTCGGGGTGGGGGAGGGGCAGACATCCTGCTCTTCAGGAAAGGGAGAAACGCAGGTGCCAAACCCTTGCCCTCAGCGTCACCGTCACCTAGGAGCTTGTTAGAAGCACAGAATCCAGGCCCCACCCAGAACTACTGGATACCAGCCTGCATTTAACAAGATCCACAAGAGAGGCATACCCATATTAAAGTTGGAGAGGCACCAAGCTGTCATCGTCTTCTCCACGGCTAATGAAAACGAAGCAAAGGTTCATCCCGAGCCGACTCTGCCTCAGTCACCTGGATATCACATGAGCTCATTTCATCCTCCCCAGAACCTGCAAATGAGACTGAGGGTCAGAGTGGTCTAGCACCCAAGGTTCCATAAAAGAACATGACCAAGGCTCACTGGAGCCCAGACTTCCAAAAAGAAGGCCCCTGGGCACAGCATGGCACCACTGCAGCCCAAACCGTGGGCCTGGAGGGTAGGCCAGGCTCCCCACGCAGAGTTCACACCATTCGCCAGATGCCCACAGCAGACTGCAAGGCGATAGGAGAAGTAAGTTCTGATTGTGGAATCTCTGAATTTTGCGATTTAAAGAAAAAAATCTGTTTTCGGGGGATGGTTAAAACAGTTCTACCAAGGAGTAAAGAGAGGGCATCTCAAGGCCCCTTCTGGACTTAGAATTTAATGCCTACTTATTGAGAAATGCTCCGTGCATTTGCTCAGCCCTACGTCGAGATGAAGTTCTCTCTCTGTGCCGTAGAAGCTTAGGTTCTAAAAAGGCCACAGAAATGGGTGAGACCTAAAAAATGCCAGAACAATGCAACGGCCTTAATCAGACTGTCTTTGCTTTGCCTTGCTTACAAGTCACTGACTTTAAACTGAATATGGTGTCATGTCTTTAAGTTTCTTGAAGCTTTTTTTACAAAAGATCATATAAAGATTTTCTTCCATGGTAAGACTTTTATATTGTATTTTTCTTAAACTGGAGTGTGGTACATTTACCCTCCATCAGATGATTGCTTATAACTCACCTTGCTTTATTAAGGATACCGCTAGAGGCTTCTATGTCCCTACTAACAAGAATACATTTTCACGCCCATGCAAACCAATGAAAATCCAAGATTTCAGAGCACAAGATAATGAAAATTCTCTCTATCCACATCTTTTACTACTTTTAATCTGGTAACAGTCCCTAAGTGTGTCAGATGAAAGGTACTGTCGCGGGAATTGACATCGTTAACAGCATTCCATACAGGTAAGTCTTGATTGTTCCAATTTCTCAAAAAGTTGGACACATTTACTGCCTCTATGACATCTCTAGGGTGTGTGGAAGAAATAAAAAAGAGGCCTGTACAATGTATTTCTCAAAATATACACACATAGAGTTTGCACATACAAACAGGGAAACCTTATAAATAATGTATGGGGAGCAAAGCATTGTCGGTAATGGAACTACTCATTTCGAAAGCCAACACTGTCACCAAGTGTCCACGCACCAAACCTGACTGGGAATTTTCACGGGCCACCAAACCAGAGGTGGAGATTTTTAGGCACATTCTTGCCAGAAAAGAGAGCCTAGGGCATAAACCACTCAACTGGCTGGCACGAATGCCAGGGCAACCCAAGCAAGTGGACATACAAGCCTACGTAACGCTTGGAAGTAGGAAGCTTTGGGGAACTACACCTGGGCTGGTACTGGCCTCCCTCCCCAAAGGGACAAGGAGAGCAGATACCTGGATGGAGTCAAGAGAGAGAAAAAAGAAAGGCAAGGCTGGGTGTGGAGCAACGTGTGGATCCAGGAGCATGTGTCTCAGAACTGCCGGGGCTCTGCAGACCAGCTGCATCCCCATTCTCCTTGACCCTCATTGGTATAATGAACTCAGGGTGGGCGCATCCCGGCTGCCAAGTCACTTCCACCTGTCCATGGAGTTGACAGTTACTTGCTCAGACAGTTACTAGCCTCTCTGGACCTAACAGCTACTGCAGGAGGCGGTAGTGGAGATCAAGCTGAAGACAACGACCAGATGCGAAGGAGGAAGGGACGTTCAGCGGATCGACTGGGTGGACTGATGGTGTGGGGTTAAGTCTGCAGAGCTAAAGGGGCCAGATGTAGAAAAGGGAAGGGGAATCATGAGGATATGGTCAAGCCCCATCGTATGGATATTTCATCCATATGTTGTATACAAATTCCATTCAATTTGCTCCGAGTGAAAAAGAGAGAACAAAATTATCCTTTCAACCATGTCAGTGACTTTATTTACCATCTCATTTGATGAGCTCATAGCCCAGGGTCAGAGGGAAATGGGAGCTGTGAGCCTGCCATCTCTCAGGAAGTCTCAGGCCTCAGAGGCCCCTCATAGCCAAACTACCTCACCTTTTGCACTTTTCAAGCAACGTTATTCCTTAGTGCGAGTCACCCTCTTCATCAGGTTCGCCAAGAAACAGCAATCTCTCCCAATGAGAGAGGAAAGATGGGCTACTTTGGCTTTCTGAGGCACAATATGTAGTTCTCCAAAATGGTACCTGCCTGGGGGATTTTTCAAGAAAATTAAGCATCAGTGGTGATTTGTTTGTCTTCACATAACGTATGACCCAGATGTGCTGAGAAATAAGAAAAGGACGAACGAATCAAGGGCAGCTGATCCAAGGAGGCAAGGGGCAACTTCCACAGCCTACGTGGAAAGCTAGAGGAAGGGAACATCCAGCTGGTGGGAGCTGAACACAGGGGCCAGTCCTCCTTGGGCTCGGGATGCCACCCCCTCTTCCTACATCTTCACGCTCCCCTTCTCTGTTGGCCCCTCCCAGCCATATTAAAGAGTCACAAGGAAATGCTCTCCTCCACTCCATTCTCCTGTCCTCCTATCCATCCCTCCCTTCTTTCCCTTTGCCATCAATTTCTTCACTTGTGCCCCATTTCTCCCCTCCCATCTCCACTGCGATCTGGTTTCTGCCCCACTACTCTCGGAAACTGATCTCCTCGAAGCCCCCAATGATTTCTCCGTTGACAAGTCCAGGGGACTACTTCTCAATCCTTATCTTTGTGACCACCAAGCCGAGTTAGATCTTAAACAACGTGTCTGTCTTGAAAATCTCTTCCCTTGACTTCTGCGCCACCTTTCCTTTTCTTTTCATGAGACTGATCACAAGCAGTGCTGCAGATTCCATCGAATTAAGGAATGCTGTTGCCTACACGTGTGAATGAGCTGTGAGTAAAGTACTGAAGTAGAGGACACCAGAAGTGAAACGTCTTCATGAATGTCCACGTGGCTGAGCAGCAAGTTAACCTTTCATACGTGTGCTAGAGAAGAAGAGTTGGGTTTTATTTTATTTACTTTTCCCTGGACGGTGTTGAATGACTACCATGTACAAGTTCAGGCTACCTTTTGCTGAGGAGAGCTGAGAGAAAACTGAACAATAGAGCTGTCTTTTCTTGACCAGTTCACCTTAGTTTCCCAAACCCTAAGTCTTTCCCTAATTCTTTCTCCTTTTTATTCTAGTAAAATGAACATAACACAAAATTCACCATTTGGATCATCTTACAATTCACTGTACCATTCAGTGGAATTTACTACTGTCAAAATGTTGTGCAACTATCACCACTGCCTAGCTGCAAAACATTTTCATCAACCAAGAGGAAACCTACACCCATTTTAAGGAGTCATTCCCTATCTCCCTCTCTTCCAAACCCCTGGCAACCACTAATGTATAATCTTTTCTGTGTGTATGGATTTGCCACTGCTGGACATTTCATATAAATGGAACCATACAATATGTAGCCTTTCATGCCTGACTTCTTTCACTTAGTTGCATCCATCATGTAGCATGTATCAGAAATCCACTCACTCTTATGGCTGAATCCTTCATACTGTTTGAATACAAAATTAAAAATACGTTGAGAGTGAAGCTCTGTTTTAATGGCACATCTATTAGGCCAATTCATTGAAAGAAGCTGAAGATGGAGATATTGTGAAATGATAATCGTTGAGAAGCCTCAGCCAATTGGATAATGAAAAGTTTGGGAAATGTTGCAAAAAATTATCTGCTTTATATTAAAAGCCTATTAAACAAGGATTCAGGAGATTGTCTTTTTCTTGCAGGTAACTTAAATGAGGCAGAAAGACATAACTGCCCTTTAAAACACATTTTGAAGGGATTCTATTTATTCTTAATAGATGAATGGGAGTACAGGAAGTTCACATCCAATATGGACTCCCTGTCCAAACACTGTTTATCGTTCTAGCCACCACTATCGAATTATATTTCTTGAGAGTAAGGCAGCTCAATTCCTGCATATTACTTTCTAAAATTCATCCATCAAATCCATTAATACAGTATAAACAAGAGTTGTTCATGTTTAAGTGCAGTTCAAATATCAGGTATAAAGAACCCCCAGTAAGAAAAAGAATCTTGTATCTCTTGCCAGAATGTGGTCAGCTCTGGGGTGCTCTGCTAGCTGAAAGACACATTCATTATTAAGAGGATAGAGGCTGTTTAAGAGGGATGAGAGCCAAAAAATTTTAACTACATATATGTGTTAAGAACAGTGCTAGGTTATCTCATGTTCTATATCAGTCAAGGCTCACCATTTTACATACGTGGAAAGCAAAGTTAAAAGTGTATTCGTAGGGCTTCCCTGTTGGCGCAGTGGTTAAGGATCCACCTGCCAGTGCACGGGACACGCGTTTGAGCCCTGGTCCCGGAAGATCCCACATGCCACGGAGCAACTAAGACCATGTACCACAACTACTGAGCCTGCGTGCTAGAGCCCGTGAACAACAACTACTGAAGCTCACGCACCTAGACCCCGTGCTCAGCAACAACGAGAAGCCACCACAATGAGAAGCCCGCGTACTGCAACAAAGAGTAGCCCCCGCTCACCGCAACTAGAGAAAGCCCGCGCACAGCAACGAAGAGCCTAGGCAGCCAAAGATAAATAAATAAATACGTCTATTTTAAAAAAAAAGTGTTTTAGTAACTTACTAAAAGGCACGCAATCAGTAAACGTGAGCAAGGATTCAATCCCAAATCTGTCACACTGAAGTTTAAGCTAATACTTGAAATTAATAAAAAGAGCACTAAATTGAAAGTTCAGAGATATTTTTTATTTCATACTTTCACTAATGCTCTTTGGAGATAAATCATTTCATTTATATGGGCCTTAGTTTTCACAACTATAAGAGTTGGAAGCTTGACTAGATGATCTGTATGTAGTCTTCCAATTCTAAAATGTTCCACTAATTTGGATTCCTACAATAATTGCCCTTGCAATACACGCATGCTGCCACCAAGTAGCAGGAGAGACTACTAGTTCCTTTTTTATCCCTAGTGGGGGTGCATTTTGACAGCAGACTTATCCGTCAATAGTACAACCTGTTAGTATAACTATAAGATAACAAAATAATCTGGTATTCTTTCCTGTAAAAGAGAAGCTTTACATTGTGTCTGTGAATCGTACCAGAATCACCTGTAGGTTTATAAATATAGAGGAAATCCTGAACCCATTGAATGAGAATCTTCAGAGACAGGACTTGGGCATCTGGAATTTTGGGCTCCCATCATTTCTATATTTTATTTCATTTTAATTTTGCCTATGTACAATATTTGTCACATCCTTTTGAATCTTTAAAAGGTTCTTTCTGTTTTAAATTTTAGAATATCCCATAATCTTCACCTACTTTTCATAAGGTGTTATCTGTTATGTTTATTCGATCTTGTGCTTCTCCTGGTTAAGGCTTCTTTCTTTCCTTTTTTTTGTTTCGTGGCCCTGCCTCATGTCTTGCAGGATCTTAGTTCCCTGACCTGGGATTGGACCCCAGGGCCCCAGCAGTGAAAGCGCCATGTTCTAAACACTGGACCACCAGGGAAGTCCCAAGATTTCAGTTTTAAATGACTTTTTTCCCACTCTAATTCATTCCTGGGATCAGTTTCATGTTTGGACATTAAAGCAACCTTGCATTGCCAGAATAAAGCTACTTTGATTCTGATATATGATTGTTTTACATACCATGGATATAGTTTGTGCTTCTCTTTACACATTGTGCATGCATGTTCAAAGGAGAAACTGGCCTGTGATTCTATTCTTGTAATATCCTTTATAGATTTGTTTTAAGAGTCTATAATTTATATTTTATTTATTTATTTTTGGGTGCATTGGGTCTTCATTGCTGCATGCGAGCTTTCTCTAGTTTCGGCGAGCGGGGGTCTATTCTTGGTTGCGGCGAGTAGGACTCTCATTGCAGCCTTCTGACCCCATGGGCTTCTGACCCCATTCGTCGGTGCTACTTCAGTTCCTTACCCCTTCCTTTCTGACCCTGGGCAGTGAAATCCTCTTTCTGCGGCTGGCCTGCGGCAGAAAGTCAATGAGGCAAGAGTAGGCTTGGAGTATCCAAGGAGCAGAAAGGATGTCAGCGTGTGAAAAACAGAGCGAGCAAATTGGAGAGGAGAAGGAAACACTCAGAGAGGAAACAGAGGCCCAGATTTCTAGGTCTGTGGAGGCACTGAGGACTTTGCATTTCCTGTGAAGAAGCCACTGAAGAAATTTGAGTGACATGATCTGACTTATGTTTTAACAAGATCTCTCTGGATGCCACGTTGATTAGAGACTGTAGGAGAGCAAGGACAAGCCCCAGAACACCAACAGTTGATTCAAAGAAGTGATTACTCAAACACGGTCCCCCTCCTCAGTGAAGACGCAGAGCAGGAATTGGCAAATAATGGCCACAAATCAAATCAGGCTCTCAGCCTGGATCTGTGGGACTGTGAGCTAATAATGGTTCTCACGTTCAGAAAGCTTGTTGAAGAAGAAAGAGGAGGAGAAGCTACAGAAACTGTATATGGCCCACAAAGCCTAAGATATTTAAAATCCAGAAGATGCTTTCCAACACCTGATGTAAAGCATGTGGCTGGTAGGAGGTCCTCAACAAAATTTGGAAGAGGAATACATGAGTCAGTTCGTTCCTGAAAACACTGTAAAGTGATAGGGGTCAAGAAACATTTACCCCTTCACCCTTAACCTTCACAAATGATGCCAGTTCCATTGAGCTATGGAAAAATACATTCTGGCTTTCAAAAGAATAACCCAGAGGGCATTTTCTCACATAGGCAAGGTCATAAACAACTGTCAAGTGAAGTTGAAATAACAACAAATCAAATAATAACAGAAAACCTTTTTACAGATTTTTAAATCTTACAAAGCATTTTCATGTTCATTATCTAATTTAATCCTCAAATCAACGTCATGAGATAGTATTTCCCCATTAGAAATGACCACATATGAAATCCTTAGTGATTGCTCAAGAAAAGCTGAAATCTTGAGTATTACATCTATTAATGCCATGGTTGGGTGTTTTCCCATGGGAACACTGGATGCTAAAATCCACAGGGATTTTCAGCTCAAGATGGCAGACTAGGAAATATATTTACTTTCTGTTCCTCCTGAAACCATATCTAAATAAAACTGCAGAAATACCAAAATTAATCAACCAATAAAAGCCAAGATATTTTGCAAGTCATCAACCACAGAAAGATTTCAACACATTTCGAGAAGGCAAACAATGAAATGGAGGAGCCGTGAATAAAAGAATGAAGAAAAAAAGGCTGACCCTAAGTAAGGTCTGCACAAAGCCACTCAGCTTTTGCTGAGCTCTGCTTATAGTAAAGGCCACAGGAAAGAAGAGGGGCTGAAAACAAGGAGGCAAACG
The DNA here is from genome assembly GCF_059928025.1 of Delphinapterus leucas. NCBI lineage: Eukaryota > Metazoa > Chordata > Mammalia > Artiodactyla > Monodontidae > Delphinapterus > Delphinapterus leucas. The sequence goes on along the minus strand of NC_143137.1, from coordinate 107,098,294 downwards.
TCATTTAAGGAAAAACAGTTCATTTAATGAGCTCCAGGGAACACTCAGCCTGCTGCCATACTAACTCATGAATTACAATGGATAGTTGGTAAGCAAGACAAGAAAACAGGGAAGAAACAAAAGAAACAAAAATCAAGACACTGTTTCTAACTGAACTCTTCTCAAATGAGACCGAGGAATTATGTTTCAATGCCACAGCTGTAAATCATTTCTGCTCTTGGAGAGGTTACGAAGGGCTCATAATATTTCCCTTATTTTCAGACAGAATTTAGGTCTGAGCAAAAGCTTTTGTGTCCTCCAACCCCAAAATTTATTGGTGATGGAAGCCCAGATTTGCTGGGACATACCATAAAAAGAATCTCATGAGCAGAGGGTCAAACTGATTTTGGAATATATGAATTATGCCCAGTGTGAGTTTCAATCGGTATATATATATATATATATATATATATATATATATATATATATACACATTTGTACTGATCTATATGATTTTGGGTTCTGAAACTCCTACATGTCACATGCGTGATACATAACAGACAATGTCAGCCCCAGGAGGGAGAAAACACTCCAATGAAGCAAGCCAAAGAAACAAGTTTTGAGCAAGGTCAAGTGATGAGTAGACCAGGATTGTTCAATTCCTACCTGTCATGCTGAAGCTTCCAGCTCCTGAATAACAACACATGCTTCCCTTGTCCTACACACCCAAGAGTACGTCTCCTCTCTTGGGCATAAGAATCTCTAGAGTTACATATGTGTAGTAAAGAGTGGACCCGGCTGGCATACTCACAATGACCAAATTGTGTTGATCGTACTTTATACCAATACATCGCTCCACGCTGAAGTTGCAATAAATGATATATTTGCTTTCTAGACATGAATGAGACGCCTTACTGGATATAATCCAGGAAGGCCAGAGAAGCTGGCTTCTAATCCATACGGAACAATTCACTGCTGAATTTCTTTCAGGATAGCCCATGATTTATCTAGAATATCATCTTTACATATCTGGATCCTTCAAACTAGACAAAGGGAAAATACGGGCTTAAGCCTCGATTAGAAATATGGAATGGTGCCATGCTGACAACTGGTGGTCCCTGACCAGTATCTTCTGACATTAGAACACAGTGTGGTGGATGACCAATTCATGCGTTGAACAAAAGAAGACCTCCTACAGGGCAGTGTAGCTGTTCGTTACAGGTATGGCACTTAGGGCTAAGTACCATAAGGACTACAAGGAAAAACGAAAAACAAGTAACACATGAAGCATATACGATAAGGAGGCGCCACAGTCCAGAGCACGAGCTCTGGAATCACACAGGCTTGGATCGAATCCCGGCTAAGCCACTACCGTCTATATACCCTGAAGGACAGGCCAAGGTTTAAATGTTGTTTTACCACATTTCAAAAAAGAAGTGAAGAAAGAACCTATCTGCCAGGAAGGGACATCGTGGGGTGCAGCATCCAGTCAGATCAGGGCCCTGCATCTCCTGCTCAGAAACCTTGGCCACCTGGCTCGTGGTGATGCTGGCAGCTGAGCAGCCCTGGAGAAGGCGATCCTGTCTCCAGGTTTCGCAGAGAAGCTGGGAGGTCTCCGGACGAGGTGGCCCACACCCTGGTAAGCTCTGGCTGCCTCCTGCCCTCAGGTCTCAGCAGGCTCTCGCCTCTGGGCCCCGTGGTGGGGAAGGCCTGGCCGATACATACGCAGGGCTGAGGGGCCTGCAGAGCCAGTCCCCAGGCAGGGTGAGCTCTGGAGGAGGCTTCCACAGTCCCCAACAGTCTCCGCATGGTGACCCATCTGGTGCGAAACACCTGCCACCCACAGCGAGAAGTCCCAGCCACTAGAAAGTCCAGAAGGGGCCCCGCCCTTTGCCTTTGGGCCGGGGTTAAGCCACCAGCTGGGCTTGCATGTGACCCCTGCCACGCCCCCTGCCCCGCCCGCCCTTTCTCTGTGACACGTACAATGGATATGTCATAAAGCCAGGCTGAGCCAGTGCTATAAATTCGGAGGAGTTAGAATCTAGGAAGAAGCTCTCCCACTTTCACTCTCTGCTCTCAGATCAGGCAGGCAGTACCTCTAATATGGAAGCTATGGACACCACACCTCCCTCCCAGGCTGTCCTCTTCCATTCTGCTCATGTTGTCCCCAGCACCCCACTGACGGCTTTGGCGGGTATCGGTGCTTCAGCAGGCAGCACGTCTCACCCCGAACCTATGGACACCACACCTCCTTCTCACGATGCCATCTTCCATTCTGCTCCTGTTTTCCCCAGCACCCAATCTATGGCTTTGGCGGGCATCGGTGCTTCAGCAGGCAGCACCTCAGACCCCGAACCTATGGACACCACACCTCCTTCACACGCTGTCATCTTCCATTCTACTCCTGTTTTCCCCAGCACCCCACTGACGGCTTTGGCGGGCATCGGTGCTTCAGCAGGAAGCACGTCAGACCCCGAACCTATGGACACCACACCTCCTTCACACGCTGTTATCTTCCATCCTGCTCCTGTGTTCCCCAGCACCCCATTGACGGCTTTGGCGGGCATCGGTGCTTCAGCAGGAAGCACGTCAGACCCCGAACCTATGGACACCACACCTCCTTCATACGCTGTCATCTTCCATTCTGCTCCAGTTTTCCCCATCACCCCATTGACGGCTTTGGCGGGCATCGGTGCTTCAGCAGGAAGCACGTCAGGCCCCGAACCTATGGACACCACACCTCCTTCACACGCTGTCATCTTCCATTCTGCTCCTGTTTTCCCAAGCACCCCATTTACGGCTTTGGCGGGCATCGGTGCTTCAGCAGGAAGCACGTCAGACCCCGAACCTATGGACACCACACCTCCTTCACACGCTGTCATCTTCCATTCTGCTCCTGTTTTCCCCAGCACCCCATTTACGGCCCTGGCGGGCATCGGTGCTTCCGCAGTCAGCACGTCTGACCCCGAACCTATGGACACCACACCTCCTTCCCAGGCTGTCATCTTCTATTCTGCTCCTGTTTTCTCCAGCACCCCATTTTCGGCTTTGGTGGGCATCGGTGCCTCAGCAGTCAGCACCTCAGACCCCGAACCTATGGACACCACACCTCCTTCCCAGGCTGTCATCTTCCATCCTGCTCCTCTTTACCCCAGCACCCCATTTACCGCTTAGGCCAGCACTGGTGTTTCAGCAGGCAGCACCTCTAACACCAAAGCTATGGACACCACACCTCCTTCCCAGGCTGTCATTTTCCAGTCTGCCCTGTCTCCAAGTAGAACCACTACCCATTTCACACTGCTGTTCCAAGTTCTGGGAACACACCACCCAGTGGTAGCAATACCTCAGCCCATGCCTCGACTCATTTACCTGCAACGTGAGCCAACAGAGAGACCAACACTTCAAAGTTATGACAGAAAATTGAGTAAGTTATACGCTTGGAATTTCATTTATTATTATTAACAAGCACAATTGTAGTGCTTAGACTATAACAAGTACTATTCTAAGGGCTTACCAAATATTAACTCACTTATTCCTCATAATGGCAACCCTAGTGGTAGGGAATATTCATAATGTTCACTTTTTGGGGGAAACTGAGGCTCAGAGTCGTTGAATAGCTTGCCTAATGCCACACAGTTAGTAGGTGGCAAAACCCGGGATTAAAACCAGACCATCTAGACTTTCATCACTTTGCTGTGTCACCTTATTATAAGTTGTGGTTAGGGAAGGGACTAAATTGACAAGACTCTGAACTAAAAGGAGAAGGGAGAAATGAGAAAATGAGTGATCCTAGAAACTAGAGAAGATTTAGGCTCAGAAATTTCTGGTGATGAGACCCAGAAGAACAAGAACTTGGTTGGAATGTTAACTTGGGGTAGTATCTGAATCCATTGAGAAATGGTTTTGTTTCCTGTAAACTTTAGAAAGGTCAGTTGGATGAAGATTAACGAAGACAAAAGTAGAAAGGAAAAGAAAAAGGTGCCTTAAGTGAGACATAACCGCTCCCCTCTACGTACCCACAGGTTGTGTCCTGTGGGAAAGGATGGAGCTCTCTCTACCGGGTTGGTCACCAGGCTGAACAAGGAGAAACATGGCAACCATTGTACTGGTTCTGATGATCCCTCAAAACCAAGGCTTCAGTTTCCAAGAACGACCTACAGTAGCATAACTAGTGTGTGTCACACATGCCACTAAGTGTGTTTCCAGTCACACATTTTAATTGGAGAAATACTTCCTATGAGGTAGGCATTAGTTCGCTGTGGCTGCTGTAACAAATTACTACAAATGTGCTTGCTTCTAACAAAACACACTTATTTTCTTATGGTTCTGGAAGACAGAGGTCCAAAACCAGTTTCCCTGGGCTGAAACCAGGAGTCAACAGGGCCATCCATCCTCCTTCTAGAGGCTCTAAGCGAGAATCTGTTTCCTCGCCAGCACTCCTTCACTTCTGGCCACATCAATCCAACCCCAACTTCATCATCACATTCTCTTTGGGGTAAAAATTCCCTCTGCCTCTCTCTTACGAGAACACCAGTGGTTATATTTGGGCCCATCCAGGTAGTCCAGGAGAATCTTCCCATCTGAGAACCATTACTTTCATCCCACTGGCAAAGTGCCTTCTGCCATTTAAGGTGACATTCACAGGTTCTGGAGAGTAGAATGTGGACATTTGGGGGCAATGGTATTATTCAGTCTACTACAAGGTAGATACTATTATCTTTCTCAGATGTACGAAATGACGTTTAGGGAAGTAGTCTGTCTCAGGTCTACAATTTCCAGAGTAGAGACGCACATTCTGCCACTGACACTTTAGGACACACCCTAAACAACTTTAATCTGTGTCCTTAACTACTGCATAATCCTTGGTTAAGAGTCACACTTAGGTATCAAGACCCAATTGAATAGGACACAAGTACTGTCTCCTCTTTCACTATGTTTGCCTGGTGTACTGATGAATCTTGCCCAGAGCAGAAGAGTTCAGAAAAGTGTTATGCAGGTTTACGAAGAGAAAGCATTTACTGTTTGACGTGCACGGAGGAACGGAAGGCTTTTTCAAATAAAATAAAATAAAATATGCCACCAAATAGTCAATTGTCACAACAGAGGTAACCCCGTGGGAGTCATGAGGAGACTAAAATTATCTCCAATTGTGCAGGGCAGAAAAGTTTCAATGAAGGCAGGTGTAGTTCAGCCAAGCCCTACAGCACAGAAGTAGGAATTTGGGTATGTACGAATGGGAAAAAAGACATTTGAGGCATGGGAAATAGTTTAATGCAGAATGGACGAGAAATATGCATTAGACCTTTTCTAAAACAACTGGCTTATTAACTCAGTAAATCGATTTAGTCAGTCAAACTAGCTTTAGCTGATTACTTATCCAGGGGATAGCTGTTGAGAGTAATTTTTGTCACAGAACAGTAAATAAAATGGTTGAACTATAGCTTTAGGCTTGCTAAGTGAAATAGATTGCTCTAGATGATTTTCAAGTGACTTACTTGGTAGTACTCACGAAATTGGGGGTTAACAATTGCTTAAGAAAACAAAGAGAATTGATTTTAAATAAAGTAGCTACTGTGTAAACTATCTGTTCAGTAGCTCATGTTAAACGGATGTTTATAATCCCCATTGGACAACCAACTACATTTTTGCAAATGGCAATGTGAATTGCTGTTGCCTAAACTATAGCAATGATCACCTATGTAATTTGTTGTCCAAACCAGAAATCTTCTAACAATACTGGTGTCCTAATAAAAATAAGCACGAAGGGAACACACAGTGGGTGTCTCCCGTGTGCCTGTGCATACATCTATATCTCACTGAGCCCTCATAACAGCCCCCAAGAGAGGGACTCTGGGCGTCGCCATGCTGCTTGTGGAGAAACAGGCACAGGAAGGTTCAAGAGTCTATCTACCTAATATTGCACAGAGGGTGGCAGAGCCCGTTTTTAAACCACCTGCCTCCAATACCAGGTGCCAGGAGCCAGACTCAGCCTACAGCTCTCTTCTGCTCGCCTGGAGGTGAAACAGTGTGTCATGATTAGTCAAATCCCGTCTTCACTCATCAAGGTAGGTTGAACACCTGCACGTCCTCCAAGTAGCATGTAGCATAAGCAATATGATGTTTGTCCCGTGATCGTCCAGGAACTTGGAATCAGCTGTGCCTGGTTAGGCTGAGCTTGTTTAGAATGGAGAGGACCACCGATCTTCCACCTGGGCAAGTGCCTTTTGACCTCCTGCCATCAGAGGGCCGAAATCTCCAGCCTGAGAATGTGCTGAGCCCTGTAGCCTAGTTACGCCAGCTCAGAAGAATGATGAGCACACCTTTTTCCAGTCACCTTTCCTCATGCTCCCCATGCCTCATACTGCCCTGCTTCTTTATTCTTTATCCCACAGATACCCAAAGCCCCTTGCCTTTGAGGAGGCGGATTTGAGACCTATTGTCACGTCACGTCCTCGCTTGGCTGCCCTGTGAATAAACCTCCTCTTTGCTGCAAACCTCAGCATTTCAGTGTTTTGGCTTGCTGCGCCTCAGACAGAATGGTTGGGAGCAGTGGTACAGCTCCCTTGCCTGTGAGGGATGCTGGTTCCTAGTAGTCACGTTGCGGATGTTTTCTCCTCTCGGGGTGGGGGCGGGGCAGACATCCTGCTCTTCCGGAAAGGGAGAAACACAGGTGCCAAACCCTTGCCCTCAGCGTCACCATCACCTAGGAGCTTGTTAGAAGCACAGAATCCAGGCCCCACCCAGAACTACTGAATACCAGCCTGCCTTTAACAAGATCCACAAGAGAGGCATACCCATATTAAAGTTGGAGAGGCACCAAGCTGTCATCGTCTTCTCCACGGCTAATGAAAACGAAGCAAAGGTTCATCCCGAGCCGACTCTGCCTCAGTCACCTGGATATCACATGAGCTCATTTCATCCTCCCCAGAACCTGCAAATGAGACTGAGGGTCAGAGTGGTCTAGCACCCAAGGTTCCATAAAAGAACATGACCAAGGCTCACTGGAGCCCAGACTTCCAAAAAAGAAGGCCCCTGAGCACAGCATGGCACCACCGCAGCCCAAACCGTGGGGCTGGAGGGTAGGCCAGGCTCCCCACGCAGAGTTCACGCCATTCGACAGATGCCCACAGCAGACCACAAGGCAATATGAGAAGTAAGTCTTGATTGTGGAATCTCTGAATTTTGAGATTTAAAGAAAAAAATCTGTTTTTGGGGGATGGTTAAAACAGTTCTACCAAGGAGTAAAGAGAGGGCATCTCAAGGCCCCTTCTGGACTTAGAATTTAATGCCTACTTATTGAGAAATGCTCCGCGCCTTTGCTCAGCCCTACGTCAAGGTGAAGTTCTCTGTGCCCTAGAAGCTTAGGTTCTAAAAAGGCCACAGAAATGGGTGAGACCTAAAGAATGCCAGAACAATGCAACGGCATTAATCAGACTGTCTTTGCTTTGCCTTGCTTACAAGTCACTGACTTTAAACTGAATATGGTGTCATGTCTTTATGTTTCTTGAAGCTTTTTTTTTACAAAAGATCATATAAAGATTTTCTTCCATGGTAAGACTTTTATATTGTATGTCTCTTAAACTGGAGTGTGGTACATTTACCCTCCATCAGATGATTGCTTACAACTCACCTTGCTTTATTAAGAATACCGCTAGAGGCTTCTATGTCCCTACTAACAAAAATACATTTTCAGGCCCATTCAAACCACTGAAATTCCAAGATTTCAGAGCACAAGATAATGAAAATTCTCTCTATCCACGTCTTTTACTACATTTAGCCTGTTAACAGTCCCTAAGTGTGTCAGATGAAAGGTACTGTCGCGGGAATTGACATCTTTAACAGCATTCCATACAGGTAAGTCTTGATTGTTCCAATTTCTCAAAAAGTTGGACACATTTACTGCCTCTATGACATCTCTAGGGTGTGTGGAAGAAATAAAAAAGAGGCCTGTACAATGTATTTCTCAAAATATACACACAAAGGGTTTGCACATACAAACAGGAAAACCTTATAATAATGTATGGGGAGCCAAGTATTGTCGGTAACGGACCTACTCATTTCGAAAGACAACACTGTCACCAAGTGTCCCTTCACCAAAATTGACTGGGAATGTTTAGGGGCCACCAAACCAGAGGTGGAGATTTTTAGGCACATTCTTGCCAGAAAAGAGAGCCTAGGGCATAAACCACTCAACTGGTTGGCACGAATGCCAGGGCAACCCAAGCAAGTGGATATAGAAGCCTACGTAATGCTTGGAAGTAGGAAGCTTTGGGGGACTACACCTAGGCTGGTACTGGCCTCCCTCCCCAAAGGGACAAGGAGAGCAGAAACCTGGATGGAGTCAAGAGAGAGCAAAAGAAAGGCAAGGCTGGGTATGGAGCAACGTGTGGATCCAGGAGCATGTGTCTCAGAACTGCCGGGGCTCTGCAGACCAGCTGCATCCCCATTCTCCTTGACCCTCATTGGCATAATGAACTCAGGGTGGGCGCATCCCGGCTGCCAAGTCACTTCGACCTGTCCATGGAGTTGACAGTTACTTGCTCACAGTGAACCAACCACTCTGGACCTAAGAGCTACTGCACGGGGCGGTAGTGGAGAACAAGGTGACGACAACGACCAGATGCGAAGGAGGAAGAGACATTCAGCGGACCGACTGGGTGGACTGATGTTGTGGCGTTAAGTCTGCAGAGCTAAAGGGGCCAGATGTAGAAAAGGGAAGGGGAATCATGAGGATATGGTCAAGCCCCTTCGTATAGATATTTCATCCGTATGTTGTATGCAAATTCCATTCAATTTGCTCCGAGTGAAAAAGAGAGAACAAAATTATCCTTTCAACCATGTCAGTGACTTTATTTACCATCTCATTTGATGCGCTCATAGCCCAGGTTCAGAGGGAAATGGGAGCTGTGAGTCTGCCATCTCTCAGGAAGTCTCAGGCCTCAGAGGCCCCTCATAACCAAACTACCTCACCTTTTGCACCTTTCAAGCAACGTTATTCCTAAGTGCGAGTCACCCTCTTCATCAGGTTCTCCAAAAGACAGCAGTCTCTCCCAATGACAGAGGAAAAATGGGCTACTTTGGCTTTCTGAGGCACAATATGTAGTTCTCCAAAATGGTACCTGCCTGGGGGATTTTTCAAGAAAATTAAGCATCAGTGGTGATTTGTTTGTCTTCACATAACGTATGACCCAGATGTGCTGAGAAATAAGAAAAGGACGAACGAATCAAGGGCAGCTGATCCAAGGAGGCAAGGCGCAACTTCCACAGCCTACGTGGAAAGCTAGAGGAAGGGAACATCCAGCTGGTGGGAGCTGAACACAGGGGCCAGTCCTCCTTGGGCTCGGGATGCCACCGCCTCTTCCTACATCTTCACGCTCTCCTTCTCTGTTGGCCCCTCCCAGCCATATGAAAGAGCCACAAGGAAATGCTCTCCTCCATTCCATTTTCCTGTCCTCCTATCCACCCCTCCCTTCTTTCCCTTTGCCATCAATTTCTTGACTTGCCCCCCATTTCTCCCCTCCCATCTACACTGCGATCTGGTTTCTGCCCCACTACTCCCGTGAAACTGACCTCCTTGAAGCCCCCAATGATTTCTCTGTTGACAAGTCCAGGGGACTACTTCTCAATCCTTATCTTTGTGACCGCCAAGCCGAGTTAGATCTTAAACAACGTCTCTGTCTTGAAAATCTCTTCCCTTGGCTTCTGCGCCACCTTTCCTTTTCTTTTCATGACACCGATCACAACCAGTGCTGCAGATTCCATCGAATTAAGGAATGCTGTTGCCTACATGTGTGAATGAGCTAAAGTGAGTACAGTACTGAAGTAGAGGACACCTAAAGTGAAACGTCTTCATGTACGTCCACGTGGCTGAGCAGCAAGTTAACCTTTCATACATGTGCTAGAGAAGAAGAGTTGGGTTTTATTTTATTTACTTTTCCCTGGACTGTGTTGAATGACTATCATCTACAAGTTCAGGCTACTTTTTGCTGAGGATTAATAATGCACTGGGAGAGCTGAGAGAAAACTGAATAATAGAGCTGTCTTTTTCTTGACCAGCTCACCTTACTTTCCCAAACTCTAAGTCTTTCTCTAATTCTTTCCCCTTTTTATTGTAGTAAAATGAACATAACACAAAATTCACCATTTGGATCATTTTACAATTCACTCTACCATTCAGTGGAATTTACTACTGTCACAATGTTGTGCAACTATCACCACTGCCTAGCTGCAAAACATTTTCATCAACCAAGAGGAAACCTACACCCATTTTAAGGAGTCATTCCCAATTTCCCTCTCTTCCAAACCCCTGGCAACCACTAATGTATAATCTTTTCTGTGTGTATGGATTTGCCACTGCTGGACATTTCATATAAATGGAACCATACAATATGTAGCCTTTCATGCCTGACTTCTTTCACTTAGTTGCATCCATCATGTAGCATGTATCAGAAATCCACTCACTGTTACGGCTGAATCCTTCATACTGTTTGAATACAAAATTAAAAATACGTTGAGAGTGAAGCTCTGTTTTAATGGCACATCTATTAGGCCAATTCATTGAAAGAAACTGAAGATGGAGATGTTGTTGTCAAATGATAATCGTTGAGAAGCCTCAGCCAATTGGATAATGAAAAGTTTGGGAAATGTTGCAAAAAATTAGCTGATTTATATTAAAAGCCTATTAAACAAGGATTCAGGAGATTGTCTTTTTCTTGCAGGTAACTTAAATGAGGCAGAAAGAAATAACTGCCCTTTAAAACACATTTTGAAAGGATTCTATTTATTCTTAATAGACGAATGGGAGGGAGTACAGGAAGTTCACATCCAATATGGACTCCCTGTCCAAACACTGTTTGTCGTTCTAGCCACCACTATCGAATTATATTTCTTGAGAGTAAGGCAGCTCAATTCCTGCATATTACTTTCTAAACTTCATCCATCAAATCCATTAATACAGTATAAACAAGAGTTGTTCATGTTTAAGTGCAGTTCAAATATCAGGTATAAAGAACCCCCAGTAAGAAAAAGAATCCTATATCTCTTGCCAGAATGTGGTCAGCTCTGGGGTGCTCTGCTAGCTGAAAGACACATTCATTATTAAGAGGATAGAGGCTGTTTAAGAGGGATGAGAGCCAAAAAATTTTAACTACATATATGTGTTAAGAACAGTGCTAGGTTATCTCATGTTCTATATCAGTCAAGGCTCACCATTTTACATACGTGAAAAGCAAAGTTAAAAGTGTATTCGTAGGGCTTCCCTGTTGGCGCAGTGGTTAAGGATCCACCTGCCAGTGCACGGGACACACGTTTGAGCCCTGGTCCGGGAAGATCCCACGTGCCACGGAGCAACTAAGACCATGTGCCACAACTACTGAGACTGCGTGCTAGAGCCCGTGAACCACAACTACTGAAGCCCACGCACCTAGGCCCCGTGCTCAGCAACAGCGAGAAGCCACCACAATGAGAATGCCGTGTACTGCAACAGAGTAGCCGCCGCTCACTGCAACTAGAGAAAGCCTGCGCACAGCAACGAAGAGCCTAGGCAGCCAAAGATAAATAAATAAATACGTCTATTTAAAAAAAATGTGTTTCAGTAACTTACTAAAAGGCACGCAATCAGTAAACATGAGCAAGGATTCAATCCCAAATCTGTCACACTGAAGTTTAAGCTAATACTCGAGATTGATAAAAACAGCACTAATTTAAAACTTCAGAGGTATTTTTTACTTCATACTTTCACTAATGCTCTTTGGAGATAAATCATTTCATTTATATGGGCCTTAGTTTTTACAACTATAATAGTTGGAAGCTTGACTAGGTGATCTCTATGTAGTCTTCCAATTCTAAAATGTTCCACTAATTTGGATTCCTACAGTAATTGCCCTTGCAATACATGCATGCTGCCACCAAGTAGCAGTAGAGACTACTAGTTCCTTTTTTATCCCTAGTGGGGGTGCATTTTGACAGCAGACTTATCCGTCAATAGTACAACCTGTTAGTATAACTATAAGATAACAAAATAATCTGGTATTCTTTCCTGTAAAAGAGAAGCTTTACATTGTGTCTGTGAATCGTACCAGAATCACCTGTAAGTTTATAAATATAGAGGAAATCCTGAACCCATTGAATGAGAATCTTCAGAGACAGGAATTGGGCATCTGGAATTTTGGGCTCCCATCATTTGTATATTTTATTTCATTTTATTTTTGCCTATGTACAATATTTGTCACATCCTTTTGAATCTTTAAAAGTTTCTTTCTGTTTTAAATTTTAGAATATTCCATAATCTTCACCTACTTTTCATAAGGTGTTATCTGTTATGTTTATTCGATCTTGTGCTTCTCCTGGTTAAGACTTCTTTCTTTCCTTCTTTTTTTCTCGTGGCCCTGTCTCATGTCTAGCAGGATCTTAGTTTCCTGACATGGGATTGGACCCCAGGGTCCCAGCAGTGAAAGCGCCATGTTCTAAACACTGGACCACCAGGGAAGTCCCAAGATTTCAGTTTTAAATGACTTTTTTCCCACTCTAATTCATTCCTGGGATCAGTTTCATGTTTGGACATTAAAGCAACCTTGCATTGCCAGACTAAAGCTACTTTGATTTTGATATATGATTGTTTTACATACCATGGATACAGTTTGTGCTTCTCTTTACACATTTTGCATGCATGTTCAAAGGAGAAACTGGCCTGGGATTCTATTCTTGTAATATCCTTTATAGATTTGTTTTAAGAGTCTATACTTTATTTTTTATTTATTTATATTTTTGGCTGCATTGGGTCTTCATTGCTGCATGCATGCTTTCTCTAGCTTTGGCGAGCGGGGGTCTATTCTTTGTTGCAGTGAGTAGGCTTCTCATTGCAGCCTTCTGACCGCATGGGCTTCTGACCCCATTCGTCGGTGCTACTTCAGTTCCTTACCCCTTCCCTTCTGACCCTGGGCGGTGAAATCCTCTTTCTGCAGCTGGCCTGCGGCAGAAAGTCAATGAGGCAAGAGTAGGCTTGGAGTATCCAAGGAGCAGAAAGGATGTCAGCGTGTGGAAAACAGAGCGAGCAAATTGGAGAGGAGAAGGAAACACTCAGAGAGGAAACAGAGGCCCAGATTTCTAGGTCTGTGGAGGCACTCTGAGGACTTTGCATTTCCTGTGAAGAAGCCACTGAAGAAATTTGAGTGACATGATCTGACTTATGTTTTAACAAGATCTCTCTGGATGCCACGTTGATCAGAGATTGTAGGAGAGCAAGGACAAGCCCCAGAACACCAACAGTTGATTCAAAGAAGTGATTACTCAAACATGGTCCCCCTCCTCAATGAGGACGCAGAGCAGGAATCGGCAAATAATGGCCACAAATCAAATCAGGCTCTCAGCCTGGATCTGTGGGACTGTGAGCTAATAATGGTTCTCACGTTCAGAAAGCTTGTTGCAGAAGAAAGAGGAGGAGAAGCTACAGAAACTGTATATGGCCCACAAAGCCTAAGATATTTAAAATCCAGAAGATGCTTTCCAACACCTGATGTAAAGCATGTGGCTGGTAGGAGGTCCTCAACCACATTTGGAAGAGGAATACATGAGTTAGTTCGTTCCTGAAAACACTGTAAAGTGATAGGGGTCAAGAAACATTTACCCGTTCACCCTTAACCTTCACAAATGATGCCAGTTCCATTGAGCTATTGAAAAATACATTCTGGCTTTCAAAAAAGTAACCCAGAGGGCATTTTCTCACATAGGCAAGGTCATAAACAACTGTCAAGTGAAGTTGAAATAGCAACAAAACAAATGATAACAAAAACATTTTTACAGAACTTTAAATCTTACAAAGCATTTTCATGTTCATTATCTAATTTAATCCCCAAATCAACGTCATGAGATAGTTATTATTTCCCCATTAGAAATGACCACATATTAAATCCTTAGTGATTGCTCAAGAAAAGCTGAAATCTTGAGTGTAACATCCATTAATGCCATGGTGGGGTGTTTTCCCATGGGAACACTGGATGCTAAAATCCACAGGGATTTTCAGCTCAAGATGGCAGACTAGGAAATATATTTACTTTCTGTTCCTCCTGAAACCATATCTAAATAAAACTGTAGAGATACCAAAACTAATCAACCAATAAAAGCCAAGATATTTTGGAAGTCATCAACCACAGAAAGATTTCAACACATTTCGAGAAGGCAAACAATGAAATGGAGGAGCCGTGAATAAAATAATGAAGAGAAAAAGGCTGAACCTAAGTAAGGTCTGCACAAAGCCACTCAGCTTTTGCTGAGCTCTGGTTATAGTAAAGGGCAGAGGAAGGAAGAGGGGCTGAAAACAAGGAGACAAACGTCATTTAAGGAAAAACAGTTCATTTAATGAGCTCCAGGGAACACTCAGCCTGCTGCCATACTAACTCATGAATTACAATGGATAGTTGGTAAGCAAGACAAGAAAACAGGGAAGAAACAAAAGAAACAAAAATCAAGACATTGTTTCTAACTGAACTCTTCTCAAATGAGATTGAGGAATTATGTTTCAATGCCACAGCTGTAAATCATTTCTGCTCTTGGAGAGGTTACAAAGGGCTTATAATATTTCCCTTTTGTTCAGACAGAATTGAGGTCTGAGCAAAAGCTTTTGTGTCCTCCAACCCCAAAATTTATTGGGGATGGAAGCCCAGATTTGCTGGGACATACCATAAAAAGAATCTCATGAGCAGGGGGTCAAACTGACTGTGGAATATATGAATTATGTCCTGTGTGAGTTTCAATAGGTTTTAAAATATATACATACATACATATATATATATATACGTTTTTAATGATCTATATGATTTTGGGTTCTGAAATTTCTACATGTCACATGCGTGATACATAACAGACAATGTCAGCCCCAGGAGGGAGAAAACACTCCAATGAAGCAAGCCAAAGAAACAAGTTTTAAGCAAGGTCAAGTGATGTGTAGACCAGGATTGTTCAATTCCTACCTGTCATGCTGAAGCTTCCAGCTCCTGAATAACAACACATGCTTCCCTTGTCCTACACACCCAAGAGTACGTCTCCTCTCTTGGGCATAAGAATCTCTAGAGTTACATATGTGTAGTAAAGAGTGGACCCGGCTGGCATACTCACAATGACCAAATTGTGTTGATCGTACTTTATACCAATACATCGCTCCACGCTGAAGTTGCAATAAATGATATATTTGCTTTCTAGACATGAATGAGACGCCTTACTGGATATAATCCAGGAAGGCCAGAGAAGCTGGCTTCTAATCCATACGGAACAATTCACTGCTGAATTTCTTTCAGGATAGCCCATGATTTATCTAGAATATCATCTTTACATATCTGGATCCTTCAAACTAGACAAAGGGAAAATACGGGCTTAAGCCTCGATTAGAAATATGGAATGGTGCCATGCTGACAACTGGTGGTCCCTGACCAGTATCTTCTGAGATTAGAACACAGTGTGGTGGATGACCAATTCATGCGTTGAACAAAAGAAGACCTCCTACAGGGCAGTGTAGCTGTTCGTTACAGGTATGGCACTTAGGGCTAAGTACCATAATGACTACAAGGAAAAACGAAAAACAAGTAACACATGAAGCATATACGATAAGGAGGCGCCACAGTCCAGAGCACGAGCTCTGGAATCACACAGGCTTGGATCGAATCCCGGCTAAGCCACTACCGTCTATATACCCTGAAGGACAGGCCAAGGTTTAAATGTTGTTTTACCACATTTCAAAAAAGAAGTGAAGAAAGAACCTATCTGCCAGGAAGGGACATCGTGGGGTGCAGCATCCAGTCGGATCAGGGCCCTGCATCTCCTGCTCAGAAACCTTGGCCACCTGGCTCGTGGTGATGCTGGCAGCTGAGCAGCCCTGGAGAAGGCGATCCTTTCTCCAGGTCTCGCAGAGAAGCTGGGGAGGTTTCCGGACGAGGTGGCCCACACCCTGGTAAGCTCTGGCTGCCTCCTGCCCTCAGGTCTCAGCAGGCTCTGGTCTCTGGGCCCCGTGGTGGGGAAGGCCTGGCCGATACATACGCAGGGCTGAGGGGCCTGCAGAGCCAGTCCCCAGGCAGGGTGAGCTCTGGAGGAGGCTTCCACAGTCCCCAACAGTCTCCGCATGGTGGCCCATCTGGTGCCAAACACCTGCCACCCACAGCGAGAAGTCCCAGCCACTAGAAAGTCCAGAAGGGTCCCCGCCCTTTGCCTTTGGGCCGGGGTTAAGCCACCAGCTGGGCTTGCATGTGACCCCTGCCACGCCCCCTGCCCCGCCCGCCCTTTCTCTGTGACACGTACAATGGATATGTCATAAAGCCAGGCTGAGCCAGTGCTATAAATTCGGAGGAGTTAGAATCTAGGAAGAAGCTCTCCCACTTTCACTCTCTGCTCTCAGATCAGGCAGGCAGTACCTCTAATATTGAAGCTATGGACACCACACCTCCCTCCCAGGCTGTCCTCTTCCATTCTGCTCATGTTGTCCCCAGCACCCCACTGATGGCTTTGGCGGGTATCGGTGCTTCAGCAGGCAGCAGGTCTCACCCCGAACCTATGGACACCACACCTCCTTCTCACGCTGCCATCGTCCATTCTTCTCCTGTTTTCCCCAGCACCCAATCTATGGCTTTGGCGGGCATCGGTGCTTCAGCAGGCAGCACATCAGACCCCGAACCTATGGACACCACACCTCCTTCACACGCTGTCATCTTCCATTCTGCTCCTGTTTTCCCCAGCACCCCATTGACGGCTTTGGCGGGCATCGGTGCTTCAGCAGGAAGCACGTCAGGCCCCGAACCTATGGACACCACACCTCCTTCACACGCTGTCATCTTCCATTCTGCTCCCGTTTTCCCCAACTCCAGCCTCAGAATGCGCTGAGGCCTGTAGCCTAGTTACGCCAGCTCAGAACAATGATGAGCACACCTTTTTCCAATCACCTTTCCTCATGCTCCCCATGCCTGATACTGCCCTGCTTCTTTATTCTTAATGCCACAGATACCCAAAGCCCCTTGCATTTGGGGAGGCGGATTTGAGACCTATTGTCAGGTCACTTCCCCGCTTGCCTGGCCTGTGAATAAACCTCCTCTTTGCTGCAAACCTCAGCATTTCAGTGTTTTGGCTTGCTGCGCCTCAGACAGAATGGTTGGGAGCAGTGGTACAGGTCCCTTCCCTGTGAGGGAAGCTGCTTCCTAGTGGTCACGTTGTGGATGTTTTCTCCTCTCGGGGTGGGGGAGGGGCAGACATCCTGCTCTTCAGGAAAGGGAGAAACGCAGGTGCCAAACCCTTGCCCTCAGCGTCACCGTCACCTAGGAGCTTGTTAGAAGCACAGAATCCAGGCCCCACCCAGAACTACTGGATACCAGCCTGCATTTAACAAGATCCACAAGAGAGGCATACCCATATTAAAGTTGGAGAGGCACCAAGCTGTCATCGTCTTCTCCACGGCTAATGAAAACGAAGCAAAGGTTCATCCCGAGCCGACTCTGCCTCAGTCACCTGGATATCACATGAGCTCATTTCATCCTCCCCAGAACCTGCAAATGAGACTGAGGGTCAGAGTGGTCTAGCACCCAAGGTTCCATAAAAGAACATGACCAAGGCTCACTGGAGCCCAGACTTCCAAAAAGAAGGCCCCTGGGCACAGCATGGCACCACTGCAGCCCAAACCGTGGGCCTGGAGGGTAGGCCAGGCTCCCCACGCAGAGTTCACACCATTCGCCAGATGCCCACAGCAGACTGCAAGGCGATAGGAGAAGTAAGTTCTGATTGTGGAATCTCTGAATTTTGCGATTTAAAGAAAAAAATCTGTTTTCGGGGGATGGTTAAAACAGTTCTACCAAGGAGTAAAGAGAGGGCATCTCAAGGCCCCTTCTGGACTTAGAATTTAATGCCTACTTATTGAGAAATGCTCCGTGCATTTGCTCAGCCCTACGTCGAGATGAAGTTCTCTCTCTGTGCCGTAGAAGCTTAGGTTCTAAAAAGGCCACAGAAATGGGTGAGACCTAAAAAATGCCAGAACAATGCAACGGCCTTAATCAGACTGTCTTTGCTTTGCCTTGCTTACAAGTCACTGACTTTAAACTGAATATGGTGTCATGTCTTTAAGTTTCTTGAAGCTTTTTTTACAAAAGATCATATAAAGATTTTCTTCCATGGTAAGACTTTTATATTGTATTTTTCTTAAACTGGAGTGTGGTACATTTACCCTCCATCAGATGATTGCTTATAACTCACCTTGCTTTATTAAGGATACCGCTAGAGGCTTCTATGTCCCTACTAACAAGAATACATTTTCACGCCCATGCAAACCAATGAAAATCCAAGATTTCAGAGCACAAGATAATGAAAATTCTCTCTATCCACATCTTTTACTACTTTTAATCTGGTAACAGTCCCTAAGTGTGTCAGATGAAAGGTACTGTCGCGGGAATTGACATCGTTAACAGCATTCCATACAGGTAAGTCTTGATTGTTCCAATTTCTCAAAAAGTTGGACACATTTACTGCCTCTATGACATCTCTAGGGTGTGTGGAAGAAATAAAAAAGAGGCCTGTACAATGTATTTCTCAAAATATACACACATAGAGTTTGCACATACAAACAGGGAAACCTTATAAATAATGTATGGGGAGCAAAGCATTGTCGGTAATGGAACTACTCATTTCGAAAGCCAACACTGTCACCAAGTGTCCACGCACCAAACCTGACTGGGAATTTTCACGGGCCACCAAACCAGAGGTGGAGATTTTTAGGCACATTCTTGCCAGAAAAGAGAGCCTAGGGCATAAACCACTCAACTGGCTGGCACGAATGCCAGGGCAACCCAAGCAAGTGGACATACAAGCCTACGTAACGCTTGGAAGTAGGAAGCTTTGGGGAACTACACCTGGGCTGGTACTGGCCTCCCTCCCCAAAGGGACAAGGAGAGCAGATACCTGGATGGAGTCAAGAGAGAGAAAAAAGAAAGGCAAGGCTGGGTGTGGAGCAACGTGTGGATCCAGGAGCATGTGTCTCAGAACTGCCGGGGCTCTGCAGACCAGCTGCATCCCCATTCTCCTTGACCCTCATTGGTATAATGAACTCAGGGTGGGCGCATCCCGGCTGCCAAGTCACTTCCACCTGTCCATGGAGTTGACAGTTACTTGCTCAGACAGTTACTAGCCTCTCTGGACCTAACAGCTACTGCAGGAGGCGGTAGTGGAGATCAAGCTGAAGACAACGACCAGATGCGAAGGAGGAAGGGACGTTCAGCGGATCGACTGGGTGGACTGATGGTGTGGGGTTAAGTCTGCAGAGCTAAAGGGGCCAGATGTAGAAAAGGGAAGGGGAATCATGAGGATATGGTCAAGCCCCATCGTATGGATATTTCATCCATATGTTGTATACAAATTCCATTCAATTTGCTCCGAGTGAAAAAGAGAGAACAAAATTATCCTTTCAACCATGTCAGTGACTTTATTTACCATCTCATTTGATGAGCTCATAGCCCAGGGTCAGAGGGAAATGGGAGCTGTGAGCCTGCCATCTCTCAGGAAGTCTCAGGCCTCAGAGGCCCCTCATAGCCAAACTACCTCACCTTTTGCACTTTTCAAGCAACGTTATTCCTTAGTGCGAGTCACCCTCTTCATCAGGTTCGCCAAGAAACAGCAATCTCTCCCAATGAGAGAGGAAAGATGGGCTACTTTGGCTTTCTGAGGCACAATATGTAGTTCTCCAAAATGGTACCTGCCTGGGGGATTTTTCAAGAAAATTAAGCATCAGTGGTGATTTGTTTGTCTTCACATAACGTATGACCCAGATGTGCTGAGAAATAAGAAAAGGACGAACGAATCAAGGGCAGCTGATCCAAGGAGGCAAGGGGCAACTTCCACAGCCTACGTGGAAAGCTAGAGGAAGGGAACATCCAGCTGGTGGGAGCTGAACACAGGGGCCAGTCCTCCTTGGGCTCGGGATGCCACCCCCTCTTCCTACATCTTCACGCTCCCCTTCTCTGTTGGCCCCTCCCAGCCATATTAAAGAGTCACAAGGAAATGCTCTCCTCCACTCCATTCTCCTGTCCTCCTATCCATCCCTCCCTTCTTTCCCTTTGCCATCAATTTCTTCACTTGTGCCCCATTTCTCCCCTCCCATCTCCACTGCGATCTGGTTTCTGCCCCACTACTCTCGGAAACTGATCTCCTCGAAGCCCCCAATGATTTCTCCGTTGACAAGTCCAGGGGACTACTTCTCAATCCTTATCTTTGTGACCACCAAGCCGAGTTAGATCTTAAACAACGTGTCTGTCTTGAAAATCTCTTCCCTTGACTTCTGCGCCACCTTTCCTTTTCTTTTCATGAGACTGATCACAAGCAGTGCTGCAGATTCCATCGAATTAAGGAATGCTGTTGCCTACACGTGTGAATGAGCTGTGAGTAAAGTACTGAAGTAGAGGACACCAGAAGTGAAACGTCTTCATGAATGTCCACGTGGCTGAGCAGCAAGTTAACCTTTCATACGTGTGCTAGAGAAGAAGAGTTGGGTTTTATTTTATTTACTTTTCCCTGGACGGTGTTGAATGACTACCATGTACAAGTTCAGGCTACCTTTTGCTGAGGAGAGCTGAGAGAAAACTGAACAATAGAGCTGTCTTTTCTTGACCAGTTCACCTTAGTTTCCCAAACCCTAAGTCTTTCCCTAATTCTTTCTCCTTTTTATTCTAGTAAAATGAACATAACACAAAATTCACCATTTGGATCATCTTACAATTCACTGTACCATTCAGTGGAATTTACTACTGTCAAAATGTTGTGCAACTATCACCACTGCCTAGCTGCAAAACATTTTCATCAACCAAGAGGAAACCTACACCCATTTTAAGGAGTCATTCCCTATCTCCCTCTCTTCCAAACCCCTGGCAACCACTAATGTATAATCTTTTCTGTGTGTATGGATTTGCCACTGCTGGACATTTCATATAAATGGAACCATACAATATGTAGCCTTTCATGCCTGACTTCTTTCACTTAGTTGCATCCATCATGTAGCATGTATCAGAAATCCACTCACTCTTATGGCTGAATCCTTCATACTGTTTGAATACAAAATTAAAAATACGTTGAGAGTGAAGCTCTGTTTTAATGGCACATCTATTAGGCCAATTCATTGAAAGAAGCTGAAGATGGAGATATTGTGAAATGATAATCGTTGAGAAGCCTCAGCCAATTGGATAATGAAAAGTTTGGGAAATGTTGCAAAAAATTATCTGCTTTATATTAAAAGCCTATTAAACAAGGATTCAGGAGATTGTCTTTTTCTTGCAGGTAACTTAAATGAGGCAGAAAGACATAACTGCCCTTTAAAACACATTTTGAAGGGATTCTATTTATTCTTAATAGATGAATGGGAGTACAGGAAGTTCACATCCAATATGGACTCCCTGTCCAAACACTGTTTATCGTTCTAGCCACCACTATCGAATTATATTTCTTGAGAGTAAGGCAGCTCAATTCCTGCATATTACTTTCTAAAATTCATCCATCAAATCCATTAATACAGTATAAACAAGAGTTGTTCATGTTTAAGTGCAGTTCAAATATCAGGTATAAAGAACCCCCAGTAAGAAAAAGAATCTTGTATCTCTTGCCAGAATGTGGTCAGCTCTGGGGTGCTCTGCTAGCTGAAAGACACATTCATTATTAAGAGGATAGAGGCTGTTTAAGAGGGATGAGAGCCAAAAAATTTTAACTACATATATGTGTTAAGAACAGTGCTAGGTTATCTCATGTTCTATATCAGTCAAGGCTCACCATTTTACATACGTGGAAAGCAAAGTTAAAAGTGTATTCGTAGGGCTTCCCTGTTGGCGCAGTGGTTAAGGATCCACCTGCCAGTGCACGGGACACGCGTTTGAGCCCTGGTCCCGGAAGATCCCACATGCCACGGAGCAACTAAGACCATGTACCACAACTACTGAGCCTGCGTGCTAGAGCCCGTGAACAACAACTACTGAAGCTCACGCACCTAGACCCCGTGCTCAGCAACAACGAGAAGCCACCACAATGAGAAGCCCGCGTACTGCAACAAAGAGTAGCCCCCGCTCACCGCAACTAGAGAAAGCCCGCGCACAGCAACGAAGAGCCTAGGCAGCCAAAGATAAATAAATAAATACGTCTATTTTAAAAAAAAAGTGTTTTAGTAACTTACTAAAAGGCACGCAATCAGTAAACGTGAGCAAGGATTCAATCCCAAATCTGTCACACTGAAGTTTAAGCTAATACTTGAAATTAATAAAAAGAGCACTAAATTGAAAGTTCAGAGATATTTTTTATTTCATACTTTCACTAATGCTCTTTGGAGATAAATCATTTCATTTATATGGGCCTTAGTTTTCACAACTATAAGAGTTGGAAGCTTGACTAGATGATCTGTATGTAGTCTTCCAATTCTAAAATGTTCCACTAATTTGGATTCCTACAATAATTGCCCTTGCAATACACGCATGCTGCCACCAAGTAGCAGGAGAGACTACTAGTTCCTTTTTTATCCCTAGTGGGGGTGCATTTTGACAGCAGACTTATCCGTCAATAGTACAACCTGTTAGTATAACTATAAGATAACAAAATAATCTGGTATTCTTTCCTGTAAAAGAGAAGCTTTACATTGTGTCTGTGAATCGTACCAGAATCACCTGTAGGTTTATAAATATAGAGGAAATCCTGAACCCATTGAATGAGAATCTTCAGAGACAGGACTTGGGCATCTGGAATTTTGGGCTCCCATCATTTCTATATTTTATTTCATTTTAATTTTGCCTATGTACAATATTTGTCACATCCTTTTGAATCTTTAAAAGTTTCTTTCTGTTTTAAATTTTAGAATATCCCATAATCTTCACCTACTTTTCATAAGGTGTTATCTGTTATGTTTATTCGATCTTGTGCTTCTCCTGGTTAAGGCTTCTTTCTTTCCTTTTTTTTGTTTCGTGGCCCTGCCTCATGTCTTGCAGGATCTTAGTTCCCTGACCTGGGATTGGACCCCAGGGCCCCAGCAGTGAAAGCGCCATGTTCTAAACACTGGACCACCAGGGAAGTCCCAAGATTTCAGTTTTAAATGACTTTTTTCCCACTCTAATTCATTCCTGGGATCAGTTTCATGTTTGGACATTAAAGCAACCTTGCATTGCCAGAATAAAGCTACTTTGATTCTGATATATGATTGTTTTACATACCATGGATATAGTTTGTGCTTCTCTTTACACATTGTGCATGCATGTTCAAAGGAGAAACTGGCCTGTGATTCTATTCTTGTAATATCCTTTATAGATTTGTTTTAAGAGTCTATAATTTATATTTTATTTATTTATTTTTGGGTGCATTGGGTCTTCATTGCTGCATGCGAGCTTTCTCTAGTTTCGGCGAGCGGGGGTCTATTCTTGGTTGCGGCGAGTAGGACTCTCATTGCAGCCTTCTGACCCCATGGGCTTCTGACCCCATTCGTCGGTGCTACTTCAGTTCCTTACCCCTTCCTTTCTGACCCTGGGCAGTGAAATCCTCTTTCTGCGGCTGGCCTGCGGCAGAAAGTCAATGAGGCAAGAGTAGGCTTGGAGTATCCAAGGAGCAGAAAGGATGTCAGCGTGTGAAAAACAGAGCGAGCAAATTGGAGAGGAGAAGGAAACACTCAGAGAGGAAACAGAGGCCCAGATTTCTAGGTCTGTGGAGGCACTGAGGACTTTGCATTTCCTGTGAAGAAGCCACTGAAGAAATTTGAGTGACATGATCTGACTTATGTTTTAACAAGATCTCTCTGGATGCCACGTTGATTAGAGACTGTAGGAGAGCAAGGACAAGCCCCAGAACACCAACAGTTGATTCAAAGAAGTGATTACTCAAACACGGTCCCCCTCCTCAGTGAAGACGCAGAGCAGGAATTGGCAAATAATGGCCACAAATCAAATCAGGCTCTCAGCCTGGATCTGTGGGACTGTGAGCTAATAATGGTTCTCACGTTCAGAAAGCTTGTTGAAGAAGAAAGAGGAGGAGAAGCTACAGAAACTGTATATGGCCCACAAAGCCTAAGATATTTAAAATCCAGAAGATGCTTTCCAACACCTGATGTAAAGCATGTGGCTGGTAGGAGGTCCTCAACAAAATTTGGAAGAGGAATACATGAGTCAGTTCGTTCCTGAAAACACTGTAAAGTGATAGGGGTCAAGAAACATTTACCCCTTCACCCTTAACCTTCACAAATGATGCCAGTTCCATTGAGCTATGGAAAAATACATTCTGGCTTTCAAAAGAATAACCCAGAGGGCATTTTCTCACATAGGCAAGGTCATAAACAACTGTCAAGTGAAGTTGAAATAACAACAAATCAAATAATAACAGAAAACCTTTTTACAGATTTTTAAATCTTACAAAGCATTTTCATGTTCATTATCTAATTTAATCCTCAAATCAACGTCATGAGATAGTATTTCCCCATTAGAAATGACCACATATGAAATCCTTAGTGATTGCTCAAGAAAAGCTGAAATCTTGAGTATTACATCTATTAATGCCATGGTTGGGTGTTTTCCCATGGGAACACTGGATGCTAAAATCCACAGGGATTTTCAGCTCAAGATGGCAGACTAGGAAATATATTTACTTTCTGTTCCTCCTGAAACCATATCTAAATAAAACTGCAGAAATACCAAAATTAATCAACCAATAAAAGCCAAGATATTTTGCAAGTCATCAACCACAGAAAGATTTCAACACATTTCGAGAAGGCAAACAATGAAATGGAGGAGCCGTGAATAAAAGAATGAAGAAAAAAAGGCTGACCCTAAGTAAGGTCTGCACAAAGCCACTCAGCTTTTGCTGAGCTCTGCTTACAGTAAAGGCCACAGGAAAGAAGAGGGGCTGAAAACAAGGAGGCAAACGTCATTTAAGGAAAAACAGTTCATTTAATGAGCTCCAGGGAACACTCAGCCTGCTGCCATACTAACTCATGAATTACAATGGATAGTTGGTAAGCAAGACAAGAAAACAGGGAAGAAACAAAAGAAACAAAAATCAAGACACTGTTTCTAACTGAACTCTTCTCAAATGAGACCGAGGAATTATGTTTCAATGCCACAGCTGTAAATCATTTCTGCTCTTGGAGAGGTTACGAAGGGCTCATAATATTTCCCTTATTTTCAGACAGAATTTAGGTCTGAGCAAAAGCTTTTGTGTCCTCCAACCCCAAAATTTATTGGTGATGGAAGCCCAGATTTGCTGGGACATACCATAAAAAGAATCTCATGAGCAGAGGGTCAAACTGATTTTGGAATATATGAATTATGCCCAGTGTGAGTTTCAATCGGTATATATATATATATATATATATATATATATATATATATATATACACATTTGTACTGATCTATATGATTTTGGGTTCTGAAACTCCTACATGTCACATGCGTGATACATAACAGACAATGTCAGCCCCAGGAGGGAGAAAACACTCCAATGAAGCAAGCCAAAGAAACAAGTTTTGAGCAAGGTCAAGTGATGAGTAGACCAGGATTGTTCAATTCCTACCTGTCATGCTGAAGCTTCCAGCTCCTGAATAACAACACATGCTTCCCTTGTCCTACACACCCAAGAGTACGTCTCCTCTCTTGGGCATAAGAATCTCTAGAGTTACATATGTGTAGTAAAGAGTGGACCCGGCTGGCATACTCACAATGACCAAATTGTGTTGATCGTACTTTATACCAATACATCGCTCCACGCTGAAGTTGCAATAAATGATATATTTGCTTTCTAGACATGAATGAGACGCCTTACTGGATATAATCCAGGAAGGCCAGAGAAGCTGGCTTCTAATCCATACGGAACAATTCACTGCTGAATTTCTTTCAGGATAGCCCATGATTTATCTAGAATATCATCTTTACATATCTGGATCCTTCAAACTAGACAAAGGGAAAATACGGGCTTAAGCCTCGATTAGAAATATGGAATGGTGCCATGCTGACAACTGGTGGTCCCTGACCAGTATCTTCTGACATTAGAACACAGTGTGGTGGATGACCAATTCATGCGTTGAACAAAAGAAGACCTCCTACAGGGCAGTGTAGCTGTTCGTTACAGGTATGGCACTTAGGGCTAAGTACCATAAGGACTACAAGGAAAAACGAAAAACAAGTAACACATGAAGCATATACGATAAGGAGGCGCCACAGTCCAGAGCACGAGCTCTGGAATCACACAGGCTTGGATCGAATCCCGGCTAAGCCACTACCGTCTATATACCCTGAAGGACAGGCCAAGGTTTAAATGTTGTTTTACCACATTTCAAAAAAGAAGTGAAGAAAGAACCTATCTGCCAGGAAGGGACATCGTGGGGTGCAGCATCCAGTCAGATCAGGGCCCTGCATCTCCTGCTCAGAAACCTTGGCCACCTGGCTCGTGGTGATGCTGGCAGCTGAGCAGCCCTGGAGAAGGCGATCCTGTCTCCAGGTTTCGCAGAGAAGCTGGGAGGTCTCCGGACGAGGTGGCCCACACCCTGGTAAGCTCTGGCTGCCTCCTGCCCTCAGGTCTCAGCAGGCTCTCGCCTCTGGGCCCCGTGGTGGGGAAGGCCTGGCCGATACATACGCAGGGCTGAGGGGCCTGCAGAGCCAGTCCCCAGGCAGGGTGAGCTCTGGAGGAGGCTTCCACAGTCCCCAACAGTCTCCGCATGGTGACCCATCTGGTGCGAAACACCTGCCACCCACAGCGAGAAGTCCCAGCCACTAGAAAGTCCAGAAGGGGCCCCGCCCTTTGCCTTTGGGCCGGGGTTAAGCCACCAGCTGGGCTTGCATGTGACCCCTGCCACGCCCCCTGCCCCGCCCGCCCTTTCTCTGTGACACGTACAATGGATATGTCATAAAGCCAGGCTGAGCCAGTGCTATAAATTCGGAGGAGTTAGAATCTAGGAAGAAGCTCTCCCACTTTCACTCTCTGCTCTCAGATCAGGCAGGCAGTACCTCTAATATGGAAGCTATGGACACCACACCTCCCTCCCAGGCTGTCCTCTTCCATTCTGCTCATGTTGTCCCCAGCACCCCACTGACGGCTTTGGCGGGTATCGGTGCTTCAGCAGGCAGCACGTCTCACCCCGAACCTATGGACACCACACCTCCTTCTCACGATGCCATCTTCCATTCTGCTCCTGTTTTCCCCAGCACCCAATCTATGGCTTTGGCGGGCATCGGTGCTTCAGCAGGCAGCACCTCAGACCCCGAACCTATGGACACCACACCTCCTTCACACGCTGTCATCTTCCATTCTACTCCTGTTTTCCCCAGCACCCCACTGACGGCTTTGGCGGGCATCGGTGCTTCAGCAGGAAGCACGTCAGACCCCGAACCTATGGACACCACACCTCCTTCACACGCTGTTATCTTCCATCCTGCTCCTGTGTTCCCCAGCACCCCATTGACGGCTTTGGCGGGCATCGGTGCTTCAGCAGGAAGCACGTCAGACCCCGAACCTATGGACACCACACCTCCTTCATACGCTGTCATCTTCCATTCTGCTCCAGTTTTCCCCATCACCCCATTGACGGCTTTGGCGGGCATCGGTGCTTCAGCAGGAAGCACGTCAGGCCCCGAACCTATGGACACCACACCTCCTTCACACGCTGTCATCTTCCATTCTGCTCCTGTTTTCCCAAGCACCCCATTTACGGCTTTGGCGGGCATCGGTGCTTCAGCAGGAAGCACGTCAGACCCCGAACCTATGGACACCACACCTCCTTCACACGCTGTCATCTTCCATTCTGCTCCTGTTTTCCCCAGCACCCCATTTACGGCCCTGGCGGGCATCGGTGCTTCCGCAGTCAGCACGTCTGACCCCGAACCTATGGACACCACACCTCCTTCCCAGGCTGTCATCTTCTATTCTGCTCCTGTTTTCTCCAGCACCCCATTTTCGGCTTTGGTGGGCATCGGTGCCTCAGCAGTCAGCACCTCAGACCCCGAACCTATGGACACCACACCTCCTTCCCAGGCTGTCATCTTCCATCCTGCTCCTCTTTACCCCAGCACCCCATTTACCGCTTAGGCCAGCACTGGTGTTTCAGCAGGCAGCACCTCTAACACCAAAGCTATGGACACCACACCTCCTTCCCAGGCTGTCATTTTCCAGTCTGCCCTGTCTCCAAGTAGAACCACTACCCATTTCACACTGCTGTTCCAAGTTCTGGGAACACACCACCCAGTGGTAGCAATACCTCAGCCCATGCCTCGACTCATTTACCTGCAACGTGAGCCAACAGAGAGACCAACACTTCAAAGTTATGACAGAAAATTGAGTAAGTTATACGCTTGGAATTTCATTTATTATTATTAACAAGCACAATTGTAGTGCTTAGACTATAACAAGTACTATTCTAAGGGCTTACCAAATATTAACTCACTTATTCCTCATAATGGCAACCCTAGTGGTAGGGAATATTCATAATGTTCACTTTTTGGGGGAAACTGAGGCTCAGAGTCGTTGAATAGCTTGCCTAATGCCACACAGTTAGTAGGTGGCAAAACCCGGGATTAAAACCAGACCATCTAGACTTTCATCACTTTGCTGTGTCACCTTATTATAAGTTGTGGTTAGGGAAGGGACTAAATTGACAAGACTCTGAACTAAAAGGAGAAGGGAGAAATGAGAAAATGAGTGATCCTAGAAACTAGAGAAGATTTAGGCTCAGAAATTTCTGGTGATGAGACCCAGAAGAACAAGAACTTGGTTGGAATGTTAACTTGGGGTAGTATCTGAATCCATTGAGAAATGGTTTTGTTTCCTGTAAACTTTAGAAAGGTCAGTTGGATGAAGATTAACGAAGACAAAAGTAGAAAGGAAAAGAAAAAGGTGCCTTAAGTGAGACATAACCGCTCCCCTCTACGTACCCACAGGTTGTGTCCTGTGGGAAAGGATGGAGCTCTCTCTACCGGGTTGGTCACCAGGCTGAACAAGGAGAAACATGGCAACCATTGTACTGGTTCTGATGATCCCTCAAAACCAAGGCTTCAGTTTCCAAGAACGACCTACAGTAGCATAACTAGTGTGTGTCACACATGCCACTAAGTGTGTTTCCAGTCACACATTTTAATTGGAGAAATACTTCCTATGAGGTAGGCATTAGTTCGCTGTGGCTGCTGTAACAAATTACTACAAATGTGCTTGCTTCTAACAAAACACACTTATTTTCTTATGGTTCTGGAAGACAGAGGTCCAAAACCAGTTTCCCTGGGCTGAAACCAGGAGTCAACAGGGCCATCCATCCTCCTTCTAGAGGCTCTAAGCGAGAATCTGTTTCCTCGCCAGCACTCCTTCACTTCTGGCCACATCAATCCAACCCCAACTTCATCATCACATTCTCTTTGGGGTAAAAATTCCCTCTGCCTCTCTCTTACGAGAACACCAGTGGTTATATTTGGGCCCATCCAGGTAGTCCAGGAGAATCTTCCCATCTGAGAACCATTACTTTCATCCCACTGGCAAAGTGCCTTCTGCCATTTAAGGTGACATTCACAGGTTCTGGAGAGTAGAATGTGGACATTTGGGGGCAATGGTATTATTCAGTCTACTACAAGGTAGATACTATTATCTTTCTCAGATGTACGAAATGACGTTTAGGGAAGTAGTCTGTCTCAGGTCTACAATTTCCAGAGTAGAGACGCACATTCTGCCACTGACACTTTAGGACACACCCTAAACAACTTTAATCTGTGTCCTTAACTACTGCATAATCCTTGGTTAAGAGTCACACTTAGGTATCAAGACCCAATTGAATAGGACACAAGTACTGTCTCCTCTTTCACTATGTTTGCCTGGTGTACTGATGAATCTTGCCCAGAGCAGAAGAGTTCAGAAAAGTGTTATGCAGGTTTACGAAGAGAAAGCATTTACTGTTTGACGTGCACGGAGGAACGGAAGGCTTTTTCAAATAAAATAAAATAAAATATGCCACCAAATAGTCAATTGTCACAACAGAGGTAACCCCGTGGGAGTCATGAGGAGACTAAAATTATCTCCAATTGTGCAGGGCAGAAAAGTTTCAATGAAGGCAGGTGTAGTTCAGCCAAGCCCTACAGCACAGAAGTAGGAATTTGGGTATGTACGAATGGGAAAAAAGACATTTGAGGCATGGGAAATAGTTTAATGCAGAATGGACGAGAAATATGCATTAGACCTTTTCTAAAACAACTGGCTTATTAACTCAGTAAATCGATTTAGTCAGTCAAACTAGCTTTAGCTGATTACTTATCCAGGGGATAGCTGTTGAGAGTAATTTTTGTCACAGAACAGTAAATAAAATGGTTGAACTATAGCTTTAGGCTTGCTAAGTGAAATAGATTGCTCTAGATGATTTTCAAGTGACTTACTTGGTAGTACTCACGAAATTGGGGGTTAACAATTGCTTAAGAAAACAAAGAGAATTGATTTTAAATAAAGTAGCTACTGTGTAAACTATCTGTTCAGTAGCTCATGTTAAACGGATGTTTATAATCCCCATTGGACAACCAACTACATTTTTGCAAATGGCAATGTGAATTGCTGTTGCCTAAACTATAGCAATGATCACCTATGTAATTTGTTGTCCAAACCAGAAATCTTCTAACAATACTGGTGTCCTAATAAAAATAAGCACGAAGGGAACACACAGTGGGTGTCTCCCGTGTGCCTGTGCATACATCTATATCTCACTGAGCCCTCATAACAGCCCCCAAGAGAGGGACTCTGGGCGTCGCCATGCTGCTTGTGGAGAAACAGGCACAGGAAGGTTCAAGAGTCTATCTACCTAATATTGCACAGAGGGTGGCAGAGCCCGTTTTTAAACCACCTGCCTCCAATACCAGGTGCCAGGAGCCAGACTCAGCCTACAGCTCTCTTCTGCTCGCCTGGAGGTGAAACAGTGTGTCATGATTAGTCAAATCCCGTCTTCACTCATCAAGGTAGGTTGAACACCTGCACGTCCTCCAAGTAGCATGTAGCATAAGCAATATGATGTTTGTCCCGTGATCGTCCAGGAACTTGGAATCAGCTGTGCCTGGTTAGGCTGAGCTTGTTTAGAATGGAGAGGACCACCGATCTTCCACCTGGGCAAGTGCCTTTTGACCTCCTGCCATCAGAGGGCCGAAATCTCCAGCCTGAGAATGTGCTGAGCCCTGTAGCCTAGTTACGCCAGCTCAGAAGAATGATGAGCACACCTTTTTCCAGTCACCTTTCCTCATGCTCCCCATGCCTCATACTGCCCTGCTTCTTTATTCTTTATCCCACAGATACCCAAAGCCCCTTGCCTTTGAGGAGGCGGATTTGAGACCTATTGTCACGTCACGTCCTCGCTTGGCTGCCCTGTGAATAAACCTCCTCTTTGCTGCAAACCTCAGCATTTCAGTGTTTTGGCTTGCTGCGCCTCAGACAGAATGGTTGGGAGCAGTGGTACAGCTCCCTTGCCTGTGAGGGATGCTGGTTCCTAGTAGTCACGTTGCGGATGTTTTCTCCTCTCGGGGTGGGGGCGGGGCAGACATCCTGCTCTTCCGGAAAGGGAGAAACACAGGTGCCAAACCCTTGCCCTCAGCGTCACCATCACCTAGGAGCTTGTTAGAAGCACAGAATCCAGGCCCCACCCAGAACTACTGAATACCAGCCTGCCTTTAACAAGATCCACAAGAGAGGCATACCCATATTAAAGTTGGAGAGGCACCAAGCTGTCATCGTCTTCTCCACGGCTAATGAAAACGAAGCAAAGGTTCATCCCGAGCCGACTCTGCCTCAGTCACCTGGATATCACATGAGCTCATTTCATCCTCCCCAGAACCTGCAAATGAGACTGAGGGTCAGAGTGGTCTAGCACCCAAGGTTCCATAAAAGAACATGACCAAGGCTCACTGGAGCCCAGACTTCCAAAAAAGAAGGCCCCTGAGCACAGCATGGCACCACCGCAGCCCAAACCGTGGGGCTGGAGGGTAGGCCAGGCTCCCCACGCAGAGTTCACGCCATTCGACAGATGCCCACAGCAGACCACAAGGCAATATGAGAAGTAAGTCTTGATTGTGGAATCTCTGAATTTTGAGATTTAAAGAAAAAAATCTGTTTTTGGGGGATGGTTAAAACAGTTCTACCAAGGAGTAAAGAGAGGGCATCTCAAGGCCCCTTCTGGACTTAGAATTTAATGCCTACTTATTGAGAAATGCTCCGCGCCTTTGCTCAGCCCTACGTCAAGGTGAAGTTCTCTGTGCCCTAGAAGCTTAGGTTCTAAAAAGGCCACAGAAATGGGTGAGACCTAAAGAATGCCAGAACAATGCAACGGCATTAATCAGACTGTCTTTGCTTTGCCTTGCTTACAAGTCACTGACTTTAAACTGAATATGGTGTCATGTCTTTATGTTTCTTGAAGCTTTTTTTTTACAAAAGATCATATAAAGATTTTCTTCCATGGTAAGACTTTTATATTGTATGTCTCTTAAACTGGAGTGTGGTACATTTACCCTCCATCAGATGATTGCTTACAACTCACCTTGCTTTATTAAGAATACCGCTAGAGGCTTCTATGTCCCTACTAACAAAAATACATTTTCAGGCCCATTCAAACCACTGAAATTCCAAGATTTCAGAGCACAAGATAATGAAAATTCTCTCTATCCACGTCTTTTACTACATTTAGCCTGTTAACAGTCCCTAAGTGTGTCAGATGAAAGGTACTGTCGCGGGAATTGACATCTTTAACAGCATTCCATACAGGTAAGTCTTGATTGTTCCAATTTCTCAAAAAGTTGGACACATTTACTGCCTCTATGACATCTCTAGGGTGTGTGGAAGAAATAAAAAAGAGGCCTGTACAATGTATTTCTCAAAATATACACACAAAGGGTTTGCACATACAAACAGGAAAACCTTATAATAATGTATGGGGAGCCAAGTATTGTCGGTAACGGACCTACTCATTTCGAAAGACAACACTGTCACCAAGTGTCCCTTCACCAAAATTGACTGGGAATGTTTAGGGGCCACCAAACCAGAGGTGGAGATTTTTAGGCACATTCTTGCCAGAAAAGAGAGCCTAGGGCATAAACCACTCAACTGGTTGGCACGAATGCCAGGGCAACCCAAGCAAGTGGATATAGAAGCCTACGTAATGCTTGGAAGTAGGAAGCTTTGGGGGACTACACCTAGGCTGGTACTGGCCTCCCTCCCCAAAGGGACAAGGAGAGCAGAAACCTGGATGGAGTCAAGAGAGAGCAAAAGAAAGGCAAGGCTGGGTATGGAGCAACGTGTGGATCCAGGAGCATGTGTCTCAGAACTGCCGGGGCTCTGCAGACCAGCTGCATCCCCATTCTCCTTGACCCTCATTGGCATAATGAACTCAGGGTGGGCGCATCCCGGCTGCCAAGTCACTTCGACCTGTCCATGGAGTTGACAGTTACTTGCTCACAGTGAACCAACCACTCTGGACCTAAGAGCTACTGCACGGGGCGGTAGTGGAGAACAAGGTGACGACAACGACCAGATGCGAAGGAGGAAGAGACATTCAGCGGACCGACTGGGTGGACTGATGTTGTGGCGTTAAGTCTGCAGAGCTAAAGGGGCCAGATGTAGAAAAGGGAAGGGGAATCATGAGGATATGGTCAAGCCCCTTCGTATAGATATTTCATCCGTATGTTGTATGCAAATTCCATTCAATTTGCTCCGAGTGAAAAAGAGAGAACAAAATTATCCTTTCAACCATGTCAGTGACTTTATTTACCATCTCATTTGATGCGCTCATAGCCCAGGTTCAGAGGGAAATGGGAGCTGTGAGTCTGCCATCTCTCAGGAAGTCTCAGGCCTCAGAGGCCCCTCATAACCAAACTACCTCACCTTTTGCACCTTTCAAGCAACGTTATTCCTAAGTGCGAGTCACCCTCTTCATCAGGTTCTCCAAAAGACAGCAGTCTCTCCCAATGACAGAGGAAAAATGGGCTACTTTGGCTTTCTGAGGCACAATATGTAGTTCTCCAAAATGGTACCTGCCTGGGGGATTTTTCAAGAAAATTAAGCATCAGTGGTGATTTGTTTGTCTTCACATAACGTATGACCCAGATGTGCTGAGAAATAAGAAAAGGACAAACGAATCAAGGGCAGCTGATCCAAGGAGGCAAGGCGCAACTTCCACAGCCTACGTGGAAAGCTAGAGGAAGGGAACATCCAGCTGGTGGGAGCTGAACACAGGGGCCAGTCCTCCTTGGGCTCGGGATGCCACCGCCTCTTCCTACATCTTCACGCTCTCCTTCTCTGTTGGCCCCTCCCAGCCATATGAAAGAGCCACAAGGAAATGCTCTCCTCCATTCCATTTTCCTGTCCTCCTATCCACCCCTCCCTTCTTTCCCTTTGCCATCAATTTCTTGACTTGCCCCCCATTTCTCCCCTCCCATCTACACTGCGATCTGGTTTCTGCCCCACTACTCCCGTGAAACTGACCTCCTTGAAGCCCCCAATGATTTCTCTGTTGACAAGTCCAGGGGACTACTTCTCAATCCTTATCTTTGTGACCGCCAAGCCGAGTTAGATCTTAAACAACGTCTCTGTCTTGAAAATCTCTTCCCTTGGCTTCTGCGCCACCTTTCCTTTTCTTTTCATGACACCGATCACAACCAGTGCTGCAGATTCCATCGAATTAAGGAATGCTGTTGCCTACATGTGTGAATGAGCTAAAGTGAGTACAGTACTGAAGTAGAGGACACCTAAAGTGAAACGTCTTCATGTACGTCCACGTGGCTGAGCAGCAAGTTAACCTTTCATACATGTGCTAGAGAAGAAGAGTTGGGTTTTATTTTATTTACTTTTCCCTGGACTGTGTTGAATGACTATCATCTACAAGTTCAGGCTACTTTTTGCTGAGGATTAATAATGCACTGGGAGAGCTGAGAGAAAACTGAATAATAGAGCTGTCTTTTTCTTGACCAGCTCACCTTACTTTCCCAAACTCTAAGTCTTTCTCTAATTCTTTCCCCTTTTTATTGTAGTAAAATGAACATAACACAAAATTCACCATTTGGATCATTTTACAATTCACTCTACCATTCAGTGGAATTTACTACTGTCACAATGTTGTGCAACTATCACCACTGCCTAGCTGCAAAACATTTTCATCAACCAAGAGGAAACCTACACCCATTTTAAGGAGTCATTCCCAATTTCCCTCTCTTCCAAACCCCTGGCAACCACTAATGTATAATCTTTTCTGTGTGTATGGATTTGCCACTGCTGGACATTTCATATAAATGGAACCATACAATATGTAGCCTTTCATGCCTGACTTCTTTCACTTAGTTGCATCCATCATGTAGCATGTATCAGAAATCCACTCACTGTTACGGCTGAATCCTTCATACTGTTTGAATACAAAATTAAAAATACGTTGAGAGTGAAGCTCTGTTTTAATGGCACATCTATTAGGCCAATTCATTGAAAGAAACTGAAGATGGAGATGTTGTTGTCAAATGATAATCGTTGAGAAGCCTCAGCCAATTGGATAATGAAAAGTTTGGGAAATGTTGCAAAAAATTAGCTGATTTATATTAAAAGCCTATTAAACAAGGATTCAGGAGATTGTCTTTTTCTTGCAGGTAACTTAAATGAGGCAGAAAGAAATAACTGCCCTTTAAAACACATTTTGAAAGGATTCTATTTATTCTTAATAGACGAATGGGAGGGAGTACAGGAAGTTCACATCCAATATGGACTCCCTGTCCAAACACTGTTTGTCGTTCTAGCCACCACTATCGAATTATATTTCTTGAGAGTAAGGCAGCTCAATTCCTGCATATTACTTTCTAAACTTCATCCATCAAATCCATTAATACAGTATAAACAAGAGTTGTTCATGTTTAAGTGCAGTTCAAATATCAGGTATAAAGAACCCCCAGTAAGAAAAAGAATCCTATATCTCTTGCCAGAATGTGGTCAGCTCTGGGGTGCTCTGCTAGCTGAAAGACACATTCATTATTAAGAGGATAGAGGCTGTTTAAGAGGGATGAGAGCCAAAAAATTTTAACTACATATATGTGTTAAGAACAGTGCTAGGTTATCTCATGTTCTATATCAGTCAAGGCTCACCATTTTACATACGTGAAAAGCAAAGTTAAAAGTGTATTCGTAGGGCTTCCCTGTTGGCGCAGTGGTTAAGGATCCACCTGCCAGTGCACGGGACACACGTTTGAGCCCTGGTCCGGGAAGATCCCACGTGCCACGGAGCAACTAAGACCATGTGCCACAACTACTGAGACTGCGTGCTAGAGCCCGTGAACCACAACTACTGAAGCCCACGCACCTAGGCCCCGTGCTCAGCAACAGCGAGAAGCCACCACAATGAGAATGCCGTGTACTGCAACAGAGTAGCCGCCGCTCACTGCAACTAGAGAAAGCCTGCGCACAGCAACGAAGAGCCTAGGCAGCCAAAGATAAATAAATAAATACGTCTATTTAAAAAAAATGTGTTTCAGTAACTTACTAAAAGGCACGCAATCAGTAAACATGAGCAAGGATTCAATCCCAAATCTGTCACACTGAAGTTTAAGCTAATACTCGAGATTGATAAAAACAGCACTAATTTAAAACTTCAGAGGTATTTTTTACTTCATACTTTCACTAATGCTCTTTGGAGATAAATCATTTCATTTATATGGGCCTTAGTTTTTACAACTATAATAGTTGGAAGCTTGACTAGGTGATCTCTATGTAGTCTTCCAATTCTAAAATGTTCCACTAATTTGGATTCCTACAGTAATTGCCCTTGCAATACATGCATGCTGCCACCAAGTAGCAGTAGAGACTACTAGTTCCTTTTTTATCCCTAGTGGGGGTGCATTTTGACAGCAGACTTATCCGTCAATAGTACAACCTGTTAGTATAACTATAAGATAACAAAATAATCTGGTATTCTTTCCTGTAAAAGAGAAGCTTTACATTGTGTCTGTGAATCGTACCAGAATCACCTGTAAGTTTATAAATATAGAGGAAATCCTGAACCCATTGAATGAGAATCTTCAGAGACAGGAATTGGGCATCTGGAATTTTGGGCTCCCATCATTTGTATATTTTATTTCATTTTATTTTTGCCTATGTACAATATTTGTCACATCCTTTTGAATCTTTAAAAGTTTCTTTCTGTTTTAAATTTTAGAATATTCCATAATCTTCACCTACTTTTCATAAGGTGTTATCTGTTATGTTTATTCGATCTTGTGCTTCTCCTGGTTAAGACTTCTTTCTTTCCTTCTTTTTTTCTCGTGGCCCTGTCTCATGTCTAGCAGGATCTTAGTTTCCTGACATGGGATTGGACCCCAGGGTCCCAGCAGTGAAAGCGCCATGTTCTAAACACTGGACCACCAGGGAAGTCCCAAGATTTCAGTTTTAAATGACTTTTTTCCCACTCTAATTCATTCCTGGGATCAGTTTCATGTTTGGACATTAAAGCAACCTTGCATTGCCAGACTAAAGCTACTTTGATTTTGATATATGATTGTTTTACATACCATGGATACAGTTTGTGCTTCTCTTTACACATTTTGCATGCATGTTCAAAGGAGAAACTGGCCTGGGATTCTATTCTTGTAATATCCTTTATAGATTTGTTTTAAGAGTCTATACTTTATTTTTTATTTATTTATATTTTTGGCTGCATTGGGTCTTCATTGCTGCATGCATGCTTTCTCTAGCTTTGGCGAGCGGGGGTCTATTCTTTGTTGCAGTGAGTAGGCTTCTCATTGCAGCCTTCTGACCGCATGGGCTTCTGACCCCATTCGTCGGTGCTACTTCAGTTCCTTACCCCTTCCCTTCTGACCCTGGGCGGTGAAATCCTCTTTCTGCAGCTGGCCTGCGGCAGAAAGTCAATGAGGCAAGAGTAGGCTTGGAGTATCCAAGGAGCAGAAAGGATGTCAGCGTGTGGAAAACAGAGCGAGCAAATTGGAGAGGAGAAGGAAACACTCAGAGAGGAAACAGAGGCCCAGATTTCTAGGTCTGTGGAGGCACTCTGAGGACTTTGCATTTCCTGTGAAGAAGCCACTGAAGAAATTTGAGTGACATGATCTGACTTATGTTTTAACAAGATCTCTCTGGATGCCACGTTGATCAGAGATTGTAGGAGAGCAAGGACAAGCCCCAGAACACCAACAGTTGATTCAAAGAAGTGATTACTCAAACATGGTCCCCCTCCTCAATGAGGACGCAGAGCAGGAATCGGCAAATAATGGCCACAAATCAAATCAGGCTCTCAGCCTGGATCTGTGGGACTGTGAGCTAATAATGGTTCTCACGTTCAGAAAGCTTGTTGCAGAAGAAAGAGGAGGAGAAGCTACAGAAACTGTATATGGCCCACAAAGCCTAAGATATTTAAAATCCAGAAGATGCTTTCCAACACCTGATGTAAAGCATGTGGCTGGTAGGAGGTCCTCAACCACATTTGGAAGAGGAATACATGAGTTAGTTCGTTCCTGAAAACACTGTAAAGTGATAGGGGTCAAGAAACATTTACCCGTTCACCCTTAACCTTCACAAATGATGCCAGTTCCATTGAGCTATTGAAAAATACATTCTGGCTTTCAAAAAAGTAACCCAGAGGGCATTTTCTCACATAGGCAAGGTCATAAACAACTGTCAAGTGAAGTTGAAATAGCAACAAAACAAATGATAACAAAAACATTTTTACAGAACTTTAAATCTTACAAAGCATTTTCATGTTCATTATCTAATTTAATCCCCAAATCAACGTCATGAGATAGTTATTATTTCCCCATTAGAAATGACCACATATTAAATCCTTAGTGATTGCTCAAGAAAAGCTGAAATCTTGAGTGTAACATCCATTAATGCCATGGTGGGGTGTTTTCCCATGGGAACACTGGATGCTAAAATCCACAGGGATTTTCAGCTCAAGATGGCAGACTAGGAAATATATTTACTTTCTGTTCCTCCTGAAACCATATCTAAATAAAACTGTAGAGATACCAAAACTAATCAACCAATAAAAGCCAAGATATTTTGGAAGTCATCAACCACAGAAAGATTTCAACACATTTCGAGAAGGCAAACAATGAAATGGAGGAGCCGTGAATAAAATAATGAAGAGAAAAAGGCTGAACCTAAGTAAGGTCTGCACAAAGCCACTCAGCTTTTGCTGAGCTCTGGTTATAGTAAAGGGCAGAGGAAGGAAGAGGGGCTGAAAACAAGGAGACAAACGTCATTTAAGGAAAAACAGTTCATTTAATGAGCTCCAGGGAACACTCAGCCTGCTGCCATACTAACTCATGAATTACAATGGATAGTTGGTAAGCAAGACAAGAAAACAGGGAAGAAACAAAAGAAACAAAAATCAAGACATTGTTTCTAACTGAACTCTTCTCAAATGAGATTGAGGAATTATGTTTCAATGCCACAGCTGTAAATCATTTCTGCTCTTGGAGAGGTTACAAAGGGCTTATAATATTTCCCTTTTGTTCAGACAGAATTGAGGTCTGAGCAAAAGCTTTTGTGTCCTCCAACCCCAAAATTTATTGGGGATGGAAGCCCAGATTTGCTGGGACATACCATAAAAAGAATCTCATGAGCAGGGGGTCAAACTGACTGTGGAATATATGAATTATGTCCTGTGTGAGTTTCAATAGGTTTTAAAATATATACATACATACATATATATATATATACGTTTTTAATGATCTATATGATTTTGGGTTCTGAAATTTCTACATGTCACATGCGTGATACATAACAGACAATGTCAGCCCCAGGAGGGAGAAAACACTCCAATGAAGCAAGCCAAAGAAACAAGTTTTAAGCAAGGTCAAGTGATGTGTAGACCAGGATTGTTCAATTCCTACCTGTCATGCTGAAGCTTCCAGCTCCTGAATAACAACACATGCTTCCCTTGTCCTACACACCCAAGAGTACGTCTCCTCTCTTGGGCATAAGAATCTCTAGAGTTACATATGTGTAGTAAAGAGTGGACCCGGCTGGCATACTCACAATGACCAAATTGTGTTGATCGTACTTTATACCAATACATCGCTCCACGCTGAAGTTGCAATAAATGATATATTTGCTTTCTAGACATGAATGAGACGCCTTACTGGATATAATCCAGGAAGGCCAGAGAAGCTGGCTTCTAATCCATACGGAACAATTCACTGCTGAATTTCTTTCAGGATAGCCCATGATTTATCTAGAATATCATCTTTACATATCTGGATCCTTCAAACTAGACAAAGGGAAAATACGGGCTTAAGCCTCGATTAGAAATATGGAATGGTGCCATGCTGACAACTGGTGGTCCCTGACCAGTATCTTCTGAGATTAGAACACAGTGTGGTGGATGACCAATTCATGCGTTGAACAAAAGAAGACCTCCTACAGGGCAGTGTAGCTGTTCGTTACAGGTATGGCACTTAGGGCTAAGTACCATAATGACTACAAGGAAAAACGAAAAACAAGTAACACATGAAGCATATACGATAAGGAGGCGCCACAGTCCAGAGCACGAGCTCTGGAATCACACAGGCTTGGATCGAATCCCGGCTAAGCCACTACCGTCTATATACCCTGAAGGACAGGCCAAGGTTTAAATGTTGTTTTACCACATTTCAAAAAAGAAGTGAAGAAAGAACCTATCTGCCAGGAAGGGACATCGTGGGGTGCAGCATCCAGTCGGATCAGGGCCCTGCATCTCCTGCTCAGAAACCTTGGCCACCTGGCTCGTGGTGATGCTGGCAGCTGAGCAGCCCTGGAGAAGGCGATCCTTTCTCCAGGTCTCGCAGAGAAGCTGGGGAGGTTTCCGGACGAGGTGGCCCACACCCTGGTAAGCTCTGGCTGCCTCCTGCCCTCAGGTCTCAGCAGGCTCTGGTCTCTGGGCCCCGTGGTGGGGAAGGCCTGGCCGATACATACGCAGGGCTGAGGGGCCTGCAGAGCCAGTCCCCAGGCAGGGTGAGCTCTGGAGGAGGCTTCCACAGTCCCCAACAGTCTCCGCATGGTGGCCCATCTGGTGCCAAACACCTGCCACCCACAGCGAGAAGTCCCAGCCACTAGAAAGTCCAGAAGGGTCCCCGCCCTTTGCCTTTGGGCCGGGGTTAAGCCACCAGCTGGGCTTGCATGTGACCCCTGCCACGCCCCCTGCCCCGCCCGCCCTTTCTCTGTGACACGTACAATGGATATGTCATAAAGCCAGGCTGAGCCAGTGCTATAAATTCGGAGGAGTTAGAATCTAGGAAGAAGCTCTCCCACTTTCACTCTCTGCTCTCAGATCAGGCAGGCAGTACCTCTAATATTGAAGCTATGGACACCACACCTCCCTCCCAGGCTGTCCTCTTCCATTCTGCTCATGTTGTCCCCAGCACCCCACTGATGGCTTTGGCGGGTATCGGTGCTTCAGCAGGCAGCAGGTCTCACCCCGAACCTATGGACACCACACCTCCTTCTCACGCTGCCATCGTCCATTCTTCTCCTGTTTTCCCCAGCACCCAATCTATGGCTTTGGCGGGCATCGGTGCTTCAGCAGGCAGCACATCAGACCCCGAACCTATGGACACCACACCTCCTTCACACGCTGTCATCTTCCATTCTGCTCCTGTTTTCCCCAGCACCCCATTGACGGCTTTGGCGGGCATCGGTGCTTCAGCAGGAAGCACGTCAGGCCCCGAACCTATGGACACCACACCTCCTTCACACGCTGTCATCTTCCATTCTGCTCCCGTTTTCCCCAACTCCAGCCTCAGAATGCGCTGAGGCCTGTAGCCTAGTTACGCCAGCTCAGAACAATGATGAGCACACCTTTTTCCAATCACCTTTCCTCATGCTCCCCATGCCTGATACTGCCCTGCTTCTTTATTCTTAATGCCACAGATACCCAAAGCCCCTTGCATTTGGGGAGGCGGATTTGAGACCTATTGTCAGGTCACTTCCCCGCTTGCCTGGCCTGTGAATAAACCTCCTCTTTGCTGCAAACCTCAGCATTTCAGTGTTTTGGCTTGCTGCGCCTCAGACAGAATGGTTGGGAGCAGTGGTACAGGTCCCTTCCCTGTGAGGGAAGCTGCTTCCTAGTGGTCACGTTGTGGATGTTTTCTCCTCTCGGGGTGGGGGAGGGGCAGACATCCTGCTCTTCAGGAAAGGGAGAAACGCAGGTGCCAAACCCTTGCCCTCAGCGTCACCGTCACCTAGGAGCTTGTTAGAAGCACAGAATCCAGGCCCCACCCAGAACTACTGGATACCAGCCTGCATTTAACAAGATCCACAAGAGAGGCATACCCATATTAAAGTTGGAGAGGCACCAAGCTGTCATCGTCTTCTCCACGGCTAATGAAAACGAAGCAAAGGTTCATCCCGAGCCGACTCTGCCTCAGTCACCTGGATATCACATGAGCTCATTTCATCCTCCCCAGAACCTGCAAATGAGACTGAGGGTCAGAGTGGTCTAGCACCCAAGGTTCCATAAAAGAACATGACCAAGGCTCACTGGAGCCCAGACTTCCAAAAAGAAGGCCCCTGGGCACAGCATGGCACCACTGCAGCCCAAACCGTGGGCCTGGAGGGTAGGCCAGGCTCCCCACGCAGAGTTCACACCATTCGCCAGATGCCCACAGCAGACTGCAAGGCGATAGGAGAAGTAAGTTCTGATTGTGGAATCTCTGAATTTTGCGATTTAAAGAAAAAAATCTGTTTTCGGGGGATGGTTAAAACAGTTCTACCAAGGAGTAAAGAGAGGGCATCTCAAGGCCCCTTCTGGACTTAGAATTTAATGCCTACTTATTGAGAAATGCTCCGTGCATTTGCTCAGCCCTACGTCGAGATGAAGTTCTCTCTCTGTGCCGTAGAAGCTTAGGTTCTAAAAAGGCCACAGAAATGGGTGAGACCTAAAAAATGCCAGAACAATGCAACGGCCTTAATCAGACTGTCTTTGCTTTGCCTTGCTTACAAGTCACTGACTTTAAACTGAATATGGTGTCATGTCTTTAAGTTTCTTGAAGCTTTTTTTACAAAAGATCATATAAAGATTTTCTTCCATGGTAAGACTTTTATATTGTATTTTTCTTAAACTGGAGTGTGGTACATTTACCCTCCATCAGATGATTGCTTATAACTCACCTTGCTTTATTAAGGATACCGCTAGAGGCTTCTATGTCCCTACTAACAAGAATACATTTTCACGCCCATGCAAACCAATGAAAATCCAAGATTTCAGAGCACAAGATAATGAAAATTCTCTCTATCCACATCTTTTACTACTTTTAATCTGGTAACAGTCCCTAAGTGT
This sequence comes from Delphinapterus leucas, assembly GCF_059928025.1. NCBI lineage: Eukaryota > Metazoa > Chordata > Mammalia > Artiodactyla > Monodontidae > Delphinapterus > Delphinapterus leucas. The sequence goes on along the minus strand of NC_143137.1, from coordinate 107,055,060 downwards.
GTCAGATGAAAGGTACTGTCGCGGGAATTGACATCGTTAACAGCATTCCATACAGGTAAGTCTTGATTGTTCCAATTTCTCAAAAAGTTGGACACATTTACTGCCTCTATGACATCTCTAGGGTGTGTGGAAGAAATAAAAAAGAGGCCTGTACAATGTATTTCTCAAAATATACACACATAGAGTTTGCACATACAAACAGGGAAACCTTATAAATAATGTATGGGGAGCAAAGCATTGTCGGTAATGGAACTACTCATTTCGAAAGCCAACACTGTCACCAAGTGTCCACGCACCAAACCTGACTGGGAATTTTCACGGGCCACCAAACCAGAGGTGGAGATTTTTAGGCACATTCTTGCCAGAAAAGAGAGCCTAGGGCATAAACCACTCAACTGGCTGGCACGAATGCCAGGGCAACCCAAGCAAGTGGACATACAAGCCTACGTAACGCTTGGAAGTAGGAAGCTTTGGGGAACTACACCTGGGCTGGTACTGGCCTCCCTCCCCAAAGGGACAAGGAGAGCAGATACCTGGATGGAGTCAAGAGAGAGAAAAAAGAAAGGCAAGGCTGGGTGTGGAGCAACGTGTGGATCCAGGAGCATGTGTCTCAGAACTGCCGGGGCTCTGCAGACCAGCTGCATCCCCATTCTCCTTGACCCTCATTGGTATAATGAACTCAGGGTGGGCGCATCCCGGCTGCCAAGTCACTTCCACCTGTCCATGGAGTTGACAGTTACTTGCTCAGAGTGAACCAGCCTCTCTGGACCTAACAGCTACTGCAGGAGGCGGTAGTGGAGATCAAGCTGAAGACAACGACCAGATGCGAAGGAGGAAGGGACGTTCAGCGGATCGACTGGGTGGACTGATGGTGTGGGGTTAAGTCTGCAGAGCTAAAGGGGCCAGATGTAGAAAAGGGAAGGGGAATCATGAGGATATGGTCAAGCCCCATCGTATGGATATTTCATCCATATGTTGTATACAAATTCCATTCAATTTGCTCCGAGTGAAAAAGAGAGAACAAAATTATCCTTTCAACCATGTCAGTGACTTTATTTACCATCTCATTTGATGAGCTCATAGCCCAGGGTCAGAGGGAAATGGGAGCTGTGAGCCTGCCATCTCTCAGGAAGTCTCAGGCCTCAGAGGCCCCTCATAGCCAAACTACCTCACCTTTTGCACTTTTCAAGCAACGTTATTCCTTAGTGCGAGTCACCCTCTTCATCAGGTTCGCCAAGAAACAGCAATCTCTCCCAATGAGAGAGGAAAGATGGGCTACTTTGGCTTTCTGAGGCACAATATGTAGTTCTCCAAAATGGTACCTGCCTGGGGGATTTTTCAAGAAAATTAAGCATCAGTGGTGATTTGTTTGTCTTCACATAACGTATGACCCAGATGTGCTGAGAAATAAGAAAAGGACGAACGAATCAAGGGCAGCTGATCCAAGGAGGCAAGGGGCAACTTCCACAGCCTACGTGGAAAGCTAGAGGAAGGGAACATCCAGCTGGTGGGAGCTGAACACAGGGGCCAGTCCTCCTTGGGCTCGGGATGCCACCCCCTCTTCCTACATCTTCACGCTCCCCTTCTCTGTTGGCCCCTCCCAGCCATATTAAAGAGTCACAAGGAAATGCTCTCCTCCACTCCATTCTCCTGTCCTCCTATCCATCCCTCCCTTCTTTCCCTTTGCCATCAATTTCTTCACTTGTGCCCCATTTCTCCCCTCCCATCTCCACTGCGATCTGGTTTCTGCCCCACTACTCTCGGAAACTGATCTCCTCGAAGCCCCCAATGATTTCTCCGTTGACAAGTCCAGGGGACTACTTCTCAATCCTTATCTTTGTGACCACCAAGCCGAGTTAGATCTTAAACAACGTGTCTGTCTTGAAAATCTCTTCCCTTGACTTCTGCGCCACCTTTCCTTTTCTTTTCATGAGACTGATCACAAGCAGTGCTGCAGATTCCATCGAATTAAGGAATGCTGTTGCCTACACGTGTGAATGAGCTGTGAGTAAAGTACTGAAGTAGAGGACACCAGAAGTGAAACGTCTTCATGAATGTCCACGTGGCTGAGCAGCAAGTTAACCTTTCATACGTGTGCTAGAGAAGAAGAGTTGGGTTTTATTTTATTTACTTTTCCCTGGACGGTGTTGAATGACTACCATGTACAAGTTCAGGCTACCTTTTGCTGAGGAGAGCTGAGAGAAAACTGAACAATAGAGCTGTCTTTTCTTGACCAGTTCACCTTAGTTTCCCAAACCCTAAGTCTTTCCCTAATTCTTTCTCCTTTTTATTCTAGTAAAATGAACATAACACAAAATTCACCATTTGGATCATCTTACAATTCACTGTACCATTCAGTGGAATTTACTACTGTCAAAATGTTGTGCAACTATCACCACTGCCTAGCTGCAAAACATTTTCATCAACCAAGAGGAAACCTACACCCATTTTAAGGAGTCATTCCCTATCTCCCTCTCTTCCAAACCCCTGGCAACCACTAATGTATAATCTTTTCTGTGTGTATGGATTTGCCACTGCTGGACATTTCATATAAATGGAACCATACAATATGTAGCCTTTCATGCCTGACTTCTTTCACTTAGTTGCATCCATCATGTAGCATGTATCAGAAATCCACTCACTCTTATGGCTGAATCCTTCATACTGTTTGAATACAAAATTAAAAATACGTTGAGAGTGAAGCTCTGTTTTAATGGCACATCTATTAGGCCAATTCATTGAAAGAAGCTGAAGATGGAGATATTGTGAAATGATAATCGTTGAGAAGCCTCAGCCAATTGGATAATGAAAAGTTTGGGAAATGTTGCAAAAAATTATCTGCTTTATATTAAAAGCCTATTAAACAAGGATTCAGGAGATTGTCTTTTTCTTGCAGGTAACTTAAATGAGGCAGAAAGACATAACTGCCCTTTAAAACACATTTTGAAGGGATTCTATTTATTCTTAATAGATGAATGGGAGTACAGGAAGTTCACATCCAATATGGACTCCCTGTCCAAACACTGTTTATCGTTCTAGCCACCACTATCGAATTATATTTCTTGAGAGTAAGGCAGCTCAATTCCTGCATATTACTTTCTAAAATTCATCCATCAAATCCATTAATACAGTATAAACAAGAGTTGTTCATGTTTAAGTGCAGTTCAAATATCAGGTATAAAGAACCCCCAGTAAGAAAAAGAATCTTGTATCTCTTGCCAGAATGTGGTCAGCTCTGGGGTGCTCTGCTAGCTGAAAGACACATTCATTATTAAGAGGATAGAGGCTGTTTAAGAGGGATGAGAGCCAAAAAATTTTAACTACATATATGTGTTAAGAACAGTGCTAGGTTATCTCATGTTCTATATCAGTCAAGGCTCACCATTTTACATACGTGGAAAGCAAAGTTAAAAGTGTATTCGTAGGGCTTCCCTGTTGGCGCAGTGGTTAAGGATCCACCTGCCAGTGCAGGGGACACGCGTTTGAGCCCTGGTCCCGGAAGATCCCACATGCCACGGAGCAACTAAGACCATGTACCACAACTACTGAGCCTGCGTGCTAGAGCCCGTGAACAACAACTACTGAAGCTCACGCACCTAGACCCCGTGCTCAGCAACAACGAGAAGCCACCACAATGAGAAGCCCGCGTACTGCAACAAAGAGTAGCCCCCGCTCACCGCAACTAGAGAAAGCCCGCGCACAGCAACGAAGAGCCTAGGCAGCCAAAGATAAATAAATAAATACGTCTATTTTAAAAAAAAAGTGTTTTAGTAACTTACTAAAAGGCACGCAATCAGTAAACGTGAGCAAGGATTCAATCCCAAATCTGTCACACTGAAGTTTAAGCTAATACTTGAAATTAATAAAAAGAGCACTAAATTGAAAGTTCAGAGATATTTTTTATTTCATACTTTCACTAATGCTCTTTGGAGATAAATCATTTCATTTATATGGGCCTTAGTTTTCACAACTATAAGAGTTGGAAGCTTGACTAGATGATCTGTATGTAGTCTTCCAATTCTAAAATGTTCCACTAATTTGGATTCCTACAATAATTGCCCTTGCAATACACGCATGCTGCCACCAAGTAGCAGGAGAGACTACTAGTTCCTTTTTTATCCCTAGTGGGGGTGCATTTTGACAGCAGACTTATCCGTCAATAGTACAACCTGTTAGTATAACTATAAGATAACAAAATAATCTGGTATTCTTTCCTGTAAAAGAGAAGCTTTACATTGTGTCTGTGAATCGTACCAGAATCACCTGTAGGTTTATAAATATAGAGGAAATCCTGAACCCATTGAATGAGAATCTTCAGAGACAGGACTTGGGCATCTGGAATTTTGGGCTCCCATCATTTCTATATTTTATTTCATTTTAATTTTGCCTATGTACAATATTTGTCACATCCTTTTGAATCTTTAAAAGGTTCTTTCTGTTTTAAATTTTAGAATATCCCATAATCTTCACCTACTTTTCATAAGGTGTTATCTGTTATGTTTATTCGATCTTGTGCTTCTCCTGGTTAAGGCTTCTTTCTTTCCTTTTTTTTTTTTCGTGGCCCTGCCTCATGTCTTGCAGGATCTTAGTTCCCTGACCTGGGATTGGACCCCAGGGCCCCAGCAGTGAAAGCGCCATGTTCTAAACACTGGACCACCAGGGAAGTCCCAAGATTTCAGTTTTAAATGACTTTTTTCCCACTCTAATTCATTCCTGGGATCAGTTTCATGTTTGGACATTAAAGCAACCTTGCATTGCCAGAATAAAGCTACTTTGATTCTGATATATGATTGTTTTACATACCATGGATATAGTTTGTGCTTCTCTTTACACATTGTGCATGCATGTTCAAAGGAGAACCTGGCCTGTGATTCTATTCTTGTAATATCCTTTATAGATTTGTTTTAAGAGTCTATAATTTATATTTTATTTATTTATTTTTGGGTGCATTGGGTCTTCATTGCTGCATGCGAGCTTTCTCTAGTTTCGGCGAGCGGGGGTCTATTCTTGGTTGCGGCGAGTAGGACTCTCATTGCAGCCTTCTGACCCCATGGGCTTCTGACCCCATTCGTCGGTGCTACTTCAGTTCCTTACCCCTTCCTTTCTGACCCTGGGCAGTGAAATCCTCTTTCTGCGGCTGGCCTGCGGCAGAAAGTCAATGAGGCAAGAGTAGGCTTGGAGTATCCAAGGAGCAGAAAGGATGTCAGCGTGTGAAAAACAGAGCGAGCAAATTGGAGAGGAGAAGGAAACACTCAGAGAGGAAACAGAGGCCCAGATTTCTAGGTCTGTGGAGGCACTGAGGACTTTGCATTTCCTGTGAAGAAGCCACTGAAGAAATTTGAGTGACATGATCTGACTTATGTTTTAACAAGATCTCTCTGGATGCCACGTTGATTAGAGACTGTAGGAGAGCAAGGACAAGCCCCAGAACACCAACAGTTGATTCAAAGAAGTGATTACTCAAACACGGTCCCCCTCCTCAGTGAAGACGCAGAGCAGGAATTGGCAAATAATGGCCACAAATCAAATCAGGCTCTCAGCCTGGATCTGTGGGACTGTGAGCTAATAATGGTTCTCACGTTCAGAAAGCTTGTTGAAGAAGAAAGAGGAGGAGAAGCTACAGAAACTGTATATGGCCCACAAAGCCTAAGATATTTAAAATCCAGAAGATGCTTTCCAACACCTGATGTAAAGCATGTGGCTGGTAGGAGGTCCTCAACAAAATTTGGAAGAGGAATACATGAGTCAGTTCGTTCCTGAAAACACTGTAAAGTGATAGGGGTCAAGAAACATTTACCCCTTCACCCTTAACCTTCACAAATGATGCCAGTTCCATTGAGCTATGGAAAAATACATTCTGGCTTTCAAAAGAATAACCCAGAGGGCATTTTCTCACATAGGCAAGGTCATAAACAACTGTCAAGTGAAGTTGAAATAACAACAAATCAAATAATAACAGAAAACCTTTTTACAGATTTTTAAATCTTACAAAGCATTTTCATGTTCATTATCTAATTTAATCCTCAAATCAACGTCATGAGATAGTATTTCCCCATTAGAAATGACCACATATGAAATCCTTAGTGATTGCTCAAGAAAAGCTGAAATCTTGAGTATTACATCTATTAATGCCATGGTTGGGTGTTTTCCCATGGGAACACTGGATGCTAAAATCCACAGGGATTTTCAGCTCAAGATGGCAGACTAGGAAATATATTTACTTTCTGTTCCTCCTGAAACCATATCTAAATAAAACTGCAGAAATACCAAAATTAATCAACCAATAAAAGCCAAGATATTTTGCAAGTCATCAACCACAGAAAGATTTCAACACATTTCGAGAAGGCAAACAATGAAATGGAGGAGCCGTGAATAAAAGAATGAAGAAAAAAAGGCTGACCCTAAGTAAGGTCTGCACAAAGCCACTCAGCTTTTGCTGAGCTCTGCTTACAGTAAAGGCCACAGGAAAGAAGAGGGGCTGAAAACAAGGAGGCAAACGTCATTTAAGGAAAAACAGTTCATTTAATGAGCTCCAGGGAACACTCAGCCTGCTGCCATACTAACTCATGAATTACAATGGATAGTTGGTAAGCAAGACAAGAAAACAGGGAAGAAACAAAAGAAACAAAAATCAAGACACTGTTTCTAACTGAACTCTTCTCAAATGAGATCGAGGAATTATGTTTCAATGCCACAGCTGTAAATCATTTCTGCTCTTGGAGAGGTTACGAAGGGCTCATAATATTTCCCTTATTTTCAGACAGAATTTAGGTCTCAGCAAAAGCTTTTGTGTCCTCCAACCCCAAAATTTATTGGTGATGGAAGCCCAGATTTGCTGGGACATACCATAAAAAGAATCTCATGAGCAGAGGGTCAAACTGATTTTGGAATATATGAATTATGCCCAGTGTGAGTTTCAATCGGTATATATATATATATATATATATATATATATATATATATATATACACATTTGTACTGATCTATATGATTTTGGGTTCTGAAACTCCTACATGTCACATGCGTGATACATAACAGACAATGTCAGCCCCAGGAGGGAGAAAACACTCCAATGAAGCAAGCCAAAGAAACAAGTTTTGAGCAAGGTCAAGTGATGAGTAGACCAGGATTGTTCAATTCCTACCTGTCATGCTGAAGCTTCCAGCTCCTGAATAACAACACATGCTTCCCTTGTCCTACACACCCAAGAGTACGTCTCCTCTCTTGGGCATAAGAATCTCTAGAGTTACATATGTGTAGTAAAGAGTGGACCCGGCTGGCATACTCACAATGACCAAATTGTGTTGATCCTACTTTATACCAATACATCGCTCCACGCTGAAGTTGCAATAAATGATATATTTGCTTTCTAGACATGAATGAGACGCCTTACTGGATATAATCCAGGAAGGCCAGAGAAGCTGGCTTCTAATCCATACGGAACAATTCACTGCTGAATTTCTTTCACGATAGCCCATGATTTATCTAGAATATCATCTTTACATATCTGGATCCTTCAAACTAGACAAAGGGAAAATACGGGCTTAAGCCTCGATTAGAAATATGGAATGGTGCCATGCTGACAACTGGTGGTCCCTGACCAGTATCTTCTGAGATTAGAACACAGTGTGGTGGATGACCAATTCATGCGTTGAACAAAAGAAGACCTCCTACAGGGCAGTGTAGCTGTTCGTTACAGGTATGGCACTTAGGGCTAAGTACCATAAGGACTACAAGGAAAAACGAAAAACAAGTAACACATGAAGCATATACGATAAGGAGGCGCCACAGTCCAGAGCACGAGCTCTGGAATCACACAGGCTTGGATCGAATCCCGGCTAAGCCACTACCGTCTATATACCCTGAAGGACAGGCCAAGGTTTAAATGTTGTTTTACCACATTTCAAAAAAGAAGTGAAGAAAGAACCTATCTGCCAGGAAGGGACATCGTGGGGTGCAGCATCCAGTCAGATCAGGGCCCTGCATCTCCTGCTCAGAAACCTTGGCCACCTGGCTCGTGGTGATGCTGGCAGCTGAGCAGCCCTGGAGAAGGCGATCCTGTCTCCAGGTTTCGCAGAGAAGCTGGGAGGTCTCCGGACGAGGTGGCCCACACCCTGGTAAGCTCTGGCTGCCTCCTGCCCTCAGGTCTCAGCAGGCTCTCGCCTCTGGGCCCCGTGGTGGGGAAGGCCTGGCCGATACATACGCAGGGCTGAGGGGCCTGCAGAGCCAGTCCCCAGGCAGGGTGAGCTCTGGAGGAGGCTTCCACAGTCCCCAACAGTCTCCGCATGGTGGCCCATCTGGTGCGAAACACCTGCCACCCACAGCGAGAAGTCCCAGCCACTAGAAAGTCCAGAAGGGGCCCCGCCCTTTGCCTTTGGGCCGGGGTTAAGCCACCAGCTGGGCTTGCATGTGACCCCTGCCACGCCCCCTGCCCCGCCCGCCCTTTCTCTGTGACACGTACAATGGATATGTCATAAAGCCAGGCTGAGCCAGTGCTATAAATTCGGAGGAGTTAGAATCTAGGAAGAAGCTCTCCCACTTTCACTCTCTGCTCTCAGATCAGGCAGGCAGTACCTCTAATATGGAAGCTATGGACACCACACCTCCCTCCCAGGCTGTCCTCTTCCATTCTGCTCATGTTGTCCCCAGCACCCCACTGACGGCTTTGGCGGGTATCGGTGCTTCAGCAGGCAGCACGTCTCACCCCGAACCTATGGACACCACACCTCCTTCTCACGATGCCATCTTCCATTCTGCTCCTGTTTTCCCCAGCACCCAATCTATGGCTTTGGCGGGCATCGGTGCTTCAGCAGGCAGCACCTCAGACCCCGAACCTATGGACACCACACCTCCTTCACACGCTGTCATCTTCCATTCTACTCCTGTTTTCCCCAGCACCCCACTGACGGCTTTGGCGGGCATCGGTGCTTCAGCAGGAAGCACGTCAGACCCCGAACCTATGGACACCACACCTCCTTCACACGCTGTTATCTTCCATCCTGCTCCTGTGTTCCCCAGCACCCCATTGACGGCTTTGGCGGGCATCGGTGCTTCAGCAGGAAGCACGTCAGACCCCGAACCTATGGACACCACACCTCCTTCATACGCTGTCATCTTCCATTCTGCTCCAGTTTTCCCCATCACCCCATTGACGGCTTTGGCGGGCATCGGTGCTTCAGCAGGAAGCACGTCAGGCCCCGAACCTATGGACACCACACCTCCTTCACACGCTGTCATCTTCCATTCTGCTCCCGTTTTCCCCAACTCCACCCTCAGAATGCACTGAGGCCTGTAGCCTAGTTACGCCAGCTCAGAACAATGATGAGCACACCTTTTTCCAATCACCTTTCCTCATGCTCCCCATGCCTCATACTGCCCTGCTTCTTTATTCTTTATGCCACAGATACCCAAAGCCCCTTGCATTTGGGGAGGCGGATTTGAGACCTATTGTCACGTCACGTCCTCTCTTGGCTGCCCTGTGAATAAACCTCCTCTTTGCTGCAAACCTCAGCATTTCAGTGTTTTGGCTTGCTGCGCCTCAGACAGAATGGTTGGGAGCAGTGGTACAGCTCCCTTGCCTGTGAGGGAAGCTGCTTCCTAGTGGTCACGTTGTGGATATTTTCTCTTCTCGGGGTGGGGCGGGGCAGACATCCTGCTCTTCAGGAAAGGGAGAAACGCAGGTGCCAAACCCTTGCCCTCAGCGTCACCGTCACCTAGGAACTTGTTAGAAGCACAGAATCCAGGCACCACCCAGAACTACTGGATACCAGCCTGCATTTAACAAGATCCACAAGAGAGGCATACCCATATTAAAGTTGGAGAGGCACCAAGCTGTCATCGTCTTCTCCACGGCTAATGAAAACGAAGCAAAGGTTCATCCTGAGCCGACTCTGCCTCAGTCACCTGGATATCACATGAGCTCATTTCATCCTCCCCAGAACCTGCAAATGAGACTGAGGGTCAGAGTGCTCTAGCACCCAAGGTTCCATTAAAGAACATGACCAAGGCTCACTGGAGCCCAGACTTCCAAAAAAGAAGGCCCCTGAGCACAGCATGGCACCACCGCAGCCCAAACCGTGGGCCTGGAGGGTAGGCCAGGCTCCCCACGCAGAGTTCACGCCATTCGACAGATGCCTACAGCAGACCACAAGGCAATATGAGAAGTAAGTTCTGATTGTGGAATCTCTGAATTTTGAGATTTAAAGAAAAAAATCTGTTTTTTGGGGATGGTTAAAACAGTTCTACCAAGGAGTAAAGAGAGGGCATCTCAAGGCCCCTTCTGGACTTAGAATTTAATGCCTACTTATTGAGAAATGCTCCGCGCCTTTGCTCAGCCCTACGTCAAGGTGAAGTTCTCTGTGCCCTAGGAGCTTAGGTTCTAAAAAGGCCACAGAAATGGGTGAGACCTAAAGAATGCCAGAACAATGCAACGGCATTAATCAGACTGTCTTTGCTTTGCCTTGCTTACAAGTCACTGACTTTAAACTGAATATGGTGTCATGTGTTTATGTTTCTTGTAGCTTTTTTTTTACAAAAGATCATATAAAGATTTTCTTCCATGGTAAGACTTTTATATTGTATTTCTCTTAAACTGGAGTGTGGTACATTTACCCTCCATCAGATGATTGCTTACAACTCACCTTGCTTTATTAAGAATACCGCTAGAGGCTTCTATGTCCCTACTAACAAAAATACATTTTCAGGCCCATTCAAACCACTGAAATTCCAAGATTTCAGAGCACAAGATAATGAAAATTCTCTCTATCCACGTCTTTTACTACATTTAGCCTGTTAACAGTCCCTAAGTGTGTCAGATGAAAGGTACTGTCGCGGGAATTGACATCTTTAACAGCATTCCATACAGGTAAGTCTTGATTGTTCCAATTTCTCAAAAAGTTGGACACATTTACTGCCTCTATGACATCTCTAGGGTGTGTGGAAGAAATAAAAAAGAGGCCTGTACAATGTATTTCTCAAAATATACACACAAAGGGTTTGCACATACAAACAGGGAAACCTTATAAATAATGTATGGGGAGCAAAGTATTGTCGGTAACGGACCTACTCATTTCGAAAGACAACACTGTCACCAAGTGTCCCCTCACCAAAACTGACTGGGAATGTTTAGGAGCCGCCAAACCAGAGGTGGAGATTTTTAGGCACATTCTTGCCAGAAAAGAGAGCCTAGGGCATAAACCACTCAACTGGTTGGCACGAATGCAAGGGAAACCCAAGCAAGTGGATATAGAAGCCTACGTAATGCTTGGATGTAGGAAGCTTTGGGGGACTACACCTGGGCTGGTACTGGCCTCCCTCCCCAAAGGGACAAGGAGAGCAGAAACCTGGATGGATTCAAGAGAGAGTAAAAAGAAAGGCAAGGCTTGGTATGGAGCAACGTGTGGATCCAGGAGCATGTGTCTCAGAACTGCCGGGGCTCTGCAGACCAGCTGCATCCCGATTCTCCTTGACCCTCATTGGTATAATGAACTCAGGGTGGGCGCATCCCGCCTGCCAAGTCACTTCCACCCGTCCATGGAGTTGACAGTTACTTGCACAGAGTGAACCAACCGCTCTGGACCTAACAGCTACTGCAGGGTGCGGTAGTGGAGAACAAGGTGACGACAAGGACCAGATGCGAAGGAGGAAGAGACAGTCAGCGGACCGACTGGGTAGACTGATGGTGTGGCTTTAAGTCTGCAGAGCTAAAGGGGCCAGATGTAGAAAAGGGAAGGGGAATAATGAGGATATGGTCAAGCCCCTTCGTATAGATATTTCATCCGTATGTTGTATGCAAATTCCAATCAATTTGCTCCGAGTGAAAAAGAGAGAACAAAATTATCCTTTCAACCATGTCAGTGACTTTATTTACCATCTCATTTGATGAGCTCATAGCCCAGGTTCAGAGGGAAATGGGAGCTGTGAGTCTGCCATCTCTCAGGAAGTCTCAGGTCTCAGAGGCCCCTCGTAGCCAAACTAGATCACCTTTTGCACCTTTCAAGCAACGTTATTCCTAAGTGCGAGTCACCCTCTTCATCAGGTTCTCCAAGAGACAGCAGTCTCTCCCAATGACAGAGGAAAAATGGGCTACTTTGGCTTTCTGAGGCACAATATGTAGTTCTCCAAAATGGTACCTGCCTGGGGGATTTTTCAAGAAAATTAATCATCAGTGGTGATTTGTCTTCACATAACGTATGACCCAGATGTGCTGAGAAATAAGAAAAGGACGAACGAATCAAGGGCAGCTGATCCAAGGAGGCAAGGCGCAACTTCCACAGCCTACGTGGAAAGCTAGAGGAAGGGAACATCCAGCTGGTGGGAGCTGAACACAGGGGCCAGTCCTCCTTGGGCTCGGGATGCCACCGCCTCTTCCTACATCTTCACGCTCTCCTTCTCTGTTGGCCCCTCCCAGCCATATGAAAGAGCCACAAGGAAATGCTCTCCTCCATTCCATTTTCCTGTCCTCCTATCCACCCCTCCCTTCTTTCCCTTTGCCATCAATTTCTTGACTTGCCCCCCATTTCTCCCCTCCCATCTACACTGCGATCTGGTTTCTGCCCCACTACTCCCGTGAAACTGACCTCCTTGAAGCCCCCAATGATTTCTCTGTTGACAAGTCCAGGGGACTACTTCTCAATCCTTATCTTTGTGACCGCCAAGCCGAGTTAGATCTTAAACAACGTCTCTGTCTTGAAAATCTCTTCCCTTGGCTTCTGCGCCACCTTTCCTTTTCTTTTCATGACACCGATCACAACCAGTGCTGCAGATTCCATCGAATTAAGGAATGCTGTTGCCTACATGTGTGAATGAGCTAAAGTGAGTACAGTACTGAAGTAGAGGACACCTAAAGTGAAACGTCTTCATGTACGTCCACGTGGCTGAGCAGCAAGTTAACCTTTCATACATGTGCTAGAGAAGAAGAGTTGGGTTTTATTTTATTTACTTTTCCCTGGACTGTGTTGAATGACTATCATCTACAAGTTCAGGCTACTTTTTGCTGAGGATTAATAATGCACTGGGAGAGCTGAGAGAAAACTGAATAATAGAGCTGTCTTTTTCTTGACCAGCTCACCTTACTTTCCCAAACTCTAAGTCTTTCTCTAATTCTTTCCCCTTTTTATTCTAGTAAAATGAACATAACACAAAATTCACCATTTGCATCATTTTACAATTCACTCTACCATTCAGTGGAATTTACTACTGTCACAATGTTGTGCAACTATCACCACTGCCTAGCTGCAAAACATTTTCATCAACCAAGAGGAAACCTACACCCATTTTAAGGAGTCATTCCCAATTTCCCTCTCTTCCAAACCCCTGGCAACCACTAATGTATAATCTTTTCTGTGTGTATGGATTTGCCACTGCTGGACATTTCATATAAATGGAACCATACAATATGTAGCCTTTCATGCCTGACTTCTTTCACTTAGTTGCATCCATCATGTAGCATGTATCAGAAATCCACTCACTGTTACAGCTGAATCCTTCATACTGTTTGAATACAAAATTAAAAATACGTTGAGAGTGAAGCTCTGTTTTAATGGCACATCTATTAGGCCAATTCATTGAAAGAAGCTGAAGATGGAGATGTTGTTGTCAAATGATAATCGTTGAGAAGCCTCAGCCAATTGGATAATGAAAAGTTTGGGAAATGTTGCAAAAAATTAGCTGATTTATATTAAAAGCCTATTAAACAAGGATTCAGGAGATTGTCTTTTTCTTGCAGGTAACTTAAATGAGGCAGAAAGAAATAACTGCCCTTTAAAACACATTTTGAAAGGATTCTATTTATTCTTAATAGACGAATGGGAGGGAGTACAGGAAGTTCACATCCAATATGGACTCCCTGTCCAAACACTGTTTATCTTTCTAGCCACCACTATCGAATTATATTTCTTGAGAGTAAGGCAGCTCAATTCCTGCATATTACTTTCTAAACTTCATCCATCAAATCCATTAATACAGTATAAACAAGAGTTGTTCATGTTTAAGTGCAGTTCAAATATCAGGTATAAAGAACCCCCAGTAAGAAAAAGAATCCTATATCTCTTGCCAGAATGTGGTCAGCTCTGGGGTGCTCTGCTAGCTGAAAGACAGATTCATTATTATCGGGATAGAGGCTGTTTAAGAGGGATGAGAGCCAAAAAAATTTAACTACATATATGTGTTAAGAGCAGTGCTAGGTTATCTCATGTTCTATATCAGTCAAGGCTCACAATTTTACATACGTGAAAAGCAAAGTTAAAAGTGTATTCATAGGGCTTCCCTGTTGGCGCAGTGGTTAAGGATCCACCTGCCAGTGCACGGGACACACGTTTGAGCCCTGGTCCGGGAAGATCCCACATGCCACGGAGCAACTAAGACCATGTGCCACAACTACTGAGCCTGCGTGCTAGAGCCCGTGAACCACAACTACTGAAGCCCACGCACCTAGGCCCCGTGCTCAGCAACAGCGAGAAGCCACCACAATGAGAATGCCGTGTACTGCAACAGAGTAGCCGCCGCTCACTGCAACTAGAGAAAGCCTGCGCACAGCAACGAAGAGCCTAGGCAGCCAAAGATAAATAAATAAATACGTCTATTTTAAAAAAAATGTGTTTCAGTAACTTACTAAAAGGCATGCAATCAGTAAACATGAGCAAGGATTCAATCCCAAATCTGTCACACTGAAGTTTAAGCTAATACTCGAGATTGATAAAAACAGCACTAATTTAAAACTTCAGAGGTATTTTTTATTTCATACTTTCACTAATGCTCTTTGGAGATAAATCATTTCATTTATATGGGCCTTAGTTTTTACAACTATAATAGTTGGAAGCTTGACTAGGTGATCTCTATGTAGTCTTCCAATTCTAAAATGTTCCACTAATTTGGAGTCCTACAGTAATTGCCCTTGCCATACATGCATTCTGCCACCAAGTAGCAGTAGAGACTACTAGTTCCTTTTTTATCCCTAGTGGGGGTGAATTTTGACAGCAGACTTATCCGTCAATAGTACAACCTGTTAGTATAACTATAAGATAACAAAATAATCTGGTATTCTTTCCTGTAAAAGAGAAGCTTTACATTGTGTCTGTGAATCGTACCAGAATCACCTGTAAGTTTATAAATATAGAGGAAATCCTGAACCCATTGAATGAGAATCTTCAGAGACAGGAATTGGGCATCTGGAATTTTGGGCTCCCATCATTTGTATATTTTATTTCATTTTATTTTTGCCTATGTACAATATTTGGCACATCCTTTTGAATCTTTAAAAGTTTCTTTCTGTTTTAAATTTTAGAATATTCCATAATCTTCACCTACTTTTCATAAGGTGTTATCTGTTATGTTTATTCGATCTTGTGCTTCTCCTGGTTAAGACTTCTTTCTTTCCTTCTTTTTTTCTCGTGGCCCTGCCGCATGTCTTGCAGGATCTTAGTTTCCTGACATGGGATTGGACCCCAGGGTCCCAGCAGTGAAAGCGCCATGTTCTAAACACTGGACCACCAGGGAAGTCCCAAGATTTCAGTTTTAAATGACTTTTTTCCCACTCTAATTCATTCCTGGGATCAGTTTCATGTTTGGACATTAAAGCAACCTTGCATTGCCAGAATAAAGCTACTTTGATTTTGACATATGATTGTTTTACATACCATGGATACAGTTTGTGCTTCTCTTTACACATTTTGCATGCATGTTCAAAGGAGAAACTGGCCTGTGATTCTATTCTTGTAATATCCTTTATAGATTTGTTTTAAGAGTCTATACTTTATTTTTTATTTATTTATATTTTTGGCTGCATTGGGTCTTCATTGCTGCATGCATGCTTTCTCTAGTTTTGGCGAGCGGGGGTCTATTCTTTGTTGCAGTGAGTAGGCTTCTCATTGCAGCCTTCTGACCGCATGGGCTTCTGACCCCATTCGTCGGTGCTACTTCAGTTCCTTACTCCTTCCCTTCTGATCCTGGGCGGTGAAATCCTCTTTCTGCAGCTGGCCTGCGGCAGAAAGTCAATGAGGCAAGAGTAGGCTTGGAGTATCCAAGGAGCAGAAAGGATGTCAGCGTGTGAAAAACAGAGCGAGCAAATTGGAGAGGAGAAGGAAACACTCAGAGAGGAAACAGAGGCCCAGATTTCTAGGTCTGTGGAGGCACTCTGAGGACTTTGCATTTCCTGTGAAGAAGCCACTGAAGAAATTTGAGTGACATGATCTGACTTATGTTTTAACAAGATCTCTCTGGATGCCACGTTGATTAGAGATTGTAGGAGAGCAAGGACAAGCCCCAGAACACCAACAGTTGATTCAAAGAAGTGATTACTCAAACATGGTCCCCCTCCGCAATGAGGACGCAGAGCAGGAATTGGCAAATAATGGCCACAAATCAAATCAGGCTCTCAGCCTGGATCTGTGGGACTGTGAGCTAATAATGGTTCTCAAGTTCAGAAAGCTTGTTGAAGAAGAAAGAGGAGGAGAAGCTACAGAAACTGTATATGGCCCACAAAGCCTAAGATATTTAAAATCCAGAAGATGCTTTCCAACACCTGATGTAAAGCATGTGGCTGGTAGGAGGTCCTCAACCACATTTGGAAGAGGAATACATGAGTCACTTCGTTCCTGAAAACACTGTAAAGTGATAGGGGTCAAGAAACATTTACCCGTTCACCCTTAACCTTCACAAATGATGCCAGTTCCATTGAGCTATTGAAAAATACATTCTGGCTTTCAAAAAAGTAACCCAGAGGGCATTTTCTCACATAGGCAAGGTCATAAACAACTGTCAAGTGAAGTTGAAATAGCAACAAATCAAATAGTAACAAAAACATTTTTACAGAACTTTAAATCTTACAAAGCATTTTCATGTTCATTATCTAATTTAATCCCCAAATCAACGGCATGAGATAGTTATTATTTCCCCATTAGAAATGACCACATATTAAATCCTTAGTGATTGCTCAAGAAAAGCTGAAATCTTGAGTGTAACATCCATTAATGCCATGGTTGGGTGTTTTCCCATGGGAACACTGGATGCTAAAATCCACGGGGATTTTCAGCTCAAGATGGCAGACTAGGAAATATATTTACTTTCTGTTCCTCCTGAAACCATATCTAAATAAAACTGTAGAGATACCAAAACTAATCAACCAATAAAAGCCAAGATATTTTGGAAGTCATCAACCACAGAAAGATTTCAACACATTTCGAGAAGGCAAACAATGAAATGGAGGAGCCGTGAATAAAAGAATGAAGAAAAAACGGCTGACCCTAAGTAAGGTCTGCACAAAGCCACTCAGCTTTTGCTGAGCTCTGGTTATAGTAAAGGGCAGAGGAAGGAAGAGGGGCTGAAAACAAGGAGACAAACGTCATTTAAGGAAAAACAGTTCATTTAATGAGCTCCAGAGAACACTCAGCCTGCTGCCATACTAACACATGAATTACAATGGATTGTTGGTAAGCAAGACAAGAAAACAGGGAAGAAACAAAAGAAACAAAAATCAAGACATTGTTTCTAACTGAACTCTTCTCAAATGAGATTGAGGAATTATGTTTCAATGCCACAGCTGTAAATCATTTCTGCTCTTGGAGAGGTTACAAAGGGCTTATAATATTTCCCTTTTGTTCAGACAGAATTGAGGTCTGAGCAAAAGCTTTTGTGTCCTCCAACCCCAACATTTATTGGGGATGGAAGCCCAGATTTGCTGGGACATACCATAAAAAGAATCTCATGAGCAGAGGGTCAAACTGACTGTGGAATATATGAATTATGTCCTGTGTGAGTTTCAATAGGTTTTAAAATATATACATATATACATATATATATATACGTTTTTAATGATCTATATGATTTTGGGTTCTGAAATTTCTACATGTCACATGCGTGATACATAACAGACAATGTCAGCCCCAGGAGGGAGAAAACACTCCAATGAAGCAAGCCAAAGAAACAAGTTTTAAGCAAGGTCAAGTGATGTGTAGACCAGGATTGTTCAATTCCTACCTGTCATGCTGAAGCTTCCAGCTCCTGAATAACAACACATGCTTCCCCTGTCCTAGACAGCCAAGAGTATGTCTCCTCTCTTGGGCATAAGAATCTCTAGAGTTACATATCTGTAGTAAGAGTGGACCCAGCTGGCATACTCACAATGACCAAATTGTGTTGATCGTACTTTATACCAATACATCGCTCCACGCTGAAGTTGCAATAAATGATATATTTGCTTTCTAGACATGAATGAGACGCCTTACTGGATATACTCCAGGAAGGCCAGAGAAGCTGGCTTCTAATCCATACGGAACAATTCACTGGTGAATTTCTTTCACGATAGCCCATGATTTATCTAGAATATCACCTTTACAAATCTGGATCCTTCAAACTAGACAAAGGGAAAATACGGGCTTCAAGCCTCAATTAGAAATATGGAATGGTGCCATGCTGACAACTGGTGGTCCCTGACCTGTATCTTCTGAGATTAGAACACAGTGTGGTGGATGACCAATTCATGCATTGAACAAAAGAAGACCTCCTACAGGGCAGTGTAGCTGTTCGTTACAGGTATGGCACTTAGGGCTAAGTACCATAAGGACTACAAGAGAAAAAGAAAAACAAGTAACACATGAAGCATATACGATAAGGAGGCGCCACAGTCCAGAGCACGAGCTCTGGAATCACACAGGCTTGGATCGAATCCCAGCTAAACCACTACCATCTATATACCCGGAAGGACAGGCCAAGGTTTAAATGGTGTTTTACCAGATTTCAAAAAAGAAGTGAAGAAAGAACCTATCTTCCAGGAAGGGACATCGTGGGGTGCAGTATCCAGTCGGATCAGGGCTCTGCATCTCCTGCTCAGAAACCTTGGCCACCTGGCTCATGGTGATGCTGGCAGCTGAGCAGCCCTGGAGAAGGCGATCCTGTCTCCAGGTCTCGCAGAGAAGCTGGGGAGGACTCCGGACGAGGTGGCCCACACCCTGGTAAGTTCTGGCTGCCTCCTGCCCTCAGGTCTGAGCAGGCTCTGGTCTCTGGGCCCCGTGGTGGGGAAGGCCTGGCCAATACATACACAGGGCTGAGGGGCCTGCAGAGCCAGTCCCCAGGCAGGGTGAGCTCTGGAGGAGGCTTCCACAGTCCCCAGCAGTCTCCGCATGGTGGCCCATCTGGTGCCAAACATCTGCCACCCACAGCGAGAAGTCCCAGCCACTAGAAAGTCCAGAAGGGGCCCCACCCTTTGCCTTTGGGCCTGGGTTAAGCCACCAGCTGGGCTTGCACGTGACCCCTGCCTCACCCCCTGCCCCGCCCGCCCTTTCTCTGTGACACGTACAATGGATATGTCATAAAGCCAGGCTGAGCCAGTGCTATAAATTCAGAGGAGTTAAAATCTAGGAAGAAGCTCTCCCACTTTCACTCTCTGCTCTCAGATCAGGCAGGCAGTACCTCTAATATGGAAGCTATGGACACCACACCTCCTTCCCAGGCTGTCCTCTACCATTCTGCTCATGTTTTCCCCAGCACCCCATTGACGGCTTTGGCGGGTATCGGGGCTTCAGCAGGCAGCACGTCTGACCCCGAACCTATGGACACCACACCTCCTTCACATGCTGTTATCTTCCATTCTGCTCCTGTTTTCCCCAGCACCCCATTGACGGCTTTGGCGGGCATCGGTGCTTCAGCAGGCAGCACCTCAGACCCCGAACCTATGGACACCACACCTCCTTCACACGCTGTCATCTTCCATTCTGCTTCTGTTTTCCCCAGCACCCCATTTACGGCCCTGGCAGGCATCGGTGCTTCCGCAGTCAGCACGTCTGACCCCGAACCTATGGACACCACACCTCCTTCCCAGGCTGTCATTTTCCAGTCTGCCCTGTCTCCAAGTAGAACCACTACCCATTTCACACTGCTGTTCCAAGTTCTGGGAACACACCACCCAGTGGTAGCAATACCTCAGCCCATGCCTCGACTCATTTACCTGCAACGTGAGCCAACAGATAGACCAACACTTCAAAGTTATGACAGAAAATTGAGTAAGTTATACGCTTGGAATTTCATTTATTATTATTAACAAGCACAACTGTAGTGCTTAGACTAT
Source organism: Delphinapterus leucas (assembly GCF_059928025.1). Lineage (NCBI taxonomy): Eukaryota > Metazoa > Chordata > Mammalia > Artiodactyla > Monodontidae > Delphinapterus > Delphinapterus leucas. Next base: position 107,035,001 of record NC_143137.1, on the reverse strand, counting down.
AACAAGTACTATTCTAAGGGCTTACCAAATATTAACTCACTTATTCCTCATAATGGCAACCCTAGTGGTAGGGAATATTCATAATGTTCACTTTTTGGGGGGAAACTGAGGCTCAGAGTCGTTGAATAGCTTGCCTAATGCCACACAGTTAGTAGGTGGCAAAACCCGGGATTAACACCAGACCATCTAGACTTTCATCACTTTGCTGTGTCACCTTATTATAAGTTGTGGTTAGGGAAGGGACTAAATGGACAAGACTCTGAACTAAAAGGAGAAGGGAGAAATGAGAAAATGAGTGATCCTAGAAACTAGAGAAGATTTAGGCTCAGAAATTTCTGGTGATGAGACCCAGAAGAACAAGAACTTGGTTGGAATGTTAACTTGGGGTAGTATCTGAATCCATTGAGAAATGGTTTTGTTTCCTGTAAAATTTAGAAAGGTCAGTTGGATGAAGATTAACGAAGACAAAAGTAGAAAGGAAAAGAGAAAGGTGCCTTAAGTGAGACATAACCGCTCCCCTCTACGTACCCACAGGTTGTGTCCTGTGGGAAAGGATGGAGCTCTCTCTACCGGGTTGGTCACCAGGCTGAACAAGGAGAAACATGGCAACCATTGTACTGGTTCTGATGATCCCTCAAAACCAAGGCTTCAGTTTCCAAGAACGACCTACAGTAGCATAACTAGTGTGTGTCACACATGCCACTAAGTGTGTTTCCAGTCACACATTTTAATTGGAGAAATACTTCCTATGAGGTAGGCATTAGTTCGCTATGGCTGCTGTTACAAATTACTACAAATGTGCTTGCTTCTAACAAAACACACTTATTTTCTTATGGTTCTGGAAGACAGAGGTCCAAAACCAGTTTCCCTGGGCTGAAACCAGGAGTCAACAGGGCCATCCATCCTCCTTCTAGAGGCTCTAAGCGAGAATCTGTTTCCTCGCCAGCATTCCTTCACTTCTGGCCACATCAATCCAACCCCAACTTCATCATCACATTCTCTTTGGGGTAAAAATTCCCTCTGCCTCTCTCTTACGAGAACACCAGTGGTTATATTTGGGCCCGTCCAGGTAGTCCAGGAGAACCTTCCCATCTGAGAACCATTACTTTCATCCCACTGGCAAAGTGCCTTCTGCCATTTAAGGTGACATTCACAGGTTCTGGAGAGTAGAATGTGGACATTTGGGGGCAATGGTATTATTCAGTCTACTACAAGGTAGATATATTATCTTTCTCAGATGTACGAAATGACGTTTAGGGAAGTAGTCTGTCTCAGGTCTACAATTTCCAGAGTAGAGACTTACATTCTGCCACTGACACTTTAGGACACACCCTAAACAACTTTAATCTGTGTCCTTAACTACTGCATAATCCTTGGTTAAGAGTCACACTTAGGTATCAAGACCCAATTGAATAGGACACAAGTACTGTCTCCTCTTTCACTATGTTTGCCTGGTGTACTGATGAATCTTGCCCAGAGCAGAAGAGTTCAGAAAAGTGTTATGCAGGTTTACGAAGAGAAAGCATTTACTATTTGACGTGCACGGAGGAACGGAAGGCTTTTTCAAATAAAATAAAATAAAATATGCCACCAAATAGTCAATTGTCACAACAGAGGTAACCCCGTGGGAGTCATGAGGAGACTAAAATTATCTCCAATTGTGCAGGGCAGAAAAGTTTCAATGAAGGCAGGTGTAGTTCAGCCAAGCCCTACAGCACAGAAGTAGGAATTTGGGTATGTACGAATGGGAAAAAGACATTTGAGGCATGGGAAATAGTTTAATGCAGAATGGACGAGAAATATGCATTAGACCTTTTCTAAAACAACTGGCTTATTAACCCAGTAAATCGATTTAGTCAGTCAAACTAGCTTTAGCTGATTACTTATCCAGGGGATAGCTGTTGAGAGTAATTTTTGTCACAGAACAGTAAATAAAATGGTTGAACTATAGCTTTAGGCTTGCTAAGTGAAATAGATTGCTCTAGATGATTTTCAAGTGACTTACTTGGTAGTACTCACGAAATTGGGGGTTAACAATTGCTTAAGAAAACAAAGAGAATTGATTTTAAATAAAGTAGCTACTGTGTAAACTATCTGTTCAGTAGCTCATGTTAAACGGATGTTTATAATCCCCATTGGACAACCAACTACATTTTTGCAAATGGCAATGTGAATTGCTGTTGCCTAAACTATAGCAATGATCACCTATGTAATTTGTTGTCCAAACCAGAAATCTTCTAACAATACTGGTGTCCTAATAAAAATAAGCACGAAGGGAACACACAGTGGGTGTCTCCCGTGTGCCTGTGCATACCTCTATATCTCACTGAACCCTCATAACAGCCCCCAAGAGAGGGACTCTGGGCGTCCCCATGCTGCTTGTGGAGAAACAGGCACAGGAAGGTTCAAGAGTCTATCTACCTAATATCGCACAGAGGGTGGCAGAGCCCGTTTTTAAACCACCTGCCTCCAATACCAGGTGCCAGGAGCCAGACTCAGCCTACAGCTCTCTTCTGCTCGCCTGGAGGTGAAACAGTGTGTCATGATTAGTCAAATCCCGTCTTCACTCATCAAGGTAGGTTGAACACCTGCACGTCCTCCAAGTAGCATGTAGCATAAGCAATAAGATGTTTGTCCCGTGATCGTCCAGGAACTTGGAATCAGCTGTGCCTGGTTAGGCTGAGCTTGTTTAGAGTGGAGAGGACCACCGATCTTCCACCTGGGCAAGTGCCTTTTGACCTCCTGCCATCAGAGGGCCGAAATCTCCAGCCTGAGAATGTGCTGAGCCCTGTAGCCTAGTTACGCCAGCTCAGAACAATGATGAGCACACCTTTTTCCAGTCACCTTTCCTCATGCTCCCCATGCCTCATACTGCCCTGCTTCTTTATTCTTTATCCCACAGATACCCAAAGCCCCTTGCCTTTGGGGAGGCGGATTTGAGACCTATTGTCACGTCACGTCCTCGCTTGGCTGCCCTGTGAATAAACCTCCTCTTTGCTGCAAACCTCAGCATTTCAGTGTTTTGGCTTGCTGCGCCTCAGACAGAATGGTTGGGAGCAGTGGTACAGCTCCCTTGCCTGTGAGGGATGCTGGTTCCTAGTAGTCACGTTGCGGATGTTTTCTCCTCTCGGGGTGGGGGCGGGGCAGACATCCTGCTCTTCCGGAAAGGGAGAAACACACGTGCCAAACCCTTGCCCTCAGCGTCACCGTCACCTAGGAGCTTGTTAGAAGCACAGAATCCAGGCCACACCCAGAACTACTGAATACCAGCCTGCATTTAACAAGATCCACAAGAGAGGCATACCCATATTAAAGTTGGAGAGGCACCAAGCTGTCATCGTCTTCTCCACGGCTAATGAAAACGAAGCAAAGGTTCATCCCGAGCCGACTCTGCCTCAGTCACCTGGATATCACATGAGCTCATTTCATCCTCCCCAGAACCTGCAAATGAGACTGAGGGTCAGAGTGGTCTAGCACCCAAGGTTCCATAAAAGAACATGACCAAGGCTCACTGGAGCCCAGACTTCCAAAAAAGAAGGCCCCTGAGCACAGCATGGCACCACCGCAGCCCAAACCGTGGGCCTGGAGGGTAGGCCAGGCTCCCCACGCAGAGTTCACGCCATTCGACAGATGCCCACAGCAGACCACAAGGCAATATGAGAAGTAAGTTCTGATTGTGGAATCTCTGAATTTTGAGATTTAAAGAAAAAATCTGTTTTTGGGGGATGGTTAAAACAGTTCTACCAAGGAGTAAAGAGAGGGCATCTCAAGGCCCCTTCTGGACTTAGAATTTAATGCCTACTTATTGAGAAATGCTCCGCGCCTTTGCTCAGCCCTACGTCAAGGTGAAGTTCTCTGTGCCCTGGGAGCTTAGGTTCTAAAAAGGCCACAGAAATGGGTGAGACCTAAAGAATGCCAGAACAATGCGACGGCATTAATCAGACTGTCTTTGCTTTGCCTTGCTTACAAGTCACTGACTTTAAACTGAATATGGTGTCATGTCTTTATGTTTCTTGAAGCTTTTTTTTACAAAAGATCATATAAAGATTTTCTTCCATGGTAAGACTTTTATATTGTATTTCTCTTAAACTGGAGTGTGGTACATTTACCCTCCATCAGATGATTGCTTACAACTCACCTTGCTTTATTAAGAATACCGCTAGAGGCTTCTATGTCCCTACTAACAAAAATACATTTTCAGGCCCATTCAAACCACTGAAATTCCAAGATTTCAGAGCACAAGATAATGAAAATTCTCTCTATCCACGTCTTTTACTACATTTAGCTTCTTAACAGTCCCTAAGTGTGTCAGATGAAAGGTACTGTCGCGGGAATTGACATCTTTAACAGCATTCCATACAGGTAAGTCTTGATTGTTCCAATTTCTCAAAAAGTTGGACACATTTACTGCCTCTATGACATCTCTAGGGTGTGTGGAAGAAATAAAAAAGAGGCCTGTACAATGTATTTCTCAAAATATACACACAAAGGGTTTGCACATACAAACAGGGAAACCTTATAATAATGTATGGGGAGCCAAGTATTGTCGGTAACGGACCTACTCATTTCGAAAGACAACACTGTCACCAAGTGTCCCTTCACCAAAATTGACTGGGAATGTTTAGGGGCCACCAAACCAGAGGTGGAGATTTTTAGGCACATTCTTGCCAGAAAAGAGAGCCTAGGGCATAAACCACTCAACTGGTTGGCACGAATGCCAGGGCAACCCAAGCAAGTGGATATAGAAGCCTACGTAATGCTTGGAAGTAGGAAGCTTTGGGGGACTACACCTAGGCTGGTACTGGCCTCCCTCCCCAAAGGGACAAGGAGAGCAGTAACCTGGATGGAGTCAAGAGAGAGCAAAAAGAAAGGCAAGGCTGGGTATGGAGCAACGTGTGGATCCAGGAGCATGTGTCTCAGAACTGCCGGGGCTCTGCAGACCAGCTGCATCCCCATTCTCCTTGACCCTCATTGGCATAATGAACTCAGGGTGGGCGCATCCCGGCTGCCAAGTCACATCCACCCGTCCATGGAGTTGACAGTTACTTGCTCACAGTGAACCAACCGCACTGGACCTAAGAGCTACTGCAGGGGGCGGTAGTGGAGAACAAGGTGACGACAACGACCAGATGCGAAGGAGGAAGAGACATTCAGCGGACCGACTGGGTGGACTGATGGTGTGGCGTTAAGTCTGCAGAGCTAAAGGGGCCAGATGTAGAAAAGGGAAGGGGAATCATGAGGATATGGTCAAGCCCCTTCGTATAGATATTTCATCCGTATGTTGTATGCAAATTCCATTCAATTTGCTCCGAGTGAAAAAGAGAGAACAAAATTATCCTTTCAACCATGTCAGTGACTTTATTTACCATCTCATTTGATGCGCTCATAGCCCAGGTTCAGAGGGAAATGGGAGCTGTGAGTCTGCCATCTCTCAGGAAGTCTCAGGCCTCAGAGGCCCCTCATAGCCAAACTAGCTCACCTTTTGCACCTTTCAAGCAACGTTATTCCTAAGTGCGAGTCACCCTCTTCATCAGGTTCTCCAAGAGACAGCAGTCTCTCCCAATGACAGAGGAAAAATGGGCTACTTTGGCTTTCTGAGGCACAATATGTAGTTCTCCAAAATGGTACCTGCCTGGGGGATTTTTCAAGAAAATTAAGCATCAGTGGTGATTTGTTTGTCTTCACATAACGTATGACCCAGATGTGCTGAGAAATAAGAAAAGGACGAACGAATCAAGGGCAGCTGATCCAAGGAGGCAAGGCGCAACTTCCACAGCCTACGTGGAAAGCTAGAGGAAGGGAACATCCAGCTGGTGGGAGCTGAACACAGGGGCCAGTCCTCCTTGGGCTCGGGATGCCACCGCCTCTTCCTACATCTTCACGCTCTCCTTCTCTGTTGGCCCCTCCCAGCCATATGAAAGAGCCACAAGGAAATGCTCTCCTCCATTCCATTTTCCTGTCCTCCTATCCACCCCTCCCTTCTTTCCCTTTGCCATCAATTTCTTGACTTGCCCCCCATTTCTCCCCTCCCATCTACACTGCGATCTGGTTTCTGCCCCACTACTCCCGTGAAACTGACCTCCTTGAAGCCCCCAATGATTTCTCTGTTGACAAGTCCAGGGGACTACTTCTCAATCCTTATCTTTGTGACCGCCAAGCCGAGTTAGATCTTAAACAACGTCTCTGTCTTGAAAATCCCTTCCCTTGGCTTCTGTGCCACCTTTCCTTTTCTTTTCATGACACCGATCACAACCAGTGCTGCAGATTCCATCGAATTAAGGAATGCTGTTGCCTACATGTGTGAATGAGCTAAAGTGAGTACAGTACTGAAGTAGAGGACACCTAAAGTGAAACGTCTTCATGTACGTCCACGTGGCTGAGCAGCAAGTTAACCTTTCATACATGTGCTAGAGAAGAAGAGTTGGGTTTTATTTTATTTACTTTTGCCTGGACTGTGTTGAATGACTATCATCTACAAGTTCAGGCTACTTTTTGCTGAGGATTAATAATGCACTGGGAGAGCTGAGAGAAAACTGAATAATAGAGCTGTCTTTTTCTTGACCAGCTCACCTTACTTTCCCAAACTCTAAGTCTTTCTCTAATTCTTTCCCCTTTTTATTGTAGTAAAATGAACATAACACAAAATTCACCATTTGGATCATTTTACAATTCACTCTACCATTCAGTGGAATTTACTACTGTCACAATGTTGTGCAACTATCACCACTGCCTAGCTGCAAAACATTTTCATCAACCAAGAGGAAACCTACACCCATTTTAAGGAGTCATTCCCAATTTCCCTCTCTTCCAAACCCCTGGCAACCACTAATGTATAATCTTTTCTGTGTGTATGGATTTGCCACTGCTGGACATTTCATATAAATGGAACCATACAATATGTAGCCTTTCATGCCTGACCTCTTTCACTTAGTTGCATCCATCATGTAGCATGTATCAGAAATCCACTCACTGTTACGGCTGAATCCTTCATACTGTTTGAATACAAAATTAAAAATACGTTGAGAGTGAAGCTCTGTTTTAATGGCACATCTATTAGGCCAATTCATTGAAAGAAACTGAAGATGGAGATGTTGTTGTCAAATGATAATCGTTGAGAAGCCTCAGCCAATTGGATAATGAAAAGTTTGGGAAATGTTGCAAAAAATTAGCTGATTTATATTAAAAGCCTATTAAACAAGGATTCAGGAGATTGTCTTTTTCTTGCAGGTAACTTAAATGAGGCAGAAAGAAATAACTGCCCTTTAAAACACATTTTGAAAGGATTCTATTTATTCTTAATAGACGAATGGGAGGGAGTACAGGAAGTTCACATCCAATATGGACTCCCTGTCCAAACACTGTTTGTCGTTCTAGCCACCACTATCGAATTATATTTCTTGAGAGTAAGGCAGCTCAATTCCTGCATATTACTTTCTAAACTTCATCCATCAAATCCATTAATACAGTATAAACAAGAGTTGTTCATGTTTAAGTGCAGTTCAAATATCAGGTATAAAGAACCCCCAGTAAGAAAAAGAATCCTATATCTCTTGCCAGAATGTGGTCAGCTCTGGGGTGCTCTGCTAGCTGAAAGACACATTCATTATTAAGTGGATAGAGGCTGTTTAAGAGGGATGAGAGCCAAAAAATTTTAACTACATATATGTGTTAAGAACAGTGCTAGGTTATCTCATGTTCTATATCAGTCAAGGCTCACCATTTTACATACGTGAAAAGCAAAGTTAAAAGTGTATTCGTAGGGCTTCCCTGTTGGCGCAGTGGTTAAGGATCCACCTGCCAGTGCACGGGACACACGTTTGAGCCCTGGTCCGGGAAGATCCCACGTGCCACGGAGCAACTAAGACCATGTGCCAAAACTACTGAGACTGCGTGCTAGAGCCCGTGAACCACAACTACTGAAGCCCACGCACCTAGGCCCCGTGCTCAGCAACAGCGAGAAGCCACCACAATGAGAATGCCGTGTACTGCAACAGAGTAGCCGCCGCTCACTGCAACTAGAGAAAGCCTGCGCACAGCAACGAAGAGCCTAGGCAGCCAAAGATAAATAAATAAATACGTCTATTTAAAAAAAAATGTGTTTCAGTAACTTACTAAAAGGCACGCAATCAGTAAACATGAGCAAGGATTCAATCCCAAATCTGTCACACTGAAGTTTAAGCTAATACTCGAGATTGATAAAAACAGCACTAATTTAAAACTTCAGAGGTATTTTTTACTTCATACTTTCACTAATGCTCTTTGGAGATAAATCATTTCATTTATATGGGCCTTAGTTTTTACAACTATAATAGTTGGAAGCTTGACTAGGTGATCTCTATGTAGACTTCCAATTCTAAAATGTTCCACTAATTTGGATTCCTACAGTAATTGCCCTTGCCATACATGCATGCTGCCACCAAGTAGCAGTAGAGACTACTAGTTCCTTTTTTATCCCTAGTGGGGGTGCATTTTGACAGCAGACTTATCCGTCAATAGTACAACCTGTTAGTATAACTATAAGATAACAAAATAATCTGGTATTCTTTCCTGTAAAAGAGAAGCTTTACATTGTGTCTGTGAATCGTACCAGAATCACCTGTAAGTTTATAAATATAGAGGAAATCCTGAACCCATTGAATGAGAATCTTCAGAGACAGGAATTGGGCATCTGGAATTTTGGGCTCCCATCATTTGTATATTTTATTTCATTTTATTTTTGCCTATGTTCAATATTTGTCACATCCTTTTGAATCTTTAAAAGTTTCTTTCTGTTTTAAATTTTAGAATATTCCATAATCTTCACCTACTTTTCATAAGGTGTTATCTGTTATGTTTATTCGATCTTGTGCTTCTCCTGGTTAAGACTTCTTTCTTTCCTTCTTTTTTTCTCGTGGCCCTGCCTCATGTCTTGCAGGATCTTAGTTTCCTGACATGGGATTGGACCCCAGGGTCCCAGCAGTGAAAGCGCCATGTTCTACACACTGGACCACCAGGGAAGTCCCAAGATTTCAGTTTTAAATGACTTTTTTCCCACTCTAATTCATTCCTGGGATCAGTTTCATGTTTGGACATTAAAGCAACCTTGCATTGCCAGAATAAAGCTACTTTGATTTTGATATATGATTGTTTTACATACCATGGATACAGTTTGTGCTTCTCTTTACACGTTTTGCATGCATGTTCAAAGGAGAAACTGGCCTGTGATTCTATTCTTGTAATATCCTTTATAGATTTGTTTTAAGAGTCTATACTTTATTTTTTATTTATTTATAGTTTTGGCTGCATTGGGTCTTCATTGCTGCATGCATGCTTTCTCTAGTTTTGGCGAGCGGGGGTCTATTCTTTGTTGCAGTGAGTAGGCTTCTCATTGCAGCCTTCTGACCGCATGGGCTTCTGACCCCATTCGTCAGTGCTACTTCAGTTCCTTACCCCTTCCCTTCTGACCCTGGGCGGTGAAATCCTCTTTCTGCAGCTGGCCTGCGGCAGAAAGTCAATGAGGCAAGAGTAGGCTTGGAGTATCCAAGGAGCAGAAAGGATGTCAGCGTGTGAAAAACAGAGCGAGCAAATTGGAGAGGAGAAGGAAACACTCAGAGAGGAAACAGAGGCCCAGATTTCTAGGTCTGTGGAGGCACTCTGAGGACTTTGCATTTCCTGTGAAGAAGCCACTGAAGAAATTTGAGTGACATGATCTGACTTATGTTTTAACAAGATCTCTCTGGATGCCACGTTGATTAGAGATTGTAGGAGAGCAAGGACAAGCCCCAGAACACCAACAGTTGATTCAAAGAAGTGATTACTCAAACATGGTCCCCCTCCGCAATGAGGACGCAGAGCAGGAATTGGCAAATAATGGCCACAAATCAAATCAGGCTCTCAGCCTGGATCTGTGGGACTGTGAGCTAATAATGGTTCTCAAGTTCAGAAAGCTTGTTGAAGAAGAAAGAGGAGGAGAAGCTACAGAAACTGTATATGGCCCACAAAGCCTAAGATATTTAAAATCCAGAAGATGCTTTCCAACACCTGATGTAAAGCATGTGGCTGGTAGGAGGTCCTCAACCACATTTGGAAGAGGAATACATGAGTCACTTCGTTCCTGAAAACACTGTAAAGTGATAGGGGTCAAGAAACATTTACCCGTTCACCCTTAACCTTCACAAATGATGCCAGTTCCATTGAGCTATTGAAAAATACATTCTGGCTTTCAAAAAAGTAACCCAGAGGGCATTTTCTCACATAGGCAAGGTCATAAACAACTGTCAAGTGAAGTTGAAATAGCAACAAATCAAATAGTAACAAAAACATTTTTACAGAACTTTAAATCTTACAAAGCATTTTCATGTTCATTATCTAATTTAATCCCCAAATCAACGGCATGAGATAGTTATTATTTCCCCATTAGAAATGACCACATATTAAATCCTTAGTGATTGCTCAAGAAAAGCTGAAATCTTGAGTGTAACATCCATTAATGCCATGGTTGGGTGTTTTCCCATGGGAACACTGGATGCTAAAATCCACGGGGATTTTCAGCTCAAGATGGCAGACTAGGAAATATATTTACTTTCTGTTCCTCCTGAAACCATATCTAAATAAAACTGTAGAGATACCAAAACTAATCAACCAATAAAAGCCAAGATATTTTGGAAGTCATCAACCACAGAAAGATTTCAACACATTTTGAGAAGGCAAACAATGAAATGGAGGAGCCGTGAATAAAAGAATGAAGAAAAAACGGCTGACCCTAAGTAAGGTCTGCACAAAGCCACTCAGCTTTTGCTGAGCTCTGGTTATAGTAAAGGGCAGAGGAAGGAAGAGGGGCTGAAAACAAGGAGACAAACGTCATTTAAGGAAAAACAGTTCATTTAATGAGCTCCAGAGAACACTCAGCCTGCTGCCATACTAACACATGAATTACAATGGATTGTTGGTAAGCAAGACAAGAAAACAGGGAAGAAACAAAAGAAACAAAAATCAAGACATTGTTTCTAACTGAACTCTTCTCAAATGAGATTGAGGAATTATGTTTCAATGCCACAGCTGTAAATCATTTCTGCTCTTGGAGAGGTTACAAAGGGCTTATAATATTTCCCTTTTGTTCAGACAGAATTGAGGTCTGAGCAAAAGCTTTTGTGTCCTCCAACCCCAACATTTATTGGGGATGGAAGCCCAGATTTGCTGGGACATACCATAAAAAGAATCTCATGAGCAGAGGGTCAAACTGACTGTGGAATATATGAATTATGTCCTGTGTGAGTTTCAATAGGTTTTAAAATATATACATATATACATATATATATATACGTTTTTAATGATCTATATGATTTTGGGTTCTGAAATTTCTACATGTCACATGCGTGATACATAACAGACAATGTCAGCCCCAGGAGGGAGAAAACACTCCAATGAAGCAAGCCAAAGAAACAAGTTTTAAGCAAGGTCAAGTGATGTGTAGACCAGGATTGTTCAATTCCTACCTGTCATGCTGAAGCTTCCAGCTCCTGAATAACAACACATGCTTCCCCTGTCCTAGACAGCCAAGAGTATGTCTCCTCTCTTGGGCATAAGAATCTCTAGAGTTACATATCTGTAGTAAGAGTGGACCCAGCTGGCATACTCACAATGACCAAATTGTGTTGATCGTACTTTATACCAATACATCGCTCCACGCTGAAGTTGCAATAAATGATATATTTGCTTTCTAGACATGAATGAGACGCCTTACTGGATATACTCCAGGAAGGCCAGAGAAGCTGGCTTCTAATCCATACGGAACAATTCACTGGTGAATTTCTTTCACGATAGCCCATGATTTATCTAGAATATCACCTTTACAAATCTGGATCCTTCAAACTAGACAAAGGGAAAATACGGGCTTCAAGCCTCAATTAGAAATATGGAATGGTGCCATGCTGACAACTGGTGGTCCCTGACCTGTATCTTCTGAGATTAGAACACAGTGTGGTGGATGACCAATTCATGCATTGAACAAAAGAAGACCTCCTACAGGGCAGTGTAGCTGTTCGTTACAGGTATGGCACTTAGGGCTAAGTACCATAAGGACTACAAGAGAAAAAGAAAAACAAGTAACACATGAAGCATATACGATAAGGAGGCGCCACAGTCCAGAGCACGAGCTCTGGAATCACACAGGCTTGGATCGAATCCCAGCTAAACCACTACCATCTATATACCCGGAAGGACAGGCCAAGGTTTAAATGGTGTTTTACCAGATTTCAAAAAAGAAGTGAAGAAAGAACCTATCTTCCAGGAAGGGACATCGTGGGGTGCAGTATCCAGTCGGATCAGGGCTCTGCATCTCCTGCTCAGAAACCTTGGCCACCTGGCTCATGGTGATGCTGGCAGCTGAGCAGCCCTGGAGAAGGCGATCCTGTCTCCAGGTCTCGCAGAGAAGCTGGGGAGGACTCCGGACGAGGTGGCCCACACCCTGGTAAGTTCTGGCTGCCTCCTGCCCTCAGGTCTGAGCAGGCTCTGGTCTCTGGGCCCCGTGGTGGGGAAGGCCTGGCCAATACATACACAGGGCTGAGGGGCCTGCAGAGCCAGTCCCCAGGCAGGGTGAGCTCTGGAGGAGGCTTCCACAGTCCCCAGCAGTCTCCGCATGGTGGCCCATCTGGTGCCAAACACCTGCCACCCACAGCGAGAAGTCCCAGCCACTAGAAAGTCCAGAAGGGGCCCCACCCTTTGCCTTTGGGCCTGGGTTAAGCCACCAGCTGGGCTTGCACGTGACCCCTGCCTCACCCCCTGCCCCGCCCGCCCTTTCTCTGTGACACGTACAATGGATATGTCATAAAGCCAGGCTGAGCCAGTGCTATAAATTCAGAGGAGTTAAAATCTAGGAAGAAGCTCTCCCACTTTCACTCTCTGCTCTCAGATCAGGCAGGCAGTACCTCTAATATGGAAGCTATGGACACCACACCTCCTTCCCAGGCTGTCCTCTACCATTCTGCTCATGTTTTCCCCAGCACCCCATTGACGGCTTTGGCGGGTATCGGGGCTTCAGCAGGCAGCACGTCTGACCCCGAACCTATGGACACCACACCTCCTTCACATGCTGTTATCTTCCATTCTGCTCCTGTTTTCCCCAGCACCCCATTGACGGCTTTGGCGGGCATCGGTGCTTCAGCAGGCAGCACCTCAGACCCCGAACCTATGGACACCACACCTCCTTCACACGCTGTCATCTTCCATTCTGCTTCTGTTTTCCCCAGCACCCCATTTACGGCCCTGGCAGGCATCGGTGCTTCCGCAGTCAGCACGTCTGACCCCGAACCTATGGACACCACACCTCCTTCCCAGGCTGTCATTTTCCAGTCTGCCCTGTCTCCAAGTAGAACCACTACCCATTTCACACTGCTGTTCCAAGTTCTGGGAACACACCACCCAGTGGTAGCAATACCTCAGCCCATGCCTCGACTCATTTACCTGCAACGTGAGCCAACAGATAGACCAACACTTCAAAGTTATGACAGAAAATTGAGTAAGTTATACGCTTGGAATTTCATTTATTATTATTAACAAGCACAACTGTAGTGCTTAGACTATAACAAGTACTATTCTAAGGGCTTACCAAATATTAACTCACTTATTCCTCATAATGGCAACCCTAGTGGTAGGGAATATTCATAATGTTCACTTTTTGGGGGGAAACTGAGGCTCAGAGTCGTTGAATAGCTTGCCTAATGCCACACAGTTAGTAGGTGGCAAAACCCGGGATTAACACCAGACCATCTAGACTTTCATCACTTTGCTGTGTCACCTTATTATAAGTTGTGGTTAGGGAAGGGACTAAATGGACAAGACTCTGAACTAAAAGGAGAAGGGAGAAATGAGAAAATGAGTGATCCTAGAAACTAGAGAAGATTTAGGCTCAGAAATTTCTGGTGATGAGACCCAGAAGAACAAGAACTTGGTTGGAATGTTAACTTGGGGTAGTATCTGAATCCATTGAGAAATGGTTTTGTTTCCTGTAAAATTTAGAAAGGTCAGTTGGATGAAGATTAACGAAGACAAAAGTAGAAAGGAAAAGAGAAAGGTGCCTTAAGTGAGACATAACCGCTCCCCTCTACGTACCCACAGGTTGTGTCCTGTGGGAAAGGATGGAGCTCTCTCTACCGGGTTGGTCACCAGGCTGAACAAGGAGAAACATGGCAACCATTGTACTGGGTCTGATGATCCCTCAAAACCAAGGCTTCAGTTTCCAAGAACGACCTACAGTAGCATAACTAGTGTGTGTCACACATGCCACTAAGTGTGTTTCCAGTCACACATTTTAATTGGAGAAATACTTCCTATGAGGTAGGCATTAGTTCGCTATGGCTGCTGTTACAAATTACTACAAATGTGCTTGCTTCTAACAAAACACACTTATTTTCTTATGGTTCTGGAAGACAGAGGTCCAAAACCAGTTTCCCTGGGCTGAAACCAGGAGTCAACAGGGCCATCCATCCTCCTTCTAGAGGCTCTAAGCGAGAATCTGTTTCCTCGCCAGCATTCCTTCACTTCTGGCCACATCAATCCAACCCCAACTTCATCATCACATTCTCTTTGGGGTAAAAATTCCCTCTGCCTCTCTCTTACGAGAACACCAGTGGTTATATTTGGGCCCGTCCAGGTAGTCCAGGAGAACCTTCCCATCTGAGAACCATTACTTTCATCCCACTGGCAAAGTGCCTTCTGCCATTTAAGGTGACATTCACAGGTTCTGGAGAGTAGAATGTGGACATTTGGGGGCAATGGTATTATTCAGTCTACTACAAGGTAGATACTATTATCTTTCTCAGATGTACGAAATGACGTTTAGGGAAGTAGTCTGTCTCAGGTCTACAATTTCCAGAGTAGAGACTTACATTCTGCCACTGACACTTTAGGACACACCCTAAACAACTTTAATCTGTGTCCTTAACTACTGCATAATCCTTGGTTAAGAGTCACACTTAGGTATCAAGACCCAATTGAATAGGACACAAGTACTGTCTCCTCTTTCACTATGTTTGCCTGGTGTACTGATGAATCTTGCCCAGAGCAGAAGAGTTCAGAAAAGTGTTATGCAGGTTTACGAAGAGAAAGCATTTACTATTTGACGTGCACGGAGGAACGGAAGGCTTTTTCAAATAAAATAAAATAAAATATGCCACCAAATAGTCAATTGTCACAACAGAGGTAACCCCGTGGGAGTCATGAGGAGACTAAAATTATCTCCAATTGTGCAGGGCAGAAAAGTTTCAATGAAGGCAGGTGTAGTTCAGCCAAGCCCTACAGCACAGAAGTAGGAATTTGGGTATGTACGAATGGGAAAAAGACATTTGAGGCATGGGAAATAGTTTAATGCAGAATGGACGAGAAATATGCATTAGACCTTTTCTAAAACAACTGGCTTATTAACCCAGTAAATCGATTTAGTCAGTCAAACTAGCTTTAGCTGATTACTTATCCAGGGGATAGCTGTTGAGAGTAATTTTTGTCACAGAACAGTAAATAAAATGGTTGAACTATAGCTTTAGGCTTGCTAAGTGAAATAGATTGCTCTAGATGATTTTCAAGTGACTTACTTGGTAGTACTCACGAAATTGGGGGTTAACAATTGCTTAAGAAAACAAAGAGAATTGATTTTAAATAAAGTAGCTACTGTGTAAACTATCTGTTCAGTAGCTCATGTTAAACGGATGTTTATAATCCCCATTGGACAACCAACTACATTTTTGCAAATGGCAATGTGAATTGCTGTTGCCTAAACTATAGCAATGATCACCTATGTAATTTGTTGTCCAAACCAGAAATCTTCTAACAATACTGGTGTCCTAATAAAAATAAGCACGAAGGGAACACACAGTGGGTGTCTCCCGTGTGCCTGTGCATACCTCTATATCTCACTGAACCCTCATAACAGCCCCCAAGAGAGGGACTCTGGGCGTCCCCATGCTGCTTGTGGAGAAACAGGCACAGGAAGGTTCAAGAGTCTATCTACCTAATATCGCACAGAGGGTGGCAGAGCCCGTTTTTAAACCACCTGCCTCCAATACCAGGTGCCAGGAGCCAGACTCAGCCTACAGCTCTCTTCTGCTCGCCTGGAGGTGAAACAGTGTGTCATGATTAGTCAAATCCCGTCTTCACTCATCAAGGTAGGTTGAACACCTGCACGTCCTCCAAGTAGCATGTAGCATAAGCAATAAGATGTTTGTCCCGTGATCGTCCAGGAACTTGGAATCAGCTGTGCCTGGTTAGGCTGAGCTTGTTTAGAGTGGAGAGGACCACCGATCTTCCACCTGGGCAAGTGCCTTTTGACCTCCTGCCATCAGAGGGCCGAAATCTCCAGCCTGAGAATGTGCTGAGCCCTGTAGCCTAGTTACGCCAGCTCAGAACAATGATGAGCACACCTTTTTCCAGTCACCTTTCCTCATGCTCCCCATGCCTCATACTGCCCTGCTTCTTTATTCTTTATCCCACAGATACCCAAAGCCCCTTGCCTTTGGGGAGGCGGATTTGAGACCTATTGTCACGTCACGTCCTCGCTTGGCTGCCCTGTGAATAAACCTCCTCTTTGCTGCAAACCTCAGCATTTCAGTGTTTTGGCTTGCTGCGCCTCAGACAGAATGGTTGGGAGCAGTGGTACAGCTCCCTTGCCTGTGAGGGATGCTGGTTCCTAGTAGTCACGTTGCGGATGTTTTCTCCTCTCGGGGTGGGGGCGGGGCAGACATCCTGCTCTTCCGGAAAGGGAGAAACACACGTGCCAAACCCTTGCCCTCAGCGTCACCGTCACCTAGGAGCTTGTTAGAAGCACAGAATCCAGGCCACACCCAGAACTACTGAATACCAGCCTGCATTTAACAAGATCCACAAGAGAGGCATACCCATATTAAAGTTGGAGAGGCACCAAGCTGTCATCGTCTTCTCCACGGCTAATGAAAACGAAGCAAAGGTTCATCCCGAGCCGACTCTGCCTCAGTCACCTGGATATCACATGAGCTCATTTCATCCTCCCCAGAACCTGCAAATGAGACTGAGGGTCAGAGTGGTCTAGCACCCAAGGTTCCATAAAAGAACATGACCAAGGCTCACTGGAGCCCAGACTTCCAAAAAAGAAGGCCCCTGAGCACAGCATGGCACCACCGCAGCCCAAACCGTGGGCCTGGAGGGTAGGCCAGGCTCCCCACGCAGAGTTCACGCCATTCGACAGATGCCCACAGCAGACCACAAGGCAATATGAGAAGTAAGTTCTGATTGTGGAATCTCTGAATTTTGAGATTTAAAGAAAAAATCTGTTTTTGGGGGATGGTTAAAACAGTTCTACCAAGGAGTAAAGAGAGGGCATCTCAAGGCCCCTTCTGGACTTAGAATTTAATGCCTACTTATTGAGAAATGCTCCGCGCCTTTGCTCAGCCCTACGTCAAGGTGAAGTTCTCTGTGCCCTGGGAGCTTAGGTTCTAAAAAGGCCACAGAAATGGGTGAGACCTAAAGAATGCCAGAACAATGCGACGGCATTAATCAGACTGTCTTTGCTTTGCCTTGCTTACAAGTCACTGACTTTAAACTGAATATGGTGTCATGTCTTTATGTTTCTTGAAGCTTTTTTTTACAAAAGATCATATAAAGATTTTCTTCCATGGTAAGACTTTTATATTGTATTTCTCTTAAACTGGAGTGTGGTACATTTACCCTCCATCAGATGATTGCTTACAACTCACCTTGCTTTATTAAGAATACCGCTAGAGGCTTCTATGTCCCTACTAACAAAAATACATTTTCAGGCCCATTCAAACCACTGAAATTCCAAGATTTCAGAGCACAAGATAATGAAAATTCTCTCTATCCACGTCTTTTACTACATTTAGCTTCTTAACAGTCCCTAAGTGTGTCAGATGAAAGGTACTGTCGCGGGAATTGACATCTTTAACAGCATTCCATACAGGTAAGTCTTGATTGTTCCAATTTCTCAAAAAGTTGGACACATTTACTGCCTCTATGACATCTCTAGGGTGTGTGGAAGAAATAAAAAAGAGGCCTGTACAATGTATTTCTCAAAATATACACACAAAGGGTTTGCACATACAAACAGGGAAACCTTATAATAATGTATGGGGAGCCAAGTATTGTCGGTAACGGACCTACTCATTTCGAAAGACAACACTGTCACCAAGTGTCCCTTCACCAAAATTGACTGGGAATGTTTAGGGGCCACCAAACCAGAGGTGGAGATTTTTAGGCACATTCTTGCCAGAAAAGAGAGCCTAGGGCATAAACCACTCAACTGGTTGGCACGAATGCCAGGGCAACCCAAGCAAGTGGATATAGAAGCCTACGTAATGCTTGGAAGTAGGAAGCTTTGGGGGACTACACCTAGGCTGGTACTGGCCTCCCTCCCCAAAGGGACAAGGAGAGCAGTAACCTGGATGGAGTCAAGAGAGAGCAAAAAGAAAGGCAAGGCTGGGTATGGAGCAACGTGTGGATCCAGGAGCATGTGTCTCAGAACTGCCGGGGCTCTGCAGACCAGCTGCATCCCCATTCTCCTTGACCCTCATTGGCATAATGAACTCAGGGTGGGCGCATCCCGGCTGCCAAGTCACATCCACCCGTCCATGGAGTTGACAGTTACTTGCTCACAGTGAACCAACCGCACTGGACCTAAGAGCTACTGCAGGGGGCGGTAGTGGAGAACAAGGTGACGACAACGACCAGATGCGAAGGAGGAAGAGACATTCAGCGGACCGACTGGGTGGACTGATGGTGTGGCGTTAAGTCTGCAGAGCTAAAGGGGCCAGATGTAGAAAAGGGAAGGGGAATCATGAGGATATGGTCAAGCCCCTTCGTATAGATATTTCATCCGTATGTTGTATGCAAATTCCATTCAATTTGCTCCGAGTGAAAAAGAGAGAACAAAATTATCCTTTCAACCATGTCAGTGACTTTATTTACCATCTCATTTGATGCGCTCATAGCCCAGGTTCAGAGGGAAATGGGAGCTGTGAGTCTGCCATCTCTCAGGAAGTCTCAGGCCTCAGAGGCCCCTCATAGCCAAACTAGCTCACCTTTTGCACCTTTCAAGCAACGTTATTCCTAAGTGCGAGTCACCCTCTTCATCAGGTTCTCCAAGAGACAGCAGTCTCTCCCAATGACAGAGGAAAAATGGGCTACTTTGGCTTTCTGAGGCACAATATGTAGTTCTCCAAAATGGTACCTGCCTGGGGGATTTTTCAAGAAAATTAAGCATCAGTGGTGATTTGTTTGTCTTCACATAACGTATGACCCAGATGTGCTGAGAAATAAGAAAAGGACGAACGAATCAAGGGCAGCTGATCCAAGGAGGCAAGGCGCAACTTCCACAGCCTACGTGGAAAGCTAGAGGAAGGGAACATCCAGCTGGTGGGAGCTGAACACAGGGGCCAGTCCTCCTTGGGCTCGGGATGCCACCGCCTCTTCCTACATCTTCACGCTCTCCTTCTCTGTTGGCCCCTCCCAGCCATATGAAAGAGCCACAAGGAAATGCTCTCCTCCATTCCATTTTCCTGTCCTCCTATCCACCCCTCCCTTCTTTCCCTTTGCCATCAATTTCTTGACTTGCCCCCCATTTCTCCCCTCCCATCTACACTGCGATCTGGTTTCTGCCCCACTACTCCCGTGAAACTGACCTCCTTGAAGCCCCCAATGATTTCTCTGTTGACAAGTCCAGGGGACTACTTCTCAATCCTTATCTTTGTGACCGCCAAGCCGAGTTAGATCTTAAACAACGTCTCTGTCTTGAAAATCCCTTCCCTTGGCTTCTGTGCCACCTTTCCTTTTCTTTTCATGACACCGATCACAACCAGTGCTGCAGATTCCATCGAATTAAGGAATGCTGTTGCCTACATGTGTGAATGAGCTAAAGTGAGTACAGTACTGAAGTAGAGGACACCTAAAGTGAAACGTCTTCATGTACGTCCACGTGGCTGAGCAGCAAGTTAACCTTTCATACATGTGCTAGAGAAGAAGAGTTGGGTTTTATTTTATTTACTTTTGCCTGGACTGTGTTGAATGACTATCATCTACAAGTTCAGGCTACTTTTTGCTGAGGATTAATAATGCACTGGGAGAGCTGAGAGAAAACTGAATAATAGAGCTGTCTTTTTCTTGACCAGCTCACCTTACTTTCCCAAACTCTAAGTCTTTCTCTAATTCTTTCCCCTTTTTATTGTAGTAAAATGAACATAACACAAAATTCACCATTTGGATCATTTTACAATTCACTCTACCATTCAGTGGAATTTACTACTGTCACAATGTTGTGCAACTATCACCACTGCCTAGCTGCAAAACATTTTCATCAACCAAGAGGAAACCTACACCCATTTTAAGGAGTCATTCCCAATTTCCCTCTCTTCCAAACCCCTGGCAACCACTAATGTATAATCTTTTCTGTGTGTATGGATTTGCCACTGCTGGACATTTCATATAAATGGAACCATACAATATGTAGCCTTTCATGCCTGACCTCTTTCACTTAGTTGCATCCATCATGTAGCATGTATCAGAAATCCACTCACTGTTACGGCTGAATCCTTCATACTGTTTGAATACAAAATTAAAAATACGTTGAGAGTGAAGCTCTGTTTTAATGGCACATCTATTAGGCCAATTCATTGAAAGAAACTGAAGATGGAGATGTTGTTGTCAAATGATAATCGTTGAGAAGCCTCAGCCAATTGGATAATGAAAAGTTTGGGAAATGTTGCAAAAAATTAGCTGATTTATATTAAAAGCCTATTAAACAAGGATTCAGGAGATTGTCTTTTTCTTGCAGGTAACTTAAATGAGGCAGAAAGAAATAACTGCCCTTTAAAACACATTTTGAAAGGATTCTATTTATTCTTAATAGACGAATGGGAGGGAGTACAGGAAGTTCACATCCAATATGGACTCCCTGTCCAAACACTGTTTGTCGTTCTAGCCACCACTATCGAATTATATTTCTTGAGAGTAAGGCAGCTCAATTCCTGCATATTACTTTCTAAACTTCATCCATCAAATCCATTAATACAGTATAAACAAGAGTTGTTCATGTTTAAGTGCAGTTCAAATATCAGGTATAAAGAACCCCCAGTAAGAAAAAGAATCCTATATCTCTTGCCAGAATGTGGTCAGCTCTGGGGTGCTCTGCTAGCTGAAAGACACATTCATTATTAAGTGGATAGAGGCTGTTTAAGAGGGATGAGAGCCAAAAAATTTTAACTACATATATGTGTTAAGAACAGTGCTAGGTTATCTCATGTTCTATATCAGTCAAGGCTCACCATTTTACATACGTGAAAAGCAAAGTTAAAAGTGTATTCGTAGGGCTTCCCTGTTGGCGCAGTGGTTAAGGATCCACCTGCCAGTGCACGGGACACACGTTTGAGCCCTGGTCCGGGAAGATCCCACGTGCCACGGAGCAACTAAGGCCATGTGCCAAAACTACTGAGACTGCGTGCTAGAGCCCGTGAACCACAACTACTGAAGCCCACGCACCTAGGCCCCGTGCTCAGCAACAGCGAGAAGCCACCACAATGAGAATGCCGTGTACTGCAACAGAGTAGCCGCCGCTCACTGCAACTAGAGAAAGCCTGCGCACAGCAACGAAGAGCCTAGGCAGCCAAAGATAAATAAATAAATACGTCTATTTAAAAAAAAATGTGTTTCAGTAACTTACTAAAAGGCACGCAATCAGTAAACATGAGCAAGGATTCAATCCCAAATCTGTCACACTGAAGTTTAAGCTAATACTCGAGATTGATAAAAACAGCACTAATTTAAAACTTCAGAGGTATTTTTTACTTCATACTTTCACTAATGCTCTTTGGAGATAAATCATTTCATTTATATGGGCCTTAGTTTTTACAACTATAATAGTTGGAAGCTTGACTAGGTGATCTCTATGTAGACTTCCAATTCTAAAATGTTCCACTAATTTGGATTCCTACAGTAATTGCCCTTGCCATACATGCATGCTGCCACCAAGTAGCAGTAGAGACTACTAGTTCCTTTTTTATCCCTAGTGGGGGTGCATTTTGACAGCAGACTTATCCGTCAATAGTACAACCTGTTAGTATAACTATAAGATAACAAAATAATCTGGTATTCTTTCCTGTAAAAGAGAAGCTTTACATTGTGTCTGTGAATCGTACCAGAATCACCTGTAAGTTTATAAATATAGAGGAAATCCTGAACCCATTGAATGAGAATCTTCAGAGACAGGAATTGGGCATCTGGAATTTTGGGCTCCCATCATTTGTATATTTTATTTCATTTTATTTTTGCCTATGTTCAATATTTGTCACATCCTTTTGAATCTTTAAAAGTTTCTTTCTGTTTTAAATTTTAGAATATTCCATAATCTTCACCTACTTTTCATAAGGTGTTATCTGTTATGTTTATTCGATCTTGTGCTTCTCCTGGTTAAGACTTCTTTCTTTCCTTCTTTTTTTCTCGTGGCCCTGCCTCATGTCTTGCAGGATCTTAGTTTCCTGACATGGGATTGGACCCCAGGGTCCCAGCAGTGAAAGCGCCATGTTCTAAACACTGGACCACCAGGGAAGTCCCAAGATTTCAGTTTTAAATGACTTTTTTCCCACTCTAATTCATTCCTGGGATCAGTTTCATGTTTGGACATTAAAGCAACCTTGCATTGCCAGAATAAAGCTACTTTGATTTTGATATATGATTGTTTTACATACCATGGATACAGTTTGTGCTTCTCTTTACACGTTTTGCATGCATGTTCAAAGGAGAAACTGGCCTGTGATTCTATTCTTGTAATATCCTTTATAGATTTGTTTTAAGAGTCTATACTTTATTTTTTATTTATTTATAGTTTTGGCTGCATTGGGTCTTCATTGCTGCATGCATGCTTTCTCTAGTTTTGGCGAGCGGGGGTCTATTCTTTGTTGCAGTGAGTAGGCTTCTCATTGCAGCCTTCTGACCGCATGGGCTTCTGACCCCATTCGTCGGTGCTACTTCAGTTCCTTACCCCTTCCCTTCTGACCCTGGGCAGTGAAATCCTCTTTCTGCAGCTGGCCTGCGGCAGAAAGTCAATGAGGCAAGAGTAGGCTTGGAGTATCCAAGGAGCAGAAAGGATGTCAGCGTGTGAAAAACAGAGCGAGCAAATTGGAGAGGAGAAGGAAACACTCAGAGAGGAAACAGAGGCCCAGATTTCTAGGTCTGTGGAGGCACTCTGAGGACTTTGCATTTCCTGTGAAGAAGCCACTGAAGAAATTTGAGTGACATGATCTGACTTATGTTTTAACAAGATCTCTCTGGATGCCACGTTGATTAGAGACTGTAGGAGAGCAAGGACAAGCCCCAGAAGACCAACAGTTGATTCAAAGAAGTGATTACTCAAACATGGTCCCCCTCCTCAATGAGGACGCAGAGCAGGAATCGGCAAATAATGGACACAAATCAAATCAGGCTCTCAGCCTGGATCTGTGGGACTGTGAGCTAATAATGGTTCTCACGTTCAGAAAGCTTGTTGAAGAAGAAAGAGGAGGAGAAGCTACAGAAACTGTATATGGCCCACAAAGCCTAAGATATTTAAAATCCAGAAGATGCTTTCCAACACCTGATGTAAAGCATGTGGCTGGTAGGAGGTCCTCAACCACATTTGGAAGAGGAATACATGAGTCACTTCGTTCCTGAAAACACTGTAAAGTGATAGGGGTCAAGAAACATTTACCCGTTCACCCTTAACCTTCACAAATGATGCCAGTTCCATTGAGCTATTGAAAAATACATTCTGGCTTTCAAAAAAGTAACCCAGAGGGCATTTTCTCACATAGGCAAGGTCATAAACAACTGTCAAGTGAAGTTGAAATAGCAACAAATCAAATAATAACAAAAACATTTTTACAGAACTTTAAATCTTACAAAGCATTTTCATGTTCATTATCTAATTTAATCCCCAAATCAACGGCATGAGATAGTTATTATTTCCCCATTAGAAATGACCACATATTAAATCCTTAGTGATTGCTCAAGAAAAGCTGAAATCTTGAGTGTAACATCCATTAATGCCATGGTTGGGTGTTTTCCCATGGGAACACTGGATGCTAAAATCCACAGGGATTTTCAGCTCAAGATGGCAGACTAGGAAATATATTTACTTTCTGTTCCTCCTGAAACCATATCTAAATAAAACTGTAGAGATACCAAAACTAATCAACCAATAAAAGCCAAGATATTTTGGAAGTCATCAACCACAGAAAGATTTCAACACATTTCGAGAAGGCAAACAATGAAATGGAGGAGCCGTGAATAAAAGAATGAAGAAAAAAAGGCTGAACCTAAGTAAGGTCTGCACAAAGCCACTCAGCTTTTGCTGAGCTCTGGTTATAGTAAAGGGCAGAGGAAGGAAGAGGGGCTGAAAACAAGGAGACAAACGTCATTTAAGGAAAAACAGTTCATTTAATGAGCTCCAGGGAACACTCAGCCTGCTGCCATACTAACTCATGAATTACAATGGATTGTTGGTAAGCAAGACAAGAAAACAGGGAAGAAACAAAAGAAACAAAAATCAAGACATTGTTTCTAACTGAACTCTTCTCAAATGAGATTGAGGAATTATGTTTCAATGCCACAGCTGTAAATCATTTCTGCTCTTGGAGAGGTTACAAAGGGCTTATAATATTTCCCTTTTGTTCAGACAGAATTGAGGTCTGAGCAAAAGCTTTTGTGTCCTCCAACCCCAACATTTATTGGGGATGGAAGCCCAGATTTGCTGGGACATACTATAAAAAGAATCTCATGAGCAGAGGGTCAAACTGACTGTGGAATATATGAATTATGTCCTGTGTGAGTTTCAATAGGTTTTAAAATATACACATACATACATATATATATATACGTTTTTAATGATCTATATGATTTTGGGTTCTGAAATTTCTACATGTCACATGCGTGATACATAACAGACAATGTCAGCCCCAGGAGGGAGAAAACACTCCAATGAAGCAAGCCAAAGAAACAAGTTTTAAGCAAGGTCAAGTGATGTGTAGACCAGGATTGTTCAATTCCTACCTGTCATGCTGAAGCTTCCAGCTCCTGAATAACAACACATGCTTCCCCTGTCCTAGACAGCCAAGAGTATGTCTCCTCTCTTGGGCATAAGAATCTCTAGAGTTACATATCTGTAGTAAGAGTGGACCCAGCTGGCATACTCACAATGACCAAATTGTGTTGATCGTACTTTATACCAATACATCGCTCCACGCTGAAGTTGCAATAAATGATATATTTGCTTTCTAGACATGAATGAGACGCCTTACTGGATATACTCCAGGAAGGCCAGAGAAGCTGGCTTCTAATCCATACGGAACAATTCACTGGTGAATTTCTTTCACGATAGCCCATGATTTATCTAGAATATCATCTTTACATATCTGGATCCTTCAAACTAGACAAAGGGAAAATACGGGCTTCAAGCCTCAATTAGAAATATGGAATGGTGCCATGCTAACAACTGGTGGTCCCTGACCTGTATCTTCTGAGATTAGAACACAGTGTGGTGGATGACCAATTCATGCGTTGAACAAAAGAAGACCTCCTACAGGGCAGTGTAGCTGTTCGTTACAGGTATGGCACTTAGGGCTAAGTACCATAAGGACTACAAGAGAAAGAGAAAAACAAGTAACACATGAAGCATATACGATAAGGAGGCGCCACAGTCCAGAGCACGAGCTCTGGAATCACACAGGCTTGGATCGAATCCCAGCTAAGCCACTACCATCTATATACCCTGAAGGACAGGCCAAGGTTTAAATGGTGTTTTACCAGATTTCAAAAAAGAAGTGAAGAAAGAACCTATCTTCCAGGAAGAGACATCGTGGGGTGCAGTATCCAGTCGGATCAGGGCTCTGCATCTCCTGCTCAGAAACCTTGGCCACCTGGCTCATGGTGATGCTGGCAGCTGAGCAGCCCTGGAGAAGGCGATCCTGTCTCCAGGTCTCGCAGAGAAGCTGGGGAGGACTCCGGACGAGGTGGCCCTCACCCTGGTAAATTCTGGCTGCCTCCTGCCCTCAGGTCTGAGCAGCCGCTGGTCTCTGGGCCCCGTGGTGGGGAAGGCCTGGCCAATACATACACAGGGCTGAGGGGCCTGCAGAGCCAGTCCCCAGGCAGGGTGAGCTCTGGAGGAGGCTTCCACAGTCCCCAGCAGTCTCCGCATGGTGGCCCATCTGGTGCCAAACACCTGCCACCCACAGCGAGAAGTCCCAGCCACTAGAAAGTCCAGAAGGGGCCCCACCCTTTGCCTTTGGGCCTGGGTTAAGCCACCAGCTGTGCTTGCACGTGACCACTGCCTCACCCCCTGCCCCGCCCGCCCTTTCTCTCTGACACGTACAATGGATATGTCATAAAGCCAGGCTGAGCCAGTGCTATAAATTCAGAGGAGTTAGAATCTAGGAAGAAGCTCTCCCACTTTCACTCTCTGCTCTCAGATCAGGCAGGCAGTACCTCTAATATGGAAGCTATGGACACCACACCTCCTTCCCAGGCTGTCCTCTACCATTCTGCTCATGTTTTCCCCAGCACCCCATTGACGGCTTTGGCGGGCATCGGGGCTTCAGCAGGCAGCAGGTCTGACCCCGAACCTATGGACACCACACCTCCTTCACACGCTGTCATCTTCCACTCTGCTCCTGTTTTCCCCAGCACACCATTTACGAGTTTGGCGGGCATCGGTGCTTCAGCAGGAATCACGTCAGACCCCGAACCTATGGACACCACACCTCCTTCACATGCTGTCATCTTCCATTCTGCTCCTGTTTTCCCAAGCACCCCATTTACGGCTTTGGCGGGCATCGGTGCTTCAGCAGGAAGCACGTCAGACCCCGAACCTATGGACACCACACCTCCTTCCCAGGCTGTCATCTTCTATTCTGCTCCTGTTTTCTCCAGCACCCCATTTTCGGCTTTGGTGGGCATCGGTGCCTCAGCAGTCAGCACCTCAGACCCCGAACCTATGGACACCACACCTCCTTCCCAGGCTGTCATCTTCCATCCTGCTCCTCTTTACCCCAGCACCCCATTTACCTCTTAGGCCGGCACCGGTGTTTCAGCAGGCAGCACCTCTAACACCAAAGCTATGGACACCACACCTCCTTCCCAGGCTGTCATTTTCCAGTCTGCCGTGTCTCCAAGTAGAACCACTACCCATTTCACACTGCTGTTCCATGTTCTGGGAACACACCACCCAGTGGTAGCAATACCTCAGCCCATGCCTCGACTCATTTACCTGCAACGTGAGCCAACAGATAGACCAACACTTCAAAGTTATGACAGAAAATTGAGTAAGTTATACACTTGGAATTTCATTTATTATTATTAACAAGCACAACTGTAGTGCTTAGACTATAACAAGTACTATTCTAAGGGCTTACCAAATACTAACTCACTTATTCCTCATAATGGCAACCCTAGTGGTAGGGAATATTCATAATGTTCACTTTTTGGGGGGAAACTGAGGCTCAGAGTCGTTGAATAGCTTGCCTAATGCCACACAGTTAGTAGGTGGCAAAACCCGGGATTAAAACCAGACCATCTAGACTTTCATCACTTTGCTGTGTCACCTTATTATAAGTTGTGGTTAGGGAAGGGACTAAATGGACAAGACTCTGAACTAAAAGGAGAAGGGAGAAATGAGAAAATGAGTGATCCTAGAAACTAGAGAAGATTTAGGCTCAGAAATTTCTGGTGATGAGACCCAGAAGAACAAGAACTTGGTTGGAATGTTAACTTGGGGTAGTATCTGAATCCATTGAGAAATGGTTTTGTTTCCTGTAAAATTTAGAAAGGTCAGTTGGATGAAGATTAACGAAGACAAAAGTAGAAAGGAAAAGAGAAAGGTGCCTTAAGTGAGACATAACCGCTCCCCTCTACGTACCGACAGGTTGTGTCCTGTGGGAAAGGATGGAGCTCTCTCTACCGGGTTGGTCACCAGGCTGAACAAGGAGAAACATGGCAACCATTGTACTGGTTCTGATGATCCCTCAAAACCAAGGCTTCAGTTTCCAAGAACGACCTACAGTAGCATAACTAGTGTGTGTCACACATGCCACTAAGTGTGTTTCCAGTCACACATTTTAATTGGAGAAATACTTCCTATGAGGTAGGCATTAGTTCGCTATGGCTGCTGTAACAAATTACTACAAATGTGCTTGCTTCTAACCAAACACACTTATTTTCTTATGGTTCTGGAAGACAGAGGTCCAAAACCAGTTTCCCTGGGCTGAAACCAGGAGTCAACAGGGCCATCCATCCTCCTTCTAGAGGCTCTAAGCGAGAATCTGTTTCCTCGCCAGCATTCCTTCACTTCTGGCCACATCAATCCAACCCCAACTTCATCATCACATTCTCTTTGGGGTAAAAATTCCCTCTGCCTCTCTCTTACGAGAACACCAGTGGTTATATTTGGGCCCGTCCAGGTAGTCCAGGAGAATCTTCCCATCTGAGAACCATTACTTTCATCCCACTGGCAAAGTGCCTTCTGCCAATTAAGGTGACATTCACAGGTTCTGGAGAGGAGAATGTGGACATTTGGGGGCAATGGTATTATTCAGTCTACTACAAGGTAGATATATTATCTTTCTCAGATGTACGAAATGACGTTTAGGGAAGTAGTCTGTCTCAGGTCTACAATTTCCAGAGTAGAGACTTACATTCTGCCACTGACACTTTAGGACACACCCTAAACAACTTTAATCTGTGTCCTTAACTACTGCATAATCCTTGGTTAAGAGTCACACTTAGGTATCAAGACCCAATTGAATAGGACACAAGTACTGTCTCCTCTTTCACTATGTTTGCCTGGTGTACTGATGAATCTTGCCCAGAGCAGAAGAGTTCAGAAAAGTGTTATGCAGGTTTACGAAGAGAAAGCATTTACTGTTTGACGTGCACGGAGGAACGGAAGCCTTTTTCAAATAAAATAAAATAAAATATGCCACCAAATAGTCAATTGTCACAACAGAGGTAACCCCGTGGGAGTCATGAGGAGACTAAAATTATCTCCAATTGTGCAGGGCAGAAAAGTTTCAATGAAGGCAGGTGTAGTTCAGCCAAGGCCTACAGCACAGAAGTAGGAAGTTGGGTATGTACGAATGGGAAAAAAGACATTTGAGGCATGGGAAATAGTTTAATGCAGAATGGACGAGAAATATGCATTAGACCTTTTCCAAAACAACTGGCTTATTAACTCAGTAAATCGATTTAGTCAGTCAAACTAGCTTTAGCTGATTACTTATCCAGGGGATAGCTGTTGAGAGTAATTTTTGTCACAGAACAGTAAATAAAATGGTTGAACTATATAGCTTTAGGCTTGCTAAGTGAAATAGATTGCTCTAGATGATTTTCAAGTGACTTACTTGGTAGTACTCACGAAATTGGGGGTTAACAATTGCTTAAGAAAACAAAGAGAATTGATTTTAAATAAAGTAGCTACTGTGTAAACTATCTGTTCAGTAGCTCATGTTAAACGGATGTTTATAATCCCCATTGGACAACCAACTACATTTTTGCAAATGGCAATGTGAATTGCTGTTGCCTAAACTATAGCAATGATCACCTATGTAATTTGTTGTCCAAACCAGAAATCTTCTAACAATACTGGTGTCCTAATAAAAATAAGCACGAAGGGAACACACAGTGGGTGTCTCCCGTGTGCCTGTGCATACATCTATATCTCACTGAACCCTCATAACAGCCCCCAAGAGAGGGACTCTGGGCGTCCCCATGCTGCTTGTGGAGAAACAGGCACAGGAAGGTTCAAGAGTCTATCTACCTAATATCGCACAGAGGGTGGCAGAGCCCGTTTTTAAACCACCTGCCTCCAATACCAGGTGCCAGGAGCCAGACTCAGCCTACAGCTCTCTTCTGCTCGCCTGGAGGTGAAACAGTGTGTCATGATTAGTCAAATCCCGTCTTCACTCATCAATGTAGGTTGAACACCTGCACGTCCTCCAAGTAGCATGTAGCATAAGCAATAAGATGTTTGTCCCGTGATCGTCCAGGAACTTGGAATCAGCTGTGCCTGGTTAGGCTGAGCTTGTTTAGAGTGGAGAGGACCACCGATCTTCCACCTGGGCAAGTGCCTTTTGACCTCCTGCCATCAGAGGGCCGAAATCTCCAGCCTGAGAATGTGCTGAGCCCTGTAGCCTAGTTACGCCAGCTCAGAACAATGATGAGCACACCTTTTTCCAGTCACCTTTCCTCATGCTCCCCATGCCTCATACTGCCCTGCTTCTTTATTCTTTATCCCACAGATACCCAAAACCCCTTGCCTTTGGGGAGGCGGATTTGAGACCTATTGTCACGTCACGTCCTCGCTTGGCTGCCCTGTGAATAAACCTCCTCTTTGCTGCAAACCTCAGCATTTCAGTGTTTTGGCTTGCTGCGCCTCAGACAGAATGGTTGGGAGCAGTGGTACAGCTCCCTTGCCTGTGAGGGATGCTGGTTCCTAGTAGTTACGTTGCGGATGTTTTCTCCTCTCGGGGTGGGGGCGGGGCAGACATCCTGCTCTTCCGGAAAGGGAGAAACACAGGTGCCAAACCCTTGCCCTCAGCGTCACCGTCACCTAGGAGCTTGTTAGAAGCACAGAATCCAGGCCCCACCCAGAACTACTGAATACCAGCCTGCATTTAACAAGATCCACAAGAGAGGCATACCCATATTAAAGTTGGAGAGGCACCAAGCGGTCATCGTCTTCTCCACGGCTAATGAAAACGAAGCAAAGGTTCATCCCAAGCCGACTCTGCCTCAGTCACCTGGATATCACATGAGCTCATTTCATCCTCCCCAGATCCTGCAAATGAGACTGAGGGTCAGAGTGGTCTAGCACCCAAGGTTCCATAAAAGAACATGACCAAGGCTCACTGGAGCCCAGACTTC
Organism: Delphinapterus leucas; assembly: GCF_059928025.1. Classification (NCBI taxonomy): domain Eukaryota; kingdom Metazoa; phylum Chordata; class Mammalia; order Artiodactyla; family Monodontidae; genus Delphinapterus; species Delphinapterus leucas. The sequence goes on along the minus strand of NC_143137.1, from coordinate 107,004,104 downwards.
CAAAAAAGAAGGCCCCTGAGCACAGCATGGCACCACCGCAGCCCAAACCGTGGGCCTGGAGGGTAGGCCAGGCTCCCCACGCAGAGTTCACGCCATTCGACAGATGCCCACAGCAGACCACAAGGCAATATGAGAAGTAAGTTCTGATTGTGGAATCTCTGAATTTTGAGATTTAAAGAAAAATATCTGTTTTTGGGGGATGGTTAAAACAGTTCTACCAAGGAGTAAAGAGAGGGCATCTCAAGGCCCCTTCTGGACTTAGAATTTAATGCCTACTTATTGAGAAATGCTCCGCGCCTTTGCTCAGCACTACGTCAAGGTGAAGTTCTCTGTGCCCTAGGAGCTTAGGTTCTAAAAAGGCCACAGAAATGGGTGAGACCTAAAGAATGCCAGAACAATGCAACGGCATTAATCAGACTGTCTTTGCTTTGCCTTGCTTACAAGTCACTGACTTTAAACTGAATATGGTGTCATGTCTTTACGTTTCTTGAAGCTTTTTTTTACAAAAGATCATATAAAGATTTTCTTCCATGGTAAGACTTTTATATTGTATTTCTCTTAAACTGGAGTGTGGTACATTTAACCTCCATCAGATGATTGCTTACAACTCACCTTGCTTTATTAAGAATACCGCTAGAGGCTTCTATGTCCCTACTAACAAAAATACATTTTCAGGCCCATTCAAACCACTGAAATTCCAAGATTTCAGAGCACAAGATAATGAAAATTCTCTCTATCCACGTCTTTTACTACATTTAGCCTGTTAACAGTCCCTAAGTGTGTCAGATGAAAGGTACTGTCGCGGGAATTGACATCTTTAACAGCATTCCATACAGGTAAGTCTTGATTGTTCCAATTTCTCAAAAAGTTGGACACATTTACTGCCTCTATGACATCTCTAGGTTGTGTGGAAGAAATAAAAAAAGTGGCCTGTACAATGTATTTCTCAAAATATACACACAAAGGGTTTGCACATACAAACAGGGAAACCTTATAATAATGTATGGGGAGCCAAGTATTGTCGGTAACGGACCTACTCATTTCGAAAGACAACACTGTCACCAAGTGTCCCTTCACCAAAATTGACTGGGAATGTTTAGGGGCCACCAAACCAGAGGTGGAGATTTTTAGGCACATTCTTGCCAGAAAAGAGAGCCTAGGGCATAAACCACTCAACTGGTTGGCACGAATGCCAGGGCAACCCAAGCAAGTGGATATAGAAGCCTACGTAATGCTTGGAAGTAGGAAGCTTTGGGGGACTACACCTAGGCTGGTACTGGCCTCCCTCCCCAAAGGGACAAGGAGAGCAGAAACCTGGATGGAGTCAAGAGAGAGCAAAAAGAAAGGCAAGGCTGGGTATGGAGCAACGTGTGGATCCAGGAGCATGTGTCTCAGAACTGCCGGGGCTCTGCAGACCAGCTGCATCCCGATTCTCCTTGACCCTCATTGGTATAATGAACTCAGGGTGGGCGCATCCCGGCTGCCAAGTCACTTCCACCCGTCCATGGAGTTGACAGTTACTTGCTCACAGTGAACCAACCGCTCTGGACCTAACAGCTACTGCAGGGGGCGGTAGTGGAGAACAAGGTGACGACAACGACCAGATGCGAAGGAGGAAGAGACATTCAGCGGACCGACTGGGTGGACTGATGGTGTGGCCTTAAGTCTGCAGAGCTAAAGGGGCCAGATGTAGAAAAGGGAAGGGGAATCATGAGGATATGGTCAAGCCCCTTCGTATAGATATTTCATCCGTATGTTGTATGCAAATTGCATTCAATTTGCTCCGAGTGAAAAAGAGAGAACAAAATTATCCTTTCAACCATGTCAGTGACTTTATTTACCATCTCATTTGATGAGCTCATAGCCCAGGTTCAGAGGGAAATGGGAGCTGTGAGTCTGCCATCTCTCAGGAAGTCTCAGGCCTCAGAGGCCCCTCATAGCCAAACTACCTCACCTTTTGCACCTTTCAAGCAACGTTATTCCTAAGTGCGAGTCACCCTCTTCATCAGGTTCTCCAAGAGACAGCAGTCTCTCCCAATGACAGAGGAAAAATGAGCTACTTTGGCTTTCTGAGGCACAATATGTAGTTCTCCAAAATGGTACCTGCCTGGGGGATTTTTCAAGAAAATTAAGCATCAGTGGTGATTTGTTTGTCTTCACATAACGTATGACCCAGATGTGCTGAGAAATAAGAAAAGGACGAACGAATCAAGGGCAGCTGATCCAAGGAGGCAAGGCGCAACTTCCACAGCCTACGTGGAAAGCTAGAGGAAGGGAACATCCAGCTGGTGGGAGCTGAACACAGGGGCCAGTCCTCCTTGGGCTCGGGATGCCACCGCCTCTTCCTACATCTTCACGCTCTCCTTCTCTGTTGGCCCCTCCCAGCCATATGAAAGAGCCACAAGGAAATGCTCTCCTCCATTCCATTTTCCTGTCCTCCTATCCACCCCTCCCTTCTTTCCCTTTGCCATCAATTTCTTGACTTGCCCCCCATTTCTCCCCTCCCATCTACACTGCGATCTGGTTTCTGCCCCACTACTCCCGTGAAACTGACCTCCTTGAAGCCCCCAATGATTTCTCTGTTGACAAGTCCAGGGGACTACTTCTCAATCCTTATCTTTGTGACCGCCAAACCGAGTTAGATCTTAAACAACGTCTCTGTCTTGAAAATCTCTTCCCTTGGCTTCTGTGCCACCTTTCCTTTTCTTTTCATGACACCGATCACAACCAGTGCTGCAGATTCCATCGAATTAAGGAATGCTGTTGCCTACATGTGTGAATGAGCTAAAGTGAGTACAGTACTGAAGTAGAGGACACCTAAAGTGAAACGTCTTCATGTACGTCCACGTGGCTGAGCAGCAAGTTAACCTTTCATACATGTGCTAGAGAAGAAGAGTTGGGTTTTATTTTATTTACTTTTGCCTGGACTGTGTTGAATGACTATCATCTACAAGTTCAGGCTACTTTTTGCTGAGGATTAATAATGCACTGGGAGAGCTGAGAGAAAACTGAATAATAGAGCTGTCTTTTTCTTGACCAGCTCACCTTACTTTCCCAAACTCTAAGTCTTTCTCTAATTCTTTCCCCTTTTTATTGTAGTAAAATGAACATAACACAAAATTCACCATTTGGATCATTTTACAATTCACTCTACCATTCAGTGGAATTTACTACTGTCACAATGTTGTGCAACTATCACCACTGCCTAGCTGCAAAACATTTTCATCAACCAAGAGGAAACCTACACCCATTTTAAGGAGTCATTCCCAATTTCCCTCTCTTCCAAACCCCTGGCAACCACTAATGTATAATCTTTTCTGTGTGTATGGATTTGCCACTGCTGGACATTTCATATAAATGGAACCATACAATATGTAGCCTTTCATGCCTGACCTCTTTCACTTAGTTGCATACATCATGTAGCATGTATCAGAAATCCACTCACTGTTACGGCTGAATCCTTCATACTGTTTGAATACAAAATTAAAAATACGTTGAGAGTGAAGCTCTGTTTTAATGGCACATCTATTAGGCCAATTCATTGAAAGAAACTGAAGATGGAGATGTTGTTGTCAAATGATAATCGTTGAGAAGCCTCAGCCAATTGGATAATGAAAAGTTTGGGAAATGTTGCAAAAAATTAGCTGATTTATATTAAAAGCCTATTAAACAAGGATTCAGGAGATTGTCTTTTTCTTGCAGGTAACTTAAATGAGGCAGAAAGAAATAACTGCCCTTTAAAACACATTTTGAAAGGATTCTATTTATTCTTAATAGACGAATGGGAGGGAGTACAGGAAGTTCACATCCAATATGGACTCCCTATCCAAACACTGTTTGTCGTTCTAGCCACCACTATCGAATTATATTTCTTGAGAGTAAGGCAGCTCAATTCCTGCATATTACTTTCTAAACTTCATCCATCAAATCCATTAATACAGTATAAACAAGAGTTGTTCATGTTTAAGTGCAGTTCAAATATCAGGTATAAAGAACTCCCAGTAAGAAAAAGAATCCTATATCTCTTGCCAGAATGTGGTCAGCTCTGGGGTGCTCTGCTAGCTGAAAGACACATTCATTATTAAGAGGATAGAGGCTGTTTAAGAGGGATGAGAGCCAAAAAAATTTAACTACATATATGTGTTAAGAACAGTGCTAGGTTATCTCATGTTCTATATCAGTCAAGGCTCACCATTTTACATACGTGAAAAGCAAAGTTAAAAGTGTATTCGTAGGGCTTCCCTGTTGGCGCAGTGGTTAAGGATCCACCTGCCAGTGAACGGGACACACGTATGAGCCCTGGTCCGGGAAGATCCCACATGCCACGGAGCAACTAAGACCATGTGCCACAACTACTGAGACTGCGTGCTAGAGCCCGTGAACCACAACTACTGAAGCCCACGCACCTAGGCCCCGTGCTCAGCAACAGCGAGAAGCCACCACAATGAGAATGCCGTGTACTGCAACAGAGTAGCCGCCGCTCACTGCAACTAGAGAAAGCCTGCGCACAGCAACGAAGAGCCTAGGCAGCCAAAGATAAATAAATAAATACGTCTATTTAAAAAAAAATGTGTTTCAGTAACTTACTAAAAGGCACGCAATCAGTAAACATGAGCAAGGATTCAATCCCAAATCTGTCACACTGAAGTTTAAGCTAATACTCGAGATTGATAAAAACAGCACTAATTTAAAACTTCAGAGGTATTTTTTACTTCATACTTTCACTAATGCTCTTTGGAGATAAATCATTTCATTTATATGGGCCTTAGTTTTTACAACTATAATAGTTGGAAGCTTGACTAGGTGATCTCTATGTAGTCTTCCAATTCTAAAATGTTCCACTAATTTGGAGTCCTACAGTAATTGCCCTTGCAATACATGCATGCTGCCACCAAGTAGCAGTAGAGACTACTAGTTCCTTTTTTATCCCTAGTGGGGGTGCATTTTGACAGCAGACTTATCCGTCAATAGTACAACCTGTTAGTATAACTATAAGATAACAAAATAATCTGGTATTCTTTCCTGTAAAAGAGAAGCTTTACATTGTGTCTGTGAATCGTACCAGAATCACCTGTAAGTTTATAAATATAGAGGAAATCCTGAACCCATTGAATGAGAATCTTCAGAGACAGGAATTGGGCATCTGGAATTTTGGGCTCCCATCATTTGTATATTTTATTTCATTTTATTTTTGCCTATGTACAATATTTGTCACATCCTTTTGAATCTTTAAAAGTTTCTTTCTGTTTTAAATTTTAGAATATTCCATAATCTTCACCTACTTTTCATAAGGTGTTATCTGTTATGTTTATTCGATCTTGTGCTTCTCCTGGTTAAGACTTCTTTCTTTCCTTCTTTTTTTCTCGTGGCCCTGCCTCATGTCTTGCAGGATCTTAGTTTCCTGACATGGGATTGGACCCCAGGGTCCCAGCAGTGAAAGTGCCATGTTCTAAACACTGGACCACCAGGGAAGTCCCAAGATTTCAGTTTTAAATGACTTTTTTCCCACTCTAATTCATTCCTGGGATCAGTTTCATGTTTGGACATTAAAGCAACCTTGCATTGCCAGAATAAAGCTACTTTGATTTTGATATATGATTGTTTTACATACCATGGATACAGTTTGTGCTTCTCTTTACACATTTTGCATGCATGTTCAAAGGAGAAACTGGCCTGGGATTCTATTCTTGTAATATCCTTTATAGATTTGTTTTAAGAGTCTATACTTTATTTTTTATTTATTTATATTTTTGGCTGCATTGGGTCTTCATTGCTGCATGCATGCTTTCTCTAGTTTTGGCGAGCGGGGGTCTATTCTTTGTTGCAGTGAGTAGGCTTCTCATTGCAGCCTTCTGACCGCATGGGCTTCTGACCCCATTCGTCGGTGCTACTTCAGTTCCTTACCCCTTCCCTTCTGACCCTGGGCGGTGAAATCCTCTTTCTGCAGCTGGCCTGCGGCAGAAAGTCAATGAGGCAAGAGTAGGCTTGGAGTATCCAAGGAGCAGAAAGGATGTCAGCGTGTGAAAAACAGAGCGAGCAAATTGGAGAGGAGAAGGAAACACTCAGAGAGGAAACAGAGGCCCAGATTTCTAGGTCTGTGGAGGCACTGAGGACTTTGCATTTCCTGTGAAGAAGCCACTGAAGAAATTTGAGTGACATGATCTGACTTATGTTTTAACAAGATCTCTCTGGATGCCACGTTGATTAGAGACTGTAGGAGAGCAAGGACAAGCCCCAGAACACCAACAGTTGATTCAAAGAGGTGATTACTCAAACATGGTCCCCCTCCTCAATGAGGACGCAGAGCAGGAATCGGCAAATAATGGCCACAAATCAAATCAGGCTCTCAGCCTGGATCTGTGGGACTGTGAGCTAATAATGGTTCTCACGTTCAGAAAGCTTGTTGAAGAAGAAAGAGGAGGAGAAGCTACAGAAACTGTATATGGCCCACAAAGCCTAAGATATTTAAAATCCAGAAGATGCTTTCCAACACCTGATGTAAAGCATGTGGCTGGTAGGAGGTCCTCAACCACATTTGGAAGAGGAATACATGAGTCACTTCGTTCCTGAAAACACTGTAAAGTGATAGGGGTCAAGAAACATTTACCCGTTCACCCTTAACCTTCACAAATGATGCCAGTTCCATTGAGCTATTGAAAAATACATTCTGGCTTTCAAAAAAGTAACCCAGAGGGCATTTTCTCACATAGGCAAGGTCATAAACAACTGTCAAGTGAAGTTGAAATAGCAACAAATCAAATAATAACAAAAACATTTTTACAGAACTTTAAATCTTACAAAGCATTTTCATGTTCATTATCTAATTTAATCCCCAAATCAACGGCATGAGATAGTTATTATTTCCCCATTAGAAATGACCACATATTAAATCCTTAGTGATTGCTCAAGAAAAGCTGAAATCTTGAGTGTAACATCCATTAATGCCATGGTTGGGTGTTTTCCCATGGGAACACTGGATGCTAAAATCCACAGGGATTTTCAGCTCAAGATGGCAGACTAGGAAATATATTTACTTTCTGTTCCTCCTGAAACCATATCTAAATAAAACTGTAGAGATACCAAAACTAATCAACCAATAAAAGCCAAGATATTTTGGAAGTCATCAACCACAGAAAGATTTCAACACATTTCGAGAAGGCAAACAATGAAATGGAGGAGCCGTGAATAAAAGAATGAAGAAAAAAAGGCTGAACCTAAGTAAGGTCTGCACAAAGCCACTCAGCTTTTGCTGAGCTCTGGTTATAGTAAAGGGCAGAGGAAGGAAGAGGGGCTGAAAACAAGGAGACAAACGTCATTTAAGGAAAAACAGTTCATTTAATGAGCTCCAGGGAACACTCAGCCTGCTGCCATACTAACTCATGAATTACAATGGATTGTTGGTAAGCAAGACAAGAAAACAGGGAAGAAACAAAAGAAACAAAAATCAAGACATTGTTTCTAACTGAACTCTTCTCAAATGAGATTGAGGAATTATGTTTCAATGCCACAGCTGTAAATCATTTCTGCTCTTGGAGAGGTTACAAAGGGCTTATAATATTTCCCTTTTGTTCAGACAGAATTGAGGTCTGAGCAAAAGCTTTTGTGTCCTCCAACCCCAACATTTATTGGGGATGGAAGCCCAGATTTGCTGGGACATACCATAAAATGAATCTCATGAGCAGAGGGTCAAACTGACTGTAGAATATATGAATTATGTCCTGTGTGAGTTTCAATAGGTTTTAAAATATATACATACATACATATATATATATATAAGTTTTTAATGATCTATATGATTTTGGGTTCTGAAATTTCTACATGTCACATGCGTGATACATAACAGACAATGTCAGCCCCAGGAGGGAGAAAACACTCCAATGAAGCAAGCCAAAGAAACAAGTTTTAAGCAAGGTCAAGTGATGTGTAGACCAGGATTGTTCAATTTCTACCTGTCATGCTGAAGCTTCCAGCTCCTGAATAACAACACATGCTTCCCCTGTCCTAGACAGCCAAGAGTATGTCTCCTCTCTTGGGCATAAGAATCTCTAGAGTTACATATCTGTAGTAAGAGTGGACCCAGCTGGCATACTCACAATGACCAAATTGTGTTGATCGTACTTTATACCAATACATCGCTCCACGCTGAAGTTGCAATAAATGATATATTTGCTTTCTAGACATGAATGAGACGCCTTACTGGATATACTCCAGGAAGGCCAGAGAAGCTGGCTTCTAATCCATACGGAACAATTCACTGGTGAATTTCTTTCACGATAGCCCATGATTTATCTAGAATATCACCTTTACATATCTGGATCCTTCAAACTAGAAAAAGGGAAAATACGGGCTTCAAGCCTCAATTAGAAATATGGAATGGTGCCATGCTGACAACTGGTGGTCCCTGACCTGTATCTTCTGAGATTAGAACACAGTGTGGTGGATGACCAATTCATGCGTTGAACAAAAGAAGACCTCCTACAGGGCAGTGTAGCTGTTCGTTACAGGTATGGCACTTAGGGCTAAGTACCATAAGGACTACAAGAGAAAAAGAAAAACAAGTAACACATGAAGCATATACGATAAGGAGGCGCCACAGTCCAGAGCACGAGCTCTGGAATCACACAGGCTTGGATCGAATCCCAGCTAAGCCACTACCATCTATATACCCTGAAGGACAGGCCAAGGTTTAAATGGTGTTTTACCAGATTTCAAAAAAGAAGTGAAGAAAGAACCTATCTTCCAGGAAGGGACATCGTGGGGTGCAGTATCCAGTCGGATCAGGGCTCTGCATCTCCTGCTCAGAAACCTTGGCCACCTGGCTCATGGTGATGCTGGCAGCTGAGCAGCCCTGGAGAAGGCGATCCTGTCTCCAGGTCTCGCAGAGAAGCTGGGGAGGACTCAGGACGAGGTGGCCCACACCCTGGTAAGTTCTGGCTGCCTCCTGCCCTCAGGTCTGAGCAGGCTCTGGTCTCTGGGCCCCGTGGTGGGGAAGGCCTGGCCAATACATACACAGGGCTGAGGGGCCTGCAGAGCCAGTCCCCAGGCAGGGTGAGCTCTGGAGGAGGCTTCCACAGTCCCCAGCAGTCTCTGCATGGTGGCCCATCTGGTGCCAAACACCTGCCACCCACAGCGAGAAGACCCAGCCACTAGAAAGTCCAGAAGGGGCCCCAAACTTTGCCTTTGGGCCTGGGTTAAGCCACCAGCTGGGCTTGCACGTGACCCCTGCCTCACCCCCTGCCCCGCCCGCCCTTTCTCTGTGACACGTACAATGGATATGTCATAAAGCCAGGCTGAGCCAGTGCTATAAATTCAGAGGAGTTAGAATCTAGGAAGAAGCTCTCCCACTTTCACTCTCTGCTCTCAGATCAGGCAGGCAGTACCTCTAATATGGAAGCTATGGACACCACACCTCCTTCCCAGGCTGTCCTCTACCATTCTGCTCATGTTTTCCGCAGCAACCCATTGACGGCTTTGGCGGGTATCGGGGCTTCAGCAGGCAGCACGTCTGACCCCGAACCTATGGACACCACACCTCCTTCACACGCTGTCATCTTCCACTCTGCTCCTGTTTTCCCCAGCACCCCATTGACGGCTTTGGCGGGCATCGGTGCTTCAGCAGGAATCACGTCAGACCCCGAACCTATGGACACCACACCTCCTTCACATGCTGTCATCTTCCATTCTGCTCCTGTTTTCCCAAGCACCCCATTTACGGCTTTGGCAGGCATCGGTGCTTCAGCAGGAAGCACGTCAGACCCCGAACCTATGGACACCACACCTCCTTCCCAGGCTGTCATCTTCTATTCTGCTCCTGTTTTCTCCAGCACCCCATTTTCGGCTTTGGTGGGCATCGGTGCCTCAGCAGTCAGCACCTCAGACCCCGAACCTATGGACACCACACCTCCTTCCCAGGCTGTCATCTTCCATCCTGCTCCTCTTTACCCCAGCACCCCATTTACCGCTTAGGCCGGCACTGGTGTTTCAGCAGGCAGCACCTCTAACACCAAAGCTATGGACACCACACCTCCTTCCCAGGCTGTCATTTTCCAGTCTGCCCTGTCTCCAAGTAGAACCACTACCCATTTCACACTGCTGTTCCAAGTTCTGGGAACACACCACCCAGTGGTAGCAATACCTCAGCCCATGCCTCGACTCATTTACCTGCAACGTGAGCCAACAGAGAGACCAACACTTCAAAGTTATGACAGAAAATTGAGTAAGTTATACGCTTGGAATTTCATTTATTATTATTAACAAGCACAACTGTAGTGCTTAGACTATAACAAGTACTATTCTAAGGGCTTACCAAATATTAACTCACTTATTCCTCATAATGGCAACCCTAGTGGTAGGGAATATTCATAATGTTCACTTTTTGGGGGGAAACTGAGGCTCAGAGTCGTTGAATAGCTTGCCTAATGCCACACAGTTAGTAGGTGGCAAAACCCGGGATTAAAACCAGACCATCTAGACTTTCATCACTTTGCTGTGTCACCTTATTATAAGTTGTGGTTAGGGAAGGGACTAAATTGACAAGACTCTGAACTAAAAGGAGAAGGGAGAAATGAGAAAATGAGTGATCCTAGAAACTAGAGAAGATTTAGGCTCAGAAATTTCTGGTGATGTGACCCAGAAGAACAAGAACTTGGTTGGAATGTTAACTTGGGGTAGTATCTGAATCCATTGAGAAATGGTTTTGTTTCCTGTAAAATTTAGAAAGGTCAGTTGGATGAAGATTAACGAAGACAAAAGTAGAAAGGAAAAGAGAAAGGTGCCTTAAGTGAGACATAACCGCTCCCCTCTACGTACCCACAGGTTGTGTCCTGTGGGAAAGGATGGAGCTCTCTCTACCGGGTTGGTCACCAGGCTGAACAAGGAGAAACATGGCAACCATTGTACTGGTTCTGATGATCCCTCAAAACCAAGGCTTCAGTTTCCAAGAACGACCTACAGTAGCATAACTAGTGTGTGTCACACATGCCACTAAGTGTGTTTCCAGTCACACATTTTAATTGGAGAAATACTTCCTATGAGGTAGGCATTAGTTCGCTATGGCTGCTGTAACAAATTACTACAAATGTGCTTGCTTCTAACCAAACACACTTATTTTCTTATGGTTCTGGAAGACAGAGGTCCAAAACCAGTTTCCCTGGGCTGAAACCAGGAGTCAACAGGGCCATCCATCCTCCTTCTAGAGGCTCTAAGCGAGAATCTGTTTCCTCGCCAGCATTCCTTCACTTCTGGCCACATCAATCCAACCCCAACTTCATCATCACATTCTCTTTGGGGTAAAAATTCCCTCTGCCTCTCTCTTACGAGAACACCAGTGGTTATATTTGGGCCCGTCCAGGTAGTCCAGGAGAATCTTCCCATCTGAGAACCATTACTTTCATCCCACTGGCAAAGTGCCTTCTGCCATTTAAGGTGACATTCACAGGTTCTGGAGAGTAGAATGTGGACATTTGGGGGCAATGGTATTATTCAGTCTACTACAAGGTAGATACTATTATCTTTCTCAGATGTACGAAATGACGTTTAGGGAAGTAGTCTGTCTCAGGTCTACAATTTCCAGAGTAGAGACTTACATTCTGCCACTGACACTTTAGGACACACCCTAAACAACTTTAATCTGTGTCCTTAACTACTGCATAATCCTTGGTTAAGAGTCACACTTAGGTATCAAGACCCAATTGAATAGGACACAAGTACTGTCTCCTCTTTCACTATGTTTGCCTGGTGTACTGATGAATCTTGCCCAGAGCAGAAGAGTTCAGAAAAGTGTTATGCAGGTTTACGAAGAGAAAGCATTTACTGTTTGACGTGCACGGAGGAACGGAAGGCTTTTTCAAATAAAATAAAATAAAATATGCCACCAAATAGTCAACTGTCACAACAGAGGTAACCCCGTGGGAGTCATGAGGAGACTAAAATTATCTCCAATTGTGCAGGGCAGAAAAGTTTCAATGAAGGCAGGTGTAGTTCAGCCAAGCCCTACAGCACAGAAGTAGGAATTTGGGTATGTACGAATGGGAAAAAAGACATTTGAGGCATGGGAAATAGTTTAATGCAGAATGGACGAGAAATATGCATTAGACCTTTTCGAAAACAACTGGCTTATTAACTCAGTAAATCGATTTAGTCAGTCAAACTAGCTTTAGCTGATTACTTATCCAGGGGATAGCTGTTGAGAGTAATTTTTGTCACAGAACAGTAAATAAAATGGTTGAACTATAGCTTTAGGCTTGCTAAGTGAAATAGATTGCTCTAGATGATTTTCAAGTGACTTACTTGGTAGTACTTACGAAATTGGGGGTTAACAATTGCTTAAGAAAACAAAGAGAATTGATTTTAAATAAAGTAGCTACTGTGTAAACTATCTGTTCAGTAGCTCATGTTAAACGGATGTTTATAATCCCCATTGGACAACCAACTACATTTTTGCAAATGGCAATGTGAATTGCTGTTGCCTAAACTATAGCAATGATCACCTATGTAATTTGTTGTCCAAACCAGAAATCTTCTAACAATACTGGTGTCCTAATAAAAATAAGCACGAAGGGAACACACAGTGGGTGTCTCCCGTGTGCCTGTGCATACATCTATATCTCACTGAGCCCTCATAACAGCCCCCAAGAGAGGGACTCTGGGCGTCCCCATGCTGCTTGTGGAGAAACAGGCACAGGAAGGTTCAAGAGTCTATCTACCTAATATCGCACAGAGGGTGGCAGAGCCCGTTTTTAAACCACCTGCCTCCAATACCAGGTGCCAGGAGCCAGACTCAGCCTACAGCTCTCTTCTGCTCGCCTGGAGGTGAAACAGTGTGTCATGATTAGTCAAATCCCGTCTTCACTCATCAAGGTAGGTTGAACACCTGCACGTCCTCCAAGTAGCATGTAGCATAAGCAATAAGATGTTTGTCCCGTGATCGTCCAGGAACTTGGAATCAGCTGTGCCTGGTTAGGCTGAGCTTGTTTAGAGTGGAGAGGACCACCGATCTTCCACCTGGGCAAGTGCCTTTTGACCTCCTGCCATCAGAGGGCCGAAATCTCCAGCCTGAGAATGTGCTGAGCCCTGTAGCCTAGTTACGCCAGCTCAGAACAATGATGAGCACACCTTTTTCCAGTCACCTTTCCTCATGCTCCCCATGCCTCATACTGCCCTGCTTCTTTATTCTTTATCCCACAGATACCCAAAACCCCTTGCCTTTGGGGAGGCGGATTTGAGACCTATTGTCACGTCACGTCCTCGCTTGGCTGCCCTGTGAATAAACCTCCTCTTTGCTGCAAACCTCAGCATTTCAGTGTTTTGGCTTGCTGCGCCTCAGACAGAATGGTTGGGAGCAGTGGTACAGCTCCCTTGCCTGTGAGGGATGCTGGTTCCTAGTAGTCACGTTGCGGATGTTTTCTCCTCTCGGGGTGGGGGCGGGGCAGACATCCTGCTCTTCCGGAAAGGGAGAAACACAGGTGCCAAACCCTTGCCCTCAGCGTCACCGTCACCTAGGAGCTTGTTAGAAGCACAGAATCCAGGCCCCACCCAGAACTACTGAATACCAGCCTGCATTTAACAAGATCCACAAGAGAGGCATACCCATATTAAAGTTGGAGAGGCACCAAGCGGTCATCGTCTTCTCCACGGCTAATGAAAACGAAGCAAAGGTTCATCCCGAGCCGACTCTGCCTCAGTCACCTGGATATCACATGAGCTCATTTCATCCTCCCCAGATCCTGCAAATGAGACTGAGGGTCAGAGTGGTCTAGCACCCAAGGTTCCATAAAAGAACATGACCAAGGCTCACTGGAGCCCAGACTTCCAAAAAAGAAGGCCCCTGAGCACAGCATGGCACCACCGCAGCCCAAACCGTGGGCCTGGAGGGTAGGCCAGGCTCCCCACGCAGAGTTCACGCCATTCGACAGATGCCCACAGCAGACCACAAGGCAATATGAGAAGTAAGTTCTGATTGTGGAATCTCTGAATTTTGAGATTTAAAGAAAAATATCTGTTTTTGGGGGATGGTTAAAACAGTTCTACCAAGGAGTAAAGAGAGGGCATCTCAAGGCCCCTTCTGGACTTAGAATTTAATGCCTACTTATTGAGAAATGCTCCGCGCCTTTGCTCAGCACTACGTCAAGGTGAAGTTCTCTGTGCCCTAGGAGCTTAGGTTCTAAAAAGGCCACAGAAATGGGTGAGACCTAAAGAATGCCAGAACAATGCAACGGCATTAATCAGACTGTCTTTGCTTTGCCTTGCTTACAAGTCACTGACTTTAAACTGAATATGGTGTCATGTCTTTACGTTTCTTGAAGCTTTTTTTTACAAAAGATCATATAAAGATTTTCTTCCATGGTAAGACTTTTATATTGTATTTCTCTTAAACTGGAGTGTGGTACATTTAACCTCCATCAGATGATTGCTTACAACTCACCTTGCTTTATTAAGAATACCGCTAGAGGCTTCTATGTCCCTACTAACAAAAATACATTTTCAGGCCCATTCAAACCACTGAAATTCCAAGATTTCAGAGCACAAGATAATGAAAATTCTCTCTATCCACGTCTTTTACTACATTTAGCCTGTTAACAGTCCCTAAGTGTGTCAGATGAAAGGTACTGTCGCGGGAATTGACATCTTTAACAGCATTCCATACAGGTAAGTCTTGATTGTTCCAATTTCTCAAAAAGTTGGACACATTTACTGCCTCTATGACATCTCTAGGTTGTGTGGAAGAAATAAAAAAAGTGGCCTGTACAATGTATTTCTCAAAATATACACACAAAGGGTTTGCACATACAAACAGGGAAACCTTATAATAATGTATGGGGAGCCAAGTATTGTCGGTAACGGACCTACTCATTTCGAAAGACAACACTGTCACCAAGTGTCCCTTCACCAAAATTGACTGGGAATGTTTAGGGGCCACCAAACCAGAGGTGGAGATTTTTAGGCACATTCTTGCCAGAAAAGAGAGCCTAGGGCATAAACCACTCAACTGGTTGGCACGAATGCCAGGGCAACCCAAGCAAGTGGATATAGAAGCCTACGTAATGCTTGGAAGTAGGAAGCTTTGGGGGACTACACCTAGGCTGGTACTGGCCTCCCTCCCCAAAGGGACAAGGAGAGCAGAAACCTGGATGGAGTCAAGAGAGAGCAAAAAGAAAGGCAAGGCTGGGTATGGAGCAACGTGTGGATCCAGGAGCATGTGTCTCAGAACTGCCGGGGCTCTGCAGACCAGCTGCATCCCGATTCTCCTTGACCCTCATTGGTATAATGAACTCAGGGTGGGCGCATCCCGGCTGCCAAGTCACTTCCACCCGTCCATGGAGTTGACAGTTACTTGCTCACAGTGAACCAACCGCTCTGGACCTAACAGCTACTGCAGGGGGCGG
The DNA here is from genome assembly GCF_059928025.1 of Delphinapterus leucas. Lineage (NCBI taxonomy): Eukaryota > Metazoa > Chordata > Mammalia > Artiodactyla > Monodontidae > Delphinapterus > Delphinapterus leucas. The sequence continues at coordinate 106,988,721 of NC_143137.1, read as the reverse complement.
TAGTGGAGAACAAGGTGACGACAACGACCAGATGCGAAGGAGGAAGAGACATTCAGCGGACCGACTGGGTGGACTGATGGTGTGGCCTTAAGTCTGCAGAGCTAAAGGGGCCAGATGTAGAAAAGGGAAGGGGAATCATGAGGATATGGTCAAGCCCCTTCGTATAGATATTTCATCCGTATGTTGTATGCAAATTGCATTCAATTTGCTCCGAGTGAAAAAGAGAGAACAAAATTATCCTTTCAACCATGTCAGTGACTTTATTTACCATCTCATTTGATGAGCTCATAGCCCAGGTTCAGAGGGAAATGGGAGCTGTGAGTCTGCCATCTCTCAGGAAGTCTCAGGCCTCAGAGGCCCCTCATAGCCAAACTACCTCACCTTTTGCACCTTTCAAGCAACGTTATTCCTAAGTGCGAGTCACCCTCTTCATCAGGTTCTCCAAGAGACAGCAGTCTCTCCCAATGACAGAGGAAAAATGAGCTACTTTGGCTTTCTGAGGCACAATATGTAGTTCTCCAAAATGGTACCTGCCTGGGGGATTTTTCAAGAAAATTAAGCATCAGTGGTGATTTGTTTGTCTTCACATAACGTATGACCCAGATGTGCTGAGAAATAAGAAAAGGACGAACGAATCAAGGGCAGCTGATCCAAGGAGGCAAGGCGCAACTTCCACAGCCTACGTGGAAAGCTAGAGGAAGGGAACATCCAGCTGGTGGGAGCTGAACACAGGGGCCAGTCCTCCTTGGGCTCGGGATGCCACCGCCTCTTCCTACATCTTCACGCTCTCCTTCTCTGTTGGCCCCTCCCAGCCATATGAAAGAGCCACAAGGAAATGCTCTCCTCCATTCCATTTTCCTGTCCTCCTATCCACCCCTCCCTTCTTTCCCTTTGCCATCAATTTCTTGACTTGCCCCCCATTTCTCCCCTCCCATCTACACTGCGATCTGGTTTCTGCCCCACTACTCCCGTGAAACTGACCTCCTTGAAGCCCCCAATGATTTCTCTGTTGACAAGTCCAGGGGACTACTTCTCAATCCTTATCTTTGTGACCGCCAAACCGAGTTAGATCTTAAACAACGTCTCTGTCTTGAAAATCTCTTCCCTTGGCTTCTGTGCCACCTTTCCTTTTCTTTTCATGACACCGATCACAACCAGTGCTGCAGATTCCATCGAATTAAGGAATGCTGTTGCCTACATGTGTGAATGAGCTAAAGTGAGTACAGTACTGAAGTAGAGGACACCTAAAGTGAAACGTCTTCATGTACGTCCACGTGGCTGAGCAGCAAGTTAACCTTTCATACATGTGCTAGAGAAGAAGAGTTGGGTTTTATTTTATTTACTTTTCCCTGGACTGTGTTGAATGACTATCATCTACAAGTTCAGGCTACTTTTTGCTGAGGATTAATAATGCACTGGGAGAGCTGAGAGAAAACTGAATAATAGAGCTGTCTTTTTCTTGACCAGCTCACCTTACTTTCCCAAACTCTAAGTCTTTCTCTAATTCTTTCCCCTTTTTATTGTAGTAAAATGAACATAACACAAAATTCACCATTTGGATCATTTTACAATTCACTCTACCATTCAGTGGAATTTACTACTGTCACAATGTTGTGCAACTATCACCACTGCCTAGCTGCAAAACATTTTCATCAACCAAGAGGAAACCTACACCCATTTTAAGGAGTCATTCCCAATTTCCCTCTCTTCCAAACCCCTGGCAACCACTAATGTATAATCTTTTCTGTGTGTATGGATTTGCCACTGCTGGACATTTCATATAAATGGAACCATACAATATGTAGCCTTTCATGCCTGACCTCTTTCACTTAGTTGCATACATCATGTAGCATGTATCAGAAATCCACTCACTGTTACGGCTGAATCCTTCATACTGTTTGAATACAAAATTAAAAATACGTTGAGAGTGAAGCTCTGTTTTAATGGCACATCTATTAGGCCAATTCATTGAAAGAAACTGAAGATGGAGATGTTGTTGTCAAATGATAATCGTTGAGAAGCCTCAGCCAATTGGATAATGAAAAGTTTGGGAAATGTTGCAAAAAATTAGCTGATTTATATTAAAAGCCTATTAAACAAGGATTCAGGAGATTGTCTTTTTCTTGCAGGTAACTTAAATGAGGCAGAAAGAAATAACTGCCCTTTAAAACACATTTTGAAAGGATTCTATTTATTCTTAATAGACGAATGGGAGGGAGTACAGGAAGTTCACATCCAATATGGACTCCCTATCCAAACACTGTTTGTCGTTCTAGCCACCACTATCGAATTATATTTCTTGAGAGTAAGGCAGCTCAATTCCTGCATATTACTTTCTAAACTTCATCCATCAAATCCATTAATACAGTATAAACAAGAGTTGTTCATGTTTAAGTGCAGTTCAAATATCAGGTATAAAGAACTCCCAGTAAGAAAAAGAATCCTATATCTCTTGCCAGAATGTGGTCAGCTCTGGGGTGCTCTGCTAGCTGAAAGACACATTCATTATTAAGAGGATAGAGGCTGTTTAAGAGGGATGAGAGCCAAAAAAATTTAACTACATATATGTGTTAAGAACAGTGCTAGGTTATCTCATGTTCTATATCAGTCAAGGCTCACCATTTTACATACGTGAAAAGCAAAGTTAAAAGTGTATTCGTAGGGCTTCCCTGTTGGCGCAGTGGTTAAGGATCCACCTGCCAGTGAACGGGACACACGTATGAGCCCTGGTCCGGGAAGATCCCACATGCCACGGAGCAACTAAGACCATGTGCCACAACTACTGAGACTGCGTGCTAGAGCCCGTGAACCACAACTACTGAAGCCCACGCACCTAGGCCCCGTGCTCAGCAACAGCGAGAAGCCACCACAATGAGAATGCCGTGTACTGCAACAGAGTAGCCGCCGCTCACTGCAACTAGAGAAAGCCTGCGCACAGCAACGAAGAGCCTAGGCAGCCAAAGATAAATAAATAAATACGTCTATTTAAAAAAAAATGTGTTTCAGTAACTTACTAAAAGGCACGCAATCAGTAAACATGAGCAAGGATTCAATCCCAAATCTGTCACACTGAAGTTTAAGCTAATACTCGAGATTGATAAAAACAGCACTAATTTAAAACTTCAGAGGTATTTTTTACTTCATACTTTCACTAATGCTCTTTGGAGATAAATCATTTCATTTATATGGGCCTTAGTTTTTACAACTATAATAGTTGGAAGCTTGACTAGGTGATCTCTATGTAGTCTTCCAATTCTAAAATGTTCCACTAATTTGGAGTCCTACAGTAATTGCCCTTGCAATACATGCATGCTGCCACCAAGTAGCAGTAGAGACTACTAGTTCCTTTTTTATCCCTAGTGGGGGTGCATTTTGACAGCAGACTTATCCGTCAATAGTACAACCTGTTAGTATAACTATAAGATAACAAAATAATCTGGTATTCTTTCCTGTAAAAGAGAAGCTTTACATTGTGTCTGTGAATCGTACCAGAATCACCTGTAAGTTTATAAATATAGAGGAAATCCTGAACCCATTGAATGAGAATCTTCAGAGACAGGAATTGGGCATCTGGAATTTTGGGCTCCCATCATTTGTATATTTTATTTCATTTTATTTTTGCCTATGTACAATATTTGTCACATCCTTTTGAATCTTTAAAAGTTTCTTTCTGTTTTAAATTTTAGAATATTCCATAATCTTCACCTACTTTTCATAAGGTGTTATCTGTTATGTTTATTCGATCTTGTGCTTCTCCTGGTTAAGACTTCTTTCTTTCCTTCTTTTTTTCTCGTGGCCCTGCCTCATGTCTTGCAGGATCTTAGTTTCCTGACATGGGATTGGACCCCAGGGTCCCAGCAGTGAAAGTGCCATGTTCTAAACACTGGACCACCAGGGAAGTCCCAAGATTTCAGTTTTAAATGACTTTTTTCCCACTCTAATTCATTCCTGGGATCAGTTTCATGTTTGGACATTAAAGCAACCTTGCATTGCCAGAATAAAGCTACTTTGATTTTGATATATGATTGTTTTACATACCATGGATACAGTTTGTGCTTCTCTTTACACATTTTGCATGCATGTTCAAAGGAGAAACTGGCCTGGGATTCTATTCTTGTAATATCCTTTATAGATTTGTTTTAAGAGTCTATACTTTATTTTTTATTTATTTATATTTTTGGCTGCATTGGGTCTTCATTGCTGCATGCATGCTTTCTCTAGTTTTGGCGAGCGGGGGTCTATTCTTTGTTGCAGTGAGTAGGCTTCTCATTGCAGCCTTCTGACCGCATGGGCTTCTGACCCCATTCGTCGGTGCTACTTCAGTTCCTTACCCCTTCCCTTCTGACCCTGGGCGGTGAAATCCTCTTTCTGCAGCTGGCCTGCGGCAGAAAGTCAATGAGGCAAGAGTAGGCTTGGAGTATCCAAGGAGCAGAAAGGATGTCAGCGTGTGAAAAACAGAGCGAGCAAATTGGAGAGGAGAAGGAAACACTCAGAGAGGAAACAGAGGCCCAGATTTCTAGGTCTGTGGAGGCACTGAGGACTTTGCATTTCCTGTGAAGAAGCCACTGAAGAAATTTGAGTGACATGATCTGACTTATGTTTTAACAAGATCTCTCTGGATGCCACGTTGATTAGAGACTGTAGGAGAGCAAGGACAAGCCCCAGAACACCAACAGTTGATTCAAAGAGGTGATTACTCAAACATGGTCCCCCTCCTCAATGAGGACGCAGAGCAGGAATCGGCAAATAATGGCCACAAATCAAATCAGGCTCTCAGCCTGGATCTGTGGGACTGTGAGCTAATAATGGTTCTCACGTTCAGAAAGCTTGTTGAAGAAGAAAGAGGAGGAGAAGCTACAGAAACTGTATATGGCCCACAAAGCCTAAGATATTTAAAATCCAGAAGATGCTTTCCAACACCTGATGTAAAGCATGTGGCTGGTAGGAGGTCCTCAACCACATTTGGAAGAGGAATACATGAGTCACTTCGTTCCTGAAAACACTGTAAAGTGATAGGGGTCAAGAAACATTTACCCGTTCACCCTTAACCTTCACAAATGATGCCAGTTCCATTGAGCTATTGAAAAATACATTCTGGCTTTCAAAAAAGTAACCCAGAGGGCATTTTCTCACATAGGCAAGGTCATAAACAACTGTCAAGTGAAGTTGAAATAGCAACAAATCAAATAATAACAAAAACATTTTTACAGAACTTTAAATCTTACAAAGCATTTTCATGTTCATTATCTAATTTAATCCCCAAATCAACGGCATGAGATAGTTATTATTTCCCCATTAGAAATGACCACATATTAAATCCTTAGTGATTGCTCAAGAAAAGCTGAAATCTTGAGTGTAACATCCATTAATGCCATGGTTGGGTGTTTTCCCATGGGAACACTGGATGCTAAAATCCACAGGGATTTTCAGCTCAAGATGGCAGACTAGGAAATATATTTACTTTCTGTTCCTCCTGAAACCATATCTAAATAAAACTGTAGAGATACCAAAACTAATCAACCAATAAAAGCCAAGATATTTTGGAAGTCATCAACCACAGAAAGATTTCAACACATTTCGAGAAGGCAAACAATGAAATGGAGGAGCCGTGAATAAAAGAATGAAGAAAAAAAGGCTGAACCTAAGTAAGGTCTGCACAAAGCCACTCAGCTTTTGCTGAGCTCTGGTTATAGTAAAGGGCAGAGGAAGGAAGAGGGGCTGAAAACAAGGAGACAAACGTCATTTAAGGAAAAACAGTTCATTTAATGAGCTCCAGGGAACACTCAGCCTGCTGCCATACTAACTCATGAATTACAATGGATTGTTGGTAAGCAAGACAAGAAAACAGGGAAGAAACAAAAGAAACAAAAATCAAGACATTGTTTCTAACTGAACTCTTCTCAAATGAGATTGAGGAATTATGTTTCAATGCCACAGCTGTAAATCATTTCTGCTCTTGGAGAGGTTACAAAGGGCTTATAATATTTCCCTTTTGTTCAGACAGAATTGAGGTCTGAGCAAAAGCTTTTGTGTCCTCCAACCCCAACATTTATTGGGGATGGAAGCCCAGATTTGCTGGGACATACCATAAAATGAATCTCATGAGCAGAGGGTCAAACTGACTGTAGAATATATGAATTATGTCCTGTGTGAGTTTCAATAGGTTTTAAAATATATACATACATACATATATATATATATAAGTTTTTAATGATCTATATGATTTTGGGTTCTGAAATTTCTACATGTCACATGCGTGATACATAACAGACAATGTCAGCCCCAGGAGGGAGAAAACACTCCAATGAAGCAAGCCAAAGAAACAAGTTTTAAGCAAGGTCAAGTGATGTGTAGACCAGGATTGTTCAATTTCTACCTGTCATGCTGAAGCTTCCAGCTCCTGAATAACAACACATGCTTCCCCTGTCCTAGACAGCCAAGAGTATGTCTCCTCTCTTGGGCATAAGAATCTCTAGAGTTACATATCTGTAGTAAGAGTGGACCCAGCTGGCATACTCACAATGACCAAATTGTGTTGATCGTACTTTATACCAATACATCGCTCCACGCTGAAGTTGCAATAAATGATATATTTGCTTTCTAGACATGAATGAGACGCCTTACTGGATATACTCCAGGAAGGCCAGAGAAGCTGGCTTCTAATCCATACGGAACAATTCACTGGTGAATTTCTTTCACGATAGCCCATGATTTATCTAGAATATCACCTTTACATATCTGGATCCTTCAAACTAGAAAAAGGGAAAATACGGGCTTCAAGCCTCAATTAGAAATATGGAATGGTGCCATGCTGACAACTGGTGGTCCCTGACCTGTATCTTCTGAGATTAGAACACAGTGTGGTGGATGACCAATTCATGCGTTGAACAAAAGAAGACCTCCTACAGGGCAGTGTAGCTGTTCGTTACAGGTATGGCACTTAGGGCTAAGTACCATAAGGACTACAAGAGAAAAAGAAAAACAAGTAACACATGAAGCATATACGATAAGGAGGCGCCACAGTCCAGAGCACGAGCTCTGGAATCACACAGGCTTGGATCGAATCCCAGCTAAGCCACTACCATCTATATACCCTGAAGGACAGGCCAAGGTTTAAATGGTGTTTTACCAGATTTCAAAAAAGAAGTGAAGAAAGAACCTATCTTCCAGGAAGGGACATCGTGGGGTGCAGTATCCAGTCGGATCAGGGCTCTGCATCTCCTGCTCAGAAACCTTGGCCACCTGGCTCATGGTGATGCTGGCAGCTGAGCAGCCCTGGAGAAGGCGATCCTGTCTCCAGGTCTCGCAGAGAAGCTGGGGAGGACTCAGGACGAGGTGGCCCACACCCTGGTAAGTTCTGGCTGCCTCCTGCCCTCAGGTCTGAGCAGGCTCTGGTCTCTGGGCCCCGTGGTGGGGAAGGCCTGGCCAATACATACACAGGGCTGAGGGGCCTGCAGAGCCAGTCCCCAGGCAGGGTGAGCTCTGGAGGAGGCTTCCACAGTCCCCAGCAGTCTCTGCATGGTGGCCCATCTGGTGCCAAACACCTGCCACCCACAGCGAGAAGACCCAGCCACTAGAAAGTCCAGAAGGGGCCCCAAACTTTGCCTTTGGGCCTGGGTTAAGCCACCAGCTGGGCTTGCACGTGACCCCTGCCTCACCCCCTGCCCCGCCCGCCCTTTCTCTCTGACACGTACAATGGATATGTCATAAAGCCAGGCTGAGCCAGTGCTATAAATTCAGAGGAGTTAGAATCTAGGAAGAAGCTCTCCCACTTTCACTCTCTGCTCTCAGATCAGGCAGGCAGTACCTCTAATATGGAAGCTATGGACACCACACCTCCTTCCCAGGCTGTCCTCTACCATTCTGCTCATGTTTTCCGCAGCAACCCATTGACGGCTTTGGCGGGTATCGGGGCTTCAGCAGGCAGCACGTCTGACCCCGAACCTATGGACACCACACCTCCTTCACACGCTGTCATCTTCCACTCTGCTCCTGTTTTCCCCAGCACCCCATTGACGGCTTTGGCGGGCATCGGTGCTTCAGCAGGAATCACGTCAGACCCCGAACCTATGGACACCACACCTCCTTCACATGCTGTCATCTTCCATTCTGCTCCTGTTTTCCCAAGCACCCCATTTACGGCTTTGGCAGGCATCGGTGCTTCAGCAGGAAGCACGTCAGACCCCGAACCTATGGACACCACACCTCCTTCCCAGGCTGTCATCTTCTATTCTGCTCCTGTTTTCTCCAGCACCCCATTTTCGGCTTTGGTGGGCATCGGTGCCTCAGCAGTCAGCACCTCAGACCCCGAACCTATGGACACCACACCTCCTTCCCAGGCTGTCATCTTCCATCCTGCTCCTCTTTACCCCAGCACCCCATTTACCGCTTAGGCCGGCACTGGTGTTTCAGCAGGCAGCACCTCTAACACCAAAGCTATGGACACCACACCTCCTTCCCAGGCTGTCATTTTCCAGTCTGCCCTGTCTCCAAGTAGAACCACTACCCATTTCACACTGCTGTTCCAAGTTCTGGGAACACACCACCCAGTGGTAGCAATACCTCAGCCCATGCCTCGACTCATTTACCTGCAACGTGAGCCAACAGAGAGACCAACACTTCAAAGTTATGACAGAAAATTGAGTAAGTTATACGCTTGGAATTTCATTTATTATTATTAACAAGCACAACTGTAGTGCTTAGACTATAACAAGTACTATTCTAAGGGCTTACCAAATATTAACTCACTTATTCCTCATAATGGCAACCCTAGTGGTAGGGAATATTCATAATGTTCACTTTTTGGGGGGAAACTGAGGCTCAGAGTCGTTGAATAGCTTGCCTAATGCCACACAGTTAGTAGGTGGCAAAACCCGGGATTAAAACCAGACCATCTAGACTTTCATCACTTTGCTGTGTCACCTTATTATAAGTTGTGGTTAGGGAAGGGACTAAATTGACAAGACTCTGAACTAAAAGGAGAAGGGAGAAATGAGAAAATGAGTGATCCTAGAAACTAGAGAAGATTTAGGCTCAGAAATTTCTGGTGATGTGACCCAGAAGAACAAGAACTTGGTTGGAATGTTAACTTGGGGTAGTATCTGAATCCATTGAGAAATGGTTTTGTTTCCTGTAAAATTTAGAAAGGTCAGTTGGATGAAGATTAACGAAGACAAAAGTAGAAAGGAAAAGAGAAAGGTGCCTTAAGTGAGACATAACCGCTCCCCTCTACGTACCCACAGGTTGTGTCCTGTGGGAAAGGATGGAGCTCTCTCTACCGGGTTGGTCACCAGGCTGAACAAGGAGAAACATGGCAACCATTGTACTGGTTCTGATGATCCCTCAAAACCAAGGCTTCAGTTTCCAAGAACGACCTACAGTAGCATAACTAGTGTGTGTCACACATGCCACTAAGTGTGTTTCCAGTCACACATTTTAATTGGAGAAATACTTCCTATGAGGTAGGCATTAGTTCGCTATGGCTGCTGTAACAAATTACTACAAATGTGCTTGCTTCTAACCAAACACACTTATTTTCTTATGGTTCTGGAAGACAGAGGTCCAAAACCAGTTTCCCTGGGCTGAAACCAGGAGTCAACAGGGCCATCCATCCTCCTTCTAGAGGCTCTAAGCGAGAATCTGTTTCCTCGCCAGCATTCCTTCACTTCTGGCCACATCAATCCAACCCCAACTTCATCATCACATTCTCTTTGGGGTAAAAATTCCCTCTGCCTCTCTCTTACGAGAACACCAGTGGTTATATTTGGGCCCGTCCAGGTAGTCCAGGAGAATCTTCCCATCTGAGAACCATTACTTTCATCCCACTGGCAAAGTGCCTTCTGCCATTTAAGGTGACATTCACAGGTTCTGGAGAGTAGAATGTGGACATTTGGGGGCAATGGTATTATTCAGTCTACTACAAGGTAGATACTATTATCTTTCTCAGATGTACGAAATGACGTTTAGGGAAGTAGTCTGTCTCAGGTCTACAATTTCCAGAGTAGAGACTTACATTCTGCCACTGACACTTTAGGACACACCCTAAACAACTTTAATCTGTGTCCTTAACTACTGCATAATCCTTGGTTAAGAGTCACACTTAGGTATCAAGACCCAATTGAATAGGACACAAGTACTGTCTCCTCTTTCACTATGTTTGCCTGGTGTACTGATGAATCTTGCCCAGAGCAGAAGAGTTCAGAAAAGTGTTATGCAGGTTTACGAAGAGAAAGCATTTACTGTTTGACGTGCACGGAGGAACGGAAGGCTTTTTCAAATAAAATAAAATAAAATATGCCACCAAATAGTCAACTGTCACAACAGAGGTAACCCCGTGGGAGTCATGAGGAGACTAAAATTATCTCCAATTGTGCAGGGCAGAAAAGTTTCAATGAAGGCAGGTGTAGTTCAGCCAAGCCCTACAGCACAGAAGTAGGAATTTGGGTATGTACGAATGGGAAAAAAGACATTTGAGGCATGGGAAATAGTTTAATGCAGAATGGACGAGAAATATGCATTAGACCTTTTCGAAAACAACTGGCTTATTAACTCAGTAAATCGATTTAGTCAGTCAAACTAGCTTTAGCTGATTACTTATCCAGGGGATAGCTGTTGAGAGTAATTTTTGTCACAGAACAGTAAATAAAATGGTTGAACTATAGCTTTAGGCTTGCTAAGTGAAATAGATTGCTCTAGATGATTTTCAAGTGACTTACTTGGTAGTACTTACGAAATTGGGGGTTAACAATTGCTTAAGAAAACAAAGAGAATTGATTTTAAATAAAGTAGCTACTGTGTAAACTATCTGTTCAGTAGCTCATGTTAAACGGATGTTTATAATCCCCATTGGACAACCAACTACATTTTTGCAAATGGCAATGTGAATTGCTGTTGCCTAAACTATAGCAATGATCACCTATGTAATTTGTTGTCCAAACCAGAAATCTTCTAACAATACTGGTGTCCTAATAAAAATAAGCACGAAGGGAACACACAGTGGGTGTCTCCCGTGTGCCTGTGCATACATCTATATCTCACTGAGCCCTCATAACAGCCCCCAAGAGAGGGACTCTGGGCGTCCCCATGCTGCTTGTGGAGAAACAGGCACAGGAAGGTTCAAGAGTCTATCTACCTAATATCGCACAGAGGGTGGCAGAGCCCGTTTTTAAACCACCTGCCTCCAATACCAGGTGCCAGGAGCCAGACTCAGCCTACAGCTCTCTTCTGCTCGCCTGGAGGTGAAACAGTGTGTCATGATTAGTCAAATCCCGTCTTCACTCATCAAGGTAGGTTGAACACCTGCACGTCCTCCAAGTAGCATGTAGCATAAGCAATAAGATGTTTGTCCCGTGATCGTCCAGGAACTTGGAATCAGCTGTGCCTGGTTAGGCTGAGCTTGTTTAGAGTGGAGAGGACCACCGATCTTCCACCTGGGCAAGTGCCTTTTGACCTCCTGCCATCAGAGGGCCGAAATCTCCAGCCTGAGAATGTGCTGAGCCCTGTAGCCTAGTTACGCCAGCTCAGAACAATGATGAGCACACCTTTTTCCAGTCACCTTTCCTCATGCTCCCCATGCCTCATACTGCCCTGCTTCTTTATTCTTTATCCCACAGATACCCAAAACCCCTTGCCTTTGGGGAGGCGGATTTGAGACCTATTGTCACGTCACGTCCTCACTTGGCTGCCCTGTGAATAAACCTCCTCTTTGCTGCAAACCTCAGCATTTCAGTGTTTTGGCTTGCTGCGCCTCAGACAGAATGGTTGGGAGCAGTGGTACAGCTCCCTTGCCTGTGAGGGATGCTGGTTCCTAGTAGTCACGTTGCGGATGTTTTCTCCTCTCGGGGTGGGGGCGGGGCAGACATCCTGCTCTTCCGGAAAGGGAGAAACACAGGTGCCAAACCCTTGCCCTCAGCGTCACCGTCACCTAGGAGCTTGTTAGAAGCACAGAATCCAGGCCCCACCCAGAACTACTGAATACCAGCCTGCATTTAACAAGATCCACAAGAGAGGCATACCCATATTAAAGTTGGAGAGGCACCAAGCGGTCATCGTCTTCTCCACGGCTAATGAAAACGAAGCAAAGGTTCATCCCGAGCCGACTCTGCCTCAGTCACCTGGATATCACATGAGCTCATTTCATCCTCCCCAGAACCTGCAAATGAGACTGAGGGTCAGAGTGGTCTAGCACCCAAGGTTCCATAAAAGAACATGACCAAGGCTCACTGGAGCCCAGACTTCCAAAAAAGAAGGCCCCTGAGCACAGCATGGCACCACCGCAGCCCAAACCGTGGGCCTGGAGGGTAGGCCAGGCTCCCCACGCAGAGTTCACGCCATTCGACAGATGCCCACAGCAGACCACAAGGCAATATGAGAAGTAAGTTCTGATTGTGGAATCTCTGAATTTTGAGATTTAAAGAAAAAAATCTGTTTTGGGGGGATGGTTAAAACAGTTCTACCAAGGAGTAAAGAGAGGGCATCTCAAGGCCCCTTCTGGACTTAGAATTTAATGCCTACTTATTGAGAAATGCTCTGCGCCTTTGCTCAGCCCTACGTCAAGGTGAAGTTCTCTGTGCCCTAGGAGCTTAGGTTCTAAAAAGGCCACAGAAATGGGTGAGACCTAAAGAATGCCAGAACAATGCGACGGCATTAATCAGACTGTCTTTGCTTTGCCTTGCTTACAAGTCACTGACTTTAAACTGAATATGGTGTCATGTCTTTATGTTTCTTGAAGCTTTTTTTTACAAAAGATCATATAAAGATTTTCTTCCATGGTAAGACTTTTATATTGTATTTCTCTTAAACTGGAGTGTGGTACATTTACCCTCCATCAGATGATTGCTTACAACTCACCTTGCTTTATTAAGAATACCGCTAGAGGCTTCTATGTCCCTACTAACAAAAATACATTTTCAGGCCCATTCAAACCACTGAAATTCCAAGATTTCAGAGCACAAGATAATGAAAATTCTCTCTATCCACGTCTTTTACTACATTTAGCCTGTTAACAGTCCCTAAGTGTGTCAGATGAAAGGTACTGTCGCGGGAATTGACATCTTTAACAGCATTCCATACAGGTAAGTCTTGATTGTTCCAATTTCTCAAAAAGTTGGACACATTTACTGCCTCTATGACATCTCTAGGGTGTGTGGAAGAAATAAAAAAGAGGCCTGTACAATGTATTTCTCAAAATATACACACAAAGGGTTTGCACATACAAACAGGAAAACCTTATAATAATGTATGGGGACCCAAGTATTGTCGGTAACGGACCTACTCATTTCGAAAGACAACACTGTCACCAAGTGTCCCTTCACCAAAATTGACTGGGAATGTTTAGGGGCCACCAAACCAGAGGTGGAGATTTTTAGGCACATTCTTGCCAGAAAAGAGAGCCTAGGGCATAAACCACTCAACTGGTTGGCACGAATGCCAGGGAAACCCAAGCAAGTGGATATAGAAGCCTACGTAATGCTTGGAAGTAGGAAGCTTTGGGGGACTACACCTAGGCTGGTACTGGCCTCCCTCCCCAAAGGGACAAGGAGAGCAGAAACCTGGATGGAGTCAAGAGAGAGCAAAAGAAAGGCAAGGCTGGGTATGGAGCAACGTGTGGATCCAGGAGCATGTGTCTCAGAACTGCCGGGGCTCTGCAGACCAGTTGCATCCCGATTCTCCTTGAACCTCATTGGTATAATGAACTCAGGGTGGGCGCATCACGGCTGCCAAGTCACTTCCACCCGTCCATGGAGTTGACAGTTACTTGCTCACAGTGAACCAACCGCTCTGGACCTAACAGCTACTGCAGGGGGCGGTAGTGGAGAACAAGGTGAAGACAACGACCAGATGCGAAGGAGGAAGAGACATTCAGCGGACCGACTGGGTGGACTGATGGTGTGGCCTTAAGTCTGCAGAGCTAAAGGGGCCAGATGTAGCAAAGGGAAGGGGAATCATGAGGATATGGTCAAGCCCCTTCGTATAGATATTTCATCCGTATGTTGTATGTAAATTGCATTCAATTTGCTCTGAGTGAAAAAGAGAGAACAAAATTATCCTTTCAACCATGTCAGTGACTTTATTTACCATCTCATTTGATGAGCTCATAGCCCAGGTTCAGAGGGAAATGGGAGCTGTGAGTCTGCCATCTCTCAGGAAGTCTCAGGCCTCAGAGGCCCCTCATAGCCAAACTACCTCACCTTTTGCACCTTTCAAGCAACGTTATTCCTAAGTGCGAGTCACCCTCTTCATCAGGTTCTCCAAGAGACAGCAGTCTCTCCCAATGACAGAGGAAAAATGGGCTACTTTGGCTTTCTGAGGCACAATATGTAGTTCTCCAAAATGGTACTTGCCTGGGGGATTTTTCAAGAAAATTAAGCATCAGTGGTGATTTGTTTGTCTTCACATAACGTATGACCCAGATGTGCTGAGAAATAAGAAAAGGACGAACGAATCAAGGGCAGCTGATCCAAGGAGGCAAGGCGCAACTTCCACAGCCTACGTGGAAAGCTAGAGGAAGGGAACATCCAGCTGGTGGGAGCTGAACACAGGGGCCAGTCCTCCTTGGGCTCGGGATGCCACCGCCTCTTCCTACATCTTCACGCTCTCCTTCTCTGTTGGCCCCTCCCAGCCATATGAAAGAGCCACAAGGAAATGCTCTCCTCCATTCCATTTTCCTGTCCTCCTATCCACCCCTCCCTTCTTTCCCTTTGCCATCAATTTCTTGACTTGCCCCCCATTTCTCCCCTCCCATCTACACTGCGATCTGGTTTCTGCCCCACTACTCCCGTGAAACTGACCTCCTTGAAGCCCCCAATGATTTCTCTGTTGACAAGTCCAGGGGACTACTTCTCAATACTTATCTTTGTGCCCGCCAAGCCGAGTTAGATCTTAAACAACGTCTCTGTCTTGAAAATCTCTTCCCTTGGCTTCTGCGCCACCTTTCCTTTTCTTTTCTTGACACCGATCACAACCAGTGCTGCAGATTCCATCGAATTAAGGAATGCTGTTGCCTACATGTGTGAATGAGCTAAAGTGAGTACAGTACTGAAGTAGAGGACACCTAAAGTGAAACGTCTTCATGTACGTCCACGTGGCTGAGCAGCAAGTTAACCTTTCATACATGTGCTAGAGAAGAAGAGTTGGGTTTTATTTTATTTACTTTTCCCTGGACTGTGTTGAATGACTATCATCTACAAGTTCAGGCTACTTTTTGCTGAGGATTAATAATGCACTGGGAGAGCTGAGAGAAAACTGAATAATAGAGCTGTCTTTTTCTTGACCAGCTCACTTTACTTTCCCAAACTCTAAGTCTTTCTCTAATTCTTTCCCCTTTTTATTGTAGTAAAATGAACATAACACAAAATTCACCATTTGGATCATTTTAGAATTCACTGTACCATTCAGTGGAATTTACTACTGTCACAATGTTGTGCAACTATCACCACTGCCTAGCTGCAAAACATTTTCATAAACCAAGAGGAAACCTACACCCATTTTAAGGAGTCATTCCCAATTTCCCTCTCTTCCAAACCCCTGGCAACCACTAATGTATAATCTTTTCTGTGTGTATGGATTTGCCACTGCTGGACATTTCATATAAATGGAACCATACAATATGTAGCCTTTCATGCCTGACCTCTTTCACTTAGTTGCATCCATCATGTAGCATGTATCAGAAATCCACTCACTGTTACGGCTGAATCCTTCATACTGTTTGAATACAAAATTAAAAATACGTTGAGAGTGAAGCTCTGTTTTAATGGCACATCTATTAGGCCAATTCATTGAAAGAAACTGAAGATGGAGATGTTGTTGTCAAATGATAATCGTTGAGAAGCCTCAGCCAATTGGATAATGAAAAGTTTGGGAAATGTTGCAAAAAATTAGCTGATTTATATTAAAAGCCTATTAAACAAGGATTCAGGAGATTGTCTTTTTCTTGCAGGTAACTTAAATGAGGCAGAAAGAAATAACTGCCCTTTAAAACACATTTTGAAAGGATTCTATTTATTCTTAATAGACGAATGGGAGGGAGTACAGGAAGTTCACATCCAATATGGACTCCCTGTCCAAACACTGTTTGTCGTTCTAGCCACCACTATCGAATTATATTTCTTGAGAGTAAGGCAGCTCAATTCCTGCATATTACTTTCTAAACTTCATCCATCAAATCCATTAATACAGTATAAACAAGAGTTGTTCATGTTTAAGTGCCGTTCAAATATCAGGTATAAAGAACCCCCAGTAAGAAAAAGAATCCTATATCTCTTGCCAGAATGTGGTCAGCTCTGGGGTGCTCTGCTAGCTGAAAGACACATTCATTATTAAGAGGATAGAGGCTGTTTAAGAGGGATGAGAGCCAAAAAAATTTAACTACATATATGTGTTAAGAACAGTGCTAGGTTATCTCATGTTCTATATCAGTCAAGGCTCACCATTTTACATACGTGAAAAGCAAAGTTAAAAGTGTATTTGTAGGGCTTCCCTGTTGGCGCAGTGGTGAAGAATCCACCTGCCAGTGCACGGGACACACGTATGAGCCCTGGTCCGGGAAGATCCCACGTGCCACGGAGCAACTAAGACCATGTGCCACAACTACTGAGACTGCGTGCTAGAGCCCGTGAACCACAACTACTGAAGCCCACGCACCTAGGCCCCGTGCTCAGCAACAGCGAGAAGCCACCACAATGAGAATGCCGTGTACTGCAACAGAGTAGCCGCCACTCACTGCAACTAGAGAAAGCCTGCGCACAGCAACGAAGAGCCTAGGCAGCCAAAGATAAATAAATAAATACGTCTATTTTTAAAAAAATGTGTTTCAGTAACTTACTAAAAGGCACGCAATCAGTAAACATGAGCAAGGATTCAATCCCAAATCTGTCACACTGAAGTTTAAGCTAATACTCGAGATTGATAAAAACAGCACTAATTTAAAACTTCAGAGGTATTTTTTACTTCATACTTTCACTAATGCTCTTTGGAGATAAATCATTTCATTTATATGGGCCTTAGTTTTTACAACTATAATAGTTGGAAGCTTGACTAGGTGATCTCTATGTAGTCTTCCAATTCTAAAATGTTCCACTAATTTGGAGTCCTACAGTAATTGCCCTTGCAATACATGCATGCTGCCACCAAGTAGCAGTAGAGACTACTAGTTCCTTTTTTATCCCTAGTGGGGGTGCATTTTGACAGCAGACTTATCCGTCAATAGTACAACCTGTTAGTATAACTATAAGATAACAAAATAATCTGGTATTCTTTCCTGTAAAAGAGAAGCTTTACATTGTGTCTGTGAATCGTACCAGAATCACCTGTAAGTTTATAAATATAGAGGAAATCCTGAACCCATTGAATGAGAATCTTCAGAGACAGGAATTGGGCATCTGGAATTTTGGGCTCCCATCATTTGTATATTTTATTTCATTTTATTTTTGCCTATGTACAATATTTGTCACATCCTTTTGAATCTTTAAAAGTTTCTTTCTGTTTTAAATTTTAGAATATTCCATAATCTTCACCTACTTTTCATAAGGTGTTATCTGTTATGTTTATTCGATCTTGTGCTTCTCCTGGTTAAGACTTCTTTCTTTCCTTCTTTTTTTCTCGTGGCCCTGCCTCATGTCTTGCAGGATCTTAGTTTCCTGACATGGGATTGGACCCCAAGGTCCCAGCAGTGAAAGTGCCATGTTCTAAACACTGGACCACCAGGGAAGTGCCAAGATTTCAGTTTTAAATGACTTTTTTCCCACTCTAATTCATTCCTGGGATCAGTTTCATGTTTGGACATTAAAGCAACCTTGCATTGCCAGAATAAAGCTACTTTGATTTTGATATATGATTGTTTTACATACCATGGATACAGTTTGTGCTTCTCTTTACACATTTTGCATGCATGTTCAAAGGAGAAACTGGCCTGTGATTCTATTCTTGTAATATCCTTTATAGATTTGTTTTAAGAGTCTATACTTTATTTTTTATTTATTTATATTTTTGGCTGCATTGGGTCTTCATTGCTGCATGCATGCTTTCTCTAGTTTTGGCGAGCGGGGGTCTATTCTTTGTTGCAGTGAGTAGGCTTCTCATTGCAGCCTTCTGACCGCATGGGCTTCTGACCCCATTCGTCGGTGCTACTTCAGTTCCTTACCCCTTCCCTTCTGACCCTGGGCGGTGAAATCCTCTTTCTGCAGCTGGCCTGCGGCAGAAAGTCAATGAGGCAAGAGTAGGCTTGGAGTATCCAAGGAGCAGAAAGGATGTCAGCGTGTGAAAAACAGAGCGAGCAAATTGGAGAGGAGAAGGAAACACTCAGAGAGGAAACAGAGGCCCAGATTTCTAGGTCTGTGGAGGCACTGAGGACTTTGCATTTCCTGTGAAGAAGCCACTGAAGAAATTTGAGTGACATGATCTGACTTATGTTTTAACAAGATCTCTCTGGATGCCACGTTGATTAGAGACTGTAGGAGAGCAAGGACAAGCCCCAGAACACCAACAGTTGATTCAAAGAAGTGATTACTCAAACATGGTCCCCCTCCTCAATGAGGACGCAGAGCAGGAATCGGCAAATAATGGCCACAAATCAAATCAGGCTCTCAGCCTGGATCTGTGGGACTGTGAGCTAATAATGGTTCTCACGTTCAGAAAGCTTGTTGAAGAAGAAAGAGGAGGAGAAGCTACAGAAACTGTATATGGCCCACAAAGCCTAAGATATTTAAAATCCAGAAGATGCTTTCCAACACCTGATGTAAAGCATGTGGCTGGTAGGAGGTCCTCAACCACATTTGGAAGAGGAATACATGAGTCACTTCGTTCCTGAAAACACTGTAAAGTGATAGGGGTCAAGAAACATTTACCCGTTCACCCTTAACCTTCACAAATGATGCCAGTTCCATTGAGCTATTGAAAAATACATTCTGGCTTTCAAAAAAGTAACCCAGAGGGCATTTTCTCACATAGGCAAGGTCATAAACAACTGTCAAGTGAAGTTGAAATAGCAACAAATCAAATAATAACAAAAACATTTTTACAGAACTTTAAATCTTACAAAGCATTTTCATGTTCATTATCTAATTTAATCCCCAAATCAACGGCATGAGATAGTTATTATTTCCCCATTAGAAATGACCACATATTAAATCCTTAGTGATTGCTCAAGAAAAGCTGAAATCTTGAGTGTAACATCCATTAATGCCATGGTTGGGTGTTTTCCCATGGGAACACTGGATGCTAAAATCCACAGGGATTTTCAGCTCAAGATGGCAGACTAGGAAATATATTTACTTTCTGTTCCTCCTGAAACCATATCTAAATAAAACTGTAGAGATACCAAAACTTATCAACCAATAAAAGCCAAGATATTTTGGAAGTCATCAACCACAGAAAGATTTCAACACATTTCGAGAAGGCAAACAATGAAATGGAGGAGCCGTGAATAAAAGAATGAAGAAAAAAAGGCTGAACCTAAGTAAGGTCTGCACAAAGCCACTCAGCTTTTGCTGAGCTCTGGTTATAGTAAAGGGCAGAGGAAGGAAGAGGGGCTGAAAACAAGGAGACAAACGTCATTTAAGGAAAAACAGTTCATTTAATGAGCTCCAGGGAACACTCAGCCTGCTGCCATACTAACTCATGAATTACAATGGATTGTTGGTAAGCAAGACAAGAAAACAGGGAAGAAACAAAAGAAACAAAAATCAAGACATTGTTTCTAACTGAACTCTTCTCAAATGAGATTGAGGAATTATGTTTCAATGCCACAGCTGTAAATCATTTCTGCTCTTGGAGAGGTTACAAAGGGCTTATAATATTTCCCTTTTGTTCAGACAGAATTGAGGTCTGAGCAAAAGCTTTTGTGTCCTCCAACCCCAACATTTATTGGGGATGGAAGCCCAGATTTGCTGGGACATACCATAAAAAGAATCTCATGAGCAGAGGGTCAAACTGACTGTGGAATATATGAATTATGTCCTGTGTGAGTTTCAATAGGTTTTAAAATATATACATACATACATATATATATATATACGTTTTTAATGATCTATATGATTTTGGGTTCTGAAATTTCTACATGTCACATGCGTGATACATAACAGACAATGTCAGCCCCAGGAGGGAGAAAACACTCCAATGAAGCAAGCCAAAGAAACAAGTTTTAAGCAAGGTCAAGTGATGTGTAGACCAGGATTGTTCAATTCCTACCTGTCATGCTGAAGCTTCCAGCTCCTGAATAACAACACATGCTTCCCCTGTCCTAGACAGCCAAGAGTATGTCTCCTCTCTTGGGCATAAGAATCTCTAGAGTTACATATCTGTAGTAAGAGTGGACCCAGCTGGCATACTCACAATGACCAAATTGTGTTGATCGTACTTTATACCAATACATCGCTCCACGCTGAAGTTGCAATAAATGATATATTTGCTTTCTAGACATGAATGAGACGCCTTACTGGATATACTCCAGGAAGGCCAGAGAAGCTGGCTTCTAATCCATACGGAACAATTCACTGGTGAATTTCTTTCACGATAGCCCATGATTTATCTAGAATATCACCTTTACATATCTGGATCCTTCAAACTAGACAAAGGGAAAATACGGGCTTCAAGCCTCAATTAGAAATATGGAATGGTGCCATGCTGACAACTGGTGGTCCCTGACCTGTATCTTCTGAGATTAGAACACAGTGTGGTGGATGACCAATTCATGCGTTGAACAAAAGAAGACCTCCTACAGGGCAGTGTAGCTGTTCGTTACAGGTATGGCACTTAGGGCTAAGTACCATAAAGACTACAAGAGAAAAAGAAAAACAAGTAACACATGAAGCATATACGATAAGGAGGCGCCACAGTCCAGAGCACGAGCTCTGGAATCACACAGGCTTGGATCGAATCCCAGCTAAGCCACTACCATCTATATACCCTGAAGGACAGGCCAAGGTTTAAATGGTGTTTTACCAGATTTCAAAAAAGAAGTGAAGAAAGAACCTATCTTCCAGGAAGGGACATCGTGGGGTGCAGTATCCAGTCGGATCAGGGCTCTGCATCTCCTGCGCAGAAACCTTGGCCACCTGGCTCATGGTGATGCTGGCAGCTGAGCAGCCCTGGAGAAGGCGATCCTGTCTCCAGGTCTCGCAGAGAAGCTGGGGAGGACTCCGGACGAGGTGGCCCACACCCTGGTAAGTTCTGGCTGCCTCCTGCCCTCAGGTCTGAGCAGGCTCTGGTCTCTGGGCCCCGTGGTGGGGAAGGCCTGGCCAATACATACACAGGGCTGAGGGGCCTGCAGAGCCAGTCCCCAGGCAGGGTGAGCTCTGGAGGAGGCTTCCACAGTCCCCAGCAGTCTCCGCATGGTGGACCATCTGGTGCCAAACACCTGCCACCCACAGCGAGAAGTCCCAGCCACTAGAAAGTCCAGAAGGGGCCCCACCCTTTACCTTTGGGCCTGGGTTAAGCCACCAGCTGGACTTGCACGTGACCCCTGCCTCAACCCCTGCCCCGCCCGCACTTTCTCTGTGACACGTACAATGGATATGTCATAAAGCCAGGCTGAGCCAGTGCTATAAATTCAGAGGAGTTAGAATCTCGGAAGAAGCTCTCCCACTTTCACTCTCTGCTCTCAGATCAGGCAGGCAGTACCTCTAATATGGAAGCTATGGACACCACACCTCCTTCCCAGGCTGTCCTCTACCATTCTGCTCATGTTTTCCCCAGCACCCCATTGACGGCTTTGGCGGGTATCGGGGCTTCAGCAGGCAGCACGTCTGACCCCGAACCTATGGACACCACACCTCCTTCACACGCTGTCATCTTCCACTCTGCTCCTGTTTTCCCCAGCACCCCATTTACGGGTTTGGCGGGCTTCGGTGCTTCAGCAGGAAGCACGTCAGACCCCGAACCTATGGACACCACACCTCCTTCACATGCTGTCATCTTCCATTCTGCTCCTCTTTTCCCCAGCACCCCATTTACGGCCCTGGCGGGCATCGGTGCTTCCGCAGTCAGCACGTCTGACCCCGAACCTATGGACACCACACCTCCTTCCCAGGCTGTCATCTTCTATTCTGCTCCTGTTTTCTCCAGCACCCCATTTTCGGCTTTGGTGGGCATCGGTGCCTCAGCAGTCAGCACCTCAGACCCCGAACCTATGGACACCACACCTCCTTCCCAGGCTGTCATCTTCCATCCTGGTCCTCTTTACCCCAGCACCCCATTTACCGCTTAGGCTGGCACTGGTGTTTCAGCAGGCAGCACCTCTAACACCAAAGCTATGGACACCACACCTAGTTCCCAGGCTGTCATTTTCCAGTCTGCCCTGTCTCCAAGTTGAACCACTACCCATTTCACACTGGTGTTCCAAGTTCTGGGAACACACCACCCAGTGGTAACAATACCTCAGCCCATGCCTCGACTCATTTACCTGCAACGTGAGCTAACAGATAGACCAACACTTCAAAGTTATGACAGAAAATTGAGTAAGTTATACGCTTGGAATTTCATTTATTATTATTAACAAGCAGAACTGTAGTGCTTAGACTATAACAAGTACTATTCTAAGGGCTTACCAAATATTAACTCACTTATTCCTCATAATGGCAACCCTAGTGGTAGGGAATATTCATAATGTTCACTTTTTGGGGGGAAACTGAGGCTCAGAGTCGTTGAATAGCTTGCCTAATGCCACACAGTTAGTAGGTGGCAAAACCCGGGATTAAAACCAGACCATCTAGACTTTCATCACTTTGCTGTGTCACCTTATTATAAGTTGTGGTTAGGGAAGGGACTAAATTGACAAGACTCTGAACTAAAAGGAGAAGGGAGAAATGAGAAAATGAGTGATCCTAGAAACTAGAGAAGATTTAGGCTCAGAAATTTCTGGTGATGAGACCCAGAAGAACAAGAACTTGGTTGGAATGTTAACTTGGGGTAGTATCTGAATCCATTGAGAAATGGTTTTGTTTCCTGTAAAATTTAGAAAGGTCAGTTGGATGAAGATTAACGAAGACAAAAGTAGAAAGGAAAAGAGAAAGGTGCCTTAAGTGAGACATAACCGCTCCCCTCTACGTACCCACAGGTTGTGTCCTGTGGGAAAGGATGGAGCTCTCTCTACCGGGTTGGTCACAAGGCTGAACAAGGAGAAACATGGCAACCATTGTACTGGTTCTGATGATCCCTCAAAACCAAGGCTTCAGTTTCCAAGAACGACCTACAGTAGCATAACTAGTGTGTGTCACACATGCCACTAAGTGTGTTTCCAGTCACACATTTTAATTGGAGAAATACTTCCTATGAGGTAGGCATTAGTTCGCTGTGGCTGCTGTAACAAATTACTACAAATGTGCTTGCTTCTAACCAAACACACTTATTTTCTTATGGTTCTGGAAGACAGAGGTCCAAAACCAGTTTCCCTGGGCTGAAACCAGGAGTCAACAGGGCCATCCATCCTCCTTCTAGAGGCTCTAAGCGAGAATCTGTTTCCTCGCCAGCATTCCTTCACTTCTGGCCACATCAATCCAACCCCAACTTCATCATCACATTCTCTTTGGGGTAAAAATTCCCTCTGCCTCTCTCTTACGAGAACACCAGTGGTTATATTTGGGCCCGTCCAGGTAGTCCAGGAGAATCTTCCCATCTGAGAACCATTACTTTCATCCCACTGGCAAAGTGCCTTCTGCCATTTAAGGTGACATTCACAGGTTCTGGAGAGTAGAATGTGGACATTTGGGGGCAATGGTATTATTCAGTCTACTACAAGGTAGATACTATTATCTTTCTCAGATGTACGAAATGACGTTTAGGGAAGTAGTCTGTCTCAGGTCTACAATTTCCAGAGTAGAGACTTACATTCTGCCACTGACACTTTAGGACACACCCTAAACAACTTTAATCTGTGTCCTTAACTACTGCATAATCCTTGGTTAAGAGTCACACTTAGGTATCAAGACCCAATTGAATAGGACACAAGTACTGTCTCCTCTTTCACTATGTTTGCCTGGTGTACTGATGAATCTTGCCCAGAGCAGAAGAGTTCAGAAAAGTGTTATGCAGGTTTACGAAGAGAAAGCATTTACTGTTTGACGTGCACGGAGGAACGGAAGGCTTTTTCAAATAAAATAAAATAAAATATGCCACCAAATAGTCAATTGTCACAACAGAGGTAACCCCGTGGGAGTCATGAGGAGACTAAAATTATCTCCAATTGTGCAGGGCAGAAAAGTTTCAATGAAGGCAGGTGTAGTTCAGCCAAGCCCTACAGCACAGAAGTAGGAATTTGGGTATGTACGAATGGGAAAAAAGACATTTGAGGCATGGGAAATAGTTTAATGCAGAATGGACGAGAAATATGCATTAGACCTTTTCTAAAACAACTGGCTTATTAACTCAGTAAATCGATTTAGTCAGTCAAACTAGCTTTAGCTGATTACTTATCCAGGGGATAGCTGTTGAGAGTAATTTTTGTCACAGAACAGTAAATAAAATGGTTGAACTATAGCTTTAGGCTTGCTAAGTGAAATAGATTGCTCTAGATGATTTTCAAGTGACTTACTTGGTAGTACTCACGAAATTGGGGGTTAACAATTGCTTAAGAAAACAAAGAGAATTGATTTTAAATAAAGTAGCTACTGTGTAAACTATCTGTTCAGTAGCTCATGTTAAACGGATGTTTATAATCCCCATTGGACAACCAACTACATTTTTGCAAATGGCAATGTGAATTGCTGTTGCCTAAACTATAGCAATGATCACCTATGTAATTTGTTGTCCAAACCAGAAATCTTCTAACAATACTGGTGTCCTAATAAAAATAAGCATGAAGGGAACACACAGTGGGTGTCTCCCGTGTGCCTGTGCATACATCTATATCTCACTGAGCCCTCATAACAGCCCCCAAGAGAGGGACTCTGGGCGTCCCCATGCTGCTTGTGGAGAAACAGGCACAGGAAGGTTCAAGAGTCTATCTACCTAATATCGCACAGAGGGTGGCAGAGCCCGTTTTTAAACCACCTGCCTCCAATACCAGGTGCCAGGAGCCAGAATCAGCCTACAGCTCTCTTCTGCTCGCCTGGAGGTGAAACAGTGTGTCATGATTAGTCAAATCCCGTCTTCACTCATCAAGGTAGGTTGAACACCTGCACGTCCTCCAAGTAGCATGTAGCATAAGCAATAAGATGTTTGTCCCGTGATCGTCCAGGAACTTGGAATCAGCTGTGCCTGGTTAGGCTGAGCTTGTTTAGAGTGGAGAGGACCACCGATCTTCCACCTGGGCAAGTGCCTTTTGACCTCCTGCCATCAGAGGGCCGAAATCTCCAGCCTGAGAATGTGCTGAGCCCTGTAGCCTAGTTACGCCAGCTCAGAACAATGATGAGCACACCTTTTTCCAGTCACCTTTCCTCATGCTCCCCATGCCTCATACTGCCCTGCTTCTTTATTCTTTATCCCACAGATACCCAAAGCCCCTTGCCTTTGGGGAGGCAGATTTGAGACCTATTGTCACGTCACGTCCTCGCTTGGCTGCCCTGTGAATAAACCTCCTCTTTGCTGCAAACCTCAGCATTTCAGTGTTTTGGCTTGCTGCGCCTCAGACAGAATGGTTGGGAGCAGTGGTACAGCTCCCTTGCCTGTGAGGGATGCTGGTTCCTAGTAGTCACGTTGCGGATGTTTTCTCCTCTCGGGGTGGGGGCGGGGCAGACATCCTGCTCTTCCGGAAAGGGAGAAACACAGGTGCCAAACCCTTGCCCTCAGCGTCACCGTCACCTAGGAGCTTGTTAGAAGCACAGAATCCAGGCCCCACCCAGAACTACTGAATACCAGCCTGCATTTAACAAGATCCACAAGAGAGGCATACCCATATTAAAGTTGGAGAGGCACCAAGCTGTCATCGTCTTCTCCACGGCTAATGAAAACGAAACAAAGGTTCATCCCGAGCCGACTCTGCCTCAGTCACCTGGATATCACATGAGCTCATTTCATCCTCCCCAGAACCTGCAAATGAGACTGAGGGTCAGAGTGGTCTAGCACCCAAGGTTCCATAAAAGAACATGACCAAGGCTCACTGGAGCCCAGACTTCCAAAAAACAAGGCCCCTGAGCACAGCATGGCACCACCGCAGGCCAAACCGTGGGCCTGGAGGGTAGGCCAGGCTCCCCACGCAGAGTTCACGCCATTCGACAGATGCCCACAGCAGACCACAAGGAAATATGAGAAGTAAGTTCTGATTGTGGAATCTCTGAATTTTGAGATTTAAAGAAAAAATCTGTTTTTGGGGGATGGTTAAAACAGTTCTACCAAGGAGTAAAGAGAGGGCATCTCAAGGCCCCTTCTGGACTTAGAATTTAATGCCTACTTATTGAGAAATGCTCCGCGCCTTTGCTCAGCCCTACGTCAAGGTGAAGTTCTCTGTGCCCTGGGAGCTTAGGTTCTAAAAAGGCCACAGAAATGGGTGAGACCTAAAGAATGCCAGAACAATGCGACGGCATTAATCAGACTGTCTTTGCTTTGCCTTGCTTACAAGTCACTGACTTTAAACTGAATATGGTGTCATGTCTTTATGTTTCTTGAAGCTTTTTTTTACAAAAGATCATATAAAGATTTTCTTCCATGGTAAGACTTTTATATTGTATTTCTCTTAAACTGGAGTGTGGTACATTTACCCTCCATCAGATGATTGCTTACAACTCACCTTGCTTTATTAAGAATACTGCTAGAGGCTTCTATGTCCCTACTAACAAAAATACATTTTCAGGCCCATTCAAACCACTGAAATTCCAAGATATCAGAGCACAAGATAATGAAAATTCTCTCTATCCACGTCTTTTACTACATTTAGCCTGTTAACAGTCCCTAAGTGTGTCAGATGAAAGGTACTGTCGCAGGAATTGACATCTTTAACAGCATTCCATACAGGTAAGTCTTGATTGTTCCAATTTCTCAAAAAGTTGGACACATTTACTGCCTCTATGACATCTCTAGGGTGTGTGGAAGAAATAAAAAAGAGGCCTGTACAATGTATTTCTCAAAATATACACACAAAGGGTTTGCACATACAAACAGCGTAACCTTATAATAATGTATGGGGAGCCAAGTATTGTTGGTAACGGACCTACTCATTTCGAAAGACAACACTGTCACCAAGTGTCCCTTCACCAAAATTGACTGGGAATGTTTAGGGGCCACCAAACCAGAGGTGGAGATTTTTAGGCACATTCTTGCCAGAAAAGAGAGCGTAGGGCATAAACCACTCAACTGGTTGGCACGAATGCCAGGGCAACACAAGCAAGTGGATATAGAAGCCTACGTAATGCTTGGAAGTAGGAAGCTTTGGGGGACTACACTTAGGCTGGTACTGGCCTCCCTCCCCAAAGGGACAAGGAGAGCAGAAACCTGGATGGAGTCAAGAGAGAGCAAAAAGAAAGGCAAGGCTGGGTATGGAGCAACGTGTGGATCCAGGAGCATGTGTCTCAGAACTGCCGGGGCTCTGCAGACCAGTTGCATCCCGATTCTCCTTGACCCTCATTGGTATAATGAACTCAGGGTGGGCGCATCCCGGCTGCCAAGTCACTTCCACCCGTCCATGGAGTTGACAGTTACTTGCTCACAGTGAACTAACCGCTCTGGACCTAACAGCTACTGCAGGGGGCGGTAGTGGAGAACAAGGTGAAGACAACGACCAGATGCGAAGGAGGAAGAGACATTCAGCGGATCGACTGGGTGGACTGATGGTGTGTCCTTAAGTCTGCAGAGCTAAAGGGGCCAGATGTAGAAAAGGGAAGGGGAATCATGAGGATATGGTCAAGCCCCTTCGTATAGATATTTCATCCGTATGTTGTATGCAAATTCCATTCAATTTGCTCTGAGTGAAAAAGAGAGAACAAAATTATCCTTTCAACCATGTCAGTGACTTTATTTACCATCTTATTTGATGAGCTCATAGCCCAGGTTCAGAGGGAAATGGGAGCTGTGAGTCTGCCATCTCTCAGGAAGTCTCAGGCCTCAGAGGCCCCTCATAGCCAAACTAGCTCACCTTTTGCACTTTTCAAGCAACGTTATTCCTAAGTGCGAGTCACCCTCTTCATCAGGTTCTCCAAGAGACAGCAGTCTCTCCCAATGACAGAGGAAAAATGGGCTACTTTGGCTTTCTGAGGCACAATATGTAGTTCTCCAAAATGGTACCTGCCTGGGGGATTTTTCAAGAAAATTAAGCATCAGTGGTGATTTGTTTGTCTTCACATAACGTATGACCCAGATGTGCTGAGAAATAAGAAAAGGACGAACGAATCAAGGGCAGCTGATCCAAGGAGGCAAGGCGCAACTTCCACAGCCTACGTGGAAAGCTAGAGGAAGGGAACATCCAGCTGGTGGGAGCTGAACACAGGGGCCAGTCCTCCTTGGGCTCGGGATGCCACCGCCTCTTCCTACATCTTCACGCTCTCCTTCTCTGTTGGCCCCTCCCAGCCATATGAAAGAGCCACAAGGAAATGCTCTCCTCCATTCCATTTTCCTGTCCTCCTATCCACCCCTCCCTTCTTTCCCTTTGCCATCAATTTCTTGACTTGCCCCCCATTTCTCCCCTCCCATCTACACTGCGATCTGGTTTCTGCCCCACTACTCCCGTGAAACTGACCTCCTTGAAGCCCCCAATGATTTCTCTGTTGACAAGTCCAGGGGACTACTTCTCAATCCTTATCTTTGTGACCGCCAAACCGAGTTAGATCTTAAACAACGTCTCTGTCTTGAAAATCTCTTCCCTTGGCTTCTGCGCCACCTTTCCTTTTCTTTTCATGACACCGATCACAACCAGTGCTGCAGATTCCATCGAATTAAGGAATGCTGTTGCCTACATGTGTGAATGAGCTAAAGTGAGTACAGTACTGAAGTAGAGGACACCTAAAGTGAAACGTCTTCATGTACGTCCACGTGGCTGAGCAGCAAGTTAACCTTTCATACATGTGCTAGAGAAGAAGAGTTGGGTTTTATTTTATTTACTTTTCCCTGGACTGTGTTGAATGACTATCATCTACAAGTTCAGGCTACTTTTTGCTGAGGATTAATAATGCACTGGGAGAGCTGAGAGAAAACTGAATAATAGAGCTGTCTTTTTCTTGACCAGCTCACCTTACTTTCCCAAACTCTAAGTCTTTCTCTAATTCTTTCCCCTTTTTATTGTAGTAAAATGAACATAACACAAAATTCACCATTTGGATCATTTTACAATTCACTCTACCATTCAGTGGAATTTACTACTGTCACAATGTTGTGCAACTATCACCACTGCCTAGCTGCAAAACATTTTCATCAACCAAGAGGAAACCTACACCCATTTTAAGGAGTCATTCCCAATTTCCCTCTCTTCCAAACCCCTGGCAACCACTAATGTATAATCTTTTCTGTGTGTATGGATTTGCCACTGCTGGACATTTCATATAAATGGAACCATACAATATGTAGCCTTTCATGCCTGACCTCTTTCACTTAGTTGCATCCATCATGTAGCATGTATCAGAAATCCACTCACTGTTACGGCTGAATCCTTCATACTGTTTGAATACAAAATTAAAAATACGTTGAGAGTGAAGCTCTGTTTTAATGGCACATCTATTAGGCCAATTCATTGAAAGAAACTGAAGATGGAGATGTTGTTGTCAAATGATAATCGTTGAGAAGCCTCAGCCAATTGGATAATGAAAAGTTTGGGAAATGTTGCAAAAAATTAGCTGATTTATATTAAAAGCCTATTAAACAAGGATTCAGGAGATTGTCTTTTTCTTGCAGGTAACTTAAATGAGGCAGAAAGAAATAACTGCCCTTTAAAACACATTTTGAAAGGATTCTATTTATTCTTAATAGACGAATGGGAGGGAGTACAGCAAGTTCACATCCAATATGGACTCCCTGTCCAAACACTGTTTGTCATTCTAGCCACCACTATCGAATTATATTTCTTGAGAGTAAGGCAGCTCAATTCCTGCATATTACTTTCTAAACTTCATCCATCAAATCCATTAATACAGTATAAACAAGAGTTGTTCATGTTTAAGTGCCGTTCAAATATCAGGTATAAAGAACCCCCAGTAAGAAAAAGAATCCTATATCTCTTGCCAGAATGTGGTCAGCTCTGGGGTGCTCTGCTAGCTGAAAGACACATTCATTATTAAGAGGATAGAGGCTGTTTAAGAGGGATGAGAGCCAAAAAAATTTAACTACATATATGTGTTAAGAACAGTGCTAGGTTATCTCATGTTCTATATCAGTCAAGGCTCACCATTTTACATACGTGAAAAGCAAAGTTAAAAGTGTATTCGTAGGGCTTCCCTGTTGGCGCAGTGGTTAAGGATCCACCTGCCAGTGCACGGGACACACGTATGAGCCCTGGTCCGGGAAGATCCCACATGCCACGGAGCAACTAAGACCATGTGCCACAACTACTGAGACTGCGTGCTAGAGCCCGTGAACCACAACTACTGAAGCCCACGCACCTAGGCCCCGTGCTCAGCAACAGCGAGAAGCCACCACAATGAGAATGCCGTGTACTGCAACAGAGTAGCCGCCGCTCACTGCAACTAGAGAAAGCCTGCGCACAGCAACGAAGAGCCTAGGCAGCCAAAGATAAATAAATAAATACGTCTATTTTTAAAAACATGTGTTTCAGTAACTTACTAAAAGGCACGCAATCAGTAAACATGAGCAAGGATTCAACCCCAATTCTGTCACACTGAAGTTTAAGCTAATACTCGAGATTGATAAAAACAGCACTAATTTAAAACTTCAGAGGTATTTTTTACTTCATACTTTCACTAATGCTCTTTGGAGATAAATCCTTTCATTTATATGGGCCTTAGTTTTTACAACTATAATAGTTGGAAGCTTGACTAGGTGATCTCTATGTAGTCTTCCAATTCTAAAATGTTCCACGAATTTGGATTCCTACAGTAATTGCCCTTGCAATACATGCATGCTGCCACCAAGTAGCAGTAGAGACTACTAGTTCCTTTTTTATCCCTAGTGGGGGTGCATTTTGACAGCAGACTTATCCGTCAATAGTACAACCTGTTAGTATAACTATAAGATAACAAAATAATCTGGTATTCTTTCCTGTAAAAGAGAAGCTTTACATTGTGTCTGTGAATCGTACCAGAATCACCTGTAAGTTTATAAATATAGAGGAAATCCTGAACCCATTGAATGAGAATCTTCAGAGACAGGAATTGGGCATCTGGAATTTTGGGCTCCCATCATTTGTATATTTTATTTCATTTTATTTTTGCCTATGTACAATATTTGTCACATCCTTTTGAATCTTTAAAAGTTTCTTTCTGTTTTAAATTTTAGAATATTCCATAATCTTCACCTACTTTTCATAAGGTGTTATCTGTTATGTTTATTCGATCTTGTGCTTCTCCTGGTTAAGACTTCTTTCTTTCCTTCTTTTTTTCTCGTGGCCCTGCCTCATGTCTTGCAGGATCTTAGTTTCCTGACATGGGATTGGACCCCAGGGTCCCAGCAGTGAAAGCGCCATGTTCTAAACACTGGACCACCAGGGAAGTCCCAAGATTTCAGTTTTAAATGACTTTTTTCCCACTCTAATTCATTCCTGGGATCAGTTTCATGTTTGGACATTAAAGCAACCTTGCATTGCCAGAATAAAGCTACTTTGATTTTGATATATGATTGTTTTACATACCATGGATACAGTTTGTGCTTCTCTTTACACATTTTGCATGCATGTTCAAAGGAGAAACTGGCCTGGGATTCTATTCTTGTAATATCCTTTATAGATTTGTTTTAAGAGTCTATACTTTATTTTTTATTTATTTATAGTTTTGGCTGCATTGGGTCTTCATTGCTGCATGCATGCTTTCTCTAGTTTTGGCGAGCGGGGGTCTATTCTTTGTTGCAGTGAGTAGGCTTCTCATTGCAGCCTTCTGACCGCATGGGCTTCTGACCCCATTCGTCGGTGCTACTTCAGTTCCTTACCCCTTCCCTTCTGACCCTGGGCGGTGAAATCCTCTTTCTGCAGCTGGCCTGCGGCAGAAAGTCAATGAGGCAAGAGTAGGCTTGGAGTATCCAAGGAGCAGAAAGGATGTCAGCGTGTGAAAAACAGAGCGAGCAAATTGGAGAGGAGAAGGAAACACTCAGAGAGGAAACAGAGGCCCAGATTTCTAGGTCTGTGGAGGCACTCTGAGGACTTTGCATTTCCTGTGAAGAAGCCACTGAAGAAATTTGAGTGACATGATCTGACTTATGTTTTAACAAGATCTCTCTGGATGCCACGTTGATTAGAGATTGTAGGAGAGCAAGGACAAGCCCCAGAAGACCAACAGTTGATTCAAAGAAGTGATTACTCAAACATGGTCCCCCTCCTCAATGAGGACGCAGAGCAGGAATCGGCAAATAATGGCCACAAATCAAATCAGGCTCTCAGCCTGGATCTGTGGGACTGTGAGCTAATAATGGTTCTCACGTTCAGAAAGCTTGTTGAAGAAGAAAGAGGAGGAGAAGCTACAGAAACTGTATATGGCCCACAAAGCCTAAGATATTTAAAATCCAGAAGATGCTTTCCAACACCTGATGTAAAGCATGTGGCTGGTAGGAGGTCCTCAACCACATTTGGAAGAGGAATACATGAGTCACTTCGTTCCTGAAAACACTGTAAAGTGATAGGGGTCAAGAAACATTTACCCGTTCACCCTTAACCTTCACAAATGATGCCAGTTCCATTGAGCTATTGAAAAATACATTCTGGCTTTCAAAAAAGTAACCCAGAGGGCATTTTCTCACATAGGCAAGGTCATAAACAACTGTCAAGTGAAGTTGAAATAGCAACAAATCAAATAATAACAAAAACATTTTTACAGAACTTTAAATCTTACAAAGCATTTTCATGTTCATTATCTAATTTAATCCCCAAATCAACGGCATGAGATAGTTATTATTTCCCCATTAGAAATGACCACATATTAAATCCTTAGTGATTGCTCAAGAAAAGCTGAAATCTTGAGTGTAACATCCATTAATGCCATGGTTGGGTGTTTTCCCATGGGAACACTGGATGCTAAAATCCACGGGGATTTTCAGCTCAAGATGGCAGACTAGGAAATATATTTACTTTCTGTTCCTCCTGAAACCATATCTAAATAAAACTGTAGAGATACCAAAACTAATCAACCAATAAAAGCCAAGATATTTTGGAAGTCATCAACCACAGAAAGATTTCAACACATTTCGAGAAGGCAAACAATGAAATGGAGGAGCCGTGAATAAAAGAATGAAGAAAAAAAGGCTGACCCTAAGTAAGGTCTGCACAAAGCCACTCAGCTTTTGCTGAGCTCTGGTTATAGTAAAGGGCAGAGGAAGGAAGAGGGGCTGAAAACAAGGAGACAAACGTCATTTAAGGAAAAACAGTTCATTTAATGAGCTCCAGGGAACACTCAGCCTGCTGCCATACTAACTCATGAATTACAATGGATTGTTGGTAAGCAAGACAAGAAAACAGGGAAGAAACAAAAGAAACAAAAATCAAGACATTGTTTCTAACTGAACTCTTCTCAAATGAGATTGAGGAATTATGTTTCAATGCCACAGCTGTAAATCATTTCTGCTCTTGGAGAGGTTACAAAGGGCTTATAATATTTCCCTTTTGTTCAGACAGAATTGAGGTCTGAGCAAAAGCTTTTGTGTCCTCCAACCCCAACATTTATTGGGGATGGAAGCCCAGATTTGCTGGGACATACCATAAAAAGAATCTCATGAGCAGAGGGTCAAACTGACTGTGGAATATATGAATTATGTCCTGTGTGAGTTTCAATAGGTTTTAAAATATATACATACATACATATATATATATACGTTTTTAATGATCTATATGATTTTGGGTTCTGAAATTTCTACATGTCACATGCGTGATACATAACAGACAATGTCAGCCCCAGGAGGGAGAAAACACTCCAATGAAGCAAGCCAAAGAAACAAGTTTTAAGCAAGGTCAAGTGATGTGTAGACCAGGATTGTTCAATTCCTACCTGTCATGCTGAAGCTTCCAGCTCCTGAATAACAACACATGCTTCCCCTGTCCTAGACAGCCAAGAGTATGTCTCCTCTCTTGGGCATAAGAATCTCTAGAGTTACATATCTGTAGTAAGAGTGGACCCAGCTGGCATACTCACAATGACCAAATTGTGTTGATCGTACTTTATACCAATACATCGCTCCATGCTGAAGTTGCAATAAATGATATATTTGCTTTCTAGACATGAATGAGACGCCTTACTGGATATACTCCAGGAAGGCCAGAGAAGCTGGCTTCTAATCCATACGGAACAATTCACTGGTGAATTTCTTTCACGATAGCCCATGATTTATCTAGAATATCATCTTTACATATCTGGATCCTTCAAACTAGACAAAGGGAAAATACGGGCTTCAAGCCTCAATTAGAAATATGGAATGGTGCCATGCTGACAACTGGTGGTCCCTGACCAGTATCTTCTGACATTAGAACACAGTGTGGTGGATGACCAATTCATGCGTTGAACAAAAGAAGACCTCCTACAGGGCAGTGTAGCTGTTCGTTACAGGTATGGCACTTAGGGCTAAGTACCATAAGGACTACAAGAGAAAAAGAAAAACAAGTAACACATGAAGCATATACGATAAGGAGGCGCCACAGTCCAGAGCACGAGCTCTGGAATCACACAGGCTTGGATCGAATCCCAGCTAAGCCACTACCATCTATATACCCTGAAGGACAGGCCAAGGTTTAAATGGTGTTTTACCAGATTTCAAAAAAGAAGTGAAGAAAGAACCTATCTTCCAGGAAGGGACATCGTGGGGTGCAGTATCCAGTCGGATCAGGGCTCTGCATCTCCTGCTCAGAAACCTTGGCCACCTGGCTCATGGTGATGCTGGCAGCTGAGCAGCCCTGGAGAAGGCGATCCTGTCTCCAGGTCTCGCAGAGAAGCTGGGGAGGACTCCGGACGAGGTGGCCCACACCCTGGTAAGTTCTGGCTGCCTCCTGCCCTCAGGTCTGAGCAGGCTCTGGTCTCTGGGCCCCGTGGTGGGGAAGGCCTGGCCAATACATACACAGGGCTGAGGGGCCTGCAGAGCCAGTCCCCAGGCAGGGTGAGCTCTGGAGGAGGCTTCCACAGTCCCCAGCAGTCTCCGCATGGTGGCCCATCTGGTGCCAAACACCTGCCACCCACAGCGAGAAGTCCCAGCCACTAGAAAGTCCAGAAGGGGCCCCACCCTTTGCCTTTGGGCCTGGGTTAAGCCACCAGCTGGGCTTGCACGTGACCCCTGCCTCACCCCTGCCCCGCCCGCCCTTTCTCTGTGACACGTACAATGGATATGTCATAAAGCCAGGCTGAGCCAGTGCTATAAATTCAGAGGAGTTAGAATCTAGGAAGAAGCTCTCCCACTTTCACTCTCTGCTCTCAGATCAGGCAGGCAGTACCTCTAATATGGAAGCTATGGACACCACACCTCCTTCCCAGGCTGTCCTCTACCATTCTGCTCATGTTTTCCCCAGCACCCCATTGACGGCTTTGGCGGGTATCGGGGCTTCAGCAGGCAGCACGTCTGACCCCGAACCTATGGACACCACACCTCCTTCACACGCTGTCATCTTCCACTCTGCTCCTGTTTTCTCCAGCACCCCATTTTCGGCTTTGGTGGGCATCGGTGCCTCAGCAGTCAGCACCTCAGACCCCGAACCTATGGACACCACACCTCCTTCCCAGGCTGTCATCTTCCATCCTGCTCCTCTTTACCCCAGCACCCCATTTACCGCTTAGGCCGGCACTGGTGTTTCAGCAGGCAGCACCTCTAACACCAAAGCTATGGACACTACACCTCCTTCCCAGGCTGTCATTTTCCAGTCTGCCCTGTCTCCAAGTAGAACCACTACCCATTTCACACTGCTGTTCCAAGTTCTGGGAACACACCACCCAGTGGTAGCAATACCTCAGCCCATGCCTCGACTCATTTACCTGCAACGTGAGCCAACAGAGAGACCAACACTTCAAAGTTATGACAGAAAATTGAGTAAGTTATACGCTTGGAATTTCATTTATTATTATTAACAAGCACAATTGTAGTGCTTAGACTATAACAAGTACTATTCTAAGGGCTTACCAAATATTAACTCACTTATTCCTCATAATGGCAACCCTAGTGGTAGGGAATATTCATAATGTTCACTTTTTGGGGGGAAACTGAGGCTCAGAGTCGTTGAATAGCTTGCCTAATGCCACACAGTTAGTAGGTGGCAAAACCCGGGATTAAAACCAGACCATCTAGACTTTCATCACTTTGCTGTGTCACCTTATTATAAGTTGTGGTTAGGGAAGGGACTAAATTGACAAGACTCTGAACTAAAAGGAGAAGGGAGAAATGAGAAAATGAGTGATCCTAGAAACTAGAGAAGATTTAGGCTCAGAAATTTCTGGTGATGAGACCCAGAAGAACAAGAACTTGGTTGGAATGTTAACTTGGGGTAGTATCTGAATCCATTGAGAAATGGTTTTGTTTCCTGTAAACTTTAGAAAGGTCAGTTGGATGAAGATTAACGAAGACAAAAGTAGAAAGGAAAAGAAAAAGGTGCCTTAAGTGAGACATAACCGCTCCCCTCTACGTACCCACAGGTTGTGTCCTGTGGGAAAGGATGGAGCTCTCTCTACCGGGTTGGTCACCAGGCTGAACAAGGAGAAACATGGCAACCATTGTACTGGTTCTGATGATCCCTCAAAACCAAGGCTTCAGTTTCCAAGAACGACCTACAGTAGCATAACTAGTGTGTGTCACACATGCCACTAAGTGTGTTTCCAGTCACACATTTTAATTGGAGAAATACTTCCTATGAGGTAAGCATTAGTTCGCTGTGGCTGCTGTAACAAATTACTACAAATGTGCTTGCTTCTAACAAAACACACTTATTTTCTTATGGTTCTGGAAGACAGAGGTCCAAAACCAGTTTCCCTGGGCTGAAACCAGGAGTCAACAGGGCCATCCATCCTCCTTCTAGAGGCTCTAAGCGAGAATCTGTTTCCTCGCCAGCACTCCTTCACTTCTGGCCACATCAATCCAACCCCAACTTCATCATCACATTCTCTTTGAGGTAAAAATTCCCTCTGCCTCTCTCTTACGAGAACACCAGTGGTTATATTTGGGCCCGTCCAGGTAGTCCAGGAGAATCTTCCCATCTGAGAACCATTACTTTCATCCCACTGGCAAAGTGCCTTCTGCCATTTAAGGTGACATTCACAGGTTCTGGAGAGGAGAATGTGGACATTTGGGGGCAATGGTATTATTCAGTCTACTACAAGGTAGATACTATTATCTTTCTCAGATGTACGAAATGACGTTTAGGGAAGTAGTCTGTCTCAGGTCTACAATTTCCAGAGTAGAGACTCACATTCTGCCACTGACACTTTAGGACACACCCTAAACAACTTTAATCTGTGTCCTTAACTACTGCATAATCCTTGGTTAAGAGTCACACTTAGGTATCAAGACCCAATTGAATAGGACACAAGTACTGTCTCCTCTTTCACTATGTTTGCCTGGTGTACTGATGAATCTTGCCCAGAGCAGAAGAGTTCAGAAAAGTGTTATGCAGGTTTACGAAGAGAAAGCATTTACTGTTTGACGTGCACGGAGGAACGGAAGGCTTTTTCAAATAAAATAAAATAAAATATGCCACCAAATAGTCAATTGTCACAACAGAGGTAACCCCGTGGGAGTCATGAGGAGACTAAAATTATCTCCAATTGTGCAGGGCAGAAAAGTTTCAATGAAGGCAGGTGTAGTTCAGCCAAGCCCTACAGCACAGAAGTAGGAATTTGGGTATGTACGAATGGGAAAAAAGACATTTGAGGCATGGGAAATAGTTTAATGCAGAATGGACGAGAAATATGCATTAGACCTTTTCTAAAACAACTGGCTTATTAACTCAGTAAATCGATTTAGTCAGTCAAACTAGCTTTAGCTGATTACTTATCCAGGGGAGAGCTGTTGAGAGTAATTTTTGTCACAGAACAGTAAATAAAATGGTTGAACTATAGCTTTAGGCGTGCTAAGTGAAATAGATTGCTCTAGATGATTTTCAAGTGACTTACTTGGTAGTACTCACGAAATTGGGGGTTAACAATTGCTTAAGAAAACAAAGAGAATTGATTTTAAATAAAGTAGCTACTGTGTAAACTATCTGTTCAGTAGCTCATGTTAAACGGATGTTTATAATCCCCATTGGACAACCAACTACATTTTTGCAAATGGCAATGTGAATTGCTGTTGCCTAAACTATAGCAATGATCACCTATGTAATTTGTTGTCCAAACCAGAAATCTTCTAACAATACTGGTGTCCTAATAAAAATAAGCACGAAGGGAACACACAGTGGGTGTCTCCCGTGTGCCTGTGCATACATCTATATCTCACTGAGCCCTCATAACAGCCCCCAAGAGAGGGACTCTGGGCGTCCCCATGCTGCTTGTGGAGAAACAGGCACAGGAAGGTTCAAGAGTCTATCTACCTAATATCGCACAGAGAGTGGCAGAGCCCGTTTTTAAACCACCTGCCTCCAATACCAGGTGCCAGGAGCCAGACTCAGCCTACAGCTCTCTTCTGCTCGCCTGGAGGTGAAACAGTGTGTCATGATTAGTCAAATCCCGTCTTCACTCATCAAGGTAGGTTGAACACCTGCACGTCCTCCAAGTAGCATGTAGCATAAGCAATAAGATGTTTGTCCCGTGATCGTCCAGGAACTTGGAATCAGCTGTGCCTGGTTAGGCTGAGCTTGTTTAGAATGGAGAGGACCACCGATTTCCACCTGGGCAAGTGCCTTTTGACCTCCTGCCATCAGAGGGCCGAAATCTCCAGCCTGAGAATGTGCTGAGCCCTGTAGCCTAGTTACGCCAGCTCAGAACAATGATGAGCACACCTTTTTCCAGTCACCTTTCCTCATGCTCCCCATGCCTCATACTGCCCTGCTTCTTTATTCTTTATCCCACAGATACCCAAAGCCCCTTGCCTTTGAGGAGGCGGATTTGAGACCTATTGTCACGTCAGGTCCTCGCTTGGCTGCCCTGTGAATAAACCTCCTCTTTGCTGCAAACCTCAGCATTTCAGTGTTTTGGCTTGCTGCGCCTCAGACAGAATGGTTGGGAGCAGTGGTACAGGTCCCTTGCCTGTGAGGGATGCTGGTTCCTAGTAGTCACGTTGCGGATGTTTTCTCCTCTCGGGGTGGGGGCGGGGCAGACATCCTGCTCTTCCAGAAAGGGAGAAACACAGGTGCCAAACCCTTGCCCTCAGCGTCACCGTCACCTAGGAGCTTGTTAGAAGCACAGAATCCAGGCCACACCCAGAACTACTGAATACCAGCCTGCATTTAACAAGATCCACAAGAGAGGCATACCCATATTAAAGTTGGAGAGGCACCAAGCTGTCATCGTCTTCTCCACGGCTAATGAAAACGAAGCAAAGGTTCATCCCGAGCCGACTCTGCCTCAGTCACCTGGATATCACATGAGCTCATTTCATCCTCCCCAGAACCTGCAAATGAGACTGAGGGTCAGAGTGGTCTAGCACCCAAGGTTCCATAAAAGAACATGACCAAGGCTCACTGGAGCCCAGACTTCCAAAAAAGAAGGCCCCTGAGCACAGCATGGCACCACCGCAGCCCAAACCGTGGGCCTGGAGGGTAGGCCAGGCTCCCCACGCAGAGTTCACGCCATTCGACAGATGCCCACAGCAGACCACAAGGCAATATGAGAAGTAAGTCTTGATTGTGGAATCTCTGAATTTTGAGATTTAAAGAAAAAAATCTGTTTTTGGGGGATGGTTAAAACAGTTCTACCAAGGAGTAAAGAGAGGGCATCTCAAGGCCCCTTCTGGACTTAGAATTTAATGCCTACTTATTGAGAAATGCTCCGCGCCTTTGCTCAGCCCTACGTCAAGGTGAAGTTCTCTGTGCCCTAGAAGCTTAGGTTCTAAAAAGGCCACAGAAATGGGTGAGACCTAAAGAATGCCAGAACAATGCAACGGCATTAATCAGACTGTCTTTGCTTTGCCTTGCTTACAAGTCACTGACTTTAAACTGAATATGGTGTCATGTCTTTATGTTTCTTGAAGCTTTTTTTTTACAAAAGATCATATAAAGATTTTCTTCCATGGTAAGACTTTTATATTGTATGTCTCTTAAACTGGAGTGTGGTACATTTACCCTCCATCAGATGATTGCTTACAACTCACCTTGCTTTATTAAGAATACCGCTAGAGGCTTCTATGTCCCTACTAACAAAAATACATTTTCAGGCCCATTCAAACCACTGAAATTCCAAGATTTCAGAGCACAAGACAATGAAAATTCTCTCTATCCACGTCTTTTACTACATTTAGCCTGTTAACAGTCCCTAAGTGTGTCAGATGAAAGGTACTGTCGCGGGAATTGACATCTTTAACAGCATTCCATACAGGTAAGTCTTGATTGTTCCAATTTCTCAAAAAGTTGGACACATTTACTGCCTCTATGACATCTCTAGGGTGTGTGGAAGAAATAAAAAAGAGGCCTGTACAATGTATTTCTCAAAATATACACACAAAGGGTTTGCACATACAAACAGGGAAACCTTATAATAATGTATGGGGAGTCAAGTATTGTCGGTAACGGACCTACTCATTTCGAAAGACAACACTGTCACCAAGTGTCCCTTCACCAAAATTGACTGGGAATGTTTAGGGGCCACCAAACCAGAGGTGGAGATTTTTAGGCACATTCTTGCCAGAAAAGAGAGCCTAGGGCATAAACCACTCAACTGGTTGGCACGAATGCCAGGGCAACCCAAGCAAGTGGATATAGAAGCCTACGTAATGCTTGGAAGTAGGAAGCTTTGGGGGACTACACCTAGGCTGGTACTGGCCTCCCTCCCCAAAGGGACAAGGAGAGCAGAAACCTGGATGGAGTCAAGAGAGAGCAAAAGAAAGGCAAGGCTGGGTATGGAGCAACGTGTGGATCCAGGAGCATGTGTCTCAGAACTGCCGGGGCTCTGCAGACCAGCTGCATCCCCATTCTCCTTGACCCTCATTGGCATAATGAACTCAGGGTGGGCGCATCCCGGCTGCCAAGTCACTTCGACCTGTCCATGGAGTTGACAGTTACTTGCTCACAGTGAACCAACCACTCTGGACCTAAGAGCTACTGCACGGGGCGGTAGTGGAGAACAAGGTGACGACAACGACCAGATGCGAAGGAGGAAGAGACATTCAGCGGACCGACTGGGTGGACTGATGTTGTGGCGTTAAGTCTGCAGAGCTAAAGGGGCCAGATGTAGAAAAGGGAAGGGGAATCATGAGGATATGGTCAAGCCCCTTCGTATAGATATTTCATCCGTATGTTGTATGCAAATTCCATTCAATTTGCTCCGAGTGAAAAAGAGAGAACAAAATTATCCTTTCAACCATGTCAGTGACTTTATTTACCATCTCATTTGATGCGCTCATAGCCCAGGTTCAGAGGGAAATGGGAGCTGTGAGTCTGCCATCTCTCAGGAAGTCTCAGGCCTCAGAGGCCCCTCATAACCAAACTACCTCACCTTTTGCACCTTTCAAGCAACGTTATTCCTAAGTGCGAGTCACCCTCTTCATCAGGTTCTCCAAAAGACAGCAGTCTCTCCCAATGACAGAGGAAAAATGGGCTACTTTGGCTTTCTGAGGCACAATATGTAGTTCTCCAAAATGGTACCTGCCTGGGGGATTTTTCAAGAAAATTAAGCATCAGTGGTGATTTGTTTGTCTTCACATAACGTATGACCCAGATGTGCTGAGAAATAAGAAAAGGACGAACGAATCAAGGGCAGCTGATCCAAGGAGGCAAGGCGCAACTTCCACAGCCTACGTGGAAAGCTAGAGGAAGGGAACATCCAGCTGGTGGGAGCTGAACACAGGGGCCAGTCCTCCTTGGGCTCGGGATGCCACCGCCTCTTCCTACATCTTCACGCTCTCCTTCTCTGTTGGCCCCTCCCAGCCATATGAAAGAGCCACAAGGAAATGCTCTCCTCCATTCCATTTTCCTGTCCTCCTATCCACCCCTCCCTTCTTTCCCTTTGCCATCAATTTCTTGACTTGCCCCCCATTTCTCCCCTCCCATCTACACTGCGATCTGGTTTCTGCCCCACTACTCCCGTGAAACTGACCTCCTTGAAGCCCCCAATGATTTCTCTGTTGACAAGTCCAGGGGACTACTTCTCAATCCTTATCTTTGTGACCGCCAAGCCGAGTTAGATCTTAAACAACGTCTCTGTCTTGAAAATCTCTTCCCTTGGCTTCTGCGCCACCTTTCCTTTTCTTTTCATGACACCGATCACAACCAGTGCTGCAGATTCCATCGAATTAAGGAATGCTGTTGCCTACATGTGTGAATGAGCTAAAGTGAGTACAGTACTGAAGTAGAGGACACCTAAAGTGAAACGTCTTCATGTACGTCCACGTGGCTGAGCAGCAAGTTAACCTTTCATACATGTGCTAGAGAAGAAGAGTTGGGTTTTATTTTATTTACTTTTGCCTGGACTGTGTTGAATGACTATCATCTACAAGTTCAGGCTACTTTTTGCTGAGGATTAATAATGCACTGGGAGAGCTGAGAGAAAACTGAATAATAGAGCTGTCTTTTTCTTGACCAGCTCACCTTACTTTCCCAAACTCTAAGTCTTTCTCTAATTCTTTCCCCTTTTTATTGTAGTAAAATGAACATAACACAAAATTCACCATTTGGATCATTTTACAATTCACTCTACCATTCAGTGGAATTTACTACTGTCACAATGTTGTGCAACTATCACCACTGCCTAGCTGCAAAACATTTTCATCAACCAAGAGGAAACCTACACCCATTTTAAGGAGTCATTCCCAATTTCCCTCTCTTCCAAACCCCTGGCAACCACTAATGTATAATCTTTTCTGTGTGTATGGATTTGCCACTGCTGGACATTTCATATAAATGGAACCATACAATATGTAGCCTTTCATGCCTGACTTCTTTCACTTAGTTGCATCCATCATGTAGCATGTATCAGAAATCCACTCACTGTTACGGCTGAATCCTTCATACTGTTTGAATACAAAATTAAAAATACGTTGAGAGTGAAGCTCTGTTTTAATGGCACATCTATTAGGCCAATTCATTGAAAGAAACTGAAGATGGAGATGTTGTTGTCAAATGATAATCGTTGAGAAGCCTCAGCCAATTGGATAATGAAAAGTTTGGGAAATGTTGCAAAAAATTAGCTGATTTATATTAAAAGCCTATTAAACAAGGATTCAGGAGATTGTCTTTTTCTTGCAGGTAATTTAATGAGGCAGAAAGAAATAACTGCCCTTTAAAACACATTTTGAAAGGATTCTATTTATTCTTAATAGACGAATGGGAGGGAGTACAGGAAGTTCACATCCAATATGGACTCCCTGTCCAAACACTGTTTGTCGTTCTAGCCACCACTATCGAATTATATTTCTTGAGAGTAAGGCAGCTCAATTCCTGCATATTACTTTCTAAACTTCATCCATCAAATCCATTAATACAGTATAAACAAGAGTTGTTTATGTTTAAGTGCAGTTCAAATATCAGGTATAAAGAACCCCCAGTAAGAAAAAGAATCCTATATCTCTTGCCAGAATGTGGTCAGCTCTGGGGTGCTCTGCTAGCTGAAAGACACATTCATTATTAAGAGGATAGAGGCTGTTTAAGAGGGATGAGAGCCAAAAAATTTTAACTACATATATGTGTTAAGAACAGTGCTAGGTTATCTCATGTTCTATATCAGTCAAGGCTCACCATTTTACATACGTGAAAAGCAAAGTTAAAAGTGTATTCGTAGGGCTTCCCTGTTGGCGCAGTGGTTAAGGATCCACCTGCCAGTGCACGGGACACACGTTTGAGCCCTGGTCCGGGAAGATCCCACGTGCCACGGAGCAACTAAGACCATGTGTCACAACTACTGAGACTGCGTGCTAGAGCCCGTGAACCACAACTACTGAAGCCCACGCACCTAGGCCCCGTGCTCAGCAACAGCGAGAAGCCACCACAATGAGAATGCCGTGTACTGCAACAGAGTAGCCGCCGCTCACTGCAACTAGAGAAAGCCTGCGCACAGCAACGAAGAGCCTAGGCAGCCAAAGATAAATAAATAAATACGTCTATTTAAAAAAAATGTGTTTCAGTAACTTACTAAAAGG
The DNA here is from genome assembly GCF_059928025.1 of Delphinapterus leucas. Classification (NCBI taxonomy): domain Eukaryota; kingdom Metazoa; phylum Chordata; class Mammalia; order Artiodactyla; family Monodontidae; genus Delphinapterus; species Delphinapterus leucas. The sequence goes on along the minus strand of NC_143137.1, from coordinate 106,944,525 downwards.
CACGCAATCAGTAAATATGAGCAAGGATTCAATCCCAAATCTGTCACACTGAAGTTTAAGCTAATACTCGAGATTGATAAAAACAGCACTAATTTAAAACTTCAGAGGTATTTTTTACTTCATACTTTCACTAATGCTCTTTGGAGATAAATCATTTCATTTATATGGGCCTTAGTTTTTACAACTATAATAGTTGGAAGCTTGACTAGGTGATCTCTATGTAGTCTTCCAATTCTAAAATGTTCCACTAATTTGGATTCCTACAGTAATTGCCCTTGCAATACATGCATGCTGCCACCAAGTAGCAGTAGAGACTACTAGTTCCTTTTTTATCCCTAGTGGGGGTGCATTTTGACAGCAGACTTATCCGTCAATAGTACAACCTGTTAGTATAACTATAAGATAACAAAATAATCTGGTATTCTTTCCTGTAAAAGAGAAGCTTTACATTGTGTCTGTGAATCGTACCAGAATCACCTGTAGGTTTATAAATATAGAGGAAATCCTGAACCCATTGAATGAGAATCTTCAGAGACAGGAATTGGGCATCTGGAATTTTGGGCTCCCATCATTTGTATATTTTATTTCATTTTATTTTTGCCTATGTACAATATTTGTCACATCCTTTTGAATCTTTAAAAGTTTCTTTCTGTTTTAAATTTTAGAATATCCCATAATCTTCACCTACTTTTCATAAGGTGTTATCTGTTATGTTTATTCGATCTTGTGCTTCTCCTGGTTAAGACTTCTTTCTTTCCTTCTTTTTTTCTCGTGGCCCTGCCTCATGTCTTGCAGGATCTTAGTTTCCTGACATGGGATTGGACCCCAGGGTCCCAGCAGTGAAAGCGCCATGTTCTAAACACTGGACCACCAGGGAAGTCCCAAGATTTCAGTTTTAAATGACTTTTTTCCCACTCTAATTCATTCCTGGGATCAGTTTCATGTTTGGACATTAAAGCAACCTTGCATTGCCAGACTAAAGCTACTTTGATTTTGATATATGATTGTTTTACATACCATGGATACAGTTTGTGCTTCTCTTTACACATTTTGCATGCATGTTCAAAGGAGAAACTGGCCTGGGATTCTATTCTTGTAATATCCTTTATAGATTTGTTTTAAGAGTCTATACTTTATTTTTTATTTATTTATAGTTTTGGCTGCACTGGGTCTTCATTGCTGCATGCATGCTTTCTCTAGTTTTGGCGAGCGGGGGTCTATTCTTTGTTGCAGTGAGTAGGCTTCTCATTGCAGCCTTCTGACCGCATGGGCTTCTGACCCCATTCGTCGGTGCTACTTCAGTTCCTTACCCCTTCCCTTCTGACCCTGGGCGGTGAAATCCTCTTTCTGCAGCTGGCCTGCGGCAGAAAGTCAATGAGGCAAGAGTAGGCTTGGAGTATCCAAGGAGCAGAAAGGATGTCAGCGTGTGAAAAACAGAGCGAGCAAATTGGAGAGGAGAAGGAAACACTCAGAGAGGAAACAGAGGCCCAGATTTCTAGGTCTGTGGAGGCACTCTGAGGACTTTGCATTTCCTGTGAAGAAGCCACTGAAGAAATTTGAGTGACATGATCTGACTTATGTTTTAACAAGATCTCTCTGGATGCCACGTTGATTAGAGATTGTAGGAGAGCAAGGACAAGCCCCAGAAGACCAACAGTTGATTCAAAGAAGTGATTACTCAAACATGGTCCCCCTCCTCAATGAGGACGCAGAGCAGGAATCGGCAAATAATGGCCACAAATCAAATCAGGCTCTCAGCCTGGATCTGTGGGACTGTGAGCTAATAATGGTTCTCACGTTCAGAAAGCTTGTTGAAGAAGAAAGAGGAGGAGAAGCTACAGAAACTGTATATGGCCCACAAAGCCTAAGATATTTAAAATCCAGAAGATGCTTTCCAACACCTGATGTAAAGCATGTGGCTGGTAGGAGGTCCTCAACCACATTTGGAAGAGGAATACATGAGTCACTTCGTTCCTGAAAACACTGTAAAGTGATAGGGGTCAAGAAACATTTACCCGTTCACCCTTAACCTTCACAAATGATGCCAGTTCCATTGAGCTATTGAAAAATACATTCTGGCTTTCAAAAAAGTAACCCAGAGGGCATTTTCTCACATAGGCAAGGTCATAAACAACTGTCAAGTGAAGTTGAAATAGCAACAAATCAAATAGTAACAAAAACATTTTTACAGAACTTTAAATCTTACAAAGCATTTTCATGTTCATTATCTAATTTAATCCCCAAATCAACGGCATGAGATAGTTATTATTTCCCCATTAGAAATGACCACATATTAAATCCTTAGTGATTCCTCAAGAAAAGCTGAAATCTTGAGTGTAACATCCATTAATGCCATGGTTGGGTGTTTTCCCATGGGAACACTGGATGCTAAAATCCACAGGGATTTTCAGCTCAAGATGGCAGACTAGGAAATATATTTACTTTCTGTTCCTCCTGAAACCATATCTAAATAAAACTGTAGAGATACCAAAACTAATCAACCAATAAAAGCCAAGATATTTTGGAAGTCATCAACCACAGAAAGATTTCAACACATTTCGAGAAGGCAAACAATGAAATGGAGGAGCCGTGAATAAAATAATGAAGAAAAAAAGGCTGAACCTAAGTAAGGTCTGCACAAAGCCACTCAGCTTTTGCTGAGCTCTGGTTATAGTAAAGGGCAGAGGAAGGAAGAGGGGCTGAAAACAAGGAGACAAACGTCATTTAAGGAAAAACAGTTCATTTAATGAGCTCCAGGGAACACTCAGCCTGCTGCCATACTAACTCATGAATTACAATGGATTCTTGGTAAGCAAGACAAGAAAACAGGGAAGAAACAAAAGAAACAAAAATCAAGACATTGTTTCTAACTGAACTCTTCTCAAATGAGATTGAGGAATTATGTTTCAATGCCACAGCTGTAAATCATTTCTGCTCTTGGAGAGGTTACAAAGGGCTTATAATATTTCCCTTTTGTTCAGACAGAATTGAGGTCTGAGCAAAAGCTTTTGTGTCCTCCAACCCCAACATTTATTGGGGATGGAAGCCCAGATTTGCTGGGACATACCATAAAAAGAATCTCATGAGCAGAGGGTCAAACTGACTGTGGAATATATGAATTATGTCCTGTGTGAGTTTCAATAGGTTTTAAAATATATACATACATACATATATATATATACGTTTTTAATGATCTATATGATTTTGGGTTCTGAAATTTCTACATGTCACATGCGTGATACATAACAGACAATGTCAGCCCCAGGAGGGAGAAAACACTCCAATGAAGCAAGCCAAAGAAACAAGTTTTAAGCAAGGTCAAGTGATGTGTAGACCAGGATTGTTCAATTCCTACCTGTCATGCTGAAGCTTCCAGCTCCTGAATAACAACACATGCTTCCCCTGTCCTAGACAGCCAAGAGTATGTCTCCTCTCTTGGGCATAAGAATCTCTAGAGTTACATATCTGTAGTAAGAGTGGACCCAGCTGGCATACTCACAATGACCAAATTGTGTTGATCGTACTTTATACCAATACATCGCTCCATGCTGAAGTTGCAATAAATGATATATTTGCTTTCTAGACATGAATGAGACGCCTTACTGGATATACTCCAGGAAGGCCAGAGAAGCTGGCTTCTAATCCATATGGAACAATTCACTGGTGAATTTCTTTCACGATAGCCCATGATTTATCTAGAATATCATCTTTACATATCTGGATCCTTCAAACTAGACAAAGGGAAAATACGGGCTTCAAGCCTCAATTAGAAATATGGAATAGTGCCATGCTGACAACTGGTGGTCCCTGACCTGTATCTTCTGAGATTAGAACACAGTGTGGTGGATGACCAATTCATGCGTTGAACAAAAGAAGACCTCCTACAGGGCAGTGTAGCTGTTCGTTACAGGTATGGCACTTAGGGCTAAGTACCATAAGGACTACAAGAGAAAAAGAAAAACAAGTAACACATGAAGCATATACGATAAGGAGGCACCACAGTCCAGAGCACGAGTTCTGGAATCACACAGGCTTGGATCGAATCCCAACTAAGCCACTACCATCTATATACCCTGAAGGACAGGCCAAGGTTTAAATGGTGTTTTACCAGATTTCAAAAAAGAAGTGAAGAAAGAACCTATCTTCCAGGAAGGGACATCGTGGGGTGCAGTATCCAGTCGGATCAGGGCTCTGCATCTCCTGCTCAGAAACCTTGGCCACCTGGCTCATGGTGATGCTGGCAGCTGAGCAGCCCAGGAGAAGGCGATCCTGTCTCCAGGTCTCGCAGAGAAGCTGGGGAGGACTCCGGACGAGGTGGCCCACACCCTGGTAAGTTCTGGCTGCCTCCTGCCCTCAGGTCTGAGCAGCCGCTGGTCTCTGGGCCCCGTGGTGGGGAAGGCCTGGCCAATACATACACAGGGCTGAGGGGCCTGCAGAGCCAGTCCCCAGGCAGGGTGAGCTCTGGAGGAGGCTTCCACAGTCCTCAGCAGTCTCCGCATGGTGGCCCATCTGGTGCCAAACACCTGCCACCCACAGCGAGAAGTCCCAGCCACTAGAAAGTCCAGAAGGGGCCCCACCCTTTGCCTTTGGGCCTGGGTTAAGCCACCAGCTGGGCTTGCACGTGACCCCTGCCTCACCCCCTGCCCCGCCCGCCCTTTCTCTGTGACACGTACAATGGATATGTCATAAAGCCAGGCTGAGCCAGTGCTATAAATTCAGAGGAGTTAGAATCTAGGAAGAAGCTCTCCCACTTTCACTCTCTGCTCTCAGATCAGGCAGGCAGTACCTCTAATATGGAAGCTATGGAAACCACACCTCCTTCCCAGGCTGTCCTCTACCATTCTGCTCATGTTTTCCCCAGCACCCCATTGACGGCTTTGGCGGGTATCGGGGCTTCAGCAGGCAGCACGTCTGACCCCGAACCTATGGACACCACACCTCCTTCACATGCTGTTATCTTCCTTTCTGCTCCTGTTTTCCCCAGCATCCCATTGACGGCTTTGGCGGGCATCGGTGCTTCAGCAGGCAGCACCTCAGACCCCGAACCTATGGACACCACACCTCCTTCACACGCTGTCATCTTCCACTCTGCTCCTGTTTTCCCCAGCACCCCATTTACGGGTTTGGCGGGCATCGGTGCTTCAGCAGGCAGCACCTCAGACCCCGAACCTATGGACACCACACCTCCTTCACATGCTGTCATCTTCCATTCTGCTCCTGTTTTCCCAAGCACCCCATTTACGGCTTTGGCGGGCATCGGTGCTTCAGCAGGAAGCACGTCAGACCCCGAACCTATGGACACCACACCTCCTTCACACGCTGTCATCTTCCATTCTGCTCCTGTTTTCCCCAGCACCCCATTTACGGCCCTGGCGGGCATCGGTGCTTCCGCAGTCAGCACGTCTGACCCCGAACCTATGGACACCACACCTCCTTCCCAGGCTGTCATCTTCTATTCTGCTCCTGTTTTCTCCAGCACCCCATTTTCGGCTTTGGTGGGCATCGGTGCCTCAGCAGTCAGCACCTCAGACCCCGAACCTATGGACACCACACCTCCTTCCCAGGCTGTCATCTTCCATCCTGCTCCTCTTTACCCCAGCACCCCATTTACCGCTTAGGCCGGCACTGGTGTTTCAGCAGGCAGCACCTCTAACACCAAAGCTATGGACACCACACCTCCTTCCCAGGCTGTCATTTTCCAGTCTGCCCTGTCTCCAAGTAGAACCACTACCCATTTCACACTGCTGTTCCAAGTTCTGGGAACACACCACCCAGTGGTAGCAATACCTCAGCCCATGCCTCAACTCATTTACCTGCAACGTGAGCCAACAGAGAGACCAACACTTCAAAGTTATGACAGAAAATTGAGTAAGTTATACGCTTGGAATTTCATTTATTATTATTAACAAGCACAATTGTAGTGCTTAGACTATAACAAGTACTATTCTAAGGGCTTACCAAATATTAACTCACTTATTCCTCATAATGGCAACCCTAGTGGTAGGGAATATTCATAATGTTCACTTTTTGGGGGGAAACTGAGGCTCAGAGTCGTTGAATAGCTTGCCTAATGCCACACAGTTAGTAGGTGGCAAAACCCGGGATTAAAACCAGACCATCTAGACTTTCATCACTTTGCTGTGTCACCTTATTATAAGTTGTGGTTAGGGAAGGGACTAAATTGACAAGACTCTGAACTAAAAGGAGAAGGGAGAAATGAGAAAATGAGTGATCCTAGAAACTAGAGAAGATTTAGGCTCAGAAATTTCTGGTGATGAGACCCAGAAGAACAAGAACTTGGTTGGAATGTTAACTTGGGGTAGTATCTGAATCCATTGAGAAATGGTTTTGTTTCCTGTAAACTTTAGAAAGGTCAGTTGGATGAAGATTAACGAAGACAAAAGTAGAAAGGAAAAGAAAAAGGTGCCTTAAGTGAGACATAACCGCTCCCCTCTACGTACCCACAGGTTGTGTCCTGTGGGAAAGGATGGAGCTCTCTCTACCGGGTTGGTCACCAGGCTGAACAAGGAGAAACATGGCAACCATTGTACTGGTTCTGATGATCCCTCAAAACCAAGGCTTCAGTTTCCAAGAACGACCTACAGTAGCATAACTAGTGTGTGTCACACATGCCACTAAGTGTGTTTCCAGTCACACATTTTAATTGGAGAAATACTTCCTATGAGGTAGGCATTAGTTCGCTGTGGCTGCTGTAACAAATTACTACAAATGTGCTTGCTTCTAACAAAACACACTTATTTTCTTATGGTTCTGGAAGACAGAGGTCCAAAACCAGTTTCCCTGGGCTGAAACCAGGAGTCAACAGGGCCATCCATCCTCCTTCTAGAGGCTCTAAGCGAGAATCTGTTTCCTCGCCAGCACTCCTTCACTTCTGGCCACATCAATCCAACCCCAACTTCATCATCACATTCTCTTTGGGGTAAAAATTCCCTCTGCCTCTCTCTTACGAGAACACCAGTGGTTATATTTGGGCCCGTCCAGGTAGTCCAGGAGAATCTTCCCATCTGAGAACCATTACTTTCATCCCACTGGCAAAGTGCCTTCTGCCATTTAAGGTGACATTCACAGGTTCTGGAGAGTAGAATGTGGACATTTGGGGGCAATGGTATTATTCAGTCTACTACAAGGTAGATACTATTATCTTTCTCAGATGTACGAAATGACGTTTAGGGAAGTAGTCTGTCTCAGGTCTACAATTTCCAGAGTAGAGACGCACATTCTGCCACTGACACTTTAGGACACACCCTAAACAACTTTAATCTGTGTCCTTAACTACTGCATAATCCTTGGTTAAGAGTCACACTTAGGTATCAAGACCCAATTGAATAGGACACAAGTACTGTCTCCTCTTTCACTATGTTTGCCTGGTGTACTGATGAATCTTGCCCAGAGCAGAAGAGTTCAGAAAAGTGTTATGCAGGTTTACGAAGAGAAAGCATTTACTGTTTGACGTGCACGGAGGAACGGAAGGCTTTTTCAAATAAAATAAAATAAAATATGCCACCAAATAGTCAATTGTCACAACAGAGGTAACCCCGTGGGAGTCATGAGGAGACTAAAATTATCTCCAATTGTGCAGGGCAGAAAAGTTTCAATGAAGGCAGGTGTAGTTCAGCCAAGCCCTACAGCACAGAAGTAGGAATTTGGGTATGTACGAATGGGAAAAAAGACATTTGAGGCATGGGAAATAGTTTAATGCAGAATGGACGAGAAATATGCATTAGACCTTTTCTAAAACAACTGGCTTATTAACTCAGTAAATCGATTTAGTCAGTCAAACTAGCTTTAGCTGATTACTTATCCAGGGGAGAGCTGTTGAGAGTAATTTTTGTCACAGAACAGTAAATAAAATGGTTGAACTATAGCTTTAGGCGTGCTAAGTGAAATAGATTGCTCTAGATGATTTTCAAGTGACTTACTTGGTAGTACTCACGAAATTGGGGGTTAACAATTGCTTAAGAAAACAAAGAGAATTGATTTTAAATAAAGTAGCTACTGTGTAAACTATCTGTTCAGTAGCTCATGTTAAACGGATGTTTATAATCCCCATTGGACAACCAACTACATTTTTGCAAATGGCAATGTGAATTGCTGTTGCCTAAACTATAGCAATGATCACCTATGTAATTTGTTGTCCAAACCAGAAATCTTCTAACAATACTGGTGTCCTAATAAAAATAAGCACGAAGGGAACACACAGTGGGTGTCTCCCGTGTGCCTGTGCATACATCTATATCTCACTGAGCCCTCATAACAGCCCCCAAGAGAGGGACTCTGGGCGTCGCCATGCTGCTTGTAGAGAAACAGGCACAGGAAGGTTCAAGAGTCTATCTACCTAATATTGCACAGAGGGTGGCAGAGCCCGTTTTTAAACCACCTGCCTCCAATACCAGGTGCCAGGAGCCAGACTCAGCCTACAGCTCTCTTCTGCTCGCCTGGAGGTGAAACAGTGTGTCATGATTAGTCAAATCCCGTCTTCACTCATCAAGGTAGGTTGAACACCTGCACGTCCTCCAAGTAGCATGTAGCATAAGCAATAAGATGTTTGTCCCGTGATCGTCCAGGAACTTGGAATCAGCTGTGCCTGGTTAGGCTGAGCTTGTTTAGAATGGAGAGGACCACCGATCTTCCACCTGGGCAAGTGCCTTTTGACCTCCTGCCATCAGAGGGCCGAAATCTCCAGCCTGAGAATGTGCTGAGCCCTGTAGCCTAGTTACGCCAGCTCAGAAGAATGATGAGCACACCTTTTTCCAGTCACCTTTCCTCATGCTCCCCATGCCTCATACTGCCCTGCTTCTTTATTCTTTATCCCACAGATACCCAAAGCCCCTTGCCTTTGAGGAGGCGGATTTGAGACCTATTGTCACGTCACGTCCTCGCTTGGCTGCCCTGTGAATAAACCTCCTCTTTGCTGCAAACCTCAGCATTTCAGTGTTTTGGCTTGCTGCGCCTCAGACAGAATGGTTGGGAGCAGTGGTACAGGTCCCTTGCCTGTGAGGGATGCTGGTTCCTAGTAGTCACGTTGCGGATGTTTTCTCCTCTCGGGGTGGGGGCGGGGCAGACATCCTGCTCTTCCGGAAAGGGAGAAACACAGGTGCCAAACCCTTGCCCTCAGCGTCACCATCACCTAGGAGCTTGTTAGAAGCACAGAATCCAGGCCCCACCCAGAACTACTGAATACCAGCCTGCCTTTAACAAGATCCACAAGAGAGGCATACCCATATTAAAGTTGGAGAGGCACCAAGCTGTCATCGTCTTCTCCACGGCTAATGAAAACGAAGCAAAGGTTCATCCCGAGCCGACTCTGCCTCAGTCACCTGGATATCACATGAGCTCATTTCATCCTCCCCAGAACCTGCAAATGAGACTGAGGGTCAGAGTGGTCTAGCACCCAAGGTTCCATAAAAGAACATGACCAAGGCTCACTGGAGCCCAGACTTCCAAAAAAGAAGGCCCCTGAGCACAGCATGGCACCACCGCAGCCCAAACCGTGGGCCTGGAGGGTAGGCCAGGCTCCCCACGCAGAGTTCACGCCATTCGACAGATGCCCACAGCAGACCACAAGGCAATATGAGAAGTAAGTCTTGATTGTGGAATCTCTGAATTTTGAGATTTAAAGAAAAAAATCTGTTTTTGGGGGATGGTTAAAACAGTTCTACCAAGGAGTAAAGAGAGGGCATCTCAAGGCCCCTTCTGGACTTAGAATTTAATGCCTACTTATTGAGAAATGCTCCGCGCCTTTGCTCAGCCCTACGTCAAGGTGAAGTTCTCTGTGCCCTAGAAGCTTAGGTTCTAAAAAGGCCACAGAAATGGGTGAGACCTAAAGAATGCCAGAACAATGCAACGGCATTAATCAGACTGTCTTTGCTTTGCCTTGCTTACAAGTCACTGACTTTAAACTGAATATGGTGTCATGTCTTTATGTTTCTTGAAGCTTTTTTTTTACAAAAGATCATATAAAGATTTTCTTCCATGGTAAGACTTTTATATTGTATGTCTCTTAAACTGGAGTGTGGTACATTTACCCTCCATCAGATGATTGCTTACAACTCACCTTGCTTTATTAAGAATACCGCTAGAGGCTTCTATGTCCCTACTAACAAAAATACATTTTCAGGCCCATTCAAACCACTGAAATTCCAAGATTTCAGAGCACAAGATAATGAAAATTCTCTCTATCCACGTCTTTTACTACATTTAGCCTGTTAACAGTCCCTAAGTGTGTCAGATGAAAGGTACTGTCGCGGGAATTGACATCTTTAACAGCATTCCATACAGGTAAGTCTTGATTGTTCCAATTTCTCAAAAAGTTGGACACATTTACTGCCTCTATGACATCTCTAGGGTGTGTGGAAGAAATAAAAAAGAGGCCTGTACAATGTATTTCTCAAAATATACACACAAAGGGTTTGCACATACAAACAGGGAAACCTTATAATAATGTATGGGGAGCCAAGTATTGTCGGTAACGGACCTACTCATTTCGAAAGACAACACTGTCACCAAGTGTCCCTTCACCAAAATTGACTGGGAATGTTTAGGGGCCACCAAACCAGAGGTGGAGATTTTTAGGCACATTCTTGCCAGAAAAGAGAGCCTAGGGCATAAACCACTCAACTGGTTGGCACGAATGCCAGGGCAACCCAAGCAAGTGGATATAGAAGCCTACGTAATGCTTGGAAGTAGGAAGCTTTGGGGGACTACACCTAGGCTGGTACTGGCCTCCCTCCCCAAAGGGACAAGGAGAGCAGAAACCTGGATGGAGTCAAGAGAGAGCAAAAGAAAGGCAAGGCTGGGTATGGAGCAACGTGTGGATCCAGGAGCATGTGTCTCAGAACTGCCGGGGCTCTGCAGACCAGCTGCATCCCCATTCTCCTTGACCCTCATTGGCATAATGAACTCAGGGTGGGCGCATCCCGGCTGCCAAGTCACTTCGACCTGTCCATGGAGTTGACAGTTACTTGCTCACAGTGAACCAACCACTCTGGACCTAAGAGCTACTGCACGGGGCGGTAGTGGAGAACAAGGTGACGACAACGACCAGATGCGAAGGAGGAAGAGACATTCAGCGGACCGACTGGGTGGACTGATGTTGTGGCGTTAAGTCTGCAGAGCTAAAGGGGCCAGATGTAGAAAAGGGAAGGGGAATCATGAGGATATGGTCAAGCCCCTTCGTATAGATATTTCATCCGTATGTTGTATGCAAATTCCATTCAATTTGCTCCGAGTGAAAAAGAGAGAACAAAATTATCCTTTCAACCATGTCAGTGACTTTATTTACCATCTCATTTGATGCGCTCATAGCCCAGGTTCAGAGGGAAATGGGAGCTGTGAGTCTGCCATCTCTCAGGAAGTCTCAGGCCTCAGAGGCCCCTCATAACCAAACTACCTCACCTTTTGCACCTTTCAAGCAACGTTATTCCTAAGTGCGAGTCACCCTCTTCATCAGGTTCTCCAAAAGACAGCAGTCTCTCCCAATGACAGAGGAAAAATGGGCTACTTTGGCTTTCTGAGGCACAATATGTAGTTCTCCAAAATGGTACCTGCCTGGGGGATTTTTCAAGAAAATTAAGCATCAGTGGTGATTTGTTTGTCTTCACATAACGTATGACCCAGATGTGCTGAGAAATAAGAAAAGGACGAACGAATCAAGGGCAGCTGATCCAAGGAGGCAAGGCGCAACTTCCACAGCCTACGTGGAAAGCTAGAGGAAGGGAACATCCAGCTGGTGGGAGCTGAACACAGGGGCCAGTCCTCCTTGGGCTCGGGATGCCACCGCCTCTTCCTACATCTTCACGCTCTCCTTCTCTGTTGGCCCCTCCCAGCCATATGAAAGAGCCACAAGGAAATGCTCTCCTCCATTCCATTTTCCTGTCCTCCTATCCACCCCTCCCTTCTTTCCCTTTGCCATCAATTTCTTGACTTGCCCCCCATTTCTCCCCTCCCATCTACACTGCGATCTGGTTTCTGCCCCACTACTCCCGTGAAACTGACCTCCTTGAAGCCCCCAATGATTTCTCTGTTGACAAGTCCAGGGGACTACTTCTCAATCCTTATCTTTGTGACCGCCAAGCCGAGTTAGATCTTAAACAACGTCTCTGTCTTGAAAATCTCTTCCCTTGGCTTCTGCGCCACCTTTCCTTTTCTTTTCATGACACCGATCACAACCAGTGCTGCAGATTCCATCGAATTAAGGAATGCTGTTGCCTACATGTGTGAATGAGCTAAAGTGAGTACAGTACTGAAGTAGAGGACACCTAAAGTGAAACGTCTTCATGTACGTCCACGTGGCTGAGCAGCAAGTTAACCTTTCATACATGTGCTAGAGAAGAAGAGTTGGGTTTTATTTTATTTACTTTTCCCTGGACTGTGTTGAATGACTATCATCTACAAGTTCAGGCTACTTTTTGCTGAGGATTAATAATGCACTGGGAGAGCTGAGAGAAAACTGAATAATAGAGCTGTCTTTTTCTTGACCAGCTCACCTTACTTTCCCAAACTCTAAGTCTTTCTCTAATTCTTTCCCCTTTTTATTGTAGTAAAATGAACATAACACAAAATTCACCATTTGGATCATTTTACAATTCACTCTACCATTCAGTGGAATTTACTACTGTCACAATGTTGTGCAACTATCACCACTGCCTAGCTGCAAAACATTTTCATCAACCAAGAGGAAACCTACACCCATTTTAAGGAGTCATTCCCAATTTCCCTCTCTTCCAAACCCCTGGCAACCACTAATGTATAATCTTTTCTGTGTGTATGGATTTGCCACTGCTGGACATTTCATATAAATGGAACCATACAATATGTAGCCTTTCATGCCTGACTTCTTTCACTTAGTTGCATCCATCATGTAGCATGTATCAGAAATCCACTCACTGTTACGGCTGAATCCTTCATACTGTTTGAATACAAAATTAAAAATACGTTGAGAGTGAAGCTCTGTTTTAATGGCACATCTATTAGGCCAATTCATTGAAAGAAACTGAAGATGGAGATGTTGTTGTCAAATGATAATCGTTGAGAAGCCTCAGCCAATTGGATAATGAAAAGTTTGGGAAATGTTGCAAAAAATTAGCTGATTTATATTAAAAGCCTATTAAACAAGGATTCAGGAGATTGTCTTTTTCTTGCAGGTAACTTAAATGAGGCAGAAAGAAATAACTGCCCTTTAAAACACATTTTGAAAGGATTCTATTTATTCTTAATAGACGAATGGGAGGGAGTACAGGAAGTTCACATCCAATATGGACTCCCTGTCCAAACACTGTTTGTCGTTCTAGCCACCACTATCGAATTATATTTCTTGAGAGTAAGGCAGCTCAATTCCTGCATATTACTTTCTAAACTTCATCCATCAAATCCATTAATACAGTATAAACAAGAGTTGTTCATGTTTAAGTGCAGTTCAAATATCAGGTATAAAGAACCCCCAGTAAGAAAAAGAATCCTATATCTCTTGCCAGAATGTGGTCAGCTCTGGGGTGCTCTGCTAGCTGAAAGACACATTCATTATTAAGAGGATAGAGGCTGTTTAAGAGGGATGAGAGCCAAAAAATTTTAACTACATATATGTGTTAAGAACAGTGCTAGGTTATCTCATGTTCTATATCAGTCAAGGCTCACCATTTTACATACGTGAAAAGCAAAGTTAAAAGTGTATTCGTAGGGCTTCCCTGTTGGCGCAGTGGTTAAGGATCCACCTGCCAGTGCACGGGACACACGTTTGAGCCCTGGTCCGGGAAGATCCCACGTGCCACGGAGCAACTAAGACCATGTGCCACAACTACTGAGACTGCGTGCTAGAGCCCGTGAACCACAACTACTGAAGCCCACGCACCTAGGCCCCGTGCTCAGCAACAACGAGAAGCCACCACAATGAGAATGCCGTGTACTGCAACAGAGTAGCCGCCGCTCACTGCAACTAGAGAAAGCCTGCGCACAACAACGAAGAGCCTAGGCAGCCAAAGATAAATAAATAAATACGTCTATTAAAAAAAAATGTGTTTCAGTAACTTACTAAAAGGCACGCAATCAGTAAACATGAGCAAGGATTCAATCCCAAATCTGTCACACTGAAGTTTAAGCTAATACTCGAGATTGATAAAAACAGCACTAATTTAAAACTTCAGAGGTATTTTTTACTTCATACTTTCACTAATGCTCTTTGGAGATAAATCATTTCATTTATATGGGCCTTAGTTTTTACAACTATAATAGTTGGAAGCTTGACTAGGTGATCTCTATGTAGTCTTCCAATTCTAAAATGTTCCACTAATTTGGATTCCTACAGTAATTGCCCTTGCAATACATGCATGCTGCCACCAAGTAGCAGTAGAGACTACTAGTTCCTTTTTTATCCCTAGTGGGGGTGCATTTTGACAGCAGACTTATCCGTCAATAGTACAACCTGTTAGTATAACTATAAGATAACAAAATAATCTGGTATTCTTTCCTGTAAAAGAGAAGCTTTACATTGTGTCTGTGAATCGTACCAGAATCACCTGTAAGTTTATAAATATAGAGGAAATCCTGAACCCATTGAATGAGAATCTTCAGAGACAGGAATTGGGCATCTGGAATTTTGGGCTCCCATCATTTGTATATTTTATTTCATTTTATTTTTGCCTATGTACAATATTTGTCACATCCTTTTGAATCTTTAAAAGTTTCTTTCTGTTTTAAATTTTAGAATATTCCATAATCTTCACCTACTTTTCATAAGGTGTTATCTGTTATGTTTATTCGATCTTGTGCTTCTCCTGGTTAAGACTTCTTTCTTTCCTTCTTTTTTTCTCGTGGCCCTGCCTCATGTCTTGCAGGATCTTAGTTTCCTGACATGGGATTGGACCCCAGGGTCCCAGCAGTGAAAGCGCCATGTTCTAAACACTGGACCACCAGGGAAGTCCCAAGATTTCAGTTTTAAATGACTTTTTTCCCACTCTAATTCATTCCTGGGATCAGTTTCATGTTTGGACATTAAAGCAACCTTGCATTGCCAGACTAAAGCTACTTTGATTTTGATATATGATTGTTTTACATACCATGGATACAGTTTGTGCTTCTCTTTACACATTTTGCATGCATGTTCAAAGGAGAAACTGGCCTGGGATTCTATTCTTGTAATATCCTTTATAGATTTGTTTTAAGAGTCTATACTTTATTTTTTATTTATTTATAGTTTTGGCTGCACTGGGTCTTCATTGCTGCATGCATGCTTTCTCTAGTTTTGGCGAGCGGGGGTCTATTCTTTGTTGCAGTGAGTAGGCTTCTCATTGCAGCCTTCTGAGCGCATGGGCTTCTGACCCCATTCGTCGGTGCTACTTCAGTTCCTTACCCCTTCCCTTCTGACCCTGGGCGGTGAAATCCTCTTTCTGCAGCTGGCCTGCGGCAGAAAGTCAATGAGGCAAGAGTAGGCTTGGAGTATCCAAGGAGCAGAAAGGATGTCAGCGTGTGAAAAACAGAGCGAGCAAATTGGAGAGGAGAAGGAAACACTCAGAGAGGAAACAGAGGCCCAGATTTCTAGGTCTGTGGAGGCACTCTGAGGACTTTGCATTTCCTGTGAAGAAGCCACTGAAGAAATTTGAGTGACATGATCTGACTTATGTTTTAACAAGATCTCTCTGGATGCCACGTTGATTAGAGACTGTAGGAGAGCAAGGACAAGCCCCAGAACACCAACAGTTGATTCAAAGAAGTGATTACTCAAACATGGTCCCCCTCCTCAATGAGGACGCAGAGCAGGAATCGGCAAATAATGGCCACAAATCAAATCAGGCTCTCAGCCTGGATCTGTGGGACTGTGAGCTAATAATGGTTCTCACGTTCAGAAAGCTTGTTGAAGAAGAAAGAGGAGGAGAAGCTACAGAAACTGTATATGGCCCACAAAGCCTAAGATATTTAAAATCCAGAAGATGCTTTCCAACACCTGATGTAAAGCATGTGGCTGGTAGGAGGTCCTCAACCACATTTGGAAGAGGAATACATGAGTCACTTCGTTCCTGAAAACACTGTAAAGTGATAGGGGTCAAGAAACATTTACCCGTTCACCCTTAACCTTCACAAATGATGCCAGTTCCATTGAGCTATTGAAAAATACATTCTGGCTTTCAAAAAAGTAACCCAGAGGGCATTTTCTCACATAGGCAAGGTCATAAACAACTGTCAAGTGAAGTTGAAATAGCAACAAATCAAATAATAACAAAAACATTTTTACAGAACTTTAAATCTTACAAAGCATTTTCATGTTCATTATCTAATTTAATCCCCAAATCAACGGCATGAGATAGTTATTATTTCCCCGTTAGAAATGACCACATATTAAATCCTTAGTGATTGCTCAAGAAAAGCTGAAATCTTGAGTGTAACATCCATTAATGCCATGGTTGGGTGTTTTCCCATGGGAACACTGGATGCTAAAATCCACAGGGATTTTCAGCTCAAGATGGCAGACTAGGAAATATATTTACTTTCTGTTCCTCCTGAAACCATATCTAAATAAAACTGTAGAGATACCAAAACTAATCAACCAATAAAAGCCAAGATATTTTGGAAGTCATCAACCACAGAAAGATTTCAACACATTTCGAGAAGGCAAACAATGAAATGGAGGAGCCGTGAATAAAAGAATGAAGAAAAAAAGGCTGACCCTAAGTAAGGTCTGCACAAAGCCACTCAGCTTTTGCTGAGCTCTGGTTATAGTAAAGGGCAGAGGAAGGAAGAGGGGCTGAAAACAAGGAGACAAACGTCATTTAAGGAAAAACAGTTCATTTAATGAGCTCCAGGGAACACTCAGCCTGCTGCCATACTAACTCATGAATTACAATGGATTGTTGGTAAGCAAGACAAGAAAACAGGGAAGAAACAAAAGAAACAAAAATCAAGACATTGTTTCTAACTGAACTCTTCTCAAATGAGATTGAGGAATTATGTTTCAATGCCACAGCTGTAAATCATTTCTGCTCTTGGAGAGGTTACAAAGGGCTTATAATATTTCCCTTTTGTTCAGACAGAATTGAGGTCTGAGCAAAAGCTTTTGTGTCCTCCAACCCCAACATTTATTGGGGATGGAAGCCCAGATTTGCTGGGACATACCATAAAAAGAATCTCATGAGCAGAGGGTCAAACTGACTGTGGAATATATGAATTATGTCCTGTGTGAGTTTCAATAGGTTTTAAAATATATACATACATACATATATATATATACGTTTTTAATGATCTATATGATTTTGGGTTCTGAAATTTCTACATGTCACATGCGTGATACATAACAGACAATGTCAGCCCCAGGAGGGAGAAAACACTCCAATGAAGCAAGCCAAAGAAACAAGTTTTAAGCAAGGTCAAGTGATGTGTAGACCAGGATTGTTCAATTCCTACCTGTCATGCTGAAGCTTCCAGCTCCTGAATAACAACACATGCTTCCCCTGTCCTAGACAGCCAAGAGTATGTCTCCTCTCTTGGGCATAAGAATCTCTAGAGTTACATATCTGTAGTAAGAGTGGACCCAGCTGGCATACTCACAATGACCAAATTGTGTTGATCGTACTTTATACCAATACATCGCTCCATGCTGAAGTTGCAATAAATGATATATTTGCTTTCTAGACATGAATGAGACGCCTTACTGGATATACTCCAGGAAGGCCAGAGAAGCTGGCTTCTAATCCATACTGAACAATTCACTGGTGAATTTCTTTCACGATAGCCCATGATTTATCTAGAATATCATCTTTACATATCTGGATCCTTCAAACTAGACAAAGGGAAAATACGGGCTTCAAGCCTCAATTAGAAATATGGAATGGTGCCATGCTGACAACTGGTGGTCCCTGACCTGTATCTTCTGAGATTAGAACACAGTGTGGTGGATGACCAATTCATGCGTTGAACAAAAGAAGACCTCCTACAGGGCAGTGTAGCTGTTCGTTACAGGTATGGCACTTAGGGCTAAGTACCATAAGGACTACAAGAGAAAAAGAAAAACAAGTAACACATGAAGCATATACGATAAGGAGGCACCACAGTCCAGAGCACGAGCTCTGGAATCACACAGGCTTGGATCGAATCCCAGCTAAGCCACTACCATCTATATACCCTGAAGGACAGGCCAAGGTTTAAATGGTGTTTTACCAGATTTCAAAAAAGAAGTGAAGAAAGAACCTATCTTCCAGGAAGGGACATCGTGGGGTGCAGTATCCAGTCGGATCAGGGCTCTGCATCTCCTGCTCAGAAACCTTGGCCACCTGGCTCATGGTGATGCTGGCAGCTGAGCAGCCCTGGAGAAGGCGATCCTGTCTCCAGGTCTCGCAGAGAAGCTGGGGAGGTCTCCGGACGAGGTGGCCCACACCCTGGTAAGTTCTGGCTGCCTCCTGCCCTCAGGTCTGAGCAGCCGCTGGTCTCTGGGCCCCGTGGTGGGGAAGGCCTGGCCAATACATACACAGGGCTGAGGGGCCTGCAGAGCCAGTCCCCAGGCAGGGTGAGCTCTGGAGGAGGCTTCCACAGTCCCCAGCAGTCTCCGCATGGTGGCCCATCTGGTGCCAAACACCTGCCACCCACAGCGAGAAGTCCCAGCCACTAGAAAGTCCAGAAGGGGCCCCACCCTTTGCCTTTGGGCCTGGGTTAAGCCACCAGCTGGGCTTGCACGTGACCCCTGCCTCACCTCCTGCCCCGCCCGCCCTTTCTCTGTGACACGTACAATGGATATGTCATAAAGCCAGGCTGAGCCAGTGCTATAAATTCAGAGGAGTTAGAATCTAGGAAGAAGCTCTCCCACTTTCACTCTCTGCTCTCAGATCAGGCAGGCAGTACCTCTAATATGGAAGCTATGGACACCACACCTCCTTCCCAGGCTGTCCTCTACCATTCTGCTCATGTTTTCCCCAGCACCCCATTGACGGCTTTGGCGGGTATCGGGGCTTCAGCAGGCAGCACGTCTGACCCCGAACCTATGGACACCACACCTCCTTCACATGCTGTTATCTTCCATTCTGCTCCTGTTTTCCCCAGCACCCCATTGACGGCTTTGGCGGGCATCGGTGCTTCAGCAGGCAGCACCTCAGACCCCGAACCTATGGACACCACACCTCCTTCACACGCTGTCATCTTCCACTCTGCTCCTGTTTTCCCCAGCACCCCATTTACGGGTTTGGTGGGCATCGGTGCTTCAGCAGGAATCACGTCAGACCCCGAACCTATGGACACCACACCTCCTTCACATGCTGTCATCTTCCATTCTGCTCCTGTTTTCCCAAGCACCCCATTTACGGCTTTGGCGGGCATCGGTGCTTCAGCAGGAAGCACGTCAGACCCCGAACCTATGGACACCACACCTCCTTCACACGCTGTCATCTTCCATTCTGCTCCTGTTTTCCCCAGCACCCCATTTACGGCCCTGGCGGGCATCGGTGCTTCCGCAGTCAGCACGTCTGACCCCGAACCTATGGACACCA
Source organism: Delphinapterus leucas (assembly GCF_059928025.1). NCBI lineage: Eukaryota > Metazoa > Chordata > Mammalia > Artiodactyla > Monodontidae > Delphinapterus > Delphinapterus leucas. Next base: position 106,925,044 of record NC_143137.1, on the reverse strand, counting down.
CACCTCCTTCCCAGGCTGTCATCTTCTATTCTGCTCCTGTTTTCTCCAGCACCCCATTTTCGGCTTTGGTGGGCATCGGTGCCTCAGCAGTCAGCACCTCAGACCCCGAACCTATGGACACCACACCTCCTTCCCAGGCTGTCATCTTCCATCCTGCTCCTCTTTACCCCAGCACCCCATTTACCGCTTAGGCCGGCACTGGTGTTTCAGCAGGCAGCACCTCTAACACCAAAGCTATGGACACCACACCTCCTTCCCAGGCTGTCATTTTCCAGTCTGCCCTGTCTCCAAGTAGAACCACTACCCATTTCACACTGCTGTTCCAAGTTCTGGGAACACACCACCCAGTGGTAGCAATACCTCAGCCCATGCCTCGACTCATTTACCTGCAACGTGAGCCAACAGAGAGACCAACACTTCAAAGTTATGACAGAAAATTGAGTAAGTTATACGCTTGGAATTTCATTTATTATTATTAACAAGCACAACTGTAGTGCTTAGACTATAACAAGTACTATTCTAAGGGCTTACCAAATATTAACTCACTTATTCCTCATAATGGCAACCCTAGTGGTAGGGAATATTCATAATGTTCACTTTTTGGGGGGAAACTGAGGCTCAGAGTCGTTGAATAGCTTGCCTAATGCCACACAGTTAGTAGGTGGCAAAACCCGGGATTAAAACCAGACCATCTAGACTTTCATCACTTTGCTGTGTCACCTTATTATAAGTTGTGGTTAGGGAAGGGACTAAATTGACAAGACTCTGAACTAAAAGGAGAAGGGAGAAATGAGAAAATGAGTGATCCTAGAAACTAGAGAAGATTTAGGCTCAGAAATTTCTGGTGATGAGACCCAGAAGAACAAGAACTTGGTTGGAATGTTAACTTGGGGTAGTATCTGAATCCATTGAGAAATGGTTTTGTTTCCTGTAAACTTTAGAAAGGTCAGTTGGATGAAGATTAACGAAGACAAAAGTAGAAAGGAAAAGAAAAAGGTGCCTTAAGTGAGACATAACCGCTCCCCTCTACGTACCCACAGGTTGTGTCCTGTGGGAAAGGATGGAGCTCTCTCTACCGGGTTGGTCACCAGGCTGAACAAGGAGAAACATGGCAACCATTGTACTGGTTCTGATGATCCCTCAAAACCAAGGCTTCAGTTTCCAAGAACGACCTACAGTAGCATAACTAGTGTGTGTCACACATGCCACTAAGTGTGTTTCCAGTCACACATTTTAATTGGAGAAATACTTCCTATGAGGTAGGCATTAGTTCGCTGTGGCTGCTGTAACAAATTACTACAAATGTGCTTGCTTCTAACCAAACACACATATTTTCTTATGGTTCTGGAAGACAGAGGTCCAAAACCAGTTTCCCTGGGCTGAAACCAGGAGTCAACAGGGCCATCCATCCTCCTTCTAGAGGCTCTAAGCGAGAATCTGTTTCCTCGCCAGCATTCCTTCACTTCTGGCCACATCAATCCAACCCCAACTTCATCATCACATTCTCTTTGGGGTAAAAATTCCCTCTGTCTCTCTCTTACGAGAACACCAGTGGTTATATTTGGGCCCGTCCAGGTAGTCCAGGAGAATCTTCCCATCTGAGAACCATTACTTTCATCCCACTGGCAAAGTGCCTTCTGCCATTTAAGGTGACATTCACAGGTTCTGGAGAGTAGAATGTGGACATTTGGGGGCAATGGTATTATTCAGTCTACTACAAGGTAGATACTATTATCTTTCTCAGATGTACGAAATGACGTTTAGGGAAGTAGTCTGTCTCAGGTCTACAATTTCCAGAGTAGAGACTCACATTCTGCCACTGACACATTAGGACACACCCTAAACAACTTTAATCTGTGTCCTTAACTACTGCATAATCCTTGGTTAAGAGTCACACTTAGGTATCAAGACCCAATTGAATAGGACACAAGTACTGTCTCCTCTTTCACTATGTTTGCCTGGTGTACTGATGAATCTTGCCCAGAGCAGAAGAGTTCAGAAAAGTGTTATGCAGGTTTACGAAGAGAAAGCATTTACTGTTTGACGTGCACGGAGGAACGGAAGGCTTTTTCAAATAAAATAAAATAAAATATGCCACCAAATAGTCAATTGTCACAACAGAGGTAACCCCGTGGGAGTCATGAGGAGACTAAAATTATCTCCAATTGTGCAGGGCAGAAAAGTTTCAATGAAGGCAGGTGTAGTTCAGCCAAGCCCTACAGCACAGAAGTAGGAATTTGGGTATGTACGAATGGGAAAAAAGACATTTGAGGCATGGGAAATAGTTTAATGCAGAATGGACGAGAAATATGCATTAGACCTTTTCTAAAACAACTGGCTTATTAACTCAGTAAATCGATTTAGTCAGTCAAACTAGCTTTAGCTGATTACTTATCCAGGGGATAGCTGTTGAGAGTAATTTTTGTCACAGAACAGTAAATAAAATGGTTGAACTATAGCTTTAGGCTTGCTAAGTGAAATAGATTGCTCTAGATGATTTTCAAGTGACTTACTTGGTAGTACTCACGAAATTGGGGGTTAACAATTGCTTAAGAAAACAAAGAGAATTGATTTTAAATAAAGTAGCTACTGTGTAAACTATCTGTTCAGTAGCTCATGTTAAACGGATGTTTATAATCCCCATTGGACAACCAACTACATTTTTGCAAATGGCAATGTGAATTGCTGTTGCCTAAACTATAGCAATGATCACCTATGTAATTTGTTGTCCAAACCAGAAATCTTCTAACAATACTGGTGTCCTAATAAAAATAAGCACGAAGGGAACACACAGTGGGTGTCTCCCGTGTGCCTGTGCATACATCTATATCTCACTGAGCCCTCATAACAGCCCCCAAGAGAGGGACTCTGGGCGTCCCCATGCTGCTTGTGGAGAAACAGGCACAGGAAGGTTCAAGAGTCTATCTACCTAATATCGCACAGAGGGTGGCAGAGCCCGTTTTTAAACCACCTGCCTCCAATACCAGGTGCCAGGAGCCAGACTCAGCCTACAGCTCTCTTCTGCTCGCCTGGAGGTGAAACAGTGTGTCATGATTAGTCAAATCCCGTCTTCACTCATCAAGGTAGGTTGAACACCTGCACGTCCTCCAAGTAGCATGTAGCATAAGCAATAAGATGTTTGTCCCGTGATCGTCCAGGAACTTGGAATCAGCTGTGCCTGGTTAGGCTGAGCTTGTTTAGAGTGGAGAGGACCACCGATCTTCCACCTGGGCAAGTGCCTTTTGACCTCCTGCCATCAGAGGGCCGAAATCTCCAGCCTGAGAATGTGCTGAGCCCTGTAGCCTAGTTACGCCAGCTCAGAACAATGATGAGCACACCTTTTTCCAGTCACCTTTCCTCATGCTCCCCATGCCTCATACTGCCCTGCTTCTTTATTCTTTATCCCACAGATACCCAAAGCCCCTTGCCTTTGGGGAGGCAGATTTGAGACCTATTGTCACGTCACGTCCTCGCTTGGCTGCCCTGTGAATAAACCTCCTCTTTGCTGCAAACCTCAGCATTTCAGTGTTTTGGCTTGCTGCGCCTCAGACAGAATGGTTGGGAGCAGTGGTACAGCTCCCTTGCCTGTGAGGGATGCTGGTTCCTAGTAGTCACCTTGCGGATGTTTTCTCCTCTCGGGGTGGGGGCGGGGCAGACATCCTGCTCTTCCGGAAAGGGAGAAACACAGGTGCCAAACCCTTGCCCTCAGCGTCACCGTCACCTAGGAGCTTGTTAGAAGCACAGAATCCAGGCCCCACCCAGAACTACTGAATACCAACCTGCCTTTAACAAGATCCACAAGAGAGGCATACCCATATTAAAGTCGGAGAGGCACCAAGCTGTCATCGTCTTCTCCACGGCTAATGAAAACGAAGCTAAGGTTCATCCCGAGCCGACTCTGCCTCAGTCACCTGGATATCACATGAGCTCATTTCATCCTCCCCAGAACCTGCAAATGAGACTGAGGGTCAGAGTGGTCTAGCACCCAAGGTTCCATAAAAGAACATGACCAAGGCTCACTGGAGCCCAGACTTCCAAAAAAGAAGGCCCCTGAGCACAGCATGGCACCACCGCAGCCCAAACCGTGGGCCTGGAGGGTAGGCCAGGCTCCCCACGCAGAGTTCACGCCATTCGACAGATGCCCACAGCAGACCACAAGGCAATATGAGAAGTAAGTCTTGATTGTGGAATCTCTGAATTTTGAGATTTAAAGAAAAAAATCTGTTTTTGGGGGATGGTTAAAACAGTTCTACCAAGGAGTAAAGAGAGGGCATCTCAAGGCCCCTTCTGGACTTAGAATTTAATGCCTACTTATTGAGAAATGCTCCGCGCCTTTGCTCAGCCCTACGTCAAGGTGAAGTTCTCTGTGCCCTAGAAGCTTAGGTTCTAAAAAGGCCACAGAAATGCGTGAGACCTAAAGAATGCCAGAACAATGCAACGGCATTAATCAGACTGTCTTTGCTTTGCCTTGCTTACAAGTCACTGACTTTAAACTGAATATGGTGTCATGTCTTTATGTTTCTTGAAGCTTTTTTTTTACAAAAGATCATATAAAGATTTTCTTCCATGGTAAGACTTTTATATTGTATGTCTCTTAAACTGGAGTGTGGTACATTTACCCTCCATCAGATGATTGCTTACAACTCACCTTGCTTTATTAAGAATACCGCTAGAGGCTTCTATGTCCCTACTAACAAAAATACATTTTCAGGCCCATTCAAACCACTGAAATTCCAAGATTTCAGAGCACAAGATAATGAAAATTCTCTCTATCCACGTCTTTTACTACATTTAGCCTGTTAACAGTCCCTAAGTGTGTCAGATGAAAGGTACTGTCGCGGGAATTGACATCTTTAACAGCATTCCATACAGGTAAGTCTTGATTGTTCCAATTTCTCAAAAAGTTGGACACATTTACTGCCTCTATGACATCTCTAGGGTGTGTGGAAGAAATAAAAAAGAGGCCTGTACAATGTATTTCTCAAAATATACACACAAAGGGTTTGCACATACAAACAGGGAAACCTTATAATAATGTATGGGGAGCCAAGTATTGTCGGTAACGGACCTACTCATTTCGAAAGACAACACTGTCACCAAGTGTCCCTTCACCAAAATTGACTGGGAATGTTTAGGGGCCACCAAACCAGAGGTGGAGATTTTTAGGCACATTCTTGCCAGAAAAGAGAGCCTAGGGCATAAACCACTCAACTGGTTGGCACGAATGCCAGGGCAACCCAAGCAAGTGGATATAGAAGCCTACGTAATGCTTGGAAGTAGGAAGCTTTGGGGGACTACACCTAGGTTGGTACTGGCCTCCCTCCCCAAAGGGACAAGGAGAGCAGAAACCTGGATGGAGTCAAGAGAGAGCAAAAAGAAAGGCAAGGCTGGGTATGGAGCAACGTGTGGATCCAGGAGCATGTGTCTCAGAACTGCCGGGGCTCTGCAGACCAGCTGCATCCCCATTCTCCTTTTCCCTCATTGGCATAATGAACTCAGGGTGGGCGCATCCCGGCTGCCAAGTCACTTCCACCCGTCCATGGAGTTGACAGTTACTTGCTCACAGTGAACCAACCGCTCTGGACCTAAGAGCTACTGCAGGGGGCGGTAGTGGAGAACAAGGTGACGACAACGACCAGATGCGAAGGAGGAAGAGACATTCAGCGGATCGACTGGGTGGACTGATGGTGTGGCGTTAAGTCTGCAGAGCTAAAGGGGCCAGATGTAGAAAAGGGAAGGGGAATCATGAGGATATGGTCAAGCCCCTTCGTATAGATATTTCATCCGTATGTTGTATGCAAATTCCATTCAATTTGCTCCGAGTGAAAAAGAGAGAACAAAATTATCCTTTCAACCATGTCAGTGACTTTATTTACCATCTCATTTGATGCGCTCATAGCCCAGGTTCAGAGGGAAATGGGAGCTGTGAGTCTGCCATCTCTCAGGAAGTCTCAGGCCTCAGAGGCCCCTCATAGCCAAACTAGCTCACCTTTTGCACCTTTCAAGCAACGTTATTCCTAAGTGCGAGTCACCCTCTTCATCAGGTTCTCCAAGAGATAGCAGTCTCTCCCAATGACAGAGGAAAAATGGGCTACTTTGGCTTTCTGAGGCACAATATGTAGTTCTCCAAAATGGTACCTGCCTGGGGGATTTTTCAAGAAAATTAAGCATCAGTGGTGATTTGTTTGTCTTCACATAACGTATGACCCAGATGTGCTGAGAAATAAGAAAAGGACGAACGAATCAAGGGCAGCTGATCCAAGGAGGCAAGGCGCAACTTCCACAGCCTACGTGGAAAGCTAGAGGAAGGGAACATCCAGCTGGTGGGAGCTGAACACAGGGGCCAGTCCTCCTTGGGCTCGGGATGCCACCGCCTCTTCCTACATCTTCACGCTCTCCTTCTCTGTTGGCCCCTCCCAGCCATATGAAAGAGCCACAAGGAAATGCTCTCCTCCATTCCATTTTCCTGTCCTCCTATCCACCCCTCCCTTCTTTCCCTTTGCCATCAATTTCTTGACTTGCCCCCCATTTCTCCCCTCCCATCTACACTGCGATCTGGTTTCTGCCCCACTACTCCCGTGAAACTGACCTCCTTGAAGCCCCCAATGATTTCTCTGTTGACAAGTCCAGGGGACTACTTCTCAATCCTTATCTTTGTGACCGCCAAGCCGAGTTAGATCTTAAACAACGTCTCTGTCTTGAAAATCTCTTCCCTTGGCTTCTGCGCCACCTTTCCTTTTCTTTTCATGACACCGATCACAACCAGTGCTGCAGATTCCATCGAATTAAGGAATGCTGTTGCCTACATGTGTGAATGAGCTAAAGTGAGTACAGTACTGAAGTAGAGGACACCTAAAGTGAAACGTCTTCATGTACGTCCACGTGGCTGAGCAGCAAGTTAACCTTTCATACATGTGCTAGAGAAGAAGAGTTGGGTTTTATTTTATTTACTTTTCCCTGGACTGTGTTGAATGACTATCATCTACAAGTTCAGGCTACTTTTTGCTGAGGATTAATAATGCACTGGGAGAGCTGAGAGAAAACTGAATAATAGAGCTGTCTTTTTCTTGACCAGCTCACCTTACTTTCCCAAACTCTAAGTCTTTCTCTAATTCTTTCCCCTTTTTATTGTAGTAAAATCAACATAACACAAAATTCACCATTTGGATCATTTTACAATTCACTCTACCATTCAGTGGAATTTACTACTGTCACAATGTTGTGCAACTATCACCACTGCCTAGCTGCAAAACATTTTCATCAACCAAGAGGAAACCTACACCCATTTTAAGGAGTCATTCCCAATTTCCCTCTCTTCCAAACCCCTGGCAACCACTAATGTATAAACTTTTCTGTGTGTATGGATTTGCCACTGCTGGACATTTCATATAAATGGAACCATACAATATGTAGCCTTTCATGCCTGACCTCTTTCACTTAGTTGCATCCATCATGTAGCATGTATCAGAAATCCACTCACTGTTACGGCTGAATCCTTCATACTGTTTGAATACAAAATTAAAAATACGTTGAGAGTGAAGCTCTGTTTTAATGGCACATCTATTAGGCCAATTCATTGAAAGAAACTGAAGATGGAGATGTTGTTGTCAAATGATAATCGTTGAGAAGCCTCAGCCAATTGGATAATGAAAAGTTTGGGAAATGTTGCAAAAAATTAGCTGATTTATATTAAAAGCCTATTAAACAAGGATTCAGGAGATTGTCTTTTTCTTGCAGGTAACTTAAATGAGGCAGAAAGAAATAACTGCCCTTTAAAACACATTTTGAAAGGATTCTATTTATTCTTAATAGACGAATGGGAGGGAGTACAGGAAGTTGACATCCAATATGGACTCCCTGTCCAAACACTGTTTGTCGTTCTAGCCACCACTATCGAATTATATTTCTTGAGAGTAAGGCAGCTCAATTCCTGCATATTACTTTCTAAACTTCATCCATCAAATCCATTAATACAGTATAAACAAGAGTTGTTCATGTTTAAGTTCAGTTCAAATATCAGGTATAAAGAACCCCCAGTAAGAAAAAGAATCCTATATCTCTTGCCAGAATGTGGTCAGCTCTGGGGTGCTCTGCTAGCTGAAAGACACATTCATTATTAAGAGGATAGAGGCTGTTTAAGAGGGATGAGAGCCAAAAAAATTTAACTACATATATGTGTTAAGAACAGTGCTAGGTTATCTCATGTTCTATATCAGTCAAGGCTCACCATTTTACATACGTGAAAAGCAAAGTTAAAAGTGTATTCGTAGGGCTTCCCTGTTGGCGCAGTGGTTAAGGATCCACCTGCCAGTGAACGGGACACACGTATGAGCCCTGGTCCGGGAAGATCCCACGTGCCACGGAGCAACTAAGACCATGTGCCACAACTACTGAGACTGCGTGCTAGAGCCCGTGAACCACAACTACTGAAGCCCACGCACCTAGGCCCCGTGCTCAGCAACAGCGAGAAGCCACCACAATGAGAATGCCGTGTACTGCAACAGAGTAGCCGCCGCTCACTGCAACTAGAGAAAGCCTGCGCACAGCAACGAAGAGCCTAGGCAGCCAAAGATAAATAAATAAATACGTCTATTTAAAAAAAAATGTGTTTCAGTAACTTACTAAAAGGCACGCAATCAGTAAACATGAGCAAGGATTCAATCCCAAATCTGTCACACTGAAGTTTAAGCTAATACTCGAGATTGATAAAAACAGCACTAATTTAAAACTTCAGAGGTATTTTTTACTTCATACTTTCACTAATGCTCTTTGGAGATAAATCATTTCATTTATATGGGCCTTAGTTTTTACAACTATAATAGTTGGAAGCTTGACTAGGTGATCTCTATGTAGTCTTCCAATTCTAAAATGTTCCACTAATTTGGAGTCCTACAGTAATTGCCCTTGCAATACATGCATGCTGCCACCAAGTAGCAGTAGAGACTACTAGTTCCTTTTTTATCCCTAGTGGGGGTGCATTTTGACAGCAGACTTATCCGTCAATAGTACAACCTGTTAGTATAACTATAAGATAACAAAATAATCTGGTATTCTTTCCTGTAAAAGAGAAGCTTTACATTGTGTCTGTGAATCGTACCAGAATCACCTGTAAGTTTATAAATATAGAGGAAATCCTGAACCCATTGAATGAGAATCTTCAGAGACAGGAATTGGGCATCTGGAATTTTGGGCTCCCATCATTTGTATATTTTATTTCATTTTATTTTTGCCTATGTACAATATTTGTCACATCCTTTTGAATCTTTAAAAGTTTCTTTCTGTTTTAAATTTTAGAATATTCCATAATCTTCACCTACTTTTCATAAGGTGTTATCTGTTATGTTTATTCGATCTTGTGCTTCTCCTGGTTAAGACTTCTTTCTTTCCTTCTTTTTTTCTCGTGGCCCTGCCGCATGTCTTGCAGGATCTTAGTTTCCTGACATGGGATTGGACCCCAGGGTCCCAGCAGTGAAAGCGCCATGTTCTAAACACTGGACCACCAGGGAAGTCCCAAGATTTCAGTTTTAAATGACTTTTTTCCCACTCTAATTCATTCCTGGGATCAGTTTCATGTTTGGACATTAAAGCAACCTTGCATTGCCAGAATAAAGCTACTTTGATTTTGATATATGATTGTTTTACATACCATGGATACAGTTTGTGCTTCTCTTTACACATTTTGCATGCATGTTCAAAGGAGAAACTGGCCTGGGATTCTATTCTTGTAATATCCTTTATAGATTTGTTTTAAGAGTCTATACTTTATTTCTTATTTATTTATAGTTTTGGCTGCATTGGGTCTTCATTGCTGCATGCATGCTTTCTCTAGTTTTGGCGAGCGGGGGTCTATTCTTTGTTGCAGTGAGTAGGCTTCTCATTGCAGCCTTCTGACCGCATGGGCTTCTGACCCCATTCGTCGGTGCTACTTCAGTTCCTTACCCCTTCCCTTCTGACCCTGGGCGGTGAAATCCTCTTTCTGCAGCTGGCCTGCGGCAGAAAGTCAATGAGGCAAGAGTAGGCTTGGAGTATCCAAGGAGCAGAAAGGATGTCAGCGTGTGAAAAACAGAGCGAGCAAATTGGAGAGGAGAAGGAAACACTCAGAGAGGAAACAGAGGCCCAGATTTCTAGGTCTGTGGAGGCACTGAGGACTTTGCATTTCCTGTGAAGAAGCCACTGAAGAAATTTGAGTGACATGATCTGACTTATGTTTTAACAAGATCTCTCTGGATGCCACGTTGATTAGAGACTGTAGGAGAGCAAGGACAAGCCCCAGAACACCAACAGTTGATTCAAAGAAGTGATTACTCAAACATGGTCCCCCTCCTCAATGAGGACGCAGAGCAGGAATCGGCAAATAATGGCCACAAATCAAATCAGGCTCTCAGCCTGGATCTGTGGGACTGTGAGCTAATAATGGTTCTCACGTTCAGAAAGCTTGTTGAAGAAGAAAGAGGAGGAGAAGCTACAGAAACTGTATATGGCCCACAAAGCCTAAGATATTTAAAATCCAGAAGATGCTTTCCAACACCTGATGTAAAGCATGTGGCTGGTAGGAGGTCCTCAACCACATTTGGAAGAGGAATACATGAGTCACTTCGTTCCTGAAAACACTGTAAAGTGATAGGGGTCAAGAAACATTTACCCGTTCACCCTTAACCTTCACAAATGATGCCAGTTCCATTGAGCTATTGAAAAATACATTCTGGCTTTCAAAAAAGTAACCCAGAGGGCATTTTCTCACATAGGCAAGGTCATAAACAACTGTCAAGTGAAGTTGAAATAGCAACAAATCAAATAATAACAAAAACATTTTTACAGAACTTTAAATCTTACAAAGCATTTTCATGTTCATTATCTAATTTAATCCCCAAATCAACGGCATGAGATAGTTATTATTTCCCCATTAGAAATGACCACATATTAAATCCTTAGTGATTGCTCAAGAAAAGCTGAAATCTTGAGTGTAACATCCATTAATGCCATGGTTGGGTGTTTTCCCATGGGAACACTGGATGCTAAAATCCACAGGGATTTTCAGCTCAAGATGGCAGACTAGGAAATATATTTACTTTCTGTTCCTCCTGAAACCATATCTAAATAAAACTGTAGAGATACCAAAACTAATCAACCAATAAAAGCCAAGATATTTTGGAAGTCATCAACCACAGAAAGATTTCAACACATTTCGAGAAGGCAAACAATGAAATGGAGGAGCTGTGAATAAAAGAATGAAGAAAAAAAGGCTGAACCTAAGTAAGGTCTGCACAAAGCCACTCAGCTTTTGCTGAGCTCTGGTTATAGTAAAGGGCAGAGGAAGGAAGAGGGGCTGAAAACAAGGAGACAAACGTCATTTAAGGAAAAACAGTTCATTTAATGAGCTCCAGGGAACACTCAGCCTGCTGCCATACTAACTCATGAATTACAATGGATTGTTGGTAAGCAAGACAAGAAAACAGGGAAGAAACAAAAGAAACAAAAATCAAGACATTGTTTCTAACTGAACTCTTCTCAAATGAGATTGAGGAATTATGTTTCAATGCCACAGCTGTAAATCATTTCTGCTCTTGGAGAGGTTACAAAGGGCTTATAATATTTCCCTTTTGTTCAGACAGAATTGAGGTCTGAGCAAAAGCTTTAGTGTCCTCCAACCCCAACATTTATTGGGGATGGAAGCCCAGATTTGCTGGGACATACCATAAAAAGAATCTCATGAGCAGAGGGTCAAACTGACTGTGGAATATATGAATTATGTCCTGTGTGAGTTTCAATAGGTTTTAAAATATATACATACATACATAAATATATATATACGTTTTTAATGATCTATATGATTTTGGGTTCTGAAATTTCTACATGTCACATGCGTGATACATCACAGACAATGTCAGCCCCAGGAGGGAGAAAACACTCCAATGAAGCAAGCCAAAGAAACAAGTTTTAAGCAAGGTCAAGTGATGTGTAGACCAGGATTGTTCAATTCCTACCTGTCATGCTGAAGCTTCCAGCTCCTGAATAACAACACATGCTTCCCCTGTCCTAGACAGCCAAGAGTATGTCTCCTCTCTTGGGCATAAGAATCTCTAGAGTTACATATCTGTAGTAAGAGTGGACCCAGCTGGCATACTCACAATGACCAAATTGTGTTGATCGTACTTTATACCAATACATCGCTCCACGCTGAAGTTGCAATAAATGATATATTTGCTTTCTAGACATGAATGAGACGCCTTACTGGATATACTCCAGGAAGGCCAGAGAAGCTGGCTTCTAATCCATACGGAACAATTCACTGGTGAATTTCTTTCACGATAGCCCATGATTTATCTAGAATATCACCTTTACATATCTGGATCCTTCAAACTAGACAAAGGGAAAATACGGGCTTCAAGCCTCAATTAGAAATATGGAATGGTGTCATGCTGACAACTGGTGGTCCCTGACCTGTATCTTCTGAGATTAGAACACAGTGTGGTGGATGACCAATTCATGCGTTGAACAAAAGAAGACCTCCTACAGGGCAGTGTAGCTGTTCGTTACAGGTATGGCACTTAGGGCTAAGTACCATAAGGACTACAAGAGAAAAAGAAAAACAAGTAACACATGAAGCATATACGATAAGGAGGCGCCACAGTCCAGAGCACGAGCTCTGGAATCACACAGGCTTGGATCGAATCCCAGCTAAGCCACTACCATCTATATACCCTGAAGGACAGGCCAAGGTTTAAATGGTGTTTTACCAGATTTCAAAAAAGAAGTGAAGAAAGAACCTATCTTCCAGGAAGGGACATCGTGGGGTGCAGTATCCAGTCGGATCAGGGCTCTGCATCTCCTGCTCAGAAACCTTGGCCACCTGGCTCATGGTGATGCTGGCAGCTGAGCAGCCCTGGAGAAGGCGATCCTCTCTCCAGGTCTCGCAGAGAAGCTGGGGAGGACTCCGGACGAGGTGGCCCACACCCTGGTAAGTTCTGGCTGCCTCCTGCCCTCAGGTCTGATCAGCCTCTGGTCTCTGTGCCCCGTGGTGGGGAAGGCCTGGCCAATACATACACAGGGCTGAGGGGCCTGCAGAGCCAGTCCCCAGGCAGGGTGAGCTCTGGAGGAGGCTTCCACAGTCCTCAGCAGTCTCCGCATGGTGGCCCATCTGGTGCCAAACACCTGCCACCCACAGCGAGAAGTCCCAGCCACTAGAAAGTCCAGAAGGGGCCCCACCCTTTGCCTTTGGGCCTGGGTTAAGCCACCAGCTGGGCTTGCACGTGACCCCTGCCTCACCCCCTGCCCCGCCCGCCCTTTCTCTGTGACACGTACAATGGATATGTCATAAAGCCAGGCTGAGCCAGTGCTATAAATTCAGAGGAGTTAGAATCTAGGAAGAAGCTCTCCCACTTTCACTCTCTGCTCTCAGATCAGGCAGGCAGTACCTCTAATATGGAAGCTATGGACACCACACCTCCTTCCCAGGCTGTCCTCTACCATTCTGCTCATGTTTTCCCCAGCACCCCATTGACGGCTTTGGCGGGTATCGGGGCTTCAGCAGGCAGCACGTCTGACCCCGAACCTATGGACACCACACCTCCTTCACATGCTGTTATCTTCCATTCTGCTCCTGTTTTCCCCAGCACCCCATTGACGGCTTTGGCGGGCATCGGTGCTTCAGCAGGCAGCACCTCAGACCCCGAACCTATGGACACCACACCTCCTTCACACGCTGTCATCTTCCACTCTGCTCCTGTTTTCCCCAGCACCCCATTTACGGGTTTGGCGGGCATCGGTGCTTCAGCAGGAATCACGTCAGTCCACGAACCTATGGACACCACACCTCCTTCACATGCTGTCATCTTCCATTCTGCTCCTGTTTTCCCAAGCACCCCATTTACGGCTTTGGCGGGCATCGGTGCTTCAGCAGGAAGCACGTCAGACCCCGAACCTATGGACACCACACCTCCTTCACACGCTGTCATCTTCCATTCTGCTCCTGTTTTCCCCAGCACCCCATTTACGGCCCTGGCGGGCATCGGTGCTTCCGCAGTCAGCACGTCTGACCCCGAACCTATGGACACCACACCTCCTTCCCAGGCTGTCATCTTCTATTCTGCTCCTGTTTTCTCCAGCACCCCATTTTCGGCTTTGGTGGGCATCGGTGCCTCAGCAGTCAGCACCTCAGACCCCGAACCTATGGACACCACACCTCCTTCCCAGGCTGTCATCTTCCATCCTGCTCCTCTTTACCCCAGCACCCCATTTACCGCTTAGGCCGGCACTGGTGTTTCAGCAGGCAGCATCTCTAACACCAAAGCTATGGACACCACACCTCCTTCCCAGGCTGTCATTTTCCAGTCTGCCCTGTCTCCAAGTAGAACCACTACCCATTTCACTGCTGTTCCAAGTTCTGGGAACACACCACCCAGTGGTAGCAATACCTCAGCCCATGCCTCGACTCATTTACCTGCAACGTGAGCCAACAGAGAGACCAACACTTCAAAGTTATGACAGAAAATTGAGTAAGTTATACGCTTGGAATTTCATTTATTATTATTAACAAGCACAACTGTAGTGCTTAGACTATAACAAGTACTATTCTAAGGGCTTACCAAATATTAACTCACTTATTCCTCATAATGGCAACCCTAGTGGTAGGGAATATTCATAATGTTCACTTTTTGGGGGGAAACTGAGGCTCAGAGTCGTTGAATAGCTTGCCTAATGCCACACAGTTAGTAGGTGGCAAAACCCGGGATTAAAACCAGACCATCTAGACTTTCATCACTTTGCTGTGTCACCTTATTATAAGTTGTGGTTAGGGAAGGGACTTAATGGACAAGACTCTGAACTAAAAGGAGAAGGGAGAAATGAGAAAATGAGTGATCCTAGAAACTAGAGAAGATTTAGGCTCAGAAATTTCTGGTGATGAGACCCAGAAGAACAAGAACTTGGTTGGAATGTTAACTTGGGGTAGTATCTGAATCCATTGAGAAATGGTTTTGTTTCCTGTAAACTTTAGAAAGGTCAGTTGGATGAAGATTAACGAAGACAAAAGTAGAAAGGAAAAGAGAAAGGTGCCTTAAGTGAGACATAACCGCTCCCCTCTACGTACCGACAGGTTGTGTCCTGTGGGAAAGGATGGAGCTCTCTCTACCGGGTTGGTCACCAGGCTGAACAAGGAGAAACATGGCAACCATTGTACTGGTTCTGATGATCCCTCAAAACCAAGGCTTCAGTTTCCAAGAACGACCTACAGTAGCATAACTAGTGTGTGTCACACATGCCACTAAGTGTGTTTCCAGTCACACATTTTAATTGGAGAAATACTTCCTATGAGGTAGGCATTAGTTCGCTATGGCTGCTGTAACAAATTACTACAAATGTGCTTGCTTCTAACCAAACACACTTATTTTCTTATGGTTCTGGAAGACAGAGGTCCAAAACCAGTTTCCCTGGGCTGAAACCAGGAGTCAACAGGGCCATCCATCCTCCTTCTAGAGGCTCTAAGCGAGAATCTGTTTCCTCGCCAGCATTCCTTCACTTCTGGCCACATCAATCCAACCCCAACTTCATCATCACATTCTCTTTGGGGTAAAAATTCCCTCTGCCTCTCTCTTACGAGAACACCAGCGGTTATATTTGGGCCCGTCCAGGTAGTCCAGGAGAATCTTCCCATCTGAGAACCATTACTTTCATCCCACTGGCAAAGTGCCTTCTGCCATTTAAGGTGACATTCACAGGTTCTGGAGAGTAGAATGTGGACATTTGGGGGCAATGGTATTATTCAGTCTACTACAAGGTAGATACTATTATCTTTCTCAGATGTACGAAATGACGTTTAGGGAAGTAGTCTGTCTCAGGTCTACAATTTCCAGAGTAGAGACTCACATTCTGCCACTGACACTTTAGGACACACCCTAAACAACTTTAATCTGTGTCCTTAACTACTGCATAATCCTTGGTTAAGAGTCACACTTAGGTATCAAGACCCAATTTAATAGGATACAAGTACTGTCTCCTCTTTCACTATGTTTGCCTGGTGTACTGATGAATCTTGCCCAGAGCAGAAGAGTTCAGAAAAGTGTTATGCAGGTTTACGAAGAGAAAGCATTTACTGTTTGACGTGCATGGAGGAACGGAAGGCTTTTTCAAATAAAATAAAATAAAATATGCCACCAAATTGTCACAACAGAGGTAACCCCGTGGGAGTCATGAGGAGACTAAAATTATCTCCAATTGTGCAGGGCAGAAAAGTTTCAATGAAGGCAGGTGTAGTTCAGCCAAGCCCTACAGCACAGAAGTAGGAATTTGGGTATGTACGAATGGGAAAAAAGACATTTGAGGCATGGGAAATAGTTTAATGCAGAATGGACGAGAAATATGCATTAGACCTTTTCTAAAACAACTGGCTTATTAACTCAGTAAATCGATTTAGTCAGTCAAACTAGCTTTAGCTGATTACTTATCCAGGGGATAGCTGTTGAGAGTAATTTTTGTCACAGAACAGTAAATAAAATGGTTGAACTATAGCTTTAGGCTTGCTAAGTGAAATAGATTGCTCTAGATGATTTTCAAGTGACTTACTTGGTAGTACTCACGAAATTGGGGGTTAACAATTGCTTAAGAAAACAAAGAGAATTGATTTTAAATAAAGTAGCTACTGTGTAATCTATCTGTTCAGTAGCTCATGTTAAACGGATGTTTATAATCCCCATTGGACAACCAACTACATTTTTGCAAATGGCAATGTGAATTGCTGTTGCCTAAACTATAGCAATGATCACCTATGTAATTTGTTGTCCAAACCAGAAATCTTCTAACAATACTGGTGTCCTAATAAAAATAAGCACGAAGGGAACACACAGTGGGTGTCTCCCGTGTGCCTGTGCATACATCTATATCTCACTGAGCCCTCATAACAGCCCCCAAGAGAGGGACTCTGGGCGTCCCCATGCTGCTTGTGGAGAAACAGGCACAGGAAGGTTCAAGAGTCTATCTACCTAATATCGCACAGAGGGTGGCAGAGCCCGTTTTTAAACCACCTGCCTCCAATACCAGGTGCCAGGAGCCAGACTCAGCCTACAGCTCTCTTCTGCTCGCCTGGAGGTGAAACAGTGTGTCATGATTAGTCAAATCCCGTCTTCACTCATCAAGGTAGGTTGAACACCTGCACGTCCTCCAAGTAGCATGTAGCATAAGCAATAAGATGTTTGTCCCGTGATCGTCCAGGAACTTGGAATCAGCTGTGCCTGGTTAGGCTGAGCTTGTTTAGAGTGGAGAGGACCACCGATCTTCCACCTGGGCAAGTGCCTTTTGACCTCCTGCCATCAGAGGGCCGAAATCTCCAGCCTGAGAATGTGCTGAGCCCTGTAGCCTAGTTACGCCAGCTCAGAACAATGATGAGCACGCCTTTTTCCAGTCACCTTTCCTCATGCTCCCCATGCCTCATACTGCCCTGCTTCTTTATTCTTTATCCCACAGATACCCAAAGCCCCTTGCCTTTGGGGAGGCGGATTTGAGACCTATTGTCACGTCACGTCCTCGCTTGGCTGCCCTGTGAATAAACCTCCTCTTTGCTGCAAACCTCAGCATTTCAGTGTTTTGGCTTGCTGCGCCTCAGACAGAATGGTTGGGAGCAGTGGTACAGCTCCCTTGCCTGTGAGGGATGCTGGTTCCTAGTAGTCACCTTGCGGATGTTTTCTCCTCTCGGGGTGGGGGCGGGGCAGACATCCTGCTCTTCCGGAAAGGGAGAAACACAGGTGCCAAACCCTTGCCCTCAGCGTCACCGTCGCCTAGGAGCTTGTTAAAAGCACAGAATCCAGGCCCCACCCAGAACTACTGAATACCAGCCTGCATTTAACAAGATCCACAAGAGAGGCATACCCATATTAAAGTTGGAGAGGCACCAAGCTGTCATCGTCTTCTCCACGGCTAATGAAAACGAAGCAAAGGTTCATCCCGAGCCGACTCTGCCTCAGTCACCTGGATATCACATGAGCTCATTTCATCCTCCCCAGAACCTGCAAATGAGACTGAGGGTCAGAGTGGTCTAGCACCCAAGGTTCCATAAAAGAACATGACCAAGGCTCACTGGAGCCCAGACTTCCAAAAAAGAGGGCCCCTGAGCACAGCATGGCACCACCGCAGCCCAAACCGTGGGCCTGGAGGGTAGGCCAGGCTCCCCACGCAGAGTTCACGCCATTCGACAGATGCCCACAGCAGACCACAAGGCAATATGAGAAGTAAGTTCTGATTGTGGAATCTCTGAATTTTGAGATTTAAAGAAAAATATCTGTTTTTGGGGGATGGTTAAAACAGTTCTACCAAGGAGTAAAGAGAGGGCATCTCAAGGCCCCTTCTGGACTTAGAATTTAATGCCTACTTATTGAGAAATGCTCCGCGCCTTTGCTCAGCCCTACGTCAAGGTGAAGTTCTCTGTGCCCTAGGAGCTTAGGTTCTAAAAAGGCCACAGAAATGGGTGAGACCTAAAGAATGCCAGAACAATGCGACGGCATTAATCAGACTGTCTTTGCTTTGCCTTGCTTACAAGTCACTGACTTTAAACTGAATATGGTGTCATGTCTTTATGTTTCTTGAAGCTTTTTTTTTACAAAAGATCATATAAAGATTTTCTTCCATGGTAAGACTTTTATATTGTATGTCTCTTAAACTGGAGTGTGGTACATTTACCCTCCATCAGATGATTGCTTACAACTCACCTTGCTTTATTAAGAATACTGCTAGAGGCTTCTATGTCCCTACTAACAAAAATACATTTTCAGGCCCATTCAAACCACTGAAATTCCAAGATATCAGAGCACAAGATAATGAAAATTCTCTCTATCCACGTCTTTTACTACATTTAGCCTGTTAACAGTCCCTAAGTGTGTCAGATGAAAGGTACTGTCGCGGGAATTGACATCTTTAACAGCATTCCATACAGGTAAGTCTTGATTGTTCCAATTTCTCAAAAAGTTGGACACATTTACTGCCTCTATGACATCTCTAGGGTGTGTGGAAGAAATAAAAAAGAGGCCTGTACAATGTATTTCTCAAAATATACACACAAAGGGTTTGCACATACAAACAGGGAAACCTTATAATAATGTATGGGGAGCCAAGTATTGTCGGTAACGCACCTACTCATTTCGAAAGACAACACTGTCACCAAGTGTCCATTCACCAAAATTGACTGGGAATGTTTAGGGGCCACCAAACCAGAGGTGGAGATTTTTAGGCACATTCTTGCCAGAAAAGAGAGCCTAGGGCATAAACCACTCAACTGGTTGGCACGAATGCCAGGGCAACCCAAGCAAGTGGATATAGAAGCCTACGTAATGCTTGGAAGTAGGAAGCTTTGGGGGACTACACCTAGGCTGGTACTGGCCTCCCTCCCCAAAGGGACAAGGAGAGCAGAAACCTGGATGGAGTCAAGAGAGAGCAAAAAGAAAGGCAAGGCTGGGTATGGAGCAACGTGTGGATCCAGGAGCATGTGTCTCAGAACTGCCGGGGCTCTGCAGACCAGCTGCATCCCCATTCTCCTTGACCCTCATTGGCATGATGAACTCAGGGTGGGCGCATCCCGGCTGCCAAGTCACTTCCACCCGTCCATGGAGTTGACAGTTACTTGCTCACAGTGAACCAACAGCTCTGGACCTAACAGCTACTGCAGGGGGCGGTAGTGGAGAACAAGGTGACGACAACGACCAGATGCGAAGGAGGAAGAGACATTCAGCGGACCGACTGGGTGGACTGATGTTGTGGCCTTAAGTCTGCAGAGCTAAAGGGGCCAGATGTAGAAAAGGGAAGGGGAATCATGAGGATATGGTCAAGCCCCTTCGTATAGATATTTCATCCGTATGTTGTATGCAAATTCCATTCAATTTGCTCCGAGTGAAAAAGAGAGAACAAAATTATCCTTTCAACCATGTCAGTGACTTTATTTACCATCTCATTTGATGCGCTCATAGCCCAGGTTCAGAGGGAAATGGGAGCTGTGAGTCTGCCATCTCTCAGGAAGTCTCAGGCCTCAGAGGCCCCTCATAGCCAAACTAGCTCACCTTTTGCACCTTTCAAGCAACGTTATTCCTAAGTGCGAGTCACCCTCTTCATCAGGTTCTCCAAGAGACAGCAGTCTCTCCCAATGACAGAGGAAAAATGGGCTACTTTGGCTTTCTGAGGCACAATATGTAGTTCTCCAAAATGGTACCTGCCTGGGGGATTTTTCAAGAAAATTAAGCATCAGTGGTGATTTGTTTGTCTTCACATAACGTATGACCCAGATGTGCTGAGAAATAAGAAAAGGACGAACGAATCAAGGGCAGCTGATCCAAGGAGGCAAGGCGCAACTTCCACAGCCTACGTGGAAAGCTAGAGGAAGGGAACATCCAGCTGGTGGGAGCTGAACACAGGGGCCAGTCCTCCTTGGGCTCGGGATGCCACCGCCTCTTCCTACATCTTCACGCTCTCCTTCTCTGTTGGCCCCTCCCAGCCATATGAAAGAGCCACAAGGAAATGTTCTCCTCCATTCCATTTTCCTGTCCTCCTATCCACCCCTCCCTTCTTTCCCTTTGCCATCAATTTCTTGACTTGCCCCCCATTTCTCCCCTCCCATCTACACTGCGATCTGGTTTCTGCCCCACTACTCCCGTGAAACTGACCTCCTTGAAGCCCCCAATGATTTCTCTGTTGACAAGTCCAGGGGACTACTTCTCAATCCTTATCTTTGTGACCGCCAAGCCGAGTTAGATCTTAAACAACGTCTCTGTCTTGAAAATCTCTTCCCTTGGCTTCTGCGCCACCTTTCCTTTTCTTTTCATGACACCGATCACAACCAGTGCTGCAGATTCCATCGAATTAAGGAATGCTGTTGCCTACATGTGTGAATGAGCTAAAGTGAGTACAGTACTGAAGTAGAGGACACCTAAAGTGAAACGTCTTCATGTACGTCCACGTGGCTGAGCAGCAAGTTAACCTTTCATACATGTGCTAGAGAAGAAGAGTTGGGTTTTATTTTATTTACTTTTCCCTGGACTGTGTTGAATGACTATCATCTACAAGTTCAGGCTACTTTTTGCTGAGGATTAATAATGCACTGGGAGAGCTGAGAGAAAACTGAATAATAGAGCTGTCTTTTTCTTGACCAGCTCACCTTACTTTCCCAAACTCTAAGTCTTTCTCTAATTCTTTCCCCTTTTTATTGTAGTAAAATGAACATAACACAAAATTCACCATTTGGATCATTTTACAATTCACTCTACCATTCAGTGGAATTTACTACTGTCACAATGTTGTGCAACTATCACCACTGCCTAGCTGCAAAACATTTTCATCAACCAAGAGGAAACCTACACCCATTTTAAGGAGCCATTCCCAATTTCCCTCTCTTCCAAACCCCTGGCAACCACTAATGTATAATCTTTTCTGTGTGTATGGATTTGCCACTGCTGGACATTTCATATAAATGGAACCATACAATATGTAGCCTTTCATGCCTGACTTCTTTCACTTAGTTGCATCCATCATGTAGCATGTATCAGAAATCCACTCACTGTTACGGCTGAATCCTTCATACTGTTTGAATACAAAATTAAAAATACGTTGAGAGTGAAGCTCTGTTTTAATGGCACATCTATTAGGCCAATTCATTGAAAGAAACTGAAGATGGAGATGTTGTTGTCAAATGATAATCGTTGAGAAGCCTCAGCCAATTGGATAATGAAAAGTTTGGGAAATGTTGCAAAAAATTAGCTGATTTATATTAAAAGCCTATTAAACAAGGATTCAGGAGATTGTCTTTTTCTTGCAGGTAACTTAAATGAGGCAGAAAGAAATAACTGCCCTTTAAAACACATTTTGAAAGGATTCTATTTATTCTTAATAGACGAATGGGAGGGAGTACAGGAAGTTGACATCCAATATGGACTCCCTGTCCAAACACTGTTTGTCGTTCTAGCCACCACTATCGAATTATATTTCTTGAGAGTAAGGCAGCTCAATTCCTGCATATTACTTTCTAAACTTCATCCATCAAATCCATTAATACAGTATAAACAAGAGTTGTTCATGTTTAAGTGCAGTTCAAATATCAGGTATAAAGAACCCCCAGTAAGAAAAAGAATCCTATATCTCTTGCCAGAATGTGGTCAGCTCTGGGGTGCTCTGCTAGCTGAAAGACACATTCATTATTAAGAGGATAGAGGCTGTTTAAGAGGGATGAGAGCCAAAAAATTTTAACTACATATATGTGTTAAGAACAGTGCTAGGTTATCTCATGTTCTATATCAGTCAAGGCTCACCATTTTACATACGTGAAAAGCAAAGTTAAAAGTGTATTCGTAGGGCTTCCCTGTTGGCGCAGTGGTTAAGGATCCACCTGCCAGTGCACGGGACACACGTTTGAGCCCTGGTCCGGGAAGATCCCACGTGCCACGGAGCAACTAAGACCATGTGCCACAACTACTGAGACTGCGTGCTAGAGCCCGTGAACCACAACTACTGAAGCCCACGCACCTAGGCCCCGTGCTCAGCAACAGCGAGAAGCCACCACAATGAGAATGCCGTGTACTGCAACAGAGTAGCCGCCGCTCACTGCAACTAGAGAAAGCCTGCGCACAGCAACGAAGAGCCTAGGCAGCCAAAGATAAATAAATAAATACGTCTATTTAAAAAAAATGTGTTTCAGTAACTTACTAAAAGGCACGCAATCAGTAAACATGAGCAAGGATTCAATCCCAAATCTGTCACACTGAAGTTGAAGCTAATACTCGAGATTGATAAAAACAGCACTAATTTAAAACTTCAGAGGTATTTTTTACTTCATACTTTCACTAATGCTCTTTGGAGATAAATCATTTCATTTATATGGGCCTTAGTTTTTACAACTATAATAGTTGGAAGCTTGACTAGGTGATCTCTATGTAGTCTTCCAATTCTAAAATGTTCCACTAATTTGGATTCCTACAGTAATTGCCCTTGCAATACATGCATGCTGCCACCAAGTAGCAGTAGAGACTACTAGTTCCTTTTTTATCCCTAGTGGGGGTGCATTTTGACAGCAGACTTATCCGTCAATAGTACAACCTGTTAGTATAACTATAAGATAACAAAATAATCTGGTATTCTTTCCTGTAAAAGAGAAGCTTTACATTGTGTCTGTGAATCGTACCAGAATCACCTGTAAGTTTATAAATATAGAGGAAATCCTGAACCCATTGAATGAGAATCTTCAGAGACAGGAATTGGGCATCTGGAATTTTGGGCTCCCATCATTTGTATATTTTATTTCATTTTATTTTTGCCTATGTACAATATTTGTCACATCCTTTTGAATCTTTAAAAGTTTCTTTCTGTTTTAAATTTTAGAATATTCCATAATCTTCACCTACTTTTCATAAGGTGTTATCTGTTATGTTTATTCGATCTTGTGCTTCTCCTGGTTAAGACTTCTTTCTTTCCTTCTTTTTTTCTCGTGGCCCTGCCTCATGTCTTGCAGGATCTTAGTTTCCTGACATGGGATTGGACCCCAGGGTCCCAGCAGTGAAAGTGCCATGTTCTAAACACTGGACCACCAGGGAAGTCCCAAGATTTCAGTTTTAAATGACTTTTTTCCCACTCTAATTCATTCCTGGGATCAGTTTCATGTTTGGACATTAAAGCAACCTTGCATTGCCAGAATAAAGCTACTTTGATTTTGATATATGATTGTTTTACATACCATGGATACAGTTTGTGCTTCTCTTTACACATTTTGCATGCATGTTCAAAGGAGAAACTGGCCTGGGATTCTATTCTTGTAATATCCTTTATAGATTTGTTTTAAGAGTCTATATTTTATTTTTTATTTATTTATAGTTTTGGCTGCATTGGGTCTTCATTGCTGCATGCATGCTTTCTCTAGTTTTGGCGAGCGGGGGTCTATTCTTTGTTGCAGTGAGTAGGCTTCTCATTGCAGCCTTCTGACCGCATGGGCTTCTGACCCCATTCGTCGGTGCTACTTCAGTTCTTTACCCCTTCCCTTCTGACCCTGGGCGGTGAAATCCTCTTTCTGCAGCTGGCCTGCGGCAGAAAGTCAATGAGGCAAGAGTAGGCTTGGAGTATCCAAGGAGCAGAAAGGATGTCAGCGTGTGAAAAACAGAGCGAGCAAATTGGAGAGGAGAAGGAAACACTCAGAGAGGAAACAGAGGCCCAGATTTCTAGGTCTGTGGAGGCACTCTGAGGACTTTGCATTTCCTGTGAAGAAGCCACTGAAGAAATTTGAGTGACATGATCTGACTTATGTTTTAACAAGATCTCTCTGGATGCCACGTTGATTAGAGATTGTAGGAGAGCAAGGACAAGCCCCAGAAGACCAACAGTTGATTCAAAGAAGTGATTACTCAAACATGGTCCCCCTCCTCAATGAGGACGCAGAGCAGGAATCGGCAAATAATGGCCACAAATCAAATCAGGCTCTCAGCCTGGATCTGTGGGACTGTGAGCTAATAATGGTTCTCACGTTCAGAAAGCTTGTTGAAGAAGAAAGAGGAGGAGAAGCTACAGAAACTGTATATGGCCCACAAAGCCTAAGATATTTAAAATCCAGAAGATGCTTTCCAACACCTGATGTAAAGCATGTGGCTGGTAGGAGGTCCTCAACCACATTTGGAAGAGGAATACATGAGTCACTTCGTTCCTGAAAACACTGTAAAGTGATAGGGGTCAAGAAACATTTACCCGTTCACCCTTAACCTTCACAAATGATGCCAGTTCCATTGAGCTATTGAAAAATACATTCTGGCTTTCAAAAAAGTAACCCAGAGGGCATTTTCTCACATAGGCAAGGTCATAAACAACTGTCAAGTGAAGTTGAAATAGCAACAAATCAAATAATAACAAAAACATTTTTACAGAACTTTAAATCTTACAAAGCATTTTCATGTTCATTATCTAATTTAATCCCCAAATCAACGGCATGAGATAGTTATTATTTCCCCATTAGAAATGACCACATATTAAATCCTTAGTGATTGCTCAAGAAAAGCTGAAATCTTGAGTGTAACATCCATTAATGCCATGGTTGGGTGTTTTCCCATGGGAACACTGGATGCTAAAATCCACAGGGATTTTCAGCTCAAGATGGCAGACTAGGAAATATATTTACTTTCTGTTCCTCCTGAAACCATATCTAAATAAAACTGTAGAGATACCAAAACTAATCAACCAATAAAAGCCAAGATATTTTGGAAGTCATCAACCACAGAAAGATTTCAACACATTTCGAGAAGGCAAACAATGAAATGGAGGAGCAGTGAATAAAAGAATGAAGAGAAAAAGGCTGAACCTAAGTAAGGTCTGCACAAAGCCACTCAGCTTTTGCTGAGCTCTGGTTATAGTAAAGGGCAGAGGAAGGAAGAGGGGCTGAAAACAAGGAGACAAACGTCATTTAAGGAAAAACAGTTCATTTAATGAGCTCCAGGGAACACTCAGCCTGCTGCCATACTAACTCATGAATTACAATGGATTGTTGGTAAGCAAGACAAGAAAACAGGGAAGAAACAAAAGAAACAAAAATCAAGACATTGTTTCTAACTGAACTCTTCTCAAATGAGATTGAGGAATTATGTTTCAATGCCACAGCTGTAAATCATTTCTGCTCTTGGAGAGGTTACAAAGGGCTTATAATATTTCCCTTTTGTTCAGACAGAATTGAGGTCTGAGCAAAAGCTTTTGTGTCCTCCAACCCCAACATTTATTGGGGATGGAAGCCCAGATTTGCTGGGACATACCATAAAAAGAATCTCATGAGCAGAGGGTCAAACTGACTGTGGAATATATGAATTATGTCCTGTGTGAGTTTCAATAGGTTTTAAAATATATACATACATACATATATATATATACGTTTTTAATGATCTATATGATTTTGGGTTCTGAAATTTCTACATGTCACATGCGTGATACATAACAGACAATGTCAGCCCCAGGAGGGAGAAAACACTCCAATGAAGCAAGCCAAAGAAACAAGTTTTAAGCAAGGTCAAGTGATGTGTAGACCAGGATTGTTCAATTCCTACCTGTCATGCTGAAGCTTCCAGCTCCTGAATAACAACACATGCTTTCCTGGTCCTAGACAGCCAAGAGTATGTCTCCTCTCTTGGGCATAAGAATCTCTAGAGTTACATATCTGTAGTAAGAGTGGACCCAGCTGGCATACTCACAATGACCAAATTGTGTTGATCGTACTTTATACCAATACATCGCTCCATGCTGAAGTTGCAATAAATGATATATTTGCTTTCTAGACATGAATGAGACGCCTTACTGGATATACTCCAGGAAGGCCAGAGAAGCTGGCCTCTAATCCATACGGAACAATTCACTGGTGAATTTCTTTCACGATAGACCATGATTTATCTAGAATATCACCTTTACATATCTGGATCCTTCAAACTAGACAAAGGGAAAATACGGGCTTCAAGCCTCAATTAGAAATATGGAATGGTGCCATGCTGACAACTGGTGGTCCCTGACCTGTATCTTCTGAGATTAGAACACAGTGTGGTGGATGACCAATTCATGCGTTGAACAAAAGAAGACCTCCTACAGGGCAGTGTAGCTGTTCGTTACAGGTATGGCACTTAGGGCTAAGTACCATAAGGACTACAAGAGAAAAAGAAAAACAAGTAACACATGAAGCATATACGATAAGGAGGCGCCACAGTCCAGAGCACGAGCTCTGGAATCACACAGGCTTGGATCGAATCCCAGCTAAGCCACTACCATCTATATACCCTGAAGGACAGGCCAAGGTTTAAATGGTGTTTTACCAGATTTCAAAAAAGAAGTGAAGAAAGAACCTATCTTCCAGGAAGGGACATCGTGGGGTGCAGTATCCAGTCGGATCAGGGCTCTGCATCTCCTGCTCAGAAACCTTGGCCACCTGGCTCATGGTGATGCTGGCAGCTGAGCAGCCCTGGAGAAGGCGATCCTCTCTCCAGGTCTTGCAGAGAAGCTGGGGAGGACTCCGGACGAGGTGGCCCACACCCTGGTAAGTTCTGGCTGCCTCCTGCCCTCAGGTCTGAGCAGCCGCTGGTCTCTGGGCCCCGTGGTGGGGAAGGCCTGGCCAATACATACACAGGGCTGAGGGGCCTGCAGAGCCAGTCCCCAGGCAGGGTGAGCTCTGGAGGAGGCTTCCACAGTCCCCAGCAGTCTCCGCATGGTGGCCCATCTGGTGCCAAACACCTGCCACCCACAGCGAGAAGTCCCAGCCACTAGAAAGTCCAGAAGGGGCCCCACCCTTTGCCTTTGGGCCTGGGTTAAGCCACCAGCTGGGCTTGCACGTGACCCCTGCCTCACCCCCTGCCCCGCCCGCCCTTTCTCTGTGACACGTACAATGGATATGTCATAAAGCCAGGCTGAGCCAGTGCTATAAATTCAGAGGAGTTAGAATCTAGGAAGAAGCTCTCCCACTTTCACTCTCTGCTCTCAGATCAGGCAGGCAGTACCTCTAATATGGAAGCTATGGAAACCACACCTCCTTCCCAGGCTGTCCTCTACCATTCTGCTCATGTTTTCCCCAGCACCCCATTGACGGCTTTGGCGGGTATCGGGGCTTCAGCAGGCAGCACGTCTGACCCCGAACCTATGGACACCACACCTCCTTCACATGCTGTTATCTTCCATTCTGCTCCTGTTTTCCCCAGCACCCCATTGACGGCTTTGGCGGGCATCGGTGCTTCAGCAGGCAGCACCTCAGACCCCGAACCTATGGACACCACACCTCCTTCACACGCTGTCATCTTCCACTCTGCTCCTGTTATCCCCAGCACCCCATTTACGGGTTTGGCGGGCATCGGTGCTTCAGCAGGAATCACGTCAGACCACGAACCTATGGACACCACACCTCCTTCACACGCTGTCATCTTCCATTCTGCTCCTGTTTTCCCCAGCACCCCATTTACGGCCCTGGCGGGCATCGGTGCTTCCGCAGTCAGCACGTCTGACCCCGAACCTATGGACACCACACCTCCTTCCCAGGCTGTCATCTTCTATTCTGCTCCTGTTTTCTCCAGCACCCCATTTTCGGCTTTGGTGGGCATCGGTGCCTCAGCAGTCAGCACCTCAGACCCCGAACCTATGGACACCACACCTCCTTCCCAGGCTGTCATCTTCCATCCTGCTCCTCTTTACCCCAGCACCCCATTTACCGCTTAGGCCGGCACCGGTGTTTCAGCAGGCAGCACCTCTAACACCAAAGCTATGGACACCACACCTCCTTCCCAGGCTGTCATTTTCCAGTCTGCCCTGTCTCCAATTAGAACCACTACCCATTTCACACTGCTGTTCCAAGTTCTGGGAACACACCACCCAGTGGTAGCCATACCTCAGCCCATGCCTCGACTCATTTACCTGCAACGTGAGCCAACAGAGAGACCAACACTTCAAAGTTATGACAGAAAATTGAGTAAGTTATACGCTTGGAATTTCATTTATTATTATTAACAAGCACAACTGTAGTGCTTAGACTATAACAAGTACTATTCTAAGGGCTTACCAAATATTAACTCACTTATTCCTCATAATGGCAACCCTCGTGGTAGGGAATATTCATAATGTTCACTTTTTGGGGGGAAACTGAGGCTCAGAGTCGTTGAATAGCTTGCCTAATGCCACACAGTTAGTAGGTGGCAAAACCCGGGATTAAAACCAGACCATCTAGACTTTCATCACTTTGCTGTGTCACCTTATTATAAGTTGTGGTTAGGGAAGGGACTAAATGGACAAGACTCTGAACTAAAAGGAGAAGGGAGAAATGAGAAAATGAGTGATCCTAGAAACTAGAGAAGATTTAGGCTCAGAAATTTCTGGTGATGAGACCCAGAAGAACAAGAACTTGGTTGGAATGTTAACATGGGGTAGTATCTGAATCCATTGAGAAATGGTTTTGTTTCCTGTAAACTTTAGAAAGGTCAGTTGGATGAAGATTAACGAAGACAAAAGTAGAAAGGAAAAGAGAAAGGTGCCTTAAGTGAGACATAACCGCTCCCCTCTACGTACCCACAGGTTGTGTCCTGTGGGAAAGGATGGAGCTCTCTCTACCGGGTTGGTCACCAGGCTGAACAAGGAGAAACATGGCAACCATTGTACTGGTTCTGATGATCCCTCAAAACCAAGGCTTCAGTTTCCAAGAACGACCTACAGTAGCATAACTAGTGTGTGTCACACATGCCACTAAGTGTGTTTCCAGTCACACATTTTAATTGGAGAAATACTTCCTATGAGGTAGGCATTAGTTCGCTGTGGCTGCTGTAACAAATTACTACAAATGTGCTTGCTTCTAACCAAACACACTTATTTTCTTATGGTTCTGGAAGACAGAGGTCCAAAACCAGTTTCCCTGGGCTGAAACCAGGAGTCAACAGGGCCATCCATCCTCCTTCTAGAGGCTCTAAGCGAGAATCTGTTTCCTCGCCAGCATTCCTTCACTTCTGGCCACATCAATCCAACCCCAACTTCATCATCACATTCTCTTTGGGGTAAAAATTCCCTCTGCCTCTCTCTTACGAGAACACCAGCGGTTATATTTGGGCCCGACCAGGTAGTCCAGGAGAATCTTCCCATCTGAGAACCATTACTTTCATCCCACTGGCAAAGTGCCTTCTGCCATTTAAGGTGACATTCACAGGTTCTGGAGAGTAGAATGTGGACATTTGGGGGCAATGGTATTATTCAGTCTACTACAAGGTAGATACTATTATCTTTCTCAGATGTACGAAATGACGTTTAGGGAAGTAGTCTGTCTCAGGTCTACAATTTCCAGAGTAGAGACTCACATTCTGCCACTGACACTTTAGGACACACCCTAAACAACTTTAATCTGTGTCCTTAACTACTGCATAATCCTTGGTTAAGAGTCACACTTAGGTATCAAGACCCAATTGAATAGGACACAAGTACTGTCTCCTCTTTCACTATGTTTGCCTGGTGTACTGATGAATCTTGCCCAGAGCAGAAGAGTTCAGAAAAGTGTTATGCAGGTTTACGAAGAGAAAGCATTTACTGTTTGACGTGCACAGAGGAACGGAAGGCTTTTTCAAATAAAATAAAATAAAATATGCCACCAAATAGTCAATTGTCACAACAGAGGTAACCCCGTGGGAGTCATGAGGAGACTAAAATTATCTCCAATTGTGCAGGGCAGAAAAGTTTCAATGAAGGCAGGTGTAGTTCAGCCAAGCCCTACAGCACAGAAGTAGGAATTTGGGTATGTACGAATGGGAAAAAAGACATTTGAGGCATGGGAAATAGTTTAATGCAGAATGGACGAGAAATATGCATTAGACCTTTTCTAAAACAACTGGCTTATTAACTCAGTAAATCGATTTAGTCAGTCAAACTAGCTTTAGCTGATTACTTATCCAGGGGATAGCTGTTGAGAGTAATTTTTGTCACAGAACAGTAAATAAAATGGTTGAACTATAGCTTTAGGCTTGCTAAGTGAAATAGATTGCTCTAGATGATTTTCAAGTGACTTACTTGGTAGTACTCACGAAATTGGGGGTTAACAATTGCTTAAGAAAACAAAGAGAATTGATTTTAAATAAAGTAGCTACTGTGTAAACTATCTGTTCAGTAGCTCATGTTAAACGGATGTTTATAATCCCCATTGGACAACCAACTACATTTTTGCAAATGGCAATGTGAATTGCTGTTGCCTAAACTATAGCAATGATCACCTATGTAATTTGTTGTCCAAACCAGAAATCTTCTAACAATACTGGTGTCCTAATAAAAATAAGCACGAAGGGAACACACAGTGGGTGTCTCCCGTGTGCCTGTGCATACATCTATATCTCACTGAGCCCTCATAACAGCCCCCAAGAGAGGGACTCTGGGCGTCCCCATGCTGCTTGTGGAGAAACAGCCACAGGAAGGTTCAAGAGTCTATCTACCTAATATCGCACAGAGGGTGGCAGAGCCCGTTTTTAAACCACCTGCCTCCAATACCAGGTGCCAGGAGCCAGACTCAGCCTACAGCTCTCTTCTGCTCGCCTGGAGGTGAAACAGTGTGTCATGATTAGTCAAATCCCGTCTTCACTCATCAAGGTAGGTTGAACACCTGCACGTCCTCCAAGTAGCATGTAGCATAAGCAATAAGATGTTTGTCCCGTGATCGTCCAGGAACTTGGAATCAGCTGTGCCTGGTTAGGCTGAGCTTGTTTAGAGTGGAGAGGACCACCGATCTTCCACCTGGGCAAGTGCCTTTTGACCTCCTGCCATCAGAGGGCCGAAATCTCCAGCCTGAGAATGTGCTGAGCCCTGTAGCCTAGTTATGCCAGCTCAGAACAATGATGAGCACGCCTTTTTCCAGTCACCTTTCCTCATGCTCCCCATGCCTCATACTGCCCTGCTTCTTTATTCTTTATCCCACAGATACCCAAAGCCCCTTGCCTTTGGGGAGGCGGATTTGAGACCTATTGTCACGTCACGTCCTCGCTTGGCTGCCCTGTGAATAAACCTTCTCTTTGCTGCAAACCTCAGCATTTCAGTGTTTTGGCTTGCTGCGCCTCAGACAGAATGGTTGGGAGCAGTGGTACAGCTCCCTTGCCTGTGAGGGATGCTGGTTCCTAGTAGTCACGTTGCGGATGTTTTCTCCTTTCGGGGTGGGGGCGGGGCAGACATCCTGCTCTTCCGGAAAGGGAGAAACACAGGTGCCAAACCCTTGCCCTCAGCGTCACCGTCACCTAGGAGCTTGTTAGAAGCACAGAATCCAGGCCCCACCCAGAACTACTGAATACCAGCCTGCATTTAACAAGATCCACAAGAGAGGCATACCCATATTAAAGTTGGAGAGGCACCAAGCTGTCATCGTCTTCTCCACGGCTAATGAAAACGAAGCAAAGGTTCATCCCGAGCCGACTCTGCCTCAGTCACCTGGATATCACATGAGCTCATTTCATCCTCCCCAGAACCTGCAAATGAGACTGAGGGTCAGAGTGGTCTAGCACCCAAGGTTCCATAAAAGAACATGACCAAGGCTCACTGGAGCCCAGACTTCCAAAAAAGAGGGCCCCTGAGCACAGCATGGCACCACCGCAGCCCAAACCGTGGGCCTGGAGGGTAGGCCAGGCTCCCCACGCAGAGTTCACGCCATTCGACAGATGCCCACAGCAGACCACAAGGCAATATGAGAAGTAAGTTCTGATTGTGGAATCTCTGAATTTTGAGATTTAAAGAAAAATATCTGTTTTTGGGGGATGGTTAAAACAGTTCTACCAAGGAGTAAAGAGAGGGCATCTCAAGGCCCCTTCTGGACTTAGAATTTAATGCCTACTTATTGAGAAATGCTCCGCGCCTTTGCTCAGCCCTACGTCAAGGTGAAGTTCTCTGTGCCCTAGGAGCTTAGGTTCTAAAAAGGCCACAGAAATGGGTGAGACCTAAAGAATGCCAGAACAATGCGACGGCATTAATCAGACTGTCTTTGCTTTGCCTTGCTTACAAGTCACTGACTTTAAACTGAATATGGTGTCATGTCTTTATGTTTCTTGAAGCTTTTTTTTTACAAAAGATCATATAAAGATTTTCTTCCATGGTAAGACTTTTATATTGTATGTCTCTTAAACTGGAGTGTGGTACATTTACCCTCCATCAGATGATTGCTTACAACTCACCTTGCTTTATTAAGAATACTGCTAGAGGCTTCTATGTCCCTACTAACAAAAATACATTTTCAGGCCCATTCAAACCACTGAAATTCCAAGATATCAGAGCACAAGATAATGAAAATTCTCTCTATCCACGTCTTTTACTACATTTAGCCTGTTAACAGTCCCTAAGTGTGTCAGATGAAAGGTACTGTCGCGGGAATTGACATCTTTAACAGCATTCCATACAGGTAAGTCTTGATTGTTCCAATTTCTCAAAAAGTTGGACACATTTACTGCCTCTATGACATCTCTAGGGTGTGTGGAAGAAATAAAAAAGAGGCCTGTACAATGTATTTCTCAAAATATACACACAAAGGGTTTGCACATACAAACAGGGAAACCTTATAATAATGTATGGGGAGCCAAGTATTGTCGGTAACGGACCTACTCATTTCGAAAGACAACACTGTCACCAAGTGTCCCTTCACCAAAATTGACTGGGAATGTTTAGGGGCCACCAAACCAGAGGTGGAGATTTTTAGGCACATTCTTGCCAGAAAAGAGAGCCTAGGGCATAAACCACTCAACTGGTTGGCACGAATGCCAGGGCAACCCAAGCAAGTGGATATAGAAGCCTACGTAATGCTTGGAAGTAGGAAGCTTTGGGGGACTACACCTAGGCTGGTACTGGCCTCCCTCCCCAAAGGGACAAGGAGAGCAGAAACCTGGATGGAGTCAAGAGAGAGCAAAAAGAAAGGCAAGGCTGGGTATGGAGCAACGTGTGGATCCAGGAGCATGTGTCTCAGAACTGCCGGGGCTCTGCAGACCAGCTGCATCCCCATTCTCCTTGACCCTCATTGGCATAATGAACTCAGGGTGGGCGCATCCCGGCTGCCAAGTCACTTCCACCCGTCCATGGAGTTGACAGTTACTTGCTCACAGTGAACCAACCGCTCTGGACCTAACAGCTACTGCAGGGGGCGGTAGTGGAGAACAAGGTGACGACAACGACCAGATGCGAAGGAGGAAGAGACATTCAGCGGACCGACTGGGTGGACTGATGTTGTGGCCTTAAGTCTGCAGAGCTAAAGGGGCCAGATGTAGAAAAGGGAAGGGGAATCATGAGGATATGGTCAAGCCCCTTCGTATAGATATTTCATCCGTATGTTGTATGCAAATTCCATTCAATTTGCTCCGAGTGAAAAAGAGAGAACAAAATTATCCTTTCAACCATGTCAGTGACTTTATTTACCATCTCATTTGATGCGCTCATAGCCCAGGTTCAGAGGGAAATGGGAGCTGTGAGTCTGCCATCTCTCAGGAAGTCTCAGGCCTCAGAGGCCCCTCATAACCAAACTACCTCACCTTTTGCACCTTTCAAGCAACGTTATTCCTAAGTGCGAGTCACCCTCTTCATCAGGTTCTCCAAAAGACAGCAGTCTCTCCCAATGACAGAGGAAAAATGGGCTACTTTGGCTTTCTGAGGCACAATATGTAGTTCTCCAAAATGGTACCTGCCTGGGGGATTTTTCAAGAAAATTAAGCATCAGTGGTGATTTGTTTGTCTTCACATAACGTATGACCCAGATGTGCTGAGAAATAAGAAAAGGACGAACGAATCAAGGGCAGCTGATCCAAGGAGGCAAGGCGCAACTTCCACAGCCTACGTGGAAAGCTAGAGGAAGGGAACATCCAGCTGGTGGGAGCTGAACACAGGGGCCAGTCCTCCTTGGGCTCGGGATGCCACCGCCTCTTCCTACATCTTCACGCTCTCCTTCTCTGTTGGCCCCTCCCAGCCATATGAAAGAGCCACAAGGAAATGCTCTCCTCCATTCCATTTTCCTGTCCTCCTATCCACCCCTCCCTTCTTTCCCTTTGCCATCAATTTCTTGACTTGCCCCCCATTTCTCCCCTCCCATCTACACTGCGATCTGGTTTCTGCCCCACTACTCCCGTGAAACTGACCTCCTTGAAGCCCCCAATGATTTCTCTGTTGACAAGTCCAGGGGACTACTTCTCAATCCTTATCTTTGTGACCGCCAAGCCGAGTTAGATCTTAAACAACGTCTCTGTCTTGAAAATCTCTTCCCTTGGCTTCTGCGCCACCTTTCCTTTTCTTTTCATGACACCGATCACAACCAGTGCTGCAGATTCCATCGAATTAAGGAATGCTGTTGCCTACATGTGTGAATGAGCTAAAGTGAGTACAGTACTGAAGTAGAGGACACCTAAAGTGAAACGTCTTCATGTACGTCCACGTGGCTGAGCAGCAAGTTAACCTTTCATACATGTGCTAGAGAAGAAGAGTTGGGTTTTATTTTATTTACTTTTCCCTGGACTGTGTTGAATGACTATCATCTACAAGTTCAGGCTACTTTTTGCTGAGGATTAATAATGCACTGGGAGAGCTGAGAGAAAACTGAATAATAGAGCTGTCTTTTTCTTGACCAGCTCACCTTACTTTCCCAAACTCTAAGTCTTTCTCTAATTCTTTCCCCTTTTTATTGTAGTAAAATCAACATAACACAAAATTCACCATTTGGATCATTTTACAATTCACTCTACCATTCAGTGGAATTTACTACTGTCACAATGTTGTGCAACTATCACCACTGCCTAGCTGCAAAACATTTTCATCAACCAAGAGGAAACCTACACCCATTTTAAGGAGCCATTCCCAATTTCCCTCTCTTCCAAACCCCTGGCAACCACTAATGTATAATCTTTTCTGTGTGTATGGATTTGCCACTGCTGGACATTTCATATAAATGGAACCATACAATATGTAGCCTTTCATGCCTGACTTCTTTCACTTAGTTGCATCCATCATGTAGCATGTATCAGAAATCCACTCACTGTTACGGCTGAATCCTTCATACTGTTTGAATACAAAATTAAAAATACGTTGAGAGTGAAGCTCTGTTTTAATGGCACATCTATTAGGCCAATTCATTGAAAGAAACTGAAGATGGAGATGTTGTTGTCAAATGATAATCGTTGAGAAGCCTCAGCCAATTGGATAATGAAAAGTTTGGGAAATGTTGCAAAAAATTAGCTGATTTATATTAAAAGCCTATTAAACAAGGATTCAGGAGATTGTCTTTTTCTTGCAGGTAACTTAAATGAGGCAGAAAGAAATAACTGCCCTTTAAAACACATTTTGAAAGGATTCTATTTATTCTTAATAGACGAATGGGAGGGAGTACAGGAAGTTCACATCCAATATGGACTCCCTGTCCAAACACTGTTTGTCGTTCTAGCCACCACTATCGAATTATATTTCTTGAGAGTAAGGCAGCTCAATTCCTGCATATTACTTTCTAAACTTCATCCATCAAATCCATTAATACAGTATAAACAAGAGTTGTTCATGTTTAAGTGCAGTTCAAATATCAGGTATAAAGAACCCCCAGTAAGAAAAAGAATCCTATATCTCTTGCCAGAATGTGGTCAGCTCTGGGGTGCTCTGCTAGCTGAAAGACACATTCATTATTAAGAGGATAGAGGCTGTTTAAGAGGGATGAGAGCCAAAAAATTTTAACTACATATATGTGTTAAGAACAGTGCTAGGTTATCTCATGTTCTATATCAGTCAAGGCTCACCATTTTACATACGTGAAAAGCAAAGTTAAAAGTGTATTCGTAGGGCTTCCCTGTTGGCGCAGTGGTTAAGGATCCACCTGCCAGTGCACGGGACACACGTTTGAGCCCTGGTCCGGGAAGATCCCACATGCCACGGAGCAACTAAGACCATGTGCCACAACTACTGAGACTGCGTGCTAGAGCCCGTGAACCACAACTACTGAAGCCCACGCACCTAGGCCCCGTGCTCAGCAACAGCGAGAAGCCACCACAATGAGAATGCCGTGTACTGCAACAGAGTAGCCGCCGCTCACTGCAACTAGAGAAAGCCTGCGCACAGCAACGAAGAGCCTAGGCAGCCAAAGATAAATAAATAAATACGTCTATTTAAAAAAAAATGTGTTTCAGTAACTTACTAAAAGGCACGCAATCAGTAAACATGAGCAAGGATTCAATCCCAAATCTGTCACACTGAAGTTGAAGCTAATACTCGAGATTGATAAAAACAGCACTAATTTAAAACTTCAGAGGTATTTTTTACTTCATACTTTCACTAATGCTCTTTGGAGATAAATCATTTCATTTATATGGGCCTTAGTTTTTACAACTATAATAGTTGGAAGCTTGACTAGGTGATCTCTATGTAGTCTTCCAATTCTAAAATGTTCCACTAATTTGGATTCCTACAGTAATTGCCCTTGCAATACATGCATGCTGCCACCAAGTAGCAGTAGAGACTACTAGTTCCTTTTTTATCCCTAGTGGGGGTGCATTTTGACAGCAGACTTATCCGTCAATAGTACAACCTGTTAGTATAACTATAAGATAACAAAATAATCTGGTATTCTTTCCTGTAAAAGAGAAGCTTTACATTGTGTCTGTGAATCGTACCAGAATCACCTGTAAGTTTATAAATATAGAGGAAATCCTGAACCCATTGAATGAGAATCTTCAGAGACAGGAATTGGGCATCTGGAATTTTGGGCTCCCATCATTTGTATATTTTATTTCATTTTATTTTTGCCTATGTACAATATTTGTCACATCCTTTTGAATCTTTAAAAGTTTCTTTCTGTTTTAAATTTTAGAATATTCCATAATCTTCACCTACTTTTCATAAGGTGTTATCTGTTATGTTTATTCGATCTTGTGCTTCTCCTGGTTAAGACTTCTTTCTTTCCTTCTTTTTTTCTCGTGGCCCTGCCTCATGTCTTGCAGGATCTTAGTTTCCTGACATGGGATTGGACCCCAGGGTCCCAGCAGTGAAAGTGCCATGTTCTAAACACTGGACCACCAGGGAAGTCCCAAGATTTCAGTTTTAAATGACTTTTTTCCCACTCTAATTCATTCCTGGGATCAGTTTCATGTTTGGACATTAAAGCAACCTTGCATTGCCAGAATAAAGCTACTTTGATTTTGATATATGATTGTTTTACATACCATGGATACAGTTTGTGCTTCTCTTTACACATTTTGCATGCATGTTCAAAGGAGAAACTGGCCTGGGATTCTATTCTTGTAATATCCTTTATAGATTTGTTTTAAGAGTCTATATTTTATTTTTTATTTATTTATAGTTTTGGCTGCATTGGGTCTTCATTGCTGCATGCATGCTTTCTCTAGTTTTGGCGAGCGGGGGTCTATTCTTTGTTGCAGTGAGTAGGCTTCTCATTGCAGCCTTCTGACCGCATGGGCTTCTGACCCCATTCGTCGGTGCTACTTCAGTTCCTTACCCCTTCCCTTCTGACCCTGGGCGGTGAAATCCTCTTTCTGCAGCTGGCCTGCGGCAGAAAGTCAATGAGGCAAGAGTAGGCTTGGAGTATCCAAGGAGCAGAAAGGATGTCAGTGTGTGAAAAACAGAGCGAGCAAATTGGAGAGGAGAAGGAAACACTCAGAGAGGAAACAGAGGCCCAGATTTCTAGGTCTGTGGAGGCACTCTGAGGACTTTGCATTTCCTGTGAAGAAGCCACTGAAGAAATTTGAGTGACATGATCTGACTTATGTTTTAACAAGATCTCTCTGGATGCCACGTTGATTAGAGATTGTAGGAGAGCAAGGACAAGCCCCAGAAGACCAACAGTTGATTCAAAGAAGTGATTACTCAAACATGGTCCCCCTCCTCAATGAGGACGCAGAGCAGGAATCGGCAAATAATGGCCACAAATCAAATCAGGCTCTCAGCCTGGATCTGTGGGACTGTGAGCTAATAATGGTTCTCACGTTCAGAAAGCTTGTTGAAGAAGAAAGAGGAGGAGAAGCTACAGAAACTGTATATGGCCCACAAAGCCTAAGATATTTAAAATCCAGAAGATGCTTTCCAACACCTGATGTAAAGCATGTGGCTGGTAGGAGGTCCTCAACCACATTTGGAAGAGGAATACATGAGTCACTTCGTTCCTGAAAACACTGTAAAGTGATAGGGGTCAAGAAACATTTACCCGTTCACCCTTAACCTTCACAAATGATGCCAGTTCCATTGAGCTATTGAAAAATACATTCTGGCTTTCAAAAAAGTAACCCAGAGGGCATTTTCTCACATAGGCAAGGTCATAAACAACTGTCAAGTGAAGTTGAAATAGCAACAAATCAAATAATAACAAAAACATTTTTACAGAACTTTAAATCTTACAAAGCATTTTCATGTTCATTATCTAATTTAATCCCCAAATCAACGGCATGAGATAGTTATTATTTCCCCATTAGAAATGACCACATATTAAATCCTTAGTGATTGCTCAAGAAAAGCTGAAATCTTGAGTGTAACATCCATTAATGCCATGGTTGGGTGTTTTCCCATGGGAACACTGGATGCTAAAATCCACAGGGATTTTCAGCTCAAGATGGCAGACTAGGAAATATATTTACTTTCTGTTCCTCCTGAAACCATATCTAAATAAAACTGTAGAGATACCAAAACTAATCAACCAATAAAAGCCAAGATATTTTGGAAGTCATCAACCACAGAAAGATTTCAACACATTTCGAGAAGGCAAACAATGAAATGGAGGAGCCGTGAATAAAAGAATGAAGAAAAAAAGGCTGACCCTAAGTAAGGTCTGCACAAAGCCACTCAGCTTTTGCTGAGCTCTGGTTATAGTAAAGGGCAGAGGAAGGAAGAGGGGCTGAAAACAAGGAGACAAACGTCATTTAAGGAAAAACAGTTCATTTAATGAGCTCCAGGGAACACTCAGCCTGCTGCCATACTAACTCATGAATTACAATGGATTGTTGGTAAGCAAGACAAGAAAACAGGGAAGAAACAAAAGAAACAAAAATCAAGACATTGTTTCTAACTGAACTCTTCTCAAATGAGATTGAGGAATTATGTTTCAATGCCACAGCTGTAAATCATTTCTGCTCTTGGAGAGGTTACAAAGGGCTTATAATATTTCCCTTTTGTTCAGACAGAATTGAGGTCTGAGCAAAAGCTTTTGTGTCCTCCAACCCCAACATTTATTGGGGATGGAAGCCCAGATTTGCTGGGACATACCATAAAAAGAATCTCATGAGCAGAGGGTCAAACTGACTGTGGAATATATGAATTATGTCCTGTGTGAGTTTCAATAGGTTTTAAAATATATACATACATACATATATATATATACGTTTTTAATGATCTATATGATTTTGGGTTCTGAAATTTCTACATGTCACATTCGTGATACATAACAGACAATGTCAGCCCCAGGAGGGAGAAAACACTCCAATGAAGCAAGCCAAAGAAACAAGTTTTAAGCAAGGTCAAGTGATGTGTAGACCAGGATTGTTCAATTCCTACCTGTCATGCTGAAGCTGCCAGCTCCTGAATAACAACACATGCTTTCCTGGTCCTAGACAGCCAAGAGTATGTCTCCTCTCTTGGGCATAAGAATCTCTAGAGTTACATATCTGTAGTAAGAGTGGACCCAGCTGGCATACTCACAATGACCAAATTGTGTTGATCGTACTTTATACCAATACATCGCTCCATGCTGAAGTTGCAATAAATGATATATTTGCTTTCTAGACATGAATGAGACGCCTTACTGGATATACTCCAGGAAGGCCAGAGAAGCTGGCCTCTAATCCATACGGAACAATTCACTGGTGAATTTCTTTCACGATAGACCATGATTTATCTAGAATATCATCTTTACATATCTGGATCCTTCAAACTAGACAAAGGGAAAATACGGGCTTCAAGCCTCAATTAGAAATATGGAATGGTGCCATGCTGACAACTGGTGGTCCCTGACCTGTATCTTCTGAGATTAGAACACAGTGTGGTGGATGACCAATTCATGCGTTGAACAAAAGAAGACCTCCTACAGGGCAGTGTAGCTGTTCGTTACAGGTATGGCACTTAGGGCTAAGTACCATAAGGACTACAAGAGAAAAAGAAAAACAAGTAACACATGAAGCATATACGATAAGGAGGCGCCACAGTCCAGAGCACGAGCTCTGGAATCACACAGGCTTGGATCGAATCCCAGCTAAGCCACTACCATCTATATACCCTGAAGGACAGGCCAAGGTTTAAATGGTGTTTTACCAGATTTCAAAAAAGAAGTGAAGAAAGAACCTATCTTCCAGGAAGGGACATCGTGGGGTGCAGTATCCAGTCGGATCAGGGCTCTGCATCTCCTGCTCAGAAACCTTGGCCACCTGGCTCATGGTGATGCTGGCAGCTGAGCAGCCCTGGAGAAGGCGATCCTCTCTCCAGGTCTCGCAGAGAAGCTGGGGAGGACTCCAGACGAGGTGGCCCACACCCTGGTAAGTTCTGGCTGCCTCCTGCCCTCAGGTCTGAGCAGCCGCTGGTCTCTGGGCCCCGTGGTGGGGAAGGCCTGGCCAATACATACACAGGGCTGAGGGGCCTGCAGAGCCAGTCCCCAGGCAGGGTGAGCTCTGGAGGAGGCTTCCACAGTCCCCAGCAGTCTCCGCATGGTGGCCCATCTGGTGCCAAACACCTGCCACCCACAGCGAGAAGTCCCAGCCACTAGAAAGTCCAGAAGGGGCCCCACCCTTTGCCTTTGGGCCTGGGTTAAGCCACCAGCTGGGCTTGCACGTGACCCCTGCCTCACCCCCTGCCCCGCCCGCCCTTTCTCTGTGACACGTACAATGGATATGTCATAAAGCCAGGCTGAGCCAGTGCTATAAATTCAGAGGAGTTAGAATCTAGGAAGAAGCTCTCCCACTTTCACTCTCTGCTCTCAGATCAGGCAGGCAGTACCTCTAATATGGAAGCTATGGAAACCACACCTCCTTCCCAGGCTGTCCTCTACCATTCTGCTCATGTTTTCCCCAGCACCCCATTGACGGCTTTGGCGGGTATCGGGGCTTCAGCAGGCAGCACGTCTGACCCCGAACCTATGGACACCACACCTCCTTCACATGCTGTTATCTTCCATTCTGCTCCTGTTTTCCCCAGCACCCCATTGACGGCTTTGGCGGGCATCGGTGCTTCAGCAGGCAGCACCTCAGACCCCGAACCTATGGACACCACACCTCCTTCACACGCTGTCATCTTCCACTCTGCTCCTGTTTTCCCCAGCACCCCATTGACGGGTTTGGCGGGCATCGGTGCTTCAGCAGGAATCACGTCAGACCCCGAACCTATGGCCACCACACCTCCTTCACATGCTGTCATCTTCCATTCTGCTCCTGTTTTCCCAAGCACCCCATTTACGGCTTTGGCGGGCATCGGTGCTTCAGCAGGAAGCACGTCAGACCCCGAACCTATGGACACCACACCTCCTTCACACGCTGTCATCTTCCGTTCTGCTCCTGTTTTCCCCAGCACCCCATTTACGGCCCTGGCGGGCATCGGTGCTTCCGCAGTCAGCACGTCTGACCCCGAACCTATGGACACCACACCTCCTTCCCAGGCTGTCATCTTCTATTCTGCTCCTGTTTTCTCCAGCTCCCCATTTTCGGCTTTGGTGGGCATTGGTGCCTCAGCAGTCAGCACCTCAGACCCCGAACCTATGGACACCACACCTCCTTCCCAGGCTGTCATCTTCCATCCTGCTCCTCTTTACCCCAGCACCCCATTTACCGCTTAGGCCGGCACTGGTGTTTCAGCAGGCAGCACCTCTAACACCAAAGCTATGGACACCACACCTCCTTCCCAGGCTGTCATTTTCCAGTCTGCCCTGTCTCCAAGTAGAACCACTACCCATTTCACACTGCTGTTCCAAGTTCTGGGAACACACCACCCAGTGGTAGCAATACCTCAGCCCATGCCTCGACTCATTTACCTGCAACGTGAGCCAACAGAGAGACCAACACTTCAAAGTTATGACAGAAAATTGAGTAAGTTATATGCTTGGAATTTCATTTATTATTATTAACAAGCACAACTGTAGTGCTTAGACTATAACAAGTACTATTCTAAGGGCTTACCAAATATTAACTCACTTATTCCTCATAATGGCAACCCTAGTGGTAGGGAATATTCATAATGTTCACTTTTTGGGGGGAAACTGAGGCTCAGAGTCGTTGAATAGCTTGCCTAATGCCACACAGTTAGTAGGTGGCAAAACCCGGGATTAAAACCAGACCATCTAGACTTTCATCACTTTGCTGTGTCACCTTATTATAAGTTGTGGTTAGGGAAGGGACTAAATTGACAAGACTCTGAACTAAAAGGAGAAGGGAGAAATGAGAAAATGAGTGATCCTAGAAACTAGAGAAGA
This sequence comes from Delphinapterus leucas, assembly GCF_059928025.1. Classification (NCBI taxonomy): domain Eukaryota; kingdom Metazoa; phylum Chordata; class Mammalia; order Artiodactyla; family Monodontidae; genus Delphinapterus; species Delphinapterus leucas. Next base: position 106,882,185 of record NC_143137.1, on the reverse strand, counting down.
TTTAGGCTCAGAAATTTCTGGTGATGAGACCCAGAAGAACAAGAACTTGGTTGGAATGTTAACTTGGGGTAGTATCTGAATCCATTGAGAAATGGTTTTGTTTCCTGTAAACTTTAGAAAGGTCAGTTGGATGAAGATTAACGAAGACAAAAGTAGAAAGGAAAAGAGAAAGGTGCCTTAAGTGAGACATAACCGCTCCCCTCTACGTACCCACAGGTTGTGTCCTGTGGGAAAGGATGGAGCTCTCTCTACCGGGTTGGTCACCAGGCTGAACAAGGAGAAACATGGCAACCATTGTACTGGTTCTGATGATCCCTCAAAACCAAGGCTTCAGTTTCCAAGAACGACCTACAGTAGCATAACTAGTGTGTGTCACACATGCCACTAAGTGTGTTTCCAGTCACACATTTTAATTGGAGAAATACTTCCTATGAGGTAGGCATTAGTTCGCTGTGGCTGCTGTAACAAATTACTACAAATGTGCTTGCTTCTAACTAAACACACTTATTTTCTTATGGTTCTGGAAGACAGAGGTCCAAAACCAGTTTCCCTGGGCTGAAACCAGGAGTCAACAGGGCCATCCATCCTCCTTCTAGAGGCTCTAAGCGAGAATCTGTTTCCTCGCCAGCATTCCTTCACTTCTGGCCACATCAATCCAACCCCAACTTCATCATCACATTCTCTTTGGGGTAAAAATTCCCTCTGCCTCTCTCTTACGAGAACACCAGTGGTTATATTTGGGCCCGTCCAGGTAGTCCAGGAGAATCTTCCCATCTGAGAACCATTACTTTCATCCCACTGGCAAAGTGCCTTCTGCCATTTAAGGTGACATTCACAGGTTCTGGAGAGTAGAATGTGGACATTTGGGGGCAATGGTATTATTCAGTCTACTACAAGGTAGATACTATTATCTTTCTCAGATGTACGAAATGACGTTTAGGGAAGTAGTCTGTCTCAGGTCTACAATTTCCAGAGTAGAGACTCACATTCTGCCACTGACACTTTAGGACACACCCTAAACAACTTTAATCTGTGTCCTTAACTACTGCATAATCCTTGGTTAAGAGTCACACTTAGGTATCAAGACCCAATTGAATAGGACACAAGTACTGTCTCCTCTTTCACTATGTTTGCCTGGTGTACTGATGAATCTTGCCCAGAGCAGAAGAGTTCAGAAAAGTGTTATGCAGGTTTACGAAGAGAAAGCATTTACTGTTTGACGTGCACGGAGGAACGGAAGGCTTTTTCAAATAAAATAAAATAAAATATGCCACCAAATAGTCAATTGTCACAACAGAGGTAACCCCGTGGGAGTCATGAGGAGACTAAAATTATCTCCAATTGTGCAGGGCAGAAAAGTTTCAATGAAGGCAGGTGTAGTTCAGCCAAGCCCTACAGCACAGAAGTAGGAATTTGGGTATGTACGAATGGGAAAAAAGACATTTGAGGCATGGGAAATAGTTTAATGCAGAATGGACGAGAAATATGCATTAGACCTTTTCTAAAACAACTGGCTTATTAACTCAGTAAATCGATTTAGTCAGTCAAACTAGCTTTAGCTGATTACTTATCCAGGGGATAGCTGTTGAGAGTAATTTTTGTCACAGAACAGTAAATAAAATGGTTGAACTATAGCTTTAGGCTTGCTAAGTGAAATAGATTGCTCTAGATGATTTTCAAGTGACTTACTTGGTAGTACTCACGAAATTGGGGGTTAACAATTGCTTAAGAAAACAAAGAGAATTGATTTTAAATAAAGTAGCTACTGTGTAAACTATCTGTTCAGTAGCTCATGTTAAACGGATGTTTATAATCCCCATTGGACAACCAACTACATTTTTGCAAATGGCAATGTGAATTGCTGTTGCATAAACTATAGCAATGATCACCTATGTAATTTGTTGTCCAAACCAGAAATCTTCTAACAATACTGGTGTCCTAATAAAAATAAGCACGAAGGGAACACACAGTGGGTGTCTCCCGTGTGCCTGTGCATACATCTATATCTCACTGAGCCCTCATAACAGCCCCCAAGAGAGGGACTCTGGGCGTCCCCATGCTGCTTGTGGAGAAACAGGCACAGGAAGGTTCAAGAGTCTATCTACCTAATATCGCACAGAGGGTGGCAGAGCCCGTTTTGAAACCACCTGCCTCCAATACCAGGTGCCAGGAGCCAGACTCAGCCTACAGCTCTCTTCTGCTCGCCTGGAGGTGAAACAGTGTGTCATGATTAGTCAAATCCCGTCTTCACTCATCAAGGTAGGTTGAACACCTGCACGTCCTCCAAGTAGCATGTAGCATAAGCAATAAGATGTTTGTCCCGTGATCGTCCAGGAACTTGGAATCAGCTGTGCCTGGTTAGGCTGAGCTTGTTTAGAGTGGAGAGGACCACCGATCTTCCACCTGGGCAAGTGCCTTTTGACCTCCTGCCATCAGAGGGCCGAAATCTCCAGCCTGAGAATGTGCTGAGCCCTGTAGCCTAGTTACGCCAGCTCAGAACAATGATGAGCACACCTTTTTCCAGTCACCTTTCCTCATGCTCCCCATGCCTCATACTGCCCTGCTTCTTTATTCTTTATCCCACAGATACCCAAAGCCCCTTGCCTTTGGGGAGGCGGATTTGAGACCTATTGTCACGTCACGTCCTCGCTTGGCTGCCCTGTGAATAAACCTCCTCTTTGCTGCAAACCTCAGCATTTCAGTGTTTTGGCTTGCTGCGCCTCAGACAGAATGGTTGGGAGCAGTGGTACAGCTCCCTTGCCTGTGAGGGATGCTGGTTCCTAGTAGTCACGTTGCGGATGTTTTCTCCTCTCGGGGTGGGGGCGGGGCAGACATCCTGCTCTTCCGGAAAGGGAGAAACACAGGTGCCAAACCCTTGCCCTCAGCGTCACCATCACCTAGGAGCTTGTTAGAAGCACAGAGTCCAGGCCCCACCCAGAACTACGGAATACCAGCCTGCCTTTAACAAGATCCACAAGAGAGGCATACCCATATTAAAGTTGGAGAGGCACCAAGCTGTCATCGTCTTCTCCACGGCTAATGAAAACGAAGCAAAGGTTCATCCCGAGCCGACTCTGCCTCAGTCACCTGGATATCACATGAGCTCATTTCATCCTCCCCAGAACCTGCAAATGAGACTGAGGGTCAGAGTGGTCTAGCACCCAAGGTTCCATAAAAGAACATGACCAAGGCTCACTGGAGCCCAGACTTCCAAAAAGGAAGGCCCCTGAGCACAGCATGGCACCACCGCAGCCCAAACCGTGGGCCTGGAGGGTAGGCCAGGCTCCCCACGCAGAGTTCACGCCATTCGACAGATGCCCACAGCAGACCACAAGGCAATATGAGAAGTAAGTCTTGATTGTGGAATCTCTGAATTTTGAGATTTAAAGAAAAAAATCTGTTTTTGGGGGATGGTTAAAACAGTTCTACCAAGGAGTAAAGAGAGGGCATCTCAAGGCCCCTTCTGGACTTAGAATTTAATGCCTACTTATTGAGAAATGCTCCGCGCCTTTGCTCAGCCCTACATCAAGGTGAAGTTCTCTGTGCCCTAGAAGCTTAGGTTCTAAAAAGGCCACAGAAATGGGTGAGACCTAAAGAATGCCAGAACAATGCAACGGCATTAATCAGACTGTCTTTGCTTTGCCTTGCTTACAAGTCACTGACTTTAAACTGAATATGGTGTCATGTCTTTATGTTTCTTGAAGCTTTTTTTTTACAAAAGATCATATAAAGATTTTCTTCCATGGTAAGACTTTTATATTGTATGTCTCTTAAACTGGAGTGTGGTACATTTACCCTCCATCAGATGATTGCTTACAACTCACCTTGCTTTATTAAGAATACCGCTAGAGGCTTCTATGTCCCTACTAACAAAAATACATTTTCAGGCCCATTCAAACCACTGAAATTCCAAGATTTCAGAGCACAAGATAATGAAAATTCTCTCTATCCACGTCTTTTACTACATTTAGCCTGTTAACAGTCCCTAAGTGTGTCAGATGAAAGGTACTGTCGCGGGAATTGACATCTTTAACAGCATTCCATACAGGTAAGTCTTGATTGTTCCAATTTCTCAAAAAGTTGGACACATTTACTGCCTCTATGACATCTCTAGGGTGTGTGGAAGAAATAAAAAAGAGGCCTGTACAATGTATTTCTCAAAATATACACACAAAGGGTTTGCACATACAAACAGGGAAACCTTATAATAATGTATGGGGAGCCAAGTATTGTCGGTAACGGACCTACTCATTTCGAAAGACAACACTGTCACCAAGTGTCCCTTCACCAAAATTGACTGGGAATGTTTAGGGGCCACCAAACCAGAGGTGGAGATTTTTAGGCACATTCTTGCCAGAAAAGAGAGCCTAGGGCATAAACCACTCAACTGGTTGGCACGAATGCCAGGGCAACCCAAGCAAGTGGATATAGAAGCCTACATAATGCTTGGAAGTAGGAAGCTTTGGGGGACTACACCTAGGCTGGTACTGGCCTCCCTCCCCAAAGGGACAAGGAGAGCAGAAACCTGGATGGAGTCAAGAGAGAGCAAAAAGAAAGGCAAGGCTGGGTATGGAGCAACGTGTGGATCCAGGAGCATGTGTCTCAGAACTGCCGGGGCTCTGCAGACCAGCTGCATCCCCATTCTCCTTGACCCTCATTGGCATAATGAACTCAGGGTGGGCGCATCCCGGCTACCAAGTCACTTCAACCCGTCCATGGAGTTGACAGTTACTTGCTCACAGTGAACCAACCGCTCTGGACCTAAGAGCTACTGCAGGGGGCGGTAGTGGAGAACAAGGTGACGACAACGACCAGATGCGAAGGAGGAAGAGACATTCAGCGGACCGACTGGGTGGACTGATGTTGTGGCGTTAAGTCTGCAGAGCTAAAGGGGCCAGATGTAGAAAAGGGAAGGGGAATCATGAGGATATGGTCAAGCCCCTTCGTATAGATATTTCATCCGTATGTTGTATGCAAATTCCATTCAATTTGCTCCGAGTGAAAAAGAGAGAACCAAATTATACTTTCAACCATGTCAGTCACTTTATTTACCATCTCATTTGATGCGCTCATAGCCCAGGTTCAGAGGGAAATGGGAGCTGTGAGTCTGCCATCTCTCAGGAAGTCTCAGGCCTCAGAGGCCCCTCATAGCCAAACTAGCTCACCTTTTGCACCTTTCAAGCAACGTTATTCCTAAGTGCGAGTCACCCTCTTCATCAGGTTCTCCAAGAGACAGCAGTCTCTCCCAATGACAGAGGAAAAATGGGCTGCTTTGGCTTTCTGAGGCACAATATGTAGTTCTCCAAAATGGTACCTGCCTGGGGGATTTTTCAAGAAAATTAAGCATCAGTGGTGATTTGTTTGTCTTCACATAACGTATGACCCAGATGTGCTGAGAAATAAGAAAAGGACGAACGAATCAAGGGCAGCTGATCCAAGGAGGCAAGGCGCAACTTCCACAGCCTACGTGGAAAGCTAGAGGAAGGGAACATCCAGCTGGTGGGAGATGAACACAGGGTCCAGTCCTCCTTGGGCTCGGGATGCCACCGCCTCTTCCTACATCTTCACGCTCTCCTTCTCTGTTGGCCCCTCCCAGCCATATGAAAGAGCCACAAGGAAATGCTCTCCTCCATTCCATTTTCCTGTCCTCCTATCCACCCCTCCCTTCTTTCCCTTTGCCATCAATTTCTTGACTTGCCTCCCATTTCTCCCCTCCCATCTACACTGCGATCTGGTTTCTGCCCCACTACTCCCGTGAAACTGACCTCCTTGAAGCCCCCAATGATTTCTCTGTTGACAAGTCCAGGGGACTACTTCTCAATCCTTATCTTTGTGACCGCCAAGCCGAGTTAGATCTTAAACAACGTCTCTGTCTTGAAAATCTCTTCCCCTGGCTTCTGCGCCACCTTTCCTTTTGTTTTCATGACACCGATCACAACCAGTGCTGCAGATTCCATCGAATTAAGGAATGCTGTTGCCTACATGTGTGAATGATCTAAAGTGAGTACAGTACTGAAGTAGAGGACACCTAAAGTGAAACGTCTTCATGTACGTCCACGTGGCTGAGCAGCAAGTTAACCTTTCATACATGTGCTAGAGAAGAAGAGTTGGGTTTTATTTTATTTACTTTTCCCTGGACTGTGTTGAATGACTATCATCTACAAGTTCAGGCTACTTTTTGCTGAGGATTAATAATGCACTGGGAGAGCTGAGAGAAAACTGAATAATAGAGCTGTCTTTTTCTTGACCAGCTCACCTTACTTTCCCAAACTCTAAGTCTTTCTCTAATTCTTTCCCCTTTTTATTGTAGTAAAATCAACATAACACAAAATTCACCATTTGGATCATTTTACAATTCACTCTACCATTCAGTGGAATTTACTACTGTCACAATGTTGTGCAACTATCACCACTGCCTAGCTGCAAAACATTTTCATCAACCAAGAGGAAACCTACACCCATTTTAAGGAGTCATTCCCAATTTCCCTCTCTTCCAAACCCCTGGCAACCACTAATGTATAATCTTTTCTGTGTGTATGGATTTGCCACTGCTGGACATTTCATATAAATGGAACCATACAATATGTAGCCTTTCATGCCTGACTTCTTTCACTTAGTTGCATCCATCATGTAGCATGTATCAGAAATCCACTCACTGTTACGGCTGAATCCTTCATACTGTTTGAATACAAAATTAAAAATACGTTGAGAGTGAAGCTCTGTTTTAATGGCACATCTATTAGGCCAATTCATTGAAAGAAACTGAAGATGGAGATGTTGTTGTCAAATGATAATCGTTGAGAAGCCTCAGCCAATTGGATAATGAAAAGTTTGGGAAATGTTGCAAAAAATTAGCTGATTTATATTAAAAGCCTATTAAACAAGGATTCAGGAGATTGTCTTTTTCTTGCAGGTAACTTAAATGAGGCAGAAAGAAATAACTGCCCTTTAAAACACATTTTGAAAGGATTCTATTTATTCTTAATAGACGAATGGGAGGGAGTACAGGAAGTTGACATCCAATATGGACTCCCTGTCCAAACACTGTTTGTCGTTCTAGCCACCACTATCGAATTATATTTCTTGAGAGTAAGGCAGCTCAATTCCTGCATATTACTTTCTAAACTTCATCCATCAAATCCATTAATACAGTATAAACAAGAGTTGTTCATGTTTAAGTGCAGTTCAAATATCAGGTATAAAGAACCCCCAGTAAGAAAAAGAATCCTATATCTCTTGCCAGAATGTGGTCAGCTCTGGGGTGCTCTGCTAGCTGAAAGACACATTCATTATTAAGAGGATAGAGGCTGTTTAAGAGGGATGAGAGCCAAAAAATTTTAACTACATATATGTGTTAAGAACAGTGCTAGGTTATCTCATGTTCTATATCAGTCAAGGCTCACCATTTTACATACGTGAAAAGCAAAGTTAAAAGTGTATTCGTAGGGCTTCCCTGTTGGCGCAGTGGTTAAGGATCCACCTGCCAGTGCACGGGACACACGTTTGAGCCCTGGTCCGGGAAGATCCCACGTGCCACGGAGCAACTAAGACCATGTGCCACAACTACTGAGACTGCGTGCTAGAGCCCGTGAACCACAACTACTGAAGCCCACGCACCTAGGCCCCGTGCTCAGCAACAGCGAGAAGCCACCACAATGAGAATGCCGTGTACTGCAACAGAGTAGCCGCCGCTCACTGCAACTAGAGAAAGCCTGCGCACAGCAACGAAGAGCCTAGGCAGCCAAAGATAAATAAATAAATACGTCTATTTAAAAAAAAATGTGTTTCAGTAACTTACTAAAAGGCACGCAATCAGTAAACATGAGCAAGGATTCAATCCCAAATCTGTCACACTGAAGTTGAAGCTAATACTCGAGATTGATAAAAACAGCACTAATTTAAAACTTCAGAGGTATTTTTTACTTCATACTTTCACTAATGCTCTTTGGAGATAAATCATTTCATTTATATGGGCCTTAGTTTTTACAACTATAATAGTTGGAAGCTTGACTAGGTGATCTCTATGTAGTCTTCCAATTCTAAAATGTTCCACTAATTTGGATTCCTACAGTAATTGCCCTTGCAATACATGCATGCTGCCACCAAGTAGCAGTAGAGACTACTAGTTCCTTTTTTATCCCTAGTGGGGGTGCATTTTGACAGCAGACTTATCCGTCAATAGTACAACCTGTTAGTATAACTATAAGATAACAAAATAATCTGGTATTCTTTCCTGTAAAAGAGAAGCTTTACATTGTGTCTGTGAATCGTACCAGAATCACCTGTAAGTTTATAAATATAGAGGAAATCCTGAACCCATTGAATAAGAATCTTCAGAGACAGGAATTGGGCATCTGGAATTTTGGGCTCCCATCATTTGTATATTTTATTTCATTTTATTTTTGCCTATGTACAATATTTGTCACATCCTTTTGAATCTTTAAAAGGTTCTTTCTGTTTTAAATTTTAGAATATTCCATAATCTTCACCTACTTTTCATAAGGTGTTATCTGTTATGTTTATTCGATCTTGTGCTTCTCCTGGTTAAGACTTCTTTCTTTCCTTCTTTTTTTCTCGTGGCCCTGCCTCATGTCTTGCAGGATCTTAGTTTCCTGACATGGGATTGGACCCCAGGGTCCCAGCAGTGAAAGCGCCATGTTCTAAACACTGGACCACCAGGGAAGTCCCAAGATTTCAGTTTTAAATGACTTTTTTCCCACTCTAATTCATTCCTGGGATCAGTTTCATGTTTGGACATTAAAGCAACCTTGCATTGCCAGAATAAAGCTACTTTGATTTTGATATATGATTGTTTTACATACCATGGATACAGTTTGTGCTTCTCTTTACACATTTTGCATGCATGTTCAAAGGAGAAACTGGCCTGGGATTCTATTCTTGTAATATCCTTTATAGATTTGTTTTAAGAGTCTATACTTTATTTTTTATTTATTTATAGTTTTGGCTGCATTGGGTCTTCATTGCTGCATGCATGCTTTCTCTAGTTTTGGCGAGCGGGGGTCTATTCTTTGTTGCAGTGAGTAGGCTTCTCATTGCAGCCTTCTGACCGCATGGGCTTCTGACCCCATTCGTCGGTGCTACTTCAGTTCCTTACCCCTTCCCTTCTGACCCTGGGCGGTGAAATCCTCTTTCTGCAGCTGGCCTGCAGCAGAAAGTCAATGAGGCAAGAGTAGGCTTGGAGTATCCAAGGAGCAGAAAGGATGTCAGCGTGTGAAAAACAGAGCGAGCAAATTGGAGAGGAGAAGGAAACACTCAGAGAGGAAACAGAGGCCCAGATTTCTAGGTCTGTGGAGGCACTCTGAGGACTTTGCATTTCCTGTGAAGAAGCCACTGAAGAAATTTGAGTGACATGATCTGACTTATGTTTTAACAAGATCTCTCTGGATGCCACGTTGATTAGAGATTGTAGGAGAGCAAGGACAAGCCCCAGAAGACCAACAGTTGATTCAAAGAAGTGATTACTCAAACATGGTCCCCCTCCTCAATGAGGACGCAGAGCAGGAATCGGCAAATAATGGCCACAAATCAAATCAGGCTCTCAGCCTGGATCTGTGGGACTGTGAGCTAATAATGGTTCTCACGTTCAGAAAGCTTGTTGAAGAAGAAAGAGGAGGAGAAGCTACAGAAACTGTATATGGCCCACAAAGCCTAAGATATTTAAAATCCAGAAGATGCTTTCCAACACCTGATGTAAAGCATGTGGCTGGTAGGAGGTCCTCAACCACATTTGGAAGAGGAATACATGAGTCACTTCGTTCCTGAAAACACTGTAAAGTGATAGGGGTCAAGAAACATTTACCCGTTCACCCTTAACCTTCACAAATGATGCCAGTTCCATTGAGCTATTGAAAAATACATTCTGGCTTTCAAAAAAGTAACCCAGAGGGCATTTTCTCACATAGGCAAGGTCATAAACAACTGTCAAGTGAAGTTGAAATAGCAACAAATCAAATAATAACAAAAACATTTTTACAGAACTTTAAATCTTACAAAGCATTTTCATGTTCATTATCTAATTTAATCCCCAAATCAACAGCATGAGATAGTTATTATTTCCCCATTAGAAATGACCACATATTAAATCCTTAGTGATTGCTCAAGAAAAGCTGAAATCTTGAGTGTAACATCCATTAATGCCATGGTTGGGTGTTTTCCCATGGGAACACTGGATGCTAAAATCCACAGGGATTTTCAGCTCAAGATGGCAGACTAGGAAATATATTTACTTTCTGTTCCTCCTGAAACCATATCTAAATAAAACTGTAGAGATACCAAAACTAATCAACCAATAAAAGCCAAGATATTTTGGAAGTCATCAACCACAGAAAGATTTCAACACATTTCGAGAAGGCAAACAATGAAATGGAGGAGCCGTGAATAAAAGAATGAAGAAAAAAAGGCTGAACCTAAGTAAGGTCTGCACAAAGCCACTCAGCTTTTGCTGAGCTCTGGTTATAGTAAAGGGCAGAGGAAGGAAGAGGGGCTGAAAACAAGGAGACAAACGTCATTTAAGGAAAAACAGTTCATTTAATGAGCTCCAGGGAACACTCAGCCTGCTGCCATACTAACTCATGAATTACAATGGATTGTTGGTAAGCAAGACAAGAAAACAGGGAAGAAACAAAAGAAACAAAAATCAAGACATTGTTTCTAACTGAACTCTTCTCAAATGAGATTGAGGAATTATGTTTCAATGCCACAGCTGTAAATCATTTCTGCTCTTGGAGAGGTTACAAAGGGCTTATAATATTTCCCTTTTGTTCAGACAGAATTGAGGTCTGAGCAAAAGCTTTAGTGTCCTCCAACCCCAACATTTATTGGGGATGGAAGCCCAGATTTGCTGGGACATACCATAAAAAGAATCTCATGAGCAGAGGGTCAAACTGACTGTGGAATATATGAATTATGTCCTGTGTGAGTTTCAATAGGTTTTAAAATATATACATACATACATATATATATATACGTTTTTAATGATCTATATGATTTTGGGTTCTGAAATTTCTACATGTCACATTCGTGATACATAACAGACAATGTCAGCCCCAGGAGGGAGAAAACACTCCAATGAAGCAAGCCAAAGAAACAAGTTTTAAGCAAGGTCAAGTGATGTGTAGACCAGGATTGTTCAATTCCTACCTGTCATGCTGAAGCTTCCAGCTCCTGAATAACAACACATGCTTCCCCTGTCCTAGACAGCCAAGAGTATGTCTCCTCTCTTGGGCATAAGAATCTCTAGAGTTACATATCTGTAGTAAGAGTGGACCCAGCTGGCATACTCACAATGACCAAATTGTGTTGATCGTACTTTATACCAATACATCGCTCCATGCTGAAGTTGCAATAAATGATATATTTGCTTTCCAGACATGAATGAGACGCCTTACTGGATATAATCCAGGAAGGCCAGAGAAGCTGGCTTCTAATCCATACGGAACAATTCACTGGTGAATTTCTTTCACGATAGCCCATGATTTATCTAGAATATCATCTTGACATATCTGGATCCTTCAAACTAGACAAAGGGAAAATACGGGCTTCAAGCCTCAATTAGAAATATGGAATGGTGCCATGCTGACAACTGGTGGTCCCTGACCTGTATCTTCTGAGATTAGAACACAGTGTGGTGGATGACCAATTCATGCGTTGAACAAAAGAAGACCTCCTACAGGGCAGTGTAGCTGTTCGTTACAGGTATGGCACTTAGGGCTAAGTACCATAAGGACTACAAGAGAAAAAGAAAAACAAGTAACACATGAAGCATATACGATAAGGAGGCACCACAGTCCAGAGCACGAGCTCTGGAATCACACAGGCTTGGATCGAATCCCAGCTAAGCCACTACCATCTATATACCCTGAAGGACAGGCCAAGGTTTAAATGGTGTTTTACCAGATTTCAAAAAAGAAGTGAAGAAAGAACCTATCTTCCAGGAAGGGACATCGTGGGGTGCAGTATCCAGTCGGATCAGGGCTCTGCATCTCCTGCTCAGAAACCTTGGCCACCTGGCTCATGGTGATGCTGGCAGCTGAGCAGCCCTGGAGAAGGCGATCCTGTCTCCAGGTCTCGCAGAGAAGCTGGGGAGGTCTCCGGACGAGGTGGCCCACACCCTGGTAAGTTCTGGCTGCCTCCTGCCCTCAGGTCTGAGCAGCCGCTGGTCTCTGGGCCCCGTGGTGGGGAAGGCCTGGCCAATACATACACAGGGCTGAGGGGCCTGCAGAGCCAGTCCCCAGGCAGGGTGAGCTCTGGAGGAGGCTTCCACAGTCCCCAGCAGTCTCCGCATGGTGGCCCATCTGGTGCCAAACACCTGCCACCCACAGCGAGAAGTCCCAGCCACTAGAAAGTCCAGAAGGGGCCCCACCCTTTGCCTTTGGGCCTGGGTTAAGCCACCAGCTGGGCTTGCACGTGACCCCTGCCTCACCCCCTGCCCCGCCCGCCCTTTCTCTGTGAAACGTACAATGGATATGTCATAAAGCCAGGCTGAGCCAGTGCTATAAATTCAGAGGAGTTAGAATCTAGGAAGAAGCTCTCCCACTTTCACTCTCTGCTCTCAGATCAGGCAGGCAGTACCTCTAATATGGAAGCTATGGACACCACACCTCCTTCCCAGGCTGTCCTCTACCATTCTGCTCATGTTTTCCCCAGCACCCCATTGACGGCTTTGGCGGGTATCGGGGCTTCAGCAGGCAGCACGTCTGACCCCGAACCTATGGACACCACACCTCCTTCACATGCTGTCATCTTCCATTCTGCTCCTGTTTTCCCCAGCACCCCATTGACGGCTTTGGCGGGCATCGGTGCTTCAGCAGGAATCACGTCAGACCCCGAACCTATGGACACCACACCTCCTTCACATGCTGTCATCTTCCATTCTGCTCCTGTTTTCCCAAGCACCCCATTTACGGCTTTGGCAGGCATCGGTGCTTCAGCAGGAAGCACGTCAGACCCCGAACCTATGGACACCACACCTCCTTCCCAGGCTGTCATCTTCTATTCTGCTCCTGTTTTCTCCAGCACCCCATTTTCGGCTTTGGTGGGCATCGGTGCCTCAGCAGTCAGCACCTCAGACCCCGAACCTATGGACACCACACCTCCTTCCCAGGCTGTCATCTTCCATCCTGCTCCTCTTTACCCCAGCACCCCATTTACCGCTTAGGCCGGCACTGGTGTTTCAGCAGGCAGCACCTCTAACACCAAAGCTATGGACACCACACCTCCTTCCCAGGCTGTCATTTTCCAGTCTGCCCTGTCTCCAAGTAGAACCACTACCCATTTCACACTGCTGTTCCAAGTTCTGGGAACACACCACCCAGTGGTAGCAATACCTCAGCCCATGCCTCGACTCATTTACCTGCAACGTGAGCCAACAGAGAGACCAACACTTCAAAGTTATGACAGAAAATTGAGTAAGTTATACGCTTGGAATTTCATTTATTATTATTAACAAGCACAACTGTAGTGCTTAGACTATAACAAGTACTATTCTAAGGGCTTACCAAATATTAACTCACTTATTCCTCATAATGGCAACCCTAGTGGTAGGGAATATTCATAATGTTCACTTTTTGGGGGGAAACTGAGGCTCAGAGTCGTTGAATAGCTTGCCTAATGCCACACAGTTAGTAGGTGGCAAAACCCGGGATTAAAACCAGACCATCTAGACTTTCATCACTTTGCTGTGTCACCTTATTATAAGTTGTGGTTAGGGAAGGGACTAAATTGACAAGACTCTGAACTAAAAGGAGAAGGGAGAAATGAGAAAATGAGTGATCCTAGAAACTAGAGAAGATTTAGGCTCAGAAATTTCTGGTGATGAGACCCAGAAGAACAAGAACTTGGTTGGAATGTTTACTTGGGGTAGTATCTGAATCCATTGAGAAATGGTTTTGTTTCCTGTAAAATTTAGAAAGGTCAGTTGGATGAAGATTAACGAAGACAAAAGTAGAAAGGAAAAAAGAAAGGTGCCTTAAGTGAGACATAACCGCTCCCCTCTACGTACCGACAGGTTGTGTCCTGTGGGAAAGGATGGAGCTCTCTCTACCGGGTTGGTCACCAGGCTGAACAAGGAGAAACATGGCAACCATTGTACTGGTTCTGATGATCCCTCAAAACCAAGGCTTCAGTTTCCAAGAACGACCTACAGTAGCATAACTAGTGTGTGTCACACATGCCACTAAGTGTGTTTCCAGTCACACATTTTAATTGGAGAAATACTTCCTATGAGGTAGGCATTAGTTTGCTATGGCTGCTGTAACAAATTACTACAAATGTGCTTGCTTCTAACCAAACACACTTATTTTCTTATGGTTCTGGAAGACAGAGGTCCAAAACCAGTTTCCCTGGGCTGAAACCAGGAGTCAACAGGGCCATCCATCCTCCTTCTAGAGGCTCTAAGCGAGAATCTGTTTCCTCGCCAGCATTCCTTCACTTCTGGCCACATCAATCCAACCCCAACTTCATCATCACATTCTCTTTGGGGTAAAAATTCCCTCTGCCTCTCTCTTACGAGAACACCAGTGGTTATATTTGGGCCCGTCCAGGTAGTCCAGGAGAATCTTCCCATCTGAGAACCATTACTTTCATCCCACTGGCAAAGTGCCTTCTGCCATTTAAGGTGACATTCACAGGTTCTGGAGAGTAGAATGTGGACATTTGGGGGCAATGGTATTATTCAGTCTACTACAAGGTAGATACTATTATCTTTCTCAGATGTACGAAATGACGTTTAGGGAAGTAGTCTGTCTCAGGTCTACAATTTCCAGAGTAGAGACTTACATTCTGCCACTGACACTTTAGGACACACCCTAAACAACTTTAAACTGTGTCCTTAACTACTGCGTAATCCTTGGTTAAGAGTCACACTTAGGTATCAAGACCCAATTGAATAGGACACAAGTACTGTCTCCTCTTTCACTATGTTTGCCTGGTGTACTGATGAATCTTGCCCAGAGCAGAAGAGTTCAGAAAAGTGTTATGCAGGTTTACGAAGAGAAAGCATTTACTGTTTGACGTGCACGGAGGAACGGAAGGCTTTTTCAAATAAAATAAAATAAAATATGCCACCAAATAGTCAATTGTCACAACAGAGGTAACCCCGTGGGAGTCATGAGGAGACTAAAATTATCTCCAATTGTGCAGGGCAGAAAAGTTTCAATGAAGGCAGGTGTAGTTCAGCCAAGCCCTACAGCACAGAAGTACGAATTTGGGTATGTACGAATGGGAAAAAAGACATTTGAGGCATGGGAAATAGTTTAATGCAGAATGGACGAGAAATATGCATTAGACCTTTTCTAAAACAACTGGCTTATTAACTCAGTAAATCGATTTAGTCAGTCAAACTAGCTTTAGCTGATTACTTATCCAGGGGATAGCTGTTGAGAGTAATTTTTGTCACAGAACAGTAAATAAAATGGTTGAACTATAGCTTTAGGCTTGCTAAGTGAAATAGATTGCTCTAGATGATTTTCAAGTGACTTACTTGGTAGTACTCACGAAATTGGGGGTTAACAATTGCTTAAGAAAACAAAGAGAATTGATTTTAAATAAAGTAGCTACTGTGTAAACTATCTGTTCAGTAGCTCATGTTAAACGGATGTTTATAATCCCCATTGGACAACCAACTACATTTTTGCAAATGGCAATGTGAATTGCTGTTGCCTAAACTATAGCAATGATCACCTATGTAATTTGTTGTCCAAACCAGAAATCTTCTAACAATACTGGTGTCCTAATAAAAATAAGCACGAAGGGAACACACAGTGGGTGTCTCCCGTGTGCCTGTGCATACATCTATATCTCACTGAACCCTCATAACAGCCCCCAAGAGAGGGACTCTGGGCGTCCCCATGCTGCTTGTGGAGAAACAGCCACAGGAAGGTTCAAGAGTCTATCTACCTAATATCGCACAGAGGGTGGCAGAGCCCGTTTTTAAACCACCTGCCTCCAATACCAGGTGCCAGGAGCCAGACTCAGCCTACAGCTCTCTTCTGCTCGCCTGGAGGTGAAACAGTGTGTCATGATTAGTCAAATCCCGTCTTCACTCATCAAGGTAGGTTGAACACCTGCACGTCCTCCAAGTAGCATGTAGCATAAGCAATAAGATGTTTGTCCCGTGATCGTCCAGGAACTTGGAATCAGCTGTGCCTGGTTAGGCTGAGCTTGTTTAGAGTGGAGAGGACCACCGATCTTCCACCTGGGCAAGTGCCTTTTGACCTCCTGCCATCAGAGGGCCGAAATCTCCAGCCTGAGAATGTGCTGAGCCCTGTAGCCTAGTTACGCCAGCTCAGAACAATGATGAGCACACCTTTTTCCAGTCACCTTTCCTCATGCTCCCCATGCCTCATACTGCCCTGCTTCTTTATTCTTTATCCCACAGATACCCAAAGCCCCTTGCCTTTGGGGAGGCGGATTTGAGACCTATTGTCACGTCACGTCCTCGCTTGGCTGCCCTGTGAATAAACCTCCTCTTTGCTGCAAACCTCAGCATTTCAGTGTTTTGGCTTGCTGCGCCTCAGACAGAATGGTTGGGAGCAGTGGTACAGCTCCCTTGCCTGTGAGGGATGCTGGTTCCTAGTAGTCACGTTGCGGATGTTTTCTCCTCTCGGGGTGGGGGCGGGGCAGACATCCTGCTCTTCCGGAAAGGGAGAAACACAGGTGCCAAACCCTTGCCCTCAGCGTCACCATCACCTAGGAGCTTGTTAGAAGCACAGAATCCAGGCCCCACCCAGAACTACTGAATACCAGCCTGCATTTAACAAGATCCACAAGAGAGGCATACCCATATTAAAGTTGGAGAGGCACCAAGCTGTCATCGTCTTCTCCACGGCTAATGAAAACGAAGCAAAGGTTCATCCCGAGCCGACTCTGCCTCAGTCACCTGGATATCACATGAGCTCATTTCATCCTCCCCAGAACCTGCAAATGAGACTGAGGGTCAGAGTGGTCTAGCACCCAAGGTTCCATAAAAGAACATGACCAAGGCTCACTGGAGCCCAGACTTCCAAAAAAGAGGGCCCCTGAGCACAGCATGGCACCACCGCAGCCCAAACCGTGGGCCTGGAGGGTAGGCCAGGCTCCCCACGCAGAGTTCACGCCATTCGACAGACGCCCACAGCAGACCACAAGGCAATATGAGAAGTAAGTTCTGATTGTGGAATCTCTGAATTTTGAGATTTAAAGAAAAAATCTGTTTTTGGGGGATGGTTAAAACAGTTCTACCAAGGAGTAAAGAGAGGGCATCTCAAGGCCCCTTCTGGACTTAGAATTTAATGCCTACTTATTGAGAAATGCTCCGCGCCTTTGCTCAGCCCTACGTCAAGGTGAAGTTCTCTGTGCCCTGGGAGCTTAGGTTCTAAAAAGGCCACAGAAATGGGTGAGACCTAAAGAATGCCAGAACAATGCAACGGCATTAATCAGACTGTCTTTGCTTTGCCTTGCTTACAAGTCACTGACTTTAAACTGAATATGGTGTCATGTCTTTATGTTTCTTGAAGCTTTTTTTTACAAAAGATCATATAAAGATTTTCTTCCATGGTAAGACTTTTATATTGTATTTCTCTTAAACTGGAGTGTGGTACATTTACCCTCCATCAGATGATTGCTTACAACTCACCTTGCTTTATTAAGAATACCGCTAGAGGCTTCTATGTCCCTACTAACAAAAATACATTTTCAGGCCCATTCAAACCACTGAAATTCCAAGATTTCAGAGCACAAGATAATGAAAATTCTCTCTATCCACGTCTTTTACTACATTTAGCCTGTTAACAGTCCCTAAGTGTGTCAGATGAAAGGTACTGTCGCGGGAATTGACATCTTTAACAGCATTCCATACAGGTAAGTCTTGATTGTTCCAATTTCTCAAAAAGTTGGACACATTTACTGCCTCTATGACATCTCTAGGGTGTGTGGAAGAAATAAAAAAGAGGCCTGTACAATGTATTTCTCAAAATATACACACAAAGGGTTTGCACATACAAACAGGGAAACCTTATAATAATGTATGGGGAGCCAAGTATTGTCGGTAACGGACCTACTCATTTCGAAAGACAACACTGTCACCAAGTGTCCCTTCACCAAAATTGACTGGGAATGTTTAGGGGCCACCAAACCAGAGGTGGAGATTTTTAGGCACATTCTTGCCAGAAAAGAGAGCCTAGGGCATAAACCACTCAACTGGTTGGCACGAATGCCAGGGCAACCCAAGCAAGTGGATATAGAAGCCTACGTAATGCTTGGAAGTAGGAAGCTTTGGGGGACTACACCTAGGCTGGTACTGGCCTCCCTCCCCAAAGGGACAAGGAGAGCAGAAACCTGGATGGAGTCAAGAGAGAGCAAAAAGAAAGGCAAGGCTGGGTATGGAGCAACATGTGGATCCAGGAGCATGTGTCTGAGAACTGCCGGGGCTCTGCAGACCAGCTGCATCCCCATTCTCCTTGACCCTCATTGGCATAATGAACTCAGGGTGGGCGCATCCCGGCTGCCAAGTCACTTCCACGCGTCCATGGAGTTGACAGTTACTTGATCACAGTGAACCAACCGCTCTGGACCTAACAGCTACTGCAGGGGGCGGTAGTGGAGAACAAGGTGAAGACAACGACCAGATGCGAAGGAGGAAGAGACATTCAGCGGACCGACTGGGTGGACTGATGGTGTGGCCTTAAGTCTGCAGAGCTAAAGGGGCCAGATGTAGAAAAGGGAAGGGGAATCATGAGGATATGGTCAAGCCCCTTCGTATAGATATTTCATCCATATGTTGTATGCAAATTCCATTCAATTTGCTCTGAGTGAAAAAGAGAGAACAAAATTATCCTTTCAACCATGTCAGTGACTTTATTTACCATCTCATTTGATGAGCTCATAGCCCAGGTTCAGAGGGAAATGGGAGCTGTGAGTCTGCCATCTCTCAGGAAGTCTCAGGCCTCAGAGGCCCCTCATAGCCAAACTAGCTCACCTTTTGCACCTTTCAAGCAACGTTATTCCTAAGTGCGAGTCACCCTCTTCATCAGGTTCTCCAAGAGACAGCAGTCTCTCCCAATGACAGAGGAAAAATGGGCTACTTTGGCTTTCTGAGGCACAATATGTAGTTCTCCAAAATGGTACCTGCCTGGGGGATTTTTCAAGAAAATTAAGCATCAGTGGTGATTTGTTTGTCTTCACATAACGTATGACCCAGATGTGCTGAGAAATAAGAAAAGGACGAACGAATCAAGGGCAGCTGATCCAAGGAGGCAAGGCGCAACTTCCACAGCCTACGTGGAAAGCTAGAGGAAGGGAACATCCAGCTGGTGGGAGCTGAACACAGGGGCCAGTCCTCCTTGGGCTCGGGATGCCACCGCCTCTTCCTACATCTTCACGCTCTCCTTCTCTGTTGGCCCCTCCCAGCCATATGAAAGAGCCACAAGGAAATGCTCTCCTCCATTCCATTTTCCTGTCCTCCTATCCACCCCTCCCTTCTTTCCCTTTGCCATCAATTTCTTGACTTGCCCCCCATTTCTCCCCTCCCATCTACACTGCGATCTGGTTTCTGCCCCACTACTCCCGTGAAACTGACCTCCTTGAAGCCCCCAGTGATTTCTCTGTTGACAAGTCCAGGGGACTACTTCTCAATCCTTATCTTTGTGACCGCCAAGCCGAGTTAGATCTTAAACAACGTCTCTGTCTTGAAAATCTCTTCCCTTGGCTTCTGCGCCACCTTTCCTTTTCTTTTCATGACACCGATCACAACCAGTGCTGCAGATTCCATCGAATTAAGGAATGCTGTTGCCTACATGTGTGAATGAGCTAAAGTGAGTACAGTACTGAAGTAGAGGACACCTAAAGTGAAACGTCTTCATGTACGTCCACGTGGCTGAGCAGCAAGTTAACCTTTCATACATGTGCTAGAGAAGAAGAGTTGGGTTTTATTTTATTTACTTTTCCCTGGACTGTGTTGAATGACTATCGTCTACAAGTTCAGACTACTTTTTGCTGAGGATTAATAATGCACTGGGAGAGCTGAGAGAAAACTGAATAATAGAGCTGTCTTTTTCTTGACCAGCTCACCTTACTTTCCCAAACTCTAAGTCTTTCTCTAATTCTTTCCCCTTTTTATTGTAGTAAAATGAACATAACACAAAATTCACCATTTGGATCATTTTACAATTCACTCTACCATTCAGTGGAATTTACTACTGTCACAATGTTGTGCAACTATCACCACTGCCTAGCTGCAAAACATTTTCATCAACCAAGAGGAAACCTACACCCATTTTAAGGAGTCATTCCCAATTTCCCTCTCTTCCAAACCCCTGGCAACCACTAATGTATAATCTTTTCTGTGTGTATGGATTTGCCACTGCTGGACATTTCATATAAATGGAACCATACAATATGTAGCCTTTCATGCCTGACTTCTTTCACTTAGTTGCATCCATCATGTAGCATGTATCAGAAATCCACTCACTGTTACGGCTGAATCCTTCATACTGTTTGAATACAAAATTAAAAATACGTTGAGAGTGAAGCTCTGTTTTAATGGCACATCTATTAGGCCAATTCATTGAAAGAAACTGAAGATGGAGATGTTGTTGTCAAATGATAATCGTTGAGAAGCCTCAGCCAATTGGATAATGAAAAGTTTGGGAAATGTTGCAAAAAATTAGCTGATTTATATTAAAAGCCTATTAAACAAGGATTCAGGAGATTGTCTTTTTCTTGCAGGTAACTTAAATGAGGCAGAAAGAAATAACTGCCCTTTAAAACACATTTTGAAAGGATTCTATTTATTCTTAATAGACGAATGGGAGGGAGTACAGGAAGTTCACATCCAATATGGACTCCCTGTCCAAACACTGTTTGTCGTTCTAGCCACCACTATCGAATTATATTTCTTGAGAGTAAGGCAGCTCAATTCCTGCATATTACTTTCTAAACTTCATCCATCAAATCCATTAATACAGTATAAACAAGAGTTGTTCATGTTTAAGTGCAGTTCAAATATCAGGTATAAAGAACCCCCAGTAAGAAAAAGAATCCTATATCTCTTGCCAGAATGTGGTCAGCTAGCTGAAAGACACATTCATTATTAAGAGGATAGAGGCTGTTTAAGAGGGATGAGAGCCAAAAAATTTTAACTACATATATGTGTTAAGAACAGTGCTAGGTTATCTCATGTTCTATATCAGTCAAGGCTCACCATTTTACATACGTGAAAAGCAAAGTTAAAAGTGTATTCGTAGGGCTTCCCTGTTGGCGCAGTGGTTAAGGATCCACCTGCCAGTGCACGGGACACACGTTTGAGCCCTGGTCCGGGAAGATCCCACGTGCCATGGAGCAACTAAGACCATGTGCCACAACTACTGAGACTGCGTGCTAGAGCCCGTGAACCACAACTACTGAAGCCCACGCACCTAGGCCCCGTGCTCAGCAACAGCGAGAAGCCACCACAATGAGAATGCCGTGTACTGCAACAGAGTAGCCGCCGCTCACTGCAACTAGAGAAAGCCCGCGCACAGCAACGAAGAGCCTAGGCAGCCAAAGATAAATAAATAAATACGTCTATTTAAAAAAAAATGTGTTTCAGTAACTTACTAAAAGGCACGCAATCAGTAAACATGAGCAAGGATTCAATCCCAAATCTGTCACACTGAAGTTTAAGCTAATACTCGAGATTGATAAAAACAGCACTAATTTAAAACTTCAGAGGTATTTTTTACTTCATACTTTCACTAATGCTCTTTGGAGATAAATCATTTCATTTATATGGGCCTTAGTTTTTACAACTATAATAGTTGGAAGCTTGACTAGGTGATCTCTATGTAGTCTTCCAATTCTAAAATGTTCCACTAATTTGGATTCCTACAGTAATTGCCCTTGCAATACATGCATGCTGCCACCAAGTAGCAGTAGAGACTACTAGTTCCTTTTTTATCCCTAGTGGGGGTGCATTTTGACAGCAGACTTATCCGTCAATAGTACAACCTGTTAGTATAACTATAAGATAACAAAATAATCTGGTATTCTTTCCTGTAAAAGAGAAGCTTTACATTGTGTCTGTGAATCGTACCAGAATCACCTGTAAGTTTATAAATATAGAGGAAATCCTGAACCCATTGAATGAGAATCTTCAGAGACAGGAATTGGGCATCTGGAATTTTGGGCTCCCATCATTTGTATATTTTATTTCATTTTATTTTTGCCTATGTACAATATTTGTCACATCCTTTTGAATCTTTAAAAGTTTCTTTCTGTTTTAAATTTTAGAATATTCCATAATCTTCACCTACTTTTCATAAGGTGTTATCTGTTATGTTTATTCGATCTTGTGCTTCTCCTGGTTAAGACTTCTTTCTTTCCTTCTTTTTTTCTCGTGGCCCTGCCTCATGTCTTGCAGGATCTTAGTTTCCTGACATGGGATTGGACCCCAGGGTCCCAGCAGTGAAAGCGCCATGTTCTAAACACTGGACCACCAGGGAAGTCCCAAGATTTCAGTTTTAAATGACTTTTTTCCCACTCTAATTCATTCCTGGGATCAGTTTCATGTTTGGACATTAAAGCAACCTTGCATTGCCAGAATAAAGCTACTTTGATTTTGATATATGATTGTTTTACATACCATGGATACAGTTTGTGCTTCTCTTTACACATTTTGCATGCATGTTCAAAGGAGAAACTGGCCTGGGATTCTATTCTTGTAATATCCTTTATAGATTTGTTTTAAGAGTCTATACTTTATTTTTTATTTATTTATATTTTTGGCTGCATTGGGTCTTCATTGCTGCATGCATGCTTTCTCTAGTTTTGGCGAGCGGGGGTCTATTCTTTGTTGCAGTGAGTAGGCTTCTCATTGCAGCCTTCTGACCGCATGGGCTTCTGACCCCATTCGTCGGTGCTACTTCAGTTCCTTACCCCTTCCCTTCTGACCCTGGGCGGTGAAATCCTCTTTCTGCAGCTGGCCTGCGGCAGAAAGTCAATGAGGCAAGAGTAGGCTTGGAGTATCCAAGGAGCAGAAAGGATGTCAGCGTGTGAAAAACAGAGCGAGCAAATTGGAGAGGAGAAGGAAACACTCAGAGAGGAAACAGAGGCCCAGATTTCTAGGTCTGTGGAGGCACTCTGAGGACTTTGCATTTCCTGTGAAGAAGCCACTGAAGAAATTTGAGTGACATGATCTGACTTATGTTTTAACAAGATCACTCTGGATGCCACGTTGATTAGAGATTGTAGGAGAGCAAGGACAAGCCCCAGAACACCAACAGTTGATTCAAAGAAGTGATTACTCAAACATGGTCCCCCTCCTCAATGAGGACGCAGAGCAGGAATCGGCAAATAATGGCCACAAATCAAATCAGGCTCTCAGCCTGGATCTGTGGGACTGTGAGCTAATAATGGTTCTCACGTTCAGAAAGCTTGTTGAAGAAGAAAGAGGAGGAGAAGCTACAGAAACTGTATATGGCCCACAAAGCCTAAGATATTTAAAATCCAGAAGATGCTTTCCAACACCTGATGTAAAGCATGTGGCTGGTAGGAGGTCCTCAACCACATTTGGAAGAGGAATACATGAGTCACTTCGTTCCTGAAAACACTGTAAAGTGATAGGGGTCAAGAAACATTTACCCGTTCACCCTTAACCTTCACAAATGATGCCAGTTCCATTGAGCTATTGAAAAATACATTCTGGCTTTCAAAAAAGTAACCCAGAGGGCATTTTCTCACATAGGCAAGGTCATAAACAACTGTCAAGTGAAGTTGAAATAGCAACAAATCAAATAATAACAAAAACATTTTTACAGAACTTTAAATCTTACAAAGCATTTTCATGTTCATTATCTAATTTAATCCCCAAATCAACGGCATGAGATAGTTATTATTTCCCCATTAGAAATGACCACATATTAAATCCTTAGTGATTGCTCAAGAAAAGCTGAAATCTTGAGTGTAACATCCATTAATGCCATGGTTGGGTGTTTTCCCATGGGAACACTGGATGCTAAAATCCACAGGGATTTTCAGCTCAAGATGGCAGACTAGGAAATATATTTACTTTCTGTTCCTCCTGAAACCATATCTAAATAAAACTGTAGAGATACCAAAACTAATCAACCAATAAAAGCCAAGATATTTTGGAAGTCATCAACCACAGAAAGATTTCAACACATTTCGAGAAGGCAAACAATGAAATGGAGGAGCCGTGAATAAAAGAATGAAGAAAAAAAGGCTGACCCTAAGTAAGGTCTGCACAAAGCCACTCAGCTTTTGCTGAGCTCTGGTTATAGTAAAGGGCAGAGGAAGGAAGAGGGGCTGAAAACAAGGAGACAAACGTCATTTAAGGAAAAACAGTTCATTTAATGAGCTCCAGGGAACACTCAGCCTGCTGCCATACTAACTCATGAATTACAATGGATTGTTGGTAAGCAAGACAAGAAAACAGGGAAGAAACAAAAGAAACAAAAATCAAGACATTGTTTCTAACTGAACTCTTCTCAAATGAGATTGAGGAATTATGTTTCAATGCCACAGCTGTAAATCATTTCTGCTCTTGGAGAGGTTACAAAGGGCTTATAATATTTCCCTTTTGTTCAGACAGAATTGAGGTCTGAGCAAAAGCTTTAGTGTCCTCCAACCCCAACATTTATTGGGGATGGAAGCCCAGATTTGCTGGGACATACCATAAAAAGAATCTCATGAGCAGAGGGTCAAACTGACTGTGGAATATATGAATTATGTCCTGTGTGAGTTTCAATAGGTTTTAAAATATATACATACATACATATATATATATACGTTTTTAATGATCTATATGATTTTGGGTTCTGAAATTTCTACATGTCACACGCGTGATACATAACAGACAATGTCAGCCCCAGGAGGGAGAAAACACTCCAATGAAGCAAGCCAAAGAAACAAGTTTTAAGCAAGGTCAAGTGATGTGTAGACCAGGATTGTTCAATTCCTACCTGTCATGCTGAAGCTTCCAGCTCCTGAATAACAACACATGCTTCCCCTGTCCTAGACAGCCAAGAGTATGTCTCCTCTCTTGGGCATAAGAATCTCTAGAGTTACATATCTGTAGTAAGAGTGGACCCAGCTGGCATACTCACAATGACCAAATTGTGTTGATCGTACTTTATACCAATACATCGCTCCATGCTGAAGTTGCAATAAATGATATATTTGCTTTCCAGACATGAATGAGACGCCTTACTGGATATACTCCAGGAAGGCCAGAGAAGCTGGCTTCTAATCCATACGGAACAATTCACTGGTGAATTTCTTTCACGATAGCCCATGATTTATCTAGAATATCATCTTGACATATCTGGATCCTTCAAACTAGACAAAGGGAAAATACGGGCTTCAAGCCTCAATTAGAAATATGGAATGGTGCCATGCTGACAACTGGTGGTCCCTGACCTGTATCTTCTGAGATTAGAACACAGTGTGGTGGATGACCAATTCATGCGTTGAACAAAAGAAGACCTCCTACAGGGCAGTGTAGCTGTTCGTTACAGGTATGGCACTTAGGGCTAAGTACCATAAGGACTACAAGAGAAAAAGAAAAACAAGTAACACATGAAGCATATACGATAAGGAGGCACCACAGTCCAGAGCACGAGCTCTGGAATCACACAGGCTTGGATCGAATCCCAGCTAAGCCACTACCATCTATATACCCTGAAGGACAGGCCAAGGTTTAAATGGTGTTTTACCAGATTTCAAAAAAGAAGTGAAGAAAGAACCTATCTTCCAGGAAGGGACATCGTGGGGTGCAGTATCCAGTCGGATCAGGGCTCTGCATCTCCTGCTCAGAAACCTTGGCCACCTGGCTCATGGTGATGCTGGCAGCTGAGCAGCCCTGGAGAAGGCGATCCTGTCTCCAGGTCTCGCAGAGAAGCTGGGGAGGTCTCCGGACGAGGTGGCCCACACCCTGGTAAGTTCTGGCTGCCTCCTGCCCTCAGGTCTGAGCAGCCGCTGGTCTCTGGGCCCCGTGGTGGGGAAGGCCTGGCCAATACATACACAGGGCTGAGGGGCCTGCAGAGCCAGTCCCCAGGCAGGGTGAGCTCTGGAGGAGGCTTCCACAGTCCCCAGCAGTCTCCGCATGGTGGCCCATCTGGTGCCAAACACCTGCCACCCACAGCGAGAAGTCCCAGCCACTAGAAAGTCCAGAAGGGGCCCCACCCTTTGCCTTTGGGCCTGGGTTAAGCCACCAGCTGGGCTTGCACGTGACCCCTGCCTCACCCCCTGCCCCGCCCGCCCTTTCTCTGTGACACGTACAATGGATATGTCATAAAGCCAGGCTGAGCCAGTGCTATAAATTCAGAGGAGTTAGAATCTAGGAAGAAGCTCTCCCACTTTCACTCTCTGCTCTCAGATCAGGCAGGCAGTACCTCTAATATGGAAGCTATGGACACCACACCTCCTTCCCAGGCTGTCCTCTACCATTCTGCTCATGTTTTCCCCAGCACCCCATTGACGGCTTTGGCGGGTATCGGGGCTTCAGCAGGCAGCACGTCTGACCCCGAACCTATGGACACCACACCTCCTTCACATGCTGTTATCTTCCATTCTGCTCCTGTTTTCCCCAGCACCCCATTGACGGCTTTGGCGGGCATCGGTGTTTCAGCAGGCAGCACCTCAGACCCCGAACCTATGGACACCACACCTCCTTCACACGCTGTCATCTTCCACTCTGCTCCTGTTTTCCCCAGCACCCCATTGACGGGTGTGGCGGGCATCGGTGCTTCAGCAGGAATCACGTCAGACCCCGAACCTATGGACACCACACCTCCTTCACATGCTGTCATCTTCCATTCTGCTCCTGTTTTCCCAAGCACCCCATTTACGGCTTTGGCGGGCATCGGTGCTTCAGCAGGAAGCACGTCAGACCCCGAACCTATGGACACCACACCTCCTTCACACGCTGTCATCTTCCATTCTGCTCCTGTTTTCCCCAGCACCCCATTTACGGCCCTGGCGGGCATCGGTGCTTCCGCAGTCAGCACGTCTGACCCCGAACCTATGGACACCACACCTCCTTCCCAGGCTGTCATCTTCTATTCTGCTCCTGTTTTCTCCAGCACCCCATTTTCGGCTTTGGTGGGCATCGGTGCCTCAGCAGTCAGCACCTCAGACCCCGAACCTATGGACACCACACCTCCTTCCCAGGCTGTCATCTTCCATCCTGCTCCTCTTTACCCCAGCACCCCATTTACCGCTTAGGCCGGCACTGGTGTTTCAGCAGGCAGCACCTCTAACACCAAAGCTATGGACACCACACCTCCTTCCCAGGCTGTCATTTTCCAGTCTGCCCTGTCTCCAAGTAGAACCACTACCCATTTCACACTGCTGTTCCAAGTTCTGGGAACACACCACCCAGTGGTAGCAATACCTCAGCCCATGCCTCGACTCATTTACCTGCAACGTGAGCCAACAGATAGACCAACACTTCAAAGTTATGACAGAAAATTGAGTAAGTTATACGCTTGGAATTTCATTTATTATTATTAACAAGCACAACTGTAGTGCTTAGACTATAACAAGTACTATTCTAAGGGCTTACCAAATATTAACTCACTTATTCCTCATAATGGCAACCCTAGTGGTAGGGAATATTCATAATGTTCACTTTTTGGGGGGAAACTGAGGCTCAGAGTCGTTGAATAGCTTGCCTAATGCCACACAGTTAGTAGGTGGCAAAACCCGGGATTAAAACCAGACCATCTAGACTTTCATCACTTTGCTGTGTCACCTTATTATAAGTTGTGGTTAGGGAAGGGACTAAATTGACAAGACTCTGAACTAAAAGGAGAAGGGAGAAATGAGAAAATGAGTGATCCTAGAAACTAGAGAAGATTTAGGCTCAGAAATTTCTGGTGATGAGACCCAGAAGAACAAGAACTTGGTTGGAATGTTTACTTGGGGTAGTATCTGAATCCATTGAGAAATGGTTTTGTTTCCTGTAAAATTTAGAAAGGTCAGTTGGATGAAGATTAACGAAGACAAAAGTAGAAAGGAAAAGAGAAAGGTGCCTTAAGTGAGACATAACCGCTCCCCTCTACGTACCCACAGGTTGTGTCCTGTGGGAAAGGATGGAGCTCTCTCTACCGGGTTGGTCACCAGGCTGAACAAGGAGAAACATGGCAACCATTGTACTGGTTCTGATGATCCCTCAAAACCAAGGCTTCAGTTTCCAAGAACGACCTACAGTAGCATAACTAGTGTGTGTCACACATGCCACTAAGTGTGTTTCCAGTCACACATTTTAATTGGAGAAATACTTCCTATGAGGTAGGCATTAGTTTGCTATGTCTGCTGTAACAAATTACTACAAATGTGCTTGCTTCTAACCAAACACACTTATTTTCTTATGGTTCTGGAAGACAGAGGTCCAAAACCAGTTTCCCTGGGCTGAAACCAGGAGTCAACAGGGCCATCCATCCTCCTTCTAGAGGCTCTAAGCGAGAATCTGTTTCCTCGCCAGCATTCCTTCACTTCTGGCCACATCAATCCAACCCCAACTTCATCATCACATTCTCTTTGGGGTAAAAATTCCCTCTGCCTCTCTCTTACGAGAACACCAGTGGTTATATTTGGGCCCGTCCAGGTAGTCCAGGAGAATCTTCCCATCTGAGAACCATTACTTTCATCCCACTGGCAAAGTGCCTTCTGCCATTTAAGGTGACATTCACAGGTTCTGGAGAGTAGAATGTGGACATTTGGGGGCAATGGTATTATTCAGTCTACTACAAGGTAGATACTATTATCTTTCTCAGATGTACGAAATGACGTTTAGGGAAGTAGTCTGTCTCAGGTCTACAATTTCCAGAGTAGAGACTTACATTCTGCCACTGACACTTTAGGACACACCCTAAACAACTTTAATCTGTGTCCTTAACTACTGCGTAATCCTTGGTTAAGAGTCACACTTAGGTATCAAGACCCAATTGAATAGGACACAAGTACTGTCTCCTCTTTCACTATGTTTGCCTGGTGTACTGATGAATCTTGCCCAGAGCAGAAGAGTTCAGAAAAGTGTTATGCAGGTTTACGAAGAGAAAGCATTTACTGTTTGACGTGCACGGAGGAACGGAAGGCTTTTTCAAATAAAATAAAATAAAATATGCCACCAAATAGTCAATTGTCACAACAGAGGTAACCCCGTGGGAGTCATGAGGAGACTAAAATTATCTCCAATTGTGCAGGGCAGAAAAGTTTCAATGAAGGCAGGTGTAGTTCAGCCAAGCCCTACAGCACAGAAGTAGGAATTTGGGTATGTACGAATGGGAAAAAAGACATTTGAGGCATGGGAAATAGTTTAATGCAGAATGGACGAGAAATATGCATTAGACCTTTTCTAAAACAACTGGCTTATTAACTCAGTAAATCGATTTAGTCAGTCAAACTAGCTTTAGCTGATTACTTATCCAGGGGATAGCTGTTGAGAGTAATTTTTGTCACAGAACAGTAAATAAAATGGTTGAACTATAGCTTTAGGCTTGCTAAGTGAAATAGATTGCTCTAGATGATTTTCAAGTGACTTACTTGGTAGTACTCACGAAATTGGGGGTTAACAATTGCTTAAGAAAACAAAGAGAATTGATTTTAAATAAAGTAGCTACTGTGTAAACTATCTGTTCAGTAGCTCATGTTAAACGGATGTTTATAATCCCCATTGGACAACCAACTACATTTTTGCAAATGGCAATGTGAATTGCTGTTGCCTAAACTATAGCAATGATCACCTATGTAATTTGTTGTCCAAACCAGAAATCTTCTAACAATACTGGTGTCCTAATAAAAATAAGCACGAAGGGAACACACAGTGGGTGTCTCCCGTGTGCCTGTGCATACATCTATATCTCACTGAACCCTCATAACAGCCCCCAAGAGAGGGACTCTGGGCGTCCCCATGCTGCTTGTGGAGAAACAGCCACAGGAAGGTTCAAGAGTCTATCTACCTAATATCGCACAGAGGGTGGCAGAGCCCGTTTTTAAACCACCTGCCTCCAATACCAGGTGCCAGGAGCCAGACTCAGCCTACAGCTCTCTTCTGCTCGCCTGGAGGTGAAACAGTGTGTCATGATTAGTCAAATCCCGTCTTCACTCATCAAGGTAGGTTGAACACCTGCACGTCCTCCAAGTAGCATGTAGCATAAGCAATAAGATGTTTGTCCCGTGATCGTCCAGGAACTTGGAATCAGCTGTGCCTGGTTAGGCTGAGCTTGTTTAGAGTGGAGAGGACCACCGATCTTCCACCTGGGCAAGTGCCTTTTGACCTCCTGCCATCAGAGGGCCGAAATCTCCAGCCTGAGAATGTGCTGAGCCCTGTAGCCTAGTTACGCCAGCTCAGAACAATGATGAGCACACCTTTTTCCAGTCACCTTTCCTCATGCTCCCCATGCCTCATACTGCCCTGCTTCTTTATTCTTTATCCCACAGATACCCAAAGCCCCTTGCCTTTGGGGAGGCGGATTTGAGACCTATTGTCACGTCACGTCCTCGCTTGGCTGCCCTGTGAATAAACCTCCTCTTTGCTGCAAACCTCAGCATTTCAGTGTTTTGGCTTGCTGCGCCTCAGACAGAATGGTTGGGAGCAGTGGTACAGCTCCCTTGCCTGTGAGGGATGCTGGTTCCTAGTAGTCACGTTGCGGATGTTTTCTCCTCTCGGGGTGGGGGCGGGGCAGACATCCTGCTCTTCCGGAAAGGGAGAAACACAGGTGCCAAACCCTTGCCCTCAGCGTCACCATCACCTAGGAGCTTGTTAGAAGCACAGAATCCAGGCCCCACCCAGAACTACTGAATACCAGCCTGCATTTAACAAGATCCACAAGAGAGGCATACCCATATTAAAGTTGGAGAGGCACCAAGCTGTCATCGTCTTCTCCACGGCTAATGAAAACGAAGCAAAGGTTCATCCCGAGCCGACTCTGCCTCAGTCACCTGGATATCACATGAGCTCATTTCATCCTCCCCAGAACCTGCAAATGAGACTGAGGGTCAGAGTGGTCTAGCACCCAAGGTTCCATAAAAGAACATGACCAAGGCTCACTGGAGCCCAGACTTCCAAAAAAGAGGGCCCCTGAGCACAGCATGGCACCACCGCAGCCCAAACCGTGGGCCTGGAGGGTAGGCCAGGCTCCCCACGCAGAGTTCACGCCATTCGACAGACGCCCACAGCAGACCACAAGGCAATATGAGAAGTAAGTTCTGATTGTGGAATCTCTGAATTTTGAGATTTAAAGAAAAAATCTGTTTTTGGGGGATGGTTAAAACAGTTCTACCAAGGAGTAAAGAGAGGGCATCTCAAGGCCCCTTCTGGACTTAGAATTTAATGCCTACTTATTGAGAAATGCTCCGCGCCTTTGCTCAGCCCTACGTCAAGGTGAAGTTCTCTGTGCCCTAGAAGCTTAGGTTCTAAAAAGGCCACAGAAATGGGTGAGACCTAAAGAATGCCAGAACAATGCAACGGCATTAATCAGACTGTCTTTGCTTTGCCTTGCTTACAAGTCATTGACTTTAAACTGAATATGGTGTCATGTCTTTATGTTTCTTGAAGCTTTTTTTTTACAAAAGATCATATAAAGATTTTCTTCCATGGTAAGACTTTTATATTGTATGTCTCTTAAACTGGAGTGTGGTACATTTACCCTCCATCAGATGATTGCTTACAACTCACCTTGCTTTATTAAGAATACCGCTAGAGGCTTCTATGTCCCTACTAACAAAAATACATTTTCAGGCCCGTTCAAACCACTGAAGTTCCAAGATTTCAGAGCACAAGATAATGAAAATTCTCTCTATCCACGTCTTTTACTACATTTAGCCTGTTAACAGTCCCTAAGTGTGTCAGATGAAAGGTACTGTCGCGGGAATTGACATCTTTAACAGCATTCCATACAGGTAAGTCTTGATTGTTCCAATTTCTCAAAAAGTTGGACACATTTACTGCCTCTATGACATCTCTAGGGTGTGTGGAAGAAATAAAAAAGAGGCCTGTACAATGTATTTCTCAAAATATACACACAAAGGGTTTGCACATACAAACAGGGAAACCTTATAATAATGTATGGGGAGCCAAGTATTGTCGGTAACGGACCTACTCATTTCAAAAGACAACACTGTCACCAAGTGTCCCTTCACCAAAATTGACTGGGAATGTTTAGGGGCCACCAAACCAGAGGTGGAGATTTTTAGGCACATTCTTGCCAGAAAAGAGAGCCTAGGGCATAAACCACTCAACTGGTTGGCACGAATGCCAGGGCAACCCAAGCAAGTGGATATAGAAGCCTACGTAATGCTTGGAAGTAGGAAGCTTTGGGGGACTACACCTAGGCTGGTACTGGCCTCCCTCCCCAAAGGGACAAGGAGAGCAGTAACCTGGATGGAGTCAAGAGAGAGCAAAAAGAAAGGCAAGGCTGGGTATGGAGCAACGTGTGGATCCAGGAGCATGTGTCTCAGAACTGCCGGGGCTCTGCAGACCAGCTGCATCCCCATTCTCCTTGACCCTCATTGGCATAATGAACTCAGGGTGGGCGCATCCCGGCTGCCAAGTCACATCCACCCGTCCATGGAGTTGACAGTTACTTGCTCACAGTGAACCAACCGCACTGGACCTAAGAGCTACTGCAGGGGGCGGTAGTGGAGAACAAGGTGACGACAACGACCAGATGCGAAGGAGGAAGAGACATTCAGCGGACCGACTGGGTGGACTGATGGTGTGGCGTTAAGTCTGCAGAGCTAAAGGGGCCAGATGTAGAAAAGGGAAGGGGAATCATGAGGATATGGTCAAGCCCCTTCGTATAGATATTTCATCCGTATGTTGTATGCAAATTCCATTCAATTTGCTCCGAGTGAAAAAGAGAGAACAAAATTATCCTTTCAACCATGTCAGTGACTTTATTTACCATCTCATTTGATGCGCTCATAGCCCAGGTTCAGAGGGAAATGGGAGCTGTGAGTCTGCCATCTCTCAGGAAGTCTCAGGCCTCAGAGGCCCCTCATAGCCAAACTACCTCACCTTTTGCACCTTTCAAGCAACGTTATTCCTAAGTGCGAGTCACCCTCTTCATCAGGTTCTCCAAGAGACAGCAGTCTCTCCCAATGACAGAGGAAAAATGGGCTACTTTGGCTTTCTGAGGCACAATATGTAGTTCTCCAAAATGGTACCTGCCTGGGGGATTTTTCAAGAAAATTAAGCATCAGTGGTGATTTGTTTGTCTTCACGTAACGTATGACCCAGATGTGCTGAGAAATAAGAAAAGGACGAACGAATCAAGGGCAGCTGATCCAAGGAGGCAAGGCGCAACTTCCACAGCCTACGTGGAAAGCTAGAGGAAGGGAACATCCAGCTGGTGGGAGCTGAACACAGGGGCCAGTCCTCCTTGGGCTCGGGATGCCACCGCCTCTTCCTACATCTTCACGCTCTCCTTCTCTGTTGGCCCCTCCCAGCCATATGAAAGAGCCACAAGGAAATGCTCTCCTCCATTCCATTTTCCTGTCCTCCTATCCACCCCTCCCTTCTTTCCCTTTGCCATCAATTTCTTGACTTGCCCCCCATTTCTCCCCTCCCATCTACACTGCAATCTGGTTTCTGCCCCACTACTCCCGTGAAACTGACCTCCTTGAAGCCCCCAATGATTTCTCTGTTGACAAGTCCAGGGGACTACTTCTCAATCCTTATCTTTGTGACCGCCAAGCCGAGTTAGATCTTAAACAACGTCTCTGTCTTGAAAATCTCTTCCCTTGGCTTCTGCGCCACCTTTCCTTTTCTTTTCATGACACCGATCACAACCAGTGCTGCAGATTCCATCGAATTAAGGAATGCTGTTGCCTACATGTGTGAATGAGCTAAAGTGAGTACAGTACTGAAGTAGAGGACACCTAAAGTGAAACGTCTTCATGTACGTCCACGTGGCTGAGCAGCAAGTTAACCTTTCATACATGTGCTAGAGAAGAAGAGTTGGGTTTTATTTTATTTACTTTTGCCTGGACTGTGTTGAATGACTATCATCTACAAGTTCAGGCTACTTTTTGCTGAGGATTAATAATGCACTGGGAGAGCTGAGAGAAAACTGAATAATAGAGCTGTCTTTTTCTTGACCAGCTCACCTTACTTTCCCAAACTCTAAGTCTTTCTCTAATTCTTTCCCCTTTTTATTGTAGTAAAATCAACATAACACAAAATTCACCATTTGGATCATTTTACAATTCACTCTACCATTCAGTGGAATTTACTACTGTCACAATGTTGTGCAACTATCACCACTGCCTAGCTGCAAAACATTTTCATCAACCAAGAGGAAACCTACACCCATTTTAAGGAGTCATTCCCAATTTCCCTCTCTTCCAAACCCCTGGCAACCACTAATGTATAATCTTTTCTGTGTGTATGGATTTGCCACTGCTGGACATTTCATATAAATGGAACCATACAATATGTAGCCTTTCATGCCTGACTTCTTTCACTTAGTTGCATCCATCATGTAGCATGTATCAGAAATCCACTCACTGTTACGGCTGAATCCTTCATACTGTTTGAATACAAAATTAAAAATACGTTGAGAGTGAAGCTCTGTTTTAATGGCACATCTATTAGGCCAATTCATTGAAAGAAACTGAAGATGGAGATGTTGTTGTCAAATGATAATCGTTGAGAAGCCTCAGCCAATTGGATAATGAAAAGTTTGGGAAATGTTGCAAAAAATTAGCTGATTTATATTAAAAGCCTATTAAACAAGGATTCAGGAGATTGTCTTTTTCTTGCAGGTAACTTAAATGAGGCAGAAAGAAATAACTGCCCTTTAAAACACATTTTGAAAGGATTCTATTTATTCTTAATAGACGAATGGGAGGGAGTACAGGAAGTTCACATCCAATATGGACTCCCTGTCCAAACACTGTTTGTCGTTCTAGCCACCACTATCGAATTATATTTCTTGAGAGTAAGGCAGCTCAATTCCTGCATATTACTTTCTAAACTTCATCCATCAAATCCATTAATACAGTATAAACAAGAGTTGTTCATGTTTAAGTGCAGTTCAAATATCAGGTATAAAGAACCCCCAGTAAGAAAAAGAATCCTATATCTCTTGCCAGAATGTGGTCAGCTCTGGGGTGCTCTGCTAGCTGAAAGACACATTCATTATTAAGAGGATAGAGGCTGTTTAAGAGGGATGAGAGCCAAAAAATTTTAACTACATATATGTGATAAGAACAGTGCTAGGTTATCTCATGTTCTATATCAGTCAAGGCTCACCATTTTACATACGTGAAAAGCAAAGTTAAAAGTGTATTCGTAGGGCTTCCCTGTTGGCGCAGTGGTTAAGGATCCACCTGCCAGTGCACGGGACACACGTATGAGCCCTGGTCCGGGAAGATCCCACGTGCCACGGAGCAACTAAGACCATGTGCCACAACTACTGAGACTGCGTGCTAGAGCCCGTGAACCACAACTACTGAAGCCCACGTACCTAGGCCCCGTGCTCAGCAACAGCGAGAAGCCACCACAATGAGAATGCCGTGTACTGCAACAGAGTAGCCGCCGCTCACTGCAACTAGAGAAAGCCTGCGCACAGCAACGAAGAGCCTAGGCAGCCAAAGATAAATAAATAAATACGTCTATTTAAAAAAAAATGTGTTTCAGTAACTTACTAAAAGGCACGCAATCAGTAAACATGAGCAAGGATTCAATCCCAAATCTGTCACACTGAAGTTTAAGCTAATACTCGAGATTGATAAAAACAGCACTAATTTAAAACTTCAGAGGTATTTTTTACTTCATACTTTCACTAATGCTCTTTGGAGATAAATCATTTCATTTATATGGGCCTTAGTTTTTACAACTATAATAGTTGGAAGCTTGACTAGGTGATCTCTATGTAGTCTTCCAATTCTAAAATGTTCCACTAATTTGGATTCCTACAGTAATTGCCCTTGCAATACATGCATGCTGCCACCAAGTAGCAGTAGAGACTACTAGTTCCTTTTTTATCCCTAGTGGGGGTGCATTTTGACAGCAGACTTATCCGTCAATAGTACAACCTGTTAGTATAACTATAAGATAACAAAATAATCTGGTATTCTTTCCTGTAAAAGAGAAGCTTTACATTGTGTCTGTGAATCGTACCAGAATCACCTGTAAGTTTATAAATATAGAGGAAATCCTGAACCCATTGAATGAGAATCTTCAGAGACAGGAATTGGGCATCTGGAATTTTGGGCTCCCATCATTTGTATATTTTATTTCATTTTATTTTTGCCTATGTACAATATTTGTCACATCCTTTTGAATCTTTAAAAGTTTCTTTCTGTTTTAAATTTTAGAATATTCCATAATCTTCACCTACTTTTCATAAGGTGTTATCTGTTATGTTTATTCGATCTTGTGCTTCTCCTGGTTAAGACTTCTTTCTTTCCTTCTTTTTTTCTCGTGGCCCTGCCTCATGTCTTGCAGGATCTTAGTTTCCTGACATGGGATTGGACCCCAGGGTCCCAGCAGTGAAAGCGCCATGTTCTAAACACTGGACCACCAGGGAAGTCCCAAGATTTCAGTTTTAAATGACTTTTTTCCCACTCTAATTCATTCCTGGGATCAGTTTCATGTTTGGACATTAAAGCAACCTTGCATTGCCAGAATAAAGCTACTTTGATTTTGATATATGATTGTTTTACATACCATGGATACAGTTTGTGCTTCTCTTTACACATTTTGCATGCATGTTCAAAGGAGAAACTGGCCTGGGATTCTATTCTTGTAATATCCTTTATAGATTTGTTTTAAGAGTCTATACTTTATTTTTTATTTATTTATAGTTTTGGCTGCATTGGGTCTTCATTGCTGCATGCATGCTTTCTCTAGTTTCGGCGAGCGGGGGTCTATTCTTTGTTGCAGTGAGTAGGCTTCTCATTGCAGCCTTCTGACCGCATGGGCTTCTGACCCCATTCGTCGGTGCTACTTCAGTTCCTTACCCCTTCCCTTCTGACCCTGGGCAGTGAAATCCTCTTTCTGCAGCTGGCCTGCGGCAGAAAGTCAATGAGGCAAGAGTAGGCTTGGAGTATCCAAGGAGCAGAAAGGATGTCAGTGTGTGAAAAACAGAGCGAGCAAATTGGAGAGGAGAAGGAAACACTCAGAGAGGAAACAGAGGCCCAGATTTCTAGGTCTGTGGAGGCACTCTGAAGACTTTGCATTTCCTGTGAAGAAGCCACTGAAGAAATTTGAGTGACATGATCTGACTTATGTTTTAACAAGATCTCTCTGGATGCCACGTTGATTAGAGATTGTAGGAGAGCAAGGACAAGCCCCAGAAGACCAACAGTTGATTCAAAGAAGTGATTACTCAAACATGGTCCCCCTCCTCAATGAGGACGCAGAGCAGGAATCGGCAAATAATGGCCACAAATCAAATCAGGCTCTCAGCCTGGATCTGTGGGACTGTGAGCTAATAATGGTTCTCACGTTCAGAAAGCTTGTTGAAGAAGAAAGAGGAGGAGAAGCTACAGAAACTGTATATGGCCCACAAAGCCTAAGATATTTAAAATCCAGAAGATGCTTTCCAACACCTGATGTAAAGCATGTGGCTGGTAGGAGGTCCTCAACCACATTTGGAAGAGGAATACATGAGTCACTTCGTTCCTGAAAACACTGTAAAGTGATAGGGGTCAAGAAACATTTACCCGTTCACCCTTAACCTTCACAAATGATGCCAGTTCCATTGAGCTATTGAAAAATACATTCTGGCTTTCAAAAAAGTAACCCAGAGGGCATTTTCTCACATAGGCAAGGTCATAAACAACTGTCAAGTGAAGTTGAAATAGCAACAAATCAAATAATAACAAAAACATTTTTACAGAACTTTAAATCTTACAAAGCATTTTCATGTTCATTATCTAATTTAATCCCCAAATCAACGTCATGAGATAGTTATTATTTCCCCATTAGAAATGACCACATATTAAATCCTTAGTGATTGCTCAAGAAAAGCTGAAATCTTGAGTGTAACATCCATTAATGCCATGGTTGGGTGTTTTCCCATGGGAACACTGGATGCTAAAATCCACAGGGATTTTCAGCTCAAGATGGCAGACTAGGAAATATATTTACTTTCTGTTCCTCCTGAAACCATATCTAAATAAAACTGTAGAGATACCAAAACTAATCAACCAATAAAAGCCAAGATATTTTGGAAGTCATCAACCACAGAAAGATTTCAACACATTTCGAGAAGGCAAACAATGAAATGGAGGAGCCGTGAATAAAAGAATGAAGAAAAAAAGGCTGACCCTAAGTAAGGTCTGCACAAAGCCACTCAGCTTTTGCTGAGCTCTGGTTATAGTAAAGGGCAGAGGAAGGAAGAGGGGCTGAAAACAAGGAGACAAACGTCATTTAAGGAAAAACAGTTCATTTAATGAGCTCAAGGGAACACTCAGCCTGCTGCCATACTAACTCATGAATTACAATGGATTGTTGGTAAGCAAGACAAGAAAACAGGGAAGAAACAAAAGAAACAAAAATCAAGACATTGTTTCTAACTGAACTCTTCTCAAATGAGATTGAGGAATTATGTTTCAATGCCACAGCTGTAAATCATTTCTGCTCTTGGAGAGGTTACAAAGGGCTTATAATATTTCCCTTTTGTTCAGACAGAATTGAGGTCTGAGCAAAAGCTTTTGTGTCCTCCAACCCCAACATTTATTGGGGATGGAAGCCCAGATTTGCTGGGACATACCATAAAAAGAATCTCATGAGCAGAGGGTCAAACTGACTGTGGAATATATGAATTATGTCCTGGGTGAGTTTCAATAGGTTTTAAAATATATACATACATATATATATATATATACGTTTTTAATGATCTATATGATTTTGGGTTCTGAAATTTCTACATGTCACATGCGTGATACATAACAGACAATGTCAGCCCCAGGAGGGAGAAAACACTCCAATGAAGCAAGCCAAAGAAACAAGTTTTAAGCAAGGTCAAGTGATGTGTAGACCAGGATTGTTCAATTCCTACCTGTCATGCTGAAGCTTCCAGCTCCTGAATAACAACACATGCTTCCCCTGTCCTAGACAGCCAAGAGTATGTCTCCTCTCTTGGGCATAAGAATCTATAGAGTTACATATCTGTAGTAAGAGTGGACCCAGCTGGCATACTCACAATGACCAAATTGTGTTGATCCTACTTTATACCAATACATCGCTCCATGCTGAAGTTGCAATAAATGATATATTTGCTTTCTAGACATGAATGAGACGCCTTACTGGATATACTCCAGGAAGGCCAGAGAAGCTGGCCTCTAATCCATACGGAACAATTCACTGGTGAATTTCTTTCACGATAGACCATGATTTATCTAGAATATCACCTTTACATATCTGGATCCTTCAAACTAGACAAAGGGAAAATACGGGCTTCAAGCCTCAATTAGAAATATGGCATGGTGCCATGCTGACAACTGGTGGTCCCTGACCTGTATCTTCTGAGATTAGAACACAGTGTGGTGGATGACCAATTCATGCGTTGAACAAAAGAAGACCTCCTACAGGGCAGTGTAGCTGTTCGTTACAGGTATGGCACTTAGGGCTAAGTACCATAAGGACTACAAGAGAAAAAGAAAAACAAGTAACACATGAAGCATATACGATAAGGAGGCACCACAGTCCAGAGCACGAGCTCTGGAATCACACAGGCTTGGATCGAATCCCAGCTAAGCCACTACCATCTATATACCCTGAAGGACAGGCCAAGGTTTAAATGGTGTTTTACCAGATTTCAAAAAAGAAGTGAAGAAAGAACCTATCTTCCAGGAAGGGACATCGTGGGGTGCAGTATCCAGTCGGATCAGGGCTCTGCATCTCCTGCTCAGAAACCTTGGCCACCTGGCTCATGGTGATGCTGGCAGCTGAGCAGCCCTGGAGAAGGCGATCCTGTCTCCAGGTCTCGCAGAGAAGCTGGGGAGGTCTCCGGACGAGGTGGCCCAAACCCTGGTAAGTTCTGGCTGCCTCCTGCCCTCAGGTCTGAGCAGCTGCTGGTCTCTGGGCCCCGTGGTGGG
Organism: Delphinapterus leucas; assembly: GCF_059928025.1. Classification (NCBI taxonomy): domain Eukaryota; kingdom Metazoa; phylum Chordata; class Mammalia; order Artiodactyla; family Monodontidae; genus Delphinapterus; species Delphinapterus leucas. The sequence continues at coordinate 106,842,138 of NC_143137.1, read as the reverse complement.
GAAGGCCTGGCCAATACATACACAGGGCTGAGGGGCCTGCAGAGCCAGTCCCCAGGCAGGGTGAGCTCTGGAGGAGGCTTCCACAGTCCCCAGCAGTCTCCGCATGGTGGCCCATCTGGTGCCAAACACCTGCCACCCACAGCGAGAAGTCCCAGCCACTAGAAAGTCCAGAAGGGGCCCCACACTTTGACTTTGGGCCTGGGTTAAGCCACCAGCTGGGCTTGCACGTGACCCCTGCCTCACCCCCTGCCCCGCCCGCCCTTTCTCTGTGACACGTACAATGGATATGTCATAAAGCCAGGCTGAGCCAGTGCTATAAATTCAGAGGAGTTAGAATCTAGGAAGAAGCTCTCCCACTTTCACTCTCTGCTCTCAGATCAGGCAGGCAGTACCTCTAATATGGAAGCTATGGACACCACACCTCCTTCCCAGGCTGTCCTCTACCATTCTGCTCATGTTTTCCCCAGCACCCCATTTACGGCCCTGGCGGGCATCGGTGCTTCCGCAGTCAGCACATCTGACCCCGAACCTATGGACACCACACCTCCTTCCCAGGCTGTCATCTTCTATTCTGCTCCTGTTTTCTCCAGCACCCCATTTTCGGCTTTGGTGGGCATCGGTGCCTCAGCAGTCAGCACCTCAGACCCCGAACCTATGGACACCACACCTCCTTCCCAGGCTGTCATCTTCCATCCTGCTCCTCTTTACCCCAGCACCCCATTTACCGCTTAGGCCGGCACTGGTGTTTCAGCAGGCAGCACCTCTAACACCAAAGCTATGGACACCACACCTCCTTCCCAGGCTGTCATTTTCCAGTCTGCCCTGTCTCCAAGTAGAACCACTACCCATTTCACACTGCTGTTCCAAGTTCTGGGAACACACCACCCAGTGGTAGCAATACCTCAGCCCATGCCTCGACTCATTTACCTGCAACGTGAGCCAACAGATAGACCAACACTTCAAAGTTATGACAGAAAATTGAGTAAGTTATACGCTTGGAGTTTCATTTATTATTATTAACAAGCACAACTGTAGTGCTTAGACTATAACAAGTACTATTCTAAGGGCTTACCAAATATTAACTCACTTATTCCTCATAATGGCAACCCTCGTGGTAGGGAATATTCATAATGTTCACTTTTTGGGGGGAAACTGAGGCTCAGAGTCGTTGAATAGCTTGCCTAATGCCACACAGTTAGTAGGTGGCAAAACCCGGGATTAAAACCAGACCATCTAGACTTTCATCACTTTGCTGTGTCACCTTATTATAAGTTGTGGTTAGGGAAGGGACTAAATTGACAAGACTCTGAACTAAAAGGAGAAGGGAGAAATGAGAAAATGAGTGATCCTAGAAACTAGAGAAGATTTAGGCTCAGAAATTTCTGGTGATGAGACCCAGAAGAACAAGAACTTGGTTGGAATGTTAACTTGGGGTAGTATCTGAATCCATTGAGAAATGGTTTTGTTTCCTGTAAACTTTAGAAAGGTCAGTTGGATGAAGATTAATGAAGACAAAAGTAGAAAGGAAAAGAAAAAGGTGCCTTAAGTGAGACATAACCGCTCCCCTCTACGTACCCACAGGTTGTGTCCTGTGGGAAAGGATGGAGCTCTCTCTACCGGGTTGGTCACCAGGCTGAACAAGGAGAAACATGGCAACCATTGTACTGGTTTTGATGATCCCTCAAAACCAAGGCTTCAGTTTCCAAGAACGACCTACAGTAGCATAACTAGTGTGTGTCACACATGCCACTAAGTGTGTTTCCAGTCACACATTTTAATTGGAGAAATACTTCCTATGAGGTAGGCATTAGTTCGCTATGGCTGCTGTAACAAATTACTACAAATGTGCTTGCTTCTAACAAAACACACTTATTTTCTTATGGTTCTGGAAGACAGAGGTCCAAAACCAGTTTCCCTGGGCTGAAACCAGGAGTCAACAGGGCCATCCATCCTCCTTCTAGAGGCTCTAAGCGAGAATCTGTTTCCTCGCCAGCATTCCTTCACTTCTGGCCACATCAATCCAACCCCAACTTCATCATCACATTCTCTTTGGGGTAAAAATTCCCTCTGCCTCTCTCTTACGAGAACACCAGTGGTTATATTTGGGCCCGTCCAGGTAGTCCAGGAGAATCTTCCCATCTGAGAACCATTACTTTCATCCCACTGGCAAAGTGCCTTCTGCCATTTAAGGTGACATTCACAGGTTCTGGAGAGTAGAATGTGGACATTTGGGGGCAATGGTATTATTCAGTCTACTACAAGGTAGATACTATTATCTTTCTCAGATGTACGAAATGACGTTTAGGGAAGTAGTCTGTCTCAGGTCTACAATTTCCAGAGTAGAGACTTACATTCTGCCACTGACACTTTAGGACACACCCTAAACAACTTTAATCTGTGTCCTTAACTACTGCATAATCCTTGGTTAAGAGTCACACTTAGGTATCAAGACCCAATTGAATAGGACACAAGTACTGTCTCCTCTTTCACTATGTTTGCCTGGTGTACTGATGAATCTTGCCCAGAGCAGAAGAGTTCAGAAAAGTGTTATGCAGGTTTACGAAGAGAAAGCATTTACTGTTTGACGTGCACGGAGGAACGGAAGGCTTTTTCAAATAAAATAAAATAAAATATGCCACCAAATAGTCAACTGTCACAACAGAGGTAACCCCGTGGGAGTCATGAGGAGACTAAAATTATCTCCAATTGTGCAGGGCAGAAAAGTTTCAATGAAGGCAGGTGTAGTTCAGCCAAGCCCTACAGCACAGAAGTACGAATTTGGGTACGTACGAATGGGAAAAAAGACATTTGAGGCATGGGAAATAGTTTAATGCAGAATGGACGAGAAATATGCATTAGACCTTTTCTAAAACAACTGGCTTATTAACTCAGTAAATCGATTTAGTCAGTCAAACTAGCTTTAGCTGATTACTTATTCAGGGGATAGCTGTTGAGAGTAATTTTTGTCACAGAACAGTAAATAAAATGGTTGAACTATAGCTTTAGGCGTGCTAAGTGAAATAGATTGCTCTAGATGATTTTCAAGTGACTTACTTGGTAGTACTCACGAAATTGGGGGTTAACAATTGCTTAAGAAAACAAAGAGAATTGATTTTAAATAAAGTAGCTACTGTGTAAACTATCTGTTCAGTAGCTCATGTTAAACGGATGTTTATAATCCCCATTGGACAACCAACTACATTTTTGCAAATGGCAATGTGAATTGCTGCTGCCTAAACTATAGCAATGATCACCTATGTAATTTGTTGTCCAAACCAGAAATCTTCTAACAATACTGGTGTCCTAATAAAAATAAGCACGAAGGGAACACACAGTGGGTGTCTCCCGTGTGCCTGTGCATACATCTATATCTCACTGAACCCTCATAACAGCCCCCAAGAGAGGGACTCTGGGCGTCCCCATGCTGCTTGTGGAGAAACAGGCACAGGAAGGTTCAAGAGTCTATCTACCTAATATCGCACAGAGGGTGGCAGAGCCCGTTTTGAAACCACCTGCCTCCAATACCAGGTGCCAGGAGCCAGACTCAGCCTACAGCTCTCTTCTGCTCGCCTGGAGGTGAAACAGTGTGTCATGATTAGTCAAATCCCGTCTTCACTCATCAAGGTAGGTTGAACACCTGCACGTCCTCCAAGTAGCATGTAGCATAAGCAATAAGATGTTTGTCCCGTGATCGTCCAGGAACTTGGAATCAGCTGTACCTGGTTAGGCTGAGCTTGTTTAGAGTGGAGAGGACCACCGATCTTCCACCTGGGCAAGTGCCTTTTGACCTCCTGCCATCAGAGGGCCGAAATCTCCAGCCTGAGAATGTGCTGAGCCCTGTAGCCTAGTTACGCCAGCTCAGAACAATGATGAGCACACCTTTTTCCAGTCACCTTTCCTCATGCTCCCCATGCCTCATACTGCCCTGCTTCTTTATTCTTTATCCCACAGATACCCAAAGCCCCTTGCCTTTGGGGAAGCGGATTTGAGACCTATTGTCACGTCACGTCCTCGCTTGGCTGCCCTGTGAATAAACCTCCTCTTTGCTGCAAACCTCAGCATTTCAGTGTTTTGGCTTGCTGCGCCTCAGACAGAATGGTTGGGAGCAGTGGTACAGCTCCCTTGCCTGTGAGGGATGCTGGTTCCTAGTAGTCACGTTGCGGATGTTTTCTCCTCTCGGGGTGGGGGCGGGGCAGACATCCTGCTCTTCCGGAAAGGGAGAAACACAGGTGCCAAACCCTTGCCCTCAGCGTCACCGTCACCTAGGAGCTTGTTAGAAGCACAGAATCCAGGCCCCACCCAGAACTACTGAATACCAGCCTGCATTTAACAAGATCCACAAGAGAGGCATACCCATATTAAAGTTGGAGAGGCACCAAGCTGTCATCGTCTTCTCCACGGCTAATGAAAACGAAGCAAAGGTTCATCCCGAGCCGACTCTGCCTCAGTCACCTGGATATCACATGAGCTCATTTCATCCTCCCCAGAACCTGCAAATGAGACTGAGGGTCAGAATGGTCTAGCACCCAAGGTTCCATAAAAGAACATGACCAAGGCTCACTGGAGCCCAGACTTCCAAAAAAGAAGGCCCCTGAGCACAGCATGGCACCACCGCAGCCCAAACCGTGGGCCTGGAGGGTAGGCCAGGCTCCCCACGGAGAGTTCACGCCATTCGACAGATGCCCACAGCAGACCACAAGGCAATATGAGAAGTAAGTCCTGATTGTGGAATCTCTGAATTTAGAGATTTAAAGAAAAAAATCTGTTTTTGGGGGATGGTTAAAACAGTTCTACCAAGGAGTAAAGAGAGGGCATCTCAAGGCCCCTTCTGGACTTAGAATTTAATGCCTACTTATTGAGAAATGCTCCGCGCCTTTGCTCAGCACCTACGTCAAGGTGAAGTTCTCTGTGCCCTTGAAGCTTAGGTTCTAAAAAGGCCACAGAAATGGGTGAGACCTAAAGAATGCCAGAACAATGCAACGGCATTAATCAGACTGTCTTTGCTTTGCCTTGCTTACAAGTCACTGACTTTAAACTGAATATGGTGTCATGTCTTTATGTTTCTTGAAGCTTTTTTTTACAAAAGATCATATAAAGATTTTCTTCCATGGTAAGACTTTTATATTGTATGTCTCTTAAACTGGAGTGTGGTACATTTACCCTCCATCAGATGATTGCTTACAACTCACCTTGCTTTATTAAGAATACCGCTAGAGGCTTCTATGTCCCTACTAACAAAAATACATTTTCAGGCCCATTCAAACCACTGAAATTCCAAGATTTCAGAGCACAAGATAATGAAAATTCTCTCTATCCACGTCTTTTACTACATTTAGCCTGTTAACAGTCCCTAAGTGTGTCAGATGAAAGGTACTGTCGCGGGAATTGACATCTTTAACAGCATTCCATACAGGTAAGTCTTGATTGTTCCAATTTCTCAAAAAGTTGGACACATTTACTGCCTCTATGACATCTCTAGGGTGTGTGGAAGAAATAAAAAAGAGGCCTGTACAATGTATTTCTCAAAATATACACACAAAGGGTTTGCACATACAAACAGGGAAACCTTATAATAATGTATGGGGAGCCAAGTATTGTCGGTAACGCACCTACTCATTTCGAAAGACAACACTGTCACCAAGTGTCCCTTCACCAAAATTGACTGGGAATGTTTAGGGGCCACCAAACCAGAGGTGGAGATTTTTAGGCACATTCTTGCCAGAAAAGAGAGCCTAGGGCATAAACCACTCAACTGGTTGGCACGAATGCCAGGGCAACCCAAGCAAGTGGATATAGAAGCCTACGTAATGCTTGGAAGTAGGAAGCTTTGGGGGACTACACCTAGGCTGGTACTGGCCTCCCTCCCCAAAGGGACAAGGAGAGCAGAAACCTGGATGGAGTCAAGAGAGAGCAAAAAGAAAGGCAAGGCTGGGTATGGAGCAACGTGTGGATCCAGGAGCATGTGTCTCAGAACTGCCGGGGCTCTGCAGACCAGCTGCATCCCCATTCTCCTTGACCCTCTTTGGCATAATGAACTCAGGGTGGGCGCATCCCGGCTGCCAAGTCACTTCCACCCGTCCATGGTGTTGACAGTTACTTGCTCACAGTGAGCCAACCTCTCTGGACCTAAGAGCTACTGCAGGGGGCGGTAGTGGAGAACAAGGTGACGACAACGACCGGATGCGAAGGAGGAAGAGACATTCAGCGGACCGACTGGGTGGACTGATGGTGTGGCGTTAAGTCTGCAGAGCTAAAGGGGCCAGATGTAGAAAAGGGAAGGGGAATCATGAGGATATGGTCAAGCCCCTTCGTATAGATATTTCATCCGTATGTTGTATGCAAATTCCATTCAATTTGCTCCGAGTGAAAAAGAGAGAACAAAATTATCCTTTCAACCATGTCAGTGACTTTATTTACCATCTCATTTGATGAGCTCATAGCCCAGGGTCAGAGGGAAATGGGAGCTGTGAGTCTGCCATCTCTCAGGAAGTTTCAGGCCTCAGAGGCCCCTCATAGCCAAACTACCTCACCTTTTGCACCTTTCAAGCAACGTTATTCCTAAGTGCGAGTCACCCTCTTCATCAGGCTCTCCAAGAGACAGCAGTCTCTCCCAATGACAGAGGAAAAATGGGCTACTTTGGCTTTCTGAGGCACAATATGTAGTTCTCCAAAATGGTACCTGCCTGGGGGATTTTTCAAGAAAATTAAGCATCAGTGGTGATTTGTTTGTCTTCACATAACGTATGACCCAGATGTGCTGAGAAATAAGAAAAGGACGAACGAATCAAGGGCAGCTGATCCAAGGAGGCAAGGGGCAACTCCCACAGCCTACGTGGAAAGCTAGAGGAAGGGAACATCCAGCTGGTGGGAGCTGAACACAGGGGCCAGTCCTCCTTGGGCTCGGGATGCCACCGCCTCTTCCTACATCTTCACGCTCTCCTTCTCTGTTGGCCCCTCCCAGCCATATGAAAGAGCCACAAGGAAATGCTCTCCTCCATTCCATTTTCCTGTCCTCCTATCCACCCCTCCCTTCTTTCCCTTTGCCATCAATTTCTTGACTTGCCCCCCATTTCTCCCCTCCCATCTACACTGCGATCTGGTTTCTGCCCCACTACTCCCGTGAAACTGACCTCCTTGAAGCCCCCAATGATTTCTCTGTTGACAAGTCCAGGGGCCTACTTCTCAATCCTTATCTTTGTGACCGCCAAGCTGAGTTAGATCTTAAACAACGTCTCTGTCTTGAAAATCTCTTCCCTTGGCTTCTGCGCCACCTTTCCTTTTCTTTTCATGACACCGATCACAACCAGTGCTGCAGATTCCATCGAATTAAGGAATGCTGTTGCCTACATGTGTGAATGAGCTAAAGTGAGTACAGTACTGAAGTAGAGGACACCTAAAGTGAAACGTCTTCATGTACGTCCACGTGGCTGAGCAGCAAGTTAACCTTTCATACATGTGCTAGAGAAGAAGAGTTGGGTTTTATTTTATTTACTTTTCCCTGGACTGTGTTGAATGACTATCATCTACAAGTTCAGGCTAATTTTTGCTGAGGATTAATAATGCACTGGGAGAGCTGAGAGAAAACTGAATAATAGAGCTGTCTTTTTCTTGACCAGCTCACCTTACTTTCCCAAACTCTAAGTCTTTCTCTAATTCTTTCCCCTTTTTATTGTAGTAAAATGAACATAACACAAAATTCACCATTTGGATCATTTTACAATTCACTCTACCATTCAGTGGAATTTACTACTGTCACAATGTTGTGCAACTATCACCACTGCCTAGCTGCAAAACATTTTCATCAACCAAGAGGAAACCTACACCCATTTTAAGGAGTCATTCCCAATTTCCCTCTCTTCCAAACCCCTGGCAACCACTAATGTATAATCTTTTCTGTGTGTATGGATTTGCCACTGCTGGACATTTCATATGAATGGAAACATACAATATGTAGCCTTTCATGCCTGACTTCATTCACTTAGTTGCATCCATCATGTAGCATGTATCAGAAATCCACTCACTGTTACAGCTGAATCCTTCATATTGTTTGAATAAAATTAAAAATACGTTGAGAGTGAAGCTCTGTTTTAATGGCACATCTATTAGGCCAATTCATTGAAGGAAACTGAAGATGGAGATGTTGTTGTCAAATGATAATCGTTGAGAAGCCTCAGCCAATTGGATAATGAAAAGTTTGGGAAATGTTGCAAAAAATTAGCTGATTTATATTAAAAGCCTATTAAACAAGGATTCAGGAGATTGTCTTTTTCTTGCAGGTAACTTAAATGAGGCAGAAAGAAATAACTGCCCTTTAAAACACATTTTGAAAGGATTCTATTTATTCTTAATAGACGAATGGGAGGGAGTACAGGAAGTTCACATCCAATATGGACTCCCTGTCCAAACACTGTTTGTCGTTCTAGCCACCACTATCGAATTATATTTCTTGAGAGTAAGGCAGCTCAATTCCTGCATATTACTTTCTAAACTTCATCCATCAAATCCATTAATACAGTATAAACAAGAGTTGTTCATGTTTAAGTGCAGTTCAAATATCAGGTATAAAGAACCCCCAGTAAGAAAAAGAATCCTATATCTCTTGCCAGAATGTGGTCAGCTCTGGGGTGCTCTGCTAGCTGAAAGACACATTCATTATTAAGAGGATAGAGGCTGTTTAAGAGGGATGAGAGCCAAAAAAATTTAACTACATATATGTGTTAAGAACAGTGCTAGGTTATCTCATGTTCTATATCAGTCAAGGCTCACCATTTTACATACGTGAAAAGCAAAGTTAAAAGTGTATTCATAGGGCTTCCCTGTTGGCGCAGTGGTTAAGGATCCACCTGCCAGTGCACGGGACACACGTTTGAGCCCTGGTCCGGGAAGATCCCACATGCCACGGAGCAACTAAGACCATGTGCCACAACTACTGAGCCTGCGTGCTAGAGCCCGTGAACCACAACTACTGAAGCCCACGCACCTAGGCCCCGTGCTCAGCAACAGCGAGAAGCCACCACAATGAGAATGCCGTGTACTGCAACAGAGTAGCCGCCGCTCAGTGCAACTAGAGAAAGCCTGCGCACAGCAACGAAGAGCCTAGGCAGCCAAAGATAAATAAATAAATACGTCTATTTAAAAAAAAATATGTTTTAGTAACTTACTAAAAGGCACGCAATCAGTAAACATGAGCAAGGATTTAATCCCAAATCTGTCACACTGAAGTTTAAGCTAATACTCGAGATTGATAAAAACAGCACTAATTTAAAACTTCAGTGGTATTTTTTACTTCATAATTTCACTAATGCCCTTTGGAGATAAATCATTTCATTTATATGGACCTTAGTTTTTACAACTATAATAGTTGGAATCTTGACTAGGTGATCTCTATGTAGTCTTCCAATTCTAAAATGTTCCACTAATTTGGATTCCTACAGTAATTGCCCTTGCAATACATGCATGCTGCCACCAAGTAGCAGGAGAGACTACTAGTTCCTTTTTTATCCCTAGTGGGGGTGCATTTTGACAGCAGACTTATCCGTCAATAGTACAACCTGTTAGTATAACTATAAGATAACAAAATAATCTGGTATTCTTTCCTGTAAAAGAGAAGCTTTACATTGTGTCTGTGAATCGTACCAGAATCACCTGTAAGTTTATAAATATAGAGGAAATCCTGAACCCATTGAATGAGAATCTTCAGAGACAGGACTTGGGCATCTGGAATTTTGGGCTCCCATCGTTTGTATATTTTATTTCATTTTATTTTTGCCTATGTACAATATTTGTCACATCCTTTTGAATCTTTAAAAGTTTCTTTCTGTTTTAAATTTTAGAATATTCCATAATCTTCACCTACTTTTCATAAGGTGTTATCTGTTATGTTTATTCGATCTTGTGCTTCTCCTGGTTAAGACTTCTTTCTTTCCTTCTTTTTTTCTCGTGGCCCTGCCTCATGTCTTGCAGGATCTTAGTTTCCTGACATGGGATTGGACCCCAGGGTCCCAGCAGTGAAAGCGCCATGTTCTAAACACTGGACCACCAGGGAAGTCCCAAGATTTCAGTTTTAAATGACTTTTATCCCACTCTAATTCATTCCTGGGATCAGTTTCATGTTTGGACATTAAAGCAACCTTGCATTGCCAGAATAAAGCTACTTTGATTTTGATATATGATTGTTTTACATACCATGGATACAGTTTGTGCTTCTCTTTACACATTTTGCATGCATGTTCAAAGGAGAAACTGGCCTGTGATTCTATTCTTGTAATATCCTTTATAGATTTGTTTTAAGAGTCTATACTTTATTTTTTATTTATTTATAGTTTTGGCTGCATTGGGTCTTCATTGCTGCATGCATGCTTTCTCTAGTTTTGGCGAGCGGGGATCTATTCTTTGTTGCAGTGAGTAGGCTTCTCATTGCAGCCTTCTGACCGCATGGGCTTCTGACCCCATTCGTCGGTGCTACTTCAGTTCCTTACCCCTTCCCTTCTGACCCTGGGCGGTGAAATCCTCTTTCTGCGGCTGGCCTGCGGCAGAAAGTCAATGAGGCAAGAGTAGGCTTGGAGTATCCAAGGAGCAGAAAGGATGTCAGCGTGTGAAAAACAGAGCGAGCAAATTGGAGAGGAGAAGGAAACACTCAGAGAGGAAACAGAGGCCCAGATTTCTAGGTCTGTGGAGGCACTCTGAGGACTTTGCATTTCCTGTGAAGAAGTCACTGAAGAAATTTGAGTGACATGATCTGACTTATGTTTTAACAAGATCTCTCTGGATGCCACGTTGATTAGAGACTGTAGGAGAGCAAGGACAAGCTCCAGAAGACCAACAGTTGATTCAAAAAAGTGATTACTCAAACACGGTCCCCCTCCTCAATGAGGACGCAGAGCAGGAATCGGCAAATAATGGCCACAAATCAAATCAGGCTCTCAGCCTGGATCTGTGGGACTGTGAGCTAATAATGGTTCTCACGTTCAGAAAGCTTGTTGAAGAAGAAAGAGGAGGAGAAGCTACAGAAACTGTATATGGCCCACAAAGCCTAAGATATTTAAAATCCAGAAGATGCTTTCCAACACCTGATGTAAAGCATGTGGCTGGTAGGAGGTCCTCAACCACATTTGGAAGAGGAATACATGAGTCACTTCGTTCCTGAAAACACTGTAAAGTGATAGGGGTCAAGAAACATTTACCCGTTCACCCTTAACCTTCACAAATGATGCCAGTTCCATTGAGCTATTGAAAAATACATTCTGGCTTTCAAAAAAGTAACCCAGAGGGCATTTTCTCACATAGGCAAGGTCATAAACAACTGTCAAGTGAAGTTGAAATAGCAACAAATCAAATAATAACAAAAACATTTTTACAGAACTTTAAATCTTACAAAGCATTTTCATGTTCATTATCTAATTTAATCCCCAAATCAACGTCATGAGATAGTTATTATTTCCCCATTAGAAATGACCACATATTAAATCCTTAGTGATTGCTCAAGGAAAGATGAAATCTTGAATGTAACATCCATTAATGCCATGGTTGGGTGTTTTCCCATGGGAACACTGGATGCTAAAATCCACAGGGATTTTCAGCTCAAGATGGCAGACTAGGAAATATATTTACTTTCTGTTCCTCCTGAAACCATATCTAAATAAAACTGTAGAGATACCAAAACTAATTAACCAATAAAAGCCAAGATATTTTGGAAGTCATCAACCACAGAAAGATTTCAACACATTTCGAGAAGGCAAACAATGAAATGGAGGAGCCGTGAATAAAATAATGAAGAAAAAAAGGCTGAACCTAAGTAAGGTCTGCACAAAGCCACTCAGCTTTTGCTGAGCTCTGGTTATAGTAAAGGGCAGAGGAAGGAAGAGGGGCTGAAAACAAGGAGACAAACGTCATTTAAGGAAAAACAGTTCATTTAATGAGCTCCAGGGAACACTCAGCGTGCTGCCATACTAACTCATGAATTACAATGGATTGTTGGTAAGCAAGACAAGAAAACAGGGAAGAAACAAAAGAAACAAAAATCAAGACATTGTTTCTAACTGAACTCTTCTCAAATGAGATTGAGGAATTATGTTTCAATGCCACAGCTGTAAATCATTTCTGCTCTTGGAGAGGTTACAAAGGGCTTATAATATTTCCCTTTTGTTCAGACAGAATTGAGGTCTGAGCAAAAGCTTTTGTGTCCTCCAACCCCAACATTTATTGGGGATGGAAGCCCAGATTTGCTGGGACATACCATAAAAAGAATCTCATGAGCAGAGGGTCAAACTGACTGTGGAATATATGAATTATGTCCTGTGTGAGTTTCAATAGGTTTTAAAATATATACATACATACATATATATATATACGTTTTTAATGATCTATATGATTTTGGGTTCTGAAATTTCTACATGTCACATGCGTGATACATAACAGACAATGTCAGCCCCAGGAGGGAGAAAACACTCCAATGAAGCAAGCCAAAGAAACAAGTTTTAAGCAAGGTCAAGTGATGTGTAGACCAGGATTGTTCAATTCCTACCTGTCATGCTGAAGCTTCCAGCTCCTGAATAACAACACATGCTTCCCTTGTCCTAGACAGCCAAGAGTATGTCTCCTCTCTTGGGCATAAGAATCTCTAGAGTTACATATCTGTAGTAAGAGTGGACCCAGCTGGCATACTCACAATGACCAAATTGTGTTGATCGTACTTTATACCAATACATCGCTCCACGCTGAAGTTGCAATAAATGATATATTTGCTTTCTAGACATGAATGAGACGCCTTACTGGATATACTCCAGGAAGGCCAGAGAAGCTGGCTTCTAATCCATACGGAACAATTCACTGGTGAATTTCTTTCACGATAGCCCATGATTTATCTAGAATATCATCTTTACATATCTGGATCCTTCAAACTAGACAAAGGGAAAATACGGGCTTCAAGCCTCAATTAGAAATATGGAATGGTGCCATGCTGACAACTGGTGGTCCCTGACCTGTATCTTCTGAGATTAGAACACAGTGTGGTGGATGACCAATTCATGCGTTGAACAAAAGAAGACCTCCTACAGGGCAGTGTAGCTGTTCGTTACAGGTATGTCACTTAGGGCTAAGTACCATAAGGACTACAAGAGAAAAAGAAAAACAAGTAACACATGAAGCATATACGATAAGGAGGCACCACAGTCCAGAGCACGAGCTCTGGAATCACACAGGCTTGGATCGAATCCCAGCTAAGCCACTACCATCTATATACCCTGAAGGACAGGCCAAGGTTTAAATGGTGTTTTACCAGATTTCAAAAAAGAAGTGAAGAAAGAACCTATCTTCCAGGAAGGGACATCGTGGGGTGCAGTATCCAGTCGGATCAGGGCTCTGCATCTCCTGCTCAGAAACCTTGGCCACCTGGCTCATGGTGATGCTGGCAGCTGAGCAGCCCTGGAGAAGGCGATCCTGTCTCCAGGTCACGCAGAGAAGCTGGGGAGGACTCCGGACGAGGTGGCCCACACCCTGGTATGTTCTGGCTGCCTCCTGCCCTCAGGTCTGAGCAGGCTCTGGTCTCTGGGCCCCGTGGTGGGGAAGGCCTGGCCAATACATACACAGGGCTGAGGGGCCTGCAGAGCCAGTCCCCAGGCAGGGTGAGCTCTGGAGGAGGCTTCCACAGTCCCCAGCAGTCTCCGCATGGTGGCCCATCTGGTGCCAAACACCTGCCACCCACAGCGAGAAGTCCCAGCCACTAGAAAGTCCAGAAGGGGCCCCACCCTTTGCCTTTGAGCCTGGGTTAAGCCACCAGCTGGGCTTGCACGTGACCCCTGCCTCACCCCCTGCCCCGCCCGCCCTTTCTCTGTGACACGTACAATGGATATGTCATAAAGCCAGGCTGAGCCAGTGCTATAAATTCAGAGGAGTTAGAATCTAGGAAGAAGCTCTCCCACTTTCACTCTCTGCTCTCAGATCAGGCAGGCAGTACCTCTAATATGGAAGCTATGGACACCACACCTCCTTCCCAGGCTGTCCTCTACCATTCTGCTCATGTTTTCCCCAGCACCCCACTGACGGCTTTGTCGGGTATCGGGGCTTCAGCAGGCAGCACGTCTGACCCCGAACCTATGGACACCACACCTCCTTCACATGCTGTTATCTTCCATTCTGCTCCTGTTTTCCCCAGCACCCCATTGACGGCTTTGGCGGGCATCGGTGCTTCAGCAGGCAGCACCTCAGACCCCGAACCTATGGACACCACACCTCCTTCACACGCTGTCATCTTCCACTCTGATCCTGTTTTCCCCAGCACCCCATTTACGGGTTTGGTGGGCATCGGTGCTTCAGCAGGAATCACGTCAGACCCCGAACCTATGGACACCACACCTCCTTCACACGCTGTCATCTTCCATTCTGCTCCTGTTTTCCCAAGCACCCCATTTACCGCCCTGGAGGGCATCGGTGCTTCAGCAGGAAGCACGTCTGACCCCGAACCTATGGACACCACACCTCCTTCCCAGGCTGTCATCTTCTATTCTGCTCCTGTTTTCTCCAGCACCCCATTTTCGGCTTTGGTGGGCATCGGTGCCTCAGCAGTCAGCACCTCAGACCCCGAACCTATGGACACCACACCTCCTTCCCAGGCTGTCATCTTCCATCCTGCTCCTCTTTACCCCAGCACCCCATTTACCGCTTAGGCCGGCACTGGTGCTTCAGCAGGCAGCACCTCTAACACCAAAGCTATGGACACCACACCTCCTTCCCAGGCTGTCATTTTCCAGTCTGCCCTGTCTCCAAGTAGAACCACTACCCATTTCACACTGCTGTTCCAAGTTCTGGGAACACACCACCCAGTGGTAGCAATACCTCAGCCCATGCCTCGACTCATTTACCTGCAACGTGAGCCAACAGATAGACCAACACTTCAAAGTTATGACAGAAAATTGAGTAAGTTATACGCTTGGAATTTCATTTATTATTATTAACAAGCACAACTGTAGTGCTTAGACTATAACAAGTACTATTCTAAGGGCTTACCAAATATTAACTCACTTATTCCTCATAATGGCAACCCTCGTGGTAGGGAATATTCATAATGTTCACTTTTTGGGGGGAAACTGAGGCTCAGAGTCGTTGAATAGCTTGCCTAATGCCACACAGATAGTAGGTAGGGATTAAAACCAGACCATCTAGACTTTCATCACTTTGCTGTGTCACCTTATTATAAGTTGTGGTTAGGGAAGGGACTAAATTGACAAGACTCTGAACTAAAAGGAGAAGGGAGAAATGAGAAAATGAGTGATCCTAGAAACTAGAGAAGATTTAGGCTCAGAAATTTCTGGTGATGAGACCCAGAAGAACAAGAACTTGGTTGGAATGTTAACTTGGGGTAGTATCTGAATCCATTGAGAAATGGTTTTGTTTCCTGTAAACTTTAGAAAGGTCAGTTGGATGAAGATTAACGAAGACAAAAGTAGAAAGGAAAAGAAAAAGGTGCCTTAAGTGAGACATAACCGCTCCCCTCTACGTACCCACAGGTTGTGTCCTGTGGGAAAGGATGGAGCTCTCTCTACCGGGTTGGTCACCAGGCTGAACAAGGAGAAACATGGCAACCATTGTACTGGTTTTGATGATCCCTCAAAACCAAGGCTTCAGTTTCCAAGAACGACCTACGGTAGCATAACTAGTGTGTGTCACACATGCCACTAAGTGTGTTTCCAGTCACACATTTTAATTGGAGAAATACTTCCTATGAGGTAGGCATTAGTTCGCTATGGCTGCTGTAACAAATTACTACAAATGTGCTTGCTTCTAACAAAACACACTTATTTTCTTATGGTTCTGGAAGACAGAGGTCCAAAACCAGTTTCCCTGGGCTGAAACCAGGAGTCAACAGGGCCATCCATCCTCCTTCTAGAGGCTCTAAGCGAGAATCTGTTTCCTCACCAGCATTCCTTCACTTCTGGCCACATCAATCCAACCCCAACTTCATCATCACATTCTCTTTGGGGTAAAAATTCCCTCTGCCTCTCTCTTACGAGAACACCAGTGGTTATATTTGGGCCCGTCCAGGTAGTCCAGGAGAATCTTCCCATCTGAGAACCATTACTTTCATCCCACTGGCAAAGTGCCTTCTGCCATTTAAGGTGACATTCACAGGTTCTGGAGAGTAGAATGTGGACATTTGGGGGCAATGGTATTATTCAGTCTACTACAAGGTAGATACTATTATCTTTCTCAGATGTACGAAATGACGTTTAGGGAAGTAGTCTGTCTCAGGTCTACAATTTCCAGAGTAGAGACTTACATTCTGCCACTGACACTTTAGGACACACCCTAAACAACTTTAATCTGTGTCCTTAACTACTGCATAATCCTTGGTTAAGAGTCACACTTAGGTATCAAGACCCAATTGAATAGGACACAAGTACTGTCTCCTCTTTCACTATGTTTGCCTGGTGTACTGATGAATCTTGCCCAGAGCAGAAGAGTTCAGAAAAGTGTTATGCAGGTTTACGAAGAGAAAGCATTTACTGTTTGACGTGCACGGAGGAACGGAAGGCTTTTTCAAATAAAATAAAATAAAATATGCCACCAAATAGTCAACTGTCACAACAGAGGTAACCCCGTGGGAGTCATGAGGAGACTAAAATTATCTCCAATTGTGCAGGGCAGAAAAGTTTCAATGAAGGCAGGTGTAGTTCAGCCAAGCCCTACAGCACAGAAGTAGGAATTTGGGTACGTACGAATGGGAAAAAAGACATTTGAGGCATGGGATATAGTTTAATGCAGAATGGACGAGAAATATGCATTAGACCTTTTCTAAAACAACTGGCTTATTAACTCAGCAAATCGATTTAGTCAGTCAAACTAGCTTTAGCTGATTACTTATTCAGGGGATAGCTGTTGAGAGTAATTTTTGTCACAGAACAGTAAATAAAATGGTTGAACTATAGCTTTAGGCGTGCTAAGTGAAATAGATTGCTCTAGATGATTTTCAAGTGACTTACTTGGTAGTACTCACGAAATTGGGGGTTAACAATTGCTTAAGAAAACAAAGAGAATTGATTTTAAATAAAGTAGCTACTGTGTAAACTATCTGTTCAGTAGCTCATGTTAAACGGATGTTTATAATCCCCATTGGACAACCAACTACATTTTTGCAAATGGCAATGTGAATTGCTGCTGCATAAACTATAGCAATGATCACCTATGTAATTTGTTGTCCAAACCAGAAATCTTCTAACAATACTGGTGTCCTAATAAAAATAAGCACGAAGGGAACACACAGTGGGTGTCTCCCGTGTGCCTGTGCATACATCTATATCTCACTGAACCCTCATAACAGCCCCCAAGAGAGGGACTCTGGGCGTCCCCATGCTGCTTGTGGAGAAACAGCCACAGGAAGGTTCAAGAGTCTATCTACCTAATATCGCACAGAGGGTGGCAGAGCCCGTTTTTAAACCACCTGCCTCCAATACCAGGTGCCAGGAGCCAGACTCAGCCTACAGCTCTCTTCTGCTCACCTGGAGGTGAAACAGTGTGTCATGATTAGTCAAATCCCGTCTTCACTCATCAAGGTAGGTTGAACACCTGCACGTCCTCCAAGTAGCATGTAGCATAAGCAATAAGATGTTTGTCCCGTGATCGTCCAGGAACTTGGAATCAGCTGTGCCTGGTTAGGCTGAGCTTGTTTAGAGTGGAGAGGACCACCGATCTTCCACCTGGGCAAGTGCCTTTTGACCTCCTGCCATTAGAGGGCCGAAATCTCCAGCCTGAGAATGTGCTGAGCCCTGTAGCCTAGTTACGCCAGCTCAGAACAATGATGAGCACACCTTTTTCCAGTCACCTTTCCTCATGCTCCCCATGCCTCATACTGCCCTGCTTCTTTATTCTTTATCCCACTGATACCCAAAGACCCTTGCCTTTGGGGAGGCGGATTTGAGACCTATTGTCACGTCACGTCCTCGCTTGGCTGCCCTGTGAATAAACCTCCTCTTTGCTGCAAACCTCAGCATTTCAGTGTTTTGGCTTGCTGCGCCTCAGACAGAATGGTTGGGAGCAGTGGTACAGCTCCCTTGCCTGTGAGGGATGCTGGTTCCTAGTAGTCACGTTGCGGATGTTTTCTCCTCTCGGGGTGGGGGCGGGGCAGACATCCTGCTCTTCCGGAAAGGGAGAAACACAGGTGCCAAACCCTTGCCCTCAGCGTCACCGTCACCTAGGAGCTTGTTAGGAGCACAGAATCCAGGCCCCACCCAGAACTACTGAATACCAGCCTGCATTTAACAAGATCCACAAGAGAGGCATACCCATATTAAAGTTGGAGAGGCACCAAGCTGTCATCGTCTTCTCCACGGCTAATGAAAACGAAGCAAATGTTCATCCCGAGCCGACTCTGCCTCAGTCACCTGGATATCACATGAGCTCATTTCATCCTCCCCAGAACCTGCAAATGAGACTGAGGGTCAGAGTGGTCTAGCACCCAAGGTTCCATAAAAGAACATGACCAAGGCTCACTGGAGCCCAGACTTCCAAAAAAGAAGGCCCCTGAGCACAGCATGGCACCACCGCAGCCCAAACCGTGGGCCTGGAGGGTAGGCCAGGCTCCCCACGCAGAGTTCACGCCATTCGACAGATGCCCACAGCAGACCACAAGGCAATATGAGAAGTAAGTTCTGATTGTGGAATCTCTGAATTTAGAGATTTAAAGAAAAAAATCTGTTTTTGGGGGATGGTTAAAACAGTTCTACCAAGGAGTAAAGAGAGGGCATCTCAAGGCCCCTTCTGGACTTAGAATTTAATGCCTACTTATTGAGAAATGCTCCGCGCCTTTGCTCAGCACCTACGTCAAGGTGAAGTTCTCTGTGCCCTAGAAGCTTAGGTTCTAAAAAGGCCACAGAAATGGGTGAGACCTAAAGAATGCCAGAACAATGCAACGGCATTAATCAGACTGTCTTTGCTTTGCCTTGCTTACAAGTCACTGACTTTAAACTGAATATGGTGTCATGTCTTTATGTTTCTTGAAGCTTTTTTTTTCCAAAAGATCATATAAAGATTTTCTTCCATGGTAAGACTTTTATATTGTATTTCTCTTAAACTGGAGTGTGGTACATTTACCCTCCATCAGATGATTGCTTACAACTCACCTTGCTTTATTAAGAATACCGCTAGAGGCTTCTATGTCCCTACTAACAAAAATACATTTTCAGGCCCATTCAAACCACTGAAATTCCAAGATTTCAGAGCACAAGATAATGAAAATTCTCTCTATCCACGTCTTTTACTACATTTAGCCTGTTAACAGTCCCTAAGTGTGTCAGATGAAAGGTACTGTCGCGGGAATTGACATCTTTAACAGCATTCCATACAGGTAAGTCTTGATTGTTCCAATTTCTCAAAAAGTTGGACACATTTACTGCCTCTATGACATCTCTAGGGTGTGTGGAAGAAATAAAAAAGAGGCCTGTACAATGTATTTCTCAAAAGATACACACAAAGGGTTTGCACATACAAACAGGGAAACCTTATAATAATGTATGGGGAGCCAAGTATTGTCGGTAACGCACCTACTCATTTCGAAAGACAACACTGTCCCCAAGTGTCCCTTCACCAAAATTGACTGGGAATGTTTAGGGGCCACCAAACCAGAGGTGGAGATTTTTAGGCACATTCTTGCCAGAAAAGAGAGCCTAGGGCATAAACCACTCAACTGGTTGGCACGAATGCCAGGGCAACCCAAGCAAGTGGATATAGAAGCCTACGTAATGCTTGGAAGTAGGAAGCTTTGGGGGACTACACCTAGGCTGGTACTGGCCTCCCTCCCCAAAGGGACAAGGAGAGCAGAAACCTGGATGGAGTCAAGAGAGAGCAAAAAGAAAGGCAAGGCTGGGTATGGAGCAACGTGTGGATCCAGGAGCATGTGTCTCAGAAGTGCCGGGGCTCTGCAGACCAGCTGCATCCCCATTCTCCTTGACCCTCATTGGCATAATGAACTCAGGGTGGGCGCATCCCGGCTGCCAAGTCACTTCCACCCGTCCATGGAGTTGACAGTTACTTGCTCACAGTGAACCAACCGCTCTGGACCTAAGAGCTACTGCAGGGGGCGGTAGTGGAGAACAAGGTGACGACAACGACCAGATGCGAAGGAGGAAGAGACATTCAGCGGACCGACTGGGTGGACTGATGGTGTGGCGTTAAGTCTGCAGAGCTAAAGGGGCCAGATGTAGAAAAGGGAAGGGGAATCATGAGGATATGGTCAAGCCCCTTCGTATAGATATTTCATCCGTATGTTGTATGCAAATTCCATTCAATTTGCTCCGAGTGAAAAAGAGAGAACAAAATTATCCTTTCAACCATGTCAGTGACTTTATTTACCATCTCATTTGATGAGCTCATAGCCCAGGGTCAGAGGGAAATGGGAGCTGTGAGCCTGCCATCTCTCAGGAAGTTTCAGGCCTCAGAGGCCCCTCATAGCCAAACTACCTCACCTTTTGCACCTTTCAAGCAACGTTATTCCTAAGTGCGAGTCACCCTCTTCATCAGGTTCTCCAAGAGACAGCAGTCTCTCCCAATGACAGAGGAAAAATGGGCTACTTTGGCTTTCTGAGGCACAATATGTAGTTCTCCAAAATGGTACCTGCCTGGGGGATTTTTCAAGAAAATTAAGCATCAGTGGTGATTTCTTTGTCTTCACGTAACGTATGACCCAGATGTGCTGAGAAATAAGAAAAGGACGAACGAATCAAGGGCAGCTGATCCAAGGAGGAAAGGCGCAATTTCCACAGCCTACGTGGAAAGCTACAGGAAGGGAACATCCAGCTGGTGGGAGCTGAACACAGTGGCCAGTCCTCCTTGGGCTCGGGATGCCACCGCCTCTTCCTACATCTTCACGCTCTCCTTCTCTGTTGGCCCCTCCCAGCCATATGAAAGAGCCACAAGGAAATGCTCTGATCCATTCCATTTTCCTGTCCTCCTATCCACCCCTCCCTTCTTTCCCTTTGCCATCAATTTCTTGACTTGCCCCCCATTTCTCCCCTCCCATCTACACTGCGATCTGGTTTCTGCCCCACTACTCCCGTGAAACTGACCTCCTTGAAGCCCCCAATGATTTCTCTGTTGACAAGTCCAGGGGACTACTTCTCAATCCTTATCTTTGTGACCGCCAAGCCGAGTTAGATCTTAAACAACGTCTCCGTCTTGAAAATCTCTTCCCTTGACTTCTGCGCCACCTTTCCTTTTCTTTTCATGAGACTGATCACAACCAGTGCTGCAGATTCCATCGAATTAAGGAATGCTCTTGCCTACACGTGTGAATGAGCTGTGAGTAAAGTACTGAAGTAGAGGACACCAGAAGTGAAACGTCTTCATGAATGTCCACGTGGCTGAGCAGCAAGTTAACCTTTCATACGTGTGCTAGAGAAGAAGAGTTGGGTTTTATTTTATTTACTTTTCCCTGGACGGTGTTGAATGACTACCATGTACAAGTTCAGGCTACCTTTTGCTGAGGAGAGCTGAGAGAAAACTGAACAAGAGAGCTGTCTTTTTCTTGACCAGTTCACCTTAGTTTCCCAAACTCTAAGTCTTTCCCTAATTCTTTCTCCTTTTTATTCTAGTAAAATGAACATAACACAAAATTCACCATTTGGATCATCTTACAATTCACTGTACCATTCAGTGGAATTTACTACTGTCAAAATGTTGTGCAACTATCACCACTGTCTAGCTGCAAAACATTTTCATCAACCAAGAGGAAACCTACACCCATTTTAAGGAGTCATTCCCTATTTCCCTCTCTTCCAAACCCCTGGCAACCACTAATGTATAATCTTTTCTGTGTGTATGGATTTGCCACTGCTAGACATTTCATATAAATGGAACCATACAATATGTAGCCTTTCATGCCTGACTTCTTTCACTTAGTTGCATCCATCATGTAGCATGTATCAGAAATCCACTCACTGTTACGGCTGAATCCTTCATACTGTTTGAATACAAAATTAAAAATACGTTGAGAGTGAAGCTCTGTTTTAATGGCACATCTATTAGGCCAATTCATTGAAAGAAGCTGAAGATGGAGATATTGTGAAATGATAATCGTTGAGAAGCCTCAGCCAATTGGATAATGAAAAGTTTGGGAAATGTTGCAAAAAATTATCTGCTTTATATTAAAAGCCTATTAAACAAGGATTCAGGAGATTGTCTTTTTCTTGCAGGTAACTTAAATGAGGCAGAAAGACATAACTGCCCTTTAAAACACATTTTGAAGGGATTCTATTTATTCTTAATAGACGAATGGGAGTACAGGAAGTTCACATCCAATATGGACTCCCTGTCCAAACACTGTTTATCGTTCTAGCCACCACTATCGAATTATATTTCTTGAGAGTAAGGCAGCTCAATTCCTGCATATTACTTTCTAAACTTCATCCATCAAATCCATTAATACAGTATAAACAAGAGTTGTTCATGTTTAAGTGCAGTTCAAATATCAGGTATAAAGAACCCCCAGTAAGAAAAAGAATCCTATATCTCTTGCCAGAATGTGGTCAGCTCTGGGGTGCTCTGCTAGCTGAAAGACACATTCATTATTAAGAGGATAGAGGCTGTTTAAGAGGGATGAGAGCCAAAAAATTTTAACTACATATATGTGTTAAGAACAGTGCTAGGTTATCTCATGTTCTATATCAGTCAAGGCTCACCATTTTACATACGTGGAAAGCAAAGTTAAAAGTGTATTCGTAGGGCTTCCCTGTTGGCGCAGTGGTTAAGGATCCACCTGCCAGTGCAGGGGACACGCGTTTGAGCCCTGGTCCGGGAAGATCCCACATGCCACGGAGCAACTAAGACCATGTGCCACAACTACTGAGCCTGCGTGCTAGAGCCCGTGAACCACAACTACTGAAGCCCACGCACCTAGACCCCGTGCTCAGCAACAACGAGAAGCCACCACAATGAGAAGCCCGCGTACTGCAACAAAGAGTAGCCCCCGCTCACCGCAACAAGAGAAAGCCCCCACACAGCAACGAAGAGCCTAGGCAGCCAAAGATAAATAAATAAATACGTCTATTTAAAAAAAAAAGTGTTTTACTAACTTACTAAAAGGCACGCAATCAGAAAACGTGAGCAAGGATTCAATCCCAAATCTGTCACACTGAAGTTTAAGCTAATACTTGAAATTAATAAAAAGAGCACTAAATTAAAAGTTCAGAGATATTTTTTATTTCATACTTTCACTAATGCTCTTTGGAGATAAATCATTTCATTTATATGGGCCTTAGTTTTCACAACTATAAGAGTTGGAAGCTTGACTAGATGATCTGTATGTAGTCTTCCAATTCTAAAATGTTCCACTAATTTGGATTCCTACAATAATTGCCCTTGCAATACACGCATGCTGCCACCAAGTAGCAGGAGAGACTACTAGTTCCTTTTTTATCCCTAGTGGGGGTGCATTTTGACAGCAGACTTATCCGTCAATAGTACAACCTGTTAGTATAACTATAAGATAACAAAATAATCTGGTATTCTTTCCTGTAAAAGAGAAGCTTTACATTGTGTCTGTGAATCGTACCAGAATCACCTGTAGGTTTATAAATATAGAGGAAATCCTGAACCCATTGAATGAGAATCTTCAGAGACAGGACTTGGGCATCTGGAATTTTGGGCTCCCATCATTTGTATATTTTATTTCATTTTATTTTTGCCTATGTACAATATTTGTCACATCCTTTTGAATCTTTAAAAGGTTCTTTCTGTTTTAAATTTTAGAATATCCCATAATCTTCACCTACTTTTCATAAGGTGTTATCTGTTATGTTTATTCGATCTTGTGCTTCTCCTGGTTAAGGCTTCTTTCTTTCCTTTTTTTTTTTTTTCGTGGCCCTGCCTCATGTCTTGCAGGATCTTAGTTCCCTGACCTGGGATTGGACCCCAGGGCCCCAGCAGTGAAAGCGCCATGTTCTAAACACTGGACCACCAGGGAAGTCCCAAGATTTCAGTTTTAAATGACTTTTTTCCCACTCTAATTCATTCCTGGGATCAGTTTCATGTTTGGACATTAAAGCAACCTTGCATTGCCAGAATAAAGCTACTTTGATTCTGATATATGATTGTTTTACATACCTTGGATATAGGTTGTGCTTCTCTTTACACATTGTGCATGCATGTTCAAAGGAGAAACTGGCCTGTGATTCTATTCTTGTAATATTCTTTATAGATTTGTTTTAAGAGTCTATACTTTATATTTTATTTATTTATTTTTGGCTGCATTGGGTCTTCATTGCTGCATGCGAGCTTTCTCTAGTTTCGGCGAGCGGGGGTCTATTCTTCGTTGCGGCGAGTAGGTTTCTCATTGCAGCCTTCTGACCCCATGGGCTTCTGACCCCATTCGTCGGTGCTACTTCAGTTCCTTACCCCTTCCCTTCTGACCCTGGGCCGTGAAATCCTCTTTCTGCGGCTGGCCTGCGGCAGAAAGTCAATGAGGCAAGAGTAGGCTTGGAGTATCCAAGGAGCAGAAAGGATGTCAGCGTGTGGAAAACAGAGCGAGCAAATTGGAGAGGAGAAGGAAACAGTCAGAGAGGAAACAGAGGCCCAGATTTCTAGGTCTGTGGAGGCACTCTGAGGACTTTGCATTTTCTGTGAAGAAGCCACTGAAGAAATTTGAGTGACATGATCTGACTTATGTTTTAACAAGATCTCTCTGGATGCCACGTTGATTAGAGACTGTAGGAGAGCAAGGACAAGCCCCAGAAGACCAACAGTTGATTCAAAGAAGTGATTACTCAAACACGGTCCCCCTCCTCAGTGAAGACGCAGAGCAGGAATTGGCAAATAATGGCCACAAATCAAATCAGGCTCTCAGCCTGGATCTGTGGGACTGTGAGCTAATAATGGTTCTCACGTTCAGAAAGCTTGTTGAAGAAGAAAGAGGAGGAGAAGCTACAGAAACTGTATATGGCCCACAAAGCCTAAGATATTTAACATCCAGAAGATGCTTTCCAACACCTGATGTAAAGCATGTGGCTGGTAGGAGGTCCTCAACAAAATTTGGAAGAGGAATACATGAGTCAGTTCGTTCCTGAAAACACTGTAAAGTGATAGGGGTCAAGAAACATTTACCCCTTCACCCTTAACCTTCACAAATGATGCCAGTTCCATTGAGCTATGGAAAAATACATTCTGGCTTTCAAAAGAATAACCCAGAGGGCATTTTCTCACATAGGCAAGGTCATAAACAACTGTCAAGTGAAGTTGAAATAACAACAAATCAAATAATAACAGAAAACATTTTTACAGATTTTTAAATCTTACAAAGCATTTTCATGTTCATTATCTAATTTAATCCTCAAATCAACGTCATGAGATAGTTAGTATTTCCCCATTAGAAATGACCACATATTAAATCCTTAGTGATTGCTCAAGAAAAGCTGAAATCTTGAGTATTACATCTATTAATGCCATGGTTGGGTGTTTTCCCATGGGAACACTGGATGCTAAAATCCACAGGGATTTTCAGCTCAAGATGGCAGACTAGGAAATATATTTACTTTCTGTTCCTCCTGAAACCATATCTAAATAAAACTGCAGAAATACCAAAATTAATCAACCAATAAAAGCCAAGATATTTTGCAAGTCATCAACCACAGAAAGATTTCAACACATTTCGTGAAGGCAAACAATGAAATGGAGGAGCCGTGAATAAAAGAATGAAGAAAAAAAGGCTGACCCTAAGTAAGGTCTGCACAAAGCCACTCAGCTTTTGCTGAGCTCTGGTTACAGTAAAGGCCACAGGAAAGAAGAGGGGCTGAAAACAAGGAGGCAAACGTCATTTAAGGAAAAACAGTTCATTTAATGAGCTCCAGGGAACACTCAGCCTGCTGCCATACTAACTCATGAATTACAATGGATAGTTGGTAAGCAAGACAAGAAAACAGGGAAGAAACAAAAGAAACAAAAATCAAGACACTGTTTCTAACTGAACTCTTCTCAAATGAGATCGAGGAATTCTGGTTCAATGCCACAGCTGTGAATCATTTCTGCTCTTGGAGAGGTTACGAAGGGCTTATAATATTTCCCTTATTTTCAGACAGAATTTAGGTCTGAGCAAAAGCTTTTGTGTCCTCCAACCCCAAAATTTATTGGGGATGGAAGCCCAGATTTGCTGGGACATACCATAAAAAGAATCTCATGAGCAGAGGGTCAAACTGATTTTGGAATATATGAATTATGCCCAGTGTGAGTTTCAATCGGTATACATATATATATATATATATATATATATATATATATATATATATATATACACATTTGTACTGATCTATATGATTTTGGGTTCTGAAACTCCTACATGTCACATGCGTGATACATAACAGACAATGTCAGCCCCAGGAGGGAGAAAACACTCCAATGAAGCAAGCCAAAGAAACAAGTTTTGAGCAAGGTCAAGTGATGAGTAGACCAGGATTGTTCAATTCCTACCTGTCATGCTGAAGCTTCCAGCTCCTGAATAACAACACATGCTTCCCTTGTCCTACACACCCAAGAGTACGTCTCCTCTCTTGGCCATAAGAATCTCTAGAGTTACATATGTGTAGTAAAGAGTGGACCCGGCTGGCATACTCACAATGACCAAATTGTGTTGATCCTACTTTATACCAATACATCGCTCCACGCTGAAGTTGCAATAAATGATATATTTGCTTTCTAGACATGAATGAGACGCCTTACTGGATATAATCCAGGAAGGCCAGAGAAGCTGGCTTCTAATCCATACGGAACAATTCACTGCTGAATTTCTTTCAGGATAGCCCATGATTTATCTAGAATATCATCTTTACATATCTGGATCCTTCAAACTAGACAAAGGGAAAATACAGGCTTAAGCCTCGATTAGAAATATGGAATGGTGCCATGCTGACAACTGGTGGTCCCTGACCAGTATCTTCTGAGATTAGAACACAGTGTGGTGGATGACCAATTCATGCGTTGAACAAAAGAAGACCTCCTACAGGGCAGTGTAGCTGTTCGTTACAGGTATGGCACTTAGGGCTAAGTACCATAAGGACTACAAGGAAAAACGAAAAACAAGTAACACATGAAGCATATAGGATAAGGAGGCGCCACAGTCCAGAGCACGAGCTCTGGAATCACACAGGCTTGGATCGAATCCCGGCTAAGCCACTACCGTCTATATACCCTGAAGGACAGGCCAAGGTTTAAATGTTGTTTTACCACATTTCAAAAAAGAAGTGAAGAAAGAACCTATCTGCCAGGAAGGGACATCGTGGGGTGCAGCATCCAGTCGGATCAGGGCCCCGCATCTCCTGCTCAGAAACCTTGGCCACCTGGCTCGTGGTGATGCTGGCAGCTGAGCAGCCCTGGAGAAGGCGATCCTGTCTCCAGGTCTCGCAGAGAAGCTGGGGAGGTCTCCGGACGAGGTGGCCCACACCCCGGTAAGCTCTGGCTGCCTCCTGCCCTCAGGTCTCAGCAGGCTCTGGCCTCTGGGTCCCGTGGTGGGGAAGGCCTGGCCGATACATACGCAGGGCTGAGGGGCCTGCAGAGCCAGTCCCCAGGCAGGGTGAGCTCTGGAGGAGGCTTCCACAGTCCCCAACAGTCTCCGCATGGTGGCCCATCTGGTGCCAAACACCTGCCACCCACAGCGAGAAGTCCCAGCCACTAGAAAGTCCAGAAGGGGTCCCGCCCTTTGCCTTTGGGCCGGGGTTAAGCCACCAGCTGGGCTTGCATGTGACCCCTGCCATGCCCACTGCCCCGCCCGCCCTTTCTCTGTGACACGTACAATGGATATGTCATAAAGCCAGGCTGAGCCAGTGCTATAAATTCGGAGGAGTTAGAATCTAGGAAGAAGCTCTCCCACTTTCACTCTCTGCTCTCAGATCAGGCAGGCAGTACCTCTAATATGGAAGCTATGGACACCACACCTCCCTCCCAGGCTGTCCTCTTCCATTCTGCTCATGTTTTCCCCAGCACCCCACTGACGGCTTTGGCGGGTATCGGTGCTTCAGCAGGCAGCACGTCTCACCCCGAACCTATGGACACCACACCTCCTTCTCACGCTGCCATCTTCCATTCTGCTCCTGTTTTCCCCAGCACCCAATCTATGGCTTTGGCGGGCATTGGTGCTTCAGCAGGCAGCACCTCAGACCCCGAACCTATGGACACCACACCTCCTTCACACGCTGTCATCTTCCATTCTGCTCCTGTTTTCCCCAGCACCCCACTGACGGCTTTGGCGGGCATCGGTGCTTAAGCAGGAAGCTCGTCAGACCCCGAACCTATGGACACCACACCTCCTTCACACGCTGTCATCTTCCATTCTGCTCCTGTTTTCCCCAGCACCCCATTGACGGCTTTGGCGGGCATCGGTGCTTCAGCAGGAAGCACGTCAGGCCCCGAACCTATGGACACCACACCTCCTTCATACGCTGTCATCTTCCATTCTGCTCCTGTTTACCCCAGCACCCCATTGACGGCTTTGGCGGGCATCGGTGCTTCAGCAGGAAGCACGTCAGACCCCGAACCTATGGACACCACACCTCCTTCACACGCTGTCATCTTCCATTCTGCTCCTGTTTTCCCCAGCACCCTATTTACGGCTTTGGCGGGCATCGGTGCTTCAGCAGGAAGCACGTCAGGCCCCGAACCTATGGACACCACACCTCCTTCACACGCTGTCATCTTCCATTCTGCTCCCGTTTTCCCCAACTCCAGCCTCAGAATGCGCTGAGGCCTGTAGCCTAGTTACGCCAGCTCAGAACAATGATGAGCACACCTTTTTCCAATCACCTTTCCTCATGCTCCCCATGCCTCATACCGCCCTGCTTCTTTCTTCTTTATGCCACAGATACCCAAAGCCCCTTGCATTTGGGGAGGCGGATCTGAGACCTATTGTCAGGTCACGTCCTCGCTTGGCTGCCCTGTGAATAAACCTCCTCTTTGCTGCAAACCTCAGCATTTCAGTGTTTTGGCTTGCTGCGCCTCAGACAGAATGGTTGGGAGCAGTGGTACAGGTCCCTTGCCTGTGAGGGAAGCTGCTTCCAAGTGGTCACGTTGTGGATGTTTTCTCCTCTCGGGGTGGGGGCGGGGCAGACATCCTGCTCTTCAGGAAAGGGAGAAACGCAGGTGCCAAACCCTTGCCCTCAGCGTCACCGTCACCTAGGAACTTGTTAGAAGCACAGAATCCAGGCCCCACCCAGAACTACTGAATACCAGCCTGCATTTAACAAGATCCACAAGAGAGGCATACCCATATTAAAGTTGGAGAGGCACCAAGCTGTCATCGTCTTCTCCATGGCTAATGAAAACGAAGCAAAGGTTCATCCCGAGCCGACTCTGCCTCAGTCACCTGGATATCACATGAGCTCATTTCATCCTCCCCAGAACCTGCAAATGAGACTGAGGGTCAGAGTGGTCTAGCACCCAAGGTTCCATAAAAGAACATGACCAAGGCTCACTGGAGCCCAGACTTCCAAAAAAGAAGGCCCCTGAGCACAGCATGGCACCACCGCAGCCCAAACCGTGGGCCTGGAGGGTAGGCCAGGCTCCCCACGCAGAGTTCACACCATTCGACAGATGCCCACAGCAGACCGCAAGGCGATATGAGAAGTAAGTTCTGATTGTGGAATCTCTGAATTTTGAGATTTAAAGAAAAAAATCTGTTTTCGGGGGATGGTTGAAACAGTTCTACCAAGGAGTAAAGAGAGGGCATCTCAAGGCCCCTTCTGGACTTAGAATTTAATGCCTACTTATTGAGAAATGCTCCGTGCATTGGCTCAGCCCTATGTCGAGATGAAGTTCTCTCTCTGTGCTGTAGAAGCTTAGGTTCTAAAAAGGCCACAGAAATGGGTGAGACCTAAAAAATGCCAGAACAATGCAACGGCCTTAATCAGACTGTCTTTGCTTTGCCTTGCTTACAAGTCACTGACTTTAAACTGAATATGGTGTCATGTCTTTATGTTTCTTGAAGCTTTTTTAACAAAAGATCATATAAAGATTTTCTTCCATGGTAAGACTTTTATATTGTATTTCTCTTAAACTGGAGTGTGGTACATTTACCCTCCATCAGATGATTGCTTATAACTCACCTTGCTTTATTAAGGATACCGCTAGAGGCTTCTATGTCCCTACTAACAAGAATACATGTTCACGCCCATGCAAACCAATGAAAATCCAAGATTTCAGAGCACAAGATAATGAAAATTCTCTCTATCCGCATCTTTTACTACTTTTAATCTGGTAACAGTCCCTAAGTGTGTCAGATGAAAGGTACTGTCGCGGGAACTGACATCGTTAACAGCATTCTATACAGGTAAGTCTTGATTGTTCCAATTTCTCAAAAAGTTGGACACATTTACTGCCTCTATGACATCTCTAGGGTGTGTGGAAGAAATAAAAAAGAGGCCTGTACAATGTATTTCTCAAAATATACACACATAGAGTTTGCACATACAAACAGGGAAACCTTATAAATAATGTATGGGGAGCAAAGCATTGTCGGTAATGGAACTACTCATTTCGAAAGCCAACACTGTCACCAAGTGTCCACGCACCAAACCTGACTGGGAATTTTCACGGGCCACCAAAGCAGAGGTGGAGATTTTTAGGCACATTCTTGCCAGAAAAGAGAGCCTAGGGCATAAACCACTCAACTGGTTGGCACGAATGCCAGGGCAACCCAAGCAAGTGGACATACAAGCCTACGTAACGCTTGGAAGTAGGAAGCTTTGGGGAACTACACCTGGGCTGGTACTGGCCTCCCTCCCCAAAGGGACAAGGAGAGCAGATACCTGGATGGAGTCAAGAGAGAGCAAAAAGAAAGGCAAGGCTGGGTGTGGAGCAACGTGTGGATCCAGGAGCATGTGTCTCAGAACTGCCGGGGCTCTGCAGACCAGCTGCATCCCCATTCTCCTTGACCCTCATTGGTATAATGAACTCAGGGTGGGCGCATCCCGGCTGCCAAGTCACTTCCACCTGTCCATGGAGTTGACAGTTACTTGCTCACAGTGAACCAGCCTCTCTGGACCTAACAGCTACTGCAGGAGGCGGTAGTGGAGATCAAGCTGAAGACAACGACCAGATGCGAAGGAGGAAGGGACGTTCAGCGGACCGACTGGGTGGACTGATGGTGTGGCGTTAAGTCTGCAGAGCTAAAGGGGCCAGATGTAGAAAAGGGAAGGGGAACCATGAGGATATGGTCAAGCCCCATCGTATGGATATTTCATCCATATGTTGTATACAAATTCCATTCAATTTGCTCCGAGTGAAAAAGAGAGAACAAAATTATCCTTTCAACCATGTCAGTGACTTTATTTACCATCTCATTTGATGAGCTCCTAGCCCAGGGTCAGAGGGAAATGGGAGCTGTGAGCCTGCCATCTCTCAGGAAGTCTCAGGCCTCAGAGGCCCCTCATAGCCAAACTACCTCACCTTTTGCACTTTTCAAGCAACGTTATTCCTAAGTGCGAGTCACCCTCTTCATCAGGTTCGCCAAGAAACAGCAATCTCTCCCAATGAGAGAGGAAAGATGGGCTACTTTGGCTTTCTGAGGCACAATATGTAGTTCTCCAAAATGGTACCTGCCTGGGGGATTTTTCAAGAAAATTAAGCATCAGTGGTCATCTGTTTGTCTTCACATAACGTATGACCCAGATGTGCTGAGAAATAAGAAAAGGACGAACGAATCAAGGGCAGCTGATCCAAGGAGGCAAGGGGCAACTTCCACAGCCTACGTGGAAAGCTAGAGGAAGGGAACATCCAGCTGGTGGGAGCTGAAGACAGGGGCCAGTCCTCCTTGGGCTCGGGATGCCACCCCCTCTTCCTACATCTTCACGCTCCCCTTCTCTGTTGGCCCCTCCCAGCCATATTAAAGAGTCACAAGGAAATGCTCTCCTCCACTCCATTCTCCTGTCCTCCTATCCATCCCTCCCTTCTTTCCCTTTGCCATCAATTTCTTCACTTGCGCCCCAGTTCTCCCCTCCCATCTCCACTGCGATCTGGTTTCTGCCCCACTACTCTCGGAAGCTGATCTCCTCGAAGCCCCCAATGATTTCTCCGTTGACAAGTCCAGGGGACTACTTCTCAATCCTTATCTTTGTGACCGCCAAGCCGAGTTAGATCTTAAACAACGTCTCCGTCTTGAAAATCTCTTCCCTTGACTTCTGCGCCACCTTTCCTTTTCTTTTCATGAGACTGATCACAACCAGTGCTGCAGATTCCATCGAATTAAGGAATGCTCTTGCCTACACGTGTGAATGAGCTGTGAGTAAAGTACTGAAGTAGAGGACACCAGAAGTGAAACGTCTTCATGAATGTCCACGTGGCTGAGCAGCAAGTTAACCTTTCATACGTGTGCTAGAGAAGAAGAGTTGGGTTTTATTTTATTTACTTTTCCCTGGACGGTGTTGAATGACTACCATGTACAAGTTCAGGCTACCTTTTGCTGAGGAGAGCTGAGAGAAAACTGAACAAGAGAGCTGTCTTTTTCTTGACCAGTTCACCTTAGTTTCCCAAACTCTAAGTCTTTCCCTAATTCTTTCTCCTTTTTATTCTAGTAAAATGAACATAACACAAAATTCACCATTTGGATCATCTTACAATTCACTGTACCATTCAGTGGAATTTACTACTGTCAAAATGTTGTGCAACTATCACCACTGCCTAGCTGCAAAACATTTTCATCAACCAAGAGGAAACCTACACCCATTTTAAGGAGTCATTCCCTATTTCCCTCTCTTCCAAACCCCTGGCAACCACTAATGTATAATCTTTTCTGTGTGTATGGATTTGCCACTGCTAGACATTTCATATAAATGGAACCATACAATATGTAGCCTTTCATGCCTGACTTCTTTCACTTAGTTGCATCCATCATGTAGCATGTATCAGAAATCCACTCACTGTTACGGCTGAATCCTTCATACTGTTTGAATACAAAATTAAAAATACGTTGAGAGTGAAGCTCTGTTTTAATGGCACATCTATTAGGCCAATTCATTGAAAGAAGCTGAAGATGGAGATATTGTGAAATGATAATCGTTGAGAAGCCTCAGCCAATTGGATAATGAAAAGTTTGGGAAATGTTGCAAAAAATTATCTGCTTTATATTAAAAGCCTATTAAACAAGGATTCAGGAGATTGTCTTTTTCTTGCAGGTAACTTAAATGAGGCAGAAAGACATAACTGCCCTTTAAAACACATTTTGAAGGGATTCTATTTATTCTTAATAGACGAATGGGAGTACAGGAAGTTCACATCCAATATGGACTCCCTGTCCAAACACTGTTTATCGTTCTAGCCACCACTATCGAATTATATTTCTTGAGAGTAAGGCAGCTCAATTCCTGCATATTACTTTCTAAACTCCATCCATCAAATCCATTAATACAGTATAAACAAGAGTTGTTCATGTTTAAGTGCAGTTCAAATATCAGGTATAAAGAACCCCCAGTAAGAAAAAGAATCCTATATCTCTTGCCAGAATGTGGTCAGCTCTGGGGTGCTCTGCTAGCTGAAAGACACATTCATTATTAAGAGGATAGAGGCTGTTTAAGAGGGATGAGAGCCAAAAAATTTTAACTACATATATGTGTTAAGAACAGTGCTAGGTTATCTCATGTTCTATATCAGTCAAGGCTCACCATTTTACATATGTGAAAAGCAAAGTTAAAAGTGTATTCGTAGGGCTTCCCTGTTGGCGCAGTGGTTAAGGATCCACCTGCCAGTGCAGGGGACACGCGTTTGAGCCCTGGTCCGGGAAGATCCCACATGCCACGGAGCAACTAAGACCATGTGCCACAACTACTGAGCCTGCGTGCTAGAGCCCGTGAACCACAACTACTGAAGCCCACGCACCTAGACCCCGTGCTCAGCAACAACGAGAAGCCACCACAATGAGAAGCCCGCGTACTGCAACAAAGAGTAGCCCCCGCTCACCGCAACAAGAGAAAGCCCGCACACAGCAACGAAGAGCCTAGGCAGCCAAAGATAAATAAATAAATACGTCTATTTAAAAAAAAAGTGTTTTACTAACTTACTAAAAGGCACGCAATCAGAAAACGTGAGCAAGGATTCAATCCCAAATCTGTCACACTGAAGTTTAAGCTAATACTTGAAATTAATAAAAAGAGCACTAAATTAAAAGTTCAGAGATATTTTTTATTTCATACTTTCACTAATGCTCTTTGGAGATAAATCATTTCATTTATATGGGCCTTAGTTTTCACAACTATAAGAGTTGGAAGCTTGACTAGATGATCTGTATGTAGTCTTCCAATTCTAAAATGTTCCACTAATTTGGATTCCTACAATAATTGCCCTTGCAATACACGCATGCTGCCACCAAGTAGCAGGAGAGACTACTAGTTCCTTTTTTATCCCTAGTGGGGGTGCATTTTGACAGCAGACTTATCCGTCAATAGTACAACCTGTTAGTATAACTATAAGATAACAAAATAATCTGGTATTCTTTCCTGTAAAAGAGAAGCTTTACATTGTGTCTGTGAATCGTACCAGAATCACCTGTAGGTTTATAAATATAGAGGAAATCCTGAACCCATTGAATGAGAATCTTCAGAGACAGGACTTGGGCATCTGGAATTTTGGGCTCCCATCATTTGTATATTTTATTTCATTTTATTTTTGCCTATGTACAATATTTGTCACATCCTTTTGAATCTTTAAAAGGTTCTTTCTGTTTTAAATTTTAGAATATCCCATAATCTTCACCTACTTTTCATAAGGTGTTATCTGTTATGTTTATTCGATCTTGTGCTTCTCCTGGTTAAGGCTTCTTTCTTTCCTTTTTTTTTTTTTCGTGGCCCTGCCTCATGTCTTGCAGGATCTTAGTTCCCTGACCTGGGATTGGACCCCAGGGCCCCAGCAGTGAAAGCGCCATGTTCTAAACACTGGACCACCAGGGAAGTCCCAAGATTTCCGTTTTAAATGACTTTTTTCCCACTCTAATTCATTCCTGGGATCAGTTTCATGTTTGGACATTAAAGCAACCTTGCATTGCCAGAATAAAGCTACTTTGATTCTGATATATGATTGTTTTACATACCATGGATATAGGTTGTGCTTCTCTTTACACATTGTGCATGCATGTTCAAAGGAGAAACTGGCCTGTGATTCTATTCTTGTAATATTCTTTATAGATTTGTTTTAAGAGTCTATACTTTATATTTTATTTATTTATTTTTGGCTGCATTGGGTCTTCATTGCTGCATGCGAGCTTTCTCTAGTTTCGGCGAGCGGGGGTCTATTCTTCGTTGCGGCGAGTAGGCTTCTCATTGCAGCCTTCTGACCCCATGGGCTTCTGACCCCATTCGTCGGTGCTACTTCAGTTCCTTACCCCTTCCCTTCTGACCCTGGGCCGTGAAATCCTCTTTCTGCGGCTGGCCTGCGGCAGAAAGTCAATGAGGCAAGAGTAGGCTTGGAGTATCCAAGGAGCAGAAAGGATGTCAGCGTGTGGAAAACAGAGCGAGCAAATTGGAGAGGAGAAGGAAACAGTCAGAGAGGAAACAGAGGCCCAGATTTCTAGGTCTGTGGAGGCACTCTGAGGACTTTGCATTTTCTGTGAAGAAGCCACTGAAGAAATTTGAGTGACATGATCTGACTTATGTTTTAACAAGATCTCTCTGGATGCCACGTTGATTAGAGACTGTAGGAGAGCAAGGACAAGCCCCAGAAGACCAACAGTTGATTCAAAGAAGTGATTACTCAAACACGGTCCCCCTCCTCAGTGAAGACGCAGAGCAGGAATTGGCAAATAATGGCCACAAATCAAATCAGGCTCTCAGCCTGGATCTGTGGGACTGTGAGCTAATAATGGTTCTCACGTTCAGAAAGCTTGTTGAAGAAGAAAGAGGAGGAGAAGCTACAGAAACTGTATATGGCCCACAAAGCCTAAGATATTTAAAATCCAGAAGATGCTTTCCAACACCTGATGTAAAGCATGTGGCTGGTAGGAGGTCCTCAACAAAATTTGGAAGAGGAATACATGAGTCAGTTCGTTCCTGAAAACACTGTAAAGTGATAGGGGTCAAGAAACATTTACCCCTTCACCCTTAACCTTCACAAATGATGCCAGTTCCATTGAGCTATGGAAAAATACATTCTGGCTTTCAAAAGAATAACCCAGAGGGCATTTTCTCACATAGGCAAGGTCATAAACAACTGTCAAGTGAAGTTGAAATAACAACAAATCAAATAATAACAGAAAACATTTTTACAGATTTTTAAATCTTACAAAGCATTTTCATGTTCATTATCTAATTTAATCCTCAAATCAACGTCATGAGATAGTTAGTATTTCCCCATTAGAAATGACCACATATTGAATCCTTAGTGATTGCTCAAGAAAAGCTGAAATCTTGAGTATTACATCTATTAATGCCATGGTTGGGTGTTTTCCCATGGGAACACTGGATGCTAAAATCCACAGGGATTTTCAGCTCAAGATGGCAGACTAGGAAATATATTTACTTTCTGTTCCTCCTGAAACCATATCTAAATAAAACTGCAGAAATACCAAAATTAATCAACCAATAAAAGCCAAGATATTTTGCAAGTCATCAACCACAGAAAGATTTCAACACATTTCGAGAAGGCAAACAATGAAATGGAGGAGCCGTGAATAAAAGAATGAAGAAAAAAAGGCTGACCCTAAGTAAGGTCTGCACAAAGCCACTCAGCTTTTGCTGAGCTCTGGTTACAGTAAAGGGCACAGGAAAGAAGAGGGGCTGAAAACAAGGAGGCAAACGTCATTTAAGGAAAAACAGTTCATTTAATGAGCTCCAGGGAACACTCAGCCTGCTGCCATACTAACTCATGAATTACAATGGATAGTTGGTAAGCAAGACAAGAAAACAGGGAAGAAACAAAAGAAACAACAATCAAGACACTGTTTCTAACTGAACTCTTCTCAAATGAGATCGAGGAATTCTGGTTCAATGCCACAGCTGTGAATCATTTCTGCTCTTGGAGAGGTTATGAAGGGCTTATAATATTTCCCTTATTTTCAGACAGAATTTAGGTCTGAGCAAAAGCTTTTGTGTCCTCCAACCCCAAAATTTATTGGGGATGGAAGCCCAGATTTGCTGGGACATACCATAAAAAGAATCTCATGAGCAGAGGGTCAAACTGATTTTGGAATATATGAATTATGCCCAGTGTGAGTTTCAATCGGTATATATATATATATATATATATATATATATATATATATATATATATACACATTTGTACTGATCTATATGATTTTGGGTTCTGAAACTCCTACATGTCACATGCGTGATACATAACAGACAATGTCAGCCCCAGGAGGGAGAAAACACTCCAATGAAGCAAGCCAAAGAAACAAGTTTTGAGCAAGGTCAAGTGATGAGTAGACCAGGATTGTTCAATTCCTACCTGTCATGCTGAAGCTTCCAGCTCCTGAATAACAACACATGCTTCCCTTGTCCTACACACCCAAGAGTACGTCTCCTCTCTTGGCCATAAGAATCTCTAGAGTTACATATGTGTAGTAAAGAGTGGACCCGGCTGGCATACTCACAATGACCAAATTGTGTTGATCCTACTTTATACCAATACATCGCTCCACGCTGAAGTTGCAATAAATGATATATTTGCTTTCTAGACATGAATGAGACGCCTTACTGGATATAATCCAGGAAGGCCAGAGAAGCTGGCTTCTAATCCATACGGAACAATTCACTGCTGAATTTCTTTCAGGATAGCCCATGATTTATCTAGAATATCATCTTTACATATCTGGATCCTTCAAACTAGACAAAGGGAAAATACGGGCTTAAGCCTCGATTAGAAATATGGAATGGTGCCATGCTGACAACTGGTGGTCCCTGACCAGTATCTTCTGAGATTAGAACACAGTGTGGTGGATGACCAATTCATGCGTTGAACAAAAGAAGACCTCCTACAGGGCAGTGTAGCTGTTCGTTACAGGTATGGCACTTAGGGCTAAGTACCATAAGGACTACAAGGAAAAACGAAAAACAAGTAACACATGAAGCATATACGATAAGGAGGCGCCACAGTCCAGAGCACGAGCTCTGGAATCACACAGGCTTGGATCGAATCCCGGCTAAGCCACTACCGTCTATATACCCTGAAGGACAGGCCAAGGTTTAAATGTTGTTTTACCACATTTCAAAAAAGAAGTGAAGAAAGAACCTATCTGCCAGGAAGGGACATCGTGGGGTGCAGCATCCAGTCGGATCAGGGCCCCGCATCTCCTGCTCAGAAACCTTGGCCACCTGGCTCGTGGTGATGCTGGCAGCTGAGCAGCCCTGGAGAAGGCGATCCTGTCTCCAGGTCTCGCAGAGAAGCTGGGGAGGTCTCCGGACGAGGTGGCCCACACCCCGGTAAGCTCTGGCTGCCTCCTGCCCTCAGGTCTCAGCAGGCTCTGGCCTCTGGGCCCCGTGGTGGGGAAGGCCTGGCCGATACATACGCAGGGCTGAGGGGCCTGCAGAGCCAGTCCCCAGGCAGGGTGAGCTCTGGAGGAGGCTTCCACAGTCCCCAACAGTCTCCGCATGGTGGCCCATCTGGTGCCAAACACCTGCCACCCACAGCGAGAAGTCCCAGCCACTAGAAAGTCCAGAAGGGGCCCCGCCCTTTGCCTTTGGGCCGGGGTTAAGCCACCAGCTGGGCTTGCATGTGACCCCTGCCACGCCCCCTGCCCCGCCCGCCCTTTCTCTGTGACACGTACAATGGATATGTCATAAAGCCAGGCTGAGCCAGTGCTATAAATTCGGAGGAGTTAGAATCTAGGAAGAAGCTCTCCCACTTTCACTCTCTGCTCTCAGATCAGGCAGGCAGTACCTCTAATATGGAAGCTATGGACACCACACCTCCCTCCCAGGCTGTCCTCTTCCATTTTGCTCATGTTTTCCCCAGCACCCCACTGACGGCTTTGGCGGGTATCGGTGCTTCAGCAGGCAGCACGTCTCACCCCGAACCTATGGACACCACACCTCCTTCTCACGCTGCCATCTTCCATTCTGCTCCTGTTTTCCCCAGCACCCAATCTATGGCTTTCGCGGGCATTGGTGCTTCAGCAGGCAGCACCTCAGACCCCGAACCTATGGACACCACACCTCCTTCACACGCTGTCATCTTCCATTCTGCTCCTGTTTTCCCCAGCACCCCATTGACGGCTTTGGCGGGCATCGGTGCTTCAGCAGGAAGCACGTCAGACCCCGAACCTATGGACACCACACCTCCTTCACACGCTGTCATCTTCCATTCTGCTCCTGTTTTCCCCAGCACCCCATTTACGGCTTTGGCGGGCATCGGTGCTTCAGCAGGAAGCACGTCAGGCCCCGAACCTATGGACACCACACCTCCTTCACACGCTGTCATCTTCCATTCTGCTCCCGTTTTCCCCAACTCCAGCCTCAGAATGCGCTGAGGCCTGTAGCCTAGTTACGCCAGCTCAGAACAATGATGAGCACACCTTTTTCCAATCACCTTTCCTCATGCTCCCCATGCCTCATACCGCCCTGCTTCTTTCTTCTTTATGCCACAGATACCCAAAGCCCCTTGCATTTGGGGAGGCGGATCTGAGACCTATTGTCAGGTCACGTCCTCGCTTGGCTGCCCTGTGAATAAACCTCCTCTTTGCTGCAAACCTCAGCATTTCAGTGTTTTGGCTTGCTGCGCCTCAGACAGAATGGTTGGGAGAAGTGGTACAGGTCCCTTGCCTGTGAGGGAAGCTGCTTCCAAGTGGTCACGTTGTGGATGTTTTCTCCTCTCGGGGTGGGGGCGGGGCAGACATCCTGCTCTTCAGGAAAGGGAGAAACGCAGGTGCCAAACCCTTGCCCTCAGCGTCACCGTCACCTAGGAACTTGTTAGAAGCACAGAATCCAGGCCCCACCCAGAACTACTGAATACCAGCCTGCATTTAACAAGATCCACAAGAGAGGCATACCCATATTAAAGTTGGAGAGGCACCAAGCTGTCATCGTCTTCTCCATGGCTAATGAAAACGAAGCAAAGGTTCATCCCGAGCCGACTCTGCCTCAGTCACCTGGATATCACATGAGCTCATTTCATCCTCCCCAGAACCTGCAAATGAGACTGAGGGTCAGAGTGGTCTAGCACCCAAGGTTCCATAAAAGAACATGACCAAGGCTCACTGGAGCCCAGACTTCCAAAAAAGAAGGCCCCTGAGCACAGCATGGCACCACCGCAGCCCAAACCGTGGGCCTGGAGGGTAGGCCAGGCTCCCCACGCAGAGTTCACACCATTCGACAGATGCCCACAGCAGACCGCAAGGCGATATGAGAAGTAAGTTCTGATTGTGGAATCTCTGAATTTTGAGATTTAAAGAAAAAAATCTGTTTTCGGGGGATGGTTAAAACAGTTCTACCAAGGAGTAAAGAGAGGGCATCTCAAGGCCCCTTCTGGACTTAGAATTTAATGCCTACTTATTGAGAAATGCTCCGTGCATTGGCTCAGCCCTAC
This sequence comes from Delphinapterus leucas, assembly GCF_059928025.1. Classification (NCBI taxonomy): domain Eukaryota; kingdom Metazoa; phylum Chordata; class Mammalia; order Artiodactyla; family Monodontidae; genus Delphinapterus; species Delphinapterus leucas. The sequence goes on along the minus strand of NC_143137.1, from coordinate 106,801,674 downwards.
GTCGAGATGAAGTTCTCTCTCTGTGCCGTAGAAGCTTAGGTTCTAAAAAGGCCACAGAAATGGGTGAGACCTAAAAAATGCCAGAACAATGCAACGGCCTTAATCAGACTGTCTTTGCTTTGCCTTGCTTACAAGTCACTGACTTTAAACTGAATATGGTGTCATGTCTTTATGTTTCTTGAAGCTTTTTTTACAAAAGATCATATAAAGATTTTCTTCCATGGTAAGACTTTTATATTGTATTTTTCTTAAACTGGAGTGTGGTACATTTACCCTCCATCAGATGATTGCTTATAACTCACCTTGCTTTATTAAGGATACCGCTAGAGGCTTCTATGTCCCTACTAACAAGAATACATTTTCACGCCCATGCAAACCAATGAAAATCCAAGATTTCAGAGCACAAGATAATGAAAATTCTCTCTATCCGCATCTTTTACTACTTTTAATCTGGTAACAGTCCCTAAGTGTGTCAGATGAAAGGTACCGTCGCGGGAACTGACATCGTTAACAGCATTCCATACAGGTAAGTCTTGATTGTTCCAATTTCTCAAAAAGTTGGACACATTTACTGCCTCTATGACATCTCTAGGGTGTGTGGAAGAAATAAAAAAGAGGCCTGTACAATGTATTTCTCAAAATATACACACATAGAGTTTGCACATACAAACAGGGAAACCTTATAAATAATGTATGGGGAGCAAAGCATTGTCGGTAATGGAACTACTCATTTCGAAAGCCAACACTGTCACCAAGTGTCCACGCACCAAACCTGACTGGGAATTTTCACGGGCCACCAAACCAGAGGTGGAGATTTTTAGGCACATTCTTGCCAGAAAAGAGAGCCTAGGGCATAAACCACTCAACTGGTTGGCACGAATGCCAGGGCAACCCAAGCAAGTGGACATACAAGCCTACGTAACGCTTGGAAGTAGGAAGCTTTGGGGAACTACACCTGGGCTGGTACTGGCCTCCCTCCCCAAAGGGACAAGGAGAGCAGATACCTGGATGGAGTCAAGAGAGAGAAAAAAGAAAGGCAAGGCTGGGTGTGGAGCAACGTGTGGATCCAGGAGCATGTGTCTCAGAACTGCCGGGGCTCTGCAGACCAGCTGCATCCCCATTCTCCTTGACCCTCATTGGTATAATGAACTCAGGGTGGGCGCATCCCGGCTGCCAAGTCACTTCCACCTGTCCATGGAGTTGACAGTTACTTGCTCACAGTGAACCAGCCTCTCTGAACCTAACAGCTACTGCAGGAGGCGGCAGTGGAGATCAAGCTGAAGACAACGACCAGATGCGAAGGAGGAAGGGACGTTCAGCGGACCGACTGGGTGGACTGATGGTGTGGCGTTAAGTCTGCAGAGCTAAAGGGGCCAGATGTAGAAAAGGGAAGGGGAACCATGAGGATATGGTCAAGCCCCATCGTATGGATATTTCATCCATATGTTGTATACAAATTCCATTCAATTTGCTCCGAGTGAAAAAGAGAGAACAAAATTATCCTTTCAACCATGTCAGTGACTTTATTTACCATCTCATTTGATGAGCTCCTAGCCCAGGGTCAGAGGGAAATGGGAGCTGTGAGCCTGCCATCTCTCAGGAAGTCTCAGGCCTCAGAGGCCCCTCATAGCCAAACTACCTCACCTTTTGCACTTTTCAAGCAACGTTATTCCTAAGTGCGAGTCACCCTCTTCATCAGGTTCGCCAAGAAACAGCAATCTCTCCCAATGAGAGAGGAAAGATGGGCTACTTTGGCTTTCTGAGGCACAATATGTAGTTCTCCAAAATGGTACCTGCCTGGGGGATTTTTCAAGAAAATTAAGCATCAGTGGTGATCTGTTTGTCTTCACATAACGTATGACCCAGATGTGCTGAGAAATAAGAAAAGGACGAACGAATCAAGGGCAGCTGATCCAAGGAGGCAAGGGGCAACTCCCACAGCCTACGTGGAAAGCTAGAGGAAGGGAACATCCAGCTGGTGGGAGCTGAAGACAGGGGCCAGTCCTCCTTGGGCTCGGGATGCCACCCCCTCTTCCTACATCTTCACGCTCCCCTTCTCTGTTGGCCCCTCCCAGCCATATTAAAGAGTCACAAGGAAATGCTCTCCTCCACTCCATTCTCCTGTCCTCCTATCCATCCCTCCCTTCTTTCCCTTTGCCATCAATTTCTTCACTTGCGCCCCAGTTCTCCCCTCCCATCTCCACTGCGATCTGGTTTCTGCCTCACTACTCTCGGAAACTGATCTCCTCGAAGCCCCCAATGATTTCTCCGTTGACAAGTCCAGGGGACTACTTCTCAATCCTTATCTTTGTGACCGCCAAGCCGAGTTAGATCTTAAACAACGTCTCCGTCTTGAAAATCTCTTCCTTTGACTTCTGCGCCACCTTTCCTTTTCTTTTCATGAGACTGATCACAACCAGTGCTGCAGATTCCATCGAATTAAGGAATGCTGTTGCCTACACGTGTGAATGAGCTGTGAGTAAAGTACTGAAGTAGAGGACACCAGAAGTGAAACGTCTTCATGAATGTCCACGTGGCTGAGCAGCAAGTTAACCTTTCATACGTGTGCTAGAGAAGAAGAGTTGGGTTTTATTTTATTTACTTTTCCCTGGACGGTGTTGAATGACTACCATGTACAAGTTCAGGCTACCTTTTGCTGAGGAGAGCTGAGAGAAAACTGAACAAGAGAGCTGTCTTTTTCTTGACCAGTTCACCTTAGTTTCCCAAACTCTAAGTCTTTCCCTAATTCTTTCTCCTTTTTATTCTAGTAAAATGAACATAACACAAAATTCACCATTTGGATCATCTTACAATTCACTGTACCATTCAGTGGAATTTACTACTGTCAAAATGTTGTGCAACTATCACCACTGCCTAGCTGCAAAACATTTTCATCAACCAAGAGGAAACCTACACCCATTTTAAGGAGTCATTCCCTATTTCCCTCTCTTCCAAACCCCTGGCAACCACTAATGTATAATCTTTTCTGTGTGTATGGATTTGCCACTGCTAGACATTTCATATAAATGGAACCATACAATATGTAGCCTTTCATGCCTGACTTCTTTCACTTAGTTGCATCCATCATGTAGCATGTATCAGAAATCCACTCACTGTTACGGCTGAATCCTTCATACTGTTTGAATACAAAATTAAAAATACGTTGAGAGTGAAGCTCTGTTTTAATGGCACATCTATTAGGCCAATTCATTGAAAGAAGCTGAAGATGGAGATATTGTGAAATGATAATCGTTGAGAAGCCTCAGCCAATTGGATAATGAAAAGTTTGGGAAATGTTGCAAAAAATTATCTGCTTTATATTAAAAGCCTATTAAACAAGGATTCAGGAGATTGTCTTTTTCTTGCAGGTAACTTAAATGAGGCAGAAAGACATAACTGCCCTTTAAAACACATTTTGAAGGGATTCTATTTATTCTTAATAGACGAATGGGAGTACAGGAAGTTCACATCCAATATGGACTCCCTGTCCAAACACTGTTTATCGTTCTAGCCACCACTATCGAATTATATTTCTTGAGAGTAAGGCAGCTCAATTCCTGCATATTACTTTCTAAACTTCATCCATCAAATCCATTAATACAGTATAAACAAGAGTTGTTCATGTTTAAGTGCAGTTCAAATATCAGGTATAAAGAACCCGCAGTAAGAAAAAGAATCCTATATCTCTTGCCAGAATGTGGTCAGCTCTGGGGTGCTCTGCTAGCTGAAAGACACATTCATTATTAAGAGGATAGAGGCTGTTTAAGAGGGATGAGAGCCAAAAAATTTTAACTACATATATGTGTTAAGAACAGTGCTAGGTTATCTCATGTTCTATATCAGTCAAGGCTCACCATTTTACATACGTGGAAAGCAAAGTTAAAAGTGTATTCGTAGGGCTTCCCTGTTGGCGCAGTGGTTAAGGATCCACCTGCCAGTGCAGGGGACACGCGTTTGAGCCCTGGTCCGGGAAGATCCCACATGCCACGGAGCAACTAAGACCATGTGCCACAACTACTGAGCCTGCGTGCTAGAGCCCGTGAACCACAACTACTGAAGCCCACGCACCTAGACCCCGTGCTCAGCAACAACGAGAAGCCACCACAATGAGAAGCCCGCGTACTGCAACAAAGAGTAGCCCCCGCTCACCGCAACAAGAGAAAGCCCGCACACAGCAACGAAGAGCCTAGGCAGCCAAAGATAAATAAATAAATACGTCTATTTAAAAAAAAAAGTGTTTTACTAACTTACTAAAAGGCACGCAATCAGAAAACGTGAGCAAGGATTCAATCCCAAATCTGTCACACTGAAGTTTAAGCTAATACTTGAAATTAATAAAAAGAGCACTAAATTAAAAGTTCAGAGATATTTTTTATTTCATACTTTCACTAATGCTCTTTGGAGATAAATCATTTCATTTATATGGGCCTTAGTTTTCACAACTATAAGAGTTGGAAGCTTGACTAGATGATCTGTATGTAGTCTTCCAATTCTAAAATGTTCCACTAATTTGGATTCCTACAATAATTGCCCTTGCAATACACGCATGCTGCCACCAAGTAGCAGGAGAGACTACTAGTTCCTTTTTTATCCCTAGTGGGGGTGCATTTTGACAGCAGACTTATCCGTCAATAGTACAACCTGTTAGTATAACTATAAGATAACAAAATAATCTGGTATTCTTTCCTGTAAAAGAGAAGCTTTACATTGTGTCTGTGAATCGTACCAGAATCACCTGTAGGTTTATAAATATAGAGGAAATCCTGAACCCATTGAATGAGAATCTTCAGAGACAGGACTTGGGCATCTGGAATTTTGGGCTCCCATCATTTGTATATTTTATTTCATTTTATTTTTGCCTATGTACAATATTTGTCACATCCTTTTGAATCTTTAAAAGGTTCTTTCTGTTTTAAATTTTAGAATATCCCATAATCTTCACCTACTTTTCATAAGGTGTTATCTGTTATGTTTATTCGATCTTGTGCTTCTCCTGGTTAAGGCTTCTTTCTTTCCTTTTTTTTTTTTTCGTGGCCCTGCCTCATGTCTTGCAGGATCTTAGTTCCCTGACCTGGGATTGGACCCCAGGGCCCCAGCAGTGAAAGCGCCATGTTCTAAACACTGGACCACCAGGGAAGTCCCAAGATTTCCGTTTTAAATGACTTTTTTCCCACTCTAATTCATTCCTGGGATCAGTTTCATGTTTGGACATTAAAGCAACCTTGCATTGCCAGAATAAAGCTACTTTGATTCTGATATATGATTGTTTTACATACCATGGATATAGGTTGTGCTTCTCTTTACACATTGTGCATGCATGTTCAAAGGAGAAACTGGCCTGTGATTCTATTCTTGTAATATTCTTTATAGATTTGTTTTAAGAGTCTATACTTTATATTTTATTTATTTATTTTTGGCTGCATTGGGTCTTCATTGCTGCATGCGAGCTTTCTCTAGTTTCGGCGAGCGGGGGTCTATTCTTCGTTGCGGCGAGTAGGCTTCTCATTGCAGCCTTCTGACCCCATGGGCTTCTGACCCCATTCGTCGGTGCTACTTCAGTTCCTTACCCCTTCCCTTCTGACCCTGGGCCGTGAAATCCTCTTTCTGCGGCTGGCCTGCGGCAGAAAGTCAATGAGGCAAGAGTAGGCTTGGAGTATCCAAGGAGCAGAAAGGATGTCAGCGTGTGGAAAACAGAGCGAGCAAATTGGAGAGGAGAAGGAAACAGTCAGAGAGGAAACAGAGGCCCAGATTTCTAGGTCTGTGGAGGCACTCTGAGGACTTTGCATTTTCTGTGAAGAAGCCACTGAAGAAATTTGAGTGACATGATCTGACTTATGTTTTAACAAGATCTCTCTGGATGCCACGTTGATTAGAGACTGTAGGAGAGCAAGGACAAGCCCCAGAAGACCAACAGTTGATTCAAAGAAGTGATTACTCAAACACGGTCCCCCTCCTCAGTGAAGACGCAGAGCAGGAATTGGCAAATAATGGCCACAAATCAAATCAGGCTCTCAGCCTGGATCTGTGGGACTGTGAGCTAATAATGGTTCTCACGTTCAGAAAGCTTGTTGAAGAAGAAAGAGGAGGAGAAGCTACAGAAACTGTATATGGCCCACAAAGCCTAAGATATTTAACATCCAGAAGATGCTTTCCAACACCTGATGTAAAGCATGTGGCTGGTAGGAGGTCCTCAACAAAATTTGGAAGAGGAATACATGAGTCAGTTCGTTCCTGAAAACACTGTAAAGTGATAGGGGTCAAGAAACATTTACCCCTTCACCCTTAACCTTCACAAATGATGCCAGTTCCATTGAGCTATGGAAAAATACATTCTGGCTTTCAAAAGAATAACCCAGAGGGCATTTTCTCACATAGGCAAGGTCATAAACAACTGTCAAGTGAAGTTGAAATAACAACAAATCAAATAATAACAGAAAACATTTTTACAGATTTTTAAATCTTACAAAGCATTTTCATGTTCATTATCTAATTTAATCCTCAAATCAACGTCATGAGATAGTTAGTATTTCCCCATTAGAAATGACCACATATTAAATCCTTAGTGATTGCTCAAGAAAAGCTGAAATCTTGAGTATTACATCTATTAATGCCATGGTTGGGTGTTTTCCCATGGGAACACTGGATGCTAAAATCCACAGGGATTTTCAGCTCAAGATGGCAGACTAGGAAATATATTTACTTTCTGTTCCTCCTGAAACCATATCTAAATAAAACTGCAGAAATACCAAAATTAATCAACCAATAAAAGCCAAGATATTTTGCAAGTCATCAACCACAGAAAGATTTCAACACATTTCGAGAAGGCAAACAATGAAATGGAGGAGCCGTGAATAAAAGAATGAAGAAAAAAAGGCTGACCCTAAGTAAGGTCTGCACAAAGCCACTCAGCTTTTGCTGAGCTCTGGTTACAGTAAAGGCCACAGGAAAGAAGAGGGGCTGAAAACAAGGAGGCAAACGTCATTTAAGGAAAAACAGTTCATTTAATGAGCTCCAGGGAACACTCAGCCTGCTGCCATACTAACTCATGAATTACAATGGATAGTTGGTAAGCAAGACAAGAAAACAGGGAAGAAACAAAAGAAACAAAAATCAAGACACTGTTTCTAACTGAACTCTTCTCAAATGAGATCGAGGAATTCTGGTTCAATGCCACAGCTGTGAATCATTTCTGCTCTTGGAGAGGTTACGAAGGGCTTATAATATTTCCCTTATTTTCAGACAGAATTTAGGTCTGAGCAAAAGCTTTTGTGTCCTCCAACCCCAAAATTTATTGGGGATGGAAGCCCAGATTTGCTGGGACATACCATAAAAAGAATCTCATGAGCAGAGGGTCAAACTGATTTTGGAATATATGAATTATGCCCAGTGTGAGTTTCAATCGGTATACATATATATATATATATATATATATATATATATATATATACACATTTGTACTGATCTATATGATTTTGGGTTCTGAAACTCCTACATGTCACATGCGTGATACATAACAGACAATGTCAGCCCCAGGAGGGAGAAAACACTCCAATGAAGCAAGCCAAAGAAACAAGTTTTGAGCAAGGTCAAGTGATGAGTAGACCAGGATTGTTCAATTCCTACCTGTCATGCTGAAGCTTCCAGCTCCTGAATAACAACACATGCTTCCCTTGTCCTACACACCCAAGAGTACGTCTCCTCTCTTGGCCATAAGAATCTCTAGAGTTACATATGTGTAGTAAAGAGTGGACCCGGCTGGCATACTCACAATGACCAAATTGTGTTGATCCTACTTTATACCAATACATCGCTCCACGCTGAAGTTGCAATAAATGATATATTTGCTTTCTAGACATGAATGAGACGCCTTACTGGATATAATCCAGGAAGGCCAGAGAAGCTGGCTTCTAATCCATACGGAACAATTCACTGCTGAATTTCTTTCAGGATAGCCCATGATTTATCTAGAATATCATCTTTACATATCTGGATCCTTCAAACTAGACAAAGGGAAAATACGGGCTTAAGCCTCGATTAGAAATATGGAATGGTGCCATGCTGACAACTGGTGGTCCCTGACCAGTATCTTCTGAGATTAGAACACAGTGTGGTGGATGACCAATTCATGCGTTGAACAAAAGAAGACCTCCTACAGGGCAGTGTAGCTGTTCGTTACAGGTATGGCACTTAGGGCTAAGTACCATAAGGACTACAAGGAAAAACGAAAAACAAGTAACACATGAAGCATATACGATAAGGAGGCGCCACAGTCCAGAGCACGAGCTCTGGAATCACACAGGCTTGGATCGAATCCCGGCTAAGCCACTACCGTCTATATACCCTGAAGGACAGGCCAAGGTTTAAATGTTGTTTTACCACATTTCAAAAAAGAAGTGAAGAAAGAACCTATCTGCCAGGAAGGGACATCGTGGGGTGCAGCATCCAGTCGGATCAGGGCCCCGCATCTCCTGCTCAGAAACCTTGGCCACCTGGCTCGTGGTGATGCTGGCAGCTGAGCAGCCCTGGAGAAGGCGATCCTGTCTCCAGGTCTCGCAGAGAAGCTGGGGAGGTCTCCGGACGAGGTGGCCCACACCCCGGTAAGCTCTGGCTGCCTCCTGCCCTCAGGTCTCAGCAGGCTCTGGCCTCTGGGCCCCGTGGTGGGGAAGGCCTGGCCGATACATACGCAGGGCTGAGGGGCCTGCAGAGCCAGTCCCCAGGCAGGGTGAGCTCTGGAGGAGGCTTCCACAGTCCCCAACAGTCTCCGCATGGTGGCCCATCTGGTGCCAAACACCTGCCACCCACAGCGAGAAGTCCCAGCCACTAGAAAGTCCAGAAGGGGCCCCGCCCTTTGCCTTTGGGCCGGGGTTAAGCCACCAGCTGGGCTTGCATGTGACCCCTGCCACGCCCCCTGCCCCGCCCGCCCTTTCTCTGTGACACGTACAATGGATATGTCATAAAGCCAGGCTGAGCCAGTGCTATAAATTCGGAGGAGTTAGAATCTAGGAAGAAGCTCTCCCACTTTCACTCTCTGCTCTCAGATCAGGCAGGCAGTACCTCTAATATGGAAGCTATGGACACCACACCTCCCTCCCAGGCTGTCCTCTTCCATTCTGCTCATGTTTTCCCCAGCACCCCACTGACGGCTTTGGCGGGTATCGGTGCTTCAGCAGGCAGCACGTCTCACCCCGAACCTATGGACACCACACCTCCTTCTCACGCTGCCATCTTCCATTCTGCTCCTGTTTTCCCCAGCACCCAATCTATGGCTTTCGCGGGCATTGGTGCTTCAGCAGGCAGCACCTCAGACCCCGAACCTATGGACACCACACCTCCTTCACACGCTGTCATCTTCCATTCTGCTCCTGTTTTCCCCAGCACCCCACTGACGGCTTTGGCGGGCATCGGTGCTTCAGCAGGAAGCACGTCAGACCCCGAACCTATGGACACCACACCTCCTTCACACGCTGTCATCTTCCATTCTGCTCCTGTTTTCCCCAGCACCCCATTGACGGCTTTGGCGGGCATCGGTGCTTCAGCAGGAAGCACGTCAGACCCCGAACCTATGGACACCACACCTCCTTCACACGCTGTCATCTTCCATTCTGCTCCCGTTTTCCCCAACTCCAGCCTCAGAATGCGCTGAGGCCTGTAGCCTAGTTACGCCAGCTCAGAACAATGATGAGCACACCTTTTTCCAATCACCTTTCCTCATGCTCCCCATGCCTCATACTGCCCTGCTTCTTTATTCTTTATGCCACAGATACCCAAAGCCCCTTGCATTTGGGGAGGCGGATCTGAGACCTATTGTCAGGTCACGTCCTCGCTTGGCTGCCCTGTGAATAAACCTCCTCTTTGCTGCAAACCTCAGCATTTCAGTGTTTTGGCTTGCTGCGCCTCAGACAGAATGGTTGGGAGCAGTGGTACCGGTCCCTTGCCTGTGAGGGAAGCTGCTTCCAAGTGGTCACGTTGTGGATGTTTTCTCCTCTCGGGTTGGGGGCGGGGCAGACATCCTGCTCTTCAGGAAAGGGAGAAACGCAGGTGCCAAACCCTTGCCCTCAGCGTCACCGTCACCTAGGAACTTGTTAGAAGCACAGAATCCAGGCCCCACCCAGAACTACTGAATACCAGCCTGCATTTAACAAGATCCACAAGAGAGGCATACCCATATTAAAGTTGGAGAGGCACCAAGCTGTCATCGTCTTCTCCATGGCTAATGAAAACGAAGCAAAGGTTCATCCCGAGCCGACTCTGCCTCAGTCACCTGGATATCACATGAGCTCATTTCATCCTCCCCAGAACCTGCAAATGAGACTGAGGGTCAGAGTGGTCTAGCACCCAAGGTTCCATAAAAGAACATGACCAAGGCTCACTGGAGCCCAGACTTCCAAAAAAGAAGGCCCCTGAGCACAGCATGGCACCACTGCAGCCCAAACCGTGGGCCTGGAGGGTAGGCCAGGCTCCCCATGCAGAGTTCACACCATTCGACAGATGCCCACAGCAGACCGCAAGGCGATATGAGAAGTAAGTTCTGATTGTGGAATCTCTGAATTTTGAGATTTAAAGAAAAAAATCTGTTTTCGGGGGATGGTTAAAACAGTTCTACCAAGGAGTAAAGAGAGGGCATCTCAAGGCCCCTTCTGGACTTAGAATTTAATGCCTACTTATTGAGAAATGCTCCGTGCATTGGCTCAGCCCTACGTCGAGATGAAGTTCTCTCTCTGTGCCGTAGAAGCTTAGGTTCTAAAAAGGCCACAGAAATGGGTGAGACCTAAAAAATGCCAGAACAATGCAACGGCCTTAATCAGACTGTCTTTGCTTTGCCTTGCTTACAAGTCACTGACTTTAAACTGAATATGGTGTCATGTCTTTATGTTTCTTGAAGCTTTTTTTACAAAAGATCATATAAAGATTTTCTTCCATGGTAAGACTTTTATATTGTATTTTTCTTAAACTGGAGTGTGGTACATTTACCCTCCATCAGATGATTGCTTATAACTCACCTTGCTTTATTAAGGATACCGCTAGAGGCTTCTATGTCCCTACTAACAAGAATACATTTTCACGCCCATGCAAACCAATGAAAATCCAAGATTTCAGAGCACAAGATAATGAAAATTCTCTCTATCCGCATCTTTTACTACTTTTAATCTGGTAACAGTCCCTAAGTGTGTCAGATGAAAGGTACCGTCGCGGGAACTGACATCGTTAACAGCATTCCATACAGGTAAGTCTTGATTGTTCCAATTTCTCAAAAAGTTGGACACATTTACTGCCTCTATGACATCTCTAGGGTGTGTGGAAGAAATAAAAAAGAGGCCTGTACAATGTATTTCTCAAAATATACACACATAGAGTTTGCACATACAAACAGGGAAACCTTATAAATAATGTATGGGGAGCAAAGCATTGTCGGTAATGGAACTACTCATTTCGAAAGCCAACACTGTCACCAAGTGTCCACGCACCAAACCTGACTGGGAATTTTCACGGGCCACCAAACCAGAGGTGGAGATTTTTAGGCACATTCTTGCCAGAAAAGAGAGCCTAGGGCATAAACCACTCAACTGGTTGGCACGAATGCCAGGGCAACCCAAGCAAGTGGACATACAAGCCTACGTAACGCTTGGAAGTAGGAAGCTTTGGGGAACTACACCTGGGCTGGTACTGGCCTCCCTCCCCAAAGGGACAAGGAGAGCAGATACCTGGATGGAGTCAAGAGAGAGAAAAAAGAAAGGCAAGGCTGGGTGTGGAGCAACGTGTGGATCCAGGAGCATGTGTCTCAGAACTGCCGGGGCTCTGCAGACCAGCTGCATCCCCATTCTCCTTGACCCTCATTGGTATAATGAACTCAGGGTGGGCGCATCCCGGCTGCCAAGTCACTTCCACCTGTCCATGGAGTTGACAGTTACTTGCTCACAGTGAACCAGCCTCTCTGAACCTAACAGCTACTGCAGGAGGCGGCAGTGGAGATCAAGCTGAAGACAACGACCAGATGCGAAGGAGGAAGGGACGTTCAGCGGACCGACTGGGTGGACTGATGGTGTGGCGTTAAGTCTGCAGAGCTAAAGGGGCCAGATGTAGAAAAGGGAAGGGGAACCATGAGGATATGGTCAAGCCCCATCGTATGGATATTTCATCCATATGTTGTATACAAATTCCATTCAATTTGCTCCGAGTGAAAAAGAGAGAACAAAATTATCCTTTCAACCATGTCAGTGACTTTATTTACCATCTCATTTGATGAGCTCCTAGCCCAGGGTCAGAGGGAAATGGGAGCTGTGAGCCTGCCATCTCTCAGGAAGTCTCAGGCCTCAGAGGCCCCTCATAGCCAAACTACCTCACCTTTTGCACTTTTCAAGCAACGTTATTCCTAAGTGCGAGTCACCCTCTTCATCAGGTTCGCCAAGAAACAGCAATCTCTCCCAATGAGAGAGGAAAGATGGGCTACTTTGGCTTTCTGAGGCACAATATGTAGTTCTCCAAAATGGTACCTGCCTGGGGGATTTTTCAAGAAAATTAAGCATCAGTGGTGATCTGTTTGTCTTCACATAACGTATGACCCAGATGTGCTGAGAAATAAGAAAAGGACGAACGAATCAAGGGCAGCTGATCCAAGGAGGCAAGGGGCAACTTCCACAGCCTACGTGGAAAGCTAGAGGAAGGGAACATCCAGCTGGTGGGAGCTGAAGACAGGGGCCAGTCCTCCTTGGGCTCGGGATGCCACCCCCTCTTCCTACATCTTCACGCTCCCCTTCTCTGTTGGCCCCTCCCAGCCATATTAAAGAGTCACAAGGAAATGCTCTCCTCCACTCCATTCTCCTGTCCTCCTATCCATCCCTCCCTTCTTTCCCTTTGCCATCAATTTCTTCACTTGCGCCCCAGTTCTCCCCTCCCATCTCCACTGCGATCTGGTTTCTGCCCCACTACTCTCGGAAACTGATCTCCTCGAAGCCCCCAATGATTTCTCCGTTGACAAGTCCAGAGGACTACTTCTCAATCCTTATCTTTGTGACCGCCAAGCCGAGTTAGATCTTAAACAACGTCTCCGTCTTGAAAATCTCTTCCCTTGACTTCTGGGCCAACTTTCCTTTTCTTTTCATGAGACTGATCACAACCAGTGCTGCAGATTCCATCGAATTAAGGAATGCTCTTGCCTACACGTGTGAATGAGCTGTGAGTAAAGTACTGAAGTAGAGGACACCAGAAGTGAAACGTCTTCATGAATGTCCACGTGGCTGAGCAGCAAGTTAACCTTTCATACGTGTGCCAGAGAAGAAGAGTTGGGTTTTATTTTATTTACTTTTCCCTGGACGGTGTTGAATGACTACCATGTACAAGTTCAGGCCACCTTTTGCTGAGGAGAGCTGAGAGAAAACTGAACAAGAGAGCTGTCTTTTTCTTGACCAGTTCACCTTAGTTTCCCAAACTCTAAGTCTTTCCCTAATTCTTTCTCCTTTTTATTCTAGTAAAATGAACATAACACAAAATTCACCATTTGGATCATCTTACAATTCACTGTACCATTCAGTGGAATTTACTACTGTCAAAATGTTGTGCAACTATCACCACTGCCTAGCTGCAAAACATTTTCATCAACCAAGAGGAAACCTACACCCATTTTAAGGAGTCATTCCCTATTTCCCTCTCTTCCAAACCCCTGGCAACCACTAATGTATAATCTTTTCTGTGTGTATGGATTTGCCACTGCTAGACATTTCATATAAATGGAACCATACAATATGTAGCCTTTCATGCCTGACTTCTTTCACTTAGTTGCATCCATCATGTAGCATGTATCAGAAATCCACTCACTGTTACGGCTGAATCCTTCATACTGTTTGAATACAAAATTAAAAATACGTTGAGAGTGAAGCTCTGTTTTAATGGCACATCTATTAGGCCAATTCATTGAAAGAAGCTGAAGATGGAGATATTGTGAAATGATAATCGTTGAGAAGCCTCAGCCAATTGGATAATGAAAAGTTTGGGAAATGTTGCAAAAAATTATCTGCTTTATATTAAAAGCCTATTAAACAAGGATTCAGGAGATTGTCTTTTTCTTGCAGGTAACTTAAATGAGGCAGAAAGACATAACTGCCCTTTAAAACACATTTTGAAGGGATTCTATTTATTCTTAATAGACGAATGGGAGTACAGGAAGTTCACATCCAATATGGACTCCCTGTCCAAACACTGTTTATCGTTCTAGCCACCACTATCGAATTATATTTCTTGAGAGTAAGGCAGCTCAATTCCTGCATATTACTTTCTAAACTTCATCCATCAAATCCATTAATACAGTATAAACAAGAGTTGTTCATGTTTAAGTGCAGTTCAAATATCAGGTATAAAGAACCCGCAGTAAGAAAAAGAATCCTATATCTCTTGCCAGAATGTGGTCAGCTCTGGGGTGCTCTGCTAGCTGAAAGACACATTCATTATTAAGAGGATAGAGGCTGTTTAAGAGGGATGAGAGCCAAAAAATTTTAACTACATATATGTGTTAAGAACAGTGCTAGGTTATCTCATGTTCTATATCAGTCAAGGCTCACCATTTTACATACGTGGAAAGCAAAGTTAAAAGTGTATTCGTAGGGCTTCCCTGTTGGCGCAGTGGTTAAGGATCCACCTGCCAGTGCAGGGGACACGCGTTTGAGCCCTGGTCCGGGAAGATCCCACATGCCACGGAGCAACTAAGACCATGTGCCACAACTACTGAGCCTGCGTGCTAGAGCCCGTGAACCACAACTACTGAAGCCCACGCACCTAGACCCCGTGCTCAGCAACAACGAGAAGCCACCACAATGAGAAGCCCGCGTACTGCAACAAAGAGTAGCCCCCGCTCACCGCAACAAGAGAAAGCCCGCACACAGCAACGAAGAGCCTAGGCAGCCAAAGATAAATAAATAAATACGTCTATTTAAAAAAAAAAGTGTTTTACTAACTTACTAAAAGGCACGCAATCAGAAAACGTGAGCAAGGATTCAATCCCAAATCTGTCACACTGAAGTTTAAGCTAATACTTGAAATTAATAAAAAGAGCACTAAATTAAAAGTTCAGAGATATTTTTTATTTCATACTTTCACTAATGCTCTTTGGAGATAAATCATTTCATTTATATGGGCCTTAGTTTTCACAACTATAAGAGTTGGAAGCTTGACTAGATGATCTGTATGTAGTCTTCCAATTCTAAAATGTTCCACTAATTTGGATTCCTACAATAATTGCCCTTGCAATACACGCATGCTGCCACCAAGTAGCAGGAGAGACTACTAGTTCCTTTTTTATCCCTAGTGGGGGTGCATTTTGACAGCAGACTTATCCGTCAATAGTACAACCTGTTAGTATAACTATAAGATAACAAAATAATCTGGTATTCTTTCCTGTAAAAGAGAAGCTTTACATTGTGTCTGTGAATCGTACCAGAATCACCTGTAGGTTTATAAATATAGAGGAAATCCTGAACCCATTGAATGAGAATCTTCAGAGACAGGACTTGGGCATCTGGAATTTTGGGCTCCCATCATTTGTATATTTTATTTCATTTTATTTTTGCCTATGTACAATATTTGTCACATCCTTTTGAATCTTTAAAAGGTTCTTTCTGTTTTAAATTTTAGAATATCCCATAATCTTCACCTACTTTTCATAAGGTGTTATCTGTTATGTTTATTCGATCTTGTGCTTCTCCTGGTTAAGGCTTCTTTCTTTCCTTTTTTTTTTTTTCGTGGCCCTGCCTCATGTCTTGCAGGATCTTAGTTCCCTGACCTGGGATTGGACCCCAGGGCCCCAGCAGTGAAAGCGCCATGTTCTAAACACTGGACCACCAGGGAAGTCCCAAGATTTCCGTTTTAAATGACTTTTTTCCCACTCTAATTCATTCCTGGGATCAGTTTCATGTTTGGACATTAAAGCAACCTTGCATTGCCAGAATAAAGCTACTTTGATTCTGATATATGATTGTTTTACATACCATGGATATAGGTTGTGCTTCTCTTTACACATTGTGCATGCATGTTCAAAGGAGAAACTGGCCTGTGATTCTATTCTTGTAATATTCTTTATAGATTTGTTTTAAGAGTCTATACTTTATATTTTATTTATTTATTTTTGGCTGCATTGGGTCTTCATTGCTGCATGCGAGCTTTCTCTAGTTTCGGCGAGCGGGGGTCTATTCTTCGTTGCGGCGAGTAGGCTTCTCATTGCAGCCTTCTGACCCCATGGGCTTCTGACCCCATTCGTCGGTGCTACTTCAGTTCCTTACCCCTTCCCTTCTGACCCTGGGCCGTGAAATCCTCTTTCTGCGGCTGGCCTGCGGCAGAAAGTCAATGAGGCAAGAGTAGGCTTGGAGTATCCAAGGAGCAGAAAGGATGTCAGCGTGTGGAAAACAGAGCGAGCAAATTGGAGAGGAGAAGGAAACAGTCAGAGAGGAAACAGAGGCCCAGATTTCTAGGTCTGTGGAGGCACTCTGAGGACTTTGCATTTTCTGTGAAGAAGCCACTGAAGAAATTTGAGTGACATGATCTGACTTATGTTTTAACAAGATCTCTCTGGATGCCACGTTGATTAGAGACTGTAGGAGAGCAAGGACAAGCCCCAGAAGACCAACAGTTGATTCAAAGAAGTGATTACTCAAACACGGTCCCCCTTCTCAGTGAAGACGCAGAGCAGGAATTGGCAAATAATGGCCACAAATCAAATCAGGCTCTCAGCCTGGATCTGTGGGACTGTGAGCTAATAATGGTTCTCACGTTCAGAAAGCTTGTTGAAGAAGAAAGAGGAGGAGAAGCTACAGAAACTGTATATGGCCCACAAAGCCTAAGATATTTAAAATCCAGAAGATGCTTTCCAACACCTGATGTAAAGCATGTGGCTGGTAGGAGGTCCTCAACAAAATTTGGAAGAGGAATACATGAGTCAGTTCGTTCCTGAAAACACTGTAAAGTGATAGGGGTCAAGAAACATTTACCCCTTCACCCTTAACCTTCACAAATGATGCCAGTTCCATTGAGCTATGGAAAAATACATTCTGGCTTTCAAAAGAATAACCCAGAGGGCATTTTCTCACATAGGCAAGGTCATAAACAACTGTCAAGTGAAGTTGAAATAACAACAAATCAAATAATAACAGAAAACATTTTTACAGATTTTTAAATCTTACAAAGCATTTTCATGTTCATTATCTAATTTAATCCTCAAATCAACGTCATGAGATAGTTAGTATTTCCCCATTAGAAATGACCACATATTA
Organism: Delphinapterus leucas; assembly: GCF_059928025.1. Taxonomy (NCBI): domain Eukaryota; kingdom Metazoa; phylum Chordata; class Mammalia; order Artiodactyla; family Monodontidae; genus Delphinapterus; species Delphinapterus leucas. The sequence continues at coordinate 106,784,422 of NC_143137.1, read as the reverse complement.
AATCCTTAGTGATTGCTCAAGAAAAGCTGAAATCTTGAGTATTACATCTATTAATGCCATGGTTGGGTGTTTTCCCATGGGAACACTGGATGCTAAAATCCACAGGGATTTTCAGCTCAAGATGGCAGACTAGGAAATATATTTACTTTCTGTTCCTCCTGAAACCATATCTAAATAAAACTGCAGAAATACCAAAATTAATCAACCAATAAAAGCCAAGATATTTTGCAAGTCATCAACCACAGAAAGATTTCAACACATTTCGAGAAGGCAAACAATGAAATGGAGGAGCCGTGAATAAAAGAATGAAGAAAAAAAGGCTGACCCTAAGTAAGGTCTGCACAAAGCCACTCAGCTTTTGCTGAGCTCTGGTTACAGTAAAGGGCACAGGAAAGAAGAGGGGCTGAAAACAAGGAGGCAAACGTCATTTAAGGAAAAACAGTTCATTTAATGAGCTCCAGGGAACACTCAGCCTGCTGCCATACTAACTCATGAATTACAATGGATAGTTGGTAAGCAAGACAAGAAAACAGGGAAGAAACAAAAGAAACAAAAATCAAGACACTGTTTCTAACTGAACTCTTCTCAAATGAGATCGAGGAATTCTGGTTCAATGCCACAGCTGTGAATCATTTCTGCTCTTGGAGAGGTTACGAAGGGCTTATAATATTTCCCTTATTTTCAGACAGAATTTAGGTCTGAGCAAAAGCTTTTGTGTCCTCCAACCCCAAAATTTATTGGGGATGGAAGCCCAGATTTGCTGGGACATACCATAAAAAGAATCTCATGAGCAGAGGGTCAAACTGATTTTGGAATATATGAATTATGCCCAGTGTGAGTTTCAATCGGTATACATATATATATATATATATATATATATATATATATATATATATATATACACATTTGTACTGATCTATATGATTTTGGGTTCTGAAACTCCTACATGTCACATGCGTGATACATAACAGACAATGTCAGCCCCAGGAGGGAGAAAACACTCCAATGAAGCAAGCCAAAGAAACAAGTTTTGAGCAAGGTCAAGTGATGAGTAGACCAGGATTGTTCAATTCCTACCTGTCATGCTGAAGCTTCCAGCTCCTGAATAACAACACATGCTTCCCTTGTCCTACACACCCAAGGGTACATCTCCTCTCTTGGCCATAAGAATCTCTAGAGTTACATATGTGTAGTAAAGAGTGGACCCGGCTGGCATACTCACGATGACCAAATTGTGTTCATCCTACTTTATACCAATACATCGCTCCACGCTGAAGTTGCAATAAATGATATATTTGCTTTCTAGACATGAATGAGACGCCTTACTGGATATAATCCAGGAAGGCCAGAGAAGCTGGCTTCTAATCCATACGGAACAATTCACTGCTGAATTTCTTTCAGGATAGCCCATGATTTATCTAGAATATCATCTTTACATATCTGGATCCTTCAAACTAGACAAAGGGAAAATACGGGCTTAAGCCTCGATTAGAAATATGGAATGGTGCCATGCTGACAACTGGTGGTCCCTGACCAGTATCTTCTGAGATTAGAACACAGTGTGGTGGATGACCAATTCATGCGTTGAACAAAAGAAGACCTCCTACAGGGCAGTGTAGCTGTTCGTTACAGGTATGGCACTTAGGGCTAAGTACCATAAGGACTACAAGGAAAAACGAAAAACAAGTAACACATGAAGCATATACGATAAGGAGGCGCCACAGTCCAGAGCACGAGCTCTGGAATCACACAGGCTTGGATCGAATCCCGGCTAAGCCACTACCGTCTATATACCCTGAAGGACAGGCCAAGGTTTAAATGTTGTTTTACCACATTTCAAAAAAGAAGTGAAGAAAGAACCTATCTGCCAGGAAGGGACATCGTGGGGTGCAGCATCCAGTCGGATCAGGGCCCCGCATCTCCTGCTCAGAAACCTTGGCCACCTGGCTCGTGGTGATGCTGGCAGCTGAGCAGCCCTGGAGAAGGCGATCCTGTCTCCAGGTCTCGCAGAGAAGCTGGGGAGGTCTCCGGACGAGGTGGCCCACACCCCGGTAAGCTCTGGCTGCCTCCTGCCCTCAGGTCTCAGCAGGCTCTGGCCTCTGGGCCCCGTGGTGGGGAAGGCCTGGCCGATACATACGCAGGGCTGAGGGGCCTGCAGAGCCAGTCCCCAGGCAGGGTGAGCTCTGGAGGAGGCTTCCACAGTCCCCAACAGTCTCCGCATGGTGGCCCATCTGGTGCCAAACACCTGCCACCCACAGCGAGAAGTCCCAGCCACTAGAAAGTCCAGAAGGGGCCCCGCCCTTTGCCTTTGGGCCGGGGTTAAGCCACCAGCTGGGCTTGCATGTGACCCCTGCCACGCCCCCTGCCCCGCCCGCCCTTTCTCTGTGACACGTACAATGGATATGTCATAAAGCCAGGCTGAGCCAGTGCTATAAATTCGGAGGAGTTAGAATCTAGGAAGAAGCTCTCCCACTTTCACTCTCTGCTCTCAGATCAGGCAGGCAGTACCTCTAATATGGAAGCTATGGACACCACACCTCCCTCCCAGGCTGTCCTCTTCCATTCTGCTCATGTTTTCCCCAGCACCCCACTGACGGCTTTGGCGGGTATCGGTGCTTCAGCAGGCAGCACGTCTCACCCCGAACCTATGGACACCACACCTCCTTCTCACGCTGCCATCTTCCATTCTGCTCCTGTTTTCCCCAGCACCCAATCTATGGCTTTGGCGGGCATTGGTGCTTCAGCAGGCAGCACCTCAGACCCCGAACCTATGGACACCACACCTCCTTCACACGCTGTCATCTTCCATTCTGCTCCTGTTTTCCCCAGCACCCCACTGACGGCTTTGGCGGGCATCGGTGCTTCAGCAGGAAGCACGTCAGACCCCGAACCTATGGACACCACACCTCCTTCACACGCTGTCATCTTCCATTCTGCTCCTGTTTTCCCCAGCACCCCATTGACGGCTTTGGCGGGCATCGGTGCTTCAGCAGGAAGCACGTCAGACCCCGAACCTATGGACACCACACCTCCTTCACACGCTGTCATCTTCCATTCGGCTCCTGTTTTCCCAAGCACCTCATTGACGGGTTTGACGGGCATCGGTGCTTCAGCAGGAAGCACGTCAGACCCCGAACCTATGGACACCACACCTCCTTCACACGCTGTCATCTTCCATTCTGCTCCTGTTTTCCCCAGCACTCCATTGACGGCTTTGGCGGGCATCGGTGCTTCAGCAGGAAGCACGTCAGGCCCCGAACCTATGGACACCACACCTCCTTCACACGCTGTCATCTTCCATTCTGCTCCCGTTTTCCCCAACTCCAGCCTCAGAATGCGCTGAGGCCTGTAGCCTAGTTACGCCAGCTCAGAGCAATGATGAGCACACCTTTTTCCAATCACCTTTCCTCATGCTCCCCATGCCTCATACTGCCCTGCTTCTTTATTCTTTATGCCACAGATACCCAAAGCCCCTTGCATTTGGGGAGGCGGATCTGAGACCTATTGTCAGGTCACGTCCTCGCTTGGCTGCCCTGTGAATAAACCTCCTCTTTGCTGCAAACCTCAGCATTTCAGTGTTTTGGCTTGCTGCGCCTCAGACAGAATGGTTGGGAGAAGTGGTACAGGTCCCTTGCCTGTGAGGGAAGCTGCTTCCAAGTGGTCACGTTGTGGATGTTTTCTCCTCTCGGGGTGGGGGCGGGGCAGACATCCTGCTCTTCAGGAAAGGGAGAAACGCAGGTGCCAAACCCTTGCCCTCAGCGTCACCGTCACCTAGGAACTTGTTAGAAGCACAGAATCCAGGCCCCACCCAGAACTACTGAATACCAGCCTGCATTTAACAAGATCCACAAGAGAGGCATACCCATATTAAAGTTGGAGAGGCACCAAGCTGTCATCGTCTTCTCCATGGCTAATGAAAACGAAGCAAAGGTTCATCCCGAGCCGACTCTGCCTCAGTCACCTGGATATCACATGAGCTCATTTCATCCTCCCCAGAACCTGCAAATGAGACTGAGGGTCAGAGTGGTCTAGCACCCAAGGTTCCATAAAAGAACATGACCAAGGCTCACTGGAGCCCAGACTTCCAAAAAAGAAGGCCCCTGAGCACAGCATGGCACCACTGCAGCCCAAACCGTGGGCCTGGAGGGTAGGCCAGGCTCCCCACGCAGAGTTCACACCATTCGACAGATGCCCACAGCAGACCGCAAGGCGATATGAGAAGTAAGTTCTGATTGTGGAATCTCTGAATTTTGAGATTTAAAGAAAAAAATCTGTTTTCGGGGGATGGTTAAAACAGTTCTACCAAGGAGTAAAGAGAGGGCATCTCAAGGCCCCTTCTGGACTTAGAATTTAATGCCAACTCATTGAGAAATGCTCCGTGCATTGGCTCAGCCCTACGTCGAGATGAAGTTCTCTCTCTGTGCCGTAGAAGCTTAGGTTCTAAAAAGGCCACAGAAATGGGTGAGACCTAAAAAATGCCAGAACAATGCAACGGCCTTAATCAGACTGTCTTTGCTTTGCCTTGCTTACAAGTCACTGACTTTAAACTGAATATGGTGTCATGTCTTTATGTTTCTTGAAGCTTTTTTTACAAAAGATCATATAAAGATTTTCTTCCATGGTAAGACTTTTATATTGTATTTTTCTTAAACTGGAGTGTGGTACATTTACCCTCCATCAGATGATTGCTTATAACTCACCTTGCTTTATTAAGGATACCGCTAGAGGCTTCTATGTCCCTACTAACAAGAATACATTTTCACGCCCATGCAAACCAATGAAAATCCAAGATTTCAGAGCACAAGATAATGAAAATTCTCTCTATCCGCATCTTTTACTACTTTTAATCTGGTAACAGTCCCTAAGTGTGTCAGATGAAAGGTACCGTCGCGGGAACTGACATCGTTAACAGCATTCCATACAGGTAAGTCTTGATTGTTCCAATTTCTCAAAAAGTTGGACACATTTACTGCCTCTATGACATCTCTAGGGTGTGTGGAAGAAATAAAAAAGAGGCCTGTACAATGTATTTCTCAAAATATACACACATAGAGTTTGCACATACAAACAGGGAAACCTTATAAATAATGTATGGGGAGCAAAGCATTGTCGGTAAGGGAACTATTCATTTCGAAAGCCAACACTGTCACCAAGTGTCCACGCACCAAACCTGACTGGGAATTTTCACGGACCACCAAACCAGAGGTGGAGATTTTTAGGCACATTCTTGCCAGAAAAGAGAGCCTAGGGCATAAACCACTCAACTGGTTGGCACGAATGCCAGGGCAACCCAAGCAAGTGGACATACAAGCCTACGTAACGCTTGGAAGTAGGAAGCTTTGGGGAACTACACCTGGGCTGGTACTGGCCTCCCTCCCCAAAGGGACAAGGAGAGCAGATACCTGGATGGAGTCAAGAGAGAGAAAAAAGTAAGGCAAGGCTGGGTGTGGAGCAATGTGTGGATCCAGGAGCATGTGTCTCAGAACTGCCGGGGCTCTGCAGACCAGCTGCATCCCCATTCTCCTTGACCCTCATTGGTATAATGAACTCAGGGTGGGCGCATCCCGGCTGCCAAGTCACTTCCACCTGTCCATGGAGTTGACAGTTACTTGCTCACAGTGAACCAGCCTCTCTGAACCTAACAGCTACTGCAGGAGGCGGCAGTGGAGATCAAGCTGAAGACAACGACCAGATGCGAAGGAGGAAGGGACGTTCAGCGGACCGACTGGGTGGACTGATGGTGTGGCGTTAAGTCTGCAGAGCTAAAGGGGCCAGATGTAGAAAAGGGAAGGGGAACCATGAGGATATGGTCAAGCCCCATCGTATGGATATTTCATCCATATGTTGTATACAAATTCCACTCAATTTGCTCCGAGTGAAAAAGAGAGAACAAAATTATCCTTTCAACCATGTCAGTGACTTTATTTACCATCTCATTTGATGAGCTCCTAGCCCAGGGTCAGAGGGAAATGGGAGCTGTGAGCCTGCCATCTCTCAGGAAGTCTCAGGCCTCAGAGGCCCCTCATAGCCAAACTACCTCACCTTTTGCACTTTTCAAGCAACGTTATTCCTAAGTGCGAGTCACCCTCTTCATCAGGTTCGCCAAGAAACAGCAATCTCTCCCAATGAGAGAGGAAAGATGGGCTACTTTGGCTTTCTGAGGCACAATATGTAGTTCTCCAAAATGGTACCTGCCTGGGGGATTTTTCAAGAAAATTAAGCATCAGTGGTGATCTGTTTGTCTTCACATAACGTATGACCCAGATGTGCTGAGAAATAAGAAAAGGACGAACGAATCAAGGGCAGCTGATCCAAGGAGGCAAGGGGCAACTCCCACAGCCTACGTGGAAAGCCAGAGGAAGGGAACATCCAGCTGGTGGGAGCTGAAGACAGGGGCCAGTCCTCCTTGGGCTCGGGATGCCACCCCCTCTTCCTACATCTTCACGCTCCCCTTCTCTGTTGGCCCCTCCCAGCCATATTAAAGAGTCACAAGGAAATGCTCTCCTCCACTCCATTCTCCTGTCCTCCTATCCATCCCTCCCTTCTTTCCCTTTGCCATCAATTTCTTCACTTGCGCCCCAGTTCTCCCCTCCCATCTCCACTGCGATCTGGTTTCTGCCCCACTACTCTCGGAAGCTGATCTCCTCGAAGCCCCCAATGATTTCTCCGTTGACAAGTCCAGGGGACTACTTCTCAATCCTTATCTTTGTGACCGCCAAGCCGAGTTAGATCTTAAACAACGTCTCCGTCTTGAAAATCTCTTCCCTTGACTTCTGCGCCACCTTTCCTTTTCTTTTCATGAGACTGATCACAACCAGTGCTGCAGATTCCATCGAATTAAGGAATGCTCTTGCCTACACGTGTGAATGAGCTGTGAGTAAAGTACTGAAGTAGAGGACACCAGAAGTGAAACGTCTTCATGAATGTCCACGTGGCTGAGCAGCAAGTTAACCTTTCATACGTGTGCTAGAGAAGAAGAGTTGGGTTTTATTTTATTTACTTTTCCCTGGACGGTGTTGAATGACTACCATGTACAAGTTCAGGCTACCTTTTGCTGAGGAGAGCTGAGAGAAAACTGAACAAGAGAGCTGTCTTTTTCTTGACCAGTTCACCTTAGTTTCCCAAACTCTAAGTCTTTCCCTAATTCTTTCTCCTTTTTATTCTAGTAAAATGAACATAACACAAAATTCACCATTTGGATCATCTTACAATTCACTGTACCATTCAGTGGAATTTACTACTGTCAAAATGTTGTGCAACTATCACCACTGCCTAGCTGCAAAACATTTTCATCAACCAAGAGGAAACCTACACCCATTTTAAGGAGTCATTCCCTATTTCCCTCTCTTCCAAACCCCTGGCAACCACTAATGTATAATCTTTTCTGTGTGTATGGATTTGCCACTGCTAGACATTTCATATAAATGGAACCATACAATATGTAGCCTTTCATGCCTGACTTCTTTCACTTAGTTGCATCCATCATGTAGCATGTATCAGAAATCCACTCACTGTTACGGCTGAATCCTTCATACTGTTTGAATACAAAATTAAAAATACGTTGAGAGTGAAGCTCTGTTTTAATGGCACATCTATTAGGCCAATTCATTGAAAGAAGCTGAAGATGGAGATATTGTGAAATGATAATCGTTGAGAAGCCTCAGCCAATTGGATAATGAAAAGTTTGGGAAATGTTGCAAAAAATTATCTGCTTTATATTAAAAGCCTATTAAACAAGGATTCAGGAGATTGTCTTTTTCTTGCAGGTAACTTAAATGAGGCAGAAAGACATAACTGCCCTTTAAAACACATTTTGAAGGGATTCTATTTATTCTTAATAGACGAATGGGAGTACAGGAAGTTCACATCCAATATGGACTCCCTGTCCAAACACTGTTTATCGTTCTAGCCACCACTATCGAATTATATTTCTTGAGAGTAAGGCAGCTCAATTCCTGCATATTACTTTCTAAACTTCATCCATCAAATCCATTAATACAGTATAAACAAGAGTTGTTCATGTTTAAGTGCAGTTCAAATATCAGGTATAAAGAACCCGCAGTAAGAAAAAGAATCCTATATCTCTTGCCAGAATGTGGTCAGCTCTGGGGTGCTCTGCTAGCTGAAAGACACATTCATTATTAAGAGGATAGAGGCTGTTTAAGAGGGATGAGAGCCAAAAAATTTTAACTACATATATGTGTTAAGAACAGTGCTAGGTTATCTCATGTTCTATATCAGTCAAGGCTCACCATTTTACATACGTGAAAAGCAAAGTTAAAAGTGTATTCGTAGGGCTTCCCTGTTGGCGCAGTGGTTAAGGATCCACCTGCCAGTGCAGGGGACACGCGTTTGAGCCCTGGTCCGGGAAGATCCCACATGCCACGGAGCAACTAAGACCATGTGCCACAACTACTGAGCCTGCGTGCTAGAGCCCGTGAACCACAACTACTGAAGCCCACGCACCTAGACCCCGTGCTCAGCAACAACGAGAAGCCACCACAATGAGAAGCCCGCGTACTGCAACAAAGAGTAGCCCCCGCTCACCGCAACAAGAGAAAGCCCGCACACAGCAACGAAGAGCCTAGGCAGCCAAAGATAAATAAATAAATACGTCTATTTAAAAAAAAAAGTGTTTTACTAACTTACTAAAAGGCACGCAATCAGAAAACGTGAGCAAGGATTCAATCCCAAATCTGTCACACTGAAGTTTAAGCTAATACTTGAAATTAATAAAAAGAGCACTAAATTAAAAGTTCAGAGATATTTTTTATTTCATACTTTCACTAATGCTCTTTGGAGATAAATCATTTCATTTATATGGGCCTTAGTTTTCACAACTATAAGAGTTGGAAGCTTGACTAGATGATCTGTATGTAGTCTTCCAATTCTAAAATGTTCCACTAATTTGGATTCCTACAATAATTGCCCTTGCAATACACGCATGCTGCCACCAAGTAGCAGGAGAGACTACTAGTTCCTTTTTTATCCCTAGTGGGGGTGCATTTTGACAGCAGACTTATCCGTCAATAGTACAACCTGTTAGTATAACTATAAGATAACAAAATAATCTGGTATTCTTTCCTGTAAAAGAGAAGCTTTACATTGTGTCTGTGAATCGTACCAGAATCACCTGTAGGTTTATAAATATAGAGGAAATCCTGAACCCATTGAATGAGAATCTTCAGAGACAGGACTTGGGCATCTGGAATTTTGGGCTCCCATCATTTGTATATTTTATTTCATTTTATTTTTGCCTATGTACAATATTTGTCACATCCTTTTGAATCTTTAAAAGGTTCTTTCTGTTTTAAATTTTAGAATATCCCATAATCTTCACCTACTTTTCATAAGGTGTTATCTGTTATGTTTATTCGATCTTGTGCTTCTCCTGGTTAAGGCTTCTTTCTTTCCTTTTTTTTTTTTTTCGTGGCCCTGCCTCATGTCTTGCAGGATCTTAGTTCCCTGACCTGGGATTGGACCCCAGGGCCCCAGCAGTGAAAGCGCCATGTTCTAAACACTGGACCACCAGGGAAGTCCCAAGATTTCAGTTTTAAATGACTTTTTTCCCACTCTAATTCATTCCTGGGATCAGTTTCATGTTTGGACATTAAAGCAACCTTGCATTGCCAGAATAAAGCTACTTTGATTCTGATATATGATTGTTTTACATACCATGGATATAGGTTGTGCTTCTCTTTACACATTGTGCATGCATGTTCAAAGGAGAAACTGGCCTGTGATTCTATTCTTGTAATATTCTTTATAGATTTGTTTTAAGAGTCTATACTTTATATTTTATTTATTTATTTTTGGCTGCATTGGGTCTTCATTGCTGCATGCGAGCTTTCTCTAGTTTCGGCGAGCGGGGGTCTATTCTTCGTTGCGGCGAGTAGGCTTCTCATTGCAGCCTTCTGACCCCATGGGCTTCTGACCCCATTCGTCGGTGCTACTTCAGTTCCTTACCCCTTCCCTTCTGACCCTGGGCCGTGAAATCCTCTTTCTGCGGCTGGCCTGCGGCAGAAAGTCAATGAGGCAAGAGTAGGCTTGGAGTATCCAAGGAGCAGAAAGGATGTCAGCGTGTGGAAAACAGAGCAAGCAAATTGGAGAGGAGAAGGAAACAGTCAGAGAGGAAACAGAGGCCCAGATTTCTAGGTCTGTGGAGGCACTCTGAGGACTTTGCATTTTCTGTGAAGAAGCCACTGAAGAAATTTGAGTGACATGATCTGACTTATGTTTTAACAAGATCTCTCTGGATGCCACGTTGATTAGAGACTGTAGGAGAGCAAGGACAAGCCCCAGAAGACCAACAGTTGATTCAAAGAAGTGATTACTCAAACACGGTCCCCCTCCTCAGTGAAGACGCAGAGCAGGAATTGGCAAATAATGGCCACAAATCAAATCAGGCTCTCAGCCTGGATCTGTGGGACTGTGAGCTAATAATGGTTCTCACGTTCAGAAAGCTTGTTGAAGAAGAAAGAGGAGGAGAAGCTACAGAAACTGTATATGGCCCACAAAGCCTAAGATATTTAAAATCCAGAAGATGCTTTCCAACACCTGATGTAAAGCATGTGGCTGGTAGGAGGTCCTCAACAAAATTTGGAAGAGGAATACATGAGTCAGTTCGTTCCTGAAAACACTGTAAAGTGATAGGGGTCAAGAAACATTTACCCCTTCACCCTTAACCTTCACAAATGATGCCAGTTCCATTGAGCTATGGAAAAATACATTCTGGCTTTCAAAAGAATAACCCAGAGGGCATTTTCTCACATAGGCAAGGTCATAAACAACTGTCAAGTGAAGTTGAAATAACAACAAATCAAATAATAACAGAAAACATTTTTACAGATTTTTAAATCTTACAAAGCATTTTCATGTTCATTATCTAATTTAATCCTCAAATCAACGTCATGAGATAGTTAGTATTTCCCCATTAGAAATGACCACATATTAAATCCTTAGTGATTGCTCAAGAAAAGCTGAAATCTTGAGTATTACATCTATTAATGCCATGGTTGGGTGTTTTCCCATGGGAACACTGGATGCTAAAATCCACAGGGATTTTCAGCTCAAGATGGCAGACTAGGAAATATATTTACTTTCTGTTCCTCCTGAAACCATATCTAAATAAAACTGCAGAAATACCAAAATTAATCAACCAATAAAAGCCAAGATATTTTGCAAGTCATCAACCACAGAAAGATTTCAACACATTTCGAGAAGGCAAACAATGAAATGGAGGAGCCGTGAATAAAAGAATGAAGAAAAAAAGGCTGACCCTAAGTAAGGTCTGCACAAAGCCACTCAGCTTTTGCTGAGCTCTGGTTACAGTAAAGGCCACAGGAAAGAAGAGGGGCTGAAAACAAGGAGGCAAACGTCATTTAAGGAAAAACAGTTCATTTAATGAGCTCCAGGGAACACTCAGCCTGCTGCCATACTAACTCATGAATTACAATGGATAGTTGGTAAGCAAGACAAGAAAACAGGGAAGAAACAAAAGAAACAAAAATCAAGACACTGTTTCTAACTGAACTCTTCTCAAATGAGATCGAGGAATTCTGGTTCAATGCCACAGCTGTGAATCATTTCTGCTCTTGGAGAGGTTACGAAGGGCTTATAATATTTCCCTTATTTTCAGACAGAATTTAGGTCTGAGCAAAAGCTTTTGTGTCCTCCAACCCCAAAATTTATTGGGGATGGAAGCCCAGATTTGCTGGGACATACCATAAAAAGAATCTCATGAGCAGAGGGTCAAACTGATTTTGGAATATATGAATTATGCCCAGTGTGAGTTTCAATCGGTATACATATATATATATATATATATATATATATATATATATATACACATTTGTACTGATCTATATGATTTTGGGTTCTGAAACTCCTACATGTCACATGCGTGATACATAACAGACAATGTCAGCCCCAGGAGGGAGAAAACACTCCAATGAAGCAAGCCAAAGAAACAAGTTTTGAGCAAGGTCAAGTGATGAGTAGACCAGGATTGTTCAATTCCTACCTGTCATGCTGAAGCTTCCAGCTCCTGAATAACAACACATGCTTCCCTTGTCCTACACACCCAAGAGTACGTCTCCTCTCTTGGCCATAAGAATCTCTAGAGTTACATATGTGTAGTAAAGAGTGGACCCGGCTGGCATACTCACAATGACCAAATTGTGTTGATCCTACTTTATACCAATACATCGCTCCACGCTGAAGTTGCAATAAATGATATATTTGCTTTCTAGACATCAATGAGACGCCTTACTGGATATAATCCAGGAAGGCCAGAGAAGCTGGCTTCTAATCCATACGGAACAATTCACTGCTGAATTTCTTTCAGGATAGCCCATGATTTATCTAGAATATCATCTTTACATATCTGGATCCTTCAAACTAGACAAAGGGAAAATACGGGCTTAAGCCTCGATTAGAAATATGGAATGGTGCCATGCTGACAACTGGTGGTCCCTGACCAGTATCTTCTGAGATTAGAACACAGTGTGGTGGATGACCAATTCATGCGTTGAACAAAAGAAGACCTCCTACAGGGCAGTGTAGCTGTTCGTTACAGGTATGGCACTTAGGGCTAAGTACCATAAGGACTACAAGGAAAAACGAAAAACAAGTAACACATGAAGCATATACGATAAGGAGGCGCCACAGTCCAGAGCACGAGCTCTGGAATCACATAGGCTTGGATCGAATCCCGGCTAAGCCACTACCGTCTATATACCCTGAAGGACAGGCCAAGGTTTAAATGTTGTTTTACCACATTTCAAAAAAGAAGTGAAGAAAGAACCTATCTGCCAGGAAGGGACATCGTGGGGTGCAGCATCCAGTCGGATCAGGGCCCCGCATCTCCTGCTCAGAAACCTTGGCCACCTGGCTCGTGGTGATGCTGGCAGCTGAGCAGCCCTGGAGAAGGCGATCCTGTCTCCAGGTCTCGCAGAGAAGCTGGGGAGGTCTCCGGACGAGGTGGCCCACACCCCGGTAAGCTCTGGCTGCCTCCTGCCCTCAGGTCTCAGCAGGCTCTGGCCTCTGGGCCCCGTGGTGGGGAAGGCCTGGCCGATACATACGCAGGGCTGAGGGGCCTGCAGAGCCAGTCCCCAGGCAGGGTGAGCTCTGGAGGAGGCTTCCACAGTCCCCAGCAGTCTCCGCATGGTGGCCCAGCCGGCGCCAAACACCTGCCACCCACAGGGAGAAGTCCCAGCCACTAGAAAGTCCAGAAGGGGCCCCGCCCTTTGCCTTTGGGCCGGGGTTAAGCCACCAGCTGGGCTTGCATGTGACCCCTGCCACGCCCCCTGCCCCGCCCGCCCTTTCTCTGTGACACGTACAATGGATATGTCATAAAGCCAGGCTGAGCCAGTGCTATAAATTCGGAGGAGTTAGAATCTAGGAAGAAGCTCTCCCACTTTCACTCTCTGCTCTCAGATCAGGCAGGCAGTACCTCTAATATGGAAGCTATGGACACCACACCTCCCTCCCAGGCTGTCCTCTTCCATTCTGCTCATGTTTTCCCCAGCACCCCACTGACGGCTTTGGCGGGTATCGGTGCTTCAGCAGGCAGCACGTCTCACCCCGAACCTATGGACACCACACCTCCTTCTCACGCTGCCATCTTCCATTCTGCTCCTGTTTTCCCCAGCACCCAATCTATGGCTTTGGCGGGCATTGGTGCTTCAGCAGGCAGCACCTCAGACCCCGAACCTATGGACACCACACCTCCTTCACACGCTGTCATCTTCCATTCTGCTCCTGTTTTCCCCAGCACCCCACTGACGGCTTTGGCGGGCATCGGTGCTTCAGCAGGAAGCACGTCAGACCCCGAACCTATGGACACCACACCTCCTTCACACGCTGTCATCTTCCATTCTGCTCCTGTTTTCCCCAGCACCCCATTGACGGCTTTGGCGGGCATCGGTGCTTCAGCAGGAAGCACGTCAGACCCCGAACCTATGGACACCACACCTCCTTCACACACTGTCATCTTCCATTCGGCTCCTGTTTTCCCAAGCACCTCATTGACGGGTTTGACGGGCATCGGTGCTTCAGCAGGAAGCACGTCAGACCCCGAACCTATGGACACCACACCTCCTTCACACGCTGTCATCTTCTATTCTGCTCCTGTTTTCCCCAGCACCCCATTGATGGCTTTGGCGGGCATCGGTGCTTCAGCAGGAAGCACGTCAGGCCCCGAACCTATGGACACCACACCTCCTTCACACGCTGTCATCTTCCATTCTGCTCCCGTTTTCCCCAACTCCAGCCTCAGAATGCGCTGAGGCCTGTAGCCTAGTTACGCCAGCTCAGAGCAATGATGAGCACACCTTTTTCCAATCACCTTTCCTCATGCTCCCCATGCCTCATACTGCCCTGCTTCTTTATTCTTTATGCCACAGATACCCAAAGCCCCTTGCATTTGGGGAGGCGGATCTGAGACCTATTGTCAGGTCACGTCCTCGCTTGGCTGCCCTGTGAATAAACCTCCTCTTTGCTGCAAACCTCAGCATTTCAGTGTTTTGGCTTGCTGCGCCTCAGACAGAATGGTTGGGAGAAGTGGTACAGGTCCCTTGCCTGTGAGGGAAGCTGCTTCCAAGTGGTCACGTTGTGGATGTTTTCTCCTCTCGGGGTGGGGGCGGGGCAGACATCCTGCTCTTCAGGAAAGGGAGAAACGCAGGTGCCAAACCCTTGCCCTCAGCGTCACCGTCACCTAGGAACTTGTTAGAAGCACAGAATCCAGGCCCCACCCAGAACTACTGAATACCAGCCTGCATTTAACAAGATCCACAAGAGAGGCATACCCATATTAAAGTTGGAGAGGCACCAAGCTGTCATCGTCTTCTCCATGGCTAATGAAAACGAAGCAAAGGTTCATCCCGAGCCGACTCTGCCTCAGTCACCTGGATATCACATGAGCTCATTTCATCCTCCCCAGAACCTGCAAATGAGACTGAGGGTCAGAGTGGTCTAGCACCCAAGGTTCCATAAAAGAACATGACCAAGGCTCACTGGAGCCCAGACTTCCAAAAAAGAAGGCCCCTGAGCACAGCATGGCACCACTGCAGCCCAAACCGTGGGCCTGGAGGGTAGGCCAGGCTCCCCACGCAGAGTTCACACCATTCGACAGATGCCCACAGCAGACCGCAAGGCGATATGAGAAGTAAGTTCTGATTGTGGAATCTCTGAATTTTGAGATTTAAAGAAAAAAATCTGTTTTCGGGGGATGGTTAAAACAGTTCTACCAAGGAGTAAAGAGAGGGCATCTCAAGGCCCCTTCTGGACTTAGAATTTAATGCCAACTCATTGAGAAATGCTCCGTGCATTGGCTCAGCCCTACGTCGAGATGAAGTTCTCTCTCTGTGCCGTAGAAGCTTAGGTTCTAAAAAGGCCACAGAAATGGGTGAGACCTAAAAAATGCCAGAACAATGCAACGGCCTTAATCAGACTGTCTTTGCTTTGCCTTGCTTACAAGTCACTGACTTTAAACTGAATATGGTGTCATGTCTTTATGTTTCTTGAAGCTTTTTTTACAAAAGATCATATAAAGATTTTCTTCCATGGTAAGACTTTTATATTGTATTTTTCTTAAACTGGAGTGTGGTACATTTACCCTCCATCAGATGATTGCTTATAACTCACCTTGCTTTATTAAGGATACCGCTAGAGGCTTCTATGTCCCTACTAACAAGAATACATTTTCACGCCCATGCAAACCAATGAAAATCCAAGATTTCAGAGCACAAGATAATGAAAATTCTCTCTATCCGCATCTTTTACTACTTTTAATCTGGTAACAGTCCCTAAGTGTGTCAGATGAAAGGTACCGTCGCGGGAACTGACATCGTTAACAGCATTCCATACAGGTAAGTCTTGATTGTTCCAATTTCTCAAAAAGTTGGACACATTTACTGCCTCTATGACATCTCTAGGGTGTGTGGAAGAAATAAAAAAGAGGCCTGTACAATGTATTTCTCAAAATATACACACATAGAGTTTGCACATACAAACAGGGAAACCTTATAAATAATGTATGGGGAGCAAAGCATTGTCGGTAAGGGAACTATTCATTTCGAAAGCCAACACTGTCACCAAGTGTCCACGCACCAAACCTGACTGGGAATTTTCACGGGCCACCAAACCAGAGGTGGAGATTTTTAGGCACATTCTTGCCAGAAAAGAGAGCCTAGGGCATAAACCACTCAACTGGTTGGCACGAATGCCAGGGCAACCCAAGCAAGTGGACATACAAGCCTACGTAACGCTTGGAAGTAGGAAGCTTTGGGGAACTACACCTGGGCTGGTACTGGCCTCCCTCCCCAAAGGGACAAGGAGAGCAGATACCTGGATGGAGTCAAGAGAGAGAAAAAAGTAAGGCAAGGCTGGGTGTGGAGCAATGTGTGGATCCAGGAGCATGTGTCTCAGAACTGCCGGGGCTCTGCAGACCAGCTGCATCCCCATTCTCCTTGACCCTCATTGGTATAATGAACTCAGGGTGGGCGCATCCCGGCTGCCAAGTCACTTCCACCTGTCCATGGAGTTGACAGTTACTTGCTCACAGTGAACCAGCCTCTCTGAACCTAACAGCTACTGCAGGAGGCGGCAGTGGAGATCAAGCTGAAGACAACGACCAGATGCGAAGGAGGAAGGGACGTTCAGCGGACCGACTGGGTGGACTGATGGTGTGGCGTTAAGTCTGCAGAGCTAAAGGGGCCAGATGTAGAAAAGGGAAGGGGAACCATGAGGATATGGTCAAGCCCCATCGTATGGATATTTCATCCATATGTTGTATACAAATTCCATTCAATTTGCTCCGAGTGAAAAAGAGAGAACAAAATTATCCTTTCAACCATGTCAGTGACTTTATTTACCATCTCATTTGATGAGCTCCTAGCCCAGGGTCAGAGGGAAATGGGAGCTGTGAGCCTGCCATCTCTCAGGAAGTCTCAGGCCTCAGAGGCCCCTCATAGCCAAACTACCTCACCTTTTGCACTTTTCAAGCAACGTTATTCCTAAGTGCGAGTCACCCTCTTCATCAGGTTCACCAAGAAACAGCAATCTCTCCCAATGAGAGAGGAAAGATGGGCTACTTTGGCTTTCTGAGGCACAATATGTAGTTCTCCAAAATGGTACCTGCCTGGGGGATTTTTCAAGAAAATTAAGCATCAGTGGTCATCTGTTTGTCTTCACATAACGTATGACCCAGATGTGCTGAGAAATAAGAAAAGGACGAACGAATCAAGGGCAGCTGATCCAAGGAGGCAAGGGGCAACTCCCACAGCCTACGTGGAAAGCCAGAGGAAGGGAACATCCAGCTGGTGGGAGCTGAAGACAGGGGCCAGTCCTCCTTGGGCTCGGGATGCCACCCCCTCTTCCTACATCTTCACGCTCCCCTTCTCTGTTGGCCCCTCCCAGCCATATTAAAGAGTCACAAGGAAATGCTCTCCTCCACTCCATTCTCCTGTCCTCCTATCCATCCCTCCCTTCTTTCCCTTTGCCATCAATTTCTTCACTTGCGCCCCAGTTCTCCCCTCCCATCTCCACTGCGATCTGGTTTCTGCCCCACTACTCTCGGAAGCTGATCTCCTCGAAGCCCCCAATGATTTCTCCGTTGACAAGTCCAGGGGACTACTTCTCAATCCTTATCTTTGTGACCGCCAAGCCGAGTTAGATCTTAAACAACGTCTCCGTCTTGAAAATCTCTTCCCTTGACTTCTGCGCCACCTTTCCTTTTCTTTTCATGAGACTGATCACAACCAGTGCTGCAGATTCCATCGAATTAAGGAATGCTCTTGCCTACACGTGTGAATGAGCTGTGAGTAAAGTACTGAAGTAGAGGACACCAGAAGTGAAACGTCTTCATGAATGTCCACGTGGCTGAGCAGCAAGTTAACCTTTCATACGTGTGCTAGAGAAGAAGAGTTGGGTTTTATTTTATTTACTTTTCCCTGGACGGTGTTGAATGACTACCATGTACAAGTTCAGGCTACCTTTTGCTGAGGAGAGCTGAGAGAAAACTGAACAAGAGAGCTGTCTTTTTCTTGACCAGTTCACCTTAGTTTCCCAAACTCTAAGTCTTTCCCTAATTCTTTCTCCTTTTTATTCTAGTAAAATGAACATAACACAAAATTCACCATTTGGATCATCTTACAATTCACTGTACCATTCAGTGGAATTTACTACTGTCAAAATGTTGTGCAACTATCACCACTGCCTAGCTGCAAAACATTTTCATCAACCAAGAGGAAACCTACACCCATTTTAAGGAGTCATTCCCTATTTCCCTCTCTTCCAAACCCCTGGCAACCACTAATGTATAATCTTTTCTGTGTGTATGGATTTGCCACTGCTAGACATTTCATATAAATGGAACCATACAATATGTAGCCTTTCATGCCTGACTTCTTTCACTTAGTTGCATCCATCATGTAGCATGTATCAGAAATCCACTCACTGTTACGGCTGAATCCTTCATACTGTTTGAATACAAAATTAAAAATACGTTGAGAGTGAAGCTCTGTTTTAATGGCACATCTATTAGGCCAATTCATTGAAAGAAGCTGAAGATGGAGATATTGTGAAATGATAATCGTTGAGAAGCCTCAGCCAATTGGATAATGAAAAGTTTGGGAAATGTTGCAAAAAATTATCTGCTTTATATTAAAAGCCTATTAAACAAGGATTCAGGAGATTGTCTTTTTCTTGCAGGTAACTTAAATGAGGCAGAAAGACATAACTGCCCTTTAAAACACATTTTGAAGGGATTCTATTTATTCTTAATAGACGAATGGGAGTACAGGAAGTTCACATCCAATATGGACTCCCTGTCCAAACACTGTTTATCGTTCTAGCCACCACTATCGAATTATATTTCTTGAGAGTAAGGCAGCTCAATTCCTGCATATTACTTTCTAAACTTCATCCATCAAATCCATTAATACAGTATAAACAAGAGTTGTTCATGTTTAAGTGCAGTTCAAATATCAGGTATAAAGAACCCGCAGTAAGAAAAAGAATCCTATATCTCTTGCCAGAATGTGGTCAGCTCTGGGGTGCTCTGCTAGCTGAAAGACACATTCATTATTAAGAGGATAGAGGCTGTTTAAGAGGGATGAGAGCCAAAAAATTTTAACTACATATATGTGTTAAGAACAGTGCTAGGTTATCTCATGTTCTATATCAGTCAAGGCTCACCATTTTACATACGTGGAAAGCAAAGTTAAAAGTGTATTCGTAGGGCTTCCCTGTTGGCGCAGTGGTTAAGGATCCACCTGCCAGTGCAGGGGACACGCGTTTGAGCCCTGGTCCGGGAAGATCCCACATGCCACGGAGCAACTAAGACCATGTGCCACAACTACTGAGCCTGCGTGCTAGAGCCCGTGAACCACAACTACTGAAGCCCACGCACCTAGACCCCGTGCTCAGCAACAACGAGAAGCCACCACAATGAGAAGCCCGCGTACTGCAACAAAGAGTAGCCCCCGCTCACCGCAACAAGAGAAAGCCCGCACACAGCAACGAAGAGCCTAGGCAGCCAAAGATAAATAAATAAATACGTCTATTTAAAAAAAAAAGTGTTTTACTAACTTACTAAAAGGCACGCAATCAGAAAACGTGAGCAAGGATTCAATCCCAAATCTGTCACACTGAAGTTTAAGCTAATACTTGAAATTAATAAAAAGAGCACTAAATTAAAAGTTCAGAGATATTTTTTATTTCATACTTTCACTAATGCTCTTTGGAGATAAATCATTTCATTTATATGGGCCTTAGTTTTCACAACTATAAGAGTTGGAAGCTTGACTAGATGATCTGTATGTAGTCTTCCAATTCTAAAATGTTCCACTAATTTGGATTCCTACAATAATTGCCCTTGCAATACACGCATGCTGCCACCAAGTAGCAGGAGAGACTACTAGTTCCTTTTTTATCCCTAGTGGGGGTGCATTTTGACAGCAGACTTATCCGTCAATAGTACAACCTGTTAGTATAACTATAAGATAACAAAATAATCTGGTATTCTTTCCTGTAAAAGAGAAGCTTTACATTGTGTCTGTGAATCGTACCAGAATCACCTGTAGGTTTATAAATATAGAGGAAATCCTGAACCCATTGAATGAGAATCTTCAGAGACAGGACTTGGGCATCTGGAATTTTGGGCTCCCATCATTTGTATATTTTATTTCATTTTATTTTTGCCTATGTACAATATTTGTCACATCCTTTTGAATCTTTAAAAGGTTCTTTCTGTTTTAAATTTTAGAATATCCCATAATCTTCACCTACTTTTCATAAGGTGTTATCTGTTATGTTTATTCGATCTTGTGCTTCTCCTGGTTAAGGCTTCTTTCTTTCCTTTTTTTTTTTTTTCGTGGCCCTGCCTCATGTCTTGCAGGATCTTAGTTCCCTGACCTGGGATTGGACCCCAGGGCCCCAGCAGTGAAAGCGCCATGTTCTAAACACTGGACCACCAGGGAAGTCCCAAGATTTCAGTTTTAAATGACTTTTTTCCCACTCTAATTCATTCCTGGGATCAGTTTCATGTTTGGACATTAAAGCAACCTTGCATTGCCAGAATAAAGCTACTTTGATTCTGATATATGATTGTTTTACATACCATGGATATAGGTTGTGCTTCTCTTTACACATTGTGCATGCATGTTCAAAGGAGAAACTGGCCTGTGATTCTATTCTTGTAATATTCTTTATAGATTTGTTTTAAGAGTCTATACTTTATATTTTATTTATTTATTTTTGGCTGCATTGGGTCTTCATTGCTGCATGCGAGCTTTCTCTAGTTTCGGCGAGCGGGGGTCTATTCTTCGTTGCGGCGAGTAGGCTTCTCATTGCAGCCTTCTGACCCCATGGGCTTCTGACCCCATTCGTCGGTGCTACTTCAGTTCCTTACCCCTTCCCTTCTGACCCTGGGCCGTGAAATCCTCTTTCTGCGGCTGGCCTGCGGCAGAAAGTCAATGAGGCAAGAGTAGGCTTGGAGTATCCAAGGAGCAGAAAGGATGTCAGCGTGTGGAAAACAGAGCAAGCAAATTGGAGAGGAGAAGGAAACAGTCAGAGAGGAAACAGAGGCCCAGATTTCTAGGTCTGTGGAGGCACTCTGAGGACTTTGCATTTTCTGTGAAGAAGCCACTGAAGAAATTTGAGTGACATGATCTGACTTATGTTTTAACAAGATCTCTCTGGATGCCACGTTGATTAGAGACTGTAGGAGAGCAAGGACAAGCCCCAGAAGACCAACAGTTGATTCAAAGAAGTGATTACTCAAACACGGTCCCCCTCCTCAGTGAAGACGCAGAGCAGGAATTGGCAAATAATGGCCACAAATCAAATCAGGCTCTCAGCCTGGATCTGTGGGACTGTGAGCTAATAATGGTTCTCACGTTCAGAAAGCTTGTTGAAGAAGAAAGAGGAGGAGAAGCTACAGAAACTGTATATGGCCCACAAAGCCTAAGATATTTAAAATCCAGAAGATGCTTTCCAACACCTGATGTAAAGCATGTGGCTGGTAGGAGGTCCTCAACAAAATTTGGAAGAGGAATACATGAGTCAGTTCGTTCCTGAAAACACTGTAAAGTGATAGGGGTCAAGAAACATTTACCCCTTCACCCTTAACCTTCACAAATGATGCCAGTTCCATTGAGCTATGGAAAAATACATTCTGGCTTTCAAAAGAATAACCCAGAGGGCATTTTCTCACATAGGCAAGGTCATAAACAACTGTCAAGTGAAGTTGAAATAACAACAAATCAAATAATAACAGAAAACATTTTTACAGATTTTTAAATCTTACAAAGCATTTTCATGTTCATTATCTAATTTAATCCTCAAATCAACGTCATGAGATAGTTAGTATTTCCCCATTAGAAATGACCACATATTAAATCCTTAGTGATTGCTCAAGAAAAGCTGAAATCTTGAGTATTACATCTATTAATGCCATGGTTGGGTGTTTTCCCATGGGAACACTGGATGCTAAAATCCACAGGGATTTTCAGCTCAAGATGGCAGACTAGGAAATATATTTACTTTCTGTTCCTCCTGAAACCATATCTAAATAAAACTGCAGAAATACCAAAATTAATCAACCAATAAAAGCCAAGATATTTTGCAAGTCATCAACCACAGAAAGATTTCAACACATTTCGAGAAGGCAAACAATGAAATGGAGGAGCCGTGAATAAAAGAATGAAGAAAAAAAGGCTGACCCTAAGTAAGGTCTGCACAAAGCCACTCAGCTTTTGCTGAGCTCTGGTTACAGTAAAGGGCACAGGAAAGAAGAGGGGCTGAAAACAAGGAGGCAAACGTCATTTAAGGAAAAACAGTTCATTTAATGAGCTCCAGGGAACACTCAGCCTGCTGCCATACTAACTCATGAATTACAATGGATAGTTGGTAAGCAAGACAAGAAAACAGGGAAGAAACAAAAGAAACAAAAATCAAGACACTGTTTCTAACTGAACTCTTCTCAAATGAGATCGAGGAATTCTGGTTCAATGCCACAGCTGTGAATCATTTCTGCTCTTGGAGAGGTTACGAAGGGCTTATAATATTTCCCTTATTTTCAGACAGAATTTAGGTCTGAGCAAAAGCTTTTGTGTCCTCCAACCCCAAAATTTATTGGGGATGGAAGCCCAGATTTGCTGGGACATACCATAAAAAGAATCTCATGAGCAGAGGGTCAAACTGATTTTGGAATATATGAATTATGCCCAGTGTGAGTTTCAATCGGTATACATATATATATATATATATATATATATATATATATATATACACATTTGTACTGATCTATATGATTTTGGGTTCTGAAACTCCTACATGTCACATGCGTGATACATAACAGACAATGTCAGCCCCAGGAGGGAGAAAACACTCCAATGAAGCAAGCCAAAGAAACAAGTTTTGAGCAAGGTCAAGTGATGAGTAGACCAGGGTTGTTCAATTCCTACCTGTCATGCTGAAGCTTCCAGCTCCTGAATAACAACACATGCTTCCCTTGTCCTACACACCCAAGAGTACGTCTCCTCTCTTGGCCATAAGAATCTCTAGAGTTACATATGTGTAGTAAAGAGTGGACCCGGCTGGCATACTCACAATGACCAAATTGTGTTGATCCTACTTTATACCAATACATCGCTCCACGCTGAAGTTGCAATAAATGATATATTTGCTTTCTAGACATCAATGAGACGCCTTACTGGATATAATCCAGGAAGGCCAGAGAAGCTGGCTTCTAATCCATACGGAACAATTCACTGCTGAATTTCTTTCAGGATAGCCCATGATTTATCTAGAATATCATCTTTACATATCTGGATCCTTCAAACTAGACAAAGGGAAAATACGGGCTTAAGCCTCGATTAGAAATATGGAATGGTGCCATGCTGACAACTGGTGGTCCCTGACCAGTATCTTCTGAGATTAGAACACAGTGTGGTGGATGACCAATTCATGCGTTGAACAAAAGAAGACCTCCTACAGGGCAGTGTAGCTGTTCGTTACAGGTATGGCACTTAGGGCTAAGTACCATAAGGACTACAAGGAAAAACGAAAAACAAGTAACACATGAAGCATATACGATAAGGAGGCGCCACAGTCCAGAGCACGAGCTCTGGAATCACACAGGCTTGGATCGAATCCCGGCTAAGCCACTACCGTCTATATACCCTGAAGGACAGGCCAAGGTTTAAATGTTGTTTTACCACATTTCAAAAAAGAAGTGAAGAAAGAACCTATCTGCCAGGAAGGGACATCGTGGGGTGCAGCATCCAGTCGGATCAGGGCCCCGCATCTCCTGCTCAGAAACCTTGGCCACCTGGCTCGTGGTGATGCTGGCAGCTGAGCAGCCCTGGAGAAGGCGATCCTGTCTCCAGGTCTCGCAGAGAAGCTGGGGAGGTCTCCGGACGAGGTGGCCCACACCCCGGTAAGCTCTGGCTGCCTCCTGCCCTCAGGTCTCAGCAGGCTCTGGCCTCTGGGCCCCGTGGTGGGGAAGGCCTGGCCGATACATACGCAGGGCTGAGGGGCCTGCAGAGCCAGTCCCCAGGCAGGGTGAGCTCTGGAGGAGGCTTCCACAGTCCCCAGCAGTCTCCGCATGGTGGCCCAGCCGGCGCCAAACACCTGCCACCCACAGGGAGAAGTCCCAGCCACTAGAAAGTCCAGAAGGGGCCCCGCCCTTTGCCTTTGGGCCGGGGTTAAGCCACCAGCTGGGCTTGCATGTGACCCCTGCCACGCCCCCTGCCCCGCCCGCCCTTTCTCTGTGACACGTACAATGGATATGTCATAAAGCCAGGCTGAGCCAGTGCTATAAATTCGGAGGAGTTAGAATCTAGGAAGAAGCTCTCCCACTTTCACTCTCTGCTCTCAGATCAGGCAGGCAGTACCTCTAATATGGAAGCTATGGACACCACACCTCCCTCCCAGGCTGTCCTCTTCCATTCTGCTCATGTTTTCCCCAGCACCCCACTGACGGCTTTGGCGGGTATCGGTGCTTCAGCAGGCAGCACGTCTCACCCCGAACCTATGGACACCACACCTCCTTCTCACGCTGCCATCTTCCATTCTGCTCCTGTTTTCCCCAGCACCCAATCTATGGCTTTGGCGGGCATTGGTGCTTCAGCAGGCAGCACCTCAGACCCCGAACCTATGGACACCACACCTCCTTCACACGCTGTCATCTTCCATTCTGCTCCTGTTTTCCCCAGCACCCCACTGACGGCTTTGGCGGGCATCGGTGCTTCAGCAGGAAGCACGTCAGACCCCGAACCTATGGACACCACACCTCCTTCACACGCTGTCATCTTCCATTCTGCTCCTGTTTTCCCCAGCACCCCATTGACGGCTTTGGCGGGCATCGGTGCTTCAGCAGGAAGCACGTCAGACCCCGAACCTATGGACACCACACCTCCTTCACACGCTGTCATCTTCCATTCGGCTCCTGTTTTCCCAAGCACCTCATTGACGGGTTTGACGGGCATCGGTGCTTCAGCAGGAAGCACGTCAGACCCCGAACCTATGGACACCACACCTCCTTCACATGCTGTCATCTTCCATTCTGCTCCTGTTTTCCCCAGCACCCCATTGACGGCTTTGGCGGGCATCGGTGCTTCAGCAGGAAGCACGTCAGGCCCCGAACCTATGGACACCACACCTCCTTCACACGCTGTCATCTTCCATTCTGCTCCCGTTTTCCCCAACTCCAGCCTCAGAATGCGCTGAGGCCTGTAGCCTAGTTACGCCAGCTCAGAGCAATGATGAGCACACCTTTTTCCAATCACCTTTCCTCATGCTCCCCATGCCTCATACTGCCCTGCTTCTTTATTCTTTATGCCACAGATACCCAAAGCCCCTTGCATTTGGGGAGGCGGATCTGAGACCTATTGTCAGGTCACGTCCTCGCTTGGCTGCCCTGTGAATAAACCTCCTCTTTGCTGCAAACCTCAGCATTTCAGTGTTTTGGCTTGCTGCGCCTCAGACAGAATGGTTGGGAGAAGTGGTACAGGTCCCTTGCCTGTGAGGGAAGCTGCTTCCAAGTGGTCACGTTGTGGATGTTTTCTCCTCTCGGGGTGGGGGCGGGGCAGACATCCTGCTCTTCAGGAAAGGGAGAAACGCAGGTGCCAAACCCTTGCCCTCAGCGTCACCGTCACCTAGGAACTTGTTAGAAGCACAGAATCCAGGCCCCACCCAGAACTACTGAATACCAGCCTGCATTTAACAAGATCCACAAGAGAGGCATACCCATATTAAAGTTGGAGAGGCACCAAGCTGTCATCGTCTTCTCCATGGCTAATGAAAACGAAGCAAAGGTTCATCCCGAGCCGACTCTGCCTCAGTCACCTGGATATCACATGAGCTCATTTCATCCTCCCCAGAACCTGCAAATGAGACTGAGGGTCAGAGTGGTCTAGCACCCAAGGTTCCATAAAAGAACATGACCAAGGCTCACTGGAGCCCAGACTTCCAAAAAAGAAGGCCCCTGAGCACAGCATGGCACCACTGCAGCCCAAACCGTGGGCCTGGAGGGTAGGCCAGGCTCCCCACGCAGAGTTCACACCATTCGACAGATGCCCACAGCAGACCGCAAGGCGATATGAGAAGTAAGTTCTGATTGTGGAATCTCTGAATTTTGAGATTTAAAGAAAAAAATCTGTTTTCGGGGGATGGTTAAAACAGTTCTACCAAGGAGTAAAGAGAGGGCATCTCAAGGCCCCTTCTGCACTTAGAATTTAATGCCTACTCATTGAGAAATGCTCCGTGCATTGGCTCAGCCCTACGTCGAGATGAAGTTCTCTCTCTGTGCCGTAGAAGCTTAGGTTCTAAAAAGGCCACAGAAATGGGTGAGACCTAAAAAATGCCAGAACAATGCAACGGCCTTAATCAGACTGTCTTTGCTTTGCCTTGCTTACAAGTCACTGACTTTAAACTGAATATGGTGTCATGTCTTTATGTTTCTTGAAGCTTTTTTTACAAAAGATCATATAAAGATTTTCTTCCATGGTAAGACTTTTATATTGTATTTTTCTTAAACTGGAGTGTGGTACATTTACCCTCCATCAGATGATTGCTTATAACTCACCTTGCTTTATTAAGGATACCGCTAGAGGCTTCTATGTCCCTACTAACAAGAATACATTTTCACGCCCATGCAAACCAATGAAAATCCAAGATTTCAGAGCACAAGATAATGAAAATTCTCTCTATCCGCATCTTTTACTACTTTTAATCTGGTAACAGTCCCTAAGTGTGTCAGATGAAAGGTACCGTCGCGGGAACTGACATCGTTAACAGCATTCCATACAGGTAAGTCTTGATTGTTCCAATTTCTCAAAAAGTTGGACACATTTACTGCCTCTATGACATCTCTAGGGTGTGTGGAAGAAATAAAAAAGAGGCCTGTACAATGTATTTCTCAAAATATACACACATAGAGTTTGCACATACAAACAGGGAAACCTTATAAATAATGTATGGGGAGCAAAGCATTGTCGGTAAGGGAACTATTCATTTCGAAAGCCAACACTGTCACCAAGTGTCCACGCACCAAACCTGACTGGGAATTTTCACGGGCCACCAAACCAGAGGTGGAGATTTTTAGGCACATTCTTGCCAGAAAAGAGAGCCTAGGGCATAAACCACTCAACTGGTTGGCACGAATGCCAGGGCAACCCAAGCAAGTTGACATACAAGCCTACGTAACGCTTGGAAGTAGGAAGCTTTGGGGAACTACACCTGGGCTGGTACTGGCCTCCCTCCCCAAAGGGACAAGGAGAGCAGATACCTGGATGGAGTCAAGAGAGAGAAAAAAGTAAGGCAAGGCTGGGTGTGGAGCAACGTGTGGATCCAGGAGCATGTGTCTCAGAACTGCCGGGGCTCTGCAGACCAGCTGCATCCCCATTCTCCTTGACCCTCATTGGTATAATGAACTCAGGGTGGGCGCATCCCGGCTGCCAAGTCACTTCCACCTGTCCATGGAGTTGACAGTTACTTCCTCACAGTGAACCAGGCTCTCTGAACCTAACAGCTACTGCAGGAGGCGGTAGTGGAGATCAAGCTGAAGACAACGACCAGATGCGAAGGAGGAAGGGACGTTCAGCGGACCGACTGGGTGGACTGATGGTGTGGCGTTAAGTCTGCAGAGCTAAAGGGGCCAGATGTAGAAAAGGGAAGGGGAACCATGAGGATATGGTCAAGCCCCATCGTATGGATATTTCATCCATATGTTGTATACAAATTCCATTCAATTTGCTCTGAGTGAAAAAGAGAGAACAAAATTATCCTTTCAACCATGTCAGTGACTTTATTTACCATCTCATTTGATGAGCTCCTAGCCCAGGGTCAGAGGGAAATGGGAGCTGTGAGCCTGCCATCTCTCAGGAAGTCTCAGGCCTCAGAGGCCCCTCATAGCCAAACTACCTCACCTTTTGCACTTTTCAAGCAACGTTATTCCTAAGTGCGAGTCACCCTCTTCATCAGGTTCGCCAAGAAACAGCAATCTCTCCCAATGAGAGAGGAAAGATGGGCTACTTTGGCTTTCTGAGGCACAATATGTAGTTCTCCAAAATGGTACCTGCCTGGGGGATTTTTCAAGAAAATTAAGCATCAGTGGTCATCTGTTTGTCTTCACATAACGTATGACCCAGATGTGCTGAGAAATAAGAAAAGGACGAACGAATCAAGGGCAGCTGATCCAAGGAGGCAAGGGGCAACTCCCACAGCCTACGTGGAAAGCCAGAGGAAGGGAACATCCAGCTGGTGGGAGCTGAAGGCAGGGGCCAGTCCTCCTTGGGCTCGGGATGCCACCCCCTCTTCCTACATCTTCACGCTCCCCTTCTCTGTTGGCCCCTCCCAGCCATATTAAAGAGTCACAAGGAAATGCTCTCCTCCACTCCATTCTCCTGTCCTCCTATCCATCCCTCCCTTCTTTCCCTTTGCCATCAATTTCTTCACTTGCGCCCCAGTTCTCCCCTCCCATCTCCACTGCGATCTGGTTTCTGCCTCACTACTCTCGGAAACTGATCTCCTCGAAGCCCCCAATGATTTCTCCGTTGACAAGTCCAGGGGACTACTTCTCAATCCTTATCTTTGTGACCGCCAAGCCGAGTTAGATCCTAAACAACGTCTCCGTCTTGAAAATCTCTTCCCTTGACTTCTGCGCCACCTTTCCTTTTCTTTTCATGAGACTGATCACAACCAGTGCTGCAGATTCCATCGAATTAAGGAATGCTCTTGCCTACACGTGTGAATGAGCTGTGAGTAAAGTACTGAAGTAGAGGACACCAGAAGTGAAACGTCTTCATGAATGTCCACGTGGCTGAGCAGCAAGTTAACCTTTCATACGTGTGCTAGAGAAGAAGAGTTGGGTTTTATTTTATTTACTTTTCCCTGGACGGTGTTGAATGACTACCATGTACAAGTTCAGGCTACCTTTTGCTGAGGAGAGCTGAGAGAAAACTGAACAAGAGAGCTGTCTTTTTCTTGACCAGTTCACCTTAGTTTCCCAAACTCTAAGTCTTTCCCTAATTCTTTCTCCTTTTTATTCTAGTAAAATGAACATAACACAAAATTCACCATTTGGATCATCTTACAATTCACTGTACCATTCAGTGGAATTTACTACTGTCAAAATGTTGTGCAACTATCACCACTGCCTAGCTGCAAAACATTTTCATCAACCAAGAGGAAACCTACACCCATTTTAAGGAGTCATTCCCTATTTCCCTCTCTTCCAAACCCCTGGCAACCACTAATGTATAATCTTTTCTGTGTGTATGGATTTGCCACTGCTAGACATTTCATATAAATGGAACCATACAATATGTAGCCTTTCATGCCTGACTTCTTTCACTTAGTTGCATCCATCATGTAGCATGTATCAGAAATCCACTCACTGTTACGGCTGAATCCTTCATACTGTTTGAATACAAAATTAAAAATACGTTGAGAGTGAAGCTCTGTTTTAATGGCACATCTATTAGGCCAATTCATTGAAAGAAGCTGAAGATGGAGATATTGTGAAATGATAATCGTTGAGAAGCCTCAGCCAATTGGATAATGAAAAGTTTGGGAAATGTTGCAAAAAATTATCTGCTTTATATTAAAAGCCTATTAAACAAGGATTCAGGAGATTGTCTTTTTCTTGCAGGTAACTTAAATGAGGCAGAAAGACATAACTGCCCTTTAAAACACATTTTGAAGGGATTCTATTTATTCTTAATAGACGAATGGGAGTACAGGAAGTTCACATCCAATATGGACTCCCTGTCCAAACACTGTTTATCGTTCTAGCCACCACTATCGAATTATATTTCTTGAGAGTAAGGCAGCTCAATTCCTGCATATTACTTTCTAAACTTCATCCATCAAATCCATTAATACAGTATAAACAAGAGTTGTTCATGTTTAAGTGCAGTTCAAATATCAGGTATAAAGAACCCGCAGTAAGAAAAAGAATCCTATATCTCTTGCCAGAATGTGGTCAGCTCTGGGGTGCTCTGCTAGCTGAAAGACACATTCATTATTAAGAGGATAGAGGCTGTTTAAGAGGGATGAGAGCCAAAAAATTTTAACTACATATATGTGTTAAGAACAGTGCTAGGTTATCTCATGTTCTATATCAGTCAAGGCTCACCATTTTACATACGTGGAAAGCAAAGTTAAAAGTGTATTCGTAGGGCTTCCCTGTTGGCGCAGTGGTTAAGGATCCACCTGCCAGTGCAGGGGACACGCGTTTGAGCCCTGGTCCGGGAAGATCCCACATGCCACGGAGCAACTAAGACCATGTGCCACAACTACTGAGCCTGCGTGCTAGAGCCCGTGAACCACAACTACTGAAGCCCACGCACCTAGACCCCGTGCTCAGCAACAACGAGAAGCCACCACAATGAGAAGCCCGCGTACTGCAACAAAGAGTAGCCCCCGCTCACCGCAACAAGAGAAAGCCCGCACACAGCAACGAAGAGCCTAGGCAGCCAAAGATAAATAAATAAATACGTCTATTTAAAAAAAAAAGTGTTTTACTAACTTACTAAAAGGCACGCAATCAGAAAACGTGAGCAAGGATTCAATCCCAAATCTGTCACACTGAAGTTTAAGCTAATACTTGAAATTAATAAAAAGAGCACTAAATTAAAAGTTCAGAGATATTTTTTATTTCATACTTTCACTAATGCTCTTTGGAGATAAATCATTTCATTTATATGGGCCTTAGTTTTCACAACTATAAGAGTTGGAAGCTTGACTAGATGATCTGTATGTAGTCTTCCAATTCTAAAATGTTCCACTAATTTGGATTCCTACAATAATTGCCCTTGCAATACACGCATGCTGCCACCAAGTAGCAGGAGAGACTACTAGTTCCTTTTTTATCCCTAGTGGGGGTGCATTTTGACAGCAGACTTATCCGTCAATAGTACAACCTGTTAGTATAACTATAAGATAACAAAATAATCTGGTATTCTTTCCTGTAAAAGAGAAGCTTTACATTGTGTCTGTGAATCGTACCAGAATCACCTGTAGGTTTATAAATATAGAGGAAATCCTGAACCCATTGAATGAGAATCTTCAGAGACAGGACTTGGGCATCTGGAATTTTGGGCTCCCATCATTTGTATATTTTATTTCATTTTATTTTTGCCTATGTACAATATTTGTCACATCCTTTTGAATCTTTAAAAGGTTCTTTCTGTTTTAAATTTTAGAATATCCCATAATCTTCACCTACTTTTCATAAGGTGTTATCTGTTATGTTTATTCGATCTTGTGCTTCTCCTGGTTAAGGCTTCTTTCTTTCCTTTTTTTTTTTTTTCGTGGCCCTGCCTCATGTCTTGCAGGATCTTAGTTCCCTGACCTGGGATTGGACCCCAGGGCCCCAGCAGT
The DNA here is from genome assembly GCF_059928025.1 of Delphinapterus leucas. Lineage (NCBI taxonomy): Eukaryota > Metazoa > Chordata > Mammalia > Artiodactyla > Monodontidae > Delphinapterus > Delphinapterus leucas. The sequence continues at coordinate 106,753,033 of NC_143137.1, read as the reverse complement.
GAAAGCGCCATGTTCTAAACACTGGACCACCAGGGAAGTCCCAAGATTTCAGTTTTAAATGACTTTTTTCCCACTCTAATTCATTCCTGGGATCAGTTTCATGTTTGGACATTAAAGCAACCTTGCATTGCCAGAATAAAGCTACTTTGATTCTGATATATGATTGTTTTACATACCTTGGATATAGGTTGTGCTTCTCTTTACACATTGTGCATGCATGTTCAAAGGAGAAACTGGCCTGTGATTCTATTCTTGTAATATTCTTTATAGATTTGTTTTAAGAGTCTATACTTTATATTTTATTTATTTATTTTTGGCTGCATTGGGTCTTCATTGCTGCATGCGAGCTTTCTCTAGTTTCGGCGAGCGGGGGTCTATTCTTCGTTGCGGCGAGTAGGCTTCTCATTGCAGCCTTCTGACCCCATGGGCTTCTGACCCCATTCGTCGGTGCTACTTCAGTTCCTTACCCCTTCCCTTCTGACCCTGGGCCGTGAAATCCTCTTTCTGCGGCTGGCCTGCGGCAGAAAGTCAATGAGGCAAGAGTAGGCTTGGAGTATCCAAGGAGCAGAAAGGATGTCAGCGTGTGGAAAACAGAGCGAGCAAATTGGAGAGGAGAAGGAAACAGTCAGAGAGGAAACAGAGGCCCAGATTTCTAGGTCTGTGGAGGCACTCTGAGGACTTTGCATTTTCTGTGAAGAAGCCACTGAAGAAATTTGAGTGACATGATCTGACTTATGTTTTAACAAGATCTCTCTGGATGCCACGTTGATTAGAGACTGTAGGAGAGCAAGGACAAGCCCCAGAAGACCAACAGTTGATTCAAAGAAGTGATTACTCAAACACGGTCCCCCTCCTCAGTGAAGACGCAGAGCAGGAATTGGCAAATAATGGCCACAAATCAAATCAGGCTCTCAGCCTGGATCTGTGGGACTGTGAGCTAATAATGGTTCTCACGTTCAGAAAGCTTGTTGAAGAAGAAAGAGGAGGAGAAGCTACAGAAACTGTATATGGCCCACAAAGCCTAAGATATTTAAAATCCAGAAGATGCTTTCCAACACCTGATGTAAAGCATGTGGCTGGTAGGAGGTCCTCAACAAAATTTGGAAGAGGAATACATGAGTCAGTTCGTTCCTGAAAACACTGTAAAGTGATAGGGGTCAAGAAACATTTACCCCTTCACCCTTAACCTTCACAAATGATGCCAGTTCCATTGAGCTATGGAAAAATACATTCTGGCTTTCAAAAGAATAACCCAGAGGGCATTTTCTCACATAGGCAAGGTCATAAACAACTGTCAAGTGAAGTTGAAATAACAACAAATCAAATAATAACAGAAAACATTTTTACAGATTTTTAAATCTTACAAAGCATTTTCATGTTCATTATCTAATTTAATCCTCAAATCAACGTCATGAGATAGTTAGTATTTCCCCATTAGAAATGACCACATATTAAATCCTTAGTGATTGCTCAAGAAAAGCTGAAATCTTGAGTATTACATCTATTAATGCCATGGTTGGGTGTTTTCCCATGGGAACACTGGATGCTAAAATCCACAGGGATTTTCAGCTCAAGATGGCAGACTAGGAAATATATTTACTTTCTGTTCCTCCTGAAACCATATCTAAATAAAACTGCAGAAATACCAAAATTAATCAACCAATAAAAGCCAAGATATTTTGCAAGTCATCAACCACAGAAAGATTTCAACACATTTCGAGAAGGCAAACAATGAAATGGAGGAGCCGTGAATAAAAGAATGAAGAAAAAAAGGCTGACCCTAAGTAAGGTCTGCACAAAGCCACTCAGCTTTTGCTGAGCTCTGGTTACAGTAAAGGGCACAGGAAAGAAGAGGGGCTGAAAACAAGGAGGCAAACGTCATTTAAGGAAAAACAGTTCATTTAATGAGCTCCAGGGAACACTCAGCCTGCTGCCATACTAACTCATGAATTACAATGGATAGTTGGTAAGCAAGACAAGAAAACAGGGAAGATCAAAAGAAACAAAAATCAAGACACTGTTTCTAACTGAACTCTTCTCAAATGAGATCGAGGAATTCTGGTTCAATGCCACAGCTGTGAATCATTTCTGCTCTTGGAGAGGTTACGAAGGGCTTATAATATTTCCCTTATTTTCAGACAGAATTTAGGTCTGAGCAAAAGCTTTTGTGTCCTCCAACCCCAAAATTTATTGGGGATGGAAGCCCAGATTTGCTGGGACATACCATAAAAAGAATCTCATGAGCAGAGGGTCAAACTGATTTTGGAATATATGAATTATGCCCAGTGTGAGTTTCAATCGGTATACATATATATATATATATATATATATATATATATATATATATATATATACACATTTGTACTGATCTATATGATTTTGGGTTCTGAAACTCCTACATGTCACATGCGTGATACATAACAGACAATGTCAGCCCCAGGAGGGAGAAAACACTCCAATGAAGCAAGCCAAAGAAACAAGTTTTGAGCAAGGTCAAGTGATGAGTAGACCAGGATTGTTCAATTCCTACCTGTCATGCTGAAGCTTCCAGCTCCTGAATAACAACACATGCTTCCCTTGTCCTACACACCCAAGAGTACGTCTCCTCTCTTGGCCATAAGAATCTCTAGAGTTACATATGTGTAGTAAAGAGTGGACCCGGCTGGCATACTCACAATGACCAAATTGTGTTGATCCTACTTTATACCAATACATCGCTCCACGCTGAAGTTGCAATAAATGATATATTTGCTTTCTAGACATCAATGAGACGCCTTACTGGATATAATCCAGGAAGGCCAGAGAAGCTGGCTTCTAATCCATACGGAACAATTCACTGCTGAATTTCTTTCAGGATAGCCCATGATTTATCTAGAATATCATCTTTACATATCTGGATCCTTCAAACTAGACAAAGGGAAAATACGGGCTTAAGCCTCGATTAGAAATATGGAATGGTGCCATGCTGACAACTGGTGGTCCCTGACCAGTATCTTCTGAGATTAGAACACAGTGTGGTGGATGACCAATTCATGCGTTGAACAAAAGAAGACCTCCTACAGGGCAGTGTAGCTGTTCGTTACAGGTATGGCACTTAGGGCTAAGTACCATAAGGACTACAAGGAAAAACGAAAAACAAGTAACACATGAAGCATATACGATAAGGAGGCGCCACAGTCCAGAGCACGAGCTCTGGAATCACACAGGCTTGGATCGAATCCCGGCTAAGCCACTACCGTCTATATACCCTGAAGGACAGGCCAAGGTTTAAATGTTGTTTTACCACATTTCAAAAAAGAAGTGAAGAAAGAACCTATCTGCCAGGAAGGGACATCGTGGGGTGCAGCATCCAGTCGGATCAGGGCCCCGCATCTCCTGCTCAGAAACCTTGGCCACCTGGCTCGTGGTGATGCTGGCAGCTGAGCAGCCCTGGAGAAGGCGATCCTGTCTCCAGGTCTCGCAGAGAAGCTGGGGAGGTCTCCGGACGAGGTGGCCCACACCCCGGTAAGCTCTGGCTGCCTCCTGCCCTCAGGTCTCAGCAGGCTCTGGCCTCTGGGCCCCGTGGTGGGGAAGGCCTGGCCGATACATACGCAGGGCTGAGGGGCCTGCAGAGCCAGTCCCCAGGCAGGGTGAGCTCTGGAGGAGGCTTCCACAGTCCCCAACAGTCTCCGCATGGTGGCCCATCTGGTGCCAAACACCTGCCACCCACAGGGAGAAGTCCCAGCCACTAGAAAGTCCAGAAGGGGCCCCGCCCTTTGCCTTTGGGCCGGGGTTAAGCCACCAGCTGGGCTTGCATGTGACCCCTGCCACGCCCCCTGCCCCGCCCGCCCTTTCTCTGTGACACGTACAATGGATATGTCATAAAGCCAGGCTGAGCCAGTGCTATAAATTCGGAGGAGTTAGAATCTAGGAAGAAGCTCTCCCACTTTCACTCTCTGCTCTCAGATCAGGCAGGCAGTACCTCTAATATGGAAGCTATGGACACCACACCTCCCTCCCAGGCTGTCCTCTTCCATTCTGCTCATGTTTTCCCCAGCACCCCACTGACGGCTTTGGCGGGTATCGGTGCTTCAGCAGGCAGCACGTCTCACCGCGAACCTATGGACACCACACCTCCTTCTCACGCTGCCTTCTTCCATTCTGCTCCTGTTTTCCCCAGCACCCAATCTATGGCTTTGGCGGGCATTGGTGCTTCAGCAGGCAGCACCTCAGACCCCGAACCTATGGACACCACACCTCCTTCACACGCTGTCATCTTCCATTCTGCTCCTGTTTTCCCCAGCACCCCACTGACGGCTTTGGCGGGCATCGGTGCTTCAGCAGGAAGCACGTCAGACCCCGAACCTATGGACACCACACCTCCTTCACACGCTGTCATCTTCCATTCTGCTCCTGTTTTCCCCAGCACCCCATTGACGGCTTTGGCGGGCATCGGTGCTTCAGCAGGAAGCACGTCAGACCCCGAACCTATGGACACCACACCTCCTTCATACGCTGTCATCTTCCATTCTGCTCCTGTTTTCCCCAGCACCCCATTGACGGGTTTGACGGGCATCGGTGCTTCAGCAGGAAGCACGTCAGACCCCGAACCTATGGACACCACACCTCCTTCATACGCTGTCATCTTCCATTCTGCTCCCGTTTTCCCCAACTCCAGCCTCAGAATGCGCTGAGGCCTGTAGCCTAGTTACGCCAGCTCAGAACAATGATGAGCACACCTTTTTCCAATCACCTTTCCTCATGCTCCCCATGCCTCATACTGCCCTGCTTCTTTATTCTTTATGCCACAGATACCCAAAGCCCCTTGCATTTGGGGAGGCGGATCTGAGACCTATTGTCAGGTCACGTCCTCGCTTGGCTGCCCTGTGAATAAACCTCCTCTTTGCTGCAAACCTCAGCATTTCAGTGTTTTGGCTTGCTGCGCCTCAGACAGAATGGTTGGGAGCAGTGGTACCGGTCCCTTGCCTGTGAAGGAAGCTGCTTCCAAGTGGTCACGTTGTGGATGTTTTCTCCTCTCGGGGTGGGGGCGGGGCAGACATCCTGCTCTTCAGGAAAGGGAGAAACGCAGGTGCCAAACCCTTGCCCTCAGCGTCACCGTCACCTAGGAACTTGTTAGAAGCACAGAATCCAGGCCCCACCCAGAACTACTGAATACCAGCCTGCATTTAACAAGATCCACAAGAGAGGCATACCCATATTAAAGTTGGAGAGGCACCAAGCTGTCATCGTCTTCTCCATGGCTAATGAAAACGAAGCAAAGGTTCATCCCGAGCCGACTCTGCCTCAGTCACCTGGATATCACATGAGCTCATTTCATCCTCCCCAGAACCTGCAAATGAGACTGAGGGTCAGAGTGGTCTAGCACCCAAGGTTCCATAAAAGAACATGACCAAGGCTCACTGGAGCCCAGACTTCCAAAAAAGAAGGCCCCTGAGCACAGCATGGCACCACTGCAGCCCAAACCGTGGGCCTGGAGGGTAGGCCAGGCTCCCCACGCAGAGTTCACACCATTCGACAGATGCCCACAGCAGACCGCAAGGCGATATGAGAAGTAAGTTCTGATTGTGGAATCTCTGAATTTTGAGATTTAAAGAAAAAAATCTGTTTTCGGGGGATGGTTAAAACAGTTCTACCAAGGAGTAAAGAGAGGGCATCTCAAGGCCCCTTCTGCACTTAGAATTTAATGCCTACTCATTGAGAAATGCTCCGTGCATTGGCTCAGCCCTACGTCGAGATGAAGTTCTCTCTCTGTGCCGTAGAAGCTTAGGTTCTAAAAAGGCCACAGAAATGGGTGAGACCTAAAAAATGCCAGAACAATGCAACGGCCTTAATCAGACTGTCTTTGCTTTGCCTTGCTTACAAGTCACTGACTTTAAACTGAATATGGTGTCATGTCTTTATGTTTCTTGAAGCTTTTTTTACAAAAGATCATATAAAGATTTTCTTCCATGGTAAGACTTTTATATTGTATTTTTCTTAAACTGGAGTGTGGTACATTTACCCTCCATCAGATGATTGCTTATAACTCACCTTGCTTTATTAAGGATACCGCTAGAGGCTTCTATGTCCCTACTAACAAGAATACATTTTCACGCCCATGCAAACCAATGAAAATCCAAGATTTCAGAGCACAAGATAATGAAAATTCTCTCTATCCGCATCTTTTACTACTTTTAATCTGGTAACAGTCCCTAAGTGTGTCAGATGAAAGGTACCGTCGCGGGAACTGACATCGTTAACAGCATTCCATACAGGTAAGTCTTGATTGTTCCAATTTCTCAAAAAGTTGGACACATTTACTGCCTCTATGACATCTCTAGGGTGTGTGGAAGAAATAAAAAAGAGGCCTGTACAATGTATTTCTCAAAATATACACACATAGAGTTTGCACATACAAACAGGGAAACCTTATAAATAATGTATGGGGAGCAAAGCATTGTCGGTAAGGGAACTATTCATTTCGAAAGCCAACACTGTCACCAAGTGTCCACGCACCAAACCTGACTGGGAATTTTCACGGGCCACCAAACCAGAGGTGGAGATTTTTAGGCACATTCTTGCCAGAAAAGAGAGCCTAGGGCATAAACCACTCAACTGGTTGGCACGAATGCCAGGGCAACCCAAGCAAGTTGACATACAAGCCTACGTAACGCTTGGAAGTAGGAAGCTTTGGGGAACTACACCTGGGCTGGTACTGGCCTCCCTCCCCAAAGGGACAAGGAGAGCAGATACCTGGATGGAGTCAAGAGAGAGAAAAAAGTAAGGCAAGGCTGGGTGTGGAGCAACGTGTGGATCCAGGAGCATGTGTCTCAGAACTGCCGGGGCTCTGCAGACCAGCTGCATCCCCATTCTCCTTGACCCTCATTGGTATAATGAACTCAGGGTGGGCGCATCCCGGCTGCCAAGTCACTTCCACCTGTCCATGGAGTTGACAGTTACTTGCTCACAGTGAACCAGGCTCTCTGAACCTAACAGCTACTGCAGGAGGCGGCAGTGGAGATCAAGCTGAAGACAACGACCAGATGCGAAGGAGGAAGGGACGTTCAGCGGACCGACTGGGTGGACTGATGGTGTGGCGTTAAGTCTGCAGAGCTAAAGGGGCCAGATGTAGAAAAGGGAAGGGGAACCATGAGGATATGGTCAAGCCCCATCGTATGGATATTTCATCCATATGTTGTATACAAATTCCATTCAATTTGCTCCGAGTGAAAAAGAGAGAACAAAATTATCCTTTCAACCATGTCAGTGACTTTATTTACCATCTCATTTGATGAGCTCCTAGCCCAGGGTCAGAGGGAAATGGGAGCTGTGAGCCTGCCATCTCTCAGGAAGTCTCAGGCCTCAGAGGCCCCTCATAGCCAAACTACCTCACCTTTTGCACTTTTCAAGCAACGTTATTCCTAAGTGCGAGTCACCCTCTTCATCAGGTTCGCCAAGAAACAGCAATCTCTCCCAATGAGAGAGGAAAGATGGGCTACTTTGGCTTTCTGAGGCACAATATGTAGTTCTCCAAAATGGTACCTGCCTGGGGGATTTTTCAAGAAAATTAAGCATCAGTGGTGATCTGTTTGTCTTCACATAACGTATGACCCAGATGTGCTGAGAAATAAGAAAAGGACGAACGAATCAAGGGCAGCTGATCCAAGGAGGCAAGGGGCAACTCCCACAGCCTACGTGGAAAGCCAGAGGAAGGGAACATCCAGCTGGTGGGAGCTGAAGACAGGGGCCAGTCCTCCTTGGGCTCGGGATGCCACCCCCTCTTCCTACATCTTCACGCTCCCCTTCTCTGTTGGCCCCTCCCAGCCATATTAAAGAGTCACAAGGAAATGCTCTCCTCCACTCCATTCTCCTGTCCTCCTATCCATCCCTCCCTTCTTTCCCTTTGCCATCAATTTCTTCACTTGCGCCCCAGTTCTCCCCTCCCATCTCCACTGCGATCTGGTTTCTGCCTCACTACTCTCGGAAACTGATCTCCTCGAAGCCCCCAATGATTTCTCCATTGACAAGTCCAGGGGACTACTTCTCAATCCTTATCTTTGTGACCGCCAAGCCGAGTTAGATCTTAAACAACGTCTCCGTCTTGAAAATCTCTTCCCTTGACTTCTGCGCCACCTTTCCTTTTCTTTTCATGAGACTGATCACAACCAGTGCTGCAGATTCCATCGAATTAAGGAATGCTCTTGCCTACACGTGTGAATGAGCTGTGAGTAAAGTACTGAAGTAGAGGACACCAGAAGTGAAACGTCTTCATGAATGTCCACGTGGCTGAGCAGCAAGTTAACCTTTCATACGTGTGCTAGAGAAGAAGAGTTGGGTTTTATTTTATTTACTTTTCCCTGGACGGTGTTGAATGACTACCATGTACAAGTTCAGGCTACCTTTTGCTGAGGAGAGCTGAGAGAAAACTGAACAAGAGAGCTGTCTTTTTCTTGACCAGTTCACCTTAGTTTCCCAAACTCTAAGTCTTTCCCTAATTCTTTCTCCTTTTTATTCTAGTAAAATGAACATAACACAAAATTCACCATTTGGATCATCTTACAATTCACTGTACCATTCAGTGGAATTTACTACTGTCAAAATGTTGTGCAACTATCACCACTGCCTAGCTGCAAAACATTTTCATCAACCAAGAGGAAACCTACACCCATTTTAAGGAGTCATTCCCTATTTCCCTCTCTTCCAAACCCCTGGCAACCACTAATGTATAATCTTTTCTGTGTGTATGGATTTGCCACTGCTAGACATTTCATATAAATGGAACCATACAATATGTAGCCTTTCATGCCTGACTTCTTTCACTTAGTTGCATCCATCATGTAGCATGTATCAGAAATCCACTCACTGTTACGGCTGAATCCTTCATACTGTTTGAATACAAAATTAAAAATACGTTGAGAGTGAAGCTCTGTTTTAATGGCACATCTATTAGGCCAATTCATTGAAAGAAGCTGAAGATGGAGATATTGTGAAATGATAATCGTTGAGAAGCCTCAGCCAATTGGATAATGAAAAGTTTGGGAAATGTTGCAAAAAATTATCTGCTTTATATTAAAAGCCTATTAAACAAGGATTCAGGAGATTGTCTTTTTCTTGCAGGTAACTTAAATGAGGCAGAAAGACATAACTGCCCTTTAAAACACATTTTGAAGGGATTCTATTTATTCTTAATAGACGAATGGGAGTACAGGAAGTTCACATCCAATATGGACTCCCTGTCCAAACACTGTTTATCGTTCTAGCCACCACTATCGAATTATATTTCTTGAGAGTAAGGCAGCTCAATTCCTGCATATTACTTTCTAAACTTCATCCATCAAATCCATTAATACAGTATAAACAAGAGTTGTTCATGTTTAAGTGCAGTTCAAATATCAGGTATAAAGAACCCGCAGTAAGAAAAAGAATCCTATATCTCTTGCCAGAATGTGGTCAGCTCTGGGGTGCTCTGCTAGCTGAAAGACACATTCATTATTAAGAGGATAGAGGCTGTTTAAGAGGGATGAGAGCCAAAAAATTTTAACTACATATATGTGTTAAGAACAGTGCTAGGTTATCTCATGTTCTATATCAGTCAAGGCTCACCATTTTACATACGTGGAAAGCAAAGTTAAAAGTGTATTCGTAGGGCTTCCCTGTTGGCGCAGTGGTTAAGGATCCACCTGCCAGTGCAGGGGACACGCGTTTGAGCCCTGGTCCGGGAAGATCCCACATGCCACGGAGCAACTAAGACCATGTGCCACAACTACTGAGCCTGCGTGCTAGAGCCCGTGAACCACAACTACTGAAGCCCACGCACCTAGACCCCGTGCTCAGCAACAACGAGAAGCCACCACAATGAGAAGCCCGCGTACTGCAACAAAGAGTAGCCCCCGCTCACCGCAACAAGAGAAAGCCCGCACACAGCAACGAAGAGCCTAGGCAGCCAAAGATAAATAAATAAATACGTCTATTTAAAAAAAAAAGTGTTTTACTAACTTACTAAAAGGCACGCAATCAGAAAACGTGAGCAAGGATTCAATCCCAAATCTGTCACACTGAAGTTTAAGCTAATACTTGAAATTAATAAAAAGAGCACTAAATTAAAAGTTCAGAGATATTTTTTATTTCATACTTTCACTAATGCTCTTTGGAGATAAATCATTTCATTTATATGGGCCTTAGTTTTCACAACTATAAGAGTTGGAAGCTTGACTAGATGATCTGTATGTAGTCTTCCAATTCTAAAATGTTCCACTAATTTGGATTCCTACAATAATTGCCCTTGCAATACACGCATGCTGCCACCAAGTAGCAGGAGAGACTACTAGTTCCTTTTTTATCCCTAGTGGGGGTGCATTTTGACAGCAGACTTATCCGTCAATAGTACAACCTGTTAGTATAACTATAAGATAACAAAATAATCTGGTATTCTTTCCTGTAAAAGAGAAGCTTTACATTGTGTCTGTGAATCGTACCAGAATCACCTGTAGGTTTATAAATATAGAGGAAATCCTGAACCCATTGAATGAGAATCTTCAGAGACAGGACTTGGGCATCTGGAATTTTGGGCTCCCATCATTTGTATATTTTATTTCATTTTATTTTTGCCTATGTACAATATTTGTCACATCCTTTTGAATCTTTAAAAGGTTCTTTCTGTTTTAAATTTTAGAATATCCCATAATCTTCACCTACTTTTCATAAGGTGTTATCTGTTATGTTTATTCGATCTTGTGCTTCTCCTGGTTAAGGCTTCTTTCTTTCCTTTTTTTTTTTTTCGTGGCCCTGCCTCATGTCTTGCAGGATCTTAGTTCCCTGACCTGGGATTGGACCCCAGGGCCCCAGCAGTGAAAGCGCCATGTTCTAAACACTGGACCACCAGGGAAGTCCCAAGATTTCAGTTTTAAATGACTTTTTTCCCACTCTAATTCATTCCTGGGATCAGTTTCATGTTTGGACATTAAAGCAACCTTGCATTGCCAGAATAAAGCTACTTTGATTCTGATATATGATTGTTTTACATACCATGGATATAGGTTGTGCTTCTCTTTACACATTGTGCATGCATGTTCAAAGGAGAAACTGGCCTGTGATTCTATTCTTGTAATATTCTTTATAGATTTGTTTTAAGAGTCTATACTTTATATTTTATTTATTTATTTTTGGCTGCATTGGGTCTTCATTGCTGCATGCGAGCTTTCTCTAGTTTCGGCGAGCGGGGGTCTATTCTTCGTTGCGGCGAGTAGGCTTCTCATTGCAGCCTTCTGACCCCATGGGCTTCTGACCCCATTCGTCGGTGCTACTTCAGTTCCTTACCCCTTCCCTTCTGACCCTGGGCCGTGAAATCCTCTTTCTGCGGCTGGCCTGCGGCAGAAAGTCAATGAGGCAAGAGTAGGCTTGGAGTATCCAAGGAGCAGAAAGGATGTCAGCGTGTGGAAAACAGAGCGAGCAAATTGGAGAGGAGAAGGAAACAGTCAGAGAGGAAACAGAGGCCCAGATTTCTAGGTCTGTGGAGGCACTCTGAGGACTTTGCATTTTCTGTGAAGAAGCCACTGAAGAAATTTGAGTGACATGATCTGACTTATGTTTTAACAAGATCTCTCTGGATGCCACGTTGATTAGAGACTGTAGGAGAGCAAGGACAAGCCCCAGAAGACCAACAGTTGATTCAAAGAAGTGATTACTCAAACACGGTCCCCCTCCTCAGTGAAGACGCAGAGCAGGAATTGGCAAATAATGGCCACAAATCAAATCAGGCTCTCAGCCTGGATCTGTGGGACTGTGAGCTAATAATGGTTCTCACGTTCAGAAAGCTTGTTGAAGAAGAAAGAGGAGGAGAAGCTACAGAAACTGTATATGGCCCACAAAGCCTAAGATATTTAAAATCCAGAAGATGCTTTCCAACACCTGATGTAAAGCATGTGGCTGGTAGGAGGTCCTCAACAAAATTTGGAAGAGGAATACATGAGTCAGTTCGTTCCTGAAAACACTGTAAAGTGATAGGGGTCAAGAAACATTTACCCCTTCACCCTTAACCTTCACAAATGATGCCAGTTCCATTGAGCTATGGAAAAATACATTCTGGCTTTCAAAAGAATAACCCAGAGGGCATTTTCTCACATAGGCAAGGTCATAAACAACTGTCAAGTGAAGTTGAAATAACAACAAATCAAATAATAACAGAAAACATTTTTACAGATTTTTAAATCTTACAAAGCATTTTCATGTTCATTATCTAATTTAATCCTCAAATCAACGTCATGAGATAGTTAGTATTTCCCCATTAGAAATGACCACATATTAAATCCTTAGTGATTGCTCAAGAAAAGCTGAAATCTTGAGTATTACATCTATTAATGCCATGGTTGGGTGTTTTCCCATGGGAACACTGGATGCTAAAATCCACAGGGATTTTCAGCTCAAGATGGCAGACTAGGAAATATATTTACTTTCTGTTCCTCCTGAAACCATATCTAAATAAAACTGCAGAAATACCAAAATTAATCAACCAATAAAAGCCAAGATATTTTGCAAGTCATCAACCACAGAAAGATTTCAACACATTTCGAGAAGGCAAACAATGAAATGGAGGAGCCGTGAATAAAAGAATGAAGAAAAAAAGGCTGACCCTAAGTAAGGTCTGCACAAAGCCACTCAGCTTTTGCTGAGCTCTGGTTACAGTAAAGGGCACAGGAAAGAAGAGGGGCTGAAAACAAGGAGGCAAACGTCATTTAAGGAAAAACAGTTCATTTAATGAGCTCCAGGGAACACTCAGCCTGCTGCCATACTAACTCATGAATTACAATGGATAGTTGGTAAGCAAGACAAGAAAACAGGGAAGAAACAAAAGAAACAAAAATCAAGACACTGTTTCTAACTGAACTCTTCTCAAATGAGATCGAGGAATTCTGGTTCAATGCCACAGCTGTGAATCATTTCTGCTCTTGGAGAGGTTACGAAGGGCTTATAATATTTCCCTTATTTTCAGACAGAATTTAGGTCTGAGCAAAAGCTTTTGTGTCCTCCAACCCCAAAATTTATTGGGGATGGAAGCCCAGATTTGCTGGGACATACCATAAAAAGAATCTCATGAGCAGAGGGTCAAACTGATTTTGGAATATATGAATTATGCCCACTGTGAGTTTCAATCGGTATACATATATATATATATATATATATATATATATATATATATATATATACACATTTGTACTGATCTATATGATTTTGGGTTCTGAAACTCCTACATGTCACATGCGTGATACATAACAGACAATGTCAGCCCCAGGAGGGAGAAAACACTCCAATGAAGCAAGCCAAAGAAACAAGTTTTGAGCAAGGTCAAGTGATGAGTAGACCAGGATTGTTCAATTCCTACCTGTCATGCTGAAGCTTCCAGCTCCTGAATAACAACACATGCTTCCCTTGTCCTACACACCCAAGAGTACATCTCCTCTCTTGGCCATAAGAATCTCTAGAGTTACATATGTGTAGTAAAGAGTGGACCCGGCTGGCATACTCACAATGACCAAATTGTGTTGATCCTACTTTATACCAATACATCGCTCCACGCTGAAGTTGCAATAAATGATATATTTGCTTTCTAGACATCAATGAGACGCCTTACTGGATATAATCCAGGAAGGCCAGAGAAGCTGGCTTCTAATCCATACGGAACAATTCACTGCTGAATTTCTTTCAGGATAGCCCATGATTTATCTAGAATATCATCTTTACATATCTGGATCCTTCAAACTAGACAAAGGGAAAATACGGGCTTAAGCCTCGATTAGAAATATGGAATGGTGCCATGCTGACAACTGGTGGTCCCTGACCAGTATCTTCTGAGATTAGAACACAGTGTGGTGGATGACCAATTCATGCGTTGAACAAAAGAAGACCTCCTACAGGGCAGTGTAGCTGTTCGTTACAGGTATGGCACTTAGGGCTAAGTACCATAAGGACTACAAGGAAAAACGAAAAACAAGTAACACATGAAGCATATACGATAAGGAGGCGCCACAGTCCAGAGCACGAGCTCTGGAATCACACAGGCTTGGATCGAATCCCGGCTAAGCCACTACCGTCTATATACCCTGAAGGACAGGCCAAGGTTTAAATGTTGTTTTACCACATTTCAAAAAAGAAGTGAAGAAAGAACCTATCTGCCAGGAAGGGACATCGTGGGGTGCAGCATCCAGTCGGATCAGGGCCCCGCATCTCCTGCTCAGAAACCTTGGCCACCTGGCTCGTGGTGATGCTGGCAGCTGAGCAGCCCTGGAGAAGGCGATCCTGTCTCCAGGTCTCGCAGAGAAGCTGGGGAGGTCTCCGGACGAGGTGGCCCACACCCCGGTAAGCTCTGGCTGCCTCCTGCCCTCAGGTCTCAGCAGGCTCTGGCCTCTGGGCCCCGTGGTGGGGAAGGCCTGGCCGATACATACGCAGGGCTGAGGGGCCTGCAGAGCCAGTCCCCAGGCAGGGTGAGCTCTGGAGGAGGCTTCCACAGTCCCCAACAGTCTCCGCATGGTGGCCCATCTGGTGCCAAACACCTGCCACCCACAGCGAGAAGTCCCAGCCACTAGAAAGTCCAGAAGGGGCCCCGCCCTTTGCCTTTGGGCCGGGGTTAAGCCACCAGCTGGGCTTGCATGTGACCCCTGCCACGCCCCCTGCCCCGCCCGCCCTTTCTCTGTGACACGTACAATGGATATGTCATAAAGCCAGGCTGAGCCAGTGCTATAAATTCGGAGGAGTTAGAATCTAGGAAGAAGCTCTCCCACTTTCACTCTCTGCTCTCAGATCAGGCAGGCAGTACCTCTAATATGGAAGCTATGGACACCACACCTCCCTCCCAGGCTGTCCTCTTCCATTCTGCTCATGTTTTCCCCAGCACCCCACTGACGGCTTTGGCGGGTATCGGTGCTTCAGCAGGCAGCACGTCTCACCCCGAACCTATGGACACCACACCTCCTTCTCACGCTGCCATCTTCCATTCTGCTCCTGTTTTCCCCAGCACCCAATCTATGGCTTTCGCGGGCATTGGTGCTTCAGCAGGCAGCACCTCAGACCCCGAACCTATGGACACCACACCTCCTTCACACGCTGTCATCTTCCATTCTGCTCCTGTTTTCCCCAGCACCCCACTGACGGCTTTGGCGGGCATCGGTGCTTCAGCAGGAAGCACGTCAGACCCCGAACCTATGGACACCACACCTCCTTCACACGCTGTCATCTTCCATTCTGCTCCTGTTTTCCCCAGCACCCCATTGACGGCTTTGGCGGGCATCGGTGCTTCAGCAGGAAGCACGTCAGACCCCGAACCTATGGACACCACACCTCCTTCACACGCTGTCATCTTCCATTCTGCTCCCGTTTTCCCCAACTCCAGCCTCAGAATGCGCTGAGGCCTGTAGCCTAGTTACGCCAGCTCAGAACAATGATGAGCACACCTTTTTCCAATCACCTTTCCTCATGCTCCCCATGCCTCATACTGCCCTGCTTCTTTATTCTTTATGCCACAGATACCCAAAGCCCCTTGCATTTGGGGAGGCGGATCTGAGACCTATTGTCAGGTCACGTCCTCGCTTGGCTGCCCTGTGAATAAACCTCCTCTTTGCTGCAAACCTCAGCATTTCAGTGTTTTGGCTTGCTGCGCCTCAGACAGAATGGTTGGGAGCAGTGGTACCGGTCCCTTGCCTGTGAGGGAAGCTGCTTCCAAGTGGTCACGTTGTGGATGATTTCTCCTCTCGGGGTGGGGGCGGGGCAGACATCCTGCTCTTCAGGAAAGGGAGAAACGCAGGTGCCAAACCCTTGCCCTCAGCGTCACCGTCACCTAGGAACTTGTTAGAAGCACAGAATCCAGGCCCCACCCAGAACTACTGAATACCAGCCTGCATTTAACAAGATCCACAAGAGAGGCATACCCATATTAAAGTTGGAGAGGCACCAAGCTGTCATCGTCTTCTCCATGGCTAATGAAAACGAAGCAAAGGTTCATCCCGAGCCAACTCTGCCTCAGTCACCTGGATATCACATGAGCTCATTTCATCCTCCCCAGAACCTGCAAATGAGACTGAGGGTCAGAGTGGTCTAGCACCCAAGGTTCCATAAAAGAACATGACCAAGGCTCACTGGAGCCCAGACTTCCAAAAAAGAAGGCCCCTGAGCACAGCATGGCACCACTGCAGCCCAAACCGTGGGCCTGGAGGGTAGGCCAGGCTCCCCACGCAGAGTTCACACCATTCGACAGATGCACACAGCAGACCGCAAGGCGATATGAGAAGTAAGTTCTGTTTGTGGAATCTCTGAATTTTGAGATTTAAAGAAAAACATCTGTTTTCGGGGGATGGTTAAAACAGTTCTACCAAGGAGTAAAGAGAGGGCATCTCAAGGCCCCTTCTGCACTTAGAATTTAATGCCTACTTATTGAGAAATGCTCCGTGCATTGGCTCAGCCCTACGTCGAGATGAAGTTCTCTCTCTGTGCCGTAGAAGCTTAGGTTCTAAAAAGGCCACAGAAATGGGTGAGACCTAAAAAATGCCAGAACAATGCAACGGCCTTAATCAGACTGTCTTTGCTTTGCCTTGCTTACAAGTCACTGACTTTAAACTGAATATGGTGTCATGTCTTTATGTTTCTTGAAGCTTTTTTAACAAAAGATCATATAAAGATTTTCTTCCATGGTAAGACTTTTATATTGTATTTTTCTTAAACTGGAGTGTGGTACATTTACCCTCCATCAGATGATTGCTTATAACTCACCTTGCTTTATTAAGGATACCGCTAGAGGCTTCTATGTCCCTACTAACAAGAATACATTTTCACGCCCATGCAAACCAATGAAAATCCAAGATTTCAGAGCACAAGATAATGAAAATTCTCTCTATCCGCATCTTTTACTACTTTTAATCTGGTAACAGTCCCTAAGTGTGTCAGATGAAAGGTACCGTCGCGGGAACTGACATCGTTAACAGCATTCCATACAGGTAAGTCTTGATTGTTCCAATTTCTCAAAAAGTTGGACACATTTACTGCCTCTATGACATCTCTAGGGTGTGTGGAAGAAATAAAAAAGAGGCCTGTACAATGTATTTCTCAAAATATACACACATAGAGTTTGCACATACAAACAGGGAAACCTTATAAATAATGTATGGGGAGCAAAGCATTGTCGGTAAGGGAACTATTCATTTCGAAAGCCAACACTGTCACCAAGTGTCCACGCACCAAACCTGACTGGGAATTTTCACGGGCCACCAAACCAGAGGTGGAGATTTTTAGGCACATTCTTGCCAGAAAAGAGAGCCTAGGGCATAAACCACTCAACTGGTTGGCACGAATGCCAGGGCAACCCAAGCAAGTGGACATACAAGCCTACGTAACGCTTGGAAGTAGGAAGCTTTGGGGAACTACACCTGGGCTGGTACTGGCCTCCCTCCCCAAAGGGACAAGGAGAGCAGATACCTGGATGGAGTCAAGAGAGAGCAAAAAGAAAGGCAAGGCTGGGTGTGGAGCAACGTGTGGATCCAGGAGCATGTGTCTCAGAACTGCCGGGGCTCTGCAGACCAGCTGCATCCCCATTCTCCTTGACCCTCATTGGTATAATGAACTCAGGGTGGGCGCATCCCGGCTGCCAAGTCACTTCCACCTGTCCATGGAGTTGACAGTTACTTGCTCACAGTGAACCAGCCTCTCTGAACCTAACAGCTACTGCAGGAGGCGGCAGTGGAGATCAAGCTGAAGACAACGACCAGATGCGAAGGAGGAAGGGACGTTCAGCGGACCGACTGGGTGGACTGATGGTGTGGCGTTAAGTCTGCAGAGCTAAAGGGGCCAGATGTAGAAAAGGGAAGGGGAACCATGAGGATATGGTCAAGCCCCATCGTATGGATATTTCATCCATATGTTGTATACAAATTCCATTCAATTTGCTCCGAGTGAAAAAGAGAGAACAAAATTATCCTTTCAACCATGTCAGTGACTTTATTTACCATCTCATTTGATGAGCTCCTAGCCCAGGGTCAGAGGGAAATGGGAGCTGTGAGCCTGCCATCTCTCAGGAAGTCTCAGGCCTCAGAGGCCCCTCATAGCCAAACTACCTCACCTTTTGCACTTTTCAAGCAACGTTATTCCTAAGTGCGAGTCACCCTCTTCATCAGGTTCGCCAAGAAACAGCAATCTCTCCCAATGAGAGAGGAAAGATGGGCTACTTTGGCTTTCTGAGGCACAATATGTAGTTCTCCAAAATGGTACCTGCCTGGGGGATTTTTCAAGAAAATTAAGCATCAGTGGTGATCTGTTTGTCTTCACATAACGTATGACCCAGATGTGCTGAGAAATAAGAAAAGGACGAACGAATCAAGGGCAGCTGATCCAAGGAGGCAAGGGGCAACTCCCACAGCCTACGTGGAAAGCTAGAGGAAGGGAACATCCAGCTGGTGGGAGCTGAAGACAGGGGCCAGTCCTCCTTGGGCTCGGGATGCCACCCCCTCTTCCTACATCTTCACGCTCCCCTTCTCTGTTGGCCCCTCCCAGCCATATTAAAGAGTCACAAGGAAATGCTCTCCTCCACTCCATTCTTCTGTCCTCCTATCCATCCCTCCCTTCTTTCCCTTTGCCATCAATTTCTTCACTTGCGCCCCAGTTCTCCCCTCCCATCTCCACTGCGATCTGGTTTCTGCCCCACTGCTCTCGGAAACTGATCTCCTCGAAGCCCCCAATGATTTCTCCGTTGACAAGTCCAGGGGACTACTTCTCAATCCTTATCTTTGTGACCGCCAAGCCGAGTTAGATCTTAAACAACGTCTCTGTCTTGAAAATCTCTTCCCTTGTCTTCTGCGCCACCTTTCCTTTTCTTTTCATGAGACTGATCACAACCAGTGCTGCAGATTCCATCGAATTAAGGAATGCTCTTGCCTACACGTGTGAATGAGCTGTGAGTAAAGTACTGAAGTAGAGGACACCAGAAGTGAAACGTCTTCATGAATGTCCACGTGGCTGAGCAGCAAGTTAACCTTTCATACGTGTGCTAGAGAAGAAGAGTTGGGTTTTATTTTATTTACTTTTCCCTGGACGGTGTTGAATGACTACCATGTACAAGTTCAGGCTACCTTTTGCTGAGGAGAGCTGAGAGAAAACTGAACAAGAGAGCTGTCTTTTTCTTGACCAGTTCACCTTAGTTTCCCAAACTCTAAGTCTTTCCCTAATTCTTTCTCCTTTTTATTCTAGTAAAATGAACATAACACAAAATTCACCATTTGGATCATCTTACAATTCACTGTACCATTCAGTGGAATTTACTACTGTCAAAATGTTGTGCAACTATCACCACTGCCTAGCTGCAAAACATTTTCATCAACCAAGAGGAAACCTACACCCATTTTAAGGAGTCATTCCCTATTTCCCTCTCTTCCAAACCCCTGGCAACCACTAATGTATAATCTTTTCTGTGTGTATGGATTTGCCACTGCTAGACATTTCATATAAATGGAACCATACAATATGTAGCCTTTCATGCCTGACTTCTTTCACTTAGTTGCATCCATCATGTAGCATGTATCAGAAATCCACTCACTGTTACGGCTGAATCCTTCATACTGTTTGAATACAAAATTAAAAATACGTTGAGAGTGAAGCTCTGTTTTAATGGCACATCTATTAGGCCAATTCATTGAAAGAAGCTGAAGATGGAGATATTGTGAAATGATAATCGTTGAGAAGCCTCAGCCAATTGGATAATGAAAAGTTTGGGAAATGTTGCAAAAAATTATCTGCTTTATATTAAAAGCCTATTAAACAAGGATTCAGGAGATTGTCTTTTTCTTGCAGGTAACTTAAATGAGGCAGAAAGACATAACTGCCCTTTAAAACACATTTTGAAGGGATTCTATTTATTCTTAATAGACGAATGGGAGTACAGGAAGTTCACATCCAATATGGACTCCCTGTCCAAACACTGTTTATCGTTCTAGCCACCACTATCGAATTATATTTCTTGAGAGTAAGGCAGCTCAATTCCTGCATATTACTTTCTAAACTTCATCCATCAAATCCATTAATACAGTATAAACAAGAGTTGTTCATGTTTAAGTGCAGTTCAAATATCAGGTATAAAGAACCCCCAGTAAGAAAAAGAATCCTATATCTCTTGCCAGAATGTGGTCAGCTCTGGGGTGCTCTGCTAGCTGAAAGACACATTCATTATTAAGAGGATAGAGGCTGTTTAAGAGGGATGAGAGCCAAAAAATTTTAACTACATATATGTGTTAAGAACAGTGCTAGGTTATCTCATGTTCTATATCAGTCAAGGCTCACCATTTTACATACGTGAAAAGCAAAGTTAAAAGTGTATTCGTAGGGCTTCCCTGTTGGCGCAGTGGTTAAGGATCCACCTGCCAGTGCAGGGGACACGTGTTTGAGCCCTGGTCCGGGAAGATCCCACATGCCACGGAGCAACTAAGACCATGTGCCACAACTACTGAGCCTGCGTGCTAGAGCCCGTGAACCACAACTACTGAAGCCCACGCACCTAGACCCCGTGCTCAGCAACAACGAGAAGCCACCACAATGAGAAGCCCGCGTACTGCAACAAAGAGTAGCCCCCGCTCACCGCAACAAGAGAAAGCCCGCACACAGCAACGAAGAGCCTAGGCAGCCAAAGATAAATAAATAAATACGTCTATTTAAAAAAAAAAGTGTTTTACTAACTTACTAAAAGGCACGCAATCAGAAAACGTGAGCAAGGATTCAATCCCAAATCTGTCACACTGAAGTTTAAGCTAATACTTGAAATTAATAAAAAGAGCACTAAATTAAAAGTTCAGAGATATTTTTTATTTCATACTTTCGCTAATGCTCTTTGGAGATAAATCATTTCATTTATATGGGCCTTAGTTTTCACAACTATTAGAGTTGGAAACTTGACTAGATGATCTGTATGTAGTCTTCCAATTCTAAAATGTTCCACTAATTTGGATTCCTACAATAATTGCCCTTGCAATACACGCATGCTGCCACCAAGTAGCAGGAGAGACTACTAGTTCCTTTTTTATCCCTAGTGGGGGTGCATTTTGACAGCAGACTTATCCGTCAATAGTACAACCTGTTAGTATAACTATAAGATAACAAAATAATCTGGTATTCTTTCCTGTAAAAGAGAAGCTTTACATTGTGTCTGTGAATCGTACCAGAATCACCTGTAGGTTTATAAATATAGAGGAAATCCTGAACCCATTGAATGAGAATCTTCAGAGACAGGACTTGGGCATCTGGAATTTTGGGCTCCCATCATTTGTATATTTTATTTCATTTTATTTTTGCCTATGTACAATATTTGTCACATCCTTTTGAATCTTTAAAAGGTTCTTTCTGTTTTAAATTTTAGAATATCCCATAATCTTCACCTACTTTTCATAAGGTGTTATCTGTTATGTTTATTCGATCTTGTGCTTCTCCTGGTTAAGGCTTCTTTCTTTCCTTTTTTTTTTTTTTCGTGGCCCTGCCTCATGTCTTGCAGGATCTTAGTTCCCTGACCTGGGATTGGACCCCAGGGCCCCAGCAGTGAAAGCGCCATGTTCTAAACACTGGACCACCAGGGAAGTCCCAAGATTTCAGTTTTAAATGACTTTTTTCCCACTCTAATTCATTCCTGGGATCAGTTTCATGTTTGGACATTAAAGCAACCTTGCATTGCCAGAATAAAGCTACTTTGATTCTGATATATGATTGTTTTACATACCATGGATATAGGTTGTGCTTCTCTTTACACATTGTGCATGCATGTTCAAAGGAGAAACTGGCCTGTGATTCTATTCTTGTAACATTCTTTATAGATTTGTTTTAAGAGTCTATACTTTATATTTTATTTATTTATTTTTGGCTGCATTGGGTCTTCATTGCTGCATGCGAGCTTTCTCTAGTTTCGGCGAGCGGGGGTCTATTCTTCGTTGCGGCGAGTAGGCTTCTCATTGCAGCCTTCTGACCCCATGGGCTTCTGACCCCATTCGTCGGTGCTACTTCAGTTCCTTACCCCTTCCCTTCTGACCCTGGGCCGTGAAATCCTCTTTCTGCGGCTGGCCTGTGGCAGAAAGTCAATGAGGCAAGAGTAGGCTTGGAGTATCCAAGGAGCAGAAAGGATGTCAGCGTGTGGAAAACAGAGCGAGCAAATTGGAGAGGAGAAGGAAATAGTCAGAGAGGAAACAGAGGCCCAGATTTCTAGGTCTGTGGAGGCACTCTGAGGACTTTGCATTTTCTGTGAAGAAGCCACTGAAGAAATTTGAGTGACATGATCTGACTTATGTTTTAACAAGATCTCTCTGGATGCCACGTTGATTAGAGACTGTAGGAGAGCAAGGACAAGCCCCAGAAGACCAACAGTTGATTCAAAGAAGTGATTACTCAAACACGGTCCCCCTCCTCAGTGAAGACGCAGAGCAGGAATTGGCAAATAATGGCCACAAATCAAATCAGGCTCTCAGCCTGGATCTGTGGGACTGTGAGCTAATAATGGTTCTCACGTTCAGAAAGCTTGTTGAAGAAGAAAGAGGAGGAGAAGCTACAGAAACTGTATATGGCCCACAAAGCCTAAGATATTTAAAATCCAGAAGATGCTTTCCAACACCTGATGTAAAGCATGTGGCTGGTAGGAGGTCCTCAACAAAATTTGGAAGAGGAATACATGAGTCAGTTCGTTCCTGAAAACACTGTAAAGTGATAGGGGTCAAGAAACATTTACCCCTTCACCCTTAACCTTCACAAATGATGCCAGTTCCATTGAGCTATGGAAAAATACATTCTGGCTTTCAAAAGAATAACCCAGAGGGCATTTTCTCACATAGGCAAGGTCATAAACAACTGTCAAGTGAAGTTGAAATAACAACAAATCAAATAATAACAGAAAACATTTTTACAGATTTTTAAATCTTACAAAGCATTTTCATGTTCATTATCTAATTTAATCCTCAAATCAACGTCATGAGATAGTTAGTATTTCCCCATTAGAAATGACCACATATTAAATCCTTAGTGATTGCTCAAGAAAAGCTGAAATCTTGAGTATTACATCTATTAATGCCATGGTTGGGTGTTTTCCCATGGGAACACTGGATGCTAAAATCCACAGGGATTTTCAGCTCAAGATGGCAGACTAGGAAATATATTTACTTTCTGTTCCTCCTGAAACCATATCTAAATAAAACTGCAGAAATACCAAAATTAATCAACCAATAAAAGCCAAGATATTTTGCAAGTCATCAACCACAGAAAGATTTCAACACATTTCGAGAAGGCAAACAATGAAATGGAGGAGCCGTGAATAAAAGAATGAAGAAAAAAAGGCTGACCCTAAGTAAGGTCTGCACAAAGCCACTCAGCTTTTGCTGAGCTCTGGTTACAGTAAAGGCCACAGGAAAGAAGAGGGGCTGAAAACAAGGAGGCAAACGTCATTTAAGGAAAAACAGTTCATTTAATGAGCTCCAGGGAACACTCAGCCTGCTGCCATACTAACTCATGAATTACAATGGATAGTTGGTAAGCAAGACAAGAAAACAGGGAAGAAACAAAAGAAACAAAAATCAAGACACTGTTTCTAACTGAACTCTTCTCAAATGAGATCGAGGAATTCTGGTTCAATGCCACAGCTGTGAATCATTTCTGCTCTTGGAGAGGTTACGAAGGGCTTATAATATTTCCCTTATTTTCAGACAGAATTTAGGTCTGAGCAAAAGCTTTTGTGTCCTCCAACCCCAAAATTTATTGGGGATGGAAGCCCAGATTTGCTGGGACATACCATAAAAAGAATCTCATGAGCAGAGGGTCAAACTGATTTTGGAATATATGAATTATGCCCAGTGTGAGTTTCAATCGGTATACATATATATATATATATATATATATATATATATATATACACATTTGTACTGATCTATATGATTTTGGGTTCTGAAACTCCTACATGTCACATGCGTGATACATAACAGACAATGTCAGCCCCAGGAGGGAGAAAACACTCCAATGAAGCAAGCCAAAGAAACAAGTTTTGAGCAAGGTCAAGTGATGAGTAGACCAGGATTGTTCAATTCCTACCTGTCATGCTGAAGCTTCCAGCTCCTGAATAACAACACATGCTTCCCTTGTCCTACACACCCAAGAGTACGTCTCCTCTCTTGGCCATAAGAATCTCTAGAGTTACATATGTGTAGTAAAGAGTGGACCCGGCTGGCATACTCACAATGACCAAATTGTGTTGATCCTACTTTATACCAATACATCGCTCCACGCTGAAGTTGCAATAAATGATATATTTGCTTTCTAGACATCAATGAGACGCCTTACTGGATATAATCCAGGAAGGCCAGAGAAGCTGGCTTCTAATCCATACGGAACAATTCACTGCTGAATTTCTTTCAGGATAGCCCATGATTTATCTAGAATATCATCTTTACATATCTGGATCCTTCAAACTAGACAAAGGGAAAATACGGGCTTAAGCCTCGATTAGAAATATGGAATGGTGCCATGCTGACAACTGGTGGTCCCTGACCAGTATCTTCTGAGATTAGAACACAGTGTGGTGGATGACCAATTCATGCGTTGAACAAAAGAAGACCTCCTACAGGGCAGTGTAGCTGTTCGTTACAGGTATGGCACTTAGGGCTAAGTACCTTAAGGACTACAAGGAAAAACGAAAAACAAGTAACACATGAAGCATATACGATAAGGAGGCGCCACAGTCCAGAGCACGAGCTCTGGAATCACACAGGCTTGGATCGAATCCCGGCTAAGCCACTACCGTCTATATACCCTGAAGGACAGGCCAAGGTTTAAATGTTGTTTTACCACATTTCAAAAAAGAAGTGAAGAAAGAACCTATCTGCCAGGAAGGGACATCGTGGGGTGCAGCATCCAGTCGGATCAGGGCCCCGCATCTCCTGCTCAGAAACCTTGGCCACCTGGCTCGTGGTGATGCTGGCAGCTGAGCAGCCCTGGAGAAGGCGATCCTGTCTCCAGGTCTCGCAGAGAAGCTGGGGAGGTCTCCGGACGAGGTGGCCCACACCCCGGTAAGCTCTGGCTGCCTCCTGCCCTCAGGTCTCAGCAGGCTCTGGCCTCTGGGCCCCGTGGTGGGGAAGGCCTGGCCGATACATACGCAGGGCTGAGGGGCCTGCAGAGCCAGTCCCCAGGCAGGGTGAGCTCTGGAGGAGGCTTCCACAGTCCCCAACAGTCTCCGCATGGTGGCCCATCTGGTGCCAAACACCTGCCACCCACAGCGAGAAGTCCCAGCCACTAGAAAGTCCAGAAGGGGCCCCGCCCTTTGCCTTTGGGCCGGGGTTAAGCCACCAGCTGGGCTTGCATGTGACCCCTGCCATGCCCCCTGCCTCGCCCGCCCTTTCTCTGTGACACGTACAATGGATATGTCATAAAGCCAGGCTGAGCCAGTGCTATAAATTCGGAGGAGTTAGAATCTAGGAAGAAGCTCTCCCACTTTCACTCTCTGCTCTCAGATCAGGCAGGCAGTACCTCTAATATGGAAGCTATGGACACCACACCTCCCTCCCAGGCTGTCCTCTTCCATTCTGCTCATGTTTTCCCCAGCACCCCACTGACGGCTTTGGCGGGTATCGGTGCTTCAGCAGGCAGCACGTCTCACCCCGAACCTATGGACACCACACCTCCTTCTCACGCTGCCATCTTCCATTCTGCTCCTGTTTTCCCCAGCACCCAATCTATGGCTTTGGCGGGCATTGGTGCTTCAGCAGGCAGCACCTCAGACCCCGAACCTATGGACACCACACCTCCTTCACACGCTGTCATCTTCCATTCTGCTCCTGTTTTCCCCAGCACCCCACTGACGGCTTTGGCGGGCATCGGTGCTTCAGCAGGAAGCACGTCAGACCCTGAACCTATGGACACCACACCTCCTTCACACGCTGTCATCTTCCATTCTGCTCCTGTTTTCCCCAGCACCCCATTGACGGCTTTGGCGGGCATCGGTGCTTCAGCAGGAAGCACGTCAGACCCCGAAACTATGGACACCACACCTACTTCATACGCTGTCATCTTCCATTCTGCTCCTGTTTTCCCCAGCACCCCATTGACGGCTTTGGCGGGCATCGGTGCTTCAGCAGGAAGCACGTCAGGCCCCGAACCTATGGACACCACACCTCCTTCATACGCTGTCATCTTCCATTCTGCTCCCGTTTTCCCCAACTCCAGCCTCAGAATGCGCTGAGGCCTGTAGCCTAGTTACGCCAGCTCAGAACAATGATGAGCACACCTTTTTCCAATCACCTTTCCTCATGCTCCCCATGCCTCATACTGCCCTGCTTCTTTATTCTTTATGCCACAGATACCCAAAGCCCCTTGCATTTGGGGAGGCGGATCTGAGACCTATTGTCAGGTCACGTCCTCGCTTGGCTGCCCTGTGAATAATCCTCCTCTTTGCTGCAAACCTCAGCATTTCAGTGTTTTGGCTTGCTGCGCCTCAGACAGAATGGTTGGGAACAGTGGTACAGGTCCCTTGCCTGTGAGGGAAGCTGCTTCCAAGTGGTCACGTTGTGGATGTTTTCTCCTCTCGGGGTGGGGGCGGGGCAGACATCCTGCTCTTCAGGAAAGGGAGAAACGCAGGTGCCAAACCCTTGCCCTCAGCGTCACCGTCACCTAGGAACTTGTTAGAAGCACAGAATCCAGGCCCCACCCAGAACTACTGAATACCAGCCTGCATTTAACAAGATCCACAAGAGAGGCATACCCATATTAAAGTTGGAGAGGCACCAAGCTGTCATCGTCTTCTCCATTGCTAATGAAAACGAAGCAAAGGTTCATCCCGAGCCGACTCTGCCTCAGTCACCTGGATATCACATGAGCTCATTTCATCCTCCCCAGAACCTGCAAATGAGACTGAGGGTCAGAGTGGTCTAGCACCCAAGGTTCCATAAAAGAACATGACCAAGGCTCACTGGAGCCCAGACTTCCAAAAAAGAAGGCCCCTGAGCACAGCATGGCACCACTGCAGCCCAAACCGTGGGCCTGGAGGGTAGGCCAGGCTCCCCACGCAGAGTTCACACCATTCGACAGATGCCCACAGCAGACTGCAAGGCGATATGAGAAGTAAGTTCTGATTGTGGAATCTCTGAATTTTGAGATTTAAAGAAAAAAATCTGTTTTCGGGGGATGGTTAAAACAGTTCTACCAAGGAGTAAAGAGAGGGCATCTCAAGGCCCCTTCTGGACTTAGAATTTAATGCCTACTTATTGAGAAATGCTCCGTGCATTGGCTCAGCCCTACGTCGAGATGAAGTTCTCTCTCTGTGCCGTAGAAGCTTAGGTTCTAAAAAGGCCACAGAAATGGGTGAGACCTAAAAAATGCCAGAACAATGCAACGGCCTTAATCAGACTGTCTTTGCTTTGCCTTGCTTACAAGTCACTGACTTTAAACTGAATATGGTGTCATGTCTTTATGTTTCTTGAAGCTTTTTTTACAAAAGATCATATAAAGATTTTCTTCCATGGTAAGACTTTTATATTGTATTTTTCTTAAACTGGAGTGTGGTACATTTACCCTCCATCAGATGATTGCTTATAACTCACCTTGCTTTATTAAGGATACCGCTAGAGGCTTCTATGTCCCTACTAACAAGAATACATTTTCACGCCCATGCAAACCAATGAAAATCCAAGATTTCAGAGCACAAGATAATGAAAATTCTCTCTATCCGCATCTTTTACTACTTTTAATCTGGTAACAGTCCCTAAGTGTGTCAGATGAAAGGTACCGTCGCGGGAACTGACATCGTTAACAGCATTCCATACAGGTAAGTCTTGATTGTTCCAATTTCTCAAAAAGTTGGACACATTTACTGCCTCTATGACATCTCTAGGGTGTGTGGAAGAAATAAAAAAGAGGCCTGTACAATGTATTTCTCAAAATATACACACATAGAGTTTGCACATACAAACAGGGAAACCTTATAAATAATGTATGGGGAGCAAAGCATTGTCGGTAATGGAACTACTCATTTCGAAAGCCAACACTGTCACCAAGTGTCCACGCACCAAACCTGACTGGGAATTTTCACGGGCCACCAAACCAGAGGTGGAGATTTTTAGGCACATTCTTGCCAGAAAAGAGAGCCTAGGGCATAAACCACTCAACTGGTTGGCACGAATGCCAGGGCAACCCAAGCAAGTGGACATACAAGCCTACGTAACGCTTGGAAGTAGGAAGCTTTGGGGAACTACACCTGGGCTGGTACTGGCCTCCCTCCCCAAAGGGACAAGGAGAGCAGATACCTGGATGGAGTCAAGAGAGAGAAAAAAGTAAGGCAAGGCTGGGTGTGGAGCAACGTGTGGATCCAGGAGCATGTGTCTCAGAACTGCCGGGGCTCTGCAGACCAGCTGCATCCCCATTCTCCTTGACCCTCATTGGTATAATGAACTCAGGGTGGGCGCATCCCGGCTGCCAAGTCACTTCCACCTGTCCATGGAGTTGACAGTTACTTGCTCACAGTGAACCAGCCTCTCTGAACCTAACAGCTACTGCAGGAGGCGGCAGTGGAGATCAAGCTGAAGAGAACGACCAGATGCGAAGGAGGAAGGGACGTTCAGCGGACCGACTGGGTGGACTGATGGTGTGGCGTTAAGTCTGCAGAGCTAAAGGGGCCAGATGTAGAAAAGGGAAGGGGAACCATGAGGATATGGTCAAGCCCCATCGTATGGATATTTCATCCATATGTTGTATACAAATTCCATTCAATTTGCTCCGAGTGAAAAAGAGAGAACAAAATTATCCTTTCAACCATGTCAGTGACTTTATTTACCATCTCATTTGATGAGCTCCTAGCCCAGGGTCAGAGGGAAATGGGAGCTGTGAGCCTGCCATCTCTCAGGAAGTCTCAGGCCTCAGAGGCCCCTCATAGCCAAACTACCTCACCTTTTGCACTTTTCAAGCAACGTTATTCCTAAGTGCGAGTCACCCTCTTCATCAGGTTCGCCAAGAAACAGCAATCTCTCCCAATGAGAGAGGAAAGATGGGCTACTTTGGCTTCCTGAGGCACAATATGTAGTTCTCCAAAATGGTACCTGCCTGGGGGATTTTTCAAGAAAATTAAGCATCAGTGGTCATCTGTTTGTCTTCACATAACGTATGACCCAGATGTGCTGAGAAATAAGAAAAGGACGAACGAATCAAGGGCAGCTGATCCAAGGAGGCAAGGGGCAACTCCCACAGCCTACGTGGAAAGCCAGAGGAAGGGAACATCCAGCTGGTGGGAGCTGAAGACAGGGGCCAGTCCTCCTTGGGCTCGGGATGCCACCCCCTCTTCCTACATCTTCACGCTCCCCTTCTCTGTTGGCCCCTCCCAGCCATATTAAAGAGTCACAAGGAAATGCTCTCCTCCACTCCATTCTCCTGTCCTCCTATCCATCCCTCCCTTCTTTCCCTTTGCCATCAATTTCTTCACTTGCGCCCCAGTTCTCCCCTCCCATCTCCACTGCGATCTGGTTTCTGCCCCACTGCTCTCGGAAACTGATCTCCTCGAAGCCCCCAATGATTTCTCCGTTGACAAGTCCAGGGGACTACTTCTCAATCCTTATCTTTGTGACCGCCAAGCCGAGTTAGATCTTAAACAACGTCTCCGTCTTGAAAATCTCTTCCCTTGACTTCTGCGCCACCTTTCCTTTTCTTTTCATGAGACTGATCACAACCAGTGCTGCAGATTCCATCGAATTAAGGAATGCTCTTGCCTACACGTGTGAATGAGCTGTGAGTAAAGTACTGAAGTAGAGGACACCAGAAGTGAAACGTCTTCATGAATGTCCACGTGGCTGAGCAGCAAGTTAACCTTTCATACGTGTGCTAGAGAAGAAGAGTTGGGTTTTATTTTATTTACTTTTCCCTGGACGGTGTTGAATGACTACCATGTACAAGTTCAGGCTACCTTTTGCTGAGGAGAGCTGAGAGAAAACTGAACAAGAGAGCTGTCTTTTTCTTGACCAGTTCACCTTAGTTTCCCAAACTCTAAGTCTTTCCCTAATTCTTTCTCCTTTTATTCTAGTAAAATGAACATAACACAAAATTCACCATTTGGATCATCTTACAATTCACTGTACCATTCAGTGGAATTTACTACTGTCAAAATGTTGTGCAACTATCACCACTGCCTAGCTGCAAAACATTTTCATCAACCAAGAGGAAACCTACACCCATTTTAAGGAGTCATTCCCTATTTCCCTCTCTTCCAAACCCCTGGCAACCACTAATGTATAATCTTTTCTGTGTGTATGGATTTGCCACTGCTAGACATTTCATATAAATGGAACCATACAATATGTAGCCTTTCATGCCTGACTTCTTTCACTTAGTTGCATCCATCATGTAGCATGTATCAGAAATCCACTCACTGTTACGGCTGAATCCTTCATACTGTTTGAATACAAAATTAAAAATACGTTGAGAGTGAAGCTCTGTTTTAATGGCACATCTATTAGGCCAATTCATTGAAAGAAGCTGAAGATGGAGATATTGTGAAATGATAATCGTTGAGAAGCCTCAGCCAATTGGATAATGAAAAGTTTGGGAAATGTTGCAAAAAATTATCTGCTTTATATTAAAAGCCTATTAAACAAGGATTCAGGAGATTGTCTTTTTCTTGCAGGTAACTTAAATGAGGCAGAAAGACATAACTGCCCTTTAAAACACATTTTGAAGGGATTCTATTTATTCTTAATAGACGAATGGGAGTACAGGAAGTTCACATCCAATATGGACTCCCTGTCCAAACACTGTTTATCGTTCTAGCCACCACTATCGAATTATATTTCTTGAGAGTAAGGCAGCTCAATTCCTGCATATTACTTTCTAAACTTCATCCATCAAATCCATTAATACAGTATAAACAAGAGTTGTTCATGTTTAAGTGCAGTTCAAATATCAGGTATAAAGAACCCCCAGTAAGAAAAAGAATCCTATATCTCTTGCCAGAATGTGGTCAGCTCTGGGGTGCTCTGCTAGCTGAAAGACACATTCATTATTAAGAGGATAGAGGCTGTTTAAGAGGGAGGAGAGCCAAAAAATTTTAACTACATATATGTGTTAAGAACAGTGCTAGGTTATCTCATGTTCTATATCAGTCAAGGCTCACCATTTTACATACGTGGAAAGCAAAGTTAAAAGTGTATTCGTAGGGCTTCCCTGTTGGCGCAGTGGTTAAGGATCCACCTGCCAGTGCAGGGGACACGCGTTTGAGCCCTGGTCCGGGAAGATCCCACATGCCACGGAGCAACTAAGACCATGTGCCACAACTACTGAGCCTGCGTGCTAGAGCCCGTGAACCACAACTACTGAAGCCCACGCACCTAGACCCCGTGCTCAGCAACAACGAGAAGCCACCACAATGAGAAGCCCGCGTACTGCAACAAAGAGTAGCCCCCGCTCACCGCAACAAGAGAAAGCCCGCACACAGCAACGAAGAGCCTAGGCAGCCAAAGATAAATAAATAAATACGTCTATTTAAAAAAAAAAGTGTTTTACTAACTTACTAAAAGGCACGCAATCAGAAAACGTGAGCAAGGATTCAATCCCAAATCTGTCACACTGAAGTTTAAGCTAATACTTGAAATTAATAAAAAGAGCACTAAATTAAAAGTTCAGAGATATTTTTTATTTCATACTTTCACTAATGCTCTTTGGAGATAAATCATTTCATTTATATGGGCCTTAGTTTTCACAACTATAAGAGTTGGAAGCTTGACTAGATGATCTGTGTGTAGTCTTCCAATTCTAAAATGTTCCACTAATTTGGATTCCTACAATAATTGCCCTTGCAATACACGCATGCTGCCACCAAGTAGCAGGAGAGACTACTAGTTCCTTTTTTATCCCTAGTGGGGGTGCATTTTGACAGCAGACTTATCCGTCAATAGTACAACCTGTTAGTATAACTATAAGATAACAAAATAATCTGGTATTCTTTCCTGTAAAAGAGAAGCTTTACATTGTGTCTGTGAATCGTACCAGAATCACCTGTAGGTTTATAAATATAGAGGAAATCCTGAACCCATTGAATGAGAATCTTCAGAGACAGGACTTGGGCATCTGGAATTTTGGGCTCCCATCATTTGTATATTTTATTTCATTTTATTTTTGCCTATGTACAATATTTGTCACATCCTTTTGAATCTTTAAAAGGTTCTTTCTGTTTTAAATTTTAGAATATCCCATAATCTTCACCTACTTTTCATAAGGTGTTATCTGTTATGTTTATTCGATCTTGTGCTTCTCCTGGTTAAGGCTTCTTTCTTTCCTTTTTTTTTTTTTCGTGGCCCTGCCTCATGTCTTGCAGGATCTTAGTTCCCTGACCTGGGATTGGACCCCAGGGCCCCAGCAGTGAAAGCGCCATGTTCTAAACACTGGACCACCAGGGAAGTCCCAAGATTTCAGTTTTAAATGACTTTTTTCCCACTCTAATTCATTCCTGGGATCAGTTTCATGTTTGGACATTAAAGCAACCTTGCATTGCCAGAATAAAGCTACTTTGATTCTGATATATGATTGTTTTACATACCATGGATATAGGTTGTGCTTCTCTTTACACATTGTGCATGCATGTTCAAAGGAGAAACTGGCCTGTGATTCTATTCTTGTAACATTCTTTATAGATTTGTTTTAAGAGTCTATACTTTATATTTTATTTATTTATTTTTGGCTGCATTGGGTCTTCATTGCTGCATGCGAGCTTTCTCTAGTTTCGGCGAGCGGGGGTCTATTCTTCGTTGCGGCGAGTAGGTTTCTCATTGCAGCCTTCTGACCCCATGGGCTTCTGACCCCATTCGTCGGTGCTACTTCAGTTCCTTACCCCTTCCCTTCTGACCCTGGGCCGTGAAATCCTCTTTCTGCGGCTGGCCTGCGGCAGAAAGTCAATGAGGCAAGAGTAGGCTTGGAGTATCCAAGGAGCAGAAAGGATGTCAGCGTGTGGAAAACAGAGCGAGCAAATTGGAGAGGAGAAGGAAACAGTCAGAGAGGAAACAGAGGCCCAGATTTCTAGGTCTGTGGAGGCACTCTGAGGACTTTGCATTTTCTGTGAAGAAGCCACCGAAGAAATTTGAGTGACATGATCTGACTTATGTTTTAACAAGATCTCTCTGGATGCCACGTTGATTAGAGACTGTAGGAGAGCAAGGACAAGCCCCAGAAGACCAACAGTTGATTCAAAGAAGTGATTACTCAAACACGGTCCCCCTCCTCAGTGAAGACGCAGAGCAGGAATTGGCAAATAATGGCCACAAATCAAATCAGGCTCTCAGCCTGGATCTGTGGGACTGTGAGCTAATAATGGTTCTCACGTTCAGAAAGCTTGTTGAAGAAGAAAGAGGAGGAGAAGCTACAGAAACTGTATATGGCCCACAAAGCCTAAGATATTTAAAATCCAGAAGATGCTTTCCAACACCTGATGTAAAGCATGTGGCTGGTAGGAGGTCCTCAACAAAATTTGGAAGAGGAATACATGAGTCAGTGCGTTCCTGAAAACACTGTAAAGTGATAGGGGTCAAGAAACATTTACCCCTTCACCCTTAACCTTCACAAATGATGCCAGTTCCATTGAGCTATGGAAAAATACATTCTGGCTTTCAAAAGAACAACCCAGAGGGCATTTTCTCACATAGGCAAGGTCATAAACAACTGTCAAGTGAAGTTGAAATAACAACAAATCAAATAATAACAGAAAACATTTTTACAGATTTTTAAATCTTACAAAGCATTTTCATGTTCATTATCTAATTTAATCCTCAAATCAACGTCATGAGATAGTTAGTATTTCCCCATTAGAAATGACCACATATTAAATCCTTAGTGATTGCTCAAGAAAAGCTGAAATCTTGAGTATTACATCTATTAATGCCATGGTTGGGTGTTTTCCCATGGGAACACTGGATGCTAAAATCCACAGGGATTTTCAGCTCAAGATGGCAGACTAGGAAATATATTTACTTTCTGTTCCTCCTGAAACCATATCTAAATAAAACTGCAGAAATACCAAAATTAATCAACCAATAAAAGCCAAGATATTTTGCAAGTCATCAACCACAGAAAGATTTCAACACATTTCGAGAAGGCAAACAATGAAATGGAGGAGCAGTGAATAAAAGAATGAAGAAAAAAAGGCTGACCCTAAGTAAGGTCTGCACAAAGCCACTCAGCTTTTGCTGAGCTCTGGTTACAGTACAGGGCACAGGAAAGAAGAGGGGCTGAAAACAAGGAGGCAAACGTCATTTAAGGAAAAACAGTTCATTTAATGAGCTCCAGGGAACACTCAGCCTGCTGCCATACTAACTCATGAATTACAATGGATAGTTGGTAAGCAAGACAAGAAAACAGGGAAGAAACAAAAGAAACAAAAATCAAGACACTGTTTCTAACTGAACTCTTCTCAAATGAGATCGAGGAATTCTGGTTCAATGCCACAGCTGTGAATCATTTCTGCTCTTGGAGAGGTTACGAAGGGCTTATAATATTTCCCTTATTTTCAGACAGAATTTAGGTCTGAGCAAAAGCTTTTGTGTCCTCCAACCCCAAAATTTATTGGGGATGGAAGCCCAGATTTGCTGGGACATACCATAAAAAGAATCTCATGAGCAGAGGGTCAAACTGATTTTGGAATATATGAATTATGCCCAGTGTGAGTTTCAATCGGTATACATATATATATATATATATATATATATATATATATATATATATATACACATTTGTACTGATCTATATGATTTTGGGTTCTGAAACTCCTACATGTCACATGCGTGATACATAACAGACAATGTCAGCCCCAGGAGGGAGAAAACACTCCAATGAAGCAAGCCAAAGAAACAAGTTTTGAGCAAGGTCAAGTGATGAGTAGACCAGGATTGTTCAATTCCTACCTGTCATGCTGAAGCTTCCAGCTCCTGAATAACAACACATGCTTCCCTTGTCCTACACACCCAAGAGTACGTCTCCTCTCTTGGCCATAAGAATCTCTAGAGTTACATATGTGTAGTAAAGAGTGGACCCGGCTGGCATACTCACAATGACCAAATTGTGTTGATCCTACTTTATACCAATACATCGCTCCACGCTGAAGTTGCAATAAATGATATATTTGCTTTCTAGACATGAATGAGACGCCTTACTGGATATAATCCAGGAAGGCCAGAGAAGCTGGCTTCTAATCCATACGGAACAATTCACTGCTGAATTTCTTTCAGGATAGCCCATGATTTATCTAGAATATCATCTTTACATATCTGGATCCTTCAAACTAGACAAAGGGAAAATACGGGCTTAAGCCTCGATTAGAAATATGGAATGGTGCCATGCTGACAACTGGTGGTCCCTGACCAGTATCTTCTGAGATTAGAACACAGTGTGGTGGATGACCAATTCATGCGTTGAACAAAAGAAGACCTCCTACAGGGCAGTGTAGCTGTTCGTTACAGGTATGGCACTTAGGGCTAAGTACCATAAGGACTACAAGGAAAAACGAAAAACAAGTAACACATGAAGCATATACGGTAAGGAGGCGCCACAGTCCAGAGCACGAGCTCTGGAATCACACAGGCTTGGATCGAATCCCGGCTAAGCCACTACCGTCTATATACCCTGAAGGACAGGCCAAGGTTTAAATGTTGTTTTACCACATTTCAAAAAAGAAGTGAAGAAAGAACCTATCTGCCAGGAAGGGACATCGTGGGGTGCAGCATCCAGTCGGATCAGGGCCCCGCATCTCCTGCTCAGAAACCTTGGCCACCTGGCTCGTGGTGATGCTGGCAGCTGAGCAGCCCTGGAGAAGGCGATCCTGTCTCCAGGTCTCGCAGAGAAGCTGGGGAGGTCTCCGGACGAGGTGGCCCACACCCCGGTAAGCTCTGGCTGCCTCCTGCCCTCAGGTCTCAGCAGGCTCTGGCCTCTGGGCCCCGTGGTGGGGAAGGCCTGGCCGATACATACGCAGGGCTGAGGGGCCTGCAGAGCCAGTCCCCAGGCAGGGTGAGCTCTGGAGGAGGCTTCCACAGTCCCCAACAGTCTCCGCATGGTGGCCCATCTGGTGCCAAACACCTGCCACCCACAGCGAGAAGTCCCAGCCACTAGAAAGTCCAGAAGGGGCCCCGCCCTTTGCCTTTGGGCCGGGGTTAAGCCACCAGCTGGGCTTGCATGTGACCCCTGCCACGCCCCCTGCCTCGCCCGCCCTTTCTCTGTGACACGTACAATGGATATGTCATAAAGCCAGGCTGAGCCAGTGCTATAAATTCGGAGGAGTTAGAATCTAGGAAGAAGCTCTCCCACTTTCACTCTCTGCTCTCAGATCAGGCAGGCAGTACCTCTAATATGGAAGCTATGGACACCACACCTCCCTCCCAGGCTGTCCTCTTCCATTCTGCTCATGTTTTCCCCAGCACCCCACTGACGGCTTTGGCGGGTATCGGTGCTTCAGCAGGCAGCACGTCTCACCGCGAACCTATGGACACCACACCTCCTTCTCACGCTGCCATCTTCCATTCTGCTCCTGTTTTCCCCAGCACCCAATCTATGGCTTTGGCGGGCATTGGTGCTTCAGCAGGCAGCACCTCAGACCCCGAACCTATGGACACCACACCTCCTTCACACGCTGTCATCTTCCATTCTGCTCCTGTTTTCCCCAGCACCCCACTGACGGCTTTGGCGGGCATCGGTGCTTCAGCAAGAAGCACGTCAGACCCCGAAACTATGGACACCACACCTCCTTCACACGCTGTCATCTTCCATTCTGCTCCTGTTTTCCCCAGCACCCCATTGACGGCTTTGGCGGGCATCGGTGCTTCAGCAGGAAGCACGTCAGAACCCGAACCTATGGACACCACACCTCCTTCATACGCTGTCATCTTCCATTCTGCTCCTGTTTTCCCCAGCACCCCATTGACGGCTTTGGCGGGCATCGGTGCTTCAGCAGGAAGCACGTCAGACCCCGAACCTATGGACACCACACCTCCTTCACACGCTGTCATCTTCCATTCTGCTCCTGTTTTCCCCAGCACCCCATTGACGGCTTTGGCGGACATCGGTGCTTCAGCAGGAAGCCCGTCAGGCCCCGAACCTATGGACACCACACCTCCTTCACACGCTGTCATCTTCCATTCTGCTCCCGTTTTCCCCAACTCCAGCCTCAGAATGCGCTGAGGCCTGTAGCCTAGTTACGCCAGCTCAGAGCAATGATGAGCACACCTTTTTCCAATCACCTTTCCTCATGCTCCCCATGCCTCATACTGCCCTGCTTCTTTATTCTTTATGCCACAGATACCCAAAGCCCCTTGCATTTGGGGAGGCGGATCTGAGACCTATTGTCAGGTCACGTCCTCGCTTGGCTGCCCTGTGAATAAACCTCCTCTTTGCTGCAAACCTCAGCATTTCAGTGTTTTGGCTTGCTGCGCCTCAGACAGAATGGTTGGGAGCAGTGGTACCGGTCCCTTGCCTGTGAGGGAAGCTGCTTCCAAGTGGTCACGTTGTGGATGATTTCTCCTCTCGGGGTGGGGGCGGGGCAGACATCCTGCTCTTCAGGAAAGGGAGAAACGCAGGTGCCAAACCCTTGCCCTCAGCGTCACCGTCACCTAGGAACTTGTTAGAAGCACAGAATCCAGGCCCCACCCAGAACTACTGAATACCAGCCTGCATTTAACAAGATCCACAAGAGAGGCATACCCATATTAAAGTTGGAGAGGCACCAAGCTGTCATCGTCTTCTCCATGGCTAATGAAAACGAAGCAAAGGTTCATCCCGAGCCGACTCTGCCTCAGTCACCTGGATATCACATGAGCTCATTTCATCCTCCCCAGAACCTGCAAATGAGACTGAGGGTCAGAGTGGTCTAGCACCCAAGGTTCCATAAAAGAACATGACCAAGGCTCACTGGAGCCCAGACTTCCAAAAAAGAAGGCCCCTGAGCACAGCATGGCACCACTGCAGCCCAAACCGTGGGCCTGGAGGGTAGGCCAGGCTCCCCACGCAGATTTCACACCATTCGACAGATGCACACAGCAGACCGCAAGGCGATATGAGAAGTAAGTTCTGATTGTGGAATCTCTGAATTTTGAGATTTAAAGAAAAAAATCTGTTTTCGGGGGATGGTTAAAACAGTTCTACCAAGGAGTAAAGAGAGGGCATCTCAAGGCCCCTTCTGGACTTAGAATTTAATGCCTACTTATTGAGAAATGCTCCGTGCATTGGCTCAGCCCTACGTCGAGATGAAGTTCTCTCTCTGTGCCGTAGAAGCTTAGGTTCTAAAAAGGCCACAGAAATGGGTGAGACCTAAAAAATGCCAGAACAATGCAACGGCCTTAATCAGACTGTCTTTGCTTTGCCTTGCTTACAAGTCACTGACTTTAAACTGAATATGGTGTCATGTCTTTATGTTTCTTGAAGCTTTTTTTACAAAAGATCATATAAAGATTTTCTTCCATGGTAAGACTTTTATATTGTATTTTTCTTAAACTGGAGTGTGGTACATTTACCCTCCATCAGATGATTGCTTATAACTCACCTTGCTTTATTAAGGATACCGCTAGAGGCTTCTATGTCCCTACTAACAAGAATACATTTTCACGCCCATGCAAACCAATGAAAATCCAAGATTTCAGAGCACAAGATAATGAAAATTCTCTCTATCCGCATCTTTTACTACTTTTAATCTGGTAACAGTCCCTAAGTGTGTCAGATGAAAGGTACCGTCGCGGGAACTGACATCGTTAACAGCATTCCATACAGGTAAGTCTTGATTGTTCCAATTTCTCAAAAAGTTGGACACATTTACTGCCTCTATGACATCTCTAGGGTGTGTGGAAGAAATAAAAAAGAGGCCTGTACAATGTATTTCTCAAAATATACACACATAGAGTTTGCACATACAAACAGGGAAACCTTATAAATAATGTATGGGGAGCAAAGCATTGTCGGTAATGGAACTACTCATTTCGAAAGCCAACACTGTCACCAAGTGTCCACGCACCAAACCTGACTGGGAATTTTCACGGGCCACCAAACCAGAGGTGGAGATTTTTAGGCACATTCTTGCCAGAAAAGAGAGCCTAGGGCATAAACCACTCAACTGGTTGGCACGAATGCCAGGGCAACCCAAGCAAGTGGACATACAAGCCTACGTAACGCTTGGAAGTAGGAAGCTTTGGGGAACTACACCTGGGCTGGTACTGGCCTCCCTCCCCAAAGGGACAAGGAGAGCAGATACCTGGATGGAGTCAAGAGAGAGCAAAAAGAAAGGCAAGGCTGGGTGTGGAGCAACGTGTGGATCCAGGAGCATGTGTCTCAGAACTGCCGGGGCTCTGCAGACCAGCTGCATCCCCATTCTCCTTGACCCTCATTGGTATAATGAACTCAGGGTGGGCGCATCCCGGCTGCCAAGTCACTTCCACCTGTCCATGGAGTTGACAGTTACTTGCTCACAGTGAACCAGCCTCTCTGAACCTAACAGCTACTGCAGGAGGCGGCAGTGGAGATCAAGCTGAAGACAACGACCAGATGCGAAGGAGGAAGGGACGTTCAGTGGACCGACTGGGTGGACTGATGGTGTGGCGTTAAGTCTGCAGAGCTAAAGGGGCCAGATGTAGAAAAGGGAAGGGGAACCATGAGGATATGGTCAAGCCCCATCGTATGGATATTTCATCCATATGTTGTATACAAATTCCATTCAATTTGCTCCGAGTGAAAAAGAGAGAACAAAATTATCCTTTCAACCATGTCAGTGACTTTATTTACCATCTCATTTGATGAGCTCCTAGCCCAGGGTCAGAGGGAAATGGGAGCTGTGAGCCTGCCATCTCTCAGGAAGTCTCAGGCCTCAGAGGCCCCTCATAGCCAAACTACCTCACCTTTTGCACTTTTCAAGCAACGTTATTCCTAAGTGCGAGTCACCCTCTTCATCAGGTTCGCCAAGAAACAGCAATCTCTCCCAATGAGAGAGGAAAGATGGGCTACTTTGGCTTTCTGAGGCACAATATGTAGTTCTCCAAAATGGTACCTGCCTGGGGGATTTTTCAAGAAAATTAAGCATCAGTGGTCATCTGTTTGTCTTCACATAACGTATGACCCAGATGTGCTGAGAAATAAGAAAAGGACGAACGAATCAAGGGCAGCTGATCCAAGGAGGCAAGGGGCAACTCCCACAGCCTACGTGGAAAGCTAGAGGAAGGGAACATCCAGCTGGTGGGAGCTGAAGACAGGGGCCAGTCCTCCTTGGGCTCGGGATGCCACCCCCTCTTCCTACATCTTCACGCTCCCCTTCTCTGTTGGCCCCTCCCAGCTATATTAAAGAGTCACAAGGAAATGCTCTCCTCCACTCCATTCTTCTGTCCTCCTATCCATCCCTCCCTTCTTTCCCTTTGCCATCAATTTCTTCACTTGCGCCCCAGTTCTCCCCTCCCATCTCCACTGCGATCTGGTTTCTGCCCCACTGCTCTCGGAAACTGATCTCCTCGAAGCCCCCAATGATTTCTCCGTTGACAAGTCCAGGGGACTACTTCTCAATCCTTATCTTTGTGACCGCCAAGCCGAGTTAGATCTTAAACAACGTCTCTGTATTGAAAATCTCTTCCCTTGTCTTCTGCGCCACCTTTCCTTTTCTTTTCATGAGACTGATCACAACCAGTGCTGCAGATTCCATCGAATTAAGGAATGCTCTTGCCTACACGTGTGAATGAGCTGTGAGTAAAGTACTGAAGTAGAGGACACCAGAAGTGAAACGTCTTCATGAATGTCCACGTGGCTGAGCAGCAAGTTAACCTTTCATACGTGTGCTAGAGAAGAAGAGTTGGGTTTTATTTTATTTACTTTTCCCTGGACGGTGTTGAATGACTACCATGTACAAGTTCAGGCTACCTTTTGCTGAGGAGAGCTGAGAGAAAACTGAACAAGAGAGCTGTCTTTTTCTTGACCAGTTCACCTTAGTTTCCCAAACTCTAAGTCTTTCCCTAATTCTTTCTCCTTTTTATTCTAGTAAAATGAACATAACACAAAATTCACCATTTGGATCATCTTACAATTCACTGTACCATTCAGTGGAATTTACTACTGTCAAAATGTTGTGCAACTATCACCACTGCCTAGCTGCAAAACATTTTCATCAACCAAGAGGAAACCTACACCCATTTTAAGGAGTCATTCCCTATTTCCCTCTCTTCCAAACCCCTGGCAACCACTAATGTATAATCTTTTCTGTGTGTATGGATTTGCCACTGCTAGACATTTCATATAAATGGAACCATACAATATGTAGCCTTTCATGCCTGACTTCTTTCACTTAGTTGCATCCATCATGTAGCATGTATCAGAAATCCACTCACTGTTACGGCTGAATCCTTCATACTGTTTGAATACAAAATTAAAAATACGTTGAGAGTGAAGCTCTGTTTTAATGGCACATCTATTAGGCCAATTCATTGAAAGAAGCTGAAGATGGAGATATTGTGAAATGATAATCGTTGAGAAGCCTCAGCCAATTGGATAATGAAAAGTTTGGGAAATGTTGCAAAAAATTATCTGCTTTATATTAAAAGCCTATTAAACAAGGATTCAGGAGATTGTCTTTTTCTTGCAGGTAACTTAAATGAGGCAGAAAGACATAACTGCCCTTTAAAACACATTTTGAAGGGATTCTATTTATTCTTAATAGACGAATGGGAGTACAGGAAGTTCACATCCAATATGGACTCCCTGTCCAAACACTGTTTATCGTTCTAGCCACCACTATCGAATTATATTTCTTGAGAGTAAGGCAGCTCAATTCCTGCATATTACTTTCTAAACTTCATCCATCAAATCCATTAATACAGTATAAACAAGAGTTGTTCATGTTTAAGTGCAGTTCAAATATCAGGTATAAAGAACCCCCAGTAAGAAAAAGAATCCTATATCTCTTGCCAGAATGTGGTCAGCTCTGGGGTGCTCTGCTAGCTGAAAGACACATTCATTATTAAGAGGATAGAGGCTGTTTAAGAGGGATGAGAGCCAAAAAATTTTAACTACATATATGTGTTAAGAACAGTGCTAGGTTATCTCATGTTCTATATCAGTCAAGGCTCACCATTTTACATACGTGGAAAGCAAAGTTAAAAGTGTATTCGTAGGGCTTCCCTGTTGGCGCAGTGGTTAAGGATCCACCTGCCAGTGCAGGGGACACGCGTTTGAGCCCTGGTCCGGGAAGATCCCACATGCCACGGAGCAACTAAGACCATGTGCCACAACTACTGAGCCTGCGTGCTAGAGCCCGTGAACCACAACTACTGAAGCCCACGCACCTAGACCCCGTGCTCAGCAACAACGAGAAGCCACCACAATGAGAAGCCCGCGTACTGCAACAAAGAGTAGCCCCCGCTCACCGCAACAAGAGAAAGCCCGCACACAGCAACGAAGAGCCTAGGCAGCCAAAGATAAATAAATAAATACGTCTATTTAAAAAAAAAAGTGTTTTACTAACTTACTAAAAGGCACGCAATCAGAAAACGTGAGCAAGGATTCAATCCCAAATCTGTCACACTGAAGTTTAAGCTAATACTTGAAATTAATAAAAAGAGCACTAAATTAAAAGTTCAGAGATATTTTTTATTTCATACTTTCGCTAATGCTCTTTGGAGATAAATCATTTCATTTATATGGGCCTTAGTTTTCACAACTATAAGAGTTGGAAACTTGACTAGATGATCTGTATGTAGTCTTCCAATTCTAAAATGTTCCACTAATTTGGATTCCTACAATAATTGCCCTTGCAATACACGCATGCTGCCACCAAGTAGCAGGAGAGACTACTAGTTCCTTTTTTATCCCTAGTGGGGGTGCATTTTGACAGCAGACTTATCCGTCAATAGTACAACCTGTTAGTATAACTATAAGATAACAAAATAATCTGGTATTCTTTCCTGTAAAAGAGAAGCTTTACATTGTGTCTGTGAATCGTACCAGAATCACCTGTAGGTTTATAAATATAGAGGAAATCCTGAACCCATTGAATGAGAATCTTCAGAGACAGGACTTGGGCATCTGGAATTTTGGGCTCCCATCATTTGTATATTTTATTTCATTTTATTTTTGCCTATGTACAATATTTGTCACATCCTTTTGAATCTTTAAAAGGTTCTTTCTGTTTTAAATTTTAGAATATCCCATAATCTTCACCTACTTTTCATAAGGTGTTATCTGTTATGTTTATTCGATCTTGTGCTTCTCCTGGTTAAGGCTTCTTTCTTTCCTTTTTTTTTTTTTTCGTGGCCCTGCCTCATGTCTTGCAGGATCTTAGTTCCCTGACCTGGGATTGGACCCCAGGGCCCCAGCAGTGAAAGCGCCATGTTCTAAACACT
The DNA here is from genome assembly GCF_059928025.1 of Delphinapterus leucas. Taxonomy (NCBI): domain Eukaryota; kingdom Metazoa; phylum Chordata; class Mammalia; order Artiodactyla; family Monodontidae; genus Delphinapterus; species Delphinapterus leucas. The sequence continues at coordinate 106,709,708 of NC_143137.1, read as the reverse complement.
GGACCACCAGGGAAGTCCCAAGATTTCAGTTTTAAATGACTTTTTTCCCACTCTAATTCATTCCTGGGATCAGTTTCATGTTTGGACATTAAAGCAACCTTGCATTGCCAGAATAAAGCTACTTTGATTCTGATATATGATTGTTTTACATACCATGGATATAGGTTGTGCTTCTCTTTACACATTGTGCATGCATGTTCAAAGGAGAAACTGGCCTGTGATTCTATTCTTGTAACATTCTTTATAGATTTGTTTTAAGAGTCTATACTTTATATTTTATTTATTTATTTTTGGCTGCATTGGGTCTTCATTGCTGCATGCGAGCTTTCTCTAGTTTCGGCGAGCGGGGGTCTATTCTTCGTTGCGGCGAGTAGGCTTCTCATTGCAGCCTTCTGACCCCATGGGCTTCTGACCCCATTCGTCGGTGCTACTTCAGTTCCTTACCCCTTCCCTTCTGACCCTGGGCCGTGAAATCCTCTTTCTGCGGCTGGCCTGCGGCAGAAAGTCAATGAGGCAAGAGTAGGCTTGGAGTATCCAAGGAGCAGAAAGGATGTCAGCGTGTGGAAAACAGAGCGAGCAAATTGGAGAGGAGAAGGAAACAGTCAGAGAGGAAACAGAGGCCCAGATTTCTAGGTCTGTGGAGGCACTCTGAGGACTTTGCATTTTCTGTGAAGAAGCCACTGAAGAAATTTGAGTGACATGATCTGACTTATGTTTTAACAAGATCTCTCTGGATGCCACGTTGATTAGAGACTGTAGGAGAGCAAGGACAAGCCCCAGAAGACCAACAGTTGATTCAAAGAAGTGATTACTCAAACACGGTCCCCCTCCTCAGTGAAGACGCAGAGCAGGAATTGGCAAATAATGGCCACAAATCAAATCAGGCTCTCAGCCTGGATCTGTGGGACTGTGAGCTAATAATGGTTCTCACGTTCAGAAAGCTTGTTGAAGAAGAAAGAGGAGGAGAAGCTACAGAAACTGTATATGGCCCACAAAGCCTAAGATATTTAAAATCCAGAAGATGCTTTCCAACACCTGATGTAAAGCATGTGGCTGGTAGGAGGTCCTCAACAAAATTTGGAAGAGGAATACATGAGTCAGTTCGTTCCTGAAAACACTGTAAAGTGATAGGGGTCAAGAAACATTTACCCCTTCACCCTTAACCTTCACAAATGATGCCAGTTCCATTGAGCTATGGAAAAATACATTCTGGCTTTCAAAAGAATAACCCAGAGGGCATTTTCTCACATAGGCAAGGTCATAAACAACTGTCAAGTGAAGTTGAAATAACAACAAATCAAATAATAACAGAAAACATTTTTACAGATTTTTAAATCTTACAAAGCATTTTCATGTTCATTATCTAATTTAATCCTCAAATCAACGTCATGAGATAGTTAGTATTTCCCCATTAGAAATGACCACATATTAAATCCTTAGTGATTGCTCAAGAAAAGCTGAAATCTTGAGTATTACATCTATTAATGCCATGGTTGGGTGTTTTCCCATGGGAACACTGGATGCTAAAATCCACAGGGATTTTCAGCTCAAGATGGCAGACTAGGAAATATATTTACTTTCTGTTCCTCCTGAAACCATATCTAAATAAAACTGCAGAAATACCAAAATTAATCAACCAATAAAAGCCAAGATATTTTGCAAGTCATCAACCACAGAAAGATTTCAACACATTTCGAGAAGGCAAACAATGAAATGGAGGAGCCGTGAATAAAAGAATGAAGAAAAAAAGGCTGACCCTAAGTAAGGTCTGCACAAAGCCACTCAGCTTTTGCTGAGCTCTGGTTACAGTAAAGGGCACAGGAAAGAAGAGGGGCTGAAAACAAGGAGGCAAACGTCATTTAAGGAAAAACAGTTCATTTAATGAGCTCCAGGGAACACTCAGCCTGCTGCCATACTAACTCATGAATTACAATGGATAGTTGGTAAGCAAGACAAGAAAACAGGGAAGAAACAAAAGAAACAAAAATCAAGACACTGTTTCTAACTGAACTCTTCTCAAATGAGATCGAGGAATTCTGGTTCAATGCCACAGCTGTGAATCATTTCTGCTCTTGGAGAGGTTACGAAGGGCTTATAATATTTCCCTTATTTTCAGACAGAATTTAGGTCTGAGCAAAAGCTTTTGTGTCCTCCAACCCCAAAATTTATTGGGGATGGAAGCCCAGATTTGCTGGGACATACCATAAAAAGAATCTCATGAGCAGAGGGTCAAACTGATTTTGGAATATATGAATTATGCCCACTGTGAGTTTCAATCGGTATACATATATATATATATATATATATATATATATATATATATATATATACACATTTGTACTGATCTATATGATTTTGGGTTCTGAAACTCCTACATGTCACATGCGTGATACATAACAGACAATGTCAGCCCCAGGAGGGAGAAAACACTCCAATGAAGCAAGCCAAAGAAACAAGTTTTGAGCAAGGTCAAGTGATGAGTAGACCAGGATTGTTCAATTCCTACCTGTCATGCTGAAGCTTCCAGCTCCTGAATAACAACACATGCTTCCCTTGTCCTACACACCCAAGAGTACATCTCCTCTCTTGGCCATAAGAATCTCTAGAGTTACATATGTGTAGTAAAGAGTGGACCCGGCTGGCATACTCACAATGACCAAATTGTGTTGATCCTACTTTATACCAATACATCGCTCCACGCTGAAGTTGCAATAAATGATATATTTGCTTTCTAGACATCAATGAGACGCCTTACTGGATATAATCCAGGAAGGCCAGAGAAGCTGGCTTCTAATCCATACGGAACAATTCACTGCTGAATTTCTTTCAGGATAGCCCATGATTTATCTAGAATATCATCTTTACATATCTGGATCCTTCAAACTAGACAAAGGGAAAATACGGGCTTAAGCCTCGATTAGAAATATGGAATGGTGCCATGCTGACAACTGGTGGTCCCTGACCAGTATCTTCTGAGATTAGAACACAGTGTGGTGGATGACCAATTCATGCGTTGAACAAAAGAAGACCTCCTACAGGGCAGTGTAGCTGTTCGTTACAGGTATGGCACTTAGGGCTAAGTACCATAAGGACTACAAGGAAAAACGAAAAACAAGTAACACATGAAGCATATACGATAAGGAGGCGCCACAGTCCAGAGCACGAGCTCTGGAATCACACAGGCTTGGATCGAATCCCGGCTAAGCCACTACCGTCTATATACCCTGAAGGACAGGCCAAGGTTTAAATGTTGTTTTACCACATTTCAAAAAAGAAGTGAAGAAAGAACCTATCTGCCAGGAAGGGACATCGTGGGGTGCAGCATCCAGTCGGATCAGGGCCCCGCATCTCCTGCTCAGAAACCTTGGCCACCTGGCTCGTGGTGATGCTGGCAGCTGAGCAGCCCTGGAGAAGGCGATCCTGTCTCCAGGTCTCGCAGAGAAGCTGGGGAGGTCTCCGGACGAGGTGGCCCACACCCCGGTAAGCTCTGGCTGCCTCCTGCCCTCAGGTCTCAGCAGGCTCTGGCCTCTGGGCCCCGTGGTGGGGAAGGCCTGGCCGATACATACGCAGGGCTGAGGGGCCTGCAGAGCCAGTCCCCAGGCAGGGTGAGCTCTGGAGGAGGCTTCCACAGTCCCCAACAGTCTCCGCATGGTGGCCCATCTGGTGCCAAACACCTGCCACCCACAGCGAGAAGTCCCAGCCACTAGAAAGTCCAGAAGGGGCCCCGCCCTTTGCCTTTGGGCCGGGGTTAAGCCACCAGCTGGGCTTGCATGTGACCCCTGCCACGCCCCCTGCCTCGCCCGCCCTTTCTCTGTGACACGTACAATGGATATGTCATAAAGCCAGGCTGAGCCAGTGCTATAAATTCGGAGGAGTTAGAATCTAGGAAGAAGCTCTCCCACTTTCACTCTCTGCTCTCAGATCAGGCAGGCAGTACCTCTAATATGGAAGCTATGGACACCACACCTCCCTCCCAGGCTGTCCTCTTCCATTCTGCTCATGTTTTCCCCAGCACCCCACTGACGGCTTTGGCGGGTATCGGTGCTTCAGCAGGCAGCACGTCTCACCCCGAACCTATGGACACCACACCTCCTTCTCACGCTGCCATCTTCCATTCTGCTCCTGTTTTCCCCAGCACCCAATCTATGGCTTTGGCGGGCATTGGTGCTTCAGCAGGCAGCACCTCAGACCCCGAACCTATGGACACCACACCTCCTTCACACGCTGTCATCTTCCATTCTGCTCCTGTTTTCCCCAGCACCCCACTGACGGCTTTGGCGGGCATCGGTGCTTCAGCAGGAAGCACGTCAGACCCTGAACCTATGGACACCACACCTCCTTCACACGCTGTCATCTTCCATTCTGCTCCTGTTTTCCCCAGCACCCCATTGACGGCTTTGGCGGGCATCGGTGCTTCAGCAGGAAGCACGTCAGACCCCGAAACTATGGACACCACACCTACTTCATACGCTGTCATCTTCCATTCTGCTCCTGTTTTCCCCAGCACCCCATTGACGGCTTTGGCGGGCATCGGTGCTTCAGCAGGAAGCACGTCAGGCCCCGAACCTATGGACACCACACCTCCTTCATACGCTGTCATCTTCCATTCTGCTCCCGTTTTCCCCAACTCCAGCCTCAGAATGCGCTGAGGCCTGTAGCCTAGTTACGCCAGCTCAGAACAATGATGAGCACACCTTTTTCCAATCACCTTTCCTCATGCTCCCCATGCCTCATACTGCCCTGCTTCTTTATTCTTTATGCCACAGATACCCAAAGCCCCTTGCATTTGGGGAGGCGGATCTGAGACCTATTGTCAGGTCACGTCCTCGCTTGGCTGCCCTGTGAATAATCCTCCTCTTTGCTGCAAACCTCAGCATTTCAGTGTTTTGGCTTGCTGCGCCTCAGACAGAATGGTTGGGAACAGTGGTACAGGTCCCTTGCCTGTGAGGGAAGCTGCTTCCAAGTGGTCACGTTGTGGATGTTTTCTCCTCTCGGGGTGGGGGCGGGGCAGACATCCTGCTCTTCAGGAAAGGGAGAAACGCAGGTGCCAAACCCTTGCCCTCAGCGTCACCGTCACCTAGGAACTTGTTAGAAGCACAGAATCCAGGCCCCACCCAGAACTACTGAATACCAGCCTGCATTTAACAAGATCCACAAGAGAGGCATACCCATATTAAAGTTGGAGAGGCACCAAGCTGTCATCGTCTTCTCCATTGCTAATGAAAACGAAGCAAAGGTTCATCCCGAGCCGACTCTGCCTCAGTCACCTGGATATCACATGAGCTCATTTCATCCTCCCCAGAACCTGCAAATGAGACTGAGGGTCAGAGTGGTCTAGCACCCAAGGTTCCATAAAAGAACATGACCAAGGCTCACTGGAGCCCAGACTTCCAAAAAAGAAGGCCCCTGAGCACAGCATGGCACCACTGCAGCCCAAACCGTGGGCCTGGAGGGTAGGCCAGGCTCCCCACGCAGAGTTCACACCATTCGACAGATGCCCACAGCAGACTGCAAGGCGATATGAGAAGTAAGTTCTGATTGTGGAATCTCTGAATTTTGAGATTTAAAGAAAAAAATCTGTTTTCGGGGGATGGTTAAAACAGTTCTTCCAAGGAGTAAAGAGAGGGCATCTCAAGGCCCCTTCTGGACTTAGAATTTAATGCCTACTTATTGAGAAATGCTCCGTGCATTGGCTCAGCCCTACGTCGAGATGAAGTTCTCTCTCTGTGCCGTAGAAGCTTAGGTTCTAAAAAGGCCACAGAAATGGGTGAGACCTAAAAAATGCCAGAACAATGCAACGGCCTTAATCAGACTGTCTTTGCTTTGCCTTGCTTACAAGTCACTGACTTTAAACTGAATATGGTGTCATGTCTTTATGTTTCTTGAAGCTTTTTTTACAAAAGATCATATAAAGATTTTCTTCCATGGTAAGACTTTTATATTGTATTTTTCTTAAACTGGAGTGTGGTACATTTACCCTCCATCAGATGATTGCTTATAACTCACCTTGCTTTATTAAGGATACCGCTAGAGGCTTCTATGTCCCTACTAACAAGAATACATTTTCACGCCCATGCAAACCAATGAAAATCCAAGATTTCAGAGCACAAGATAATGAAAATTCTCTCTATCCGCATCTTTTACTACTTTTAATCTGGTAACAGTCCCTAAGTGTGTCAGATGAAAGGTACCGTCGCGGGAACTGACATCGTTAACAGCATTCCATACAGGTAAGTCTTGATTGTTCCAATTTCTCAAAAAGTTGGACACATTTACTGCCTCTATGACATCTCTAGGGTGTGTGGAAGAAATAAAAAAGAGGCCTGTACAATGTATTTCTCAAAATATACACACATAGAGTTTGCACATACAAACAGGGAAACCTTATAAATAATGTATGGGGAGCAAAGCATTGTCGGTAATGGAACTACTCATTTCGAAAGCCAACACTGTCACCAAGTGTCCACGCACCAAACCTGACTGGGAATTTTCACGGGCCACCAAACCAGAGGTGGAGATTTTTAGGCACATTCTTGCCAGAAAAGAGAGCCTAGGGCATAAACCACTCAACTGGTTGGCACGAATGCCAGGGCAACCCAAGCAAGTGGACATACAAGCCTACGTAACGCTTGGAAGTAGGAAGCTTTGGGGAACTACACCTGGGCTGGTACTGGCCTCCCTCCCCAAAGGGACAAGGAGAGCAGATACCTGGATGGAGTCAAGAGAGAGAAAAAAGTAAGGCAAGGCTGGGTGTGGAGCAACGTGTGGATCCAGGAGCATGTGTCTCAGAACTGCCGGGGCTCTGCAGACCAGCTGCATCCCCATTCTCCTTGACCCTCATTGGTATAATGAACTCAGGGTGGGCGCATCCCGGCTGCCAAGTCACTTCCACCTGTCCATGGAGTTGACAGTTACTTGCTCACAGTGAACCAGCCTCTCTGAACCTAACAGCTACTGCAGGAGGCGGCAGTGGAGATCAAGCTGAAGAGAACGACCAGATGCGAAGGAGGAAGGGACGTTCAGCGGACCGACTGGGTGGACTGATGGTGTGGCGTTAAGTCTGCAGAGCTAAAGGGGCCAGATGTAGAAAAGGGAAGGGGAACCATGAGGATATGGTCAAGCCCCATCGTATGGATATTTCATCCATATGTTGTATACAAATTCCATTCAATTTGCTCCGAGTGAAAAAGAGAGAACAAAATTATCCTTTCAACCATGTCAGTGACTTTATTTACCATCTCATTTGATGAGCTCCTAGCCCAGGGTCAGAGGGAAATGGGAGCTGTGAGCCTGCCATCTCTCAGGAAGTCTCAGGCCTCAGAGGCCCCTCATAGCCAAACTACCTCACCTTTTGCACTTTTCAAGCAACGTTATTCCTAAGTGCGAGTCACCCTCTTCATCAGGTTCGCCAAGAAACAGCAATCTCTCCCAATGAGAGAGGAAAGATGGGCTACTTTGGCTTTCTGAGGCACAATATGTAGTTCTCCAAAATGGTACCTGCCTGGGGGATTTTTCAAGAAAATTAAGCATCAGTGGTCATCTGTTTGTCTTCACATAACGTATGACCCAGATGTGCTGAGAAATAAGAAAAGGACGAACGAATCAAGGGCAGCTGATCCAAGGAGGCAAGGGGCAACTCCCACAGCCTACGTGGAAAGCCAGAGGAAGGGAACATCCAGCTGGTGGGAGCTGAAGACAGGGGCCAGTCCTCCTTGGGCTCGGGATGCCACCCCCTCTTCCTACATCTTCACGCTCCCCTTCTCTGTTGGCCCCTCCCAGCCATATTAAAGAGTCACAAGGAAATGCTCTCCTCCACTCCATTCTCCTGTCCTCCTATCCATCCCTCCCTTCTTTCCCTTTGCCATCAATTTCTTCACTTGCGCCCCAGTTCTCCCCTCCCATCTCCACTGCGATCTGGTTTCTGCCCCACTGCTCTCGGAAACTGATCTCCTCGAAGCCCCCAATGATTTCTCCGTTGACAAGTCCAGGGGACTACTTCTCAATCCTTATCTTTGTGACCGCCAAGCCGAGTTAGATCTTAAACAACGTCTCCGTCTTGAAAATCTCTTCCCTTGACTTCTGCGCCACCTTTCCTTTTCTTTTCATGAGACTGATCACAACCAGTGCTGCAGATTCCATCGAATTAAGGAATGCTCTTGCCTACACGTGTGAATGAGCTGTGAGTAAAGTACTGAAGTAGAGGACACCAGAAGTGAAACGTCTTCATGAATGTCCACGTGGCTGAGCAGCAAGTTAACCTTTCATACGTGTGCTAGAGAAGAAGAGTTGGGTTTTATTTTATTTACTTTTCCCTGGACGGTGTTGAATGACTACCATGTACAAGTTCAGGCTACCTTTTGCTGAGGAGAGCTGAGAGAAAACTGAACAAGAGAGCTGTCTTTTTCTTGACCAGTTCACCTTAGTTTCCCAAACTCTAAGTCTTTCCCTAATTCTTTCTCCTTTTATTCTAGTAAAATGAACATAACACAAAATTCACCATTTGGATCATCTTACAATTCACTGTACCATTCAGTGGAATTTACTACTGTCAAAATGTTGTGCAACTATCACCACTGCCTAGCTGCAAAACATTTTCATCAACCAAGAGGAAACCTACACCCATTTTAAGGAGTCATTCCCTATTTCCCTCTCTTCCAAACCCCTGGCAACCACTAATGTATAATCTTTTCTGTGTGTATGGATTTGCCACTGCTAGACATTTCATATAAATGGAACCATACAATATGTAGCCTTTCATGCCTGACTTCTTTCACTTAGTTGCATCCATCATGTAGCATGTATCAGAAATCCACTCACTGTTACGGCTGAATCCTTCATACTGTTTGAATACAAAATTAAAAATACGTTGAGAGTGAAGCTCTGTTTTAATGGCACATCTATTAGGCCAATTCATTGAAAGAAGCTGAAGATGGAGATATTGTGAAATGATAATCGTTGAGAAGCCTCAGCCAATTGGATAATGAAAAGTTTGGGAAATGTTGCAAAAAATTATCTGCTTTATATTAAAAGCCTATTAAACAAGGATTCAGGAGATTGTCTTTTTCTTGCAGGTAACTTAAATGAGGCAGAAAGACATAACTGCCCTTTAAAACACATTTTGAAGGGATTCTATTTATTCTTAATAGACGAATGGGAGTACAGGAAGTTCACATCCAATATGGACTCCCTGTCCAAACACTGTTTATCGTTCTAGCCACCACTATCGAATTATATTTCTTGAGAGTAAGGCAGCTCAATTCCTGCATATTACTTTCTAAACTTCATCCATCAAATCCATTAATACAGTATAAACAAGAGTTGTTCATGTTTAAGTGCAGTTCAAATATCAGGTATAAAGAACCCCCAGTAAGAAAAAGAATCCTATATCTCTTGCCAGAATGTGGTCAGCTCTGGGGTGCTCTGCTAGCTGAAAGACACATTCATTATTAAGAGGATAGAGGCTGTTTAAGAGGGAGGAGAGCCAAAAAATTTTAACTACATATATGTGTTAAGAACAGTGCTAGGTTATCTCATGTTCTATATCAGTCAAGGCTCACCATTTTACATACGTGGAAAGCAAAGTTAAAAGTGTATTCGTAGGGCTTCCCTGTTGGCGCAGTGGTTAAGGATCCACCTGCCAGTGCAGGGGACACGCGTTTGAGCCCTGGTCCGGGAAGATCCCACATGCCACGGAGCAACTAAGACCATGTGCCACAACTACTGAGCCTGCGTGCTAGAGCCCGTGAACCACAACTACTGAAGCCCACGCACCTAGACCCCGTGCTCAGCAACAACGAGAAGCCACCACAATGAGAAGCCCGCGTACTGCAACAAAGAGTAGCCCCCGCTCACCGCAACAAGAGAAAGCCCGCACACAGCAACGAAGAGCCTAGGCAGCCAAAGATAAATAAATAAATACGTCTATTTAAAAAAAAAAGTGTTTTACTAACTTACTAAAAGGCACGCAATCAGAAAACGTGAGCAAGGATTCAATCCCAAATCTGTCACACTGAAGTTTAAGCTAATACTTGAAATTAATAAAAAGAGCACTAAATTAAAAGTTCAGAGATATTTTTTATTTCATACTTTCACTAATGCTCTTTGGAGATAAATCATTTCATTTATATGGGCCTTAGTTTTCACAACTATAAGAGTTGGAAGCTTGACTAGATGATCTGTATGTAGTCTTCCAATTCTAAAATGTTCCACTAATTTGGATTCCTACAATAATTGCCCTTGCAATACACGCATGCTGCCACCAAGTAGCAGGAGAGACTACTAGTTCCTTTTTTATCCCTAGTGGGGGTGCATTTTGACAGCAGACTTATCCGTCAATAGTACAACCTGTTAGTATAACTATAAGATAACAAAATAATCTGGTATTCTTTCCTGTAAAAGAGAAGCTTTACATTGTGTCTGTGAATCGTACCAGAATCACCTGTAGGTTTATAAATATAGAGGAAATCCTGAACCCATTGAATGAGAATCTTCAGAGACAGGACTTGGGCATCTGGAATTTTGGGCTCCCATCATTTGTATATTTTATTTCATTTTATTTTTGCCTATGTACAATATTTGTCACATCCTTTTGAATCTTTAAAAGGTTCTTTCTGTTTTAAATTTTAGAATATCCCATAATCTTCACCTACTTTTCATAAGGTGTTATCTGTTATGTTTATTCGATCTTGTGCTTCTCCTGGTTAAGGCTTCTTTCTTTCCTTTTTTTTTTTTTCGTGGCCCTGCCTCATGTCTTGCAGGATCTTAGTTCCCTGACCTGGGATTGGACCCCAGGGCCCCAGCAGTGAAAGCGCCATGTTCTAAACACTGGACCACCAGGGAAGTCCCAAGATTTCAGTTTTAAATGACTTTTTTCCCACTCTAATTCATTCCTGGGATCAGTTTCATGTTTGGACATTAAAGCAACCTTGCATTGCCAGAATAAAGCTACTTTGATTCTGATATATGATTGTTTTACATACCATGGATATAGGTTGTGCTTCTCTTTACACATTGTGCATGCATGTTCAAAGGAGAAACTGGCCTGTGATTCTATTCTTGTAACATTCTTTATAGATTTGTTTTAAGAGTCTATACTTTATATTTTATTTATTTATTTTTGGCTGCATTGGGTCTTCATTGCTGCATGCGAGCTTTCTCTAGTTTCGGCGAGCGGGGGTCTATTCTTCGTTGCGGCGAGTAGGTTTCTCATTGCAGCCTTCTGACCCCATGGGCTTCTGACCCCATTCGTCGGTGCTACTTCAGTTCCTTACCCCTTCCCTTCTGACCCTGGGCCGTGAAATCCTCTTTCTGCGGCTGGCCTGCGGCAGAAAGTCAATGAGGCAAGAGTAGGCTTGGAGTATCCAAGGAGCAGAAAGGATGTCAGCGTGTGGAAAACAGAGCGAGCAAATTGGAGAGGAGAAGGAAACAGTCAGAGAGGAAACAGAGGCCCAGATTTCTAGGTCTGTGGAGGCACTCTGAGGACTTTGCATTTTCTGTGAAGAAGCCACTGAAGAAATTTGAGTGACATGATCTGACTTATGTTTTAACAAGATCTCTCTGGATGCCACGTTGATTAGAGACTGTAGGAGAGCAAGGACAAGCCCCAGAAGACCAACAGTTGATTCAAAGAAGTGATTACTCAAACACGGTCCCCCTCCTCAGTGAAGACGCAGAGCAGGAATTGGCAAATAATGGCCACAAATCAAATCAGGCTCTCAGCCTGGATCTGTGGGACTGTGAGCTAATAATGGTTCTCACGTTCAGAAAGCTTGTTGAAGAAGAAAGAGGAGGAGAAGCTACAGAAACTGTATATGGCCCACAAAGCCTAAGATATTTAAAATCCAGAAGATGCTTTCCAACACCTGATGTAAAGCATGTGGCTGGTAGGAGGTCCTCAACAAAATTTGGAAGAGGAATACATGAGTCAGTGCGTTCCTGAAAACACTGTAAAGTGATAGGGGTCAAGAAACATTTACCCCTTCACCCTTAACCTTCACAAATGATGCCAGTTCCATTGAGCTATGGAAAAATACATTCTGGCTTTCAAAAGAACAACCCAGAGGGCATTTTCTCACATAGGCAAGGTCATAAACAACTGTCAAGTGAAGTTGAAATAACAACAAATCAAATAATAACAGAAAACATTTTTACAGATTTTTAAATCTTACAAAGCATTTTCATGTTCATTATCTAATTTAATCCTCAAATCAACGTCATGAGATAGTTAGTATTTCCCCATTAGAAATGACCACATATTAAATCCTTAGTGATTGCTCAAGAAAAGCTGAAATCTTGAGTATTACATCTATTAATGCCATGGTTGGGTGTTTTCCCATGGGAACACTGGATGCTAAAATCCACAGGGATTTTCAGCTCAAGATGGCAGACTAGGAAATATATTTACTTTCTGTTCCTCCTGAAACCATATCTAAATAAAACTGCAGAAATACCAAAATTAATCAACCAATAAAAGCCAAGATATTTTGCAAGTCATCAACCACAGAAAGATTTCAACACATTTCGAGAAGGCAAACAATGAAATGGAGGAGCAGTGAATAAAAGAATGAAGAAAAAAAGGCTGACCCTAAGTAAGGTCTGCACAAAGCCACTCAGCTTTTGCTGAGCTCTGGTTACAGTACAGGGCACAGGAAAGAAGAGGGGCTGAAAACAAGGAGGCAAACGTCATTTAAGGAAAAACAGTTCATTTAATGAGCTCCAGGGAACACTCAGCCTGCTGCCATACTAACTCATGAATTACAATGGATAGTTGGTAAGCAAGACAAGAAAACAGGGAAGAAACAAAAGAAACAAAAATCAAGACACTGTTTCTAACTGAACTCTTCTCAAATGAGATCGAGGAATTCTGGTTCAATGCCACAGCTGTGAATCATTTCTGCTCTTGGAGAGGTTACGAAGGGCTTATAATATTTCCCTTATTTTCAGACAGAATTTAGGTCTGAGCAAAAGCTTTTGTGTCCTCCAACCCCAAAATTTATTGGGGATGGAAGCCCAGATTTGCTGGGACATACCATAAAAAGAATCTCATGAGCAGAGGGTCAAACTGATTTTGGAATATATGAATTATGCCCAGTGTGAGTTTCAATCGGTATACATATATATATATATATATATATATATATATATATATATATATATACACATTTGTACTGATCTATATGATTTTGGGTTCTGAAACTCCTACATGTCACATGCGTGATACATAACAGACAATGTCAGCCCCAGGAGGGAGAAAACACTCCAATGAAGCAAGCCAAAGAAACAAGTTTTGAGCAAGGTCAAGTGATGAGTAGACCAGGATTGTTCAATTCCTACCTGTCATGCTGAAGCTTCCAGCTCCTGAATAACAACACATGCTTCCCTTGTCCTACACACCCAAGAGTACGTCTCCTCTCTTGGCCATAAGAATCTCTAGAGTTACATATGTGTAGTAAAGAGTGGACCCGGCTGGCATACTCACAATGACCAAATTGTGTTGATCCTACTTTATACCAATACATCGCTCCACGCTGAAGTTGCAATAAATGATATATTTGCTTTCTAGACATGAATGAGACGCCTTACTGGATATAATCCAGGAAGGCCAGAGAAGCTGGCTTCTAATCCATACGGAACAAGTCACTGCTGAATTTCTTTCAGGATAGCCCATGATTTATCTAGAATATCATCTTTACATATCTGGATCCTTCAAACTAGACAAAGGGAAAATACGGGCTTAAGCCTCGATTAGAAATATGGAATGGTGCCATGCTGACAACTGGTGGTCCCTGACCAGTATCTTCTGAGATTAGAACACAGTGTGGTGGATGACCAATTCATGCGTTGAACAAAAGAAGACCTCCTACAGGGCAGTGTAGCTGTTCGTTACAGGTATGGCACTTAGGGCTAAGTACCATAAGGACTACAAGGAAAAACGAAAAACAAGTAACACATGAAGCATATACGGTAAGGAGGCGCCACAGTCCAGAGCACGAGCTCTGGAATCACACAGGCTTGGATCGAATCCCGGCTAAGCCACTACCGTCTATATACCCTGAAGGACAGGCCAAGGTTTAAATGTTGTTTTACCACATTTCAAAAAAGAAGTGAAGAAAGAACCTATCTGCCAGGAAGGGACATCGTGGGGTGCAGCATCCAGTCGGATCAGGGCCCCGCATCTCCTGCTCAGAAACCTTGGCCACCTGGCTCGTGGTGATGCTGGCAGCTGAGCAGCCCTGGAGAAGGCGATCCTGTCTCCAGGTCTCGCAGAGAAGCTGGGGAGGTCTCCGGACGAGGTGGCCCACACCCCGGTAAGCTCTGGCTGCCTCCTGCCCTCAGGTCTCAGCAGGCTCTGGCCTCTGGGCCCCGTGGTGGGGAAGGCCTGGCCGATACATACGCAGGGCTGAGGGGCCTGCAGAGCCAGTCCCCAGGCAGGGTGAGCTCTGGAGGAGGCTTCCACAGTCCCCAACAGTCTCCGCATGGTGGCCCATCTGGTGCCAAACACCTGCCACCCACAGCGAGAAGTCCCAGCCACTAGAAAGTCCAGAAGGGGCCCCGCCCTTTGCCTTTGGGCCGGGGTTAAGCCACCAGCTGGGCTTGCATGTGACCCCTGCCACGCCCCCTGCCTCGCCCGCCCTTTCTCTGTGACACGTACAATGGATATGTCATAAAGCCAGGCTGAGCCAGTGCTATAAATTCGGAGGAGTTAGAATCTAGGAAGAAGCTCTCCCACTTTCACTCTCTGCTCTCAGATCAGGCAGGCAGTACCTCTAATATGGAAGCTATGGACACCACACCTCCCTCCCAGGCTGTCCTCTTCCATTCTGCTCATGTTTTCCCCAGCACCCCACTGACGGCTTTGGCGGGTATCGGTGCTTCAGCAGGCAGCACGTCTCACCGCGAACCTATGGACACCACACCTCCTTCTCACGCTGCCATCTTCCATTCTGCTCCTGTTTTCCCCAGCACCCAATCTATGGCTTTGGCGGGCATTGGTGCTTCAGCAGGCAGCACCTCAGACCCCGAACCTATGGACACCACACCTCCTTCACACGCTGTCATCTTCCATTCTGCTCCTGTTTTCCCCAGCACCCCACTGACGGCTTTGGCGGGCATCGGTGCTTCAGCAAGAAGCACGTCAGACCCCGAAACTATGGACACCACACCTCCTTCACACGCTGTCATCTTCCATTCTGCTCCTGTTTTCCCCAGCACCCCATTGACGGCTTTGGCGGGCATCGGTGCTTCAGCAGGAAGCACGTCAGAACCCGAACCTATGGACACCACACCTCCTTCATACGCTGTCATCTTCCATTCTGCTCCTGTTTTCCCCAGCACCCCATTGACGGCTTTGGCGGGCATCGGTGCTTCAGCAGGAAGCACGTCAGACCCCGAACCTATGGACACCACACCTCCTTCACACGCTGTCATCTTCCATTCTGCTCCTGTTTTCCCCAGCACCCCATTGACGGCTTTGGCGGACATCGGTGCTTCAGCAGGAAGCCCGTCAGGCCCCGAACCTATGGACACCACACCTCCTTCACACGCTGTCATCTTCCATTCTGCTCCCGTTTTCCCCAACTCCAGCCTCAGAATGCGCTGAGGCCTGTAGCCTAGTTACGCCAGCTCAGAGCAATGATGAGCACACCTTTTTCCAATCACCTTTCCTCATGCTCCCCATGCCTCATACTGCCCTGCTTCTTTATTCTTTATGCCACAGATACCCAAAGCCCCTTGCATTTGGGGAGGCGGATCTGAGACCTATTGTCAGGTCACGTCCTCGCTTGGCTGCCCTGTGAATAAACCTCCTCTTTGCTGCAAACCTCAGCATTTCAGTGTTTTGGCTTGCTGCGCCTCAGACAGAATGGTTGGGAGCAGTGGTACCGGTCCCTTGCCTGTGAGGGAAGCTGCTTCCAAGTGGTCACGTTGTGGATGATTTCTCCTCTCGGGGTGGGGGCGGGGCAGACATCCTGCTCTTCAGGAAAGGGAGAAACGCAGGTGCCAAACCCTTGCCCTCAGCGTCACCGTCACCTAGGAACTTGTTAGAAGCACAGAATCCAGGCCCCACCCAGAACTACTGAATACCAGCCTGCATTTAACAAGATCCACAAGAGAGGCATACCCATATTAAAGTTGGAGAGGCACCAAGCTGTCATCGTCTTCTCCATGGCTAATGAAAACGAAGCAAAGGTTCATCCCGAGCCGACTCTGCCTCAGTCACCTGGATATCACATGAGCTCATTTCATCCTCCCCAGAACCTGCAAATGAGACTGAGGGTCAGAGTGGTCTAGCACCCAAGGTTCCATAAAAGAACATGACCAAGGCTCACTGGAGCCCAGACTTCCAAAAAAGAAGGCCCCTGAGCACAGCATGGCACCACTGCAGCCCAAACCGTGGGCCTGGAGGGTAGGCCAGGCTCCCCACGCAGATTTCACACCATTCGACAGATGCACACAGCAGACCGCAAGGCGATATGAGAAGTAAGTTCTGATTGTGGAATCTCTGAATTTTGAGATTTAAAGAAAAAAATCTGTTTTCGGGGGATGGTTAAAACAGTTCTACCAAGGAGTAAAGAGAGGGCATCTCAAGGCCCCTTCTGGACTTAGAATTTAATGCCTACTTATTGAGAAATGCTCCGTGCATTGGCTCAGCCCTACGTCGAGATGAAGTTCTCTCTCTGTGCCGTAGAAGCTTAGGTTCTAAAAAGGCCACAGAAATGGGTGAGACCTAAAAAATGCCAGAACAATGCAACGGCCTTAATCAGACTGTCTTTGCTTTGCCTTGCTTACAAGTCACTGACTTTAAACTGAATATGGTGTCATGTCTTTATGTTTCTTGAAGCTTTTTTTACAAAAGATCATATAAAGATTTTCTTCCATGGTAAGACTTTTATATTGTATTTTTCTTAAACTGGAGTGTGGTACATTTACCCTCCATCAGATGATTGCTTATAACTCACCTTGCTTTATTAAGGATACCGCTAGAGGCTTCTATGTCCCTACTAACAAGAATACATTTTCACGCCCATGCAAACCAATGAAAATCCAAGATTTCAGAGCACAAGATAATGAAAATTCTCTCTATCCGCATCTTTTACTACTTTTAATCTGGTAACAGTCCCTAAGTGTGTCAGATGAAAGGTACCGTCGCGGGAACTGACATCGTTAACAGCATTCCATACAGGTAAGTCTTGATTGTTCCAATTTCTCAAAAAGTTGGACACATTTACTGCCTCTATGACATCTCTAGGGTGTGTGGAAGAAATAAAAAAGAGGCCTGTACAATGTATTTCTCAAAATATACACACATAGAGTTTGCACATACAAACAGGGAAACCTTATAAATAATGTATGGGGAGCAAAGCATTGTCGGTAATGGAACTACTCATTTCGAAAGCCAACACTGTCACCAAGTGTCCACGCACCAAACCTGACTGGGAATTTTCACGGGCCACCAAACCAGAGGTGGAGATTTTTAGGCACATTCTTGCCAGAAAAGAGAGCCTAGGGCATAAACCACTCAACTGGTTGGCACGAATGCCAGGGCAACCCAAGCAAGTGGACATACAAGCCTACGTAACGCTTGGAAGTAGGAAGCTTTGGGGAACTACACCTGGGCTGGTACTGGCCTCCCTCCCCAAAGGGACAAGGAGAGCAGATACCTGGATGGAGTCAAGAGAGAGCAAAAAGAAAGGCAAGGCTGGGTGTGGAGCAACGTGTGGATCCAGGAGCATGTGTCTCAGAACTGCCGGGGCTCTGCAGACCAGCTGCATCCCCATTCTCCTTGACCCTCATTGGTATAATGAACTCAGGGTGGGCGCATCCCGGCTGCCAAGTCACTTCCACCTGTCCATGGAGTTGACAGTTACTTGCTCACAGTGAACCAGCCTCTCTGAACCTAACAGCTACTGCAGGAGGCGGCAGTGGAGATCAAGCTGAAGACAACGACCAGATGCGAAGGAGGAAGGGACGTTCAGTGGACCGACTGGGTGGACTGATGGTGTGGCGTTAAGTCTGCAGAGCTAAAGGGGCCAGATGTAGAAAAGGGAAGGGGAACCATGAGGATATGGTCAAGCCCCATCGTATGGATATTTCATCCATATGTTGTATACAAATTCCATTCAATTTGCTCCGAGTGAAAAAGAGAGAACAAAATTATCCTTTCAACCATGTCAGTGACTTTATTTACCATCTCATTTGATGAGCTCCTAGCCCAGGGTCAGAGGGAAATGGGAGCTGTGAGCCTGCCATCTCTCAGGAAGTCTCAGGCCTCAGAGGCCCCTCATAGCCAAACTACCTCACCTTTTGCACTTTTCAAGCAACGTTATTCCTAAGTGCGAGTCACCCTCTTCATCAGGTTCGCCAAGAAACAGCAATCTCTCCCAATGAGAGAGGAAAGATGGGCTACTTTGGCTTTCTGAGGCACAATATGTAGTTCTCCAAAATGGTACCTGCCTGGGGGATTTTTCAAGAAAATTAAGCATCAGTGGTCATCTGTTTGTCTTCACATAACGTATGACCCAGATGTGCTGAGAAATAAGAAAAGGACGAACGAATCAAGGGCAGCTGATCCAAGGAGGCAAGGGGCAACTCCCACAGCCTACGTGGAAAGCTAGAGGAAGGGAACATCCAGCTGGTGGGAGCTGAAGACAGGGGCCAGTCCTCCTTGGGCTCGGGATGCCACCCCCTCTTCCTACATCTTCACGCTCCCCTTCTCTGTTGGCCCCTCCCAGCTATATTAAAGAGTCACAAGGAAATGCTCTCCTCCACTCCATTCTTCTGTCCTCCTATCCATCCCTCCCTTCTTTCCCTTTGCCATCAATTTCTTCACTTGCGCCCCAGTTCTCCCCTCCCATCTCCACTGCGATCTGGTTTCTGCCCCACTGCTCTCGGAAACTGATCTCCTCGAAGCCCCCAATGATTTCTCCGTTGACAAGTCCAGGGGACTACTTCTCAATCCTTATCTTTGTGACCGCCAAGCCGAGTTAGATCTTAAACAACGTCTCTGTATTGAAAATCTCTTCCCTTGTCTTCTGCGCCACCTTTCCTTTTCTTTTCATGAGACTGATCACAACCAGTGCTGCAGATTCCATCGAATTAAGGAATGCTCTTGCCTACACGTGTGAATGAGCTGTGAGTAAAGTACTGAAGTAGAGGACACCAGAAGTGAAACGTCTTCATGAATGTCCACGTGGCTGAGCAGCAAGTTAACCTTTCATACGTGTGCTAGAGAAGAAGAGTTGGGTTTTATTTTATTTACTTTTCCCTGGACGGTGTTGAATGACTACCATGTACAAGTTCAGGCTACCTTTTGCTGAGGAGAGCTGAGAGAAAACTGAACAAGAGAGCTGTCTTTTTCTTGACCAGTTCACCTTAGTTTCCCAAACTCTAAGTCTTTCCCTAATTCTTTCTCCTTTTTATTCTAGTAAAATGAACATAACACAAAATTCACCATTTGGATCATCTTACAATTCACTGTACCATTCAGTGGAATTTACTACTGTCAAAATGTTGTGCAACTATCACCACTGCCTAGCTGCAAAACATTTTCATCAACCAAGAGGAAACCTACACCCATTTTAAGGAGTCATTCCCTATTTCCCTCTCTTCCAAACCCCTGGCAACCACTAATGTATAATCTTTTCTGTGTGTATGGATTTGCCACTGCTAGACATTTCATATAAATGGAACCATACAATATGTAGCCTTTCATGCCTGACTTCTTTCACTTAGTTGCATCCATCATGTAGCATGTATCAGAAATCCACTCACTGTTACGGCTGAATCCTTCATACTGTTTGAATACAAAATTAAAAATACGTTGAGAGTGAAGCTCTGTTTTAATGGCACATCTATTAGGCCAATTCATTGAAAGAAGCTGAAGATGGAGATATTGTGAAATGATAATCGTTGAGAAGCCTCAGCCAATTGGATAATGAAAAGTTTGGGAAATGTTGCAAAAAATTATCTGCTTTATATTAAAAGCCTATTAAACAAGGATTCAGGAGATTGTCTTTTTCTTGCAGGTAACTTAAATGAGGCAGAAAGACATAACTGCCCTTTAAAACACATTTTGAAGGGATTCTATTTATTCTTAATAGACGAATGGGAGTACAGGAAGTTCACATCCAATATGGACTCCCTGTCCAAACACTGTTTATCGTTCTAGCCACCACTATCGAATTATATTTCTTGAGAGTAAGGCAGCTCAATTCCTGCATATTACTTTCTAAACTTCATCCATCAAATCCATTAATACAGTATAAACAAGAGTTGTTCATGTTTAAGTGCAGTTCAAATATCAGGTATAAAGAACCCCCAGTAAGAAAAAGAATCCTATATCTCTTGCCAGAATGTGGTCAGCTCTGGGGTGCTCTGCTAGCTGAAAGACACATTCATTATTAAGAGGATAGAGGCTGTTTAAGAGGGATGAGAGCCAAAAAATTTTAACTACATATATGTGTTAAGAACAGTGCTAGGTTATCTCATGTTCTATATCAGTCAAGGCTCACCATTTTACATACGTGGAAAGCAAAGTTAAAAGTGTATTCGTAGGGCTTCCCTGTTGGCGCAGTGGTTAAGGATCCACCTGCCAGTGCAGGGGACACGCGTTTGAGCCCTGGTCCGGGAAGATCCCACATGCCACGGAGCAACTAAGACCATGTGCCACAACTACTGAGCCTGCGTGCTAGAGCCCGTGAACCACAACTACTGAAGCCCACGCACCTAGACCCCGTGCTCAGCAACAACGAGAAGCCACCACAATGAGAAGCCCGCGTACTGCAACAAAGAGTAGCCCCCGCTCACCGCAACAAGAGAAAGCCCGCACACAGCAACGAAGAGCCTAGGCAGCCAAAGATAAATAAATAAATACGTCTATTTAAAAAAAAAAGTGTTTTACTAACTTACTAAAAGGCACGCAATCAGAAAACGTGAGCAAGGATTCAATCCCAAATCTGTCACACTGAAGTTTAAGCTAATACTTGAAATTAATAAAAAGAGCACTAAATTAAAAGTTCAGAGATATTTTTTATTTCATACTTTCGCTAATGCTCTTTGGAGATAAATCATTTCATTTATATGGGCCTTAGTTTTCACAACTATAAGAGTTGGAAACTTGACTAGATGATCTGTATGTAGTCTTCCAATTCTAAAATGTTCCACTAATTTGGATTCCTACAATAATTGCCCTTGCAATACACGCATGCTGCCACCAAGTAGCAGGAGAGACTACTAGTTCCTTTTTTATCCCTAGTGGGGGTGCATTTTGACAGCAGACTTATCCGTCAATAGTACAACCTGTTAGTATAACTATAAGATAACAAAATAATCTGGTATTCTTTCCTGTAAAAGAGAAGCTTTACATTGTGTCTGTGAATCGTACCAGAATCACCTGTAGGTTTATAAATATAGAGGAAATCCTGAACCCATTGAATGAGAATCTTCAGAGACAGGACTTGGGCATCTGGAATTTTGGGCTCCCATCATTTGTATATTTTATTTCATTTTATTTTTGCCTATGTACAATATTTGTCACATCCTTTTGAATCTTTAAAAGGTTCTTTCTGTTTTAAATTTTAGAATATCCCATAATCTTCACCTACTTTTCATAAGGTGTTATCTGTTATGTTTATTCGATCTTGTGCTTCTCCTGGTTAAGGCTTCTTTCTTTCCTTTTTTTTTTTTTTCGTGGCCCTGCCTCATGTCTTGCAGGATCTTAGTTCCCTGACCTGGGATTGGACCCCAGGGCCCCAGCAGTGAAAGCGCCATGTTCTAAACACTGGACCACCAGGGAAGTCCCAAGATTTCAGTTTTAAATGACTTTTTTCCCACTCTAATTCATTCCTGGGATCAGTTTCATGTTTGGACATTAAAGCAACCTTGCATTGCCAGAATAAAGCTACTTTGATTCTGATATATGATTGTTTTACATACCATGGATATAGGTTGTGCTTCTCTTTACACATTGTGCATGCATGTTCAAAGGAGAAACTGGCCTGTGATTCTATTCTTGTAACATTCTTTATAGATTTGTTTTAAGAGTCTATACTTTATATTTTATTTATTTATTTTTGGCTGCATTGGGTCTTCATTGCTGCATGCGAGGTTTCTCTAGTTTCGGCGAGCGGGGGTCTATTCTTCGTTGCGGCGAGTAGGCTTCTCATTGCAGCCTTCTGACCCCATGGGCTTCTGACCCCATTCGTCGGTGCTACTTCAGTTCCTTACCCCTTCCCTTCTGACCCTGGGCCGTGAAATCCTCTTTCTGCGGCTGGCCTGCGGCAGAAAGTCAATGAGGCAAGAGTAGGCTTGGAGTATCCAAGGAGCAGAAAGGATGTCAGCGTGTGGAAAACAGAGCGAGCAAATTGGAGAGGAGAAGGAAACAGTCAGAGAGGAAACAGAGGCCCAGATTTCTAGGTCTGTGGAGGCACTCTGAGGACTTTGCATTTTCTGTGAAGAAGCCACTGAAGAAATTTGAGTGACATGATCTGACTTATGTTTTAACAAGATCTCTCTGGATGCCACGTTGATTAGAGACTGTAGGAGAGCAAGGACAAGCCCCAGAAGACCAACAGTTGATTCAAAGAAGTGATTACTCAAACACGGTCCCCCTCCTCAGTGAAGACGCAGAGCAGGAATTGGCAAATAATGGCCACAAATCAAATCAGGCTCTCAGCCTGGATCTGTGGGACTGTGAGCTAATAATGGTTCTCACGTTCAGAAAGCTTGTTGAAGAAGAAAGAGGAGGAGAAGCTACAGAAACTGTATATGGCCCACAAAGCCTAAGATATTTAAAATCCAGAAGATGCTTTCCAACACCTGATGTAAAGCATGTGGCTGGTAGGAGGTCCTCAACAAAATTTGGAAGAGGAATACATGAGTCAGTTCGTTCCTGAAAACACTGTAAAGTGATAGGGGTCAAGAAACATTTACCCCTTCACCCTTAACCTTCACAAATGATGCCAGTTCCATTGAGCTATGGAAAAATACATTCTGGCTTTCAAAAGAATAACCCAGAGGGCATTTTCTCACATAGGCAAGGTCATAAACAACTGTCAAGTGAAGTTGAAATAACAACAAATCAAATAATAACAGAAAACATTTTTACAGATTTTTAAATCTTACAAAGCATTTTCATGTTCATTATCTAATTTAATCCTCAAATCAACGTCATGAGATAGTTAGTATTTCCCCATTAGAAATGACCACATATTAAATCCTTAGTGATTGCTCAAGAAAAGCTGAAATCTTGAGTATTACATCTATTAATGCCATGGTTGGGTGTTTTCCCATGGGAACACTGGATGCTAAAATCCACAGGGATTTTCAGCTCAAGATGGCAGACTAGGAAATATATTTACTTTCTGTTCCTCCTGAAACCATATCTAAATAAAACTGCAGAAATACCAAAATTAATCAACCAATAAAAGCCAAGATATTTTGCAAGTCATCAACCACAGAAAGATTTCAACACATTTCGAGAAGGCAAACAATGAAATGGAGGAGCCGTGAATAAAAGAATGAAGAAAAAAAGGCTGACCCTAAGTAAGGTCTGCACAAAGCCACTCAGCTTTTGCTGAGCTCTGGTTACAGTAAAGGGCACAGGAAAGAAGAGGGGCTGAAAACAAGGAGGCAAACGTCATTTAAGGAAAAACAGTTCATTTAATGAGCTCCAGGGAACACTCAGCCTGCTGCCATACTAACTCATGAATTACAATGGATAGTTGGTAAGCAAGACAAGAAAACAGGGAAGAAACAAAAGAAACAAAAATCAAGACACTGTTTCTAACTGAACTCTTCTCAAATGAGATCGAGGAATTCTGGTTCAATGCCACAGCTGTGAATCATTTCTGCTCTTGGAGAGGTTACGAAGGGCTTATAATATTTCCCTTATTTTCAGACAGAATTTAGGTCTGAGCAAAAGCTTTTGTGTCCTCCAACCCCAAAATTTATTGGGGATGGAAGCCCAGATTTGCTGGGACATACCATAAAAAGAATCTCATGAGCAGAGGGTCAAACTGATTTTGGAATATATGAATTATGCCCAGTGTGAGTTTCAATCGGTATACATATATATATATATATATATATATATATATATATATATATATATATATACACATTTGTACTGATCTATATGATTTTGGGTTCTGAAACTCCTACATGTCACATGCGTGATACATAACAGACAATGTCAGCCCCAGGAGGGAGAAAACACTCCAATGAAGCAAGCCAAAGAAACAAGTTTTGAGCAAGGTCAAGTGATGAGTAGACCAGGATTGTTCAATTCCTACCTGTCATGCTGAAGCTTCCAGCTCCTGAATAACAACACATGCTTCCCTTGTCCTACACACCCAAGAGTACGTCTCCTCTCTTGGCCATAAGAATCTCTAGAGTTACATATGTGTAGTAAAGAGTGGACCCGGCTGGCATACTCACAATGACCAAATTGTGTTGATCCTACTTTATACCAATACATCGCTCCACGCTGAAGTTGCAATAAATGATATATTTGCTTTCTAGACATGAATGAGACGCCTTACTGGATATAATCCAGGAAGGCCAGAGAAGCTGACTTCTAATCCATACGGAACAATTCACTGCTGAATTTCTTTCAGGATAGCCCATGATTTATCTAGAATATCATCTTTACATATCTGGATCCTTCAAACTAGACAAAGGGAAAATACGGGCTTAAGCCTCGATTAGAAATATGGAATGGTGCCATGCTGACAACTGGTGGTCCCTGACCAGTATCTTCTGAGATTAGAACACAGTGTGGTGGATGACCAATTCATGCGTTGAACAAAAGAAGACCTCCTACAGGGCAGTGTAGCTGTTCGTTACAGGTATGGCACTTAGGGCTAAGTACCATAAGGACTACAAGGAAAAACGAAAAACAAGTAACACATGAAGCATATACGATAAGGAGGCGCCACAGTCCAGAGCACGAGCTCTGGAATCACACAGGCTTGGATCGAATCCCGGCTAAGCCACTACCGTCTATATACCCTGAAGGACAGGCCAAGGTTTAAATGTTGTTTTACCACATTTCAAAAAAGAAGTGAAGAAAGAACCTATCTGCCAGGAAGGGACATCGTGGGGTGCAGCATCCAGTCGGATCAGGGCCCCGCATCTCCTGCTCAGAAACCTTGGCCACCTGGCTCGTGGTGATGCTGGCAGCTGAGCAGCCCTGGAGAAGGCGATCCTGTCTCCAGGTCTCGCAGAGAAGCTGGGGAGGTCTCCGGACGAGGTGGCCCACACCCCGGTAAGCTCTGGCTGCCTCCTGCCCTCAGGTCTCAGCAGGCTCTGGCCTCTGGGCCCCGTGGTGGGGAAGGCCTGGCCGATACATACGCAGGGCTGAGGGGCCTGCAGAGCCAGTCCCCAGGCAGGGTGAGCTCTGGAGGAGGCTTCCACAGTCCCCAACAGTCTCCGCATGGTGGCCCATCTGGTGCCAAACACCTGCCACCCACAGCGAGAAGTCCCAGCCACTAGAAAGTCCAGAAGGGGCCCCGCCCTTTGCCTTTGGGCCGGGGTTAAGCCACCAGCTGGGCTTGCATGTGACCCCTGCCACGCCCCCTGCCTCGCCCGCCCTTTCTCTGTGACACGTACAATGGATATGTCATAAAGCCAGGCTGAGCCAGTGCTATAAATTCGGAGGAGTTAGAATCTAGGAAGAAGCTCTCCCACTTTCACTCTCTGCTCTCAGATCAGGCAGGCAGTACCTCTAATATGGAAGCTATGGACACCACACCTCCCTCCCAGGCTGTCCTCTTCCATTCTGCTCATGTTTTCCCCAGCACCCCACTGACGGCTTTGGCGGGTATCGGTGCTTCAGCAGGCAGCACGTCTCACCCCGAACCTATGGACACCACACCTCCTTCTCACGCTGCCATCTTCCATTCTGCTCCTGTTTTCCCCAGCACCCCACTGACGGCTTTGGCGGGCATTGGTGCTTCAGCAGGCAGCACCTCAGACCCCGAACATATGGACACCACACCTCCTTCACACGCTGTCATCTTCCATTCTGCTCCTGTTTTCCCCAGCACCCCATTGACGGCTTTGGCGGGCATCGGTGCTTCAGCAGGAAGCACGTCAGACCCCGAACCTATGGACACCACACCTCCTTCATACGCTGTCATCTTCCATTCTGCTCCTGTTTTCCCCAGCACCCCATTGACGGCTTTGGCGGGCATCGGTGCTTCAGCAGGAAGCACGTCAGACCCCGAACCTATGGACACCACACCTCCTTCACACGCTGTCATCTTCCATTCTGCTCCTGTTTTCCCCAGCACCCCATTGACGGCTTTGGCGGGCATCGGTGCTTCAGCAGGAAGCACGTCAGGCCCCGAACCTATGGACACCACACCTCCTTCACACGCTGTCATCTTCCATTCTGCTCCCGTTTTCCCCAACTCCAGCCTCAGAATGCGCTGAGGCCTGTAGCCTAGTTACGCCAGCTCAGAACAATGATGAGCACACCTTTTTCCAATCACCTTTCCTCATGCTCCCCATGCCTCATACTGCCCTGCTTCTTTATTCTTTATGCCACAGATACCCAAAGCCCCTTGCATTTGGGGAGGCGGATCTGAGACCTATTGTCAGGTCACGTCCTCGCTTGGCTGCCCTGTGAATAAACCTCCTCTTTGCTGCAAACCTCAGCATTTCAGTGTTTTGGCTTGCTGCGCCTCAGACAGAATGTTTGGGAGCAGTGGTACAGGTCCCTTGCCTGTGAGGGAAACTGCTTCCAAGTGGTCACGTTGTGGATGTTTTCTCCTCTCGGGGTGGGGGCGGGGCAGACATCCTGCTCTTCAGGAAAGGGAGAAACGCAGGTGCCAAACCCTTGCCCTCAGCGTCACCGTCACCTAGGAACTTGTTAGAAGCACAGAATCCAGGCCCCACCCAGAACTACTGAATACCAGCCTGCATTTAACAAGATCCACAAGAGAGGCATACCCATATTAAAGTTGGAGAGGCACCAAGCTGTCATCGTCTTCTCCATGGCTAATGAAAACGAAGCAAAGGTTCATCCCGAGCCGACTCTGCCTCAGTCACCTGGATATCACATGAGCTCATTTCATCCTCCCCAGAACCTGCAAATGAGACTGAGGGTCAGAGTGGTCTAGCACCCAAGGTTCCATAAAAGAACATGACCAAGGCTCACTGGAGCCCAGACTTCCAAAAAAGAAGGCCCCTGAGCACAGCATGGCACCACTGCAGCCCAAACCGTGGGCCTGGAGGGTAGGCCAGGCTCCCCACGCAGAGTTCACACCATTCGACAGATGCCCACAGCAGACCGCAAGGCGATATGAGAAGTAAGTTCTGATTGTGGAATCTCTGAATTTTGAGATTTAAAGAAAAACATCTGTTTTCGGGGGATGGTTAAAACAGTTCTACCAAGGAGTAAAGAGAGGGCATCTCAAGGCCCCTTCTGGACTTAGAATTTAATGCCTACTTATTGAGAAATGCTCCGTGCATTGGCTCAGCCCTACGTCGAGATGAAGTTCTCTCTCTGTGCCGTAGAAGCTTAGGTTCTAAAAAGGCCACAGAAATGGGTGAGACCTAAAAAATGCCAGAACAATGCAACGGCCTTAATCAGACTGTCTTTGCTTTGCCTTGCTTACAAGTCACTGACTTTAAACTGAATATGGTGTCATGTCTTTATGTTTCTTGAAGCTTTTTTTACAAAAGATCATATAAAGATTTTCTTCCATGGTAAGACTTTTATATTGTATTTTTCTTAAACTGGAGTGTGGTACATTTACCCTCCATCAGATGATTGCTTATAACTCACCTTGCTTTATTAAGGATACCGCTAGAGGCTTCTATGTCCCTACTAACAAGAATACATTTTCACGCCCATGCAAACCAATGAAAATCCAAGATTTCAGAGCACAAGATAATGAAAATTCTCTCTATCCGCATCTTTTACTACTTTTAATCTGGTAACAGTCCCTAAGTGTGTCAGATGAAAGGTACCGTCGCGGGAACTGACATCGTTAACAGCATTCCATACAGGTAAGTCTTGATTGTTCCAATTTCTCAAAAAGTTGGACACATTTACTGCCTCTATGACATCTCTAGGGTGTGTGGAAGAAATAAAAAAGAGGCCTGTACAATGTATTTCTCAAAATATACACACATAGAGTTTGCACATACAAACAGGGAAACCTTATAAATAATGTATGGGGAGCAAAGCATTGTCGGTAATGGAACTACTCATTTCGAAAGCCAACACTGTCACCAAGTGTCCACGCACCAAACCTGACTGGGAATTTTCACGGGCCACCAAACCAGAGGTGGAGATTTTTAGGCACATTCTTGCCAGAAAAGAGAGCCTAGGGCATAAACCACTCAACTGGTTGGCACGAATGCCAGGGCAACCCAAGCAAGTGGACATACAAGCCTACGTAACGCTTGGAAGTAGGAAGCTTTGGGGAACTACACCTGGGCTGGTACTGGCCTCCCTCCCCAAAGGGACAAGGAGAGCAGATACCTGGATGGAGTCAAGAGAGAGAAAAAAGTAAGGCAAGGCTGGGTGTGGAGCAACGTGTGGATCCAGGAGCATGTGTCTCAGAACTGCCGGGGCTCTGCAGACCAGCTGCATCCCCATTCTCCTTGACCCTCATTGGTATAATGAACTCAGGGTGGGCGCATCCCGGCTGCCAAGTCACTTCCACCTGTCCATGGAGTTGACAGTTACTTGCTCACAGTGAACCAGCCTCTCTGAACCTAACAGCTACTGCAGGAGGCGGCAGTGGAGATCAAGCTGAAGAGAACGACCAGATGCGAAGGAGGAAGGGACGTTCAGCGGACCGACTGGGTGGACTGATGGTGTGGCGTTAAGTCTGCAGAGCTAAAGGGGCCAGATGTAGAAAAGGGAAGGGGAACCATGAGGATATGGTCAAGCCCCATCGTATGGATATTTCATCCATATGTTGTATACAAATTCCATTCAATTTGCTCCGAGTGAAAAAGAGAGAACAAAATTATCCTTTCAACCATGTCAGTGACTTTATTTACCATCTCATTTGATGAGCTCCTAGCCCAGGGTCAGAGGGAAATGGGAGCTGTGAGCCTGCCATCTCTCAGGAAGTCTCAGGCCTCAGAGGCCCCTCATAGCCAAACTACCTCACCTTTTGCACTTTTCAAGCAACGTTATTCCTAAGTGCGAGTCACCCTCTTCATCAGGTTCGCCAAGAAACAGCAATCTCTCCCAATGAGAGAGGAAAGATGGGCTACTTTGGCTTTCTGAGGCACAATATGTAGTTCTCCAAAATGGTACCTGCCTGGGGGATTTTTCAAGAAAATTAAGCATCAGTGGTCATCTGTTTGTCTTCACATAACGTATGACCCAGATGTGCTGAGAAATAAGAAAAGGACGAACGAATCAAGGGCAGCTGATCCAAGGAGGCAAGGGGCAACTCCCACAGCCTACGTGGAAAGCCAGAGGAAGGGAACATCCAGCTGGTGGGAGCTGAAGACAGGGGCCAGTCCTCCTTGGGCTCGGGATGCCACCCCCTCTTCCTACATCTTCACGCTCCCCTTCTCTGTTGGCCCCTCCCAGCCATATTAAAGAGTCACAAGGAAATGCTCTCCTCCACTCCATTCTCCTGTCCTCCTATCCATCCCTCCCTTCTTTCCCTTTGCCATCAATTTCTTCACTTGCGCCCCAGTTCTCCCCTCCCATCTCCACTGCGATCTGGTTTCTGCCC